>NC_073261.2:43757500-45007500 GCF_029289425.2 Pan paniscus | reverse complement strand
CATAAATTTACTAAGAGAATAAAACATAACCATGAAACTCTAGAATGCTTCTCCCCCAACATTTAACCAAGATATTATGAAATTTCTATTACAGCAATTCTTTTTTACCCAAAACATTATGTCAAGGGCACACTAAAAGCCAAAAAGAAACAAACAAAAAAGCAAATATACAGTTTGAAGATACAGAGCTAGCATCAGAACCAGATATGGCAGGGATATAAGAATTATGAGGTAGGAAATATAAAACATCTATAATTAATATCATAACCACTCTAATAAATCAAATAGACACCATGTAAGGAGATATGAGCAATGTAAGCAGAGAGATAGAAAACCTAAAAAATAACGACAAAAAAAGAAATGCTAGAGATCAAAAACACTGTAACAGAAATGAAAATACATTTGATGGACTTATTAGTAGACTAGACATGCCTGGAGAGAGAATCTCTGAGCTTGAATAAATATAAATAGAGATCTCCAAAACTAAAAAGCAGAGACAATAAGGACTGAAAGAAATAGAACAGAATATCTAGGAATTGTGTTCTTAGATATTACAACTACAAATGCTGTAATGTACACCTAATGGGAATACCAGAAGTAGAAAAAAAAAAACAGAAGATATATTTGAAACAATGACAGAGAACTTTTCCAAATTAATGTGAATTTTCAAAGGACAGACCTAAAAATTTCAGAGAATACCAAGCAGGATAAATGCCATAAAAACTGCACTGAGGCATATCATTTATAAGCAACTAAAAATCAAAGATAAAAAAATCTTAAAAGAAGCCACAAGGAAAAAATACCTTACGTGTAGGAGAGCAAAGGTAAGAGTTACATCCAACTTCTCAGAAAACTGGCAAACAAAAGAAAAGTGGAATGCAATAAAGTGTTGAAAGAAAAATAATTTTAAAATACCACCAAGTTAGAATTTTGAACTTTGTATCCTGTGAAATTATTCTACAAAAGTGAAAGGGAAATAAACTTTCTCAAACAGCACTGAGAAAAAATATTTTTCAGTAAGGCTGCTTTTAAGAAATGTCTAAAGAAGTTCTTGAGAGAGAAGGAAAATATTATATTATGGGTCAGAAAGTTGGTTCTACATGAAGAAATAAAGAATATTGAACAAGAAATAAGCAAGGGTGAAATAAACATTTTTATTTTTCTTCTTAATTGATCTAACAGATAAAGTGTATTTGCAAAATATATTTGATCATGTATGTGTTTTATATGTGTGTGTATATATATGTGCATACATATATGCTTATGTATGCTTTTATATTAGGGAATAACTGATAACAATAATAGAAGAGATAGGAGGGAGGAATTAGGATTCTTTTGTTGTAAAATCCTCAAATTACCTGTGAAGTGGTACAGTGTTATTTGAAAGTAGGCTTAGATTAATTGCTCATGTATATGGTAAACTCTACTGCAGCCACTAAAAAAAATGAACTACAATAGATATGTTAATAAAAGAGAAAATTGAATCATATAAAATGCTCAAATAGGAAAATAATAGGCAAATATACAGACATAGCCGGCAGAAAATAAGTAAGGACATAGTTGAACTCAACAATACTTTCAACCAATCAATTGGATATAATTCACATTCATAGAATATTTCATCCAGCAACAGTAGAAAACACATTTTTCTCAAGATCACATGGAACATCTGCCAAGATAGACCACATTCTGGGCCATAGAACACACTTTACAAATTAAAAAGAATAGAAATCATATAATGTCTGCTGTCAGAACACAGTGGAATATTGAGAAACTAACAATCACTATAATGGGCTATTACCCTACAGTAGTGTTTATTAAGCCTACTCTTTCCCCACCATCACATTTTTTAGTAAATCTACGTGGAACGTAATTAAGTTCTGTGAGTCATGGCAGTGGTTAATTTTCTTCATCCATTTAAAAACTACTTTAAATTCATAAGCATTTTGTAATCACCAGAATAATTTTGTATCTAATTCTTTTAGAAGAGAATATTTGGAAATGCCAGTACTTTGTAATACAGTCACTAACTTGTTTCAAACATGATAACCACTTTTCACGTATTTTAGTTCCATGACATTAGATTTACTAAATGTGTCATCTTTTGATAGTCACCTATTCCTATGAATCATCTCCATTTTTATCCATAACTTGCATGCTCATATTAAATAGAAATATGCCACTAAGTAGTTAAACTAAATTTTAGAAGTCTTTAATCTGACTACTAAAATTACTTAGTCTACATTTGTACAAATCATATTATATCTCTGATTTTTAGTTTCCTCACTTGTAAAATTAGGATAATGATTTTTTTGCTTACCTCTTAGCATATTTAAAAGGATCAATATGTGATTATAATTTGCAAATTGCCAAGTGCTCTAGAAATGCAAATTATTGCTGATATAAAAATTAGCTTTTAAGCATACTCATACTGCTAGGGAAACATATATATTGGTAAAAACTTTCTGAAGAGATGTTTTATATTTTCCACTTTGTTTAATTACACTGATAATAATTTATTTTATAGAATTAACATAACTATATACAAAGACTTACAAGACCTATACTTATCACAGGAAAAAACAACCAAATAATAAATAAGTCATGGTACATCTTTATGATAATAATCTATGCAAATCTTTTATCATCCTGATTATCATAACTATTACAGTGGTGCATATGCTTACACAATAAAATATGTGAGGCTACTATATACAGTTGGATCCCAAATTTTTGCAAACACACACAGGCAAATTTAATATAGAAACTACATTAAGCTGTTGAAAGTTGTTACCCCTGTGCTAGATTATGAGTGTTTTTAAGTTTTCTTCATAGTTTAAGGAACAGAGAGAAAAATAATTTAAAAATGAACAGAAACATGTGTTCTAGTCTACCATCAAGTATATGTACTATATTATTTCTAGAAGGAGTAGAGAGAAAGGGAAGAAAGAATATTTGAAAAAGTTGATAGTCTAAATTTCCCAAATATGATAAAATACATTAATTTACATATCTAAGAGGTACGATGAACTCCAAAAAGCATAAACTCAAAGAAATCTTAGTGATAAACTTTTCACAAGGAGAGAATCTTGAAACTAGCAAGAAAAAAGTGACTGATCACAGACATGGGATCTTCACCAATTATCAGCTGATATCTCTTCAGACATCATCATGGCCAGATGGCAATCGAATGATATATGTAAAGTCTGAAAGAAAAGAAAAAATGTTAAGCAAGAATTTCATATCGAGCAAAATTTCCCTTCAATAATGAACAATAAATTAAGACTTCTCCAGGTAAAGAATAGCTGAGTAAGTTTATGCCACTAGACCTGCCCTATGGGAAATGCTAGAGTCCTTCAGATTGAAATGTTAGAATACTAAGCAGTAACTTGGAGCCACATAATGATAGAAATATAACCATAAAAGTGGCTACACAAGCAAATGTGAAAGCATTGTTGTATTTTTATAACTCGTTTTTTTTTTTTTTTTGAGATGGAGTTTTGTTCTTGTTGCCCAGGCTGGAGTGCAATGGTGTGATCTCAGCTCACTGTAACCTCTACCTCCTGGGTTCAATCAACTCTCCCCGCTCAGCCTCCAGAGTAGCTGGGATTACAGGTGCCCGCCACCATGCCTGGCTAATTTTTTGTGTTTTTAGTACAGACGGGGTTTCGCCATGTTGGCCAGGCTGGTCTTGAACTCCTGATCTCAGATGATTCACCTGCCTCGGCCTCCCAAAATGCTGGGATTACAGGCATGAGCCACGGCTCCTGGCCCAATTTTTTATTCACTATAGAATTTAAAAGAAAAATGCGTAAAATAGACTTAAAAATGGCTGTTAGGCTGTTATTTGGCACACAATATATAAGGAGGTAAATTGTGAGAAAAACAACATAAAGTGGGGGATGGAGCAATATAGGAGTAGTTTTTTATGCTAATGAAGTTAATTTGAAATCAACTTGCACTAGATTTTTAATAATTTATGATGCTAAATATAATCTCCACAGTACACCAAAAGAACATTTCTAAAAAATGTACAGAATGGAAAATGTGAAACGAATAAGAAATGATTCTCTATAAAAAATCAACTAAAAAGTAGGCATTAATGAAAGAAATGAGGCAAAAATGTATAAGACATAGAGGAAACAAAAGGCAAAGTGGCATTCATAAGTTATTTAGTTATTTTTATCAGTCATTACCTTTTATGTGAATAAATTAAACCCTCTAATCAAAAGTCAGAGATTGGCAGATGAATTAAAACACACAGGCACAAAACAAAAATAAAAAAACCTGTGTGATGTTAACAAGAGACTCACTTTAGATCCAAAGAAGTAAAAAATTTGAAAGTTAAAGGATGAATAAAGATATTTCATAAAAGTAGTAACAATAAAATATAGTTGCTATACTAACACCAAAATATACTAACACAAAATATAGAGTTGCTATACTAATATCAGAGACATACAAACTTCACATCAAAACTATAACAAGAAACAACAAAGACAATATGGGTCAACATTAAAAAGATAAAAAATATCAATATATGCACACAAAACAAAGCCACTAAATATATGAAAAATACATTGATAGAATTGAAAGGAGAAAAGATAGTTGTATAAACTTGATTGGAGACTTCAAAACCCTACTTTCAATAATGGATAGAACACAGGGAGAGAATCAATATGGAAATGGAAAATTTTTATAATACTGCTCCAACTAAATCTAACAGGAATATATATAATACTCCACACAATGAATAAAAACATATTTTTATCCAGGGAACATAGAGTATTTCCATGATAGATCTTATGTTAGGCCACAAACCAATCTCCACAACTTGAACAGATTGAAATCACACAAAGTATCCTGCAAACACAATGCAATGAAGCTAGAGATCAATAACAGAAGGAAAACTAGAAAAGTCATAGACACATGCAGATTAAACAATACCCTTGTAAGCAACCAATGTATCAAAACATAAATCAAAAAATAAATTAAAAAATACTTAGAGAGAAATGGAAATAAAAGCACAACATACCAAAACTCATAGTATGCCTTAAAGGCTCAGTGGGAAATTTATAGCTCTTAATGCCTACATTAAAAAAATAAAAAAGGTATCCTCAATAACCTAACTTTATACCTTGAAGAACTATAAAATTATAAGCAAACTTAATGCCAATCTAGAAGAAGGAAGAAAATAATAAAGATGAGTGTGAAGTTAAACTAAACAGAGAATAGAAAAACAATAGAGAATATCAATGGAGTTAAATCAAAAGCAGTTTCTTGGAAAGATCAACCAAACTGGAAGAGGTTTAGCCAGAGTGAGAAGTGAAAAAGGAGAGAAAATACAAATAAATAAAATTAGTAATGAAAGTGGGGATATTAATACTGAACTTAGAGAAAAATAAGAATTATAAAATAATATTATAAATAATTGTTTGTTGGTAATTTAGATTTTGTAGATGAAATGGATAAATTTCTGGAAACATAATTTATCAAAACTGACTCAAGAAGAAATAGAAAATTTCAACAGACATGTAAGAAGAGATTTATTCAGTAATCAACCCCACTCCAAGAAAATTCAGGACGAGATGGGCTCTTTGGTGAATTCTACTGAACATTTAAAGAATTAACACCAATTCTTCTAAAATCTTCCAAAACTATATAAGAGGGGGGAATAATTCTTAACTTCTCTTATGAAGCTAGAGTTACCATGATCCAAAGATAAATAGTGACATCACAAGAAAAGAAAATTATACATCAATATTCTTTATGCATGTAGATTCAATCACTCTCAACAATATAATAGCGAACCAAATAGAGCAGCATATTAAAATTGTTATACACCATAGACAAGTGGGAGGTATCCTAGGAATGCAAGGACAGCTCATCAGAAAATCAATCAACGTAATTTGCTACCTTAATAGAGCAAATAGAAGAAACAACATTATTATCTCAATTGACATAGAAAAGCCATTTGAGAAAACCAAACACCCTTCTGTAATAAAAAATACTTAGAAAACAAATAGAAGGGAAGCTCCCTAACATGATTGGAATGAGACTAAAAGCTTTCCCCTTGTATTTTTCCTGAGGACTCTCTTTGGCTTGTAGATGGCCACCTTCTGACTGTGTCTTCATATAGCCTTTCCTCTGTGCATGTGCATTCCTGGTGTCTCTTCCTCTGTTTATAAGGAGACTAGTCTTGTTGGATTAAAATCCCACCCTTATCATCTTATTTAACCTTAATTATCTCTTTAAGTGCCCTGTCTGCAAATGCAGTTACATTGAGGGTTAGGGTTTTAACAGGTGCATTTTGAGGGGAAACTCCTACAACTCCTATGACTCAACAACAACAAAGAAACACAAACAACCCAATTAAAAAATAAGCCAAATATTTGAATAAATATATTTTAAAAGAAGACATACAAACAGTCAATAAGCACATGAAAAAAGGCTCCAAAGTCACTAGGGAAATGAAAATCACAACAACAATAAGATATTACTTTAACTAGAATGAATATTATATATAATATTGTCCATTAAAATTATATATATTATATACACTCAGAGCTAATTCTGAGACCAACTCTCTCTATTTATAAATGCATATATATCAATATCTATATAGACATTTTAATGGACAATACAAGTTTGATGAGGCTATGGAAAAATTATAATGTTCATGCATTGCTGGTAAGAATGGAAAATGGTAAAGTGGCTGTGGAATACAGTTTGATAGTTTTTCATAAAGATAAACATAGAATTATATGACCTAGCATTTCTACTTCCAGGTCTATGCATTAAAAAGAAATGAAAAAAAATGAAAGAGACTTAAACAGATAATTTATACCAATGTTCATTGTAGCATTATTGACAATAGCCAAAATGTGGAAACAAACCAGGTGTCCATAAACAGCTGAATGAATAAGCAAAATGTAGTATATGCATACCATAAAATACTATTCAGCCATAAAAAGGAATACAGTTCTTACACATATTATACATATTATATCATGGATGATTCTTGACACATAACATGGATGATTCTTGATAACATTATGCTAAGTAAAATAAGTTAGATACAAAAGAATAAATTTGTGATCACATTTATATGAAATATCTAGAATAAGCAAATCATAGAGACAGAAGGTAGATGTGGGGTCACAAAGACTGAGTGATGAGATAAATGAGGAATTATTGTTTAATGATTACGAAGTTTCTGTTTGGAGTAATAAAAAAGTTTTGAACATAGATAAAAGTGATGATTGTACAACACTGTGAATGTAATTAATGTCACTGAATTATACACTTAAAATAAAGTAACTATATATATATATCCACAATAAAAAAGTGGTTTCAAGATATTTATATACCCCTCTGTGAAAATGCTGACTATATTTTCTTTGCCCAGAGTTTTTGTGTTTTAAAATTATCACAGAATGTAATACAAAGAAAGAACATATATTATCTGCCCCAACTCCTATATTTTAAAGAAATAGAAACTGAGATCCAGATGGGCTTAATGACTCAAATCACACTACCATTTAGAATGCTTTAGAACCAAGTTCTACTAACATGTTGGACCTTTCGTTGATTTATGTTTTATTATTTATTATATAATGAATGGTTTATTCTTATTATAGGACTTGCAGGATTCATCAATCAGATAAAGGTTACATAATTTTCTGGAAAAAGTCTAGGGTAGAGTAGATAGCTTTGCAGAAGGCTTGAAATAACATTTCACAAGTGTTTTTTTGGTATACTGAGCAGCCCCACCGTTAGGAAAGGACAGCAGTCAAGGAGTAAGAAATCCAATGTAACAGCATGTGCAGGAGCCTGATAGATTGTGGCCTAAGGTGCAGAACGCTGGTCTTAGTGGCACTCAGAGCTGTTTCTTAGAACAATGCTATCGGTTTCTAGAGTTACTACAGTATTAAAAAGTTTCTTCTGGGCTGATGTTTTGGCCTGGACGTCAGAGTTGACTTGGATACTTGAACCAGGCAAATTAACCAATTTATGCCTAGTGTTCCATTATTGGAACGCTAAGCTTGTGAGAGTTATTTGTATCCTACTGCTTGAGGTCATCATCAAAGTCTGATTTTTCTCAAAAAAATTTGCAACCTCCAGCATAAATGGGTTAAGTCAGTCACAATAACACCATGCATGATCAATGCTGCAAAGTAAAATTCTCTTCAGGCTATTCCTCTGTTAAAAAAGAATAAAAACAAGTAATGTCTAACACGAGATATTGGTATCTGACCTCTTTTTTAATAACAACTCTGAAAAGTGTGTGCAGGCTGAATAAAAATGTGTAAGAAGCTAAGTGAACTGACATTCAGAAGAACATTTACTCAAATTCAGCATATCTAGATTCTAATTCATACTAACTTATGTTGTGATTGAAGACAACAACAGTAAGACATCACTGGGTAGCTCTGGACTTCCTCATTAGATGCAGAGATTATTAAAACAATGCTCTCCAGTAAGCTTTGAGAACCAAATGCCCATATTGGTTCTGTATATGAAGTAATAATCAATAACACCTACATGAGTGGCTGTCAGTGTGTTGAAGAAATTATCTGTAAAATTTAGTGAGGTTATAAATTGGGATTTTAAAGATGCAACTAGTAGTTGTGATTGGGTTAACAAAATCTTATCAAGCTTACAAATAGATTATGCAGATGTCAAGTGCATTTTCAAAATTGCCATGGCAAATTCAAGACTTACATAAAAATGGAAAAATAGTAGATTGCCATTTGGTGATTGGAAAGGTTAGTTTGGGCTGATGCCTGTCTCAGTGATTTGGAACTTGCAAGGAATGTACAAGTTTTTAATGAATTTGATGCTTTCAATGCATTTGATACCCCAAGAGAACACTTAAATATAAAGCAGAAGCCTAATTTTATATGTGCTCTTGGGGTGTAAAATTGTCCAATAAGAAGGAAATTAAGAGTGCATGCTGGAATCAACTCCTTATACTTCCTGATCTCACCATCTATTGTGTGGTCAGCTATTATATGTTAAAGCAATTATAGAAATGTGGGGCCTCAGTGTTCTTTGAATAATGCCTCATACTCACCAGGTTTGCTGTGTAGGATAAGAGTTTAGGAGAGGCCTACTGGCAGAAAGAGCATGAGATTTAATTCTCTTTCTAACTGCCATCTCTTTTACTACAAAGCAGGAAAATAATAGCTGCTTTAACTGTTGTGATGGCAGTGATGAGATAATCCACTTGAAAGCAGTTTACAAAGTCTTAAAGGATTTATAAGTGATGACTGACTTTTCGGTGCCTGCCCTATTCCTGTAGTCCAATGAATAAATCAATAATGGGATGATTTGGAGGTGAGAGTTTGAGATGGCAAATATTATTGTTAGATTTTTGTGTATTGAGATGAATTTAAGAGAATAGATAAAACCTGAGCCCATGTGCTGATTTAGAGTAAGCTGAGGTGTTTTTTTAAATATATTTCTTCTAAAATACACCTCAGCTTACTCTAAAATCTAAGACTTTGTAAACTCTTAATTTCCTTCTTATTGAACAATTTTACACCCCAAGAGCACATATAAAATTAGGCTTCTGCTTTATATTTTTAGAAAATTTCTAAATGGTTTATTTTCAGGATTTATGTTACTGAATTTGTGTGAGAATCAGCAGAGCAGGGACTATCTTTTGATTTTGTATACACCCTTGGTTATTAATAGACCCTTTAGAAATGACTCAATGTTTTGCCACAGTTCTTTGCTTGTAGATTGCTCTTCAGCTCAATACTGTTCTTGCCTTTTACTTCCAGAATTCATAACCTAATTGCTATTAGTGATAGCTAAATCACCTCAGCCAATCTCTTAGGTACATACATCTCCTTAAACCAGTCTGTACTTCTCCCCTTTCTGATGCCAACTCCAACAGCCTCAGCCAGTCAAGATCTCCACACAGTCCCTTTGTTTTTCTACATGAAAATTGAAAAGTCAGATCAAGTTCTGCTAGGTTTTCCCCACAGTCTTTCTCTTAAAGATGAGTCAGATGGGGTAGGGCAAGTAGTCTTTGTTCTTCAATTACATTCTCATTTTGTGTTTCTTAAACCCTTCAGCTAATGACTAAAAAACCGAGTGTGATCTTGAGATTAACCTTTCTATACCTTATTTTCCTCATATATAAAATGAAAATAAAATAGCATTTACTTCTCAGGATTATTTGAAGTAGTAAATTAGTTTATACTTACAACATTTATAATAACATCTAGAACCTAGGAAGAACTAAGAAAGTGTCAATAATTTTTATTATGACCCCCTGTGTACTTCCTGAGATAGCTTCTACCCCAATTGCAGCCTCCTGTCTCTGCACATTGTGTATGTGTGTATATGTGTCAAAACAATTAGATAAAAATAGAAAAAAAATCTACTTTTCAATTATTTATTTAAGAATAGGCTCATCAGCCCTGCCCAAATGAAGGAAGATATTGAAGGCTATTCAAAATCAATATGAATGTCAACATACTTAGACAGATGGCCAACCTGCCTTGTGAGAAGCACAATGAACAAATCAATGAAACTCATTAGAAGGCACTTAAGAATAATAAATTATAAAGGAATAAATAATAATTCAGCAATGGCTTGGTTCCAGGAGCTTGAATTGAGGGTGTCAGAATTGGAAACCACTTGAATATTCCCTGTATAAGTTAAGACAAGGAAAAATATATGAATCATTTTTGAAATGTTAAAACTTTCCGTATGAACAAAGTGTATTGGTCAATTTGCATTTAAGTGTTCTCCTCTGTGAAGTGGCTTGAACATGCAACAGGAGCACTATTTTCTGTCTGCCAGTATGGTCACTCTCTACCCCACCTCCTAATTAGTCATAAACGAGAAAACATTGGCTTAGGGTACTAAATTGTCATTATCACAGATGCATAAACAACACAGAAAGCTGTCCTGAGTTAGTGATTGAGAATACATCTAGTATTCTATTTTAGCATTATTACATTTGGCTGTTTATCCCCAGTTATTTTTCCATATTCTTTATGGTTAGTATGCTTAGAGTAAAGGATATGAATCTGGGGTCAAGGGAGAAACTTCTTCAACTGTAGCTAATTGGAAGGGACCTAAATAGTCATTCATATTTAACTTGTTAAAACTCCCAGGGAAATTTGAATATAAACAAGGGATAAGCCTTAAATCACAGAAATGCATCTATAATGTTACAGGTTGATGTTAACAATGAAGGAATGAAGAATAAACTGGAGCTATAGAGGTCTGACCACTTTCCCTGAAATCATATATTCTATTCAGGTAGCAGTTTTCTTCCCTACATACAGCTAGAGTTACCCTGGATTTTGGACAAAAATGCTGTCAATCTGCACATTACCTTCTGGAATTTTGTAACCAATTAAACCATCTGTTAGTGCCCTGGAGCACACCCACCTACAAGTTTCTCAGCTAATGAGTTGCTTGGTGGTTTCAGTAAAAGAGTTTCTCCTCAAGGACCATGCCTTACCCAGTTAAAAAGCCTGCAAGACATTGCTAAAGCATAGAGAAGTACAAGAATATGTACTTTTTCTACAGTACAAGGGTCAGTGTCAAACAGATGTGCAAAAAGTGGATAAGATCAGTTCAGTAACTGGGTGATCTCTTCACAGCTTCTATAAGTTTACCACCCTTTAGAAAGAAATTAACTTAGGCCTGAGATAAGATCCTTTGTGTCTTTTTTTTTTTTGTAGAAGCTGCCTTCTTTGATATTCCTGAATAATGTCATTAAAATGCATCTTCAAAAATGATCAGATTCTACTTACTAGTAAAAATTTACTTATGGTTTATAGGAACCAGGTATACAATGGAGAAATAATTTCCTAATATATTGTGTGTGTGAGGGACCTGAAAATAGCTACTGACATATCAGGGAGGTAGTGGATAACACTGCACTAGGAGTAAATGTCATAAATCTGGAAAACTTCAGAGATACATATGTGGAAAACTCAAATATGTTGGTCTTCAATTAAAACAGTGCACACATGTTGAGTCTGCTACCCACACCTATCTAGCTACAGGTTTTACATATACGCCCTCATGCAGCCCTAACACTTTGACATTGATTGTTGCATATATGTGAGCTTTATAGATAGACAGTGATAAGGTCCTGTGTCCGAAGCTGGGAGTTAACAGTCAGAATTTGTATACATAAACACTAAAATGTCTAGTGGTTATTAAATTCCCGCTTTCAAGTTCTATTCTAATCGATCATATTATGTCTTTATATTTTTGTCATCTCTGCTTTTTTTCTCACCTTTTTCAATAGATTTCAGCATATTCTTTAAATCCTTTGTTCTCTTAAAAATCTCTAATTTGGGGGAGGCAGCTCAAGTTGGCTGATTAAAAGCAGCTGTAGTGCATGGCATTTATAAAGAGGAAGAAAAGGGTTGAGTAAATACACACCTTCAACAGAAATATCTAGGTACTCACACTGGGACTGATTGAGGAAACAACTCAACCCACAGAGAATGAAGGAAAGGACAAGATGATGGCCCATTCAGGAGCAACATGGAGCCAAGGGAACCCCCACCTCCAGCCAAGGGAAGTGGTGAGTAAATGTGTGACCCTGGGTAACCATGCATCTCCCACAGACCTTTTCAACCCATGGATCAGGAGCTCCCCTCCTGAGCCCACTCCACCAGAGCCTTGCGTTCAACACACAGAGCTGTGTGGAGTCTCAGCACAGCTGCTGCTCAGAAACACACAGAGACCTGGGAGCTTTACATACTCTAGCCCTGGGATCTCTGACAAAGGTAACTGCCACTCAGACAAGGTGAGAGGTCCATACATATCCCTAAGAAGGGGGCTAAATCCAAGAAGCCAAGCAGTGTCAGTCTGTGCACTCCAATTACCAGCCACTACAAAAACACACTGAAATACACAGACAGTGACACTATGAAGCAACCAGATAAACAAGTCTACAAAATAAATAGCTAGCATTGTGATGACAGGAAAAAATCCATACATAACGGTACTAACCTTAAATGTAAATGGGATAAATGCCCCAATTAAAAGACACAGAGTGGCAAACTGGATAAAGAACCAACACATGTTGGTATGCCATCTTTAAGAGACCCATCTGACATGCAAAGACACATATAAGCTCAAAATAAAGGGATGGACAAAAATTTATGAAGCAAATGAAAAACAGAAAAAAGCAAGGTTTACAATCCTAGTTTCTGAAAAAACAGACTTTAAACCAACAAAGATAAAAAAAGAAAGACAAAGAAGGGCATTACATATGGTAAAGGGTTCAATTCCACAAGAAGATCTAACTATCCTAAATAAAAATGCACCAAATACAGGAACATCCAGATTCATAAGGCAAATTCTTAGAGATCTTCAAAGAGTCTTAGACTCCCACACAGTAATAGTGGATGACTTTAACACTCCACTGAAAATATGAGACAGATCATCAAGAAAAAAGTTAACAAAAAATATTCAGGACCTGAACTCAGCTCTGGATCAAGTGGACCTGATAGATATCTATGTAAATCTCCACCCAAAACACCATAATATACATTCTTCTCATTGCTACGTAGCACTTACTCTAAAATTGATCATACAACCGGAAGTATAACACTCCTCAGCAAATGTAAAAGAACTGAAATCATAACAGTCCCTTGAACAACAGTGCAAACAAATTAGAACTCAAGATTAAGAAATTCATTCAAAACCAAACAACTACATGGAAATTGAACAACCTGCTCCTTTGGATAAGTAATGAAATTAAGGCAGAAATCAAGAAGTTCTTTGAAACTAATGAAAACAAAGACAAATGTACCAGAATCTCTGTGACACAGCTAAATCACTGTTTAGTGGGAAATTTATAGTACAAAATACGCACACCAAAAAGCTAGAAAGATCTCACATTAACAACCCAACATCACAACTAAAATAACTAGAGAACCAAGAGCAAACAAACCCCAAAGCTAGCAGAAGACAAGAAATAATCAAAATTAGAGCTGAATGAAGGAGATGGAGACATGAAAAACTCTTCAAAAGATCAACAAATCCAGGGGCTGCTTTTTTTTTGAAAAAAATAAAAATAAAATAGGCTGCTAGCTAGACTAATAAAGAAGAAAGGGGAGAAGATTCAAATAAACAAAATTAGAAATGATAAGGGGGATATTACCATTGACCCCACAGAAATAAAACAATGGAGAATATTAAAAACATTTTTTATACACATAAACCAGAAGAAATAGATAAATTCCTGTACAGATACACCCTCCCAAGACTGAACCAAGAAGAAATTGTATCCCTGAAGAGGCCAATAACAAGTTCTGAAATTGAGGCAGTAGTAAGTAGCCTACCAAAAAAAAAAAAAAAAAAGCCAGGACCAGGCAGATTCACAGATGAATGATACCACAGGTACAAACTACAGCTGGTACCATTTCTACTGAAACTATTCCAAAAAGCTTGAAAAGGAGGGACTTCTCCCTAACTCATTCTATGAGGCCAGCATCATTGTGTTACCAAAACCTGGCAGAAATACAACACAAAAAAAACTTCAGGCCAATATCCTTGATTAACATCGATGCAGAAATCCTCAACAAAATACTGGCATCAAAAAGCTTATCCACTACAATTAACAAGACTTAATCCCTGGGATGCAAGATTATTTCAACATACACAAATAAATAAATGCAATTCATCACATAAACAGAACTAAAAACAATAACCACAAGATTATATTAATAGATTCTGAAAATACCTTCAACAAAATTCAACATCCTGTCATGTTAAAAACTCTCAATTAACTAGATATTGAAGGAACATACCACAAAACAATAAAAGCTATATATCACAAACCCACAACCAGTATCATACTGAATGGGCAAAAAGCTGGAACCACTACCCTTGAAAACCAGCACAAGACAAGGTTACCCTGTCTCACTTCAACATGGTATTGAAAGTTCTGGCCTGGGAAATCAGGCAAGAGAAAGAAATAAAGGGTATTCAAGTAGGAAAAGAGGAAGTCAAATTATCTTTGTTTGCAGATTACATGATAATATATTTAGAAAACCCCATTGTCTCAGCCCAAAAGCTTCTTAAACTGACAGGCAACTTCAGAAAAGCCTCAGGATACAAAATCAATGAGCAAAAATCGCTAGCATTCCTATAAACCAGCAGCAGGCAAGCAGAGAGCTAAATCATGAATGAACTCCAATTCACAATTGCCACAAAAAGAATAAACTACCTAGGAATACAGCTAACAAGGGAAGTGAAGGACCTCTTCAAGAAGAACTACAAACCACTGTTCAAAAAAATCAGAGATGACACAAACAAATGGAAAAACATTCCATGCTCATGAATATAAATAATCAATATTATAAAATGGCCATACTGCCCAAAGTAATATATAGATTCAATGCTATTCTCATTAAACTACCGTTGACATTCTTCACAAAATTAGAAAAAAACTATTTTAAAATTCATATGGAACCAAAATAAAAAAGTCCAAATAGCCAAGGCAATACTAAGCAAGAAGAAAAAGCTGGAATCATTACACTACCTGACTTCAAACAATACTATAGGGTTACAGTAAACAAAACATCATGGTACTGGTACAAGAACAGACACGTAGACCAATGGAACAGAATAGGGACTCCAGAAATAAGGCTGCACACCGACAACCATCTGATCTGTGACAAACCTGACAAAAACCAATGGGGAAAGGATTCCATATTTAGTAAACAGTGCTGGGAGAACTGGCTAGCCATATGCAGAAGATTGAAACTGCACCCCTTCCTTACACCATATACAAAAATTAACTCGAAATGGATTAAGGGCTTAAATGTAAATCCAAAAACTATAAAAACCCTAGAAGAAAATCTAGGCAATACCATTCAGGACATAGGCATGGGCAAAGATTTTATGATGAAGATACCAAAAGCAATTGCAACAAAAGCAAAAATTGACAAATGGTATCTAATTAAACTAAAGTGCTTCTGCACAGCAAAATAAACTATCAACACGATAAACAGACAACCTACAAAATGGGAGAAAATTTTTGCAGTCTATGCTTCTGACAAAGGTCTAATATCCAGCATCTATAAGGAACTTAAACAAATTTACAAGAAAAGAACAAACAACCCCATTAAAAAGTGGGCAAAGGACATGAACAGATACTTCACAAAAGAAGACATACATCCTGTCAACAAACATATGAGAAAAAAGCCCAACATCACTAATCATTAGAGAAATGCAAATAAAAACTACAATGAAATATCACCTCACAGCAATCAGAATGGCTATTACTAAAAAGTCAGAAAACAACAGATGCTGGTGAGTTTGTGGAGAAAAAGGAATGCTTCTACACTGTTGGTGGATGTGTAAGCTAGTTCAACCATTGTAAAATACAGTGTAGTAATTCCTCAAAGATCCAGAGGCAGAATACTATTTGATTCAGCAATGCCATTATTGGGTATATACCCAAAGAAATATAAATTGTTCTATTATAAAGACAACATGCATTCGAATGCTCATTGCAGCACTATTCACAATAGCAAAGAAGTAGAATCAACTTAAATGCTCATAAATGATACACTAGATAAAGAAAATGTGGTACATATACATCATGGAATACTATACAGCCATAAAAGGATTGAAATCATATTGTTTGCAGGGGCATGGATGGAGCTGGAGGCCATAATTCTTAGCAAACTAACACAGGAACAGAAAGCCTGTTCTCACTTAAAAGTGAGAGCTAAATTATGAGAACACATGGACACATGCTGGGGAAAAACACACACCGGGACTTGTCAGAGGGTTGGGGTGGAAGAAGGGAAAGGATTAGGG
Organism: Pan paniscus; assembly: GCF_029289425.2. NCBI lineage: Eukaryota > Metazoa > Chordata > Mammalia > Primates > Hominidae > Pan > Pan paniscus. Next base: position 44,990,676 of record NC_073261.2, on the reverse strand, counting down.
AGAATATTAATAGCTAGTGGATTCTGAAATTAATACCTAGGTGATGGGAAGATCTGTGCAGAAAACCACGATGGCACATGTTTACCTATCACAAACCTGCACATATACCCCTGAATGTAAAATAAAAGTTGGAAATAAAAGATAAAAAATAAATTAAAAGATAAAAATATCTAATTTTTATTTTACAAACTTCTTTACCCTATGTAACTCTCATTTAGGTTAGCACTGAAAAACTGTAAAACAAACCAAAATAAAAACATATAATAAAGCCTACAAAATCTTGAACTTCAGCTGACTGTATGAAACCAAGCTACTTAGTTTGAAAATTTGGAGATGGCTCCATTTCTTATTGATATCTGTTTTCCTCAATTGTCCTTTCTAAAAATATTTACGTTTATTTTTGATGTTACCAATATTCCTGTATTACTACTTAAATTTCAATGCCTTCAGTAAGATTGCTTGAGAGTTCCACTGCAAGAAAACTCATCTCTTTCTTTATGAAACCAAACTACATTTGGATCGTGTTTGATTCCTAACAGTGTTTTTAAAAGTAGTTTACCTAGCTGGAGCTGACACCTGTCTATATTGTGCAGTTTGAAGGATATAAGAAAAGATCTTCCACAAAGAAAAAAAGACTGCTTTTGATATAATCTCAGAAATTATGCCATCAGTGATTTCTTCACTTTGTATTAAGTATTATGCTCTGCAGACCCTATTTTGAACTGAAAAAAATAATAATTATTTCGCAATTGGTATGAATTCACTGTTTTGCTCAGAACAGGAAGACTCTAAACTGGATGAAAGTACTGCTGCATACCAGGGGAGGGAACAAAAATGCATACCAGGGGAGGGAAGAAATGGAATTTAATTTGGGTACCAAAAGAAGGTTCCAGATCATTAGATACAATTCTCTCCATTTTACAAACAAGGCAAATAAGAAGGAGAGAGGTGATTTGCTTTAGCTCATATGTTTGTCCTGCCACGTGCTCAGCAGACATCGCTTTCATGGGTAAGTCTCTGTTTTTTGTAATCACCCCAAATCCTAAACAAGCTGTCCAAAATAAGAGTTTTAATGTAAGGACATGGTTGTCAATTTCACCTTACCTCCCAGGTCCAGCATTTAAAAAATATTTTTAAAATATCAAATAATAACAGAAAAACACATGAGTTTAATTTTCTTTGGTACCATAATTCCTGTCAATCAGGTACTTCTACTTCCCTTTGAATGGACTGATTTATTCCTAAACTATGACTACCACCATCTGCTACTTTTCCTTTTGTCTAACTTATTTTTATCTTCAAAGCATCCTTATAGTAAAGTCATTGGTAAATATAAAGCAGCCACTGCCCTGTTGGCTACAATCGTGCTGCCTTATTCCCTAGCACCTAAAGAATTGTTGTGGCTGTTTTCATTATCTTTCATCTCTGCTGAAAGTGAAAGTAGGAGGGGAGAGAAGAGATGGTTCCATCACAGGCTTCACTTCAAAAGAGCCTTGATCATGAAAGGAGGTGAGAGCCACATGAGTTGACTTTCTCTTCTAGCACACAATTATCTTAACATTAAGTAATTTACTTTGTAATTATTATGAAATCTTACAGCCTCTAAAACTAGGAACACTCTTAACATGAACAGATTCAATTCAAATTTCATTCCACTTAAAGAAAAACTTATACTGAGTTCATACCAGGGTTCAGATATTGTAATGGGAACCAAGACTTCAAAGATAAAAAAATATCTGCTACATTCTCGCAAAGACTTCATGGTCTATTCTGTAGCCCAAACAGCAAAGATATTTAGCATAATCTCAAACACATTGGAGGAGAAAATATATACTTTTTGAATTTTATGTACAGTATACAAATTGAGACAAGTATTTAGAGGTAAGTATAAAATGCATGGAAGTTCAGAGAAAGAGGTCAAACAGAGCCCATGTGTTTTCCCCCTGTGTTTTTAATTTAATTCATTAAATCTTCTGACCTGTACAATCCCTGACCCTTCTTGCCCTCAGTGCACATGCAAAATCCACACTCTATAGGCAGGACCATTCTACCACAGGTCATTTCACTTGACAAACGTGTTTACAGACTTGTTTATAGTCTATCAAGTAGCCAATCAATTTCATTGAAAATGAGATACAACTGGTTACTTAGATAAATTCACCTTTTCTCCCAGAGCTAAGCTGTGTGGTTTCTACTATTCATAAAGACACCTGCCTCTCCTGCAGAAAATTGATGATCATCAAGGGACCTGGAACTCAACACACTGAGTTTACATTCTTTGTATTAGATTCATTTGTAGTATGCTGGACAAACTATAAAAGGCTAATCTGAATTTGCAAACTTGTCCTCGCTTCCTAAGTGTGAGATTGTACAAAGATGGAGTACAAATGTTACATGAGAAAAATAACAAGGCAGAAAGTGTACACGGCTTCACAATGCCTATCTAACCCCTGACAGATGTGCAACTGTTCTGTATTCAGTGAAGCCCATGTAGAATGAGAAACTTACCAGTGTGAAGGACCTAAGAAACCATAGACACTCTCTTTAACACAATTAGATGGAAGAGAGGTGGAGAGCATATCTACCTTCAACCATCTAAGACAATTTCTTATGTTGTCACACCATGAAAACAGATAGTTACACTGAGACTAAAAGACAATTGAAAGAACATTCATATGAGATTCAACAATTTATACCTTTTAAGCCTCTTATCCATTTTGAGATTACAGGTATAAAATGGTTGAAAGTTGGAGATTTAGAATGAACTTATCCTGCCCCTCACTTGAAATTTAGGAAAAAGGAGCTTTTTTTTTCTTTTCTCTCTTTTTTTTAAATTATACTTTAAGTCCTAGGGTACATGCGCATGATGTGCAGGTTTGTTACATATGTATACATGTGCCATGTTGGTGTGCTGCACCCATTAACGCATCATTTACATTAGGTATTTCTTTTAATGCTATCCCTCCCCACTCCCCACAGTCCATGACAGGCCCCAGTGTGTGATGTTCCCAGGCCTGTATCCAAGTGTTCTCATTATTCAATTCCCATCCATGAGTGAGAACATGCAGTGTTTGATTTACTGTCCTTGCAACAGTTTGCTCAGAATGATGATTTCCAGCTTCATCCATGTCCCTACAAAGGACATGAACTCATCCTTTTTTATGGCTGCATAGTATTCCATGTTGTATAAGTGCCACATTTTCTTAATCCAGTCTATCATTGCTGGACATTTGGGTTGGTTCCAAGTCTTTGCTATTCTGAATAGTGCCACGATAAACATACATGTCCATGTGTCTTTATAGTAGCATGATTTATAATCCTTTGGGTATATACCCAGTAATGGGATGGCTGGGTCAAATGGTATTTCTAGTTCTAGATCCTTGAGGAATCGCCACACTGTCTTCCACAATGGTTGAACTAGTTTACACTCTCATCAACAGTGGAAAAGTGTTCCTATTTCTCCAAATCCTCTCCAGCACCTGTTGCTTCCTGATTTTTTAATGATCGCCATTCTAACTGGTGTGAGATGGTATCTCATTGTGGTTTGATTTGCATTTCTCTGATGGCCAGTGATGATGAGCATTTTTTCATGTGTCCGCTGGCTGCATAAATGTCTTCTTTTGAGAAATGTCTGTTCATATCCTTCACCCACTTTTTGATGGGGTTGTTTGATTTTTTTCTTGTAAATTTGTTTAAGTTCTTTGTAGAATCTGGATATTAGCCTTTTGTCAGATGGGTAGATTGTAAAAATTTTCTCCCATTCTGTAGGTTGCCTATTCACTTGATGGTAGATTCTTTTGCTGTGCAGAAGCTCTTTGGTTTAATTAGATCACATTTGTCTATTTTGGCTTTTGTTTCCATTGCTTTTGGTGTTTTAGTTATGAAGTTCTTGCCCATGCCTATGTCCTGAATGATATTGCCTAGGTTTTCTTCTAGGGTTTTTATGGTTTTAGGTCTTACATTTAAGTCTTTAATCCATCTTGAATTAATTTTTGTATAAGGTGTAAGGAAGGGATGCAGTTTCAGCTTTCTACATATAGGTAGCCAGTTTTCCCAGCACCATTTATTAAATAGGGAATCCTTTCCCCATTTCTTGTTTTTGTCAGGTTTGTCAAAGATCAGATGGTTGTAGATGTGTGGTGTTATTTCTGAGGCCTCCATTCTGTTCCGTTGGTCTATATCTCTGTTTTGGTACCAGTACCATGCTGTTTTGGTTACTGTAGCCTTGTCATATAGTTTGAAGTCGGGTAGTGTGATGCCTCCAGCTTTGTTCTTTTGGCTTAGGATTTTCTTGGCAATGTGGGCTCTTTTTTGGTTCCATATGAACTTTAAAGTAGTTTTTTCCAATTCTGTGAAGAAAGTCATTGGTAGCTTAATGGGGATGGCATTGAATCTATAAATTACCTTGGGCAGTATGGCCATTTTCACGATATTGATGCTTCCTACCCATGAGCATGGAATGTTCTTCTATTTGTTTGTGTCCTCTTTTTTATCATTGAGCAGTGGTTGTAGTTCTCCTTGAAGAGGTCCTTCACATCCCTTGTAAGTTGGATTCCTAGGTATTTTATTCTCTTTGAAGCAATTGTGAATGGGAGCTCACTCATGATTTGGCTCTCTGTTTGTCTGTTATTGGTGTATAGGAATGCTTGTGATTTTTGCACATTGATTTTGTATCCTGAGACTTTGCTGAAGTTGCTTATCAGCTTAAGGAGATTTTGGGCTGAGACAATGGGGTTTTCTAGATATACAATCATGTCATCTGCAAACAGGGACAATTTGACCTCCTCTTTTCCTAATTGAATACCCTTTATTTCTTTCTACTGCCTGATTGCCCTGGCCAGAACTTCCAACTCTATGTTGAATAGGAGTGGTGAGAGAGGGCATCCCTGTCTTGTGCCAGTTTTCAAAGGGAATGCTTCCAGTTTTTGCCCATTCAGTATGATATTGGCTGTGGGTTTGTCATAAATAGCTCTTATTATTTTGAGATGCATCCATCAATACCTAGTTTATTGAGAGTTTTTAGCATGAAGCGCTGTTGAATTTTGTTGAAGGCCTTTTCTGCATCTATTGAGATAAGAATGTGGATTTTGTCTTTGGTTCTGTTTATGTGATAGATAATGTTTATTGATTTGCATATGTTGAACCAGCCTTGCATCCCAGGGATGAAGCCAACTTGATCGTGGTGGATAAACTTTTTGATGTGCTGCTGGATTCTGTTTGCCAGTATTTTATTGAGGATTTTCACATCGATGTTCATTAGGGATATTGGTCTAAAATTCTCTTTTTTTCATTTTGTCTTTGCCAGGCTTTAGTATCAGGATGATGCTGGCCTCATAAAATGACTTAGAAAGAATTCCCTCTTTTTCTATTGATTGTAATAGTTTCAGAAGGAATGGTACCAGCTCCTCCTTCTACCTCTGGTAGAATTTGGCTGTGAATCCATCTGGTCCTGGACTTTTTTTGGTTGGTAGGCTATTAATTATTGCCTCAATTTCAGAGCCTGTTATTGGTCTATTCAGTGATTCAACTTCTTCCTGGTTTAGTCTTGGGAGGGTGTATGTGTCCAGGAATTCATCCAATTCTTCTAGGTTTTCTAATTTATTTGTGTAGAGGTGTTTATATTATTCTCTGACGGTAGTTTGTATTTCTGTGGGATCAGTGGTGATATCCCTTTTATCATTTTTTATTGTGTCTATTTGATTCTTCTCTCTTTTCTTCTTTGCTAGTGGTCTATCAATTTTGTGGATCTTTTCAAAAAACCAACTCCTGTATTCATTGATTTTTTTGAAGGGTTTTTTGTGTCTTTATCTCCTTCAGTTCTGCTCTGATCTTAGTTATCTCTTGCCTTCTGCTAGCTTTTGAATGTGTTTGCTCTTGCTTCTCTAGTTCTTTTAATTTTGATGTTAGGGTGTCGATTTTAGATCTTTCCTGCTGTCTCTTGTGGGCATTTAGTGCTATAAATTTCCCTCTACACAATGCTTTAAATGTGTCCCAGAGATTCTGATATGTTGTGTCGTTGTTCTCATTGGTTTCAAAGAGCGTCTTTATTTCTGCCTTCATTTCATTATTTACCCAGTAGTCATTCAGGAGCAGGTTGTTCAGTTTCCATGTAGTTGTGTGGTTTTGAATGAGTTTCTTAATCCTGGGTTCTAATTTGATTGCACTGTGATCTGAGAGACAGTTTGTTGTTATTTCTATTCTTTTTCATTTGCTGAGGAGTGCTTTGCTTCCAACTATGTGGTCAGTTTTGGAATAAGCATGATGTGGTGCTGAAAAGAATGTATATTCTGTTGATTTGCGGTGGAGAGTTCTGTAGATGTCCATTAGGTCCATTTGGTGCAGAGCTGAGTTCAAGTCCTGGATATCCTTGTTAACCTTCTGTCTTGTTGATCTGTCTAATATTGACAGTGGGGTGCTAAAGTCTCCCATTATTATTGTATTGGAGTCTAAGTCTCTTTGTAGGTCTCTAAGGACTTGCCTTAAGAATCTGGGTGCCCCTGTTTTGCATGCATATATATTAGGATAGTTAGCACTTCTTGTTGAATTGATCCCTTTACCATTATGTAATGGCCTTCTTTGTCTCTTTTGATCTTTTTGGTTTAAAGTCTGTTTTATCAGAGACTAGGATTGCAATCCCTGCTTTTTTTTGTTTTCCATTTGCTTGGTAGATCTTCCTCCATCCCTTTATTTTGAGCCTATGTGTGTCTCTGCACATGAGATGGGTCTCCTGAATACAGCACACTGATGGGTCTTGACTCTTTATCCAATTTGCCAGTCTGTGTCTTTTAATTGGGGCATTTAGCCCATTTACATTTAAGGTTTATATCGTTATGTATGAATTTGATCCTGTCATTATGATGTTAGCTGGTTATTTTGCTCATTAGTTGATGCAGTTGCTTCCTAGCATCAATGGGCTTTACAATTTGGCGTGTTTTTGCAGTGGCTGGTACTGGTTGTTCTTTTCCATGTTTAATGCTTCCTTCAGGAGCTCTTGTAAGGCAGGCCTAGTGGTGATGAAATCTCTCACATTTGCTTGTCTATAAAGGATTTTATTTCTCCCTCACTTATGAAGCTTAGTTTGGCTGGATATGAAATTCTGTGTTGAAAATTCTCTTCCTTAAGAATGTTGAATATTGGCCCCCACTCTCTTCTGGCTTGTAGAGTTTCTGCTGAGATATCTGCTGTTAGTCTGATGGGCTTTCCTTTATGGGTAACCCGATCTTTCTCTTTGGCTGCCCTTTAACATTTTTTCCTTAATTTCAACCTTGGTGAATCTGACAATTATGTGTCTTGGGGTTGCTCTTCTTGAGGAGTATCTTTGCGGCATTGTCTGTATTTCCTGTATTTGAATGTTGGCCTGCCTTGCTAGGTTGGGGAAGTTCTCCTGGATAATATCCTGCAGAGTGTTTTCCAACTTGGTTTCATTCTCCCCATCACATCAGGTGCACCAATCAGATGTAGATCTTGTCTTTTCACATAGTCCCACATTTCTTGGAGGATTTGTTTATTTCTTTTTACTCTTTTTTCTCAAAACTTCTCTTCTCATTTCATTTTTTTGCTCCTCAATCACTGATACCCTTTCTTCCACTTGATTGAATCAGCTACTGAAGTTTGTGCATGTGTCACGTAGTTCTCTTGCCATGGTTTTCAGCTCCATCTGATCATTTAAGGTCTTCTCTATGCTGTTTATTCTAGTTAGCCATTCGTCTAATCTTTTTTCAAGGTTTTTAGCTTCCTTTTGATGGGTTAGAGCATCCTCCTTTAGCTCGGAGAAGTTTGTTATTACCAACCTTCTGAAGCCTACTTCTGTCAACTCATCAAAATCATTCTCTGTCCAGCTTTGTTCCGTTGCTGGCAAGGAGCTGCATTCCTTTGGAGGAGAGGAGGCACTCTGCTCTTTAGAATTTCAGTTTTTCTGCTCTAGTTTCTCCCCATCTTTGTGATTTTTATCTACCTTTGGTCTTTGATGATGGTGACCTACAGATGGGGTTTTGGTGTGGATGTCCTTTTAGTTGATGTTGATGCTATTATTTCTTTCTGTTTGTTAGTTTTCCTTCTAGCAGTCAGGACCCTCAGCTGCAGGTCTGTTGGAGTTTGCTGGAGGTCCACTCCAGACCCTGTTTGCCTGGGTATCACCAGCAGAGGCTGCAGAACAGGAAATATTGCTGCCTGATCCTTCCTCTGGAAGCTTTATCTCAGGGGGGCACCCGGCTGTATGAGGGGTCAGTCGGCCCCTACTGGCAGGTGTCTCCCAGTTAGGCTACATGGGGGTCAGGGACTCACGTGAGGAGAGAGTCTGTCCATTCTCAGAGATCAAACTCCATGCTGGGAGAACCACTGCTCTCTTCAGGGCTGTCAGACGGGGGCATTTAAGTCTGCAGAAGTTTCTGCTGCCTTTTGTTCAGCTATGCCCTGCTCCCAGAGGTGGAGTCTCCAGAGGCAGGCAGGCCTTGTTGAGATGTGGTGGGCTCCACCCAGTTCGAGCTTCCCAGCCACTTTGTTTACCTACTCAAGCCTCAGCAATGGCGGACGCCCCTCCCCCATCCCAGGCTGCCACCTTGCAGTTCGATTTTGGACTGCTGCGCTAGCAGTGAGCAAGGCTCTGTGGGCGTGGGACCTGCCGAACACGTCACGGGATATAATCTCCTGGTGTGCCATTTGCTAAGACTGTTGAAAAAGCACAGTATTAGGGTGGGAGTGTCCTGATATTCCAGGTACCCTCTGTCACGGCTTCCCTTGGCTAGGAAAGGGAAATCCCCCAACCCCTTGTGCTTCCTGGGTGGGGTGATGCCCTGCCCTGCTTCGGCTCACCCTCCGTGGGCTGCACCCACTGTCCAACCAGTCCCAGTGAGATGAACCAGGTACCTCAGTTAGAAATGCAGAAATCACTCGTCTTCTGCATTGATCACACTGGGAGCTGCAGACTGGAGCTCTTCCTATTTGGCCACCTTGGAAACTCTTTTTGGAAAAAGGAGTTTTAAGCAACCATTCCATATAAATATGTGTTTGACCATTTCAGGGAAACTGCAGCAATATACAAGAATATTTTCCCAAAGAATGGACAAAACTGCCAGGCGCAGTGGCTCACGACTGTAATCCCAGCACTTTGGGAGGCCGAGAAGAGTGGATCACAAAATCAGGAGATTGAGACTATCCTGGCCAACATGGTGAAACCCCGTCTCTACTAAAAATACAAAAATTAGCTGGGCATGGTGGCATGTGCCTGTAATCCCAGCTACTCAGGAGGCTAAGGCAGGAGAATTGCTTGAACCAGGGAGTCAGAGGTTGCAGTGAGCTGAGATCACACCACTGCACTCCAGCCTGGTGACAGAGTGAGACTCTATCTCAAAAAAAAAAAAAAAAAAGGATGCACAAACCAACAGACAGACACACATACACACACACACACACACAGAGGAGAGAGGGAGTATTCTAGCTTAAATATCTATAAAATTCAGAGAGTACTTTAGGAGATTATATCCATAGTTGGCAAGATATGGAAGAAATACTAGGTGAGAAAAGTAAAGAGGTGACCACTTAACCCCTTGCAAAACTCAATCATCTCTTTAGCATTAGATTTTAGCTGGGGCAATGAACAAATTTGAACTCTAGATCAAGTTGTAACTTTGGATTATTCTGAAAAGACATTTCTTTTACTGAGTTGATACAGTACTTTGTATCTTAAAGTGACCAATGAAACTGTATTACCTAAGAATCTAGTTTTTATACAGTGTAAGAGGAAAACCTAGTGCCCATGACTATATTCAAATCAATAGAAGAAAACCATAATACATTTCTTATGATTCTATCTCATAAACTAGACTGTTTAAATGTAACAGTCATATATTTATTACTGCATGAGTAAGCCTATATCAAGCTGGCCAGAGCATACCACACTTAGTAAAATTGATTTATTGAAGAGTCTCAACTCATCACAGGTTTAAATGGGAAATAATTTATGTTTCCACTAACTGCTTGACAATTCTCCTATATAAACCCATTTCCATTGATCTTTTTATAATATTTTGATAGATTCCATACTAGTCACTTCACTTTATTCAAACTATGTCATTTCAGTTTCAAAATCTAGCTCTGCTCATTTGTAAGTTTCATTTAAATCACTTCTCCTCCCCTCCCTGTATTACAGGCTACAACTGTCAGTGGATTTAGCAGCTTGCAGTCTTAAGATAGGGTGGAAGTTGGGTGGAATGATCTCTTTACTTCCTTCACCTATTCACTTTCACATGCATCTTCTCTGCTAATGAGCAAGGAGAAGGGAGAGTGAAACAAAGGTCTAAATAAGTGGCACATTTCTTTCCCTGCCTAAAAAGAACTGGTTGGACATACTGTGTAATGGGAGGGTACTCATTAGTTGTTTTGAGGGTCCTATGGTTCCAATTTAATGACCTTGAAGATCCAGTTTCATTTCATCTTTTTCCTGTTTCTCCTGGTCCATGCACTAAGGATAAAACTGATCCATGACACCAAAACTCTGTCAGTCAGATTCCTAAAATAGAGCAGATGGACTCAAAGACAGTAGTGAAAATATTTAATGAATACATTATTTACATAGTTGTGTGTTGAATTCAGTGAAACAACAACGGATGATGACACACCCAAGGAGTGGTGATATCTGGAAACTGCTATCGCTCCAAGTTCTGAAGAACAAAATGAAGAAACAGAGTTACTGAGTTTCAGTAAGAGCTGAAGTTGTTCAGGTGGAATTGTCTGGCAGGGCCTGGATTTAGTCATTGGAGAGAGGGTCCTTAACAGGAGCCGTGCTTACACAGAGGAACACAGTCACATCTCCCAGAGTAGAAAGAGTAAAACTTGCATCTGGAGAGTGAACATAGAATATAGAGCTCTCAACTGCTTTTTGTCGCTTTCATTCAATAGGTAGTTTGCTTGGAAAATTAAAGGAAGGTTGTTCAAGTTTAGCTACTTTCACTAGTGTACAATAAACTATGGGGAAAACACACATTTAAGCCACATTAAAGAGCAATTTGCTTTTCCCCACTAGTGTACCCTCTCTCGACTCCTCCATCTCTCTGTATCACAGAAGTTTCAGGAACTCTGAAGACCCAGATGTGCAGTGACTTTCAGAGAAGGACACTGAGAAGTGTCCCTGATTTATCACTATATATTACAAGTGATTCTGCCATGTTAGTAGGGAAGAACAGCTCTGCTATTTTCTCTCTAAAAGGAGGCATAATAGTTCCCTAGGAACCTGCACACAAAATTATCTGACATCTTTCTGAGTACTGTTCTTATATGAATTGAGGGATAATGGGGGGACATGGATGATAGGGCATCGTTTTCTAAACTGGCACCACTCAGTAAACACTACAATGTTATCCCCTTTTGGTGATTCCCTGTGTTATAAATATAGGAAATTTAACATCTTTGTTCTTCAGGTAAAATTTTTAGACATCAGGAAAAAAGAGTATGCTTTAAGATGTTACAGATGTAGAGATAAGCAGGAGAGATCTAAGGGCTGATAGTCTCAAAGGAGTAAGATAGAGTAAAAAAGAAAGAGGTGGGTGAATGTAGAGCTTTGGACAGAAGCTAATCTTTTTCTTTTCTGCTGTGTTCCGTACAACTTGCTGTGTGTGAGCAGCCCTGATCCCATTGCTGTTGATATAATCATATAATATTAGCGCTTGAGGGCCCTTAGAGATAATCTAGTCTAAACCATTTTTAAGAGAGAGAATTTTAAATAAAAAAGAATTGTTTATGATTGCATCATTTCTCTGGTGGATGTAGACTCTCACTTTTATGGTTAATATTTCATGCCTGTTTCTTACATATGTGTCTTGTATATCAAACAAATCATAAAGTTCTTGAAGGAAGGACTTTCTTTTCTGTACATTCCATTGGCCTTAGCCTCACTCTGAGGAGTATAGTACTCAATAAAAGCTGACCAACTGAATGTAATAGGAGTAAGTTAATAATTATCCCAGTTTATAAGACTTTAGAGAATTTTTAATTATTAAATGTATCCTTATTGGCCTCACCTTGCTTTATCTGGTTCTAAATTTTTGCTCTTAACTTGGGGTCAGGGAACATTCTCATATGTAAAACTTTGCATACTTATCTATTTTTGAGGGGAAGATATTTATGTTTTCATTTAGTTTGTTTTATAATTAACTTTTCAACGAGGTTACCCAAAATATATTGACAATTTTTTGGTGGACAAACATTTTAGGGAGGGGGAACTCTACTAAAAAAAAGAGAGACTGGAAGCTTAGGATTCTATACTGATACTGCAAGTAGTTAGCTGTGATTCTGGATTTTCTTTTTCTTTAAGACACGGTCTCTCTCTGTCACCCAGACTGGAGTACAGAGGCATGATCATGGCTTAATGCAACCTCAAACTCCTCAGCTCAAGTGATCCTCCTGCTCAGCCTCCAACGTAGCAGGAACTACAGACACACACCACCACGCCTGGCTAACTATTTTTTAATTTTTCTTTTTTATGTATGGTGTCACGCTATGTTGACTGGGCTGGTTTTGAATACCTAGCCTCAAGTGATCCTCCCTCCTCGGCCTCCCAAAGTGCTGGGATTACAGGTGTGAGCCACTGCACTCAACTTGGAATATATTTCGTTAAATAATGGTATAGTTTCTGCTGATCATTTAAACTTCTAAACCTATATTATCTCCTCTTGGAGCATCACTAAGAGATTTACTATGATGATTGAACACTCCTTGATAGAAGGGGCAGGGTCACTGCCATACCGTTATACCCTAAGGTTGCTAACTCAAGGCCTGACTCAGAGTAGGCACTCTGCATTAAATGTTTACAGACTCCGTGGCATAATGAAATAACCAAAACTTCTCTAAACTTTAATTCTTCTACAGAAAAACAATAATGACTCAATACAGTTCTTCATTAGCATAAGCCAAAGGATTAATATTATAGAAGTTTTAGGTTCTGAGTTAGGCTACTTGAACAGCATGAGTTCTACAATCCTATGATTTCTTCAATCCCCAATTCTGCCTTAATTATGGCATGTACAACATATTAATGTGTCTGCTTTAATTTAACCTTCTGTAAAACTGACATAACATTATTATTTAATTTGTTCTTTGAAAGTTTTTTAGAAGTTAATAATATGAAATATTTTAAATAGTGTCCTCAAATAGAAAATGCTGAAATTATTTTAGCAATAATCAGCTACATAAACAAGGAAGTCTCTGATTCTTCCAAAAATAATGTATCATTATATTTAAGCACAGAACTAGCTTGGAGAGTCATGTTAGGTTGCAGCATGCTTATGAAAATGGACATATGTCAGGAGTAAGTAGACCTAGTGTATTAGTCTGTTTTCACACTGTTGATAAAGACATACCTGAAGCTGGGCAACTTACAAAAGAAAGAGGTTTAATGGACTTACAGTTCCATGTGGCTAGGGAAGCCTCACAATCATGGCAGAGGGCAAGGAGGAGCAAGTCACATCTTATGTGGATGGCGGCAGGCAAAAAAGAGGTTTTGCAGGGAAATTCCCATTTTTTAAATTATCAGATCTCCTGAGACTTATTCACTCTCATGAGAACAGCCGGGGAAAGACCCACCCCCATGATTTAATTACCTCCCCCACCCCGGTTCCCTCCCTCAACACTTGGGAATTCAAGATGAGATTTGGGTGGGGACACAGAGCCAAACCATATCACCTAGGTTCACATTTTACAGCTTTTGATCTTGCCATTTGTTCTTTAACAGTATGCCCACAGGTTCTCTCAAGTAGAGATTTACACATATGTAATGGGTTACTATAATGAGTGGGTTCGGCTTGGTGATCACAGTATTGCAGACTCACTTATAAATCTAAATTGCTTCTCTTCTTGAGTCAGATTAAATTTCTTCTATGTGCCAAGCAGCATGTTGGTGGTCTGTCACCATTAGAGTACTAAATGGTTTCCTCTTAGGTCTCTCGGAATCACTCCTATTAGTAAATAGGGTGTTCTTCCCATCCCTCCTCTCTTCCCTCCTTTCTTCCCCCTTTTCTTCTTTTCTAATATGTCTTTAAAGGAATGTGTGCCTTCCCTTCTTTTATCTTTTCTGAAAACTTGAAGCCTTCCTTCAACTAGTGGATTTCTTACACATAATGTAAGTTTGTCAATACAATTCAAAGAATTTCTAGACTGACATAGAGGCTTCTTGCCCCCAAAATGTATATATAAGGAAAACTTTGCATTAAATCTTCTCTTTGAAAGTCTGTGTCTTTCTGTTTTGTTTTGATTTTGGTTTCATTTTCCTTTAATCTTCCATTATTTGTTATATATCTGTCCTTTACAGCTCTCCCAAGGCTGTACTGGGGCAAAAGACATTTATGGTGGGGAATCACACATAACCTTAAAGACAACCTCCGGGGACAGTGAGCCAGAAAATATGCACACTACAGAGTCAGGAAACTTGACTTTATTCCCAATTTGACCAGAAGAAAGCCAGGTAATTTCAATGAACCACTGAAACTATTTGGATAAGGGTAAGAAGAAATTAATCTTCAAGAAATAAATAATAGAGGGAAACATGGAGAAGAACAAATAGAGTGGTAGCATGTTTTTAAAATGGAGAGCAGTCAATACTGCCCTTCTTTTCACATGGTTAACCAATCAATCAAATTATCATTTTTTCTAGACACAGGAAAATGTGAGAATTTTACTATTTTAATAAGTTATTGGTCTCAGTCTTTTCCTCTCATTCACATCTGTATATTCTGCAAAATCATTTATTTGCATTTAGTTGGCTTGTAGAAAGAATGACTGTGTCTGTCCCCTCACTGTAACCTCATAACCTACCCCTAAGACATAAAATTGAAAAATAGTACAATGTAACCATTCAAAAGTGAATACATTTGCATATGATTTATGTAGAATTAAAGTATGTCAACTTTACTTCCTATTCCTGTTATTTTTATCAGTTTAATTACGATAATCAGAGTTTTGGTCAAACATCTCCTGCCTTATCTTTTACAAATTCAAGTCAATGAGCATATCCTGACTATGAACCATAGTCTACATTTCATATTCTACTAGATTTCCAGCTGCATCTAATAAGAGATAACTCTGGGTTCAGTTTTATCAAAAGATAATGATTTATATCTTTGTTTTAAGATTAAAGATAAATATTATGTCTGCTCATTATTTTTCAAAAAGCACTTACGTGTAATAAAAATTAAAATATTGTTACTGACAGATGAATCAAATTATGCATGATTTTTCCATTATGCATATCATATATGACATTCCAGTAATTTCTCATTATAGATAGAAAAGTAGATAGATATAATGACTTATAGAAATAATTGAAAATATACCCAACCCAGAATGTTTTAAAATGTTTAATTAATTCTAATTCCATTTTATAGAAGAAATACAGAAAAATGCTTAATTGCTGAATTTGAGATAAATATTTCCTCTCAAGGCATATTCTAAAATATATTTCTAAGATTAAGACAAATATTATATAATGTATTAAATATGAGTTTTAATTTTTGTTCCTGGGTTGGCATTGATTCTCCACTAGGTCAAGTGACAGGAAAATGAGATATATTTGTGTACATATATTTGTGTGCATATCTATAAATATTTATGTGTTCATTTGGGTGTGACTATATATATGTGCATGTTTGTATATATATGTTTCCATATATTTCCCTCTGTGTATGCACATTTTATATATATATATATATAAAATACACACACACAAACACACACACACACACACACACACACACACACAAAGCTGTACATGAGTTTATACTGGTCTCCAACTTTAATCCAACACCAAACAGATCATTCTGGTCTTCCTACATTGCTTATTTGTAACTTCTCACTCTAACATTGAGAAACCTGGATCCCATCATCCCATCCATTTGCTTGGTGCTGCCAGTTGCATGTATAATGGTTTTATATTTATTAACCCCTATTCCCTGGGAAAACACCTTTGTCAACTATAGTACAGTGTTTATGTATTGTTCCTTTTGTCTTTATTGTTATAATCTAAACTTTTTTCCAAAATTGCTTAGCAGAGTAATTTTTTCCACCTCCTTCAGCAAAGTTATTTCAAGTATTTGTTATGTAGTTTGAAGGTTGTCATGGAATAAGTGAGGCCAGTTGATACTGTATCACTTTTGTGTTGCTTTCCTTTCATGCTGACTGCTTGAAATATACTTCTTTTCAGAATTTTCAGATCATTATGTTAACCACAGTGTATCTCACTGGAGATTTTCTATATTATTTTTACTTATGATGTCTCCAAAATTCAAAATTTTCTTCCTTCTTTTAGAAAATTTTAATTTGATTATTATTGTGTTGCAAGTGTCTTACAATTTGCCACAAAGTAACTCCTAAACTTTAGGCATTAACTTATGGTACTAAAATATTTATCATGCTTCATTTAAAGAACATCTTCGTTTAATTGTATTAATTTATAAATGCACCTCTCAAATTTCCATCCTCATTCTCATGATTGTATCTTTCTCATGATTGTCCCTTTGGCTGTCACTGTGATTTGAATGTTAAATGTTTTTGTCTCCTTTACAATTCATGTGTTGGAAACTTAATCTCCAGTGAAACAGTGTCAGAGGTGGGGCTTAATGGGAAATGTTTAGGTCATGAGGGCTCTGTGCCCATAAATGGATTAATGCCTCCATAAAAAAGGCTTGTGGGAAAAAGTTTGCTCTTTTCTGCTCTTCTGCCTTATGACAACATAGTGCTCCTCCCCTCTGGAGTATGCACTGTTCAAGCTTCCATCTTGAAGGCAGAGAGCCTGGGCTGTAACCTTTTGGCACCCTGATCTTGAATTTCCCGGCCTCTAATACTGTGAGAAATAAATCTCTGTTCTTTATAAATTACCCAGTTTTGGGTATTCTGTGATGCAACACAAAACAGACTAAGACAGATGTTCTCTGTACTAAGGTGTTAACCTTCTGGCATGATTACTTAGTGGAAATGTCTGTCATTTTCATTAAGCAATGACTTAGTAAGAATTTGGGCAGCATTGGTTCCTGAATCCTTTACACATTGTTAGTAAAGTGACTCCTGTGTGATGAAGCTCGCAGTTCCATAATTCTGCCAGATAGAAATAAAAGCTTGCAAGTTCTGGGGATGAAGTCAAATACTCTCATGTTTCGCATCCCTAGACATCCATTGCCCATCTGGCATAATCCCATCTGTCACTCAGGGTTCTACCACAGGAGTGACTACTCTTGTTTTTAGAGAGGAATATATTTATACTATAGTTAAGATCATTGCTATGTCATTAAATGCGGTTGGGGTGATGTCCTATGCAGTAAGTAGCTCACATGGAACAACTGTTGTAGATGTCTTACCTTAGCACAGTATGTGAGAATCCTGCTTAAAAAGATCAACAGTAAAGACACTTTCATCTATCAGAAGGTTCCAGAGGTGACTTTTTGCTTACTTACCATCTCCTACACTGGCACCCTTGGTTTACGTGGCTAAGGAATATTGTGACAAGTTGCCATGAAATTAGCATCTCAAATTACTCAGAACACTTTATATATAAAGTATTTATATATAAATATAAAATACATACTATTATATATACTTGATATTATATAATGACTATTATATACATACTCTATATATTATGTACTTACTATATATTGTATATACTTTATATATCATATATTATACTTTACATATAATATTCATATATATAAAGAATTCTGAGTAATGTAAGGTGCTAAAATATATATTATATTTATGTAGCACAATATAGTAAGTATCCAAATACATTTTGGATAATTAGGGATTAATCTTTATTCAAAAAAAAAAACAGCATCAGTCTTTCTTTTGAGCCCTGGCAGCCCTGAACATATGGTGGAGCATATAGATAGTTTAGGAAAAATAAGAAGAATAAAATGGAAAGAAGGAAAAAGCAAAGCATTTTTTAAGAGGTACTGAAAGATCAGTTTAGCTGGAGCAAAGAACCCATGGAAAAAAACGATGACTTACGAAGTTTTCTTATTTCTTTTTAAGAAATTGGAAACTGTTTCGTGGGTAAAAATATCAGTACTATTTTTAACTCTGTGGGACTGAACTCATCCTGACACTGTTATGAATTCTGTTTGAATTCAACCCTACCACTTGAACAATTCTGGAACCTGCATATTATAACTGTACTTTTTATAAAGTGCTTTTAGTTTCATAATCTGATTTGATGCTTCAAATTCTGTTAGGAAATAGGTATGGAAGGATATTGCATTTCCAATTTTGAGATGAGGGATGTAAGACACAGAGACTGGCCTGTGATAACTGAATTCTGAAGAAATGACCCTTCCTCCTAGCCCTCCCTGGCCAATCTTCTCAGCGGGAATCCTAATAGCTCCTCTTCTTTCACTACTTTAAAATATATATATATATCTATATATCTATAGATATATATATAGATATATACATATAGATATCTATAGATAGATAGATATATCTATAGATAGATAGATAGATAGATATATCTATAGATAGATAGATATATAGATAGATATAGATAGATATATAGATAGATAGATAGATAGATAGATAGATAGATAGATACATATATATTTTCACATGACCACAGACCATATTCTGAGATGTGTTCTCGAAGGCCGTTTCTCTGGAAAGTTCTTTCCTATCGTTTATTGTTCTAGATATTTGTGCCCATTCTTTCTCCTCAACCAATTATGACATAGAGTCCCTATGGAAGCAATTTTCATAATACCAGAAAAACCACACGATTCTAAAAATGTGCATCCTCATACAGGATACTGGTTTATCATTGCTGAGCATTCAACATGTGCAGGTTTGGAGTATATTCTACACTTACCCTGCCTTCCTGACCACTGTACACTGCTTCCTGGAATTCCACAATTTCTCTCTCATTACTTCAGTTTACAGAAGTGTCCTTAATGAAACGGGAATACAATTGGGAGAGTTAATCTGACTAAACATCTAAACATTGCCAGTTATTTAAACACTTTCCTGACCATATCTTGAAAAGACATATAGATAAAAGGATAGAGAAGACAGTATAAGTGCCCTAATCTAGCCTAGATTCATTAATGACCGTTCTGCCCTCTAGTGTGTTAGAGGAAAGTCATGATGATGTTAACGTATGCTTGTTTAAAAATGCCAGACTGCTCCCTCCTCTCCATAGTCTCTTCCAGCTGTAGCCCAATTAAATTCAACAGTTCACAGGTGTTCAGAGAAATGTTTTCAACATAAAACCCCAGTTGTCTTTAGGGCTCTTCACTCTTTTTAGTGCTCTTTAAATTTGAAATATTCTTCCAAAAAAACAAACCACATTTGCAAATGAAGAAAAAAATACAACGGACAATGAGGAAGATGTTAACAATTATAAAAATATTGTCAATAACAAAAAAAGATTATTTCAGAACCACCTGGAAGACTCATGTATTTAACCCAAACCTAAAGCAAAATAATATTTTGTTGACTAAAGAGGGTGAAGAATGAGAATGGGATAGCATGGTGTGACATGTATGAGGAAGGTTAAGAAGAACATATAAGAATTTATGTACCATCTTTTTCTGGCATACTTATTTAAATCATTAACTACCACCCTGTCCCATACTTTCTCCATTTAAACACGTAGATATTATTTCAAACACATATACACTTTGCTATCTGACAATGAGTGCACCAAGAACACACTCTCCCTGAGTATTCTCTTCATCAATCTAGAGAAAGAAAAAATTGACAGCCAATGATTGTCATTCTATTTATAATTACAAATACATTAACTCATTCCTGAAGATTCTGGAATTATTACAGGTAACTAGGTTCTGAAAACATGGTACCCAAAAATATGTGACTTATACATTATACAAATCTGTTCATTGAGTAAACATATCCAGTATATGAATCAGTCTTTGATAAAGTCTGAATTTGGAGGGCCATTGCTATATAATAATTTATAAAATATAATTTTTTCAGGGGTAAACCAGGATGAAAACCATTCATTTACTCATTTATTTAGCAAATATATAGCAGGTGCCTACTATGTGCCATACACTGTCCTATGGTATGACAGTGAACAACACAGACTAAAAACCTTGCCCTAAGGAATCTTAAGACAGGTAGTAAACATCAAACATATTAAATAACTTAATAATCTAGTATGTTAAATGACAATATATACAATAGGGAAAAAGAAAGAAAAGGAAAACTCTAGCAGAGATAGGGGAATCTGTAGTTCAAAATCAAGGTGTAAGGGTTGAAAGGATGGGAAGTAGCAAAGAGCAAACTTCATCTATTTCATTTATTTTAGAAATTCTAATGTTTGTTGGATAAATCCCGCATTGAAAATAGACTTTTATTATTTACCGAAATTAGAACAAGGCAATTACAAGTTTCACTTGGTGATGATTCGGATGATGTTAATGATGTTATTAACTTTCTTGAGTATTTACTATGTGGCAAACACTGTGCTAAATCACTACATGAAAAATGTCATACAATATCCAAAAAATAACCCCTACCTCACTATGCTCTATACCAGTCCACTGAATTGAAAGATCAGGAAAATATAGGTAAGAGAGGCAAAATAATTCACTTAGTTCCACATAGCGTCAGGACTGAGATTCAATCTGTGTCTTTAATCCCAAATTCATGCTATTAATCATTACTTGTGTTACAGGTAGTTAGGCATGAGCCAGGCAGGAGAGGGCTCTCCCCACCCACACTAGGAATGTTGGGTGACGCTTCTGCAATTATTGCCTTGCCTCTCTAAAAACAATAATTTGGCATCGCCAGGGAGAGACCAGTTCCTGATGGTCCACATCTGTTAACATCAAAACATTCATTGAATGTGGACCCCAGGGAGAAGCAACTTCTGGGCATGCACATTAAGAGACAAAAATGGTGAAGTATAATCTTCTGGGCACACTCCACCTGAAAAAAGAAGAAAGCCTCAGATGGGTATACATAGAACTCCCTAAACACGCTGCGTGTGCTCGATTCCAAGGATAAAGAAAGCACTGCACATGAGGAAAGCGCACCTGAAGGGAAGAAACATGGGAAAGAGGCGAGCCTATAAAGTCCTAGAATCAAGGTTAAGGGCCCCCTTTTTTGCTGTCTCCTCTTCTCTCTTTGTCCTTCAGTTACCCAAGATAATTTTCCTTTCTTTCCTTTTCTAAAACTTTTTTTAGATAAACTTTCACTCCTGCTCTGAGACTTGCCTTCATCTCTTTTTCTGCTTTATGCCCCTCAGTCAAATTCTTTCTTTTAAGGAGACAAAAACTGAAGTTGCTAGGGATCTTATGGATACTCCGCCGGTAACTCGGGGTAACTCAGATCTCTACCACCGCTAACACTTACGCAAACATATTTTATTTATTAAGCACCTATGATAGGCCAGAATTGTTTTAAAAAATTAATTCATTTTTTAAAAATATTAATTCATCTTAATTCTTAATTTTTTATATAATAAACTTTAAATGATCTAGAACTTTGCAGTAGACTAAGTAGTGGCTCCCCAAAGATGTTTATGTCTTAATCCCCAAACTTATAAATACGTTACTTTTCATGGCAAAGGAGCTTTGCAGGTGTGAAAGATACTGCAATTGAGAGTTCATCCTGAATTATCTGTGTGGACTTGGTATAATCACAAAGATCCTTATAAAAAGGAGATGGCAGGGTCAGAGCAAGAGAAGACAATGGGAAGACAGAAGCAGAGGTTAAAGTAGGTGGACCATGAAACATGGAATGTCAACAGTCTCTAGAAATCGTGAATGGCAAGGAAACAGATTTCCCCCTACACCTTCCAGAAGAAACACAACCTTTCCAACCCATTTTCAACTTCTGACCTGCATAAAAATAAAAATAATAAATCTATATTGCCTTAACTTACCAATTTTGTGGGAATTTTTTATAGTCACAATAGGAAACAATGTAGACTGTAACATATAAAATGGGGTGCTGCTCTAGCGAATATCTAAAATGTGAAAGTGGCAATGGAATTAGGTAATGGGTAGAGGCTGGAAAATTTGGAGGAGCATGACTAAAACTGCTTTTTTGGCTTGCACAGATAATGTACAGAAATATGGATGATAATGACTTTGCTAGTGAGGTTTCAAAGTGCAAAGCACAGTAGAGAAAATACATGCTGTCCTAGAGAATTTTTTAGTTATCAGAAACCGTTGGTAGAAACATGGACAGTAAAGGCACTGCCAGCGAGGGCTTATGAGAAAATGAAGAATGTTATTGGATAACAGAGGAAAAGGAACATGTGTATGTACAGCCAGAAACTTTGTTACTTTCCACATAACTTTCCTACAGTTATGTGGAAAGTACAACTTAAAGCAACAACCATTAATTGTTAGCTGAGGAGATTTCCAAGCAAGGTGTTAAAACCAAAACCTGATTTCTGCTCCCTGCTTAAAAAGGTTGAACATACTTAATTCAAAAGTCCAATATCTGAAACTTTTTGAGCACCAACATGACACCCAAAGTAGAAAATTAAACACATAAGTACTTAACACAAACTTTCTTTTGGACACAAAATACTGAAATTATAATATAAGATTATCTTCCAATGATGTGTATAAGGTGTATAACAAATGTAAATAAATTTAATGTTTAGATTTAGATCCCATCCCCAAGTTATCTCATTTTGCATCTTCAAGTATTCCAATTTTTTTTAAAATCCCAAATCCTAAATAACTCTGGTCCCAAGCATTTTGAATAAGGAATGATGGGTCTATACTAAAATAAAATAAAAAGGAAAGAAATTGAGGAAGGAACTATTAAGCAAAAAGGAACAAAGATCTAATGATTTGGGAAATTATTCTTGGCCTATCAAGATTGCAAAAGATGCTAAACTTAAGATTCACTGTCAAGAAGGCATGCTCTGGAGAAAAAAACAAAGACCAAATGCGAATTTTGTTACTTCTTTGGAAGGATCCAAACTTAGACTATTAAGTCAAAGAAAGGACTCTGAGAAAATTAGGCTTGTGATTAATGTATTCCTTTGGCCATCTCAATGGAAGACAAAAATAGAAATGGAATTATCTAAAAAAGACCTTACTAGGAGCCTCTTGTTCCTAGGCTGATGTTATATAAACTATCTATATCAATAATCAATCAATAAATCAAAAAGCAAATATGTTTGGGAAATTTACTTATTGTTTTTTTCCTGTGTTTTCCTGGTTTAGTGTTTCCTGTGCTTTGGAAAATAGGGAAAAAGAATGTTTAATGACTTCAAGGAAATTACAAATTACTTAAAGATTTTTTAAAAATTAAAATATAGGAGAAAAATAATGCTCAAATGATGCACGGTGTGGTCTAAATTACAGTAGGAGTTGAAAGAAATGAATATGTTTGAAGGGGTTGTGTCTTCCCATGGGGAAGTGATATTAAGCTAGGAATTTAAGGATAAATGTTACAGTTGTGTTGAGCAAAATGGGGGACAAGCAAAAAAGGAAAAATAACTTTAAGGTAAAAGGTATAGATTGGTTTAAGTAGGAAAAATTATCTACTTAGGAACCAGAGGTGGATTATATTAGAGAGGTAAATTGTGGTCAGAATATATTGTAGGTGAAATTTATAAAATTCATCTTTTATTTGAGTAGTTGGGAATCATTGAACAGATTAACTTCCTGGATGCTTTAATCAATCACAAGTGTGTTTTAAGTTTTAAAAGTTTGTCTTTTATATTTCACAGTGCACCATTTTGAGCAGATAAATTTGTGAATTATTAGAGTGATAAAAGCATTAAAAAAAGAATGTAGTCATTTTTATAATCACAAAAACATATTTAATTACCTTTATATAAGGCATATTTATATTCAAGTGCATGTGTATTTCTGCACATAAAACATTAACTGGGTAAGAATTCCAAGTCTGTTTATGAAGGAATACCAGTAATTATGTTGCAAGTTCTTATATGGTAAGTCAATCACCAGCCAGTGTCTACCTACAGATGAAGTGTGTCAAAATTTCAGGTTTTATTTGCTCTTGTTAAACTCCAATTAAATTTGTTTCTATTATTTTCTGGTTTTGAACAAATTATTTCATCAACTTATTTGTTTACTGGGAAATTTATCTTTGCCCAATTATTTTATAATTTTTTAGAAATAAAAGACATCTTAGGTTTACAGACATTTTGAGTATATGAGACAACTTGGTATAAAGAGATAGATAATAAGATCATTAAGTTTTGTTTCTCATTTGGGATAAGAGCATTATTATTGCTTTAAAATGTACTAATTAAGCTGATTTCAGATTCTTAAGGAGTTGGTATCTGAATAATCTGATTTTATGGGCTTTGTTTTCTATTTTTTTTCCTTTTAGGCCACTTCCATATAAAACAGAGCTGATCACATCAACCTTCATCTGCTGTTTTTACCTAATACAAATACTTCACTACAACTTTAGTTTTGATATTTTTACACATTTATTGCCCTTCCTATCCTCATCTCTCTTCTTTGATGATTTCACTCTGCCTGAAATATTCTCTACTTCTCTTCTACTTCATGTTCTTCAGTATAACCATGTTCCCCAAAACAGCTTTCTGAAATTATTCTCATTTCTTTTTGTGTTCTCTTTTAATCGATATATGAAAAATTCCCAAGCATATTGACAAATTTCTAAATATAGTTGACCCTTGAAAAACATGGATGTGAGCTTCACAAGTCCACTTATATTAGATTTTCTTCCATTTCTGCCACTCCAAGACAGTAAGACCAACAGCCCCTCTTCTTACTCCTCCTCAAACTACAATATGAAGCTGAAATGAACGAGGACTTTTATGATGATCCACTTCCACTTAATGAATAGTAAACATATTTTCTTTTCCCTTTAATTTTCTTAATAACGTTTTTTTCTTTCACTTACTTTATTGTAAGAATATAGTATACAACACATATGACATATGTGCTAATTACTAATTATGTTATGTAGGCTATTAGTAAAGTTTTAAGGGAGTCAAAAGTTATTCATGGATTTTTTACTGCCCTGGGGGTAGGTTCTCCTAAACCCTTTGTTGTTCATGTGTCACCTATAGTGAATTTTCTTACCTTTTGTTATGTGACCTGAAGTTCAAGATTTTCAGAATGTTCTGTCAGTTCTATCAATCTGCCTACAAAATATTCAAAGAAAATATCATGTAGACAACCAACATATATAAAAGGTAAAGCAATAACAAAATGAAAAGAAAAAACAGCAATTATAAGTAAAAGCTAATATGTAGTCTACTTTCTCAACCACTATGATCCCATATAATACTGAAAAGAGAGGAATTTATCTATTTTAATATATGGGCTTTAAACAAAGACAGTGACATTTCCAGGTGTTAAAAATAAAGAAAGGCATTAAAACCAGGGAGGTAAATATACTGGTTCATGGTGGGCTAACTCAGAGGGCCTGGATATGTGAGGCTGTGACTATCTGAATAAAGAAATCAGTTCTTGTCCCCATGGCAAAAGGAAAAGTAGAACCAGGGAAACTCTCATATCCCCTGGCTCTGAAATTACTTTCCCCACATTAAAAAAAAACAAAAAAATTTACTCTTCTCACTGCCCAAGGAATTTTTAAAAATACTCATTTGCTATTTGACACAGTTGTGAAGAATTATTTTCTATGAGAAATCCAAACTACAGTTACAATCTCCTGCTTGTGACCAAGATAGAATAACCAGGACTAAATTTGCTTCCTGCCCCTAATAATTGACATAAAGAGACAGGCAAAATGTATGAAACAATAGATTTCAGACACTGAACATCAGGCAGCAAATGGTAGTGAACACTGAAAGAGAGAAAAACCAATGAGGGGAGCCATCTGATTACTGTGGCTTACTGACTAGAGAGTTTCTAAAATGCAGTGCAAGAAGTGGAAAACCAGTTGAAGCTTGGCAGTCTCTCCAAGTTGAGAAGACAGATGTGGAAGTCCCAATAAATCAAAGTAGTTCAAACTCACAGGGTAAAATACTGAAGAAAAAGAGAGCAGCAGAGAGAGAATGGAAGGTTTTGAGATCTCCAGAAGGTCCCCCTTGATGTTGAAGCTGAGCATTGATAAGGACATTTATATTAAAAAACTACCTGAGAACTGAGAAATACTTATCCAAAAGAAGCAGATAAAACAATTCTCAGAGATCACTCTCCACCAGGACTATTTCATGTTGCTACCAGCCAGAGAAGGCCTTAAAATTCACTGGGCATTGGGTGTAGTAGTAATTCCAAGGGAATTGACTGTGTAGTAGGGCAAAGGCGGACCTAGATTAACATAGTTCTGATTCTGTCTAATAAAGCTTAAAAAAAAACTTGAAAAAAAAATCAAGTTGCTTACAGGTAACTATATCCCATAACAAAGCTCAATAATCTTTACCTTGGAATACAAAGTAGGAATACAAAGCTATATAGGACACAACAAGATGAAATTCACAATGTCTGATGCCTGATCAAATATTACCAAGCATGAAAAGAGGCAGGAAACTGCAATCCATATTGAGGAAGAAAATAAATCAACACAAAAAGATACAATAATAGCACAAGCTTTAGAATTATTATACAAAGTCAATAAAACAGTTATAACTCAATTCCATATTTTCAAGAAGGTAGAGGAAAAAAGTAAATATGTTAAGTAGAACATAGAAAAAAATTTAAAGAGGCTTGAATTGAACTTCTAGATACAAAATCCGTAATATCTGATATCAAAATACATTGCATGGTATGGGCCACAGATTGGATGTTGAAGAAGAAAAGGTACTGACATTGAACGTGAAAACATGGCAGTAGAACAATCCCAAACAAAACACATTCAAATAACATTAATTAAAAGGATGAAGGGAACACAAATGAAATAAGTGAAATGTGGAGCACTCTCAAGAAGCCTAATATATACATAATAGGAGTTGCTGAAAGAGAGAGGTGGAAGGGAGGTCAGATGGAATATTTTGAATAGCAGTGAATTTTTAAATTCCCAAATTAAACCCACAGATTCAAGAAATTCAAAGAATCCTAAGCACATTCTTGAAAAAGAAAATTACAAAAAAAGAAACATATTGAATCGCTTAAAACCTGAGAAAAAGTTAATAATTCAGAATTAGCCAGAAAGATTTTATATTTTTTTCATACAGCAGGGAAAAATATAAAAATGACAACAGAGTTCTATTGAAAACAATACAAGTTAGAAGATAATGAGGCAATATCCTACAAGAATGAAAGAAAAAAGATAACTTAGCAAAAATATATTTTATAGTGAAAATATATTTCAAAAGCAAAATAAAGACTTTCTTGACAGAGTAAAGCTAAAAGAAGTTGTCACCAACCTACTTGTACTATAAAAATGCTAAAGCAATTTCTTCAGACAGAATGAAAATAATACGAGATGAAAAGTAGCATCTAACCAAAGGAATTAAGAGTACCCAAAAAGGCTAAGTGGATAAATAAGTGGATAAATTAAAAAGTAACATTTCTAACTTGATTTTGAAGACTCTTTGAGGATATCATTTAAAGCAAAAACAACAGTGCAATGTAAAGTTCATTAAATTATATGACAATAATAAATGCTGGGAGAAAAAGTAGAATTGCACTGATGTGAGGTCATTATTTTGTACATGAAGTAGTACAGTATGTCATTACTTGGAGGTGGATTGTGATGAGATATAGGCGTACACCATAAACCCTAAAGCAACCATTAAAAAACAGAGTTATAGTTAATAAATCAAATAAGAAGGTAAAATAGAATTACCAAAATACATACAACAAATCCAAAAGATGGCAGAAAAGCAGCAATGGGAAAAAAAGAATGTATAAAATTATTGGAAAAAATAGCAACATAGTATATTTAAATTCTCTCTCTCAGTAGCTACCTTCAAACACTCAAGTGAAAAGCTAAAAATAGATGAAAAAATGACATTAAAATTTGCTTTCTTCCAGAAATTCAATTTAAATGTGTTATAATTATTTTATTCTAAAAAGATGGGAAATGATATACCACGTCAATATTAATAAAAAGATAAATGGAATCCTATTTAAATATCAGATAAATGTAATTTCATAGCAAAAATATTACCAGGGATTAAGAGGAATATTTTTTACTGATAATGACATCAATTTTTCAAGAGAATGAAGAGCAACTAAATATAATTGGGTCAAGTTTCACAAGTTTTTATGTTGTGAACTAAAATACACATACACATAGCCCCCAAACTGGATTTTTGTATACACAATAGATAGATCCCTGTCAAGATGGAATACATGTATAATATAAGAACTATAGATAAACTTTCTCTCTTTCTTTCTTTCTTACTGTGTGTGTGTCTCTCTCTTACTGTCTCTCTTTCTCTCTGTGTGTGCGTGTATATATATATATATATATATACTTATGTAATAATATATCTGTAGTAGAAAAGATCTAAGGAATAAAAAACATACGTGTATTTTATAGTAGTAAGTCTTATATAATTGAATACATAGAGGGAATTGGAAATGCATGATACTTATTTAAATGTTGCTGTAAATGTAAGTGATGTTCTTGCTGAAATCAGATTCCCCTCACCACCTCAGAGTTAGTATTCAAGAAATGTAGCAAAGTTTAAATGTAACACAGTGCACGTAATCTATTCTGATAAGGCTTATTATTTTCAATAAATGGAGTGAAGGTAAAAAAATAAGATAAATAACAATTATAAAGGTTTATGTACCTAATAAGAGCACATATTTTATGTGAAGCAAAAATGTATTGAATGAAGAAATATACAAATCTACAGTTTTATTCAGGCATTTAATATTGTAATAATTGATACAAGTAGACAGAATATCAGTAAGGGTATTGAAGACTTGAAAAACACTATCAATCATAAAATAATCCTAAGTAAATCCAAGAGTTAAATCATAACAGGATATCATCTGATCAGAATGGAATGAAATTAATAATTAATAACAAAAAGGTTTATAGAGAATCCCCAGATATTTGGAAACTAAACAACATATTTCTAAATAACACCAGGGAAAAAGAAGAAATTAAAGAGAAATTAGAAACTACTATTAACAGAATGAAAGTAAAACTGAACATATTAAAATTTGTGGGAGCCAAGAAAAGCAATGTTTGAGGGAAGTTTGTAGCCGCAAAAACTTGTTAGAATACATATAAGAAAAGCATCACATTAATTACCTAAATTTCCACCTTAAGAAATGAGATAAAGAGGAGCACATTAAATATAAAATGAGTAAAATAAATAAAATAATGAAGATAAGATTATGCATTAATAAAATAACAACCAAAAAATAAATCAGCCCAAGGCTGATTCTTCGAGATGTTAGCAATACATCAGAAATATCAAGAGCCTGAGAAAGGGAGAAATTACCAATATCAGGAATGAGAGAGATTATAAGGGATGTTATAAATAACTTTAGGATAACAAATTTGATGATTGAGTTGGAGAAAGACCTAGAAAGATACAAATAATTACTAAAGCCCACTCAATAAAAAATAAATAACCCAAACAGGTTATGTGCATTAAATCAAATAAATTTCTGTTAAATACCTTTCCAGAATGAAAATTCCAGACCCAGATAGCTTCACAAGCAATTAAAGAAGAGAAATACAAATATACTAAATACTAATATACTAAAATGCAAATGTAAAAATATTAACTTCAAAAAATTTGTATTTGAGGCTGTACAAAATCAACTAATAGATAAAATAAGTACAAAAAACTTTAGCATATTAAAATATATTTATCAAATAGATAAATAGTATAATTAATTAGTAAATAGTACTTCACACATCCAAATGCTCAGTGTCATTGTTAAAATTCATTTATCTGGATTAATAATGTTATATTTTTCCAGAGAGCATTTTAAAAATATCCTTGCAAATGGAAAGATAAAACATTGTCATTAATAATTTAATCTACACTAATTAAATTATCATCTGCATGAGCAGAGGGCATACATTCAAATTGCTATATTCTATTGCCATCATAGCTGAAGATTTTCTGATTGATTTCTTTCCTCTAAGATAGATGGAAAAAATCCTAAATATATTGGGGAGTTCATGTAAATTCCTACAATGGCATCCATTTTATACAGTAAGATTTTGATTTAAAATCAAGGGAAAGTAGCAAGATAGTGATAACTGGGTTTTCGTTCATTTCCAAATTATTAAATGACCTTGCTTACTTTAATCTTCACTTTCTTGCAGAGTCTAGAGGCATAGAATGCCATAGTAAATGTTACCAGATCTTTCAGTGTGCAGTCTGAGTGGTAGCATGTAATTTATTTACAAGATGTCATCTTCAAGCCTCTCAGGGTTTTAATCCTGGTTTTGCCTGCTTTTGTGTCTTTGGACAAAAATATTCACCTTTCTGAGTCTCTGTTACTTCATCAGTATAATAGGAGTGAAAATAGAGGTTCCCTCCAAGTTAGATTGTAAGGATTAAAAAACAATGTGTACAGGACTTAGAAGATCTCCTGGCATATCTAAGCAATTAATAAATCTCAGTTGTGATTGTTGTTATCATCTTAATGAAGCACTCTTGTACCCTAATTCAAACTTTGAGTCTATCTTCATTTTTGTTAATCACTGGTCTACTAGTCACACCCAGTAAAATTTTAAGTAATACAAAAAATTAGGTTCAGGCCGGGTGCGGTGGCTCACGCCTGTAATCCCAGCACTTTGGGAGGCCGAGGTGGGCGGATCACAAGGTCAGGAAATCGAGACCATCCTGGCTAACACGGTGAAACCCCATCTCTACTAAAAATACAAAAAATTAGCCGGGTGTGGTGGCGGGTGCCTGCAGTCCCAGCTACTCGGGAGGCTGAGGCAGGAGAATGGCATGAACCCGGGAGGCGCAGCTTGCAGTGAGCCGAGATTGCGCCACTGCACTCCAGCCTGGGAGAAAGAGCGAGACTCCGTCTCAAAAAAAAAAAAAAAAAAAAATAGGTTCAAAAGCCAGCATTAATCAAATTCTGAAAATCATCATTTAAAAAAAGTAAATATTCTTGAACATTAAAAGGAAATTCAAACGTAAGCTTCATATTGAAATTGATTGCTATAATCTTATGGAATTTCTTAAAGGTATCAGCACTCTGTTAGCTAAGTCATGTGTGATTTTAGTAAATGTGAATCAGGAAGGTGAATATCTAATGAAAGCCTTGCTCAAGAGGTTTACAAAGTTATTTGATTCAGAAGCAACAGGCGTTGAAGCCCTTTCTAAATTAAGAAAACTAAGTCACCAAACATATTTACACATATGTTTTAATGCAACTTTATCTGTTTGGGGATTGTATAGTATGCACAATGTATTTTATTATTTAATCCATTCTAATTACCTAAAAAATCCTTTGGGGAATTATTTCCGCTACTCTATGCTTTCCATGCCATTGGGGATAGATATGTAACTTGCCTCAAATACTAGGTCAATTATAAAGGTCTATGTTGTTTGAACTGTATTTTATTAAAAAGATGTCAAAATGATGTTAGGTAATTGATTTAAAAAGAAAGAAAAGCTGAGGCCAGGCGTGGTGGCTCATGCCTGTAATCCCAGCACTTTGGGAGGCCGAGGTGGGTGGCTCACAGGGTCAGGAGTTCAAGACCAGCCTGGCCAAGATGGTGAAATCTTGTGTCCACTAAAAATAAAAAAATTAGCCGGGTGTGGTGACAGGCACCTGTAATCCCAGCTACTCGGGAGGCTGAGGAGAGAATTGCTTGAACCCGGGAAGCGGAGGTTGC
The DNA here is from genome assembly GCF_029289425.2 of Pan paniscus. Taxonomy (NCBI): domain Eukaryota; kingdom Metazoa; phylum Chordata; class Mammalia; order Primates; family Hominidae; genus Pan; species Pan paniscus. The sequence goes on along the minus strand of NC_073261.2, from coordinate 44,958,975 downwards.
AGTGAGCTGAGATTGTGCCACTGCACTCCAGCCTGGGCGATAGAGCGAGACTCCATCTCAAAAAAAAATAAAATAAAATAAGAAGAAAGAAAAGCCAGGATAGACTAAATGGTACTGTTAAAGCAGGTAGCTAGTCAGGCATGATCAGGGCAGAGAGGGCTCCCTCCCCTCCTATCAGGAATGGCAGGAAACCACCAGGTGATGGTCAGGCAGTTGTTACACTGTTTCTTTAAAATAACTGGTTGTAGCTGGCACGAAGGAAAGGCAGTTTCCCAATAGATAGAAAAAACCTGAAACTGGTGATTAGCAGCTTCCCCATAAGATCTCAGGAGTTGGATGAGTGGGCTTAAGCATAGACACTAAGAGACAACATAGTGGAGTTTAACAGGTATGTGACCTTCTAGGAGCATTCAACTGGTAAGTGAAGAATGCCTCAAGTGAGCATCCGTGCAACTCCAATAAACACACTATGCATACAGCCCCTCCCAAGTGCTAGCAGGCCATTGCACATGCAGACAGCCCACCCTAAGGGAAGAAATAGGGAAGAAGTAATGCAAGACCCTAGAAGCATACCAACATATAAAACCCTAAGTCAAAAGTCAAACTGTGCACTTGATCTCTCAAGTCGCCCTCTTGGCCCTCTTCCAAGTGTACTTTACTTCCTTTCATTTCGGTTCTAAAGGTTTTTAATAAACATCCAATCCTGCTCTAACACTTACTTGAATCTCTCCTTCTGCTTTATGCCCCTCAGTCAAATTCTTTCTTCTGAGGCAGCAAGAATTGAGGTTGCTGCAGACCCATACAGATTCGCCACAGGTAACAGTACTGGACATGTCCTCCTACTCTAAACAATAAACAGCTCTTCAAAATATATGAAACAATTGTTTTTAGACAATCTATAACAAGCAGCACAGACTGTGGTCCCTGACAGAAGGCAAACAAGTTAATTATATGGGCATTGTCATCACACTGATTTTTGCCTTGGTATTTTTTTCAAGATGATAGAGAGCAAGTAGGGAGGTCTTGTTGAGTTGAGGAGACAGATAATAGCATTGGGAAAGGTTGAAATGGATATATTTTACAGATTTTATCAGGGCTATAAAAATCTGCTTCAGGGTCCCCTTGAGTCTTTGGTTAAGTACTAACGTGTGCATGTCCGGGGTTGACTCCGTGGCTCCAGGCAAATAGCAATTACTGGAGAAAGAACAACTGTCAGGGAGCTGCAAACTGACCAATTTTCAAAGGTCATCAATTTACATTTCCGCTGATAGAATACAACAATTGTGTTGCTGCACATCTTTGTCATTTGTTATTTGTTTGACAATTTAAAAAATGATGCTTATCTAATGGGTATGATATAGACACATTGTTTTATCAGCTATAATGGAAAGATCCTGCTAAACACCTGTGGCATTCAATAGTATCCCCAGAAGATCCATGCCTTACTAGATAGAATTAGGATAAAAATACATTAAAAATCTATTATAGATATATTCCATGATTTTTTAAAGAAAAGCATGAATATAATTTGGAAAGAAACTGAACTTATTTAAAAGAACCTAAAGAAGCATTAAAGTCTAGAAACAATGCAAAAACTAAAATGAAGTAGATTTAAAGAATGGGCTTATCTGTGATGCATTATAAGGGACATCGGAAGGGAACAGATGAAATAGCTGAAGGAAACAAGTTAGCTGATCAGGCAGCCTAGTCAGTGGCAAGAAAGCCTCAGGGTCTCAACACACCCAAAGCCCTTCTAATCTGGGAAGCCTTCATAGAAGAAATGAAGCCTCAGTACTCCCCTGCAGAGATAGAATGGGCCATCTCTCAAGGGTACACTTTCCAACCCTCAGGATGGCTACAGTCAGAGGATGGCAACTCCACTTGCCAGCCTCCAGCCAGTGGAGAGTCCTTAAGATCCTTCACCAAGCTTTTTCCTTGGGAAAGGATGAAACCTATGAGTGAGCCTAGGGATTGTTTTCAGGAGAGAAATTATTAAAAACAGTCAAACAGGTTGTTAATGCCTGTGAAATCTGTCTAAAAAAATAATCCCCTCAACAGGCAGCTCCTTCCTCCTCAAACCCAAAGGATGATTAAACTATCCAGGGGAAGACTGACAGATAGTCTTTACCCACATGCCAAAGATGAAGAGCATACAATACCTTCTATATCCAAGCCCTCTGAGGTAATAAAAGTGTTAGTTAATGAAATAGCTCCTGCTTTGGTCTACCTAAATACCTCCAAAGTAACAATGGCCCCTCGTTTAAGGCAGCTATCACACAGAGGGTCTCAAAGGCACTAGGCATACAGTATCATCTCCATTGTGCCTGGAGACCCCGGTCCCCAGGAAAGGTAGAGAAGACAAACAATATTATCAAAAGACACCTCAGAAAACTGTTCCAAGAAACTCACCTTACTGGGTCACTCTTCTTCCCATTGCTGCACTGCAGGTAAGAAATACCCCTTTAAAGTTAGGTCTGCGTCCTTTCAAAATGCTGTATTAATGGCCTTTTCTTACAACTGGTTTTCTATTAGACCAAAAGACCTCGGAATTGGTTAAGCATGTAACTTCCCTAGCCCACTTCCAACAGGAATTAACACAATTAGCAGAAACCCAACCCCAAGAAATAGGATCACCTTTATTGAACGCAGGAGGTTTGGTATTGGTACAGGTTCTTCCCTCTCTGTCTCCTTCCCTAAGCCCAAGCTGGGAAGGGCCTTACACTGTTCTTCTTTCAATCTCCTCGGAGGTAAAAGTTACAAAAATCTACTCCTGAGTACATAACACTCCAGTCAAGCCTGAAAAGTTGAGGGAGCAATCCCAGAGGGCCTAGAGGAATGTCCCAGATATCAATGCAAAGAGATAGGAGACCTTAAGCTGAAAATCATAAAAGATGACTAAACGAATGATGGCTACTTGTCCTACTCAGTCCCACACCTTCCTCACCAGATACTTTCAGTCATTTCTATCTTTTCTCTTGAGATTGCCCACCAGATATGAGAACTTCTTTTTGACACATACTTGCAGGGAGATTTTGATTATCCATGGGATTACATTTGTCACTTCATAGACCTCTAAAGGGAAATTCTATATCTTTGTGAGTAAATTTTAAAGGGGAATTATTTATTACCCTACTCTTGTGAGAATTCCTACTCTTACTCTACGATTTACAGTAAAACTATACTGTGTCACCCACAATGTGGAATTCTAGATGGAAAATTCTAATTGCTATAATATTCTGCCTAATTATGTTCATAACAGGATTAATAATTACAGGAACGATTTTGTCAAAGTTAGCAATAAAGTTACTCTGGCCACCCAATCCAATGGCACTTATCCTATTTTAAGAAAATGTTGCTTCTATATTAATGCTTCTGGTAAAGTACAGCGACATCTGGTGGAGGCAACAGTATTACAACCCATCTAAATGGCTAATAGGTATCAAACAAACTCTACTGTCATGGTTATAGCCTATAGTACCCCTACTAATAGTGGCAATCTTAATACTCATATTCAAACTCTATATTCTAAACTTCTTGTAAAATTAATTTCTTCTCACCTAGAAGCTATTAAACTCCAAATGGTGCCTCAGATGGAACCATGCATGGACACGCCTTTCTTCTGAGGACCCTTAGATTGACTCCAGGAGGAGCCCTAGCTCCTGTTCCCCACATGATGCCCCTCTCCAGCAGGAAGTAGCCAGAAAGAGTCATGTTCAACACCCCCAACAGCAATTAGGTTTCCCATTCCTGAGGGGCTAAATGATACAGAAGGTAGAAAGAAATTATTCAGGCAGATAGTGAAGGCAAAAGAGTCCTCAGCAGAATTTATTTTGGAGGCCATCAGAAATTTACACCCTATGCAAATGGCACATCTGGTCCAACCAGTCTTTCATGCCCTATGTAAATCAGACACCACCTCCTCACCAACTCATCTATAAAACCCACTGCATTTCACCACAGATCCAGCAACCCATTTTTCTGGGACCTCTCTCTGCAGCAGAGAGTTATTCTCTTTCTTTAACCTAACTTCTGCTCTCAACTTCACTCTTTGTGTGTCCATTTCGTTGTTCTCCATGGCCAAGAGACAATGAACTGCAAGTGTTACTCCAGACAAGGAGGCTGTTTTATCAGTAGATTTGACATGAAAGAATAAAAAAAAATCAGTAAACTTGAAGACACAGTATAAAATTTTAAATATGAAGTGCACGGAGAAAGAAAGCTTAGTGTGAGGGGTGCATAGAAAGTTCGCACCAATAAGTGGTCTAACATTCTTAGAATTAGGAAAAAAATACAACAAAGGAGGATGGAAAGAAAGAAAAATAAGTTGAAGAAATATGTTCACACACACATACATACACACACACTTCTTCATATACTGATTCATATTTAAATGCAGTTTTAAATAGCAAAGAGAAAAGAAGAAAGTTATTACACATATGAAACTATCAAGAAAAAGTAAGGTGAGGGCTCAGATTATATTTTCATTTAGAAATTAAGGGACTATTTGTGATCTTGAATATAATTTCAATGTAGAGATAAGAACTAAAAGATTAGAATGAGGAGTTGGAGAATATAAATTATTTGCACATTATAAATACATTTTAAATAAATATATGTACAAAATTATACAATAAATACCCATATAATTAACCTATCTTAATACACATTAAAATTTAGTAGAATCTCTTAATATTAAAACTGGCTTTGCAAATATTATATCAGTGAGAAAAATTATAACAGTAAGCTGAGCTACCACCCACATACCCCCATCTTGCCTTTCTTTTAATTATTCCTGGGCTATTGGACCCATCTAACTTTGGAAGACATTTAGGCTACAGTATAAATGATAATAGGTCTTGCCCCAAATTTGACTGCTTTTGTAAAGCTAATGGGAGGCCATCAGCCTAAGGGGAGAGAGGAACCAGAGTCCTGCTAAGGTGCAGACATAAACGATTGTCAGCCATTACTCCTGAGGTTACAAGATATGCAATTTCCCTAATTACTCCTGCAAATAGCACCACTATTGTAGATCAGCCTTTTGAGACATCTTTCTGGGTTTTTTGCATGTCTGACACTCATGGCTCCACCTGGACCACCAACCCTGCTCCTGTAGCCCCACCCAGAAGCATTCAGCCTAAAGAAGAACAGCTTCCACCTGCTATGAGTTCATCTCTGCCCCATCCAATCAGCAGCAAGCACCTGTTACCTGGCTGCCCCTACGCCTTCCTCCAATCTGCCTTTGAAACACTTCTAACCTACAAGCTTTAGATAAGATAATTTGAATATGAATTCCATCTCCCAGGTAGCATGGCCAGCCTCATTTCTATTAAACTCTTTCTTTACGACAATGCCATGGTCTTTCTGCAGTGGAAGAGAAGAATCCCTTGAGCGTCTATAATATACTTTCTTATTTGAACTTTCCTGCTCCTTGCACATTAGGTGTAATTCCTATCCTAACTTCTTAACCACACTTGGGCTTTGCTTTATCATTTTCTTGCCCCCACATATACGTAATTTTAAAAACAGTCTTTTCTGCATGGTTTTAAACTTTTCACAAAAGTAAACTTGCTGTATACATTTGTGTGTGTGTGTGTGTGTGTTTTGTTTTCTTTTGAGACAGAGTCTCACTCTATCCCCCAGGCTGCAGTGCAGTGCCTGATCTCAGTTCACTGCCACCTCTGCTTCCTAGGTTCAAGCAATTATCCTGCCTCAGCCTCCCAAGTAGCTGAGATTACAGGCATGCACCACCATGCCTGGCTAATTTTTGTATTTTTTAGTAGAGACAGGGTTTCACCATGTTAGCCAGGCTGGTCTCGAACTCCTAACTTTAGGTGATCCGCCTGTCTCGGCCTCCCATAGTGCTGGGGTTACAGGTGTGAGCCACCACGCCCAGCCTTGTGTAATTTTTTTCCATTCAGATATATGTGTATAAAATGCACCAATGCTGATGTTTGTAGCTCTAGTTTATTAATGGTAATTGACTCTGCATAAAAATATACCCCATATATAATCAATTTGGGGTTGATTTTTTCTAATTCTTTTTAATACCAGAAAATATATTTTTCTGTAGATGTCAACTTGTACATTTTTATGAGATTTTCTCTAGCCTATATAGAATTGTTTGGTACTGGGTTATACAAATCTTCAAATTTTTTAGTTTCTTCCCAGTTATAGACTAGATTGTTTTAACCAATTTATACTTTCTCTGGAAGGGTATAGCAGTTATGTTGTTGCACACCTTTGACAATTATTATTTTTACAAGTTAAAATGCTTGTTAGATGGGTATGGCTAAAAGAAAAATTTTAGCCAAATTAACTTTAACAGAGTTTGAGCAAAGAATGAGTTGCAAATCAGACTGCCTCCTGAGTCGCAGTAGGCTCAGAGACTCCAGCACAGCCACATGCTGGAGGAAGATTTATGGAAAGAGAAAGGAAAGTGACCTACAAAAAATGGAAGTGAGGTACAGAAACAGCTGGACTGGTTACAGCTTGGTGCTTCCCTTATTTGAACATGATTTGCACAGTTGGCCAAAACTTTGGCCAAAACTCAGTGATTGGCACAAGAACAGACTACAGTCTGTTTACAACTCCATTTAGGTTATAGTTCACAGTGTACAGAGAAACTACAGGTGAAACTTAAAATATGTAAGGAGGCAGCTTTAGGCTAAACTTTATTTGACGGTATGAAAGAGTATCTTTTTATGTTTTCTAATTGACAACTTTCTATTTAATAGTGAAGCTGATCATCTTTTCAAATGTTTCTTGGTAATTCAGCTATCTTCTTTTTGTAGATTGCCTATTTTCTTTTGCACATATTTCTTATAAGGTTTCTGTCTTTGCTTTTTAATATTTCTTTATAAGTGATATACATTATAATTTATAATAATAAAAGTTGATTAAATACATTATAAATACTGTTTGTGGAGTATGGTTATATTTCAATTTTTCTCATTGCCATTAAATAAATTTTATTTTAAATACCAATTTATAAATACTTTTTATTTGAGCATTTTAAATTTGAGCATCTTTTGTTAAGAAATTATTTTCTTTCCAGAATTGGTGGATACATTATTGTGTATTTTATTCTAAAAGTTCCAAGTTTCTTTTCCGTAGCTAATAATTAATTTACCTGTAATTAAATTGTCTATATGGTATAGAGGTTAAGGGAAAATGCCTCCTTCTCCCTCTGAAGTTTTGATGAAAAATGAACTGACAAAAGGCAGATAATAAATAGCATACAAATTCATCAATGTGCACGTGAACAAGAACTGCAGACTGACTGCTCCAACCCCCGCAACAGGGTGTAGAAGCTTGAGGTTACAGAAACATGGGGGCTTGGGTTGTGGCAAATAGGTTATGGGAGAGAAAGAAATGGAGGAATGACTAGCAAAAGTAGCTGTGTTATGTAGATAAAATTTCACAGGTAGCAGCCTTCAAAGAGAATAAATGGTACAATGTTTCAATTGGACCATTAATGTTTTCAGATACCTGGTTAATCTTTCTTAGATCTGAAAAGGGAAGGCCTCAGAGAAAGCCTGGCTTCGTCTATGCAGATTCTCTACAGATTCAAATCTCCCCCACAAAAGACAGCTTTGCAAGGCTACTTCTGTTTGTGTGCTCTCTGAGTGGCCATCTAACAATATGTCTAAGAAATATATTTTGGGGTGAAATATTTCTATTTCTTTCAATGGTGTTAGGTGAGAGTCCAATTCATTTTATTATTTTCCCAGCAGCACTTATTAAACAGTTCATCCATCCCATGATGGTCTCTATGGCAGACACATAAACATAGGAGTCTATTTCCAAGACCCTTATTCTCTTACTTCATTCTATTTATTTTTAGCTGAACATTACTTTTCTTTTGGGGGCCACTCCAAGTTAATGTCTAAGTAGAGGTATCTGTGACTACACAAAGAAGACAAATGCAAATCACAAATATATTTGAGGGAAGGTAAGTGCTTCTTAATTCTCAAAAGATACTTTTTGAACCTATAGTTCATTTCAGGACAGTCAATGACCATTGTCTCCTTTGCCAATATGACGATTTTTCCACCTCATCCATGTGGTGAGAATTTCACTGGATGGGTTTCAGCTGTAGGTGAGGGTCCCAATTCTCCTTATTGCAGGGACACAACCCTGTCCTCTGCTGCTTAAACAACTGCTACAGTGTCACCATAGGCTAGAGCAGCTTCCAATCTGCACTGCCTTACCTCCCTGGTTTTCAGCTCCCTTTTACATCTGTGATCACTGGCATTTCTCTTACTTTCTTGGGCAGTAAGGAGTGGCTTAAACAAAGCAAAACAAAATGAAACGAAACAGAACCAAGTAACCATAACCAACTGAACAAAAGCAGACATTTGCTATACATTCAGTATTTGCGGGTGCTATATTATATATTGGGAATTTTTTTTACAGGATATCTAGTATATTATTATACTAGAATTGAAAGTCCAGACAAGTATTTGTAGGAGTTCTGATGGAATGGATAGTAGAAAAGGGAGCAGTCTCAGCACAGCATCTTTCCCCACACAATGTATTATTGTTCTTTATAATGGAATATAAATCCTTTCAGATAAGGATGTGCTGTTCATTTCTCTTCAGTTCCACACTCCCCTCATTTTTTTTTTTCTACACTCTGTGTGCCTCTTTGTTATCTTTCTGGTGGCTAAAGGCATTAAAGTTTGGAATACCTGATTTAAGCATTTAATTCTCTCTTTTATATATTTATCCCACTCTTCAGTTTGAAGAGCTTTCTACTTGCTGCTGGTAATAGAAGAAAAATTAGACTAGGATAGGCTTCTGTCTCTTTGACATCTATTAAAATAACAGTGCTTGCCTCAAGCAGTTGACCTTCTTTCTTGTTCATCCTCCCACTGAAAACATTGCCTGAAGAACCAGTTTTCTGATGTTTATTACTGTCATAAGCCACAGCTCATTCTGAGCTCATGTTCTGCCACTCGTCTTCTACAGCTTTGTCACTCTCTTTTACTCTTCCATGGATATATGCATGTCTCTGAACCACTTATAATTAAAAAAGAAAATAAAGAAGGGGGAGGGAGGGACAGAGAGAAAGGGAGAAAGGGGAAAATAGGAGAAAAGGAGAAAGAGTCCAGAATCTTGAAAGAAAAAAAGACATTGGACTTCCTTACTATGCATTTTACATTATTTTCATTTGATTTTTTTAAGTTATTCATGGTTCTCAATAAAAATTCCATTTTTTACATGGTAATTAATTTTGAATCATTTTCCTTTCTAAAGTGTCAAGTCATTAAACCATAGCTATATTTTATATACAAAAATCTGCTTTCAAAAACTTTATGAAAACTGTCAATTGTTGAGCAATCTCCTATTTTGTTACCATAAGCTCTCAAAGGATACAGTCCCATCTAGATTATGAATACATTACTCCTGTTGATATTTTATTTCCCTGTTGACATTTTATTTCCCCCTCAAAGTTTCAAGTGATTAAATATATCTAAAATGTTTATATAACTTTATAAAGTAATACTATCAAAACTACTCACATCAATGAAAGTTCCCAATTTTGGTGGGGGGTGGTGGGAGCTCAGAGAACAATAACCAAGTATAGTATGCTCTGGCAGGCTGAGTACTTTTGAATTAAAGGAAATTGGAAGGACATAGAAGCTGCCTCAGAACGAAGGACTTTCTAACCTTTTTTTGTTTTTCTCCTGCCAACTACAGGGAGGCATTCTCCCTGGAAGTTCCCTTGTCTGACTGGGAAAAACTTCTTCCAAAAGAAATGCAATTGTCTTGTAACCTCTTTAGGAATATTATCAAATAACCAGAAAAGATTAACCACCAGAGAGGAGAAAAGACTAAAAGTCATCACCATGTGCAGACAAACTTTTCACCTATTCTTCTAAGGGTAGCTCTGAGAGATTACCTGGGAGATGGTATCTGCATAATAAGAAAAACCTTTGTTCACAGTGAAGCTCCTTTTCTAACCTTCTTGAGGTTAATTGCCATCTCTCTTAATGAGCTCAGAGAAACATTGTCCCAGGTCATTGTTTATTCTTGAGGTCCCGTTCAGTATTAAAAGAGAATTATTTACAAACTATTGTCTGTTCTTTGGGCCCAGATTAAGTCTTCTAAAAATCATTTACCACACCCTAAAATTGCTTACATTCCTCCATCTCCCTCTCCCTTATGAAGAGGGCACTATTTAAGCTTTAATCATTCAGCTCTTCTTTGAGAGTCATATTTTGTATGGCTCCTGTATACATTTGAACATTAGTAAAACTGTATATTGTTTTCCCCTGTTAATCTATTTTCAATTTATTTTAGCAGACCAGATTTACCCGTACCCTACCTAATATTTTCCCTTTGACAATAAAGCTTTTAGAAAATAATAGATGTTTGATACATATTTGTGAGTATTGAATTGAAACTAACTTGAATTGGGGAATTTATCAGAGTTATTTTTGATCTACTAAGAATAACATTTTACAACCTTTCTTGCTACATCACCAATAGTGCAGTAAATAGGTGTTCAGAATTTATGTTCCTGTTACAGTAGGTAGCTAATCAGCCATGAGCAGGACAGGAAAGGGCTCCCCCTACCCACCAGGAATGTCAGGCAACCATCAGGTGATGGTCCTGCAGTTGTTACATTGCTTCTCTAAAATGATAATTGGTCACAGCGGTTGCCAGGGAGAGGCAATTTTCCAACACATAGAGACACCTGAAATTGGTGATCGGTAGCTTCCAATAAGATCTCAGGAACTGGGTGAGTGGGCTTGAGCATGCACATTAAAAGGAAAAATGGCACAGTATGACCTTCTGGGGGCACTGCACTGGAAAAGAAAAAAAAGTCTCAGGTGAGTATGCATACACCTCCAGTAAACACACTGTGCATGCTTACCTCCCCAGTACTAGCAGGCCACCGTGCATGCGGGCAGATCTCTTTAAGAGAAGAATCAGGGGAAAAAGGATGCAAGACCCCAGAAGTATGCCAATATATAAAACTTTAAAAGTAGAAAGATCAAACCCCACACTTGACCTCCAAGAAGCCCATTTGGGTCTCTTCCAAATGTACTTTTCTTTCTTTCCTGCTGTAAAGCTTTTTTAGTAAACTTCCACTCCCGCTCTGAAACTTGCCTCAGTCTCTTTTTCTGCCTTAAGCCTCTTAGTTGAATTCTTTCTTCTCAGGAGACAAGAATTAAGGTTGTTGCAAACCCATACTGATTCGTCGCTGGTGACTTGGATACTCTCCACCACTTACTGTCATGCGCGTCCATGTGAAGAGACCACCAAACAAGCTTTGTGTGAGTAATAAAGTTTTTTAATCACCTGGGTGCAGGAAGGCTGAGTCCAAAAAGAGAGTCAGCGAAGGGAGTTAGGGGTTGGGCCGTTTTATAGGATTTGGGTAGGTAGTGGAAATTTATAGTCAAAGGGGGTTGTTCTCTGGCGGGCAGGGGCGGGGCTCACAAGGTGCTCAGTTGGGGAGCTTCTGAGCCAGGAGAAGAAATTTCACAAGGTAATGTCATCAGTTAAGGCAGGAACTGGCCATTTTCACTTCTTTTGTGATTCTTCACTTGCTTCAGGCCATCTGGATGTATATGTGCAGGCTTGGGCTCAGAGGCCTGACACATTCAGATTGATGATTCTGAGGACTTGCAGGATCTCAACCCTGCAAGTTTGATCCTGAGTTTGATCAGTAATTTCATTACAGAGAAGCCACTAATTGGCTACCATGGCTTTAGGCATTTTAGGAAAATTTTCTATAGTAAAACTTAATTTGTGTGTGTGTAGAGTCACCCCTTGGCTGATCAGGAAATTCATTGTTCTGGCTACTTGGATTTTCCAGATATTTTGATCGAGCATCTTCTCATCATTTTTATATATGATAATTACATACATGCAAGCTTCATGTTGTACTGATATAATCTGTTTTTAAAGCAAGAAAGTTCAAAGGGAATTGAATCAACTATAGAGCTGTCTTTATAAACTAAATTACCTATGTAAATTATTTAACCTTTTCTACTTATCTCTTAGTAAAAGACATTTTAAAAATATCACTTCATATGCAAATCCCTTTATAGGCAGAGAATTTTAGTGTTGGCTTTTCTTTTGAAATTTGAGGTTTGACAGGCTAGCTCTCACCAGCTTCAGATTTTATTTTCCTACCTATTGAGCCCTTATGTTTTAAGTTTGATGCTCAAAATAAGTCACTAGGTAACTGCTATCAACTTGTTTGTGATTTTTAATGCCAAAGAGTGAGGCTTTTCACAGTTGATTAGCTGAGTTAAACAAGCCATGCTCTTTCATTCAATAGTTTAGAAAACAGGCCTAAAACAAAATAAATGTTCCAAATTACATACTATTGATATAGGAGTTAAGGAGGAATTACTTAGGCAGATAGCAAGGGCATGAGAGTCCTTGGTAAGGCTTTTCTTTTTAATGAAACGCAGCCCCAAATCATTTTCTAACAAAGAGCAGCCTGCAAGCTGGAAGCTTGCACAGGTGAATGCTGGCAGGAACTAAGGATTAGACATCTTCAAAATGGCGGCTCAATCTTCCCTTCTCTGCCAGCCACAAGTACAGCAAGAGGAAGACAGTAGGGTATCAATGAATGGGAAAGTCCATTTGCATAAGAAGATTAGAGTGGGGCAACCAGCCTTCCCCACCCACTATGTAAAGGTCATACCTGATCGAACCAATCTGTGAGCCCTAGGTAAATCAGACACCACGTCCTTAAACTGAACTGTAAAACTGCGCATTCGCTGCGCCCGCTCTCTTTCATTTCGGAGAGCTCTTACTCTATAGAGGGAGCGGTTTCTCTTTCTACCTATTAAATCTTCGCTCCTAAAATCCTCATCTGTTTCCATGTCCTAAATTTTCCTGGCACGTGACGACGAACCCCAGGTTCATACCCCAGACAACGTAGCCACTTCATTATTAAGAATATTCTAGGCCGGGCGCGGTGGCTTACACCTGTAATCCCAGCACTTTGGGAGAACGAGGCGGGCGGATCACGAGGTCAGGAGATCAATGCCATCCTGTATAACACGGTGAAACCCCATCTCTACTAAAAATACCAAAAAAATTAGCCAGGCGTGGTGGCGGGTGCCTGTAACCCCAGCTACTCCGGAGGCTGAGGCAGGGGAATGGCGTTAACCCGGGAGGCGGAGCTTGCCGTGGGTCGAGATCGTGCCACTGCACTCAAGCCTGGGTGAGAGAGCGAGACTCCATCTCAACAACAACAACAACAACAACAACAACAAAGAATATTCTAATTATTTGGCCTGCCTGATAGGCATTATTTTTATTGTTTTATTTTATTTTATTTTATTTATTTATTTTGAGACAGAGTCTTGCTCTCGTCGCCCAGGCTGGAGTGCAGTGGTGCAAGCTTGGCTACCTGCACCTCTCCCTCCCGTGTTCAAGCGATTCTCCTGCCTCAGCCTCCGGAGTAGCTGGGATGCCAGGCGCCCGTCACCTTGTTGGCTAATTTTTTTGTATTTTTAGTAGAGACGAGGTTTCTCCATGTTAGGCAGGCTGGTCTAGAACTCCTGACCTCATGATCCACCCACCTCAGCCTCCCAAAGTGCTGGGATTACAGGTGTGAGCCACCAAGCACAGCCAGGACATTCTTACGTGAAGCAATACCACTGAATAACTGTTACAAAGCAATATATTTCTTAATTTGGTAGATTATAACATTAATATTTTACTAAGAAGTTAACAATATCATTCAATAAAGAATGAGGTTAAACTAAACTGATACCTGTTCTCCATTTTCTAATAAATTTTTGAATGGCAGGTTCAGCTTGGAGATGAATAGTTATCCAGAGTAGTGGACAAATTGCCACTGAATAGATACCCTAGGAACTAGCCACTTCTTATATATAACATATATAGCTATATATAACATATATAGCTATATATAGATATGTATCTAAGATGAGCATTTTGAGGCAAGGAAAAGCACAACAAAAAACAATAGTGTGCCTCTTGCAGCAGCTAGCGGTCATCTTACTTATCAGAAGGAGTCAGACTTCAGGGTGAGGCTGGAGACACAGCCAGCAGGCAGCCCACTTTAAATAATTCTTGCCTGCAGCAGAGCTTTACAGCAATAGAGCAATTAGGAATCGTTTGCTTATTAAGATTTCCCACCATGTTGCACTGTCATTTTCAGGTCAGTCTTCAGGGAACTTTGTTTACTTAGAGCAAGGATGGAAAGTTATTTCAGATCTGGAAAATGGTTCTCCGGTAGAAACATTTATAGACTATATTTAAACAAGAATTTGACATTGATGTAGATAGTCTAATTTAAAGTTACAAGGCACCCCTAGGTTTTATGACTTGATGAGTTTGGGTACCATTTGTCAGTTTTCTGATTGATTGTATTTTTTGGTAGAGATAGGGTTTCGCCTTGTTGGCCAGGCTAGTTTCAAACTCCTGAGCTCAAGCAGTCACCCAGCCTCGGCCTCCCAAAAGTGCTGATTACAGGCATAAGCTGTGCTTGGCTTCAGATCATTATTTTTCTCGTTGTTGTTGTTGTTTTTGAGACTAAGTTTTGCTCTTGTCGCCCTTATCTGTCCTTCCTGTCTGGAACTAATTTGCTGCTGACCCATCTCTGGCCATAGTATAAAAACCCTATTTCCAACAATATACTAGACATTACACCTGAATGTCACAAAAGCATCCAACTTACGTTAAAATTGAATGTACACCAATCCCACTTCCCGTGAATACTGGATACTCATGTTTTTATACTCATGTATATTATCTCTCGTAGTTAATATTATTAAATGAGTTTCAAAAAAAGAGTTTCTAACAAATTATTCTTGGGCTGTGACTCATTCTTGGTGGAGTAATATTTTAATAAACCGTATCAAGTGAATGTGGGAACCTAATAGGCAAAATGTGGTATACAAGGCACAGAAAGAAAGGCTTCATCCTGAACATCTTGTGATTTTCATAGATGAGTTCGGAAACAAACTGGAAGCAGAACTATATTACTCCACATCACGATTATCGAGTGACTAAAGTATGTAGACGGCATGTAGAAAAGAGCCTCCAGCAAGATTGGACATTCTATGGGGTTAGGAATCATGGACAAGATATAATGAATTATATTTTATCCAAATATTTGCTTTTAAGGAAGTTTTCTTTTTAAAAATATTTTTATTAGGAGTGTATATTCCAATATCTCTTCTTACTCTTCATTAAATCTTACATTGCTCAGTAATGCTTATGCAGAAGTGTATTATTTAGGGAAAATTCAAAGAAATGCTGAATTCTCTGGCTAATAATTATCAACTATTAGGCATCCATTTTGTGCCAGTCACTTTAGTTTAGGAGGCTAACATACACTATTTTCTGTTATTTTTACAAAACTTTATGAAATCACTATTAGGAGATAGTGAGACATCTCATAAAGAACTACCCAAAAAAGAGACAGAGAAAGGGTAAGAGAGAGCATAGGGAACATAAGACTTCTCTATTATATAACATTAAAATTCATCCAGTCTGAAAGGCTAAAAGCTTGAGAATCAATTTCTTTCTTTCTACCTCTTCATCTTTCCTATCCAGCAAGTTACCAGAGACCATTGATAAACCGCCATAATGCCATCTCACAGCCACTGCCACAGTGTAGAATTTCATCATCTCCTCACCTGGGCTATTGTGCAGTCCTATGGTAGCCTATTTGGCATTGGGCATCAAGGGAGTTACTACCATCAAGACTGGTGAACAGTGACACACAGGGAGGCAATGCCACACCAAGGATACATTTCCATCTTGAAAACAAAGTAGAAACAGATTTACGCTTCTAAGTTTAAATTAGATCAGTTTAAACTCTCTCTCTGCTGTACTGTTGCCACAGAATATATAATGCTGTTGTGGTGAAGAGAACATGAGGAACAAAAAGAACCCAGACGTGCAATACTAAAGAATGTACAGGGTTAAAATAGTATAGGCATGTTATTAAGCATTTAAAAAAGCCAACAGCAGTTTGTTGATTATATGTAGAACTAAAACCATTTTTAGAAATTAATTATTAGCTGGGCACAGTGGCTCAGGCCTGTAATCCCAGCACTTTAGGAGGCCAAAGACAGGCAGATCACTTGAGGTTAGGAGTTCGAGACCAGCCTGGCCAACATGGTGAATTCCCATCTCTACTAAAAATACAAAAATTAGCTGGGAGTGGTGGTGGCGCCTGTAATCCCAGCCACTCGGGAGGCTGAGCCAGGAGGATCACTTGAATTCAGGAGGCAGAGGTTGCAGTGGGCAGAAAATGCGCCACTGTACTCCAGCCTGGGCAACAGAGTGAGACTCTGTCTCAAAAAATAAATTATTATTATTTATTTAAAGTATTGTCCTTAAGCTTAATACTTACAATAAATATAAACTATTAGGCATCTATTTTGTACCAGTCACTTTAGTTTAGGAGAATAACATACACTATTTTCTGTGATTTTTACAAAACTTTATGAAATCATTACTATTATTTTTAGATTGTGGATGAAAAACTAAAGAGGTTAAATAACTGGTATATTCTAAAGCTGGAGTCTGAATGCAGGCCTCTCAGATTCTAAGGTTTACACTATACCACCTCTCATAAAGTCACACAAAGACAAAAGCCTTCTAATCCACATAACTTACACAATTTTGTCTTATCAAGATTTATGTTTGAATGAATGCATTTCATTCATTTATACTCTTATCCCTTTGAAACATCTCCCAATCTAGTGGGTCTTCTATAGTGTTACCTGATTTATCTTGATAGTAACAAATGTCATTACATCATTTCATCATTTAAAAACTTTCTATTGATTGACTATAGCATAAAATCTATACTTCCTAGTCTGGCATTCATGAGTTTTGATAATGTGGCTCCAACATTCTTCAAATTATTCTCTTTATACATTACCACGTCATAGTTGTTTAGCCACAATTTCTCATACTTTCTCGTCAGAGTATGTCTTATCACAGTTGTGACTTTATGCATACTGCACAGTTTTAATCCTTCAAGTCTTACTTCAATATCAAGATAATTTTCTTTTTAAAATAGGGTCATAGAGTCAGTTTTCCTTCACTACAGACCTAAGTATCAGGTTCTTAGGTTACAGAGAACTCACTAATTGCCTCCAGGTGTGTTTCTCACCTCTTAGGTAAAATCTTTCATCTTTATTAATATGAAGTCTCTCTGCTTTGAACAGGATTTGGGCCAGATTTGCCTATTCATAAATTATTTAGGAATCAGTGTTGTGCTAAGCATTTGGTAGACAACGCTGGACTCGACAAAGATAGACAAAGACCTGGAGGTAGAATGGATGGTCTTAACAATGATACAAGAATATACACCATGGGAAGATCATGGAGGGCTTTCTAAGACACACTAAGTAAATTAAGCTTCATAATTAAAAAATGGTAAGTTATTAGAATGTTTTGAGTAAGAGTATGAGGGGTCAGATTTATTATACTCTGACTGCATTATCAAGATAAGCCTGGAGAGTAATAAGCCTGGACTCTGAGGGACAAATTAAAGAATGCTGCAGACATCCTAGGAGGAAAGGCAGTGCTTTGGACTATAATGACAATAGGGATGATAAGAAGCATTTAGAAGAGTTGGTAATAGGTTGCTTGTGAAAGTGGGTGTCTGGTGGTTGGATAGTAGAAATCATTTTCACACATTCTATAAATAACTCAGATTTATATTCTGATTTCCCTGAATCAGCATTTCAATAAAAGCAATTGTGACAATTTTCTAAAGCAGTGTATGAATGTTTCTTAGAGAGTCTCAGCGTCTTTTACTTTATAAGCATTTATTTTTGCCGGTGAGGTATCAGGCAGAAATCTCCAAGGTGCTTTATTTTTCAGATGAGTTGTGAAAAGATATAAGCCTTTGTTTCTTCACTGCACAATTTTTCACTGAATTCATGATCAAGGTGAGTAATGTTTTGCAAAGAAGTTTAATGTAGCTTTGCAGTTTCAGCATTCAGCAGCTGTGGAAATACGGGGTTCACTTTAATGCTGCCTTCCCATTTATTTCTAAGGTCACATGCAATCTATGGAAAGCCTCTACTGTCACTTCAGAAATTGCTCAATCTTTAGTTCTATCTTCCATTTGTAAGTATTTCTCACATCTGGCCTTCAATCTATTGGCCTCATACCCACATTATGCCTTAAAGTTTAGTCCTCCTGGAAGGAGACAATTCCTTGCTTATGATTTAAAAACTCAGAAAGTTATTTTTGCAGCCGCCTTCTCAGATTTTTATTATAAACTGGAGATAGAAAGCCTTTATGATGAAAGTACATTTCTGGAATATGTGACTTTAGTCTGGACCTCATTAATACTAGCTTATATTGGATTTTCCCTAAATTTACAGATTAGAACTACTAAGGAAGATTCGTGATGATTCTGCATTAACATGTTAATAAACAGTTGAGGAGCCTAATCTTGCTACAATTCAAGATTAACTTTGAGTGAGAGAGGTAAAGTAAAACTCGAAAACATCCTGAGAGAGTCATGCTTAAAAAATAGAATGACAAGAATTATAGAACCTATGTCCTGCAGATATTTCCTTTTTCTCTTCTCTTTTTTGCATTCGGGAGATAGTGCAATGGGAAAAAAGTTTAAGAATTTAGATTTTAGGAGGGCAGGCAGACAGTCTATATTTGAGTATGCACATTACTTTAAAAAACTAAATGAAAATCCATATGGAGGCAACTGCTAATAGCATGTACTTGTGTGCACACACAAACACACACAACAAGGCAAACGGCTTAAAGAGCTATGTGACCTAGGGATTTTTAATATTTAAAACCGTGTAGAATGTGAAATACGTCACAATAAAAAGTGAAACTTAATTCCTACAGATTAAAAAAAGGTAGTAAGATTCTACTTTAAGTAAAATAAAGACATCGTTTCCTTTAAAATATCGTTTGACATTTGGAAACTTCTAAAACTCCCAAGAGTACATGGAAAAAATTGAAAGCAGTTTACAACAGTGAAAACTGAAGGATTTGCTCAGTCATCACCTCACGGCATGCTCAAACTTGGTCTCATGAATAGAGTCAAAACATTGTTTGCTGTCACTCCACCTATGGACTGTCCTCTCACTAAAAGCCCAGAATTTCTTAGAATCTGAAAGTGGGTGGTGATTTTGGACTTGATATACTAAAACCTCCCTCATCTTTTCAGTCTATTTAGAGAAGAAAAAAAAAAAAACTCTAAGAAAAACAGTTTGCCAGAAAAATAAGCAGATCAGTGGTAAAGAGTTAGATCTAGAAAGAAGGGAACTCACTGTTAAAAATGTTCAGATAGAAACTGACAAAATGAACTCAAATACCAGACCATATTGTAATGCTGCAGAAACCTCATCCTTTCAAAGTATCATGAACTAATTAAGAAAGGGAAGGTGTCATTTTAGCTTTTAGGCAAAACTGCAATAAACAGAGTGCAAGATAATTTGAAGCACTTGAATATTTACAAAAAATGAACAAAAGGACTACAAGGGAAACAATGATAGGTCAAAATGTAGAAATATTAAAGATTAAATTCTGAGTGCTCAATTCACCAAATCTAGAATATAATAAACAGTGGAACAAAGATACTTCAAACTATAAAAGCATGTCCCTGTTTTTTTGTTTGTTTGTTTGTTTGTTTTTTTCAGCTTTGTAACCACTTATTTGCTTTCTGGCACTAAAAGCTTGCTCCAGGCTCATCTGGAGCATTACCTGACCCATCCCTAAAATCAACCATTTCTACAAGGAGCCCTTGTTGTTTTCATTGGATAATGGTATCAGGAGCCAAACACCAGGTGATAGACATGCTCATGGCTTCTCAATTTAGACTGGAAACTGGTAAGTTTCCAGTCTAAACATCACTTTTCTGGTGTTAATTGGTTCAACTCCTTATCTCCACCCCATACAGTGAGGTTATGTTGTGTTTTTTATTCAGTTAGATTCATTTATCATAGTCTCCATTCTATTTTGGGATCCTAGGCACTTGGTGGGTTTTTTTTAATATATTGAAGTTTATCCTTAGGGATGTACAATTTTATAGATTTTGATAAATGCATAAAGCCATGTATCCAGCACTCCAGTATCATACAGAATTGTTCCATTACCACAAAGATTCTCTTGTGTATCCTTTTATAGTCAGCCATCCTTTCTCTACAACTAACAAGCATTGCTCTATTTTCCATTCCTTAGTTTTGCCTTTTTAGAATGTTACATGACTGGAATAATACAATATTTAATTTTTGAGTCTGGCTTTTTTCATGGAACAAAACACAATTTGATCCATGAATTCCAAGGCTGGGTCAGAAAATCTCCAAATAAGTCCAGAATATTTTGTTTTTACAAATAAAGGATGCTTTCAAAAATGCCTACAGTAGCTTTAAAAAAGCATTAAGAAGTTGCCCTGATGGAAAGATCAAGTAGTGACCACTTAAATGTTAAATATAATAAATATTTATAGCTAACTAGAACCAGTAAAGTTTGTAAGGAACCATTAATTCATAATGATACTGAAAATGAACAAATAATATAAAATATGCCAGAGAAAAATCATACTGACCCAAATTATTCATGCTTACTCCTTGCTAAAAAAAGGAATTATTGAATTTTTAAATGAAATGCCTGTTTGTTTAATTCATACACCTCATACTCCCTAATAAATTATTCAAATACTTACCATAATAATAGGAATTAAAACTTGTTTCTGCTATTTTGCCAGAGATATGTAGACCTACGCAGCTTATGTTCCAATTAAAATGAATCATTGACAAGGAAATTAACTACAGAATTGAATCTAAACAGCCTGCGCCTTTGAGAGACTGGCTGGTTATAGAAAGTAGTACTGTTTGATTCACCTAGTCTTAAAACACACACTTGAAATATTTCATAGTTCCTTGTACCTAGTGAGCACAGTCAAATAATCATATTCTCTAGAATGATTGGGAAGGGAATTAGTTCAGGAAGGAAAAAGAACAGAAAACACACTTGAGCAAACAGTAGAAAAGCTGTGGCACTGAGGACAGTCCTTACCCTATTTTTCATGTCAGCACCTGTGTGTCTCTGTAATGAACTCCGGAGTTCGTAGGGTGTCTTTATCTCTACTGAGGTTTGTTCTATGTGGTTTCTTCCCTAGAAAATCATCTCCATAAATTTCCATACCCTTTACCATTAAAGTAACTTTCATTCATCTTCAACTTTTGCTTTTTCTATTCTCTCCTTAAAAATCTTTGCATTTATCCCACCAGGTATAAATTTTGATTACCATACAATTATTATTTTTAAAAACTAAAGATGAAAATAAAAATAAACCAAAGCAAAGGAATGAAGTGCCCAAGAGATATCAAGGACTTAGGTAAGAAACAAAAGGTTAACTGGTAATCTAATGCAGTAGCTGATATTTTAAATTCACAAAATTGATCAACCATTAGGTAGCCTAATAAATCATAAAAAAGGGAAAAGAAACCCAGATATCTAACAGTAAATTAACTGAATATACAGAAGACATAAATATAAAATTTTTGTTTGTCATTAAACCATTAGTTATGCCTCATTAAGGGATGGAAAAGCCACACCTATAAAACATCTTTGAAGAATTTGAGGCAATTATCTAAGGACGAGACTCCACCTTATGCAACATGCCCATATTGATTCACAGGTGAATTACTTTCACCTATTAAGAAACTAATGGCCAGGTGTGGTAGCTCGTACCTATAATCCCAAGCACTTTGGGAGGCCCCGGTGGGAGGATAGCTCCAGCTCAGGGATTTGGGACCAGCCTAGGCAACATAGTGAGACCCCATCTCTCCCCTCCCACAAAAGTTTTTTAATTAGCTGGGTGTGCAGTGTTGCATGCCTATAGTCCCAGTTACTTGGGAGGCTGAGGCAGGAGGATCACTTGACCCCAGGAGTTCAAGGCTGCAGTGAACCATGTTTGTGCAGCTACACTCTAGCCTGAGCAACGAATGACAACCTGTCTCAAAAAAGAAACACAAAACCCACTAACAATTTTTACCTAATTTACTCCTAAAATGAAGAACATTTTCTATTTTTAAGCCAGCATAACAGGTATGAAAATAAATAATGAAGATTGAAAAAAAGAAAACTTTACAGGTATCATTTATTGAGCAATGATATAAAATATAATATAGAAAAGATTGGAAAGTGAAATCAAATGCATATTAATGAATAATTCATTTTGATGTTTATTTTGGCAAAATGAAAGTAGAATTTAAGGAAGCCTATTAATATAACTCAAAATTAAAAATAATGGTTTCCTTAACATATGCTAAATGTTTAATATATAAGAACTATTCCTGACATTTATAGAAATTTCATTTTTTTTGGAGATATGGTCTTGCTCTGTCACCCAGACTGAAGTGCAGCAGCTCAATCATAGCTCGCTGCAGCTTGGAACTCCTGGACTCAACTGACCCTCCCACCTCAGCCTCCTGCATAGCTAGGACTGTAGGCACGTGGCACTATGTCTGGCTAATTTTGTTGTTGTTGTTGTTGTTGTTTGAGACGGAGTCTCGCTCTGTCGCCCAGGCTGGAGTGCATTGGTGCGATCTCGGTTCACTGCAAGCTCCGCCTCCCAGGTTCACGCCATTCTCCTGCCTCAGCCTTCCGAGTAGCTGGGACTACAGGCACCCGCCGCCACGCCCGGCTAATTTTTTGTATTTTTTTCTAGTAGAGACGGGGTTTCACCGTGTTAGCCAGGATGGTCTCGATCTCCTGACCTCGTGATCCGACCGCCTTGGCCTCCCAAAGTGCTGGGATCACAGGTGTGAGCCACTGCGCCCAGCCCGTCTGGCTAATTTTAAAATATTTTTTGTAGATTGGGGTCCTCATCTTGTTGCCCAGGCTGGTCTTGATTTCCTCGCCTCAAGCAATCCTCCTGCCTCGGCCACTCAAAGTGTTGGGACATTTTAGAAAAATATGTTTATGCCAATATAGATAGATAACTTCTTTAAAAATAACTTAAAAGTAATATAAAAATTGTGATTATGAATCATAAGAAACAGTCTAATAAATTTCAGGAAGAAAATAATTTCCCACCTACAACATAAGTATTTAATGTTCTTTTGGGAGT
Organism: Pan paniscus; assembly: GCF_029289425.2. Taxonomy (NCBI): domain Eukaryota; kingdom Metazoa; phylum Chordata; class Mammalia; order Primates; family Hominidae; genus Pan; species Pan paniscus. The sequence goes on along the minus strand of NC_073261.2, from coordinate 44,935,895 downwards.
GAATGGCACATAATGTGAAGAACTATAAACGAAAAAATCGATGAATTAATGAACTGTTCCATTATTGGTTTTGAGAACCATTTGCTCATCTATCTAGGGGAAGTAAATCTGGTTTCTTATTCACTCCATACTTCAAATCATTCTATATGAATCAATAAAGGTAATATAAAAAGAATATACCTATATGTTAATCAAATGAAGTGTGCATGTTTTTGAAGTAAAAATTTTTCTAAGAAATCACATCTAAAATCCACAAAAGAAAAGGCTGATTGATTACATACATTTTTTGCTTAAAGATAACAATATTAATTACAATAACAAAAATGATATCTCAAATATTTAAAAAATTAAAATTACAATGCAAATATGAATCAGATAGTTATTTAGCACAAAATTTTCATTGAAATATTCAAAGAAAACAGTAGCCTGGCTGAAAAATGGAAGTTTATAGAAAACAATTATTACAAATGACAAATTGGCATAAGAAAATTTGTTAAAACTTTTCAATAAAGAAGAAAATAGGACTGACAATTACAGTAAGATAATAGCTTTTATAGATAAGATTGAAAATGCTTACCATTTGATGATGCTCAGAAAAGAATGTGGAAAAATAGCCACTTCCATACAATGGCAATAAAATAATAAATTTGCTAATTTTGGGGGGCAATTCATAAATATTTATCAATATTTTAAATGCATATGCCCTTTTTAACACTACAATTTCACCAATTAAAATTTGTCTTAAAGAAATATATATATAAAGATTAAAATAGGATTTATATTAAGAATTAACTAGAAACAACTCAAAAGTATAGTTAGAAAATAACTAGTTCATTTAAATATAGTACAGCTTCACAATAAAATTCAATGTATTGTATTTTATTGTGAGACTATGTCATAATTAATTTATTATTCATTTTTATTAATTAACTTTTAAATTAAGAAAACAAAGCTGATTGGGACCTAGTGTGTGGTTTAAAAATTATAAATGTATATATGTAATAATGCATAGAAAGAATATGGAACACACCAAATATATACATAAAACTGTAACTCCTATGGAGGAGGGTTGCAGAGGGAAATTTTCCTTTTCCTTTTAGAAATAATCAGATAAGTACTTATGGATAGTTTCAGAAATATATATAGGACATAATGGATAATGAAAGACCTCAGCTGGTGAAGAGGCCTGTGAAGGAACAGGAGAGAAAAGAGGGGAGAAATAAGGAAGGGAGAAAAATTCAGGCTCACATATAATTTTAATTCACTTTTGGAATGTCCTCAGTAATCTGTTTTAAAATTAAAAGTTTTGCTTTCATGATTTTATTTCAGTGCCCCCATTTCATTTATTTTGACACACTATTTAAAATTCCCCAAAAATAATGAGCTAAAAAAAATGATTAGTAAAATGCCTAGATCTGCAACTTTATTTGGGTTTTTTTGCATTTGTACCAGGAAAAGAGATTACTGGCTTGGCTGTAAACTTCCCTCATTAGCTGCAGAACTTAGCAAAAGAATGTCGAGTAAATTCACACTGACCGTTATCTTCTTTCATCCTTTTGGCATACTGGGCCCATTTTGTGTTGTCCTTTGTACTTTCCACCCTTTGGCTACAAATCTCATTTTGATCATTTTTAGTATTTTTTAAGAAAGTACAACACTTGTCGCTTTCTGCAAAATTCTGTCAGCTATAAGACTCGGGGTACGATCTACAACTAAACAACTACGTGCTCATTTGTAAGTATCTGGAATAGTCCTACAAACCATTGTACCATAAGAATTATAAAATTAACCAAACACAAACAAAAAACACTGAAAATCTTTTTCACAATTAAAAACTGGTAGCTATTTCAGCCACATTTCAAAATAATTTAGTTATTTTTTAAGGCCCAAATTCATAAGGGCCACTTTTAGTTTTCCTTTTGTTTATTCACTTATTTAAAACAAAAATGAACAAAAAATAATACTCCTCCCCCAAATATTAATAATTCAATTGGTTTGGGGTGACCATACAGAAGATGTTTAGAAAGGTTTACTAGGTCACTAAAAGAAGCCAATTTGTGAAAAAAACAAAACAAAATGTACACATTTTATTTAAGTTTCAATTCCATCTCTTCCATCTCTTCCATCAACTTTGGCCTCAGAGTATTTGGGCAGTAAGGACTGATGAGTTCTAAATTAGTGGGAGGAGGAGGAGGGGGAGAAACTGATTCGATATAAATTTTTAAGAGATTCCTGGAGGTGAGGCCGGGCGCGGTGGCTCACGCCTGTAATCCCAGCACTTTGGGTGGCCGAGACGGGCGGATCACGAGGTCAGCACTAAAAATACAAAAAATTAGCCGGGCATGTTGGCGGGCGCCTATAGTCCCAGCTACTTGGGAGGCTGAGGCAGGAGAATGGCGTGAACCCGGGAGGCGGAGCTTGCAGTGAGCCGAGATTGCGCTACTGCACTCCAGCCTGGGCGACAGAGCGAGACTCAGTCTCAAACCAATAAAAATACAAAAAAAAAGAAATTCCTGGAGGTTAAGATTACGAAATGGCCCAAACTAAAGACAGAAAGAACAATTTGTAGAGTTTTGTAATAATTTGATTGAAAAGTGATAATTGTCTCAAGTAAGTACAGACAGTGGCAAGGGTTAAGATGTGATGTTTTAGAGCATTATTAAAGAAATAGCATTTACTGGACTTAGTAAATGATTAAAGATGCATGATAGAGAATTATTTAGGAGTCATGTTAGATGTCCTAAATTGGCTATGTAACTGAACATATATTGTATGCAATATTTTCATTGCGTTAGGGAATAGAAAGGAGATGTATATTTGTTGTCAATATGATACAGGAAATAGCTTAAGTGACCATGAGAGAGAAGTCCAAGAGGAAGTGGGGGAAAGGAGTTAAGGACCCAAGTGAACATGTTTCCATCACAAAGGAGAAGTAGGTAGAATTCCCTAACATCTCTTCTCTGAACTTTGAGAAAAGAAGGGAAAGATAGTTAAGAATACAGAATGAAGTTTAATCTTGGTAGGAGAGAGGGGTTGTTTAGAGGAATTATTCATGGAAGCTCTAACACCCCTACAAGAAATGAAAGGAAGGTTGACTTCTGTCTTCTGAGAAAGAGAGAATGTGCTTGAGTAAGAGACTGTTAGAGAATATTCAAGTTTTAAAATAGCAATTATGAGGAGTCAGAAAAAAACAAAAAGCAATTGGTGGGCTGTACTGAAGCTCTTAGAACAGTAAATGAAAATGGTATTTTTCTTCTAAAGTTCACAGTAACTCAGACATGCAAATAGAGAATCCAGATTGTAACCTTCATCCAAGATGTTCTGTTGTTAGAATGATCTGGCACGTAGCAAGGGCGGGCGTGGCATTATCGGTGAGAGAGTAGGTCAGAGGTGTTATTTAATTCATTTGGTAGAACAACTATTTACCCCATCATTTTACATCTGTTATGGAATGGCAGAGTGATATATCTACAGCAATTACTCCTCAAATTGATACCTCACCAAGAACAGGATACAATCTGAGCACTCTGTTTTGTCAGTACATGGCACAGCCCTTCAGGATCTGACCCCAACTTACCTCCCTAACAATGCCTCCTAATAAGTTTCCTTTTTTATACTGTTACTATGGTGAAATCCTCGGTGAATTATTTTTGAATGGATACCAATTAATACATTATCCATTATGCATTATGTCACACCATTCCTACTTGTGATAGCCGAATTGTTTCACTCCTTCATGGTTTTACACAGCTTCTTCCCTCTTCCTAAGATTCCCTTCCCCTATCTGGGGAATCATAGTCCACCATCCACACAATCACTGCATATCACTCACACAGTCAAGCTTTCACTTCAATAACTTCAACAGACTTTGACCTCTGTTTAGTGAATCACTCTTTCCTTTATACAAATGCTGTGACTAATACATACTTCTTATCATAATTTATTTCAATTGCTCATTTAAAAATGTTCTCCCACTAGATTGTGAGCAGATTAGTACCAATGACTTTGTGATGCTTCAGTATTTAGGACAGTATGTGAAACACAAAAGTTAATAAATATGCATTAGTAACAAGAGAGTGTGGAGTTGAACATCAGGGAAAAGGTGGGTTTGAAGAGAGAGTGAGTATCCTATGGGCAATTCTGAAAGAAAGATGATGTCTTAGGCAATCCTTGCATCACTATAAATACCTGGCTAGGTAATTTATAAAGAAAAGATGTTTAATTGGCTCACAGTTCTGCATGCTGTACGGAAAGCTTGGTGTTGGCATCTGCTTGGCTTCTGATGCAACCTCAGGAATCTTACCACCATGGCAGAAGGCAAAGGGAGAGCACGCATAACACATGGTGAGAGTGGGAGTAAGAGAGAGAAGGGGGAGGTGACATATGCTTTTATACAACCAGGTATCATGAGAACTCACTCACTATAGTGAGCACAGCACAAAGGTATTCATGAGGAACCCATCCTCATGACCCAAACGTCTCCCACCAGGCCCCACCTCCAATACTGGGGGTCACATTTCAACATGAGATTTGGAGGGGACACATGTCCAAACCATATCACATGGGAAAGTAAAAATGAGGCTGCTGAACTTGGAAGATAATGATGGATCTGCCTTTATAGACTCCTACAGAGAGTAGAAAATCGTATGAATATAAAGGTCAGAGGAAACAAGACTGTAGAAAACTTTAAAAACTGTATGATGGAGATTAGATGAAATGTTAATAATAACAAGAGTTCTGATGATTTAAATGTCTCTCATTCCATTTTTGGAAAACATTGGTTTAAGAGGTGAAATTACTCAAAAATATTCCATTATACTAAAATGTTTACCACTTTTTACTACAACCATATGTTAAAAGTATTTTCTTTATTCACTTAACTGAGCTTTTAATGGATTAAATTGTTCAAAACATCACTATTATGCTTTGGGGCCTTTTAGTCATCACATAATTGCTATGTACTCTTTTCCAGCTGTATATTAACATAAAAATGCAAGCATTATTTTTGCAAATATTGCATACAAAAGCTGAAATTTTGTTTGATAATAGAAAAAATTATGACAAAAATGCTTTAGAGTGCTCTATAGTTCACATGATTTGATAGCTATGTACACTTTTTTTAAATTTGAAGACCTCAATTTAATCCTAAATATTAGGTATGGTTTAAGACATTTGCTAATTAAAGAAATAAAATCTAGCATTTAAATGAAATAAATTGATATGAAAAATCAAGTTATAGCTTGACAAGTTTACTTCAGTTATCACTGCATGCATCACTTTTAGTTCTTTTAAAGCATTTACACATTCCCCATGGTACTGCAATTCTAGGACTAGAAACAGGCATATGTTCAATAGGGCACCACTTGGAACTTCTAAAGATGCTACACCAAGTACCCTTTTCAGGTTTACATAGGCTCCTAATTTTTCATTATGTTTCATCTCAGTTCACATATACTCTGCTTGCTTTCTTCTCATATAGTAGATACTATCACATCTTCAGTTTCCTCTCTGCCTCTGAGTAAAACAAATTCCAGGGGCAGACTTAAAGGTAACCCCCTCAGTTACCAATTTTCTTGATAGTCTCAAACATTGACAGTTTCTACTTAAGGACTTTAAATTTACGCCCCTGAGGGAAAAACCAAAGGAGGGAGGAGTAAGCAAATTATAGATAATCAGAAATAATTCTACATATTTTTTGTGTGCCAATGAGTTTACATGCTTGTGCAATCTCCACCCCAAACCCATGGGACAGGTCCTTTTTAAATTCTGGTTTTTCAAAGGAAACAAATGAGTTTTGGCCAAGTAACATGCTCAGAGATGCACAGAAATAGTGAAACAGACATTAAAACCTAGGTTGTCTGATATCAGAACCCCAAGTCTTAACTTCTACATTACAATGCATCAATAAATAATTAAACATTAAAAAAATCTTACCTACCTCTTAAAGATATGCTTTATAGCTTCCGAGGTGGTAAATCTGGTGCATAAACCATAGTATTCCTTTGATATTGCCTTTGATTATCTCAAATCCTGAAGATGAAAGTTACATAAAATAACAGATTTACCCTGTGCTTTGAGGTTTCAAAGTGTGATAACATTTCTCTTAGTTTCTCTCATATTTCTACTCTCCAGGAAATATTGTTTATACTTTTGCCTTTAAAAGTATGAAGGCAATTTCATCCCCATTCCACCCTGCCAAGAATGGTCAGTGAAACTGGGAAGACACTATTGGATATTGATATTTAAGATTTCTTGGTCACCACATAGCAGATGAAAGGCATTGTCATCTCATTTGTTAATCACGTGGATGACAAATTTGCTCAGGCCCCTTGATATTAAGATATCTTAAAAGCCGAGCATTGGCAGGAACTGTTTTTCCAATAATTGAGAAAGATCTTCTTAAGCCAATCTTAGATCGTCTACACTCCAGTGCACTTTGTAATCAAATAGAGTTAGTTTAAAAATTGATTTACTCTTTTTATTCCAATAACAGGTATTAGAGATCCCCCCTGTAGTCTCTCCAATAGATGTCAACTCCTATATTCTTCATTACTGAATGAGATATTCACAACTACTGTACCAGTCAGGAAAGCAGAATTATGCTGCAGTAATAAACTATGCCCATTTTTTGTGCATGGTTTATATAAGAATATATTCATTTTAGGTACAGCCAAAGAAAGAAGAGCCTTGAATAATTACAGGTAGAGGAAATAAACCAAAAATGTAAAAATTAAAAATGGGTATGAATGACAAAGAGATCCAAAAAAACTGTATCACTGGATCAGTAACCTTTGTTGACATTTAAAATTTTAATTTTGGAGAATCTTAGCTATGGGACGTTAAGGAAGGGAATTTGAGATAGAGAGTTCTCCTTAGACATGGAGATAAATGTAGCTAGATGTCACAGCTAGAGAGTAATTAATTGCCTAATGCTACCAAGAAGAACTCAGAGAAACAAGGAATAAGTATGGGACTGGGATGAAATGATGGTGAATGACTTCTTGGAAGAGGTAAAAATTCAAATGGAATTTAAGTTTGGTGAAATTATAAAGTAATTAATTGAAAAGAGGAAAAGCACTATAGGTCCATACAATAAATAAAGGCCCAGGAGCCATATGAGAATAAGTCCATACAATAAATAAAGGCTGGAAGCCATACAAGAATAAGCCACACAGGTAAGGATAAAGTTAAACCAGACTGAGAAGAAGACTGCTGACTTCCAGCCTGTGCTGGCTGGGTGCATTACTTTCAATTGGTCATTTTAATTATTTTCTAACCTGAAGAATAAAAGTGTTAAATTTTGACCTCTTTAACTCTACAATAGAATGACTTTTTTCTTTGTATTTTATGTCTTCAGAACCTCACGTTTCTTCTGAGCAAGTTGCTTCTCATTTTTAGACTGCTATAATCTGATGGTATCTGAAAATGTCTAAATGCAGAGATGTAAAATGTGTCATTTAGTTGATTCCAAATACAGATAATTATTTGTTAATTTTTTTCTATATTTATGTTCATTTTTTTTTGAGAACTGTGTTCTTATTTAGGTATGTATTAAAACCCAGAGACCGCAGTAACTATGAAGAATTTTAGGTATAAAATACCCAATGAGAACCACTTCCAGTGTTATCCTTGCTAGCCACTAATAGCTCTAGGGTAGAAAATAAACAAATTTCAGTCTATTTCAAGAAATTGCAGAAGATTCTAATAAGCAGATTCTAACACTAATGTGTGAGATATATATAGATAGATACACACACACGTACACACATTTATGTATAATATACATAAATATATAGAATTAGACAAAGTTGTGTTATAATTAGTGTGTATTTGGACAGCAGACTTAAAAATTTCTAAAAGCATTGCAAATAAGTAATCTGCCATCAGATATCCCAGGCTAAGTATATGGACTACAGTGGCAAATAATTTGGGAAGAATGATAGAGTGAGATTGTATTCCTAGACTAGTTATTCATCAGTGGACAAAAACCAAAGCTGACCAATAAGTTTGATTGTCTTGCTTCTACATTTAAGCAGTTGGGGCTCAGAAAGTGATACCCTTATAACTGGCATTTTGACATGTTGAGAGGCCTTGGAAGCTGCCTCAGAATCAAGGTCCTACAGACTTCTCTTGTTCTCCTGATAGAGAGGGACTCTCTCTGGAATTTTCTTATCTGATCAAGAAAGATTCTTTTCAAAATAAATGCAATTGCCTTAAATCACCTCCCTTAGAATCTTATTGAATAATCAGGAAAGATCAACCATAGAAGAAAAGAGAGTGGGAGTCACCGCTATGCCAGAAAGACTTTTCATCTATTCTAAGGGAAGCTCCAAAAGATTACCTGAGGAACTTTGTATAATAAGTCAAGCTTTGTTTTCGTGCAGCTCTACCTCTTGCCATGAAATTTGCCTTCCACCTCCCAGGTCCATGGATCTCTCTCCTATGAGGAGAATATTTAAACATCAAACATCTGGTTCCTCTTTGACTTAATATTTTGTATGACCCCCCTATGCATATGGGTGTACATTAATAAACTTTGTATACCTATCTATTGATCTACCTTTTGTTAGCAAACCTTCAGAAAGTAAAAAAAAGTTTCCCTTCGCCCATATAAAGCCTGAAGTGAAATATTGGATCTGGCCTCTTTCTATGATGTTAGATACGTGAGACTATGAATAGACTCAATCAGGACACCTAGTGCCTCTAGTACCTCCATTAATTTCTAGGTGAAACTGTCCTAGACATACTTTCTTCTATCTTTTTTCCTCTCTTTTTAAAGACAGGGATAGGGAGGAGTGAGTTCACCAGGTCTTCCTCTAGGTATGCATTTTGCCTTTCTTAGTGTCTGCCAATTTGAACAATTGTGTCTGTTGTAGGTTGATGTTGATATAATAATTATCTACTTCTTATGTATCACATTTTTCTATCTTTTTGCATGCCTAGCATTCTTTTAATGTCAGAAATTTGAAATTTTATGTCTTTGGTTGATGGATATTTTTATATTCCTATAAATATTATTGTGGTTTGTTTTGGGATATAGTTATTTGGAAGACATTTGATCCTTTTGAGTTTTTTTTTTAGATCCATTACTAGCTGTGTTATTACTTAGAAAGCTTCTGATTAGTTTCTTCAGTATCCCAAGGAATATAAAGTTTGCAATTCTGGGTGATGGGCATCATATGTGAGTATTGGATACTATTCCCTCTATCTTTCCTGGTGGCTCTTTCCAAGGTCTCAGGTATTTTCTTTTATGCATATGTTTATATTGCAACTGCTTTTAAATAGAAAGGAGCTCAGGTCCTCCTCCTCCAGCAAGTTTCCTCTTCAGAATTGAGCCAGGGCTAAAAAGGCAACAGACCCTTTTCTCTGGGAGGGTCATACTACCAGCCTCAGCAGGATTTCCTCCAAAAGTTATACTCCTTTTGTTCAGCACTTGGCACTTAAGGAAAGGGGAACAACAAGACCAGCCCAGACTTATCAGGATTCCCACGCAGCCACTCCTTTAGTGCTTCTTTGTCTTCATCTGCTTTGGGAGCCGACCCTCCCAGGAAGGCAGATAGTGTGGAGGATACACTAGCCATTTGACTGGGGTTCACTTCCTCCTTGTTGCCCCACATTTAACAATTCTTGGGCCAATTCCTCCTCCAGCTTCTCTAGTTCCTCCAACAGTTCATGATCACCCACATCTTCTTCAAAACCCACAGGTCAAGAAATGGCATCTGAGATCTGCTGGGCCACCTCCTGCTATTCTGTGATGTCATCCATCGGTTCATCTACCTTGCCAATGTCCAGGTCCTGGTAGGCCTTCTTCATGCCTCAGGCAGCTAACTACAAAGTACAAAGCATTTTTGCATTGGTAGTGGCATTCTCAATGACTTCATGCTGAAACTCTAGGGTGCATGATGTTCTATCAGTTTGTGCCAGCTGCTGTTCCCATCTTTTTTTCCCCTGTAAAGCCTGCAGAGCAGCTCTCTTATTCTTGGAACCATGGTTCTTTGAAAGTCTGTTCTCAATGCTGCTAATGAACAATTCATGTTGAATTGTCTGCTCCAGAAACTCCTGTTTCTTGCTTACCATCTCCTCTGTCTCCTTCAATTTCTATATTGTTTCTTCAGGGGTTTCACTCCTCTTCTGCTCCTTCCTCAAGAGTTTGCTGGGACCACTCATGGCAAGCTTGCCTCTCTAGCCTCTGCTTCTGGGCATCCTCCACAGTTCTGCCTTGTGTTGATCATTATTCTGCCCAATACTCAAGAAGGACCCTCTGCAGGTCTATGGACTTCTCGCTCTGAATATCACTAGAATTATCTCTCCATGCTCCTCTTTCTTTTTGTTACAAAGTCTATCCTCCTTTGTCTCGCTGGATTCCACTTCCATATTCTCAACTCAGAGAGTCTCCCAGACTCTTTTTAGATTCTGTTTTCTTGCGCTGTGTCCTGGAAACTCTCTTAAGGCAATGCACTTGGACAATTTTAGGGCTTTCTCTTTTATTTCCCATATCTCAGGGAACACTGTTCTTTGTTTCCTGATATATCTTGTTTTGAAGATTGTTGTTTCATATCATTTCCCCCCTGATTTTGAGTTTGCTTCACATGTAAAGTTTCTGCTACACCATCTTGGCCAGAAGCTTCCCTTATGCTTTACAGGTAGATATAATTTCTACTATTCCCTCCAGGATAGACTATTGCTTCTGATTTACCATCTGACTGGCAATGAAGAGAGGCAGTTACACAGCTTCCATTTCTACAGCAGCTGTTATACAGGACAGTGACCAATTTTTGAGTTCTACCAAATTTTTTATAGTTCATTTTCAATATATTTTGTGTACATGGAAAAATAACTGCCAGTTAAGTTTGTGGATAGAGAAGACACACTGAGGGCCTCAGCATGTGTCACAACTTCGTTTATTATCTGTTCCCTTATGTTTTTCCCATTAGAGAGCCTAGTGATTATTTTGGACCCTGAATAGAGTATCAGCCTAATTTCTGTGTCCAGTCATCCTCAAAATGTTTGTGTATTTATGTTTCCTGGTATGCCCTTCCCTAAGTAAGTGACAATTGTATTATTCTGTTCTCAATACTGCTAATAAAGATATACCCAAGACTGGGTAATTTATAACGGAGAGAAGTTTAATGGGCTCACAGTTCCACATGGCTGAGGAGGCTTTGCAATCATGGCAGAAGGCAAATGAAGAGCAAAGTCACATCTTACATGGTAGCAGACAAGAGAGCTTGGGAAGGTGAACTCCCATTTATAAAACCATCAGAGCTCGTGAGACTTATTCACTGCCACAAGAACAGTATGGGGGAAATCGCCACCCCCCCGCCCCCCCACCCATGATTCAATTATCTCCACCTGCTCCCACCCTTGAAACATGGCGGTTATTACAATTCAAGGTGAGATTTGGGTGGAGACACAGTCAAATTATATCAGCAATAGATCCATTTGAGGAAGTACTATGGGAATTATTGTAACATCATTCCCCCCAAATACTCATTGTCTACCGTAGTCAATTGGTACTGGATCTGAAAAACTGTCCCTAAACAGAAATTAATTCAGAAATTGTGACTTGTTTGCGTATGGTTGCCTTTAGCCCCTGAATAACTATATTTGACTTCTTTGATTCTAACCACCTCATCCCTACCTTGGTGTTTCTCAACCTCAGATACATGGATATTATTGTTTGCTCATTTCTTTCTTGTGGGGGCTATTCTGTGTGTGATGCTTAGCAGCAACTTTGGCCTCTACTGTTCTGATGCCAGCAGCATCATTCTGCCAAAGTGACAGCCAGCAATATTCCTAGACCTTGTGCAATTTAGAAAACTTTTTCCTGGTTGAGAACCACTTTCTAGGAACTTTAAGTATTTTTAAGCATCTTTATAGACCTCTCAAATATTTATCAGATTATATCAGATCTTCTCCAGTTACCTCTCAAATAATCCTAATTATTATGATCAGTCAGCCTTCTGTCTACCACTTGTTTCCTGTTTTTCACAGTCATCTTTATTGCCAATTATGCTCCAAATGTTTGAGTAGCATTTCTTATCATCAGTATGGAAATGTAGAAAGTGGCCACTGAGCTTCTCAGGAATGTGTGCATACTTTTCATCAGCACTGGGGTAAAAAGAGTATTCTCTAGTCCCTCTCATGGGATATACTCAACTGGTGGATTTTCCAGTCTTATGTTGTTTATCCATACCAGCATTCCTACTTCCAATTTTTCCATTTTATGCCATATCAGTTTTGGCATTTCAATTTTACTTTGTTTGGGTATCACCTTCCTCAAACTTCCAAAAATAGTATGTCAATTTCATTTCCTAGCACATTGCCAAGATGTTAAATCCTGTATTATGAGAGAGTGCTCTCATATCCACAAACTCTTCTTCTTTCAATTTTGCATTCTCTTATCTTCTCCCCTTAGTCCAGCCTCCTCAGTATCTAACCCTAATTCTAACAGTAAATGTTGGCTGAGCCCAGCAGCAAATTCTAGGTATAATCTCCTACTTATTGTACACCCTGCACTTTCCAGCTTGGTTATCTTCTAATTTAGTTTCGATTATTGAACTTGCAGACCGAAGGGTGTTAGTGTGGGTAAATTCTAATGGGGGTTTGTAGTTTCTTGCAAAACAGCAACCTATACATTGATTTCAAGCAAGAAAGGCACAGAGAGTAGTGGGCCTTTAATATGGGCCTAGAGTCTTCACAAGTATCTGAGCATTCAATAGTTTGAACTGCATTTACCCAGATAACCCTATAATATGCCTTTGAGTCCCAATTTACATAATCAGAACCCTGGTTTTAGTAAGGTAGGCATTCATTCCAAGTTTGAGAATTCAACCCTCTTGATAGTTTTGCTGCTACTATTATTCTTAAATCCTGGGCTTGATTCTGTGTTTTGTCTGCTCATCAACTGTGGTAAAAGAGAATTTCAGTAGAACTAACCAAGGAGGCCCTCTAGTTTTCGCTCTTAGCTTTTAATTGGTGACTAACTACCCTTAGCCTTTTCTTTATCGAATACATCGTAAGTCCTAGTAAGAACCATTCAACTCCACTTTCCTAATGATAATTACTTCCCCAGAATTTCTTAAACACCTGAAATATGCCCCCATTAGTGTATATGCCCAATATTACTTTAGCACAATGGAAAGCTTAATGATTACATTGCCAGAGCATGCAAGACGCTAACAGTGTTACACATTCTACCGGTGATGGTGTTTTCATTGCTTGCAGTATGGTGGTTAATCTAGCTCCAAATTTGCGCTTTCAAGTAGGCTTCCTCAGTGATTTTTGACATCACCTGTCTAAGGTAAATTTCTCTAAGAAAAACCTGAAGCTGAGATTTGTGTGAAAAAAATATTAAGTAAGGAATGCTTCTGGGATCAACAACAGTAGGAGAATGAAAGAAGTAGGACAGAGCAGAGGGATGTTGAATCGTGATGAAGTCACCACAAATCCTTCAGATGGTTCTGTGGGGAATTCTGGAGTGGAACACACCTACAAAATTCTTTACTTAAAGCAAGGGAGGCAAGCCCTTTAATTCCTACATTGACCCATCAGTGGATGTAGGCTGCTTCTCATAAAGGTGGTGTAACCCTGGCCAAGTCAGCTTTCTTTTGCAGAGTACAGTTACCAGAGAGGGACTTGGTTGACATTTTTATGCTGCCAACGTCTCCAGAAGCTTGGAAAATAAGCAACTCAGTCCTGAAGTGGAGAGTGGCATCTCTGTGTTACCCCACACTCATTATGTTGCTTACACCAACAAATGAAGATGTGATTGTAGGACCTCCCTCACAGGCTTCAGTGAACTAGATGATTTTTTTTTTTTTTTTTTTGGCAGGGGGAAGGATGGCTTCTTGGCCTCTAGACAGATGACTTCTTTTCGTAGGGACTCAGGCTCAGCCCTACTTAAAGACAAGGTGAATAACTCAAGAGTATTTCTAGTGAGATAATTGGCTGTCTCCCCTCTGCCCCCGACCCTGCTAGTTTTGTTATTGACCTCATTCCAGAGATTGCAATTAATCAGTGATGTTTCTTCTGATGACTGGTATAGATAGTGACTTTCCTAAGTGGCAACTCAGAACTTTTTATTCTGAATGACCTAAAAGGTAATAATGCGAGCTTGAGAAATATAGCCTGCATTGTTGTGGCCCTGAGCATTTGCTCCCATAAATAATACATGATACAGTCTTCCACATGGACTGTAAATTATTAAATGATGTGTGATACTTCTGAATTTAAATAGCACCGCTAACTAGACGCAATAGACTTTGCACACACACACACACACACACACACACGCACCCCACTTCCCTGATAACAAGTAATGTCAGCAGTAGGAGACAGTGTGGTAGTAGAGGAACTAAGATTTTTTTAATGTTCTATTTAATTTTGTGAGGAACTTTTTAAAAAGTGGAAGTTCATTAAATGGAATATGTTACCATTTGTAATTTTACTGGCACTTCCTGTCTGTGCAGTGGAAATTAATGCCCATTTTCATGTTCATATAGGGATCAGTATCTTAAACTAGACCTGGAAAACACGTGTTGTACTACATGCCAATGTTTCATATTAGTTCTGCCTTAGTGGGCAGTAATTAGGTCATGCCTAATTACTGAATTTTTTTTCCATTCTCGTTCTTTTGCCTCCACTAAACCCACACATTTTTTCTTATGTCTGCCCCTTTATTCTCCCTTTTCTCAATACTCTATTTTCCCATTCACCTTAATGGATTGATTAACAGGTAATAGTACACAACACATTTGTTATCACTGATAATTTTATTTATTGCATATAAAATATTCTTGGCAATCCAATTTTTTAATCTTGTGGGCTATACTCACCAAGTTCATTACTAAACACAAACCTTATGAAATTATAAAAAGTGAAAATGCAATAGCTGCCTTTTAATTTTTTCATTCTTTTACCAAACTGCTGAATTTGGATGAAAATTCAATATACTGTAATTGTGAAACATGTGGAATATTTTCTCACCTGAGGGGTATTTGTATATTCTATAACCGTCATCCACTGAGGTAACAACAAGAAAGAAATTATTTAGGTTCTCTAATGTATACTTTCATATTTTTTACTTGATTGTCCCAAATTCCTATACTCTTTCCTAGCAAATTGTACCACTCATTGTTTTATTCATATATTATACCTATGAGCATTTCACACCTTACTGATTCTTCCTTTACTCAATTTTCCTTCACTCTTTTTTTTTTTTCCTAAAGAAAACTTACTTAGTCTGTGAGAGTAATCTCTTATGTCACCTCCTGCCAGATGGAAACCTAATTATCCTTTTCTCTGTGCTTTTACAACCATTTTCTGGTGTTTACCCAATATAGCAGTCATTAAATTTTATTTTCTTAAATGTGTTCCTTTACCTGTGTAACTTGAGAACAAAGAATGGGTCCTTCCATCACCACATTTGTTACAGTATTTTGTGAAATTTTTTGACCAATGGCATTTTGGTTTCAATCAGGGATGGAAAGTGATGGGAATGGATAACCCCATTGGAATGATGCTTCTATTTAGAGCAGTGCATTGTATACTGGAGGAAATAGTATACTGGAGTGGTAGAGCAAATGGGAAAGTCCCAGACTTGGGATCAGGAGAAGTTGCTTGCAATAGTTTCCCTAATATTCTCACATTGCATACTTCTGGGTTTGCTACTTGAGTCCTTTGAGCCTCATTTTCTTTATCTGCTGAACATAAATAGAAATCCCCATGTCATCTTTATGCTTTATAAAGTTATGACTTAGATGTAGCAATTATAAAGTGAAAGCCACAAGTAAAGTGCATGAGAAGAAACTATATAATGGCTCAGAGCACAGTCTTCAGAGACATACCTGTTTATATCCATTCTCTGTCACCCATCTTAGGCAATGACTTTAGTCAGTTCCTCCCCACCCCAGGTGTTGGGATAGTCCACTGGAGCCAACCTGGTCATGGGAAAGAGCTTGGAATCTAAGTCTGCAGGGGTTGGCCTGGGATAGGGGTGGGTCCAAAGCCAGGGGGATTGAGATCAGTTCTGGTGGTGGGGCAGGCTTGGAGGCTCTGTGGATACCAGCCTGAAGCCTGGGGCTGTGGGATAGACCCAGTGTTGGGATCTGAGGCAAAGCCTGGTGCTCAGTTTCCTCTCCATCCCCAAGCAGAGAGTACCTTCTCTCTGAGCTGTGCCACTTGGAGTCTGGGGAGCGTAACATGGATAATGTAAAAGTGTTCTTCCTATCCTTCTCTATGCATCTTCTCTTATTTCTGTGCTATACTCAAGTGCTATAATCTCACACTTTTTGTGAAGGTATTTTCCTGTGTGGATAGTTGTTCAAGCTGATGTGGCTTTTTTGGGTGGCGGCAAATTGAGTACTGGAGAGTCCTCTTCCACCATCTTGCTCTTTAAATGGCCTTAAGCATTTTTATTAGCTCCACCGAATTCTAGTTTTTCTCAATATAGGGACAATATGCTCATCATAGATTGTTCTAAGTATTAAATAAGACAATACATGCAGAGCACTTACTGAAGTGCTAGTATATAGTAGTGCTCAATAAATGACAGTGGTGGTTGAAGCAGGTAGTATTGGTGGGCTGTGATTTCAGATGACATTTGGCTTGGAGTAAATAATACAGGGATGCCAACAAGTGACAAGAAACACCTTATTTATATTAGCGCATATATAAAGTATCCATGTTTCAGTCATAGTCATGTTTATGTAAAACACCTCTTTTTGCCTTTATCTTTTAAGTAAAACTAAAATTTTATTAAATGAAAGCATGCAAAGCAAAACTAATATCCATAAAGTATATTTTTAAAACAAAATTTTAAAATGATAATTAGGTACATTTTCACAAATCATGAAATATTATCAAACTTCCTCAAATTATCTGTTTTAATTTAAAGAGTGAAACCTTTGGCTTGTCTCACTTATCATTTCACTTCATATAAACATTCCAAGGTTTCATTTCTGAAGCGTTCTTCATAAATGAGGCCTCTCTACTATCAATGATTGATCTCAAAGCAGAGAAACAGGAGAGTGGTAGAAAATTATAGTGCCTATCTTATGTGGCCACCCGTTAGAGTTGCCCTTAAGTTTTCTTGTATTTTGAACTAACATCAAAAATGGAAAGATGTGCATTATATCTGAATTTGCTTCAGCATCAGCCTCATAAATCCTGCACTTCTCTTTGCCCAATGAGAAAACGAAGACTATACATTGGAGGAATGTGTTGGTGAAAGTCTTCGTAGAAAGTAGGTTACTTTATAAGTTAGAGCCAAGGATCTTGACAAATCTTTTTCTTAACTTCTTGTTTTACTTAATATGATAAACCAAGCACATATGCTGATACCCTTGGCATTTTATAACTTGCTACCATGTTCATAACCACTCAGAGAAATTAATAAAAAATAAAACCATTGTACCTTATACACTAAGGAATACCAACTTACAGATTCCTATTCAGATTATAAAAAGGGGAATAGCTAGAAGTCAGTGGATCAATATAGGGCAGTTTAAGGCACAATACCACCCCAGTGAAAGAGATGATTTGGGGCAAGATGTGTTTTTCAATAATTCTTAATTAGATGCTCTGTAGGAAATTACATTTTTACTTATAATTACTTTCTTTTTCTTTTTTTGAAAGTCTCACTCTGTTGCCCAGGCTAGAGTGCAGTGGTGCAATCATAGCTTACTGCAGCCTCAAACTCCTGAGCTCAAGTGAACCCCTCCTGAATAGCTGGGACTACAGGCATGTGCCATCACACTGGCTATTTTTTTTTTTTTTTTGTAAAGACTGTGTCTCACTATATTGCCTAGATGGTCTCAAAATCCTGGACCCAAGTGGTCCTCCCATCTGGCCCTTCCAAACTGCTGAGATTACATGTGAAAGCCATGGTGCCTGGCCTATGGCATTTTTTCATATGATGCTATCATCAGAGCAAGAATGTAACAAAAACACCATTACTTTCCTAGGTAGAAAAATTTTGGTATAAATGATTGTGAGTTGTAAACATAGGCTGGTGCATGTGTCATATCACCAGTTTCACCAGATGGTACATAGCTAAGGCTATGTACCATCTTCAGATATGCCTACCTCCAAAAGAGAAGAGGGTCAGTATGAAGTTATCATGGGGATAAACTGATTTTTGTAGGTTGTGTAATATCATATGTGGCCCTGGATATGTTTAGATGACCACATGGGAGTTAGAGTTGTATTTTAGCCTCCAAGATATTTTTAAATTTTAACTTTTCTCAGACTCTTAAGGAAGAATCATGTCAATTTACCTGTAACTTCACAAATTAAAGGCACTCTTTGGACATATTCATGAAGCTGACCTTATATAAATCTATATTTCCATAATTATATATTAGAAAATAAATTATTTTCTACTGGGTTATGCATTTTGATTTTAACTGAAGTAGCAGAAGGTAATCTGAAATTGTATTAAAATGCTTAGGGACATTAGTGGGTTGAAATGACAATAAAATGCTTAAAAATAATAGTGTATTTACCATCTTCTTTTCTTAATTCACCTTCTGCTGTTGGCCTAGGGTGTTATAAATACAGCATCCATTGAAGCTGAAATAATACTTTATAACTCCTGTTTTGTCATGATTGAGGCATAGGCTGAACACATAAATGATAGTCAGTACCAAGTATACATTAGATGCCTTGCATTTTCATTTAAATAAAATTTTAACTGAATTTTGCTAAATTATTTTCCTTTTATTTGCAAAGCTGGAGGTAATTACTTGGAATTATTTGCTGTTTTGGGGTAGTATTGGTGTCTTAATCCTGATTTCCTATACTTTGCTTCTAAAACAGAGGTTAGGGGTGAACTGGATCTTTTCTGTCTTCAGTTTTTCTATTCTTTCTTTTGGATTGCACACACAATTATGTTCAATAAGAATTTTGGACAGTTTAAAAACGTGAATACACAGGAAATGTCAACTCTGCAGACCCAGGTTGCTCAAAGTGCATATCCCAAAAAAGGCCTGTTTTCAGGGCTGGCTTTTGACTTAACTCCTGGAAACTGAGCTCCTGAAGTGTTTTATTTGATGAGTGCTTTTGTAAGCCTAAGGCTTTGAACCACAGTATCTAGTATTTCCAGATAGTTTTTGCTAACAATATTATATATGGTGAGCACCTGCTTTTTCTTTGGTGTTCCGGAGCTTAAGTAACTGAGCTCAGTTCCACTGGTGCTGCATGCCTACAGGGCTGACCCTCAGTAAAAGTCCTGGACATCTAGACTAGGGAGAGCTTCCTAGGTTGAAAACATTTTGCATGTGTTGTCACACATTATTGCTGGGAGAATTAAATGTGATCTATATGACTCAACTAGAAGGGGACACTTATAACTGGTTTCCTGCAGACTTTGCCGCAGCACCTTTTCCCTTTGCTCATTTTCATCTGCACTCTTTTCCTCTCATAGGCAGTAAACAGGAGTATAACACTTCTAGGATATCATCTAACCTCAGGGTGGTCTTGGGGACCCCTGACACAGTGGGCTATTCTCCAGTTTCAGCTGTAGCAGTGCAAATATAATTTGGGCATCACAGGCTATCAGTTTTAGATTTCCAGTCTTTTATGCCACCTATTCCTCTTCTTGTCCTCTTATCATAAATC
The DNA here is from genome assembly GCF_029289425.2 of Pan paniscus. Taxonomy (NCBI): domain Eukaryota; kingdom Metazoa; phylum Chordata; class Mammalia; order Primates; family Hominidae; genus Pan; species Pan paniscus. The sequence goes on along the minus strand of NC_073261.2, from coordinate 44,916,275 downwards.
AGATAAGCCTCGTCTCAGCTCCTTACTTTTTCCTCTATTCTATTCTAAATTCTATTCCACTCCACTCCTCTCCTCTCCTCTTTTCACCTCTCCTCTCCTCTTCTCACCTCTCCTCTCCTCTAGTGAAATCAATGAGGTCTACAAAAATAATTGTGAGAAGAAAATATTGGAATCAATGAAATACCCCAAACTGGTCATTGTTAATAATTTCCACTTTTGTCCCTCAATTCATTCTTGCCATTCTCTCTTCTGGCTGTCTCTCCCCACCAAATCAAACTGAAATCCCTTTGCCTGGCTTCAAGACAACAAAAATCTAGTTTTCCATCATCCAATCTATTTTATTTAACACTACTTTGCAATTATAACTTCTTCTTTTGTATAAACTTAGTTTGTCCACTTTACTATTCCCACACTATATTCATTTATTTAGCTCAATTATACACTCAGCTACTCTCTTAATAAAAAACTCATTTATTTGGTAAATGGGTGTGCCATACACAGAGTTAGACATTATAAATATACAAACAAAAACACAGATATCTTGCTTTTATGGAGTTTACAGACCTTCAATAAATGCACAAATAATTAACTCCTTATAATTATGAGAATGTTTTAAAGGAGAAGCATATCTTTGCTTAAATCTCCTCATCTACACTTGTATTATTTGTTTTACTATTATGCAACATCCTCCTACCTACAACAATGGAATAACTATAAATAGATGTGACATTTGAAATTATTCTAAGAAATACTAGAAAATTTCTATACTTTGGCAGTATAACTTAGAATGAGTTCTCATATACCCATCAAAGTGGGAGCTAAAGGTAATCTCTTTTAAAGAGACACAAATCTTTTCAGGCATATTCTGCACTGTGAGATATCTCTTCCCAATTTTTTCCCCTATCACATTAAATAGAACCTAGACGATACCCCTCACCCAATGGCCCTCTTTGAAATAAGAGTATGAGCCACAATTTTTTGCTCCATATGTATTAACTAAAGAAAATTAAGATGTAGTTTATAATTTTTTTTACCACAGATTTTGAAGCAAAGCGGGATCTTATTGTTTGTGTGTGTGTTTCTACTTTTTGTTCTTTTTTGTTTTTATTTTCTGAACATTTATTGTTTTGCTGCTTGTCATATTATTAGTGCTTACACTTAATGACATTTTACTTTCTGTATAAGATCAATATTATTGTATGTGTATAATTCAGCAACTCAAATTCTGCTATAAATACACATGCACACACATGTATACACACATACTCACACACTGATACCATAAGTCTAAACAATTATTTCTTGTCTAGCTATAAGAGGACCAATGCAACTAGTTCATCATATCCCTTATTTGCTCCCCAAATTCTGTATATTTTAAATATTTCCAGGAATTAGGAAGTTGGCTAGCCCTTTGTATTTTGTCAATCTCTCTGTGTAGTCTAATGTAAGTTTTTGTGTAATACAAAGATAAGGTAAGTTAGAGTTCAATTGCAAATTCAGATTAGGACCCTCAACCCTAATATATCATTACTAAAGAGAACTTCAAATATATATATATATTTATTGAATATATATATTCAATAAATATATATATATATATTTGTTGAACACTTCCAAAAAGAGTAAAATAACAACTGTAAAAGGAAGAGACTTGATACAGTTCATGTGCTTATTTTTAAAAATTTGTTTGCAATATGAATAGGGCACCATAATCTAAATTTTACAGATGAGGAAACTGGGACTGCCCTCTGTGACACTGAATAATAAGTCCAGGGTCACAGCAAAAGTAATTAGAATAGATTGAGGCCACTAACTCCAATATTAGTGCCCCTTGCATCACAAATTACTTCCACTTGAGGATTCTTTTTACCTTCATGATGGCATTTTTTTTATTTCCCACTCTGAGTATTTGTTTTCAAATACATATAACTTTAACTTTATTACAGTTTTGAGTAAAAATCTTGTTAACTTCTTATAAAATTTTCTCAATGCATCAGATAATTCTGTTAGTAAATATTGAGTTGATGATTTAAAATTCTTATTTATATTATCATTTGTTTTAAAAATAATTGGAGATGACTTAAAGAAACACAGACAATATCTTGAGTGAGTATGAATGGACAGTAATTAATGAGTTATTAATTGATAAAAGAAAATTTACTTGTGAGTGTCCTATTTAAGAAGGTTGAAATAAATTGAACATCTTTAAAGAAATATAATATTTAATCATATAATTATAGTTCAGTTGTTAAGAATTTGGGAGTTGAATCAGAGAATCCAGATTCAAATTAGAATATCAATCATTCCATAGCTGAGGGACGTTGAGCAACTCACAAAACATCTGTAACCCTCAGTGGAGTATCTAAAAAAGCGAAATAATAATAGTATATTATGAGGATTCAATGAAATAATGAATGTTAACAACTTAGTCCCCTACCTGGAACATAGTAAGAACTTAATTAAGATTATGTGTTATTTTAAAATTATATATAAAATCAACCTGAGTAACAGTATTTGTTATACCTGCTACAAAAACCCATTAAGTGCATTGTCTCTTTTAACCCTTTACAACCACACCATAAAGGAATTATTATTAGGGAGGAAAAATCACTCACTAAAGGCTTCATATATGGGGTAATATATGGCAGAGTTGGCTGGTTACTGAAGTCAGGCTTCATAAAATCATCTTAAATCCTCTTCTCAGCTTCCCCATCATTCATACAGAGTCAATGAAATAACAAATACATAAGTTCATAGTTTTTATTAGTACCCATTTAGATACATATAAATTTTCTATTTACCGTTGCTAGGTTTACATTAGTGATTATTTCTGGCTAAATTAAGTGCCACATGACCAATGTTAATATTAGTTTGATAACATATTTCACTTTACTACATATACCATGGTGGTTTCTATTCACTTTATGGGGAGCAGGGGTGGGGAGAAGACCCACCTGCAAATAAATGAGGCTGGTGAGAGATTGTGCCAAATTCTCAAACTTAGAGAACTGTTGTCAAAACGGAACCTGAGACTTGTTACTTTGACATTGTGAAGCACAATCGTGAATGACATTATGAAGCACAACAGTGATCCTGGACGATCAAGGTCAGATTTCAGGATCAGCCAGGCAATTGCGTTAAGTCCCCTATTTAATATTCTCCAGAGGCAGAAACTGGCTATTGTACAAGCTACAAATAAATTATCATTTTAGCAACTCTTCCCGTAAAGTAACTGAAAGGTTCAAACATGATGAGCAAAATTACTCAAATACTATGACTCAATATAAAATTATTTGGAAAAATTGGTTTTGTTGATTCTGATACTTGATAAAATCAAGAAAACTAATCAATACTTTACTTAATACACATTCTTCTTACTGGTCGTATATGAAGGCCCACCAATATCTTCGGGGATCTGGAGATGGATTAGCAAAGTCCAAAATTCAAGGAGGTTGTAGCTTTGTAAGAGATAAATACAATAAACAATAACAATACTAGTGTAATAGAGCCAATGATGGGACACTCATATTTGAGTAGAAAGTCATTCTGTGCACAGAGTGGTGTAGAGATATCTTATTATGTAGGCATAGTGAAAGATGATAATTAAAATTTGGAAGGCAGCAGAGGTATTATCACAAAGGACATTCAGTTCTACTAAAGGTTTTCAGGAATGAAAGTTTCTCAAGCAATGGTAAGAAATTCTACCTGGTCGGGAGTGAAATACTTAAACTTATGGCAGTGTCACTATAAACATTACAATTGTTGTTCTGATGTCTCTTGTGCTTTTGATGATCCTATCCAAAGCTAAGTCATATTTCTGACTAACTGAAACTCTATCTTTGCTTCTCTCACTCAAATTAAAATATCTCAATGTAAGTGAGAAATGTGAATCTACCCTACTTCATTTAAAAATAGGTAATATACCCACAAGCAGAGGATATTTGGTAATATATCATTTCAATCTCATTCATGGACATTTAGTACCTCAGTCTATTAATATTGCCAATGATACCACTATGCAGAGAGATTGCCTCAGTTGATATGTTCAGGGACAGACATGAACATGAGGAGTGGCTATTTGTGCTGGTTTTCTGAACTTACAGCCTTCAAACTTTCTAAATAGCTCTTCTCTTTAATGTAGGGACTAATGTTTATTTTGCAAGTTGTCCTGAATATCTACAAATTGTTTTTCTGCCAAGCACACTAACATATTGCTTTCACATCAAAGTTGAATGCAATTCTCAGGTGCACTGTTATGTCCCAGTAGTGGGTCTTAGAAAAGAGAAACATATAATTACTCCTATTCTGGTGTAAATTTTCAAAATGATACACATTTAGTGAATTGATCTGTCAAACTCCCCTAAGGAAATCCACTCCTCAGAGTGCTCATTAGCTCTCCAGGATTCAGCACTGTTTTAGCACCTTTTCTTACCAAATAGCAGCTCCCCTAGGGTAAACTCTAATATGGTTTTCATTCCTAACTTGCTTTAGCAACAAGATTTGTGTATGATAACCACTGAAAGTCCATCCCATCTCAGCAAGTAGATGCTGACTATGTTACCTTAACCTGTTTATGAAGACTGGGACATGACATTTGCTCTTGTAGTTAGGGTACTGCAAATTTCTTCCCTGTGACTGGTCCTCATCCTGTGTGGAAACTTTGTCTTTTCTGTCCTTCTCACTCACTCACCGATTTTATTTATTATCCTGATTTCATTTAACAATAAATATTTGTTAGATCAAGCTTATGCAACCTGCGACCCGTGAGCTGCATGTGACCCAAGATGGCTTTGAACGCAGCCCAACACAAATTTGTAAACTTTTTAAAACATTATAAGATTGTGTGTGTGTGTGTGTGTGTGTGTGTGTGTGTGTGTGTGTCTAGCTCATTAGCTATCGTTAATGTTAGTATATTTTATGTGTGGCCCAAGACATTTCTTCTTTTTCCAATGTGGCCCGGAGAAGCCAAAAGATTGGACACTCTTGTGTGAAATGCTCCTCCTGTACTATCAGTCATATCCATAAACAGAATGTTTTCAGTTACACTCTTCCTTGCATTTTGACCTTATATTTATTGGAATTTATGCTAACAATTCTAGCTATGTAAGGATTGTAGGTTTAAAAGAATATATTCATATTTAATCTCAAAGATGATGCTGATGATAGAAACTTGGCTACATTTCAAATATGATGAAATAGGGCCAAATATGTAGTCAAACCTCCTCCTCCTTAGTACAAAAAACAAATATTTTGAAAATCCATTACATTTCAGGGGAGTGGAAAGCATCAAATATGTAAAAATTGACCCTGGACTTTAAATGGCTGAATTAGCAAGTTGTACTTTCCAGAGATTCAAAAAAATCAATAGTAAGTAAACATAGTACATGTACAAAAGAAAGTAAAAATAAAAATACTCAAATAAGAAGAATGGAGCTTTGAAAATAATTTTTCCACTACTAAAATCTCCTTGAGTAGACCCTATATGTCCTTTCCCAGCTCAGAGCTCAACATAGGAATATAGGTTTTTGAAATTGAGGAGGGAATTTAAGGTGTTACTAATCTGTTTTAATTGGTCATATGAAAAATTGACTGTGACACCGCAATATGTAGAAAATTTTTCAATAACGAAAGTATCTGTAACGTAAAAACCAAAAACTACAACACAAAAACATACATAGTTTGACCTGAAATATAACACTCGATCAGAATGTTTCATAGGAAGCTTGCCCTAGAAAATCTTAGGTGGACAATCATTTAAATATAGTACAGATATTACTATAATCTACATAATTTAAAATTATGCGTATATATACATATATGTTCACAGACATAGCAATGTTCAATGCATGATATTACATTTGGATAGTATTTAACCTTATCTATGGATTATCATGCAGAATCATAGCAGTTGAATGTCACAACAGTTTTGTAAGAAAGACTAAATATTATTATTATTCCGATTGTAGATGAAGAAATTGAGGTTTAGAAAAATTTCTTTAATTACAGTGTAGGTGGTTCTTCAGATCAAATCCTTGTATATGGAAGTATCTTTAATATAGTAGCCTAGTCACTGATTTCTATTTCTTGCTAATGGCTCTTCAAAAGATGCTGTATCCATGGGAGTCATAGTATGTGTGTGGGTGTGTTGAAGTACTTCTACAGCGAGACCATGATTTAAAAAGTTTGTCATCTTATTTTTTCAGACTGTGTATATTTAACTCTCTACATTATTACTATTTTAAAATATTTAATAAGTTAATATAGCCTTCCATTCTAGTATTCTTTTGACATTTCTGTGACTTTTATTCATTCTTGTGCTTAGATATACAATGGAAAAATTATCCTTTACCTCATCTTAGAATAGAGTTTAGGTTTAGCATCAAAAACTTTTGAAAAACTGCTTTACTAATTTCTCCTAACATAAATTTCTTTCAAATTACTTTAACCAGAGTTGAAACTAATGAAACTGGTCAAATCTTTAATATGAGATACTGCAGCTCCATTAAAAAGAATCATGGCCTTGACCAAATGGGAATTAATTAATGTTATCTATCACATCAAATAGGCTAACAAAGAAAAATCTCATGGTGATTATCAGTAGAAGCAGAAAAAACATTTCACAAAATTCAACAACCATTCATAATAAAAACTCTTAGTAATCTAGGAATGAAGGAGAACTTTCTAAACTTGTTAAAGAACATCTACAAAAAACCTACAACTAATATACATAATAGTGAGAAACTAAAAACGTTTCCTTTAAAATCATCTAACAGAAACATCTAAACTGATGTTTGACCAAATAATCTGCGTACCTTCACCCAGCCAAGTTGACAAATAAAATTAGCTAGCACAGCCTAGTTACCATAGACAGAGGAAAGAATTTGGGAGTTAAGTAGTAAATAGCAATAAGCCTAACTTAAATCCTTTCTTTCTATAGCATCCCCTGTTCATTCAGAAGTTCAACTATTCTCTCCCTATGCTATTTTCCTCTGCTGTATGAACATATTCAGTATCTCTTTAAAAATCAGTTCATATATATATATATATATATATATATATATATATATATATCCTCTCTAGTTTTTGCTTGTTTTCACTTTCCGAGCCATCAGTAAAATCATGTCCATAGCATGCACCTGCACAGTCTGGTACAAAATAAGCCTGCAATAATGGTTGAAAGTTATTAAAGTTATCCTTTCTTTCTATGGTTTTAATCATTATAAAGATAATGTCTATGTTTCCTCAGATTATTTTTCAATTGTCTTGAAATCTTGGACTTCTAATTCTTCTCTTTATTGCTGGCTGTTGCTTATGGTGGATTTTTTCAGTTTTTTGTTAATTTTTTTAGGTAAACTTTGAGAGTTCCTTTTACTGTTGGGAATTCCTTGCAGCCTAAGTTGTAAAAATGTCACTCCACGGTGCTAGGAACCACAGTAGTATTAACAACTTGGGAAGACTATTTTTGGTAGTATTTTTGCTTGTGATTTTCTGCCGAAAGTATTAGAATAAATTTAAATCTCTAATGTGTATGACATTTAGGGATCTTCCCTGGATAGTACATGAGTCATACAAGTGGAAGCAGAGACCTCTACAAAGCCGGCATTGTATACGGAAGGGCTGTACCCATGGTGAAACATTGGACTAGTTACCAGAGAAGAGAGTTGATTAAGCAACATCTCTAAGTCAGTGGTTTACAAACCTGGCTGCACATTAGAATCACCTGGGTGGCTTTCAAACAAACAAATGTACAATAAAGGAACAAAAACCAGGATGTGTAGGTCATTTCTAGCAGAGTAATTAAATCAGAATATCTGTTGGCACTAACATTTATGGAAAGCTTCACAGGAAATTCCAATGTGCAGCCAAGTTTGAGAACTACTATCAGAGGTGATCTTTTCTGAGAATCTAGAACCCTAGTGTTTAATATGGTTTTTGTTTGTCAAACTGTGGTTCAGAAGACACTAGACAATTTGTTGCTCTGTAATTGCTCCAGTGTTAAGACATTTATGACATAGAGGCTAAAATCTGTGTTTTACACCACAGTAGCCATTCACGTGGTTATTTCAATTCAACTTTAATTACTTGTTAAAGAAATCAGTTTCTCATTCATGTTAGCCACATTTCAAGGGCTTAATAGACACATGTATTTAATGGCAAGTGTGTTGAATAGCACAGATAGACTACCTATCCATCATTTTTGAAAGTTCTATGGGACAGTATTAAGCTAGAAAACTAGAATATCTTCTTGAGGCAGTCGGCCCTATTACTCTGGAAAATTATCCAAAGTATATTGTTAATTCTCAAATGTAACTTTTGAACAAAATTGTAATTAAGGCATATGAGACAAAAAAATGTTAGTTTATTTCCTTTATTACAGAACAGTTACAGAGGATTTTATGTCCTTAGGCTTTCTGCATGATTGCAACACGTTGAAGTTTCTCATTTTACAGTCAAGAAGTTTAGAAGCTTCTCCAAGCCCAGGCGGCTAGTTGAAATAAGAAGAGGTAAATTGCAATAGAGAGAAATGAACCCAGAGCTGGGCCTACTGCTCCACAGAGTAACCATGTGCAGGTGGGTATACTAAAATGTGCAAACACAGTTTCAGAGTGCCTGGTGCTAAGACACAAGGACTGCTTTTGTACTCCTACAAGCGCAGCATGATTTCAATGATGTGTAGATGGAGCATCTATAAAAAACAAGGTGGCATCAAAAATTCTGACTAGGCTTGCCACTAGAGTAAGATCCTCAGGAGTCTTTGGCTTAAATTAGCTCAGTATTTCCAGAGCTGCAGCACAGTTACCTCTAGTGTTCTATTTAGCATTACAATAAATCTGTGCTTCTTTGTTCCTTCAGCTCTCCATAGCCTCCATGGACTGAAGCAGCGCAAGATGTTTATATTCTATTCCAAATGCACATGCTTTTACACAGCTCATACTTATGAGAATGTCTTTGGATATTCTTGGAGTTTTCCATCAAGTAGAAGAAGTTCAATTCTGTTTGCTAATTATTATCATATAAATTCAAGTAAATGCCAGAATAGAGTTTTTAAAATACACTCCTTCGGAACACTCTGTCTTCAATTATCTGAGTCTTAGGCAAATCATTTCTTTTGTAATTCACATTTTTTATTAACTTTGACTCTTCAGTGATTTGTTTGAAAAAGCTCACTACAGAGACATTTAATATAATAGGTGCGCTCCCCACCAACACACGTTTATATTTCTCCCTTAAGATAAAGAATAGACTAGTAGTATTCATCAAGAGGAAAATATTCAGATTTCTTTTTTAAAAAACCCAAATCTAGTGACTGACTTTTCAAACTTTATGTCAAAGAATGGGCAGCCATAAATTCATTGAACAAAATTATTTATTTATTTGTTTGTTTATTTATCTATTTACCGATTTAGATTAAATTTGATTTGTTGTTAAGCGTGAAAGGTCCTTTCCTATCTACCTGGAAACTTTCTTCGGGTGTTATAAGCCTCAGAATCACCTTTAAAAATATACTTACTCTCAGCAAGGTTACAATGTTAGTACAAATCAACATCAATAGGCTTTCTCTTGCCACCGTCTTTTAGACTACAAGAAGAGGACTTTGATGTAAACTGGACTGAAAACAATTCTTTTGAGTCTCCAACAGTTTAGCAAATTCTAATTCGTTGAGAATAACATGCCACGGTTCTCAAAAAAACCCACCTCCCCTAATAACACTCTCAAAAGATACAAAGTAGAAAGAATTATTTGAAATATGTGCTTTAGACCTCCTTATGTAAGTGAGGAAAAAAGGGCCCACAGATACATAAATGGTGAACAGGAACAAAAAAAAAAGATGTTCAGAATCATTACTCATTAGGAAAACACCAATCAAAACTCAAAAAATTATTGTAGTTGTATCTGGCATTTTCATTATGTTTTGTTTTGTTTTAATGTTTTTGACAGTTCTCTGTCAAGTCCTCAAAATTTATTTTGAAAGTTTTTTGACCTGGTAAAAGAATCTTAACATTGTGACTCACTAAGACTAGAGCAAGTATCTTTTTCCTCTTCAGCTAAATTTGAATGATATCATTCTGGGATTCATGACCTAATTGCTATGTAACTAACTCAAATTAGGCAGTCACTTGCAAGAGCTATGATGAGACAAAAATAAAGGAAAACAGTTTCATTTTTTCTTAACACAGAGGTTATAAACTGGTAGCCTACATTCCCTATGTAGCCCAAAGTTATACTATGGGCAACAGCATGGTTGTTTTAAAACTAAGTTTTACCCCAAAGTATAAAAACCCTGGAAAACAACCTAGGCAATACCATTTAGGACATAGACACAGGCAAAGATTTCATGCTGAAGATGCCAAAAGCAATTGAAACAGAAGCAAAAATTGACAAAGGGGATCTAATTAAACTAAAGAGCTTCTACACAGCAAAAGAAACTATCAACACAATAAACAGACAGCTTACAGAATGGGAGAAAACTGTTACAAACTATGCATCCAAAAAGATCTAATATCCAGCTTCTATAAGCAACTTAAATAAATTTACAATAGAAAAACAAACAACCCCAATAAAAAGTGGGCAAAAGACATAAACAGTCACCTCTCAAAAGAAGACATACAAGTTGCAAACAAACATGTGAAAACAAGTTCAACATCATTAATCATTACAGAAATGCAAATCAAAACCATAACGAGATACTATCTCACACCAGTCAGAATGACTATTATTAAAAAGTAAAAAAAAACAAATGTTGGTGAGATTGAGAAGAAAAAGGAACACTTATACACTGTTGGTGGGAGTAAAGATTAGTTCAATCATTGTCGAAGAAACTGTGGCAATTCCTCAAAGACCTAAAGACAGAAACACCATCTGACCCAATAATCCTAATACTGGATGTATAACCAAAGGAACATAAACCATTCTATTATAAAGACACGTGCACATGTATGTTCATTGCAGCGCTATTCACAATCAACCTACATGCCTATCAATGATAGAATGGGTAAAGAAGCAAAGACATGGAATCAACCTAAATGCCCATCAATGATAGACTGGATAAAGAAAATGTGGTACATAAACACCATGGAATACTATGCAGCTATAAAAAGGAATGAGACCATGTCCTTTCCAGGGACATGAATGGAGCTGGAGGCCATTATCCTTAATGAACTAACACAGAAGGAAAAAACAAATATCACTTGCTTTCACTTATAAGCGGGCGCTAAATGATGAGAACACATGGACACATAGAGGGGAGCAATGCACACTGGAGCCTACTGCAGGGTGGGAATACAAGCAGGGAAGGTAACAGGAAAAATAATGGGTACTAGGCTTAATACCTGGGTAATGAAATAATCTATATGAAAAAGCCCCTAAGACACAAGTTTACCTATGTAACAAACCTGCACATCCTGCACATGTACCCATGAACTTAAAATAAAAAATAAAAACAAGTGAAGTAACTCAGGAATAAAAAACCAAACATCATAGGTTCTCACTTATAAATGGGAGCTAAGCTATGAGGGCACAAAGGCGTAAGAATGATACAATGGACTTTGGGGACTTGGGGGGAATAGTGGGAAGCAGGTGAGGGATAAAAAAAACCACATATTGGGAACAGTGTACACTGCTTGGGTAATGGGTACACCAAATCTCAGAAATCACCATGGAAGAACATTGTAACCATTCACCACCTGTTCCCCCAGAACTACTGAAATTTTTAAAAAGTAAATGTCATCCAAATCAAAACAAAAACCCCCAAACTGGGTTCTAATTGCCAATTTTTAAATGTATTATTTTACATTAAAACTTGTATTTCTGGATTATCTTTAATAACCCTGAATTCACAGTCTGACATGGGCAAGAGCAGCAGGCATTCCATCTGATTCAGTATGCATTTACAATTGGACTCATTGCTCCCCATTTTCTATCATCTCTTACATTTGTCCCACTTGTGTCTTGTTTTATTCATATGGCCCTCTGTCTTCACACCAGCTGAAATAAGATAATTTGATCAAAAGAAAAATTATCTAATAAAAGATAACTCTAGTTCATTCTTTTTCAATGCTCTTCTTAGGTTGTCTTACAAACACATTGATGGTGAAAATACTGCATTAAAAAAATTCAAACAATTGTTTTGAAGTTTTGTTCATGTTTATTTATTTGCTTTTGTCATCTTGTTTTCTAAAAGTTGAATTCAGGACAAAAGAGGAAGAAACCTCTACTTTTAATTGTATAATTCAGCTAGTTTTTAAATGTTTTTTTCCCACCTTACACCTAAATGGCTATCTACTTCCATAGGTAGCAGTAGATAAACTGGGAGGCATGTGTCTCTCACAGTAGAACAGACTTAGCAGGGAGAGGGGCTCTCAGGGTTCAACAGAAGATGGATGTTACATAATTTTTTTTAAAAGCTCAGCAATTGATACTAAGAAACTGTTCCTCCAATACCAAAAATTACTCCCATAGAGAGTTATTTATTTTGAGCCTTTCCAAACTTGTCTGGAAAAGCTTGGAAATCCCTCCTGATTGTTTAAAAATACATGAATGGATGCATCTAGGGCATGTCTAATAAAAAGCCATATTACTAAGGGCTCTGGTGAATGGATAATTAGCTCCAGAAATGGGATCAAGAGTCACAATAAAAAAAGAAGGAAATATTTTCTTCTTTCTTCTCACCTCTCCTTAATGACTTTGTATTCTATTTCTTTCAACTCAGAATTGAATAAGGAATAGAATGACAAACTAAAAAAAGAAAAGAAACAGAAAACCACCCTGAGTGAATTAATTCATATAAGTTGAATGAAATGTTTATATCCTGAAACATCACCTCTTTTATATTTATCTTGCTTACATTATGTGGCAATATTTTTTTCTCACTTCTTTATTTTCCTTATGCTTAATGCACCCATCTCCCATTTTAACTATTTTCAACATATCTTTTCACCTTCTTTCTTGTAACGTGACACATTAATTACTTCAGTGGAAAAGATACAGCCTTGAAAATTAGTATTCATTAGCCTTACTCTCCCTCCAACCCAAATCAGTATTTTGGCCCATATCTAACTTATTTTTGTTCTACTACTCCCAACCCCAGCTCAATTTATTTTTTCTCTCCCATCTATGTCCTGAGATTCAAACAGTCTGGTTCCTAGGCCAGTTCTGCCTTTGAATAAGCTGGATCATGTCTTTGAGCCTCAGTTTCCTCATCCATAATCCCCAAGTTTCATTCCATCACTACTTTTCTGTGCTTCTCTAGGATCACACACCTGTGGATTCAAAGATTTCCTCTACACTAACTATGCCTCAGCTTTGTGGACCTGGAAAAGATCTTGGCCTAAGCAAGTTGAAGGCACATATTGTGCTTTGCCAAGGGTATTATGGGGGTGGCCAGAAGCAACTTTAAATCTATATGGTACATATTATCTGCTCTTTCCATCTTTTCCATTTGAGCATTAGTCCTTTCATTTATCAATTCATTCTTTGAACATCCATTCTATGAATGCCTACTACCTCTTAGATACATTGCTGGGTGCGATGGATTTAAAGACAATGGCGGAGACAGACCATTTAAATAAACCTTGCCAATATTCCAAAATAACTAAACAAACAGCAGAATATTTTATCTTTTTTACACATCACCTGAAATAAAGAGGAGACATGATGTCAAAATATGAGGATGCCAGCCTTAAAAACTTTAAAAAGTAGATTTACATGGGAGTAAAACAAATCCTTTTTTCCAGAGGAGAGGAAGTAAATAAAAATGTACAGATTTTTTCCAAGTATATAAGAAAATGTTGAGTGAATTATTACTTGAAGATATATTATGAGTATTTAGTAGTTAGAAGAACATGGTGAATACCTCTAATATGGAAGGATGACTCCATGGAAAGCTTTCTTAACACCGTTTCCTTATGCCCTCATCAGATATAGTTCCTGACTGGTGGGAATATGAAACGTGGTTTCAAGGCCGTTTCTGATTCCAGCGTATACTTGTGTGGCCTCATTCTGCAACATTCCCCACTTACAGTTAATATACCTGCTGTTGCAACCCTCTCCCATTTCCAAACACAACTTCTTCTCTCTTGACCCTTTGTCTTTGCAAAGATTCTTCCATATGCCCAAAATATCTGTTTTCTTTTGTCTACTGGTACACGCATAACTCATTTATCAAGGTAATCTTAAAATTTCCTTTAGGAAATTTTCACTGACTTTCAGTCTAGGTAAATTTCATCCTCTGTACATAATAATTGCATGTAGTACATTATATTATATATAATTCCTTACATTATTGCTATAACTTTGTAGGCTTTTAACCCTTGTGATCATAAAAATGATGTCAAATTCACATTAATAACTTAAAATTCTAGTAATCACTACCAGATACATATTCATATATGTTTATTATACATATATGTACGTTTGAGAAAGAAATGAACAAATGAATGTGCAAATTAGTGCTGTGTCTACTAGAAAATTTGATTTTGTTGAATGTATTGACTGTTGTGAGAAGAGAATATAAATCACTTTTTGTTTGCTTGATAGACTAATTGTTAAGTCATCAATCCCTCTTTAGTGCTTTTGTACTGAAGATAGGAGTTATATCAGCTTTATGGATAAGGATTTACATCCCAAATTCAGAAGAAAATATTTTTTATGCTGGATTTCGGATTGGTAAATATTGAGTAACAGAGTAACCAATAGACAATTATTATGTAGTTTAATTGAAGAAAAAATATTTCTTGCCTCACATAGTTGATGCTTACTGCTTAGATTTTCATAATTATATCACTTCTTCCACAGTCCTTTCAATACTTGAGTTTATTTTTAGCAGACAGGTTACTAATCTCAAACACCACTCAGGGAGAATAAGAAAAATGGTTACTACTATGGGTGTAATATCTCTTTGCATTCCTGACTTTTCTTATAAACTGGAACCATCTTAATGTTTCACTGTTGCAAAAGAAAGGTAATGTTTGCATATAAAAGTACCTAGAGTTCTTTTAGCTGTCACTTAGGAAGACCCAAACATTTTATATAGCATGATTTATATAACATTTGACCTTTTATATTTTATTTTATTTTATTTTAAATTTGTTCCAAATGTCAGGAACCATCAAGGCACTTGCTTGTCTTAAAGAAAAAGGTCACCCCAAAGAAGAAAGTTAGTCCTGGGGTGAGTGACAGTGTTTCTCTGTTGTCTGATACAGGATGTCAAGTACTAATTGTAGAGTGCCTGAAATGATAGCTTATTATCTTCACTGATCCCAGATTCACAAGAAGGTTTCAGGAACTTCTGCAGCTATTTCCAATGCAAATCTTGTGAAATGTGACAATTATCCAAATCTAACTATCATGGTAAATGTAAGTCAGTGTCTTAAAATGCACATGTCTTTGTGAAAGCCATTTCTATATTCTCCAAATAGAGTCCGTATTTATTTGAAAGTTATTCATCACTGTCCCAGGTTATCAATACTGAGGTACCACTACAAACTAATTGCCATGTAGGAGTATGATTTTTGCTTATAACAATGTATTCGATTGAATATCATTCTTACTGCAATTATATGATAGAATAAGCATATAAAAAAGCACAAGTTTGTTGCAATGAAATAGAATCACACTCAAGACTTTTCTTGAATAGCCAATTCTAAAAGTAAATGAGTTAACTGAATATCATGAAATTATTATAAGTATAAAATGCTACGGTTGTGATGAACCTTCTCGTCTATTATTAAAGAAGAGTTTTGTTCTTCAGAATAAAGCATGAAGATCGAAGGAAGCTGAAGCTAAGCACCTTGCGCAGGAACTACAGCTCATTACTGAAAAACTTAGGGCTGGAAACCTGTTTCATATCCTTCTGCAGTACATTCTCTCCCTACACAGTTTGTGTCTACTACAATACACAGGTAAACTAGACTTTAAACTTTGCTATTTGTTTGAATTGTAATGATCTACTGGTTTCAGGAAATGTTGATGTCAAGTCAACTTTTAAGTCTAGGCGTTATGGTCATAGAAGAGTAATAAAAAGAAATAAAGATTGTAAGACAAAATTTATGGTTCAGTTTAATGTTTGAGATTTAAAGAATTTATAATTTAGAATCTCAGAATATGTACTATTTTACTAAATCCATGAGTTCAGATTTAGAAAGTAAGATGTCAGTCAGTAGACTCCCTTAATATCTTATTTGCAATAGACTCTATAGTCAAATATATGACAAAAATAAAGTTGAAAGATATTTTTTTAAAAAGTTCTGTAGTAACTACTGGAATGGAGACTCTGCTCATGTTCAGGAATTAAGGAAAGGAGGGACTTACAATGCAAATAATAGCCAGGAGTCATTTCAGCTTCCTGAAGTAGCAAACTGGGTGAAAACAGGAAGTGACTGATAAAACCTTACTCCTTTCCTCAGTCAAAGCCCACCACCAATCCCGTATCAAAGCCCTCATGTCTGTTCTAAGTGGGCCAGACACCTGCCTTCCACTGTTTGGAAAGTAATGACTTCCCTTCTTACCTGTCTTCCAACCCTTGTGCAAATGCTTCTCATTGGTGCAATCTACCATGCCAGAAAAGGGAGTCTGTGGAACAAGTTTTTCAGGTCTCCAGCCACTGGCAATATAGAGAAGAATGCAAAAATTAGGTGGATTCATGCTTAGATGCCAACAGGCAATATAGCATGGTTTCTGTCCTAAAGAAGACATAACTGAATGTAAGCATTTGTATTCTTTATTAGCTTTGTCCCAACTTTTTGGGAATGTTTTTGTCACATAAATAGAATTCAGTCTTATATTGTCAGAAGTTGATTTGCTTAATTTGTACAAAGGAGATCTTCATCTTGGCTTCATTACCTTCTCGTTTAGACACGGAGCATGAGCTTGAGCAAAGATAGGTAGTTGGAAGTGGTTATTGGAATCAATGTATTTCTTATTTGTGAAGACAATAGTCCAGAATTGAATAAATCTTACCTCTTAAAGTGTTCTGGCTGAGATTTGCATGTTGTGACTTTATTTTAGAAAATGCAGGCTTGTCTGGGGAACTGGACAAATACACCATTCTTCAGAAATGTAACTTTTAGTCAAAGTCGTGAGTGGTGATATGTCTATTTTATAGCAAAAGTCAAAGGTTACCCTATAGCAGTCATCCTTCACGTAAGGTTCCAGGATCAGTAACATCAGTATCACATGAGAATATGTTAGAAATGCAAATTCTTGGGTCCCATCACATATCTAGCAGACTAGGTCTCTGAGCTTGGACCCAGATGTCTCTATTTTAAAATGTCCTCCAAATAATTCTAAGCCAAGATAAATTTGACAACTGCTGGCCTACATTATGTGTAATTGGGAACATGGCTTCCGGAGCTGAATTTAAGAGAGCAGGCCATTGCTATTGCCAAGTTTGCTATGAGTGCAGCACAGGTGACTATGTAGAGAATGTTACAATGAATCAGCACTCAGAATATAACCGTTAACATAAGAGACTCTACTAAGATCCTTCATTCTTTCTCCTGCTCTTCTTCACTCTGTCTCAGTCTTCGGATGCTAGCATTTACATGGAGGTGATTTTTGTGGTTAATATTCTCCAACGAGCTGCTATTGATGTACCCCTTGATCCAAATTTCCAGGGTATAAGGATATCTGGTAAGAATGAGGATACAGTGTGCTGATAAGCATAAGAATATGGTTTGACATGCTTGATTTCTAAATGATTGAAGATATTCATTGGGAGACAATTCTTCATAGGTCTCTCATGATTCTGGACATCACACACATACAGAAATTGACTCCTTGTTCTGGACTAGCTTTTTAAAATATGGTTATATAGTAAAAAGTTTTGGGGGATATAGTGTCTCCATCTAGATCAAAAGGCAGGTTTCTTACAGTTTATGATGAAACAGATAGTGTCTCCCTTCAAAGAAAATGGTAGTTCAGCCTATTCTCCTTTATAAAAACTTGGATTCCCTAAATTCATGAGTCCTTTCCTATAATGCAACCCACTGCACTTGCAGGCATTACTTGACCCTCTTTCTATCGCCCTGTCCGAATTGAGGTTCAAGGAACCTATGCAAACACTGAGAACTCTGGCTACGGGTATTGCTGTGAGTAATAAATCATGCTTCATCTCTAACGCAGAAGTCTATTATCCTGTTTCAGCACTCATAAACAATTCAACTTGCAATTAGGTTAAGAACTCTTAACAGTTTTTGGAAATGTCCTGTGATTTCAATATTTGTATGGACGAGTGACTACTTGGGCTTTCCAATTTTTCCCCTTTTGAATAAGAGTATCTAGAGCCATCATCCTAGGTCTGCGGCATCATTTCATATTGGGTGTGTGGGGACAAATGACTTGTCTGTTTATTTCACAAATCTCTGTACAGGAAAAAAAAAAAGAATTCAACGTGTTGTACCTGATAAAATGCACCTACAGAGCCTCATATTCACCTGGGCCTAACTGAATGAACATAATCCTGAAACTGGAGCTTGATCCTGATGCCTCCTAGGACAAGATTCGGGAGGGGACTATCTTGGAAGGGGATGAATATGTTCTATATGGAGGGGTGCACAGTTAGGATTTGCTGTGGCTGGAGGGCGGACTTTCACAGGATGTACTTTCCAAAGAAGGATATCACCATATCTCCCATTCTATATGCTCCTCATGAACCTTGACTGAGGATAATCAGCTCTAAGGAGATTATTGTTAAAGGTCCTAATGGTTTTCATTTCAAACCTGCAGAATCAATGACCCTAACTGCTTCTTACGTATATATTTGTAATCAATCCAGTAACAGTTTTGTCTCCAAAAATGAACAAAACTTTCTTTCCATTAGGGTGAATCAAGGTCCTTAGATTATTATTTGGGATATCAATTTATATTTGCATGTACAAGCTATTTAATTAGTCTTAGTGGTTGAATTAGTGAAAACAGTTTCTGCCATTATAATAAATATTAGGGAAATACAACAAGGAGTTAAATGTGCCTTATTTGAAGACCTTGTACATGAATTAATTCCATAAATATATAAATTACTGCTATTAATGAGAGCAAGGAGCAAGATTAACACTGGCTGGAATTGTCAGAGAAGATATCACTTGATGTGTGGAGATTAGATGAGGTCTTCAGTGATGACATAGTTTGAACAGTTTTCTAACTGTTAAACTTTTTCTTGGTCTTAATATATTGCATCACACTGATTAGAGAAGATCATTCGTTTTCTTTGAATTTTTAATGTGCACCATCCATCCTGGCTTTGAGGGACTTCCTCCTACCCCAAACTTGACTACAAAATGAAAAACTTACCTTCCGTACTCCTCCTCCTTGTTGCTTATTTCCACTTCTTTCCTAACACTAAAGAGTGGCAAGCAGGCCTTTCTTATTTGCAAGATTTATCTCTATTTACTGGTGGTTGGTAGAGAAGAGAGTCTAAGAGTAATAAAATAAAAAATATGAGGGACATATAAAATCTAATGTCCATTCTTCTTTTCTCTCTGTATCAACTGACACTTTTTTAGCAGTAGGGCTCAGAAGAGCACTCTTTGATCTTTGTGTTACCTCTCTCTCTTTCCATTCTCTCTCTCTCTGTCTCTCTGTGTGTTTGTGTGTGTTTGTGTTTCCTTTCTAACAAACACACACATGCACCACACTAAAGTTATCCTCCTATCATTACAATTAATTGGGTAAAAAATTTAAGACCCACATCAGTGACCACTTAATAAACACTGAATAAACACTTGTATGTTTACTGTGCTCACTGTGTATTTCCAAATAAATTGCAAATTTGTCGAGAGCAGGGTTCATACATCATACACTATTGGTCCCATTGCACATACTCTTGGTCCTCATACACGTTGGTCCAGCACGGTGCTAGCAAGTAAGGATAGTTCATAAACACAAGCTCTGTTTCTGCTTACCTTCTGTCATGAAGGACCCCACCATTCATTTATGATCATCTCAGCATTAGATGAAACTAGTTCTCTCTCTGTGTAGCCCTGTCCTTTACTTAAGTGACTGTGTTTGAAAATAAGATATTCTTATTTGCATTTCACTACTAGAGCAAGAAAACATATGTGTGAAATTTTACATAGAGAGCAAACTGAGCCAGAAATAATCATGAAAGTATGATATATATTATGATTAACTCTATCATGGTTTCCCCCTCATTCTCTAATTATATATATAATTATTTATAAGAGATAATACATATATATGTATATATATAATTAGATATATATAATTATGTATATAAAAAATTAGACATATATGTGTGTGTTTGTGTGTGTGTGTGTCTGTGTGTGTATGTCTCTGTGTGATATTCGGTGATTTTATGCTCCTCAAATTATAAAGATTTTGCTTGATTAGCTCTTAAATTTTTTAATAGCTAAAACTTCAATTGTTTTACTTATTA
The DNA here is from genome assembly GCF_029289425.2 of Pan paniscus. Lineage (NCBI taxonomy): Eukaryota > Metazoa > Chordata > Mammalia > Primates > Hominidae > Pan > Pan paniscus. The sequence continues at coordinate 44,895,883 of NC_073261.2, read as the reverse complement.
AATCAGTTTTGATTCTGTTTTGAGTTATTCAGTAGTATGCAGAAAAGCTTGCTAGAACAGTTTAATAATTATTTCTCTGTGCTTGTAGTCAATTATAATTTTTACTTGTTTTATTTGTATTGTACAATCCGTGTTGAAAAACCATCCAATTATTTTTATGCACAACTTACATCTTAAATAGGTATATGTATATGTGTGGATATGTTTTGTGTGTGTCTAGCCACTAGATGATAGTCATTGCATCAGTGTTGTTTTATTTATCTAAATAACTGAACAAACATTTGCAATTTTTTTATATTTTACATACTTTGGCAATTATAAAATGAATGAGGTTTCAAGAACCTTATAAAAAATCATTTCATACTCATTAAATTAAAACAAGAATAAGTGGTTTGGGATTTTGCAATATTTCAAGAATTATTAGGGTTTTGATAGGTGGAAAATAAAATGTTGGAAGAGGGTACTATGAAGTTAAATATATTAAACAATTAAACTTTATTGCTCAGTCAATGAAGAGTAAAATTACTAGACTATCAATGTTTGACAATGAAATATATTTGTATTACAATAAATCTGGAAATACATATCAGGAACCCAAAAAATAAAAACATAGCTTGTGATGTAGATGAAAATGAAGTGGCCATGGGAGAAACATAGACAAGGAGAACAAGAGAGAATGGAGAGAAGTATGGAGAATTTAAATCTTCTGAGTCAGAATATTAGAAGAAGCTGGGCAACTGAAAGGAGGAGGCTGCAGCAGAGCACAATTAAAGATGTCCAAATGCAAAAGGCAAGGGAAGGAAAACTGATTTTCAGGAAGAAGTATGAGATTAAATGCAGTCAACAAGGGGAAAAAGAGGCGAATTGCCTTTGTAAATTTCTATGTTAGCAGTACACTTTGAGGAACAGTCTGAGTGTAGAAAATGGGAACAAAGCTAGATGTCAATGAATCTAAAATCTGATATCAAGTGTGTGGAAGTAGAACCGGTGGGGAGGTATAAGTAAAGAATGAGCAATGCCATCATGAGAAGTTATTTTTCAGGAACAGGAAACCTTGACTGTATTTTAAATATGTTGAGAAAATAAACCATGAGGGAGAAATTGAAGGTAAAGATGGAGAGAATGACTGAGGGGACACATTTTCAGAGATGATGAGAATTGTGGGCAATAATAGCAAGGGTTCAGGTGGTGAATTTTTCAAAAAAGAGCAGAGATAATTATTCTGAGACAATGGAAAATAAATAAATATGATGAACATTCTGAGAAATGTTGAAATAAAAAGAAGGAAAGGTAGTTTTTAAATAGAGAATTGCTATTAAAGCTTTCCAGATTATTTTTAGGGTCTGCGGGGGCAACTTGGAGTACTGGGAAGAGCCGTGAAGTAGAATCAACAATACCCGTTGTGATTTCCAGATCCATAACTTTCTATGAGGCCTTGAACACATTTATTTCTCCTTACTTCTCTTGTTCTCATATTCTTCTATTTTAGAACGAAGTTATGATGGACACAGAGACAGGATGCCCAGATTCCTTATCAAAAACAAACAAACAAACAAACAAAAACTTGAGGCCCTAATTAGTGGTAGTAACATCTGTAGGCAGCATTTAGCTGTCAGCCCCTTCAAAGATTGCCTCAGTTGCAGAAAGCTGCCTTACTCAAGGCCAAGGACTTCAGGTGATAGCCCCATGTGCAATGACTGATGGAAATGGACATAAAGGCCTGCCCATTTTGAGCCAAATATGAACCAATCTGATGGGACATTTTAGTTTTAGAGCTACCTTGGGGTTGGCCAACATAGTTGCTTGGGTCTGCTGTGCAGCTGGACTTTTCTTACAAATCTTGCTTCCTCCTGTCTTCCAGATATGTTAATTCCACGGCAACCCTGTTATAAAACTTCCATCCTTTAAACTCTGCCTTAAAGTAACTTATAAAAAACCCAACTTGTCACCAGAGTTGTTGAGAGTTTTCAAGGAGGTCATGGTGAATATGAAACTGTTTTACACTGATTAGATGCTCATAAATACCACAGATGATAGTTTATTTATAGCTCTTATTTCATAAAACGCAGGCCATATTTTTCTGAATATTCCAAAATGGTTTGTTTTAACTAAACCTTTTCTAAACACAGTTATTTTGTAATGTCTATTTTGTAACATTTGCTAATGTTAGACAAATGTTACAAAATAGATATTATAAAATAATGTAGTAAACATTATGTAACACAATGATGTAACATTTTATAACAAATTTGTTACAAAACAATGTAACAAAACATGTCCAGTGGTATTCGACCAATTTTTTTCAGGAGTCTGGTTGAGTAGTTTTGTAGGTATTCCTAAATATTAACTTTTTAAGCATAGCTATCATATGGAAGGGGGCATTATACTAGTGTGTGGACATGTTTGAGGTTCAGTCTGCAGCTATAATAAGAGATCAGTCCCTGCTAAGAGTTAGAAACCGTTGTGTATCCGGGATGTGGAGCTTTTCTGAGACATGATAAGGAATTTGTTCAGAGACAGATATATGGGGGCAGCTTATGTCTAATGACATCGGCAAGGAACACAGGGAAGTTTTAGCCAAGTGTCAATGACTGTATGCCTTCTGCAAGGCAATGGTAAGATGTTACTTAGCCTTCTCTGCTGATTTCAGTGTCATACTTAGTGTAAGCTCTAATTATTACAACTCGTGGAGTTCTCTTTCTTTCTTTTACTCCTATTGCTAAAGATTTGTTGTCAATAGCAATCCATTCAGTATCAGTGTCTAGTGTTTCAAGAACTACAGCTTCCCTGAAGTGAATGGAGATTCATAGCTGATAGCAAACCATTGTCGAGAATGAGTTCACACCAGCAAAGCTATAACTCTGGTCAAAGGACCAGCAGTTCAGTCTGATAGTGTCCTCCTGAGACAAATAGTTCCCATTTAAACGCCAGGATGTGATAAAAGGGTAGGAAATCGTTGCTTTGTCAGTATTTCTCAATGGATTTACTTTGGATAGCTATGACCTACCTCTGCTTTATAAATCATCTCAAAAGTTAACTTCTGAGTTTATGCTGAAATATGTCTCTGCCGGGAATAATCTGCCATTGATAGAAGAGTTAACACAAAGCTTTTTTTTTTTTTTTTTTTTCATCTTTAGTCAGGACCATCTCACTTCTCTTTAATATTTCCAACTATCTTTCTTGCTTTGGTCTGATTTCACCAAATGAACAAAGGACTCAAGAAAAGCACCAGTTCAGGTAATGAATGGATTAGAGTAAAAAACATCATTTGGTTTTGTGTGACTTATCCATGAAAGCCATCTGTACTAAGTGAAGCAGCAACTTTGCTTTACTTTCCGTGGAGATGAAAGCTTGAATTATGTGTACACAATTTTAGAATGATTTGTTAAATGAGTGAATTTAGTTAATTTTCAGAGGGAAAAAAATTACCAGGACAGATCTATTTAGTCTGTTTAGGAGGTCCAGTAGTCCTGATAAAACTAAGCCTTGAATAGACATAAAATTCTTGGCAGCAATTGATGTAAACCCCAGCCTGATTCTGCTCAATAAAAATCTAGTTTATCCATTAATATCATATTTTCTCTTTTTCTGTTTTCATCATAGTTTGGCTGACTATATCATGAACATTTACATACTAACAATGTAATTGTGTACATATTTATATAGAATAAAATTAATAAATTTAAAAAGGTACACTATGAAAATTCAATCTCCCTTCCCTTCCTGGCCTAGGCCATACAATATTCCCATCAAAGGTAACCACTCTTATGAAGCTATTCCAGCATATACAAATGAATGTGTGCATTCTTACATTCAGACACACAATTCAGTTTTGTACAAATATTGGCACATTATATTTCCTATTCTACATATTGCTTTTTTTTTACTTACCAGTATGTCTGTGATCACAAGATGAAAAATTTTAAGATGCTGCTACATTGTTTGTAAACATACCAAAACCACTCTTGAGCCACTTTTAATTTGTAACTATATCACCCAAAGTAAAGAAGTTTGTCCCAAATAGAATTACGTCTTAGATAGAGAAAAGTTTAACTGTAGCTCTGCTTATGAGCTTTGCAGATTTGTTGAGCTACTTTGTTTAAACAATTCACTAATCAATTTTACTAATCAAAGAGACCTTTGCTACTATTTCTCCACTCCAGTCTTTCCTTTGTCTATGATGTCAGTCCATGTATTTATTCAATATCTGTTTGAAAAGTACCAGCCATATATCAGGCATTTAACTAAGTGGTCAGGATTTGAAAAACATGATGGACCCAGTCAAAGTTGATACTGCTTTGGTAGAGGTGATTCAAAGAACAGGAGGAAGGAGGACACCAGATTAAAAAAACACAATGCAATTCAAGGTGATACACACACACACACTCACACACTCCACCACACACACACACACGTATATACACATATATTTTTATATATTTATATATAAATATGTAAAAGATACATTAATCTCACAAAAGGAAGGAGGGGTTATCTTTACTGAATAAGTCAGAGAAATTATGACAGAAAAAGCAACACTTGAATGTAGTTTTGGAGAAGGAAGTTTTCAAACAACAAAAACAACAAAAAACACATAGAGTAGCATTCCAGGTGAATGAAGCCACATTCAAAGGGCACACAGAAGGAGGAAGAGGAGCAGAAGCAGGAGGAGAGAAAATTTTAAAGAAAATAGGAAAGGAAAAAAATGTGCTGTATATGGAGAGGTACACATATTTAGTTATGACTCGAGGTTAAAGTTTAAAGGTAAAACATTGGAGAAACAGATGGAGAGATGAGGAGAAGACAGCTTATTTAGATAACAGAAAGTGCACAAATGTCATTTGGTAGTGAAGTGTCCCACTGGAGTACTTTAAGCAATGGAGAAGGTATTTCTTTGTATTTAAGTAAAATAATTCATCTTGCTGAGTGGAGAAAAGCCTGGAAGAAGAAGAGACTTGAGGTGAAAAAGTATTTAGAGGATACTTGTCTTGGCTCCATCTAATGAGGCTCATAACAGTGGAAGCAGTGAGAGCATAGTGAGAAATTGTCTGGAGCAATATTTAATAAAAAGCACTGGGTTTACTGGTAATGGGAGTGAGTGAGTGGAAAGGAGTGAAGATAACTCTCAGGTTTTGGCACAGCAAACTGGTGGATAGTGATGGCAAAATCTTCCACTGTGGAGATGACTACGTCAAATACTCCATAGTTAACATCATGGTCAAATCACATTTTGGAAGGGGCTTATTTTAAAAACAGATTGTATTAAAATATATATTCTTTAAGTATATAAGATTTATTTTTTATGCAAGGAATTGTCATTAGGAATTTGCTACATATCTGCCATATGAACTGAAAAATACATTTTAATTGAGTCAGGAAGAAAAATAGTATGCCTTATTTCATCCACTTATTTTAGAATAACAGGAAATTAAGACTCAGAGATATTATAAATGACTTTACAACTACTATTAAGAATTGCTTACAGTCTTACAGTTACCAATCTTTGTATTGTATAAAATGCCTCAATACAAGCATACATTAGTTTATTGGGTATTTGCCATGATTTTCATTTAGCTCTGCCATTGGTTAATCGAGCTATATTTGACAAGTTGCCTAACTAATCTATATTTCAATTTTTTTATTCTTTGTATAAGAGAGATAATAAAAACTTCACAAGCTACATCACAGCTCTGCAACAGAATAACTGATAATACTACGAGAAAAAAACACAAAATATTTGAAAGAACATTATTTATGAATGGCAAAGGCATGTTTTTCTGATTATAGGTATGTTAACTACGGGTCAAACATGAAAATTTTATAAATAAGGTGTTTCATTAGCAGATTACTAAAATGTCATTTATTTTCAGTGTACAAAGTATCTGAACCAGGAGGTGGTAGAAATTTACTGGAAGAAATTCTAGGGCAGGAAAAAAAATTGACATTAGGAAAACAGCAAAGTCAAATATGTAAACTGATGTAAGAACTTGCTTGTGACTGGAAGGGATTTAGGTAAAATGTAGAGATCAATGGAAATATTTCTTTAGAATTTGACAGTGGTTTCAGGGTTAGTAGATGACTCAGCTAAGATTCAAGGTCAGACTCTAGTCTCAGAGGGTGTTTTGAATGTAAGTATTTCAGGCAGTAGGTATACTAAACAGATTGTGCATACACAAAGAGAGTTCAGTAAAGAGGCTGCAAGTCAATGTTCAAGTAGCTACCTCTCTTAACATTTGCATTCAGCTGCATGTAATAGAAATGAAAACACCAGAGACTTCAACAAGATAAGAGGTTTATCTTTTACTCAGATAACAAGATAAGAGGTTTATCTTTTACTCAGGTAACAAAATATTTGGGAAATAGATAACATAGGATTATGTAATGACTTAGGTATACAAAAGTGGGGAATATCAGCAGTGATATTCAACATTTGAAACCACCAGTGTGGCATGGACATACAACTAATCGGAATGGATACCTGGCCAGTCAAAATGGGTTCTGGGCAAAAGCAACCAGTAAAGCTCTACTAAGATATAGGAGCCAGCTGTAATCTTTGTCTGTGATTCAAATTTTATATCAATGCTTCTGGCAGAAAAAAAGAAAAATAATAATAAAAGGACATGTGTTAATTGAATCAATATCCTATCTAAGAAATTTCTCCCAAATCCTACCCAGTGACTTCTACAGATAACCTCATGTGCCAAACTATTCCAGCAAGAAAACCAGCTGCAAGAGAGCATAGAAAATACTGAGCTATATTTCTCTTTGTTTAATTTCCTTGTTTATTTGCTTGTCTGTTTACTTTTAAATTGGGCACATTTCTACCCCCCATCCCCAAAATCAGAGGTCTCTTAATAAAGAAGAAATGGAGGAACAGATATTGGGCAAACACTTCTGAAATTTAGCCTTTTCTTCCTCCTATGATGACTAGAGCAGAAGCAATCATCTTGACAAAATGACAGAAAACCCAAGAAACTATAAAACTTCAGCCCTGACTCCCTTGAGTCACTGAATTAATGTCAGTCATCACTTATATGGGGATTTAGAGTAATACAAAAGTAAAATAAATTCTAATTAATTGCTGTTATTTGATTTATCCATGTTATGAAGCAGAACACAGTCTCTAAGTAATAAATACACTGTCCAAAGGTGTGATCAACTCCGAGTCTATAACTAGGCTTCAGTGTGCACTTAATACCTAATTCCATCAACTGATATAATGCTAGACTGGGTTCTCATTGTCTAAGGACAAAAGTCTGAGTCTTATGAACTAGGTTTTCATTGTTGGCTGCCAGGTGAAGTTTGAACAGGCAGAAGATGAAAAAAAAAGTTTAAAACTTGATAATAAGGTCTATCCATGCACCACAGACTGACATTTTGGTCATTGATGGACTGCATATATGACAGTGGTCTTATAAGATTATAATGAAGGTCAAAAACTCCTATTGCCTGGTGACATCACGGCCACTTTGATGTAGTAGCACAACACATTACTCATGACTTTGTGGTGATGCTGGTGTAAACAACCTATTGCACTGCCAATCACATAAAAGTGCGGCACATACAATTGTGTACAGTATATAATACTTGATAATGAAATAAGCAACTATGTTACTGGTTTATGTATTTATATACTACACTTTAAACTGTTTTTTAGAGTGTAATCTTTCTACTTTTATATAAGGAAAGGTAAAACAGTCTCAGGCAGGTCCTTCAGGAAGTATTCCAGAAGAAGGCACTGTTTTACATCAAAGATCCATTTATGTTATTGCCTCTGAAGACCTTCTAGTTGGACAGGAAGTAGAGCTGGAAGATAATGATATTGATGATCCTGACCCTGTGCAGACTTAGGCTAACGTGTGTGTTTGTATCTTAGTTTCTAACAAAGAAAGTTTAAAAAGTAAAAAAAAAAAAAATTAAAAAAAAGGTAGAAAAAGCTTATAGAATAAGGACATGAAGAAAGAAAATATTTTTGTGTAGCTGTGCAATGTGTTTGTGTTTTAAGCTAAGTGTTACTATTAAAAAGTCTAATGGTTTTTTTAAAAAGTGTACAAGGTAAAAATATTACAATAAGCTAAGGTTAATTTATAACCCAACAAATAATTTTAAAAAATAAATTTAGTGTCATCTAAGTGCTCAGTGTTTATAAAGTCTACAATAGTATACAGTAATGTCCTAGACCTTCACATTCACTCACCAATTATTCACTGACTCACTCAGACCAACTTCCAGCCCTGCAAGCTCCATTCATGGTAAGTGCCCTATACTGGTGTACCATTTTTTATCTTTTATACCATATTTTTTACTGTACCTTTTTTAATGTTTAGAAACACTAATATCATGGTATAACAATTGAATATAGTATTCAGGACAGTAGCATCCCATACAGATTTATACCATAGGAGCAATAGGCTATACCATATAGCCTAGGTGTGTAGTAGGCTATACCATCTGGATTTGTGTAAGTACACTCTATGATGTTTGCATGATGATGAAATTGCCTCTTCACATATTTCTCAGGATGCATTTATTAACAGACACATGACTGTATATTCTAAAGTCAGAGAACTGAAATTGGAATCAAAAGATTCTATTGGTTTGAAGGAATACAATATGCACTAAAAAAATTGAGGTGAAATATGAACTTCCAACTTATAATTCAATTAATCATCCCAGATAAAAATACGCTGTTATATTTAGAGTACCAGTCTAGCCAAGAAAATTTGGTACTTGTGCAGTAAAAAGGATATTCAAAAGTGAGAGGGAAATTGGGTGTTGGGAACTAAGAAATGAGAAAACTGGAATCCAGTGGTAGAATTTCCACCACTGAGGGAGTTGAGCTTCAGGAGTGGAATTTCAAATGACTAAGTATAAGGCAGGAATTCACAGGACAAGTGAAGGAAAAAAAAGAAAAGAAATGTAATGAAAAATATGAGAATTAAAACAGAACCCATTCAGTGTAGACTGTGATGCTGGGTTATTAAATTTGATGCCAAATTCTTAAGTTTACATCATAGAACTCCTTGGAATACTTTTTGAGTACCAGGGCTGATTCAAGAATGTGAAATAGAAAAGAAAGAAACCTTTCAGCAGAGGTTAAATGGCTTAGTAATGTGAATGTGAGCAATTGAGTATGGAAATTCCAAGTAGGTCATTACAACTCAAGCATGATTTTATGACTTTCAAGATATTCAGATACAGAATAACCAAACATTTTATAATACCTATAGCAAGGTCTATTTTAGGTTAGCATAGGAAGCAGTTGTATGTAAATTAAAAGATGCAGGAGTTCATATTAGGATGAGAAACCTTAATGAGAAAGTGCTATACTATATTGCTATTATCACTGAATTCCAATTTAATTTGATTTTTCATACCATTTTAGCAGTATTTATTAAGGCAAATAAAGCAGTAGAAATTCAACCTGTTAAGATATAATCAGAATAGGTCAAGAAAGAATATGCCACAGAATGTTTCTACGCCCTTGTCTTAGAGCAGTGGTAGAAATTATTGGGAATGAAGAAGGTTAAAAAGATATAGGAATTTAACTATGGCTAGAAAGAGATTCATGTAAACAAATATGAGATTAAGTGAATATGAAACAAGTGTGTCATCCCCCCCATCTTTATAGTTCAAGACTTTGTTATCTATAAGCATATTCTTCAAAAGTGAAAATGACCTTGAAAGTTTCACACTTTAAATTACAAGCCACTAATAGATCTGCATGAAAAAATACTTCAATTAAATTCAGCAAACATAAATTTAACAGTATTAAGTTACCTAGACACACTGTTCCACCTCAGGCCTTTATGGTAGGCAGACTTCTAAGGTGGCCCACAACGAGAACCATCTCTTGGTATTTAATTCAGTCCCTTTGTGTGTGAGCTGGCAGAAGTGACTCACTTTCAACCAACAGAATGAAGCCAGAGCAATGGATAGTCAATTCCATAATTAGGCTACAAAAGGACTCTCTCTCTACTATCTTCTTATACTCTTTGATAAGCAAGTTGCCATGTTGGAGAGGCTCATATGACAAGGAACTGAGGGCATTCTCTAGTCCAACAGCCCTTGACGAACCAAATTCGGCCAACAATTAAAGCTCTTGGAAATAGATACCCAGTTCAATCTTCAGATGACTGCAGCCCAGCAGGTACTTGAAGTGCAGCTTTGGGAGAAACCCTGAACAAAGGACCCAGCTAAGCCAGGCCCAGGCTCCTGACCCACAGAAACTGTAGATAATAAATGTATGTTGGTTTAAGCTGCTACATTGGGATACTTTGTTTGCAACATTAGGTAACTAATAACAGACTTTCAGGAATAGAAAAAAGGATGAGATAATGTCATCCAGAAATTCTCAATATAGGTGACAACATTTCTGAGAACATTAATAACCAAAATTCTGGCTGGAATATGTAGATCTGGATCTGTATAGGTACATATACACATTTTTGTATGTGTGTGTGTGTGTGTGTGTGTATGTCTGTGTGTCTGTGTCTGTGTGTTTATATGTACCTTTTGGAAGCACTAACAAGTGAGAATAGGCAAAAATAAGAAAATATTATCAAGGTGTACAGTTTTATCAAGCATATTTAGATTTTTTTAGAGTGAATAATTAAGAACTTATTAAATGGATAGAAGTGTACATCCTTAGAAGAAAAGGGAAAGCACTTTTGTCTAAAGTGTGGGGTACTTAGTGGGTGGGATAGTGGCATGTAGGCTAGAAAAGTAGATCATGAAAGAAAATGGAACATCTTAAAGGCAAAACTGAATGGGTTGAGCTACACTCCTTAGGTGATGATTGCTTTCCTTCTTGCTTGGAATCTGCAATCAGGCCAGGAAATGAGGAATAATCAAAGAATTGGCATTGTCTAGCCTTGACAAAATTCATGCATATCAGCATGTGGAAATAATTGGCTCTTCACAGTTTCTCAGTTGGAACTGAGAAACTAGAAACTGGAATGAAAGGCCAATACAGTCACCAAAACAGAATAAAAGTACCTTAAGGGATAAAAAGTTGTAATCTATAATAAAAGAATTCAATAGTACAAATAGAGAGAGATAGAACATGTCTTCTCATGAAAATATTTAACTTTTCAATCTGCTTGTTGGAAACAACTACTAATACCTAAGACTACAGACCAACACTTTCATAGGAGAAAGAATTTGATTGGTGGCACATTCCTTCCCAGTTATCCTTCCTCATCAGAGCATGCACTTTTAGAGTAACATGAAAAAATGCCATCAACATGATGAATAAACTCAAAAGTCTGCCATAAAAAATACTGATGAAATAGTATGCGATGTAGGGGCCAAAAAATAAATAATCAGTAAAATGGGGGACATTTTAAGTGTCCTTATATATTCCAAAAGTTGTCATGTATAAAACAGGTTAGCATTGGTTATGGGAATCCAATGGACAATGTTAGATCCAGTGACATGCATGCTACAATTCAATCCACAAACAATTAAAAGACACTTATGGCATATCGGGCCCTCGATAGATATGGGAATATAAAGATGAAAGAGATAAAGTTATTGGCCTCAAGGAATTTACAACATAGCTGGATAAATGGCTAATGTAAATATGCTATAAATGAGAAGAGAGATTTAAATATTTACTGAAAGGAGAGAAGAGGGTTGGTGTTAGAAGTCATATTCCCACATACAGTATACTCAAATGTGAAGGAAACGTTAGAAATGGAGTTTCTTCTTTGCATAGCTCAGAATCTAAGGAAGTAGCAGTATTCATGGTTTAATCATTGTGTCAAACACTGTGCTGAGCCTTCTTTTGGAGGAAAAGCTGTGAAGCAAATTGGAGAAATGTAGGAGAGGCCCAGAGACCCCCTTTTTCCAGTTGGCATCAGAAATCCAGGTTGCAAACAACATGATGGGTCAACTTCTTGCTGTAGCACCCAGATAAGAGATTGATCATCTATAAAGATTTAAGCAATAGTGAGAAAGGAGTATGATGCATCACTTATGTGTTCTCTCAAAGAGGCAGCCAATATAAGGTGTGATTGATCTGACTTAGCAAATCACCACTCTTTTCTCTCAGAAAAGCTGAATATATTAATAGTACTATTTATACTTGGTGTGTATCTTAATCCCTTTTGTGTTGCTATAACAGAATACCCAAGACTGGGTAATTTATAAACAATATAAGTTTATTTGGATCATGGTTCTAGAGGCTAGGAAGTCCAAGAAAATGTCACTGGCATCTGGCCCCTGGTGGAAGACAGAAGGCATCACATGGTGAGAAAGAGTGAGAGCATGCAAGGCAGAGGAATAAAGGAGGCCAAACTCCCTTGATAACTAACCCACTCCTGTGATAACAGCATTAATCCTTCATGAGGGAAATGCCCTCATGACATAACCACCTCTTAAAAGTCTCACCTCTTAATACCATCACAATTGCAATTAAATTTCAACATCAGTTTGGAAGGAACATTCAAACCAGAGCAGCATGTATAGAAAGCCTTACCTAGGCTTCATGCTGAGACCATGTGCCAATTCAACCTTTTCCCAAGGCTCTTTTCTCTAAGTCAAAAAGTACTTACTATTAGTAAAATGCTACATTTTAATCAGTATCCCTCTATTTATTCCCCAGGGTAAGTAATGATTGGCACCAAAATACTAAAACATCCCTGATATATGATAAAATTAATTTCAAAATGTCATCTTGATTCCTAACCCTCCTAATCCTCCTAACTCCATACCTGCTACTACTTTTGAGAGTTAATGCTAAGTAGACCCTGGATTAAACCTACTACCCCAAATCTGATATTATTATCAGCTTCCAAGCTCATTGCCAACCCATTCCACAACTCTACTATGCCTTCTCTTGACCCTGTTTTATTGCTTCCACTTTTTGGTCCTGAATCTATTCCTTTTCTCCACTGTCTGCCTGCCTGTTACCCAGAAACCATCATATCTCCTTACTATAGGCACAGGAAACACATTGGACTCTGCAATCAGACCTACACCAATTTTAATCTCGACTTTATTTGAATGCTGTGCCACATTGAGCAAGCCATGTAAATTCTAAATGTCCACTTTCTCCTGGGGAAATATGAAGCTTAATGCACCACAGAGTACCTGGTAAATAGTAGGCATTTTATAAATATGAATTATATTCCTTCCTCATTTCTATAATCTTATATAAATCAATCTGAAGAAAATGCTTAACTGTGAGGAAGAAAGAGAGCAGTATTATACAGTTTCTGAAGAGAACTCACCTTTCTCTTGAACGATTTATCTGTCAGAATAAAGAACTGTGTTCACCACATTCTTTCATTCTGTGAAGTGGTCACACTCTAGATGTGGTGATGAAAGGAAGATGCCTTCTTCTTCACTTGAACAGTATAGCATGCTGCTATCTGGTGAATGTTTCCATAGAAACAGCAGAATGGCTGCCAGGGCAGGAGGTACACTGGAATTCTTTATGGAGCCTTTTCTTCTCTTTAGCAGCCAGTGGAAGTCCTGGTTTGGTTGAACTTATGAGCAGACAGACATTGATTTGAAGCTGCATGTTCAAGAAGAACCAAGCTCAAAGCAAACTTTCAACATGTAGTCTTCTAACTTCAGGCAGAAAGGGGAGAGTTTCGGACATATGTTCTACTGGCACTAAATCAAAGAAAGTGTCAATCACCCATTATTCAGTTAAACTGATACTTGGGGCTAGTAAAACCAGCAGAACTGGCTGTGCATTTGTGGTCAAATGATTGATTTAAATACTTTGGTACTTTCATAGGTCTACCAGCCTATGAAAGAGTCACCTCTACATTTTTTACCAATAGATGATCGTATGAACTGCATAATTTCCAGGATTGGGAAGATCTCATCGGTAAAAATAGTCCATTACACTGCTGCACAGCTTTAAGTCTGTTCTTCAATTTCACTGAAATTTGTTTTTCCCTCTATTTTTCAAGCAGAAGTATAATAGTAAAAATTATATCTATGGCCATGTTGAATTTGGAGGTAGGCATAGATAAGGAGTAGGAATTCTATTAATCTTGAATAAACGATGTTTCTCACAAATTTTTTTTTGTTAGTTTCTATCATGAAAGAGGATTTTAATGTTTTGCATTCTCAGAAATATTTGGGCTCTTCTGTGTCCTAGGATTTTGCTTTGCAATTTATGTAGCTCATTTCTTAAACAGCTTATTTGAACATAAGTGAAGTTCTGTCAAATTTTTGACAGATTTTTATTCCTCACATTCTCCCTGGCCTTTAATAAAGAGAGCTATCATGCAAAATTTTTTGGGGTGTGTGTGTGTGAACCAGTTATGGATCAAGTTATTTGAAGAGTTTGAAAGATTTATTTGGAAAATCAAAGATAAATTAGTTTTTGGAAGAAAGTATCTCAATCAAGTGTTTCTATACTCATCTGTACCAACTGAACATGCAGAATTCTTAAGTTTTATTTCTCTAAGGCTGTGCATAAAAAATAGTTATGCATGTGTGTGGGGGGAAGTTTTTGAATCACATTACAGTAACAAGTTTAGGAAAATAATACACTTCAAGTAATTACATTGACTTTTCCTCTAAATTTTTACTTCAGTCAGTGAAAAGGCCTTTTAATTGAAGAGTGGCATGATTTAAAAAAAAAAAAAGCTTTGACTACTTTTAAATGTTAATCTTAAATAGAAAGGCACAGATAATGTGTTCAGAACATGCAATATTGCTAAGAAAAATATAGGGAGATTTATTATATGGTTACAGTATTAGTCTCTTCTTGAATTGCTACAAAAAAATACTGTGACTGGGTCATGTATAAAGAAAAGAGGCTTAATTGGCTCACAGTTCCAGAGGCTGTGCAGGAAGCACCTTAGCATCTGTTTCTGGGGAGACCTCAGAGAGCTTTTACTCATGGTGGAGGGAACCTTTTACCCATGGTGGAGGGCAGTGGGGGAATAGGCATCTTATATGGCAGGACCAAGAGAGAAACGGGAGGTGCCACAAACTTTTAAACAACCATACCTCATGATAACTCACTATTACAGTGACAGAATCAAAGGAGATGTTGTTGAACCACGAGAAACCACCCTCATTTTTAATTACCTCCCATCTGGCCCCATCTCCAACACTGAGGATTGGACTTGAACATGAGATTTGGGTGGGTCCAAACCGTATCAGTTACTTATTTGCAATTTTCAGATGAGATGGAAAGGCAGAAAGGGATAAATAGTTGAAATGGCAAAAAAAAAAAAATAATAATAATCAACAGGATAAGGTTTATATTTCACTTTCACCACATTATATTTTCAATATAGCTTTCTTTCTTTCATATGCATTTGAGTAGTATTTAAAATTGCAACTTCAGTTAAGAGTTTCCTTTTGTAACTCTACCTTAGTTACCGTAGGCCTTTTGGTAATTCATTATCCCCTGAAATGTCAGTTACCTAATGACACACAGAACCTTACTAGTTCTGCTGATCCTACCACACCCTTTCCTCCTAAATTCTTCACTTATGATGATGTATGCATATAAAAGCTCCCCATTATTCTCACCTTTTTCCTGTCCAACATTTTTCTAACCGTCTTACACTAACTGAAATTGGACTGTCTTCTGATGTCATTAAATTCCCTCTCCAATTTCACATTTTCTCACACCTTGTATATCTTACGGTGGGGAGCTGGGAATGGAATTATCTTCATGCATCAGAATCAACTCTAGGTTGTTACTTCCCCTCTATTTTCTAACACTGTCAGCTCTTAAAGTTCATTCCATTCACCTAAAACCTTCTCTTTCCCACCTGGTTGCTGAAATCTATAGACGTTCTTCACTGAAATTTTGTTTATGCTCAGTGATTGACAACGTCATCTCCAAATTCCTTTTCATCCTCTCTATTTTAGCCACACAATCCCAAGGTTACACCATAGATTTTGTTAACAAACACTGCAGATTGCCAACATCATAAATTCAAACTGGCTACAGTTTTCTAGATTTTCAGCTCATCTAATTTATGACATTGAAAGCAATCTTTGTGGCAGAGAAAGTATTTGCCAAATTCCCCAAATGAAATGAGCTTCTGTTTACTTTCAAAACTCCCTTGGAGCACACTGAATTCATGTGGCTAATTCTAGTTAAAGTATACCAAATGAAAAGAGGATGTACAACCTCTATCCCATGCTTCCTCTGCTTAAACGACTTTGGGAGTCATGCATTAAAATAATAGCATGACAACACGGATGAAGGCTAAATCAACTCCTAGCTAGATGAAATAAGGAGTCCTCACTAACATATCTCAAGATGGTCTTGCCTAAGAAATTACCTTTTGTTATACTAGCCAATGAAAATTTGAGGATTTGTTTCTTGTGCGACGAGTGTTAATTATCCCAAAGAAAAGTTGGCTGTCACAATCCATTGACTTCCTTTCCTTTTATGTAGTGACACTCCCTTTCTGCCTCTACTTTCCTTTTCATCTAGCTTGTATTTTATGGTCCATACTTATATTCAGCATTTTGTTAATTATCACTCTTTATACTTTCTCCTGTCAAAACCTCACCCTTAGATCAATAAATCATCTGCGTTCTCTAGTCTCGCACCCAAGCACCCAAATGTTTTCTTATCTACAATGTCATGATTACCTTTTTAAAAGAGTACTCTACATGGGAAGATGTTTGATTATAATTTTTTAATATGTTTACTCCACAAAATGCTTATTACATACTTTTAACTTAATATTAAAAAAGTCTCTTTCTGCTTTTATTTTCAGTTAATTAATATGCTTCACACCTTATTGAGAAAATAGAAACCATTTAAAAATAAATCTCTTCTACCCTCAAAACTATTTTAAAACTATCATCCTCTTCATTAGTCATTGTGTTCTTTTTTCCACTCACTTCTCCATTCCTTCATTCTAATGAAGTATTTCTATTTGTATGAAGGACTTATTCATTCCCATATGTTCAGTTTCCATTACCTCTCGTCTTCTCAAAGAACCTAGTATTCTCCTCCACATGTCTAATAATAATTCTATCTGGAAAAGTCACAAATTTATTTCCTGTCTCCTTTTACCTACTGCCCTAATTCCTGTTCCACTTCACACTCAAACTTGTGAAATAAATGTTTTAACATTTACTGTGTCTACCTCCTCACCTAACCATTCTCTCTTCAGTCCCTGACTCCCATGCACTATTTCGCAAAGACTGTTCTATGTATATACATATATATTTACAAAATGTATTATTTTACTACCTCTAATTTTAACATATATCAGGCACTTCAGAACATCTGGAAAGACTAGACCTTACAAAAAACTTTAGCATTGTCGACTATATATACAGTAGTGAGAATAAAATGCACAGAAAACAATGGATAGAGTATGAAAAGTCTTCTAAATATGACTAGCACAGAACCTTCTTTTCCTTCTCAGGTCTTCTGCTCCATGTGCTCTAGCCCATTGAACAAACGTGGACGTGTTGCTTCCAGAAGTGGTCTAATAACTCCATTTCAAAAAGTCAACTCCAGAAGACATTTTCTATGACTTCTTTTTAAACTAATGAGAATTTGCAAGGTGTGTGATTTTCTAACTCTACTTCATACGTCGGCAACCTCTTTACTCTAGAAGGGCTGGATGTGGCAAATGTTTTCTTTTAAAAGGTTTTGGGTGGGAGAAGTTGAGAGCAGCTTTTTCATATTATATAGGCAGGCATTCTATAAACAGCCAGTAAATCTTCCCAAAAGATGGTGGGCATTTCCAGTGAGCCAAATGGGGGATGTCATTCTGCCATTTCTCTCTTCCGACAGCAAGGTCGATAGAAAATAGAGCAAGCGCCGCTAACTGTTCCACTCGTTGTAGGGACTCCGCTCACCTTCCAGGCCCGTCAAGGCCGTTGTCCCTTGTCGTCAGGACTAGGTACGTCTCTTGCCCATTCGGGACAGAGTGGTCACCCAGGACCTGGATCTGCACGGCTCTGTGACCTGAGAAGGCAGCTAGCTGAGGCAGCGTCCGTGACCGCCTTCCTGGACCCTCCACACCCTAGCGGCTCTATCACGTGACACTGAAGTGGCCGCCATTATTATGGCCCGACACACCTGCCGCCACCCAAAGTCGCTGAGTCCTCGCGGCTCGGCAGGGGCTTTGTCTAGGCCCGACAGGATTGGACCGAGAGACCCGGCGGCCGGCGGGTTCAGGGCTGGGAAAGGCCGCCGCTGCCATCAGGCCTCCAGGCGGAATAGGGAAGAGAGGTTCGCCGCTGCTTCAAGGCCTGGGCCCGGCCTTGGCTGCCACAGCTAGGTCTCGGGGCGTCTGCAGGGCAGAGGGCGCGCCCGCCGCGTCCCCGGCTCGCTGCAGGCCCAGGCAGCGTCCAAAGCGCCCCCGGGGCGAGGGCAGCTGGCCGTGCTTGGCTTGCTCTCTGCCAGAACCGAACTCAAGACCGTTAAGACATATACCTGACCACTGTCTTCCTGCATAGAAGAGAACATTTTTTTCTCCTTATCTTTTTAGAACTCATAACAACAGAGTTGAGCACTTTTCCTCTTTCGAAACACATTGGTATGCTTCAAATGGCCACTCCCTCTTTATTCGCACAAACACACACACACACACACACACACAAACTTAAACACACAAAGATATATGCAAGTGATTAAACCCATTAATATTTCTATTTTCCTGAAGATAAAAAGAAACTTACAAATCTTTGTTAGCACTTCATCCAATGCTAATTATATGTTACTATTCTCTAATATTTTAGTTCCCTGATTTTTTGTTATCCCACATTTAGACATCATCAAGATCTTTATTATTATTATGTTAGACAGTTCATATGTTTTTATAGTACCCATGATTACTAATATCTGGCTCTCTTACTTCTTAGACATTATTCTTGCTTCTCAGACATTCTTTCTGGAGCTATTTTACTTTGTCCTGTTTTCTTTCATAATAATATCCAACTATCATATCTCTTAGCGTAGGCTAGATTATACTATAGAAATAAATATGCCCAAATAACCAAAGGTGTATGTTTCAAACTTATGCTGTATACCCAACATAGGTTGTCTAGGATCTTGGACTGAAAAGGCTCTATCTCAAAATATGCTTCTACCATCAATGCAACAAAGGAAAGGGATTGGGCCACTGCATTCTGGCACTTAAAGCTTATTCTGGAGAGTGGTCATGATGTAATTTTACATGTCAGCATGGCTAGGCTATGTGCCCAGATGTTCGGTCAAGCACTCGTATAGATGTTTCTGTGAAGGTGGTTTTGAAATGTGGTTAACATTTAAATCAGCAGGATTTGAGTAAAGCAGATTACTTTTTATAATGTGAGTGGGACTCATCCAATCAGGTTAAGGCTTTAAGAGCAAACACTGAGGTTTTTCAGAGAAGCAGTTGTGCCTCCAGACTTTCTGCCTGAGTTTCCAGCCTGCTGCCTTACAGAAATTGAATTCAAGACTGCTACATCAGCTGGGCATGGTGGCCCATGCCTGTAATCTCAGTACTTTAGGAGGTTGAGGTGGTCAGATTGCCTAAAGGCCAAACCTCATCTTCACAGAAAATACAAAAAACTATCTGGATGTGGTGGCACGCACCTGTAGTCCCAGCTACTTCAGAGGCTGAGGTGGGAGGATCACCTGAACCCAGGAAGTTGAAGCTGCAGTGAGCCATGATGGCAACACTGCACTCCAGCCTGGGCAACAGAGTGAGACCTTATCTCAAAACAAAAGCAAAACAAACAAAAAAGACTACTACACCAACTGTTGCCTTAATTTTCAGTATGGTGGCCTGCTCTAAACACTTTAGATTTCCAACTCCCACAATTGCATAATTCTGTTTAACTTTTTGAGGACACATCAAAATGTTTTCTCACCACAGCTACACTATTTTATGTTTCCAC
Source organism: Pan paniscus (assembly GCF_029289425.2). Taxonomy (NCBI): domain Eukaryota; kingdom Metazoa; phylum Chordata; class Mammalia; order Primates; family Hominidae; genus Pan; species Pan paniscus. The sequence goes on along the minus strand of NC_073261.2, from coordinate 44,876,038 downwards.
CAGCAATGTATGAGGTTTCCAATTTCTCCACATCCTCACCAACACTTATTGTCTTATTTTAAAAAATATTATAGCCATCCTCCTGAGGATAAAGTGTAGAAGACTATTTTTAAATCAAATTGATGTGAACTTTTTATTTACCTTTTGCTTTTTTAGAAAATGTTTTCTGTTTTCTAGATTTGAATCATAATTAATTATAGTCTGTCTAATAATTTTATTAAATTAAGTCCATGTTTCTTTTGTTTGTTTCTGCCTACCCTTTTCTATAGTGAATTTTGTTTTTGTTTGAGCTTATGCTTTCTAGCACTGCGTGAGTAATTATAAAAGGTCTGAGAATTTATCCCTCCAAACAGGATTTTTCTTTGCTTCTGCCAGGCAGCCTAGTGGTGGTAACAAATGTTGGGTCATATTAAGTTAATTTCGTAGGTTGGTGTTACATCCTTATAGCAGTGTAAATTTTAATGGCAAATTAGTGTAAGGATAAACTGGGTTTCACATTTTCGGTGGAGTTATTTTTTTTCTAAAGCTCAACCACATTCTCTATTACTGTTTAATTTTTGTTTGTTTATTATGATGAGATTTTTCAGGTTCATTCAATTGAATTAATCATAATTCTTGGCTATCACTAACATTGGTCATTAGTTAATGGTAGACTTTCTATATTGGTCTATGTATGGATTGCTTCTTTTTTTAGTTAGATATATGTATCACTATTTTAAATAGCATAATAAGCACCTATAAGTCTACTGTTGAAGTAAATGCTGGGAATTTAAAAATTATCTACGTGTAGCCATATGTTTCTCCTGCCCACCCAAGCTTGTGCCATCCCACAACCAACATAATCATCAAATCATTGCCCTGAATTCTATTTATTATTTCATTTCTTTTTAATATTGTTTTATTATATCTGTATGCACATTAAGATGGTGTGTGTATGGAAGTACTCTGTATAATAGCTTTAATATATTTATTTGTACTCTTTAAATATCTATGTATAATTTTAGTTGCTTTTAATTGTATAAAAATATATGTCATGCTACATATAAAATTTGTAGCTGGGCATCCGAGTTGTACTTCCAGGTTTTTGTTACAATACCTATTGCTGTTATAAGCATTGTTATACCTGTCTCTGATTACAAAACTTCCTCTGGGTATATGTCCAGAGTTGAATTCTTGATTCATAGAGTATGTGAAAATTTAACCTTAGGAGTTAATAACAAAGGTGTTTTTTTAAAGGGGCTGTACCAAATACAGCAGACCAGCAATGTATAAGTTGCAGATCTATTTAATTCCTACCATTTCTCCCTGAAGTTTTAATTTTTGCATGTTCAGTGAGATATAAATGATATGTCATTGCAGTCTTTTCATTTTGTGGTCATCAGTGTTGTTGAATACCTTGTTTAAAGTTTACTTGTAATAGGTTTGTCTCTTATATAAAATGCCATGCAAATTTCTTGTCCATTATTCATTTATTTCATGTTCTTCCTAGTAATTTTTCAGAGTTTTTAATACATTCTTCACCTTAGTTTTTGGTCAGTTCAATGTAGGGTGAATATTTTCTCATTTGTATTTTTATTTTCACCCTGTTTAAGGCATGATTTGTTAAATAAAATTCTTAAAGAATGTCATGTTTCTGAAGGGTTTCTTTTATTATAAGTGTTTTGTATATCTTGTCTCATATATTTTGTTACCACAAGGTCTAAAAGATGTATATTTCTATATTCTACTATGAGATTTGACATCTATTCTGATAGCTGAAACCTTAATTTATCTTGAATTGGATCAGGTCGAATTAAGTTTGAAATAATTTTCTATGGATTTCTAATTTTTAGAGCTCCACTTCAAGAAGAGTTCCTCCTTATTCCAGTAATCTGCATACCAATTTTGTCATTTAACAAACTCCCATACATCTGTGGGTCTCGTTAATGTTTCTGCACCCATACTACATTGTTGTTTATTATAGTTGTGTAGATACAATTTCTGTATCTGCCAGGGAAAGTTCCTGGTCTTTGAGTTTCTTCATCAGTAACCTAAACAGCACAGTACTGGTACCAAAACACACAGGCCAATAGAACAGAATAGAGAACCCAGAAATAATGCTGCATGCCTACAATTATCTGATCTTTGACAAAGTCGATGAAAACAGCAATGTGGAAAGGACACTCTATTCAATAAATGGTGCCGGGATAACTGGCTAGCCATATGCAGAAGGTCAAAACTGGATTATTTCCTTACACCAAGTACAAAAATGCACTCAAGATGGATTAAAGACTTACATGTAAAAGTAAAAATAATAGAAATCCTGTAACATAACTTAGGAAATATTCTGGACATAGGACCAAAGATTTCATGACAAGCATGCCAAAAGCAATTGCAACGAAAACAAAAAATGACAAATCAGACCTAATTAAACTAAATATCTTCTGCATAGCAAAAGCCACTACCAATAGAGAAAACAATCTACAGAATAAGAGAAAATATTTGCAAACTCTGCATCCAACAAAGGTTTAATAGCTAGATTCTATAAGGAACTTGACCAAATTTACAAGCAAAAAATAAACCCCATTAAACGCAGGAGCAGAAAACCAAACACTGCATGTTCTCACTCATAAGTGGGAGTTGAACAATAAGAACACATGGACACAGGGAGGGGAACATCACACACCGGGGCCTGTCGGGGGGTGGGGGGCAAGGGGAAGGAGAGCATTAGGACAAATACCTAATGCAAGCAGGGCTTAAAACCTAGATGACAGGTTGATAGGTGCAGCAAACCACCAGGCCACACGTATACCTATGTAACAAACCTGCACATTCTGCACATGTATCCCAGAACTTAAAGTAAAATAAAAAAAGAAAACAGAAAATTAACAACAACAACAACAAGTGGACAAAAGACATGAACTGACACTTTTCAAAAGAAGTCATACATTTGGCCAACAGGCACATGGAAAAATACTCAACATCACTAATCACTAGGGGAATGCAAATCAAAACCACCATGAGATACCATCTCACACTAGTCAGAATGGCTATTATTTTTATTTTTTTGAGATGGGATCTCACTATGCCACCCAGGCTGATGTGCAGTGGCATCATCTCAGCTCACTGCAACCTCTGCCTTCCCGGCTCAAGAATTTTCCTGCCTCAGCCTCCCCTGTAGCTGGGACTACAGGCATGTGCCACCATGTCTGGCTAATTTTTGTATTTTTTGTAGAGATGGGGTTTAGCCATGTTGCCCAGGCTGGTCTGGAACTGCTGGACTCAAGCAATCCATCCACCTGGGCCTCCCAAAGTGCTGGGATTTATAGGTGTGATCTACCACAGCCAGCCATGGCTATTAATAAAAAGTTAAAAAAGTAAAAGTGCTACAGAGGTTACGGAGAAAAGGGAATGCTTATACACAGCTGGTAGGAGTGTAAATTAGTTCAGCTTTTGTAGAAAGCAGTGTGGCAGTTTCTTAAATAGCTTAAAACAGAATTACCATTCAACTCAGCAATCCCATTATTGGGTATACACCCAAATAAATACAAATTATTCTACCCTAAAGACCCGTGCACGTGTATGTTTATTGCAGCACTATTCACAATGGCAAAGACATGGAATCAACCTAGATGCCTATCAATAGTAGACTGGATAAAGAAAATATGATACATATACACCATGGAATACTATGCAGCTATAAAAAAGAACTAGATTATGTCCTTTGCAGCAACATGGATGGAGCTGGAGGCTATAATCCTGACTGAAATAACACAAGAACAGAAAGCCAAATACCACATGTTCTCACTTATAAGTGAAATCTAAATGTCAAGTACATATGGACACAAACAAGGGAACAACAGACACTGGAGCCTACCTGAGGATGGAGAGTGACGGGAGGGTGAAGATTGAAACACTACCCATCAGGTGCTATGTTTAAATTGGTTCACAGCTTTGCAGGGCTGGAGAGGTCTCAAGAAACTTACGATCATGGTGGAAGGGAAAGCACACATCTTTCTTCACATGGCAACAGGAAGGAGTAGTGCAGAGGGAAGGTTGGAAAAGCCCCTTATGGAACTATCAGATCTCATGAGAACTCACTCACCACCCCCATGCTCTAATCACCTCCCACAAGGTCCCTCCCTGAACATGTGGGGATCAAAATTCAGATTCTCATTCAAGATGAGATTTGGGTGGAGACACAGAGCCAGACCACATCATGTAGGATGATCAGTTCACACAGTTGCCTCTCTTCGCTTATGGACAAAATGATGGTAATCTATTCTCGCTATGTGATCCTCCACACCCTCATTTTGCATGTTACATGCTCTACTATCCCTTGTGTGGTCACTAGGAATAGAGGGAACCCACCAATAGAGAACCTACAAACCCTCATATTGCACATTCCATACTCTGCTATCCCCTGTGTGGTCACTAGGAATAGAGGGAACCCACAAGGGTACACATTAATTTGGGGTCAAATTAAGAGGCTTTTGTCCAGGAACTTCTCTTTCTTTAACTTTTATGGATTATATTGACACCTGGAGACTTATCTTTCAGTTTAGTAGAACCATCTTTGACTTTAAAAAAATAGGATTTTCTAACTACCTATTGGGTAGTATGCTCACATGGGTGCAATATGCCCATATAACAAACCTACATGTATACCCTTGTATCTGAGATAAAATTTGAAATTTAAAAGAAAAAAACAATTAAAAAATTTGTCCAGCTTTCGTAGATGTTTTGTTTCACTATTTTTGAGAACATATTGCTTGACATGTTTCTAGAAACAAAAAGTAGGCTTATTAATTTTACAGAATTATATCATCCTCATAAAGCTCTGAATTAAAAAAATCTTTATATCATTGAATATATAAATGTCTATACAGGATGGGCTTGAGTTGTTTCTTATAAATAAGATTCTGAAGTCCAGGTGTAAAATTTTAAAGGAAATTAAAGACAGATGTTTGAAAACACATATATTTATTTGCCTGGGTGTGTTGTGTGTTTGCTTTAACTAATCTATATCTAGCCTAATTTTCTTTCATTTAATTCTCTTTTTTGGCATCAGAGATATTTTCTTAAACAAAACTCAAGATGTCATTGCCATGTGTTAAAAATAATTTTTTTCCCTCAATCACCTACATAATTAATAGTCAAGATTGCATAGCATAGCAAATCAAGCAATTCAGTTTTGAACTCTCATTTTATTGGCCGGGCTCAGTGGCTCACACCTGTAATCCCAGCACGTTGAGAGGCCAAGGCAGGCAGATCAGGAGGTCAAGAGATTGAGACCATCCTAGCCAACATGGTGAAACTCTGTCTCTACTAAAAATACAAAAATTAGCTGGGGGTGGTGGCACATGCCGAGTAGTTCCAGCTACTCGGGAGGCTGAGGCAGGAGAATCACTTGAACCTGGGAGGTGGAGGTTGCAGTGAGCCAAGATCATGCCACTGCACTCTGGCCTGGTGACAGACAGAGACTCCGTCTGAAAAAAAAAAAAAAATCTTATTTTATCTCATCCATCTGTAAATCCGACACTTCAGCTTCAGCCACTGTGAAATACAGGTAGGGTAAGAACACGAGATTCTTAATCACACCTCTCTTTCTTTGTGCATGCTGTTCTGTCATTTGCAGTTTTTTGTTTTGTTTTGTTTTTTGCTACTGAGTCGTATGAGTTTTCTACATATTTTGGATATTAATTTCTTATCAGATGAATGCTTTGCAAATATTTTCATCTATTTATTGGGTTGCCTTTTTTAATTTTAATTTTATTTTATTGCTATTCAGAAAATTTTATGTAATCCTACTTCTTTATTTATTTTTGCTTTTGGTGACTGTGCTTTTGGTGTCATATCCAGAAAATTACCATCAAGACCAATGTCTTGGGGCTTCTTCTATATGTTTTCTTCAAGGAGTTTTAGAGTTTTAGGTAATACACTTACATCTTTAACCCATTGTGAGTTAACTTTTGTGTATGATGTAAAATAAAGATCCAGTTTCATTTTTTTGGCGTGTGTGGACATCTGTATTTGTAAATACTGTTTGTCGAAAAGAGTATCCTTTCTTCATTGTGTATCCTTGGTGACTTTGTTGAAGATGAGTTGACTATGTATTCATGAATGTATTTCTAGGCTCTGTTCCGTTGGTCTATAAGTATATTTTTATGCCAGAACCAAACTGTTTTGATTACTATGCTTGTAATATAATTTTAAATGAAGAGGTGTGATGCCTCCAGTTTTGATCTTTTTTTCTCAAAATTGCTTTAGCTATTTGAGGTCTTTTGTGGAGCCATACACATTTTAGAATTTTTCTTTTATTTCTATGAAAATATCATTGAAATTTTGATAGGGATTGCATTGAATCTGTAGATCACTTTATGTAGTATGAACATTTTAAATTTGTGATATTTTCTATTTATTGACACAGAATATATTTCTATTTATTCATATCTTCTTCAATTTCTTTCATGAATGCTTTATAGTTTTCAGTTTTCAAATCTTCTACCCTCCTTGATTTTTTCTTTAATATCTTATCCTTTTTGATGTTATTGTAAATTGGACAGATTTTTAGATAGCTTGTTAGTGCCTCAAAACACAACTGATTTTTGTATGTTCATTTTGTATCCTGCAACTTTACTGAATTAGTTTACTAGTTCTAACAGGTATTTAGAGTTTTTGATGTAAAAGATCATGTCACCCGCAGAGATAATTTAACTTTTCTTTTTCTACTTAGCTGCTTTTTATTTACTTTGCTTGTCTAATATCACAGGATCCTTTGGGTGTCGCTTCGCCAGCCTGAAACAACTGTGGCCGGCAGTGCCTCTACTTGAGTTTGCTTGTGCCCACTGGGCTCGTTCTGCTCACTTGGCTCAGCAGGCTATGCTCAGCCCAGCAGGCTATGCTCATGCTACTGGCCTGGATCATACGCTCCCTAAGGGCGAGCCAGGTGCAGAGCAGCGAGCGGTGTGTGAGTGAGCGAGCGCAGGGTCAGGCCACTGTGCACAGCTAAACACACTGGCTGCTGTGGCAGGGCAGGAAGCTCCAGGCACTGACGTAGGCACTGGCTCTGTTTGAGGCTGCTGCTGGACTAGGCATACCACAAGCAGCTTTTGATGCAGACGCCGACATCGGGACGAGGGGAACACGGTGACACCCCAAAACTCGAGACACCAGCAACAATGGAGCCCCAAGTGGTGGGGGGATGTGCTAGAGTTCTCTCACGCCTGCCGCGCACAGCTCAGCGAGCCATGGGTGGGGGATTACATGTTTCAGCTAGTTCACTGCCGCCACCTCGCTCTGGAGGGCTGCTTCCGGGCTGGCTCAGCCCTGCCGCCACTTCCGGTCACATGGGGCAGCTGCCGGACACCAGGAGACGATGGAAGGTCTATAGTGTTACAGCTCTGACCCAGGAAGTCCCAGGGTCTTGGCTTCCAGAAGGGTCGCGGCTCTTCCCTCCCTCAGTCCAACGAACAGGAGCACGTCACCTCCCGCAGCTCAGGGAGCTGGCCAGGAACGTGTTACAGCCCGTTTCGCTCCTGTCCGCAGCTGGGTGAGGCAGCCAGGAAAATATTACAGCTCTTCTCACGCCCGCCATTCAGCAGGTCCTGACTTCTTGTGTGACATCCAGAAGAAAGGGGTTACACAGACAACTGGAGGGTGAGCAAAGTGGAGAAGTTCTCAGCAGAGAGGAGACTGGAGTGAGTTGCTCCTACCCGCAGGTGGGTAATCCTGACGTGTGGCTGAGCCTGGAGTTTTCATGGGCTCACAATGGAGGAAGTATATGCCGGTTGGTCCATGGGCAGGCCTGGAAAAACACCATTTGATTGGCTGAAAGGCATCAAGAAAGTTCTTACTCCAGGTTGCCAATCCTACTTGGAACTGGTAGCCTGGTTTTTAGGCTCCAGGCTGTCTTTGGCTTGAAGGTCGGGTTTCACAGGGGACCCAACCATTCCTCCTAAGAATTGGTCTGCCTCCTGCTGCTATCACGAATTGCTTTGATTAGGACCTTAAGTACTATGTTGAATAAGAGTGGTGAGAGTGGGCCTCTTTATTTTGTTCCTAATCTTAAAACATTTTCATCTCTTTATAATTGAGTATGATGTTAATTGTGGGCGTGTGATATGTGGCCTTTATTGTGTTGAGATACATTCCTTCTCTATTTTATTTATTCAATTTTTATCATAAAGGATAGCAAATTTTGTCAAATGCTTTTTCTGCATCTATTGTGATCATTTTATTATTTATTATTTTAGTGTTCTGTATATATTTGAGATTTGCATATGTTGAAACAGTCCTGTATTCCAGGAATTTGATCCTGGTGTATGATGCTTTTAATGTGATGGTGAATTCAGTTTGCTAGTATTTTATTGAGGAATTTTGCATCTACATTCATCACATATTGGCATATAATTTCCTTTTCTTGTAGTATCTGTGTCTTGCTTTAGTGTCTGGGTAATGCTGGCCCGAAAAGTGAGTTTGGAAGTATTCTCACCTTTTAAATTTTTTGAAAGAGTTTGAGAAATATTGGCCTTTATTCTTCCTTAAATGTTAGGATGTTCAATTTACCAATGAAGCCATTTGTTCCTGGTCTTTTCTTTGAGGGAGGTTTTTGATTACTAATTTTTAAAAATTTTTTATACTTGTATTTTAGGTTTTGGGGTACATGTAAAGTTTTGTTACATAGGTAAACACACGTCATGGGTTTTTTTTTTTTTTAGTAACTTACCCATTTCATCTAGGATATCCAATTTTTGGTGTACAATTGTTCATAGTAGTGTCTTAAGATTCTGTATTAGTCTGTTTTCATGCTGCTGATAAAGACATACCAGAGACTGGGCAATTTACAAAATAAACAGGTTTATTGGACTTGCAGTTCCATGTGGCTAGGAGGCCTCACAATCATGGTGGAAGGTGAAAGGCATGTCTCACATGATGGCAGACAAGAGAATAGAGTTTGTGCAGGGGTACTCCTGTTTTAAAACTACCAGATCTCAGGAGACTGACTCGCTATCACAAGAACAGCATAGAAAAGACCTACCCCCATGATTCAATCAACTCCTATCAGGTTCCTCCCACAACACATGGGAATTGTGGGAGTTACAAGATGAGATTTGGGTGGTGATACGGAGCCAAACCATATTAGATTCTTTGCATATCAATTAGATTCTGTGATATCAATTGTAATGTCCCCTCTTTCTCTCCTTTCTCTCCTTTTTTCTTAGTCTACCTAACAGTGTGTTGATTTTATTTTTTCAAAAATCCAACTCAGTTTATTTTTTTCTATTTTAAAAAAAATCTTATTTTATTTCTGCTCTGATATTTGTTATTTTCTTCCTTCTACTAACTTTGGGCTTATTTTATTTTTGTGGGTCCTTAACATGTAAAGTTAGGGTTTTTTTTGAGACTTTTTATTTTCTTTATATAGGCCTTTACTGCTCGAAGCATCCCCTTTAGAATTACTTTTGCTGCATCCCATAAATATTGGTATCTTATATTTCCTCTTTTGTTTCAAATTATTTTTCCATTTCCTTTTTGATATCTTCATCGACCCATTGGTTGTTTAGGAGTATGGTATTAAATGTTCACTTATTTGCGAACATACTCATCTTCCTTCTGTTATTGGTTTGGTTTCATAAACTTATAGTCAGAAAATAAACTTACTATGATCTTAATCTTCTTAAATTTGTTAAAACTTGTTTTGTAGGCTAACACATGATCTATCCTGGAGAATGTTCCATGTGTGCTTGAGAAGAATGTGTATTCTGGTGCTGTTGGATGGAATTCTTTGTATTTGTCTGTTAGGTCCATTTGGTCTAAAGTGAAACCCATGTCCAAAGTTTTCTTATTGATTTACATCTTGATAATCTACAAATTGTTGAATGTGGCATATAGAAGTCCCTTACTACTATTGTATCATTCTCTATTTCTGCCTTCAGAACTTTTAATATTTACTTCTCATTTATAGGTGCTCCAGTGTTGGGTGCATATATAGTTAACAATTGTTGTATTCTTTTCATGAGCTGACTCCTTTATTATTATATAATGACCTTCTTTGTCTCTTTTTACAGTTTTTGACTTACAGTCTATTTTGTCTAATACAAAGGCTATGATTTAAATGCTGATGTTTCCCCCAAAATTCATGTGTTGAAATTCTACCCCCAAGATGATGGTATTAGGATGTTGGGCCACTTGAAAGTGATTAGGTCATGGGAACAAATCTCTCATGAATATAATTATTGCCCTTATTAAATAGACCCCAAAGAGCTTGTTCACCCCTTTATGAGGACGCAACTAGAAGGTATCATTCATGAGACAGAAAATGGTTTCTGTTGTGAGGAAAATGATTTCTGGTTGTGTGGACACAACTAGAAGATATTATTCATGAAACAGAAAATGGTCCCTCACCGGACACTAAATCTGCTAGTGTTTTGATCTTGGACTTCCCAGCCTACAGAACTGTGAGAAATTAGTTTCTGTTACTTAAAAGCTTCCCTACTTATGGTATTTTATTATACCAGCCAAAATGTACTACAACAATAAGTATAGCTACTTATGTTCTCTTTTGGTTTCCATTTACATGTAATATCTTTTTTTTATCCCTTTATTTTTAGTCTATGTGTGTTCTCAAAGGGGAAGTGAGTCCCTTAAAGGCAGAATTTAGTTGGATTTTTAAAAATCCATTCAGTCACTCTATTTTTTTTCCACTGGAGAATTTAATCAATTTACTTTAAGGTAATTATGCATATCTTAGAGTGATTGAAAGTTCTGTGGATGAAACTAGTTTTTTAACAGATAACCTATTATATCTCATAAATCTCAATGTGGACATTTTAAAATAAAGCATTAAGATGTTGATTAAACATGCGACCTTAAATTTGATGTGTCTTTAAATTATAATTTGTAACTTTTTGTTTCTTTTCTCTGTAATTTGTAACTTTTCTTTTTTCTTTCTCTTTCCCGTTTGTTTTTCTTTATTATAGTGGTGTAATTTAAAATCAGTGGCTTCTTAAGCTCAAAAAAATTTGTTTTCTATCAAATCAAATATGTGTTTATGTTTGTATATCTGTATATGTTTACAAAACTAGTGGATAATACCTGCTTAAATAATTGGTTTTCTAGAAAATTACTGCTTTCAGGATGTCCATGGGGATATAACATTAAATGCCTACATTACTAGCAAAGTTATCATATGGCCCAAGACTTTGTTTATAGGCTGTGGTAACCAGCCTTTCAAATAGACCCCCGTGGTCTCTGCCTCCTGGTATTCACATTCTCATGTATTGCTTCTCACATTTTACTACGCTTGGTAGGTGTGATCATTAGCATATGGTAGAATAAAAATGTAAGAAAATATTTTTATAAACTTGGAGATATTAAAAGTTTTCAAAAGTCATAAACAATACTCCGAAACAAAATAAAATATTTACTTGTCTGAGTATAAAAGCATTAACAAATACTATGGCAAAACAAGGTTAAGAAACATCACATTTTTTTTCATTAAAAGTTTAAACAATAGCACCATAATTTGAAGAAAATTTAAAAAAATACAAAAGAAATATTTATAACAAAGAAGAATCTACAAATTTTTAAGGTAAAACATAATAAAAACAACAAATGGGCTAAAAGCAAATGAATAATACCTTGAAGTAATAGCAATAAAATTGTATTAACACATTAAAATACCTGATAATTCAAATTAAGGCAATAATAATATGTCATTTCTGACCCATTTCATTAAAAATTTAGAATGAGAGATAGTAATTATTGTAGTCAAGGGGATGCAGGAAATGTTACATTATAAATAGTATAATCTTAAGGGCAATTTAGTAGGATATATCAAAATAACAAAGTGTACCTTCCCTTTAAAGCATTGATACTCTTTCTAATAACAGTATATAGAAAAATTTACACATATGAAAAAATATATGACAATGATATTTATTACAGCAGATTTTATAATAATTAAATGTTAGAAATAACACAAATGTTCATTGATAAAGGAATACATAGTTATCATACATGCATATTGTTGAACCCCACATAGCAATTAAAAACAGTGATACCTATCTATATGTAGTGACCAGAAATTATATCTAATACTGAAAAGTAGATTAAAGTGGATTATCTATATGATACCAAAGGTACAGGCAACTAAATAAAAATAGACAAACTGAACATCATCAAAATTAAAAACTTTTGGCCAGGTGAGGTGGCTCATGCCTGTAATAGCAGCACTTTGGGAGGGAGAGGTGGGGGGATCACTTGAGGCCAGGAGTTTGAGACCAGTCTGGCCAATATGGTGAAACCCCATTTTTACAAAAAATACAAAAATTAGCCTGGCATGGTGGTAAGAGCCTGTAATTATAGCTACTAAGGAGGCTGAGGCACCAGTATCACTTGAACTGGGGTGGCGTAGGTTGCAGTGGGCCAAGATTGGGCCACTGCACTCCAGCCTGAGTGACAGAATGGGATATCACCTCAAAAAAACAAACAAACAAAACAAAACAAAACCTTTTGTGCATGAAAGGAAACTGTCAATGAAATAAAAAAAGCAACATACAGAATGAAAGAAAACATTTACAAATTATGTATCTGGTAAGAGAAACATCCAGGATGTAGAGAGCAATTCCTAAAACTCAACAACAACAATAAAAACTCAATTCAAAAATGAGATTGAATGGACATTTCTCCAAAGGAGATATGCAAATGACCAATAAGCACATGAGAAGATGCTCAATATCATTGATCTTTAGGGAATGCAAAACAAAACCAAAATGACATACTATAATATGTCACAGTGCAAAAATCACAGCATTCCTATACACCAATAACAGACAGAGAGCCAAATCATGAGTGAACTCACATTCACAATTGCTACAAAGAGAATAAAATACCTAGGAATCCAACTTATAAGGGATGTGAAGGACCTCTTCAAGGAGAACTACAAACCACTGCTCAAGGAAATAAGAGAAGACACAAATAAATGGAAAAACATTCCATGCTTATGGATAGGAAGAATCAATATTGTGAAAATGGGCATACCACCCAAAGTAATTTACAGATTCAGTGCTATCCCCATCAAGCTGCCATTGACTTTCTTCACAGAATTGGAAAAAACTACTTTAAGGTTCATATGGAACCAAAAAAAGAGCCTGCATAGCCAAGACAATCCTAAGCAAAAAGAAAAATGCTGGCGGCATCATGCTACCTGACTTCAAACTATACTACAAGGCTACAGTAACCAAAATAGCATGTTATTGGTACAAAAACAGATATATAGACCAATGGAACAGAACAGAGGCCTCAGAAATAACACCACACATCTACAACCGTCTGATCTTTGACAAACCTGACAAAAACAAGCAATGGGGAAAGATTTCCTATTTAATAAATGGTGTTGGGAAAACCGACTAGCCATATGCAGAAAACTGAAACTAGACCCCTTCCTTACACCTTATTCAAAAATTAACTCAAGATGGATTAAAGACTTAAACGTTAAGACCTGAAACCATAAAAACCCTAGAAGAAAACCTAGGCAATACTACTCAGGACATAGGCTTGGGCAAAGACTTCATAACTAAAACACCAAAAGCAATGGCAACAAAAGCCAAAATTGACAAATGGGATCTAATTAAACTAAAGAGCTTCTGCACAGCAAAAGAAACTATCATCAGAGTAAACAGGCAACCTACAAATTGAGAGAAAATTTTTGCAATCTATCCATCTGACAAAGGGCTAATATCCAGAATCTACAAAGAACTCAAACAAATTTACAGGAAAAAAACAACCCCATCAAAAAATGAGTGAAGGATATGAACAGACACTTTTCAAAGGAAGACATTTATGCAGCCAACAAACATGAAAAAAATCTCATCATCACTGGTCATTAGATAAATGCAAATCAAAACCTCAGTGAAAAACCATCTTATGCCAGTTAGAATGGCGATCCTTAAAAAGTCAGGAAACAACAGATGCTGGAGAGGATGTGGAGAAATAGGAATGCTTTTACACTGTTGGTGGGGGTGCAAATTAGTTCAACCATTGTGGAAGACAGTGTGGCAATTCCTCAAAGATCTAGAACCAGAAATACCATTTGACCCAGCAATCCCATTAATGGGTATATACCCAAAGAATTATAAATCATTCTACTGTAAAGACACATGAACATGTATATTTATTGCAGCACTATTCACAATAGCAAAGACTTGGAACCAACCCAAATGCCCATCAGTGATAGACTAGATAAAAAAAATGTGACACATATACACCGTGGAATACTATGCAGCCATAAAAAGGATGAGTTCATGTCCTTTGCAGGGACATGGATGAAGCTAGAAACCATCATTCTCAGCAAACTAACAGAAGAACAGAAAGCCATACACTGCATGTTCTCACTCATAAGTGGGAGTTGAACAATGAGAACACATGGACACAGGGAGGGGAACATCACCTACTGAGGACTGGATGGGTGCAGCAAACCTCCATGGCACGTGTATACCTATGTAACAAACCTGCATGTTCTGCACATGTACCCCAGAACTTAAGTATAATAATAAAAAAAGTTCTTCAAATATAATGGAAAAAAAACCCAATGAAGTGTTGGCCTTAATGTGGAAAAATTGGAACCCTTGTACATTGCTGATGGAAATGTAAAATAGATACAGCTGCTATAGAAACAGTATGGTGGTTCCTCACAAAACAGTAAATTGAATTAGCATATAACCCAGCAATCCCACTTCTGGATTGGGGTATATTTCCTTCTTATTTTTAAAGAAATGAAAAGCTGGGTCTCAAAGAGATAGTCATATATCCATGTTCATAGAAGAAGTATTATAGAACAACAGCCAAAACATGGAAGTAACCCAACTGTTCACTGATACATGAATGGATAAACAAAATGGGATATACACACACAATGGGACATTACTCAATTTTAAAAAAGGAGCAAAATTTTGACAAATTCTGCAACATGGATGAACCCTGATGATATTATGCCAAGTGAAATATGCCAGCCACACAAAAAAATCAAGTACTGTGTGAGGTACTTAGAGTAATCAAATTCATAGAGAGAGAAAGTAGGATGATGGTTGCTAGAAGCCAGGGCGGGAGAGAGGGGAATGAGAAGCTGTTTTTTAATGGGTATAGAGTTTCAGTTTCACAAGTTGAAAAGAGTTTTGGAAGGTGGATGCCCAACAATGTCAATGTACTTAACATTACTGAACTTCACATTTAAAATGATTAAGATGGTAAGGTTTATGTTTTATGTATTTTTCTGCAATTAAAAAGTAAGAAAAACTTAAAGCAGCTTATGAAATAATATGGACAGTATACTCCTGTTTTTACAGAAAATACATACATAATCTGCGTGCATTTGTAAAGTATACTGAGGGCTAAAAGTCTGAAAATTATAAAAGATATTAGGGTGGAACTAAATGAATTTTCACACTTCATAGTTAAAAAACTGTTTGCATTTTTATGAGTATGTATTATTTAATTTAATACCACAGATAATTGAAAAATAAGAAAAGAACAACACATTAGTGGATTGTAGAATTTCTCATGTAAAATGATAGCTTGATAGACAATTTGTACAGCTCCTCTCATTTGTCTTTGACTCAAATTCTTTAATTTGGAAATTACTAACAACTGTAAATGCAGATGTGAGGTTCACACTTGAATTTAGAATCAAAATCATCTTAGCTAGGGGTTATAGGAAAAGGAAGCCAGGAAGTTTGCATCTATAGGTAATACTGATGGGCAGCTACCCCCATACTATATAAACTCTTTTTTTTCCTATACCTTTTAAAGTTGATGTTCATTTTTGCCATATTGCATTAAAACATTTCATTATGTGGCAAAGAAAAGCATGTGAGTCATAGCCCCATTTATTATTTTATCTAGATTAGTCCTGGACAATTACCTAGCTACATAGAAGCTAACCTCCCAAGTTGGAGAGAAGGAAAATAACTTCCTTTCCTACTCAATCAACTGCCCAGTCCCTAATTTCCCTAGTCTCTTTTATGTCAACTACCAACTGCGTTTTGTCTGTAATCTTACTTTTGAATAAACAAGGTGTATGGGAGTCCTGAAAACACTGTTATTTTCATGAAGCCTGTCCTAGTCTCTTAAACAGGGAAAGTCACTCTGAAGTCATTACTATTGGTCCTCAGTGGGTGTGAGGGTTGGGGATAGCATTGGAATTTATCTACAAAGTAAGTTCTGCACCTTGTTATAATGTTTATGCTGCTTCCTCTTCCACCTAATTTCAATATAGTCTCAATAAAGCTTCTTCTTTAAGGGTTATGCTCCCCAGGATGATTTGGACTTTTCTGTAAATAAAGTAATTGAGTTAAAGGGATATAAGCTAGGAGTGGGGTATAAAATTTATCTGAGAATGAGTATATTATTCATTTGAATGGAGCCTGCAGAACCCACAAATTACAATAGCTGTGTGACAGTCAGGTCTACCTATGTGCATGGCCTGCTATAGCCAGGCAGAAAACAGTACCATGTAGTATTTAAATAACACTGATAATATTTATTAGGAACTTGCTTTGTATCTTGCACTGTTTTAGGTGCTGGGCTTTAGAATTGGAGAGATCTACATTCCAAATTCACTCTATCATTTCTAGTTGTGTGACTTGGGGCAGATTTCTAACTTCACTAATCTTTTGCTTATTTCTAAAGTAGAGATATGAAAACACTTGCCTGGCAGAATTGTTGTGAAGATTAAACCTATCATGCATTTCATGTGTTTAGCAGAGCACCTTACACAAAATAATCATTTGCTTGTATTTTAATTATTTCCCATAGACTGGCCTCACTATGATTTTTGGTATTCTAGTTTATGACTCAGAAAATCCAGCTATTTTGCTTCACTTTGGTCAAAGCATATGTTAATGAATTTTTATTTTCACACTCTGTTTAAAGCAACTAGGTATAACTTCTATTTCTTCTTTCCTTCTCCCACTTCCCTGTATATTTCTTAGTGTCTTAATGGCTGACAGCAAGGTGATGAAATTTCCATTTCAAAATGGAAAAAGTCATTCAATTTTCAAAGCAACAAATTTAAAAAAGACTTTTGACTCTGTTGTATCAGATGCAGTAGAATTACTTCTACATACTGCCAGGCGCGGTGGCTCACGCCTGTAATCCCAGCACTTTGGGAGGCTGAAACGGGTGGATCACGAGGTCAGGAGATCGAGACCATCCTGGCTAACACGGTGAAACCCTGTCTCTACTAAAAATCAAAAAAATTAGCCGGGCGTGGTGGCAGGCGCCTATAGTCCCAGCTACTCGGGAGACTGAGGCAGGAGAATGGCGTGAACCCAGGAGGCGGAGCTTGCAGTGAGCTGAGATGGCGCCACTGCACTCCAGCCTGGGGGACAGAGCGAGACTCCGTCTCAAAAAAAAAAAAAAAGAATTACTTTTACTTACTATTGTGTTTTCGATGAATATGAATATTGTGGTTCCACAGACTTTGATTATATAGTAATCTCATCCTCCAACCCTCCTTTTATTAAAAAGTAAATGCATATATGTATATATAAATGATGAGCACATATATACATACACACATAATTTGTTTATTGATTTTTCAGCACCTGCACATTCAGAAACAATCAGAGCAGAGCAAGAGAGATTACCTGTAACCCAGGGTCACTCCTGTCTCTGCCAGAGTGGGCTCTGTAAAAAGGCAGACTAAGTGACCACCTTCCTTGAGTTAATCAGATGGTGCTACTTAGCCTGAAAAATATCACCTCCCATTGGGCCTTGTAAGGTCATTGTTAGAATGCAAAACTACTTTCTAGGGGAAGGTATCATGTAAAGAGAAGTTAAATAAAATGAGGGAAAAGGAATTTCTAGGACATAGAGGCCTAAATATTGTGACGTTTTCAATTTAAATATTTTGGGGGGGTTGTGAAACTTTTAGGGTCAGAAAGTGCATTTATGGCCTGAATAAGGGCTGAGACGTGATGAGTGATGAAGGAGAGAATGCACTGGGAACACACACTGTTTGTTTAAGATTAGTGCCCCCTCTTGCTTTAATAGGAGTGATAAAGAGGGTTTAGGGTGGGATGGAGGTAGAGATTGGAGTGACCAACTGGAAATACATACAGTATTCATAGACATTTTCTTTTGTCTGAATGGAGATACTCCACTTGGTGGCCTTCATTGACCTCCTTATCACAATGCTTTGACTCTGGTCACTCAGTAAGGTCTGGAGCACTTGAGATGTTTAATTTTACAAATCTGAAAGCTAATTACATGGTGATGTGGCTGGCTGATTTAGAATTGATGATGTCTGTTTTATATAATCCCTACCACCTCTCAAGTGAAGCAAAGTTGGGTCACTTGACCTGTTTTACTCAATTTCTTGTATCAGTTTATGAGGATGCAACTGGGATCCTAAAAGCAGATCTCAGGTTATTATTTTAGAAATTTTATAGTATAACAAGGCAACAGGCTACGCAGAAGTAGAATCGTGTTCATAGTTGGTACTAAATGCATCTTTGTTAAATAAATTAATAAATATCACTGCTACTCAGTTCAATGGGATATTGTGTAGTATATTAGATGATATAATTCTACTTTTTCTTGATATACATTGTGTAATTTTAATAAAGACCAAACTTATATGAGACAGGGTAGGCAAATGCCCCATGATCTCTACTCTAAGGCTTCCATGTAGTACATCTGCAAAAATCAAGAGCAAAAATAGCTTCTCTACAGTGATTCTTATGAGTGACGTTTTACCTCTAGAAGTTTGTATTCTTGGAATTCATGAACATCTTCTTTCTAATAGTAACTTTACATTCATTAAGCCTCTTATGTTAAAGGGCTTGATTACATGTCTTGATAGATTTTGAAAAATATTGTAAAAATGTAGTTCATGAAAATCATCAGCAAAAACAATATTGAAGAGATCATAACTTTTATAGGAAAATGAAAGCAAAAGGAAAATAATGTTCAGATATTTGGTCATATCGGGCCCAGAGAGAGAAGAGACCCTATTTTGTCAGAGTAGTCAAGTTGTATTAGTCCATTCTCACACTGCTATAGATACTACCTGAGACTGGGTAATTTATAAAGGAAAGAGGTTTAATTGACTCACAGTTCTGCATGGTTGGGGACGCCTCAGGAAACTTACAATCATGGGGAAAAGGGAAGGAGGCACCTTTTTTCACAAGGCGGCAGGAAAGAGGAGAGCCAAGGAGGAACTTCCAGACACTTATAAAACCATCAGTTCTTGTGAGAACTCACTCACTATCACCAGAACAGTATGAAGAAAACCGTCCCCATGACCCAATCACCTCCCTCCCTCGACATGTTGGGATTACAGGTCCCTCCCTCGACACAGGGATTATAATTCAAGATGAGATTTGGGTGGAGACACAGAGCTAAACCGTATCACAGGCCTTATCAGTAATTTAGTAATACATAAAGCTATAGATTTAAATGAATTCATAATTGAACACAAATTGCAACAGATCAATAATGAGTGCTGACAGTTTTGTATTTGGAACAATCCTAAAGTTACATTTGTATGTATCTTGAATGTCAATCGTAACTGATTAATTAGTGGGAAAATGGCAGTATAGAGGCTGCGTATTCACTGTTGTTATAACCATGTATTGTAAGAAATGAATATGTAGTGTTAAGAAAAAGTTGACACAACTCCAGGCAATGGAATTAAAATGGCATAAAAAGGACAGCATAGGAAAGCTCAGCCTACCTTTCTGTCAGCTTTAACCTGTGTGCCCCTCCCTAAGCAAATGACAGTGCTGCAGATGACACCAGCCAGCAGCCTTGAGAGATATTTTCTGTGATGAATTGGCAGCAGAACAGCAGTGATCTCTACATTTTTACTTCTATCTTTTGTATTAAATTGCACAACCTGAGGACAAGAATTCAGCTTTTTATCTGAATGTGTATTGGGGTTTGCTATGTGAAATGTCTTCATTATTCTCAAATAACCTTTCCCTTGAATATAGAAACTGTCACCCTCGACAAAACATAGCAGTCCAAAGAGATCAATATTCAGTCTTCTTTCCAGATGTTGTAAAGGAATGAGTGAGTTCCCACAATGCTTTAGACTAATTTCACAGCGAGATGTAAAAGGAATAAATTTCTTCTCACCCCAGCCAACAATCTGTTAAAGCTCTGAAGCATAAGGCCAGGTATTTCTCGCACAGTGGTTTTTGTCCCATTGACTATACGTATGTGCCATTCTTATTCAAGACAATGACTGACTCCAACCGGCCAACCAATTTTCTCTATAGAACCTTGAAACTGCTAATACCTGATGGTGAGTTTAACACTACTGGCAGGATACTTGCATTTGTATATATTTTAAATATGTCTGTAAAATATGTGGCAATTTTAGCTTGGTGAAGGAATTTATCTTTTCTTCATCTCTAACTTAGCAACATACTGAACCACTCTTATAGGCAGAGGTGGTACATCAATCCTGTTGCACAATTACTCTATGACAGAGAGTCCCAGTGTTAGTGCCAACAAAGACCTCAGAATTCATCTGGTTGACTTACTGAAATCTGGAGAGGTTACGTTACTCATAGTCTCTTATATAGCAGTACTAAATTTAATTGTAGACTAAGAATAATCTGTAATTATTCTTGATTTGTTTAATAACAGAATCAGTTCCAGAAACCAAATCGCCAAGTCAAATATTCTTTCTATCATGTACTCCCTGTTAACCAAAATCTCATCATCTAGTCTTTATTTTAAAGTAGGGAAGGGGGAGGAAGAGGAGAAACTATAATTTTTAAAATATTTATGATGAATAAAATATTATGCTAAATATTACCACACATATCTAATCCCCAGAATGCCCCTGCAAGTTATGTATGAATATCACTAATTTTTATATTCTAGCAAAATAAAATCAGAATGTTTAATTACTGTTGCCCAATGCTCTACAGTTAACGAAACATCCATGAATCTACTTTGTACAATTCTGTTGCTAAAGTTCAACTGCAAAAAAAAAAAAAAGAATTCTTCAGGTTCTTTTGCAGGGGCAACCTGGAGTGCTCTGACTAAATACCAAAGATAAATACTGAGGTTATGTTTTCTGCTGTCCTTATTAGTCTAACTCTTGTTTCCACTGCCCATATCAGTCAGGGGAACAAAAAGGAAATTTAGGTGAAATAGTTATGGAGAATGAATGTGCTTTGCCTCTCTGTCAGCTCTCCATGGTATCACTGCAACCATGAGTCTTCTGTTTCAGTTCTATCTCCCGTTTGTAATGGAGCTCACCTCTCATCCTTGCTGGTGCTATCCACTTGGTACAGGCTTGTTTTTCTCAACTTGTATGATTCTGTTGCAGAACCAGTTTCACTAGTTGTCACTGCTCGTGCCTTATAATGTTTCCCTACCAAGTCACTGCTAATGTTATTCCTGCTTCCTGGTTTAAACCTTGCCAGAGTCACACCTTGTCTTTATGCTTACCTTTCCTGCCATCACTCCTTATGTCTCTGCTTATGTTGTCCATTTTAATACCAGCTCCATCACAGCTGCAGCAAGGCTCACAAAAGTGCAAGAGTATTCTTCTTGAGTCCTTTCATTAGGATTCAACAAAGCCCTTGTCTTTCTCTTTTCTTATGGATGCTCCAGGGTTGCAAATAATATATTAATCTTGGTCCCTCACTTTTGAATCAGCCTTGCTGGTTACATTTTTAATATGTATGCTTACCTTTGCTGCCATCACTCCCTTTGCCTCTGCTAAAGTTGTTCATTTTAATAGTAGCTCTATCAGAACTGCAGCAAGCCTCACAGAAGTGCAAGAGTGTTCTCTGTTTCTTGGGTCCTTTCATTAGGATTCAACAAAGCCCTTCTCTCTTTTCTCCCATCCAAGTACTAACCAGGCCTGACCCTGCTTAGCTTCCGAGATCAGAAGAGATAGGGCGCATTCAGGGTGGTATGGCTGTAGACGCCCTTCTCTCTTCTCTTATGGATGCTCCAAGGTTACAAATAATATATTAAGTTTAGTCCCTCACTTTTGGGTCTACCTTACTGGCTACATTTTTAACATGTATGTCAACATGGCAGAGAACACTAAATTGCTACCATAAATTGTTTCAAAGAAACAGTGTTCTATCTTGTTATTATCAATCCATCTCTCAGTCCAGTGTCGAGACCCTTCATCTCTTTTCTTCCTCAGGATGCACTTTAAGGGCACATTTCTGAATACTGGAAAGAGATGTGTGCACCAGGTTTCATTTGGGAGAGAATGTCGAGAGACTCACTCCACATTCCTGATATGATTCTTCAAAAGTTTTCCTAAAAGACTCATTAAATGCTCATGCAAAGAAAACTCCTGTTATAACAACTGACTTCTCAGCATCTCTTTACAGTGTATGTCAGTTAGAGTTCCTTCTGGAAGTCTCACAGCACTCATTCTGGCCAAAATTAAATAGAACCTGTCTTAGTAGGCTGTTTCTTGTTATATATTTTACTAGAATTATTCAATTCAGCCAGTGACTACATTCACCTCTTAAGATAACACAGTGGTTTACCTCAGCAGTCACAATTACCCTAATGAGTAAATCTGAAGAGGTTCTTTAAATGAAGTTGCTAGGAAAATATTTCAATAATTGGAAAGAGCATGGGGCTCCTCCAAAAAGCAGGTATTTAGGATGGGTGTTATAATGGTGAGACTCAGAAGAGCATCATATCAAAGAATTCAGTCAATGATAGAGAAATAAAAATGAAGGGAGAGATTGCAGGGAACTAAGAAAACAAACAAAAGAACCCGTACCATCTAGATTGCAATATGCATGAATTTCAGTGAAGATAATATTGCTCCAGATGTGGGGACAGTGGTAGTCGAGGGTCACCACTTTCATGAATGGTCATCAATTTTAATGAAGGCATAAGATGACATGTTATTTTCAGTTAAAAGAAGAAAATACTCCCAGTGTACATCAAATTCATTGATTATTTTTTCTCCTTATTCCTGGCTGTTTCTACTAGGTGTTGTACTTCTTGAGTTTTTTCTTTTTTATGATTGGCTTATCTTTTGCTATTGCTGTGGACTAGATGCCACTTGGCACCACCATATGGGCTCGTTTACTTCCTGCTATTTTATTTTTTTTTCCAGGTGTCCAGCTTCAATCAGAGTCCAGTGTATTCTAGATTATGAATATTTAATAATTAGTCACTTGCAGTGGTTCTCCTACCATGCCATAGAGAAGGCATGATCCCTGCCCATGCAGATATAATATGGGTCCAACTATCCTGCTCCTTCCTCCTTAAATGCATCAGCACATATTCAGGCATCTATCTGTAATGCTGGTTGTTGCTCTCCCGTCCAGGAGCTGGTAGGAACACAATGACCACAGATATGGCCTAAAAAAGGGTTGAGTGTCAAAAACATGCACTTCCTTGCTTTTTTACATTTCTTAGCCTTTGGTAAGAATGTTCATCACATCTACCACCTTCACACTCATCCCGACTTCTGGGAAACTTAAAACAATTTTGTTACTTATTGGAATCCTAGTCTGAAAAACCAGCTGATTGACTGCATGGGATATTAATAATTTAATGATATACTCAATCCACTTGGGAAAGCTCAAAGTCCTTTATAGTGAGCAAAAGAAGAGCTAATACCCTGGATCATTGAGAGCTACTACCCTGGATCATTATGGGGTTAAAACCTAGGCCAGGGTATCGTAATACAATGGTTTGGAAATGAGTGAAGAAATCAGGAAGCTATACATTCAAATCTTGCTCTCCTACTTTCTCAACGAATAACATGATTTAGGTTGTGTGAGCTTCATTTTCCTCTTTGTTAATACAGACTTAGCTGTGTATATGACTTTTGTTAAGACTGAGTGAGAAAATGTATGTAAAGAGCTTAGCTCAGGCTCAGTAAAAATGAGCACTCATTAAATCAAAGCTCTTGTTATGATTAAGAATTAACAGCATCCATTTACAGGTTTTAGTGTTTCTGTGAATATTTGCTCTGCTTTTGCAAATACCCCCTTTGAATGTTGGTTCCTCCTCATGGTTGGTGTAGTCTAATAGGATTGAGGCTTTCTCCTGACTGGGAGAGTACCAGGCTTAGGAGTGACTGAGCTCCTGTCTATACATGAGAGAAAGAGACAGCCTTTTGGTTTTTCCTTTGGTGGAATTTTCCCCGTGTTCTCTTTTTATTTTCTTCTCTTTCTTCTAAGACCAAGAAAAGCATGGATGGGTAAGATGAAAAGGACCAAAGAATAACTCATCCTGGCTTATAGGCAAAACTCTTTATAGAGCTTCAGAAAGATGTTACAAGAATTATAGAGCCTTTATACAGCTTACTAAACTACTCTGTGCTTCCTTTAGGTCACACAGTTTTTGGTTTAAGCCAAAATTCTCAGCATTATATGTTATCAGAGGATTACTTTTCATTCTGTCTTAGGACCCTTTTAAAATTCAGTGTGATTATTGTGTGTTTCATTACAGATTCATATTTTCAAAAACTTGTCAGGATATGGTTCCAACTTTTTATGATCAATAGATTGAAACAAAAAATTGTCACTGAGCAAAATCAATGATAGTGGATTAAGAACTTTGTAAGTTCCACCATCACTGGAAGTAATTGTGTTCCAAACATAAAATCAAAGCAGATATCATCATTGCCTCAAATTATGATTGTCACAGTTTTTTTTCTTAAGTTCAATTTAGGCTGAAATGTTTGGATTTATGATAAACTAAATATCTTTCTGAAATTAACAGGCATTATCTAAGAAGATCTCAAAAAAAAAGCACTTAAAACATAGCATATGGCTTGAGATCCAGGAGGGAGAAAATCATTACCAGAGCACATAGAAAATACCAATTAAATTAAGGTTACCACCTGCCTGGTCTCAATCAAGATATTTCACAATAAAAGGTCTGTGTCCAATATCTTGATTGACTTTATTTCTAAACCAATCTTTTCCCTTGAGGTTTGAAACCTTAACTTTCACTGTATCATTCAGCTAATCTCTATACTCACAGCCATGCCTATCTTCAAAGAAACTTATAATTTATTGTTAGGATTGTTATAAAAAATTCTTTTTTTTTTTTTTTTGAGACAGAGTTTTGCTTTTGTCACCCAGGCTGGAGTGCTGGATCTTGGCTTACTGCAACCTCCGCCTCCCAGGTTCAAGCTATTCTCTTGCCTCAGCCTCCTTAGTAGCTGGGATTACAGGCACCCACCACCACACCCAGATCATTTTTGTATTTATTTATTTATGTATTTATTTATTTACTTTTTGAGACGGAGTCTCATTCTGTTGCCAGACTGGAGTGCAATGGCGTGATCTCTGCTCACTGCAACCTCTGCCTACTGGGTTCAAGAGATTGTCCTGCCTCAGCCTCCCAAGTAGCTAGGACTACAAGCATGTGCCACCACACCCAGCTAATTTTTGTATTTTTAGTAGAGACGGGGTTTCATCATGTTGGCCAGGATGGTGTTGAACTCCTGACCTCAGATGATCTGCCTGCCTTGGCCTCCCTAACTGCTGGGATTACAGGCATGAGCTACCACACCTGGCCAGGATTGTTATAATGAAATTCTAATAGGACACCTACTCATAGTCTTGTTCTCTTCCCATCTATCTACTACATTTTTTACAGAACAATTTTTCTAAATTGTATACATGATCATGCTATTCTTCTAAATCATTTTAGTGACCCCAAATTTTCTTCATGAAAAACTTCTAAAGCCTTTGACATATTGTTAGTACAAGGCCTCCGCTGGTTTTCTCTATATACTGCTCCTTCTCCCACGTGTACCTGTAACTTAGACATTTCAGATCATCTCCAATTTATTATCACCAACATGCAATTTCTCTTGCTATTTTTGCTGAAAAGAATGTCGCTCTTCTTTCTTCCCAAGTCTCTACTAATCCCATAGGTCACTAGGCTGTATGAGGGCAATCATCGTGTGAGTTGTGCTTCCTATTATATTTCCAGCACTTATTAGAGTGACTGTTAAGTAGTGAGTAGTCAATAAATAAATTTTCTGAATAAATGACAAATTACCCAGTTTAAACATAACATCATCCAGAAAATTGTCTTTAGATTCTGGGCCTTACACTCAGTATTTTGGTAACAGGTAATGAATGTTTGTAGTCACTGGTTGTAACTGTGTCCTGATTGCATACCATCCCTCTCATGATTAAGAGCTCCTTCAAGATTGGCTACATTTATTTCTGTACCCCAAGTTTTAGCATGTGGTTTGTTTTTGGTCCAAATATTCTCATTCCTTGTTCTATACTTCATATTTTTGTTTCTATCAAAGTGCAGGGGAGACAAAAGAATTGGAAGAACTCTAACCACACTTGGCAAAGTAAAATTTGTAGATGAGAAGAATTGAAGAAATGGCTCAGAAATAAAGCAGTGGGCTTATTCAGCCTGGGGCAGAAGTCAAAGTCAGGAAATGAGTTAAAACAACTCTAATCATCAACAAAGTGGTCAAAAATGAATGGATAGTCACCTCACAAGCCCATTTATTCTTTCTGTGATCATTTACTGAGCTCTTATCACCTGTTAGGCATTATTCTGGTGCTGGGAAAAAGCAGTGATAAGCAGATAAAAATCTCGTCTGTGTTGGAGCTTTCTTGTTGGAGAGACGATAAAATAAGTAAAAAATGTAGAGCATCATTTGGTGAAGATTGCCACTGGAAAAAAAAACAATAAAATAAACCAAGGCAAGGGAAATTTATTACCAGAGAAAGATGTTGCTTTTAGATTTAAAACAAAAAAATTAAATGTGGTCAGGGAAGTTCTTTCTGAGGTGACACTTGGCAAAGGAACTTAAGGAAAAGCATATAATTCACAGTGACAGTCTATGCTCTAGTAACAGATTAACTCTGCAATATCAGTGGGATAATTCAACCAAAGATGATTTCTTGCATTTGTTGCACGTTCAGTAAGGGTTGGTGAGGTGCTCTGCTCCCCATAGTCAGTGAGGCACCAAGGCAGGTGGCAGCTCCATCTTATTTGTACTGCACAGGAGCACATGGCTCTGGATGTCTCTGTACTGTGGGAGAGAGACTAGAGAGTCACACATCAGTTTTTATGATACATGCTTCAGTCTCAAAGCCATACATATCCCTTCTGCTCACAGCCTAGTAATCAGAACTAATCACATGACTCAATCCTACACAAAGGGGCTATCAAGGAAAACTCGATGTATTAGTTTCCTCTGGCTGCTTTAACAAATTACCACAAACTTAGAGGCTTAAAGCAAGACAAATTCATCATAGTATGGTTCTGAAGATCAGACCTTCTAAAATAGTTGTTGGCAGCTGTGCTTTTTCCAGAGGCTCTGAGGGACAATTTATTGTATTGCCTTTTCCAGCTTCTAGAGCTGTCCTTATTCCTTGGCTTATGGCTCCATTTGACATTGTCTCTTCTCCCTCTGCTTTCATCATTGCATTGCCTTTTCTCCAACTTTGAGCCTCTTTCCTTCCTCTTACTAGGATACTTGTGATTATATCAGGCACTCCTGGATGATTCGAGATACTCTCCCCATCTCCAGATCTTTAATCACTTTGCAAAGTCTCTTGTTATGTAAGGCAACATAGACGCATGTTCTGACATGCTCTGGGGCATAGAATGTGGACAACTTTGGAGGCAGAGCATTGTCCTCTCCACCACACTTGATATGATACAACAAAAAGATTTCTACTACTGGAATGAACCCAGTATTCTAGATCTGGGTCAAAAACAACATAGTTAATGGAGCAACAAATTCAAAATCTCTGTGTTGGGAATACATTGAGGGCTCACCAAGGACATGAGTGTGGATAGGTGGAGCACGAGGGAGAATGGCAGGAGATAAGATCTGAAAGGTAAAGGAGGAGTGGGTGGAAGGAGGTCATGAAGAGCCTTCCCTGTAGGCCTTTATCTTAAGTGGGCTGGGAAGCCATTAGAAAGTATTTACCAGATGAGGAACATAATTTGAGAATAGACTGCGGAGTTGAAATAAAAAGCTGGAAAGAACACATCGAAGTGAGTCAAAACAGGAGAACATTCAAAGTGGCAACAGCAGCTGAGAGTGAGGTCCAATCCAACTAACTATGTTGACTACACCAGCTGATTTCTATTAAAATTCTGGTTTATCTTTCAAGAGCCCTGCGGATTCTGGCAGCAAGAAAATTGTGTATAGAAGAATTGAGACAATTTACCTATCCAGCTACATTTTAGAATATTAGGTCACAATTCTTCCCAAACTTTTTGTCATAATAATTATATATGCATAGTGATTTAGAACAGAATACGTTTATTTAGTGTTCTATGTATATATTTAGTGTAGAAGGTAGGTGAAGAAAGGTTAACACAACACTGTCATAAGAAGGAATTTGTGTGTTATTTTATTCACTAGACTCTAACTAATTAGAGAAAACAGAAGATTTTCTCCCCTTTGAGTTGATATTTAACCAACAGAGAAAATAAGGGGGTGGGGTATAAATAGCTTCACGAAAAGAGTCAATTTTTATTGTGTGCTAGTATTAGTGAGCACAAAATAGCGTAGATTATTATTATGCTAAACAATAAATGTAAGGGGAATAATCTTATCTTCAAATTTAGAGATTAGGAAACTGAGTTTAGAGATTAAGAACTGCTTAAACTCAACATCAATCACAGCATCTAAGTTGTACAGCCAGGGTTCCAACAGATAGGCTCACCCCAGAATCAACCCTCTCACCACTATGTGTCTTCCATGATCTGAAGTCTACCCCCATCTCAATCAAATATACACAAGTATTTTCAGAATATTCAGCCAATTATCATAGTAATTAAATTAATAATCAAATTAATTTATAATTTTTGAATTATCAAATACATTTGATGTTCATAGGTAATTCTGAGCCTGTAGAAAGAAACTCATTCAAATAATACCATATAATTCCTGGTGTAGATATCTAACACTGTAAAGTAACTCATATGTTTTATAAAGCTCTCTGGTAAACCACAATTGAAACAAAAAATGTTTTCAAATTAAAACTCATTGTAACTTTTTATCCATAATTTTTTCTAAACTCTTTTTGCAGATATTTTTCTTTCTAGGCTCTTTAACCTCTTGGGAGTAGCAAACATCTTAATTTTGCTTTTTATTGTATAAAATTTGTGATTTATTTGACCTAATTTAAAAATCATTCTGGTATCTTGGGATTTTTATAATCAAGCTTATGCTATATCTCTTTTTCTCTCTTTCTTAATTTTGTCCAATTAATCATATCCCCCTGGACATCCTGTTTTCAGAATTCAGATTGCAATGTTTCTTTGATCAAGTTTTGGCATTTAATGTGCACATGTGGGGGTATACATTATAGCTGTCAAAGGCGTTTGAAATACTGAGGCCCCCTTCCCCCAATTACTCATGTACACATCATACCTGCCCATTAACATTGCAAAAAATATTTCAGTAAAACATATTTCAGTGGATATGGTCTTCAACCTAACGGTAGATTTTGTTATTTGCTTTCTGTCCAAATATTGGAGAAATAATTCAGTAAGAAACACAGAACAAGAATGTAAGATTTATCCAAAGATATAAAAAATCTTGTGTGTGTGTATGTCTGTGTGTGTTTGTGTTAATTCAGACCATTTTACAAAGTGTATAAATCAAAGATTTAGAAAACAAAACATTCACTTTACCTTTATGAGACAATAGGAAGTCTAATGAGAAAAATGAGTGTATATTCCGTTAAGAATCAGAGAAATGTTTCAATAATTTTTAGAAAAGTACTTTTAAAATTTTAATATGTTCCAGGATAATATTATAATACCTATGTTTTGTTACACAAACCTTTATATTATACAGAATTCTCATCACTCACTCCATATAATGGCACACATTTAAAACTACTTTTGCTTTTGCCTTTTTTTTGTTTGTTTGGTGTGTGATCATCTTTAATCTTACTTATTTCAGTTTCTGTGCTCACTTCTGATTCTAGCAGCAGTTAGATCATAGATATACCCCTTTCCCGAATTCAATCCTATGATATGTGAAATTTACACAGGCAATTGTGTTCCATGCCGGGATTGGTAGTCAGTTGCCAGTTTGAATCAGAGCTTTGCTGTTCTGCAAATGTTTTAAAATTTTTCTGAACAAAGAAATGAGACCACATCAGGGCTGTGGAACTGTATGTCTTTCCCCATATGACCACCCTGTCTTCCTTCATTGGCTGTACAATAGCAGATACGGAATCACTGACTGTGGAGTCATAGAAAGAAGCGGGTTACAAATAAAACAGCTTTTTCTAAAGCTGTTCAAATCAATATATTTTCTTCAAATTGATGTATCTTTTCTTAGAGAAACAGGAACATGGGATTACTTTTTCTTTCAACAAATTCAACATTGAGTGAATAAGGGAACAGTTCAAATATAAAAGTAATGGGAGGCCACAAGCAGATTTACTTAAACCCCCCCTCAGTGTTTTGCATGTGAGAAATATCAGTGGACACTGGAATGAGAGGAAGATAATTTTCCAGAATCACAGAATCACAGATCAGTTGCCCTTTGTTTGGACCTAAGTGACAGAAAGGGGTGAATTGAGAAAAGAAA
Organism: Pan paniscus; assembly: GCF_029289425.2. Taxonomy (NCBI): domain Eukaryota; kingdom Metazoa; phylum Chordata; class Mammalia; order Primates; family Hominidae; genus Pan; species Pan paniscus. The sequence goes on along the minus strand of NC_073261.2, from coordinate 44,845,491 downwards.
TAAAAATAAACCAATTCCATACACTGAATTAACTGTGCAAAGCCTATGGCTGAGCATTAATAAATTGCATGATGAAAAGCAGAAGAAAATTGTTATGTCTAAACTAAAGGCCGATTTTTCAAAGACATTAGAGAAAATTAAAAATAAGCAGGATGAGACAGTGAGAGACGATTACCAGAATGCTGATAACTTGGAAGAAAAGCAAACAATTCAGTGGTAAAGTAAAAACAAGGATTTATAGAATGCATCCCTATACATCTCTATCTGGACAGAAATTCAAATAATTTAGTAGATCATGAAAAGTTAGTTATTTTTGTAGTAAATCACCTTTTAGAGTAGGGGCTGTAATTTATTTCATACTAAATAGTATGTCTGTTATTTCAGAAACTGTTCTGCGGATTGCAAATTAGAAAGGATTAGACCTTGCTCTTGCTGTCCATTGACTATTATCCATTATTTTTTACTTTATAGTTACAAATACATATCAGAGGAAAGCAACCCAATTCTACTGAAAATGTCAAAATGAATGTTAATTTAAAAAATAACTATTGCTTCAGATTCTTGATTTTTAAGTTTTCTAGGTGATGGAATTTTAATTTGTTTTCCTACTTTGAGAAATGTTTTGACCTGAACTTGTTTGGAATTTAATACACCCACACATCCATAAAATTGCAACTTTTAAGCACTTCTAACAGATGATCCAGCTGATGGCAGGATGACATTGATGATCTGTTTTTTTCCAATTAAACATTACTCCAGCTGCCACAGTTGTGCTGAATAGAAGGGAAAACTGCAAACAATGAACCCTGAGGGATATAAAAATTAAGTATCTGTCTGCTTGAAGAAGAGGCTGATAATGAACCTTCTTAGCAGTTAGCCATGTGGACCACTCATTTGTCACTTTGTGTATAGTAGACTAAGCAGTGCTGTTACTGTTATTTATATTTTCACATGCATGAATGGCCTAAACAACTAGACCAAAGGCCCTCAAAAGTAGAGAGTATATGCCAATGTTTATATGTCCAATGTTTGGCAAAGTTGCCTACATTTAGCAGAAGTGAGGTAGTATCAAACTCAAATAAATTACAGAAATGAAACACTGAAATTAAATGTTGCATTTGAGAGGAAAGAAATGTAATTCAGGGCATACACACAAACCAAGTGGTCTTCTGTACATCTAAAGAAAAAAAACAGAAGGTTAAAGAAAAAAGAAACTTTCAAGATAAAAGCATCAGTTGAAATGTCCAGGGGAACTACACAATTCTGCTTTTGTTTCTGTAAATATATTAATATATAGTTTTGCTGTAATCTATATTTCTTAAAATTAATATCTGAATTCTTTGAATTCGAATTTTGATATTTTATGCTTTTTAAAATAGCTAAACATAAAATATAAAGCATAGGAAGTTTGAAAATAAGACTATAGCAAAAGGAATACGATGTATATATTACCCCCCCACATTAATGTGGTATATTGATAGCAAAGTAATAGACTTTATAACAATAAAAGATGTAATAAGGAAAAAAGTGATTGATGCATATAATAATAAACAATTTACCAAAAAACCCTCTAAGCTATTTTATGCCTAATAATATAGCTTCAAAAGATATAAAGCAAAAATATAACTAATAGGAGAAATTTCAAGAACATATTATCGAATGTGTCAACACAATGGAGAAGAGTTTTCTAAGAAAGAAAGAAACACATTAAATACAAAAAATAATAAGGATATACAGAAGTTTTGAACAGACATTCTAGAACACCGAACTTGCAAATTAGAAGGTTAAAATTTTTTCTAACTCCTACATGAGATATTTTTCTTAAAATGGAACAGGTGGTACTTTATTAATGCTCAATAAATTTGAAGGACCATGTGTCATAAGCTCGTACTCTCTATAACTCCTTTAAATGCTCAGAAACCAAAGATATTTTACATAAGCTTTTATATTTGAGAATTATTAAAGTTCCTTCTAAATAGGTCTTGGATTCAATAATAAATATTTTACTAAATGTATTAGTCTATTCTTACACTGCTAATAAAGTCATACCCAAGACTGGGTAATTTATAAAGGAAATAGGTTTAGTGGACTCACAGTTCCACATGGCTGGAGAGACCTCACGATCATGGCAAAAGACAAAGAGTAAAGGAACGTTTTAAATGGTGGCAGGCAAGAGAGCTTGTGCAGAGGAACTCCCATTTATAAAACCATCACATCTCCTAAGATTCATTTACTACCCCGAGAACTGTATTGGGGAAACCAGTCTGATGATTCAATTATCTCCACCTGGCCCTGCCCTTAACACATGGGGATTATTACAATTCAAGGTGAGACTTGGGGGTCGTGGGGGAACAGCCAAACCATATCACTAAAACATTTATAAATTTAATCAAAAGAAAAAAATGAAAATTCTATATAACATCACGTGGGTGAAGCTAAAGTAGTACTTCAGGGTAATTTTATCTTAAATGCTTATTGGGATAATCATCTAAATTAGGAAGTTAGAATAAGGAAAAAACATAAAAACTGCAAGAAGAAATAGAATTAAATAAAGATAGTGGTAGGTATTAACTAAATAAAAAACATTCTTACAGTAAAGAGGAGAAAATGGCTGTAAGTACATTATTTAAAACAAAAAAGTACATAGATAAGCCTCTGGAAGATTGACCAGGAAAAATGAGAAAAACCCTAATGATCATTATTAGAAAGGTCATATTTAGTTAGAAAAGAGAAGAGTTAGGCAACATAAGAGGATATTATTTAAAAAATATTTGAAAACATAGATACTGAGCAGTGCTCAGTAATTAAGGTGAGAGTGTTTTCCAGAATGTCTATTTCTAACCATATTGGCATCTAAAGAAAGTGAAAAGGTTTTGAAAGAATACACAAGGCCTAAATTACTCTATTGACAGTGTCACACAAATTTTAGGAAGAAATAATTCCTATATTATGCAAACTATTCCACTGAGTGAAAAGAGAGTAAAAGTTCTTTTCAACTAGTTTTATAAGGCTAGAATAACGTTATACCCAAATTAGATAAGGACGGTAGATTTACTAGCCAGGATTTTTTAAATAAACAAAACCAACAGGATGTATATATGGAAAGAAATGTATTAAAAGGAATTCACTGTCATGATTATGAAGACTGGAAAATCCCAATATCTGCAGGGTGAATCAACAAGCTGGATCCCCAGGAATGCCAATGGTGCAAATTCTAGTTGAGCTGAAAAGCTTGAGGACCAGGAAAATAGATGCTTTAGCTCCTGTCCTGAGGGCAGAAAACTCAAGACCCGGGTTGAGCTGATGTTTCAGTTCAAGTTTGAAGGTAAGAAAAAGGCAATGTCCCAGTTTGAAAGCAGTCAGGCAGGAGGAATTCTCTCTTAGTCAGAAGAGGATCAGCCTTTAGTTCTACTCAGGCCTTCAACTGACTGACTGAGGCTCATCCACATTAGGGAGAGCAATCTGCATTACTGAGTCTACCGATTTAAATGTTAATCACATCCAAAACACCCTCACACCCTCATAGAAACACTCAGGAAAATATTTGACCAACTATGTGGGCAACCAGTGGCCCAGTCAAGTTTACACATAAAATTAGCCATCACAATATACCAAAAAATTAGTTAACAATATTACTTATAAATATACATGTGGCCGCTGGGCGCAGTGGCTCACACCTGTAGTCCCAACACTTTGGGAGGCCGAGGCAGGAGGATTAACTTGAGGTCAGGAGTTTGAGACCAGCCTAGCCAACATGGTGAAATGCCTATCTCTACTAAAAATACAAAACTTAGCTGGGCATGGTGGGGTGTGTGTGTAATCCCAGCTACTTGGGAGGCTGAGGCACAAGACTCACTTGAACCTGGGAGAAAGAGGTTGCAGTGAGCAGAGGTCACACTTCTGCACTCCAGCCTGGGCAACAAAGTGAGACTCCATCTCACTTTGTGTGTATATATATATATATATATATACACACACACACACACACACACACACACACACACACGCACATAGAAAATCCTAAATTTCTAATCATCAAATCAAATCTATGAGGGCCTATCACTGTACATGTATTGTATATATACATATATATTTAACTTACTTTATTTGCAAACAGTAGAAAAGAAGAGGCATATTATCATTATAAAATGCAGAAAAATGGATAGCATTTATTTAACATAGTTATATATATGTATAAATCTTTTAAAATTTAATTAGAAGAAAATATACTCAGCCTGATGAAATACAAAATTAATCAGCAATTTTTATCTTTATGGTAAAATCTTAAAGACTTTATGTTAACAATCAGGAATAAGATAATAATTGCCAATATTAATGTTCTTCTTAATTTGTACTTCCTAGATGTTCCTAAAGTGAACTGAAGAAAAATGAATGAAATATATGAAGATTAGAAAAATAAAAAGTCTAATATTACTATCTGTAGGCATGATAATTATTTCTTCTACATTTATACTAATAAGAGAATTTACCTATATTAAGCATGCAATTAGAAAATAAAATTATATTTTAAAAGATCTAAAATTATGTAATTTGACTCAGAGTTAAAAAAATATGAAATTAATATAAACCTGAATGGACTTATGAAGAAAATTAATACACTAAAAAAGGATTAAGATAAAAGAACAGATACCCAACATTCATGAGGAGGGTGATTATATTTTAGAAATGTCAATTATTTCTAAATTCTCTATAAATATAATGCTATTACAACCAAAGAAAACTGAAAAACTAGTTCTAAGTGACATGTGGATAATTAAAGCGCTAATAATAAAGTGATTTTGAATAAGAGCAAGGTGTGTGTGTCCTAGTTTGAGATCAAGATGTATCATTAAATGATAGAAATTAAAATAAAGGAAAATGACAGATACAAACCCATGTAACAAAGTCAAATCCAGAAACATTTTGCATGCCTAAATCTTAGGCATGTAGATTAGGTGGCAATGTAGAAGATTTGAGAAAGAAGATTGTTCAACAAGCACTGCTAATATAATTGGTTTCCACATAAAAGATAATATTAAATTAAGTCACTCTCAACATTTAATAAAAATTCTAAGTGCATTAAATAATAAATACAAAAATAAACTTCAAAATATGAGAAAATATCTATATACATTTGGGAAATGAAAGAATTTCTCAAAAAAGAGACAAAAAAGCATTAGTATAAAATAAAACTGATTGCATTTAACATTAATAAAATATAATCAACCCAAATATAACGGAAAATATGAAAAGACAACCAGAATAGGGAGAAAATATTTACCACTTACTGGTATGAGAAAGACAAAATTCACACTATGTTAATACAGTCTACGAATCCATCAGACTCACAAACACACACACACAACTCAATAGAAAATACACAAAAATACAAACAAGCAATTTATAGAAGAAACATGATCAACTAATAAACAGTTGTCAGGATCCAGAACTTTAACAGTAATCATGGTAACGCAAAATAATCAAATTATTCTTAAAAATAAAATAAATATTACATGGAATACAATTTTCTTATTAGATTTACAGTTTTTTTTTTTTAACTATGCCAATTCCAACATTAGGGGAAGATGTAAAGCACTGTTTTGCACTGCTGAAGTGTAAATATTAAGAAACCCTCACATAAGCACTTTGGGAGATACAGAAATAAATGTTCATATCCACATTGTTTTTAAAAGAAAAAAAAATCTAAAAGCTTCTCCCTAGTAGCATGGAAAAAATACGTTATTTTTTATTTTTGTAATGAAATGCTCTAGCATGATCTTTTTTTTTTTTTTTTGCAATATTTTAACTCTTAGTCTGAGCTTAGTCACTGTATTAATTTTACATATTTTATATATTTTAAATAGTAGCTTATATAATGCTGGAAAAACAGAAAATCACAGTACTATTTATGGGATACCAGAGATTGTATTGCACTTTTGAGGAGGCACGTCCTTCAGCTGAAGATCACTACTCCTTCTGGGCAGCTACTGTAAACAGCTCTATGTTCTCTGAATTCCACAATGCCCAGAAAACAGCCATCCTAGAAGCACAATTCTCATTTAGTCATGTTTATTTTTCTTCTGAATGATTGCTGAAATCTGTCCATTCTTTTGATCTCTGCAGTCATCAGCTGCCATCGTTTTTCACCTGGATAACTGCAAAAATCTCTTACTTGGTCTCTACTTACCTATTTATGGTGCCTTCTAATCTGTTCTCTACACTGCATTGCAGCTGAAGGGATAGTTTAATTTAAAAGTCGACAGTCAGACTTTTACATGGCTTTCTGTTTTTCTGATAATAAAGTTAAAATATGTAATCTGATTTTACATGACTTTGTAATTGTATATGATCTTACCCTTGTCTAACTCTTGTTTACAGTACCTCAGTTACCACCAATATTTTAATTTTTACAGTCTGCCATGTTTCCTTCTAAATCAGCACCTTTGCATGTACTGTTTCTTTTACTTCAAGCAGGCTTTCATTCTCTCTTGGCTTCATAAACTTCTCGTATTTCTTCATTTCTCTACTCAGATTCACTGCCGAGGAAATCCCTCTGTGAATCTCTAGACTACGTGTTTCCTTCTACAGTATGCTTTCATGGTTTCGTATCACTTTTCTTCATTGTACTAATTTCTGTTTGTAATAATGATCCAAATACATAATTTATCATTTGATTAATATCTCCTTTTCCCACCATGTTGAGTAACAATTATGTCTGCTACAGGCCTCCTGGTATCAATGTTTGCTAGTACAGCACTAATAGAGCTGCCTCTCAATAAATAATTACTGTGTAAGAGATACAAAAAATTGACTCTATAAGAATTCCATTTAGAGGAAGCCCTGAATTAAACAAAAAACAGGAAAATATTTGGGAGGCCGAGGCGGGTGGATCATGAAGTCAAGAGATCGAGACCATCCTGGCCAACATGGTAAAACCCCACCTCTACTAAAAATACAAAAATTAGCTGGGCATGGTGGTGCATGCCTGTAGTCCCAGCTACTCAGGAGGCTGAGGCAGGAGAATTGTTTGAACCCGAGAGGTGGAGGTTGCAGTGAGCTGAGATTGCGTTACTGCACTCCAGCGTAGCGACAAAGTGAGACTCTGTCTCAAAAAAAAAAAAAATTGTTAAGTGTTTTAGGGTGAAACTCCAGGGGTACCTGAACTTAGGAGATAGTTCTATGAAGGAGAAGACAGAGGAGAAATAGAAGGAGGAGAAGGAGAAGGAAAGAGAAGAGAAAGAACAGGGGAGAGAAAGGGGGAGGGCAAAGAATAGAAGAAGGAATTTTAAAAATTGATAATAAGATCAGTGAGAAAAAAACTAAGGAGGTAAAATATATATATAGTGTTATTCAATTGTTCGTTATTTCATTTATGTACTAACTACTAATTCAGCTATTATTTATTGTACATTTACCATGTACTAGCCACAAGGGCTACAGCAATAAGCAAAACAGAATATTGTTCCCCCAGTTTATAATATAATGAATATAAATATTTAAACAATGAATACATGAGCAAGAGCATTTTAAATAGTGCCATGCTTTGTAGAGCCAAACAGGATGTACTGCCATAAGCCTACATGGATGATGGAGAAAGAGTTTGGGATGTACTCCCCTCTCAATATTGAGTAAAATTCTTTAAAGAAGCCAATAATAACCATGTAAAAGCAGATTTCTGCACTTAAGTTATTACCAGTGAGACTGAGACTGCACAAAATAAAGATATACAAAGTGAAATGGAAGAGAGAGCAACAAGTCATGGGAATGGGTAGAAACTGTGGCCAACTTTCTAGATTGACAAAGGGTTAGAAAAAAGCTAGCCTTAGCTGATATCAGTTCAACATTTGCAATGTGTTTAAATTATCTAAAATAACTTAAATCAAAATATTGTAGTTCATCACTCAAGCCCACAGAAGAGAGAATATGGGCACATGTGATACAGAGCTTACGATCTTATGCCCTCTTTGATGAAGTAATATAACATTTAAAAGCTGGATTTTGAGGAGATCAGAGTTAAAGTGCAAGATATTTAATCTAAAAGAAATAACATTTTAGAGAACATCTTATTATCTTGATCCTGTCTGTAGTTCATAAGTAGAAGAATAACAACAACAACAAAAAAACTCCATGGAAATTTAGAAGTAAATAATTTGCTAGCTGGGAAAAAAGAAATGCCATCTATTGAAGATTCAATAGAAGAATAAATGAAGTAATGGAGTAAGAAACAAATGAATTCATTGCTTTCTTATTTTTCTTTGAAATCAATGAAGAAAACAAACATTAGATATAACAAACAGCTTCCTTTGCCACTTCAGGTCCATTTTCCCCCTTCTCTACCTTGCTTTGTGTCCATTATAGTTGGCCTATGTAAACTATGTCTAGAGTTCATTTGCCAGTAGGATTTAGAAGAATTTGGATAATGAGGATCCTTCCATAAGATGAGAAAGAGGGAGGAGAGTGAGACACGTATTTTTCCCTAGCTCTCTTGCTGCAACACAACACTTGTTTTGGGATGACCACACAATTTCTTTTCCAAATTGGGACATACTTGAAAGTGAAAGAGGCAATACTAATGGTTCTACTTGCGCGATAGGGATAAACCTCAACTAGCACAAACCTGTACGTATGTTCATCCTAACTTGGGCTATAATCCTCAGTAAGTCACATTGTTCTATACAATTCCCTCCTCTTCTGGGCACCAGCTACCTCTGCTTCCTCTAGTCCACTGTTTCTCAAACATTATCATGCATCAGAGTCACCTGTGAAAACAGATTGCTGCATGCCAGTCTTAATTAGAGTTTCTAATTCAGGGGTGGATTCTGCGAATTTGCACGTCTAATAAATTCCCAGGTGAAGCTAATGCTGATGGTCCGAGTTTCAAGCTTTGAGCACCACTGTCCTCATCGTTTCAGCTTTGGTGCTACTAGCTATTGGTCTCTGCATAGTCACAAGAAGCCCTCTTACACTTGTTCACACTTTTGCATATGTCCTTTCTGTAAATAATTTTCCTTTATTTATTTAGATTACTATACAATTATGAAAACCAGAGCTTCATCATTATAGATTCTTAAAGTTTCCTTCAACAAAATGTATTCACAGCTAACCCCCACCTCAGAGTGAGAAGGATGGTTAGTTGTGCAGGGCCTCATGGGATTCATAGGCTTCAAGTATGTCCTCAGTGTGCTTGCTTCTGTGGAATAGACACTACTGGAGAATCTATAGTTTTTGTTCTGTCTCACTATATCTAGCAAGTCAAGGTTTATGACCCTATGATTAGGAATGATGGAAAAAACAGAGAGCTGTGGAAATAGATCCATATGGAAGAAAGTGCTCATAGCTTTTGTATTATTATTACTAATTCTGAAAAGTTTTTCCTCAGCAAACATCATAATTATCTAAGAAGTAACTGATAGTACTATCAAGTTTTATCTGGTTATTTTAGTCACCTTAATGATCACCAGAACACTTCATGGAATATTTCATTGATGTCTACTCAAACAAATCACTAAAACTTGAAAATACCTGTAGCTGAACCAGGGGCTTTTTTATCAACTCAAAGAAGAGTTTGCAAGTTTAGGCCCAAGGACAGGGAGAGAGGAATACAAAATAAAAGAGAGCACAATAATTTGTGTCTTCTAAGGGGCCCTGCTAATTGCCACTTCACAAATGTAATTTGCATATCAGCCATAACCAGCAACAGTCTAAAATCACTTTGGGGTTGAAGGTTGGCTGGAATGGGAAAGGGAATTTAAATAATTCTACTTTATCTTCTTAAGGAAAAAACAAGCTCAAGAGCAATACTCAAATTTAATGATGCCAAGTGAACTAAACCTAAATGTCTGTGTGTATAGGCCTAAATTATTTTAACATTATGTTTGCATCTCTGAGTGATGGGAATATCTTAATCTGCCATATAACCAATAGATTGTCATAGATTTTGCTAGCACTAACATTTGCTGGGTTTTCTAAAACATACTGTACAATTTGATTGCACCAAGGTATTCTTTTCAGTGCTATCTTATACTTGTAATTCTTTCTAATACTCCTATGCAGCTAAGTTCTCACAGGTAGCAGTACATGGCAGAATTGGAATTCAAACCTGGGTATGTGCAACTCCAAAGTCAGGACTCCTAACCATCAAATGATTCTGTGTCTTCAGCCCCTATATGACTTTCCAGACCCCTTTCTTTCTCTTGTTTACATAGAATATACATTCACTCACTCACTTATTGACATAACATTTGTGAAAATCATTCTAATGCCAGGTAACATGTTATGACCACATGATCCAGTATTGTGAGCAAACAGAAAGACAACACCAGTTTTGAGGCAATAAACACCTTGAGGACAGAGATGGGTCTTTTGTCTCTCTATATCCCAGGGATCAACAGGACCCTCATAAAGTTGTGGTCTCATCTCCATGGAAACCCAGGCAGAGGAGTCATTGATGGGAGTAGGTCTCACAGAGGATGTGGGCCGTGAGTTGCAAACATGAATCAGGAAGGATACTGTGAGGCTAAAACAAAGAGAACTGACCATAAACATCATGCCCTAGTTGGTACATTGTTTTCTCACAGGGATATAGGTTAGGAATTCCAAAACCATTTTATTCTTTTACTGGTGTTGAATAAATAAATTGTAAATAATGAAAGTAATGTTTCTCAATGCTGGAGAAAGCATCTACAATGAAGGAAAAAGTAGGAACTAAAATAAAACCTGTGCTTTTAGACTGGAACTTAAGGTATCAGTATAGGCTGCATGAAAACATACACACGCAGAAAGATAAATAAATACAGATATAAATATAGATGTGTATATGCATGAGTTTATGTGCGCATATACATACATATGAAAGTCTTTTTGGATGCATTTCTGTTTCTCTAAAATGCCTTCCTGTGCTTCAAAAATGTAGTGCTATCCACTGTGAGAGACTAGGGGCAGTGACATCCATTAGCAATGAGCACAGCCAGCACCCAGATCTTGGCTTCTAATACCATCCTCAACTACAATGAATCAGGGCTCCTTAGTAAACTGGCTGATTCTGGGGCTCGGGCAGGGAAAATAAAGACAAGCCTGGAGCTCCTGGCAGTGCCAGAAAGTAAGAATGTACTAAAAAAAAATCCATAAGTTCGTACTTATATGAATAAATATTTAAAAAACAAATAAATTGAAAGTGAATAGGGAGACTGGGCGCAGTGGCTCACACCTGTAATCCCAGCACTTTGGGAGGCCAAGGCGAGTGGATCACCTGAGGTCAGGAGTTCAAGACCAGCCTCGACAACGTGGTGAAGCCCCGTCTCCACTAAAAATACAAAAATTAGCCAGTTGTGGTGGCAGGTGCCTGTAATCTGAGCTACTCAGGAGGCTAAGACAGGAGAATTGGTGAAACCTGGGAGGTGGAGATTGCAGTGAGCTGAGATCATGTCACTATACCTTAGCCTGGGTGACACAGTGAGACTCTGACTCAAGAAAAAAAAAAAAGTGGACAGGGAGATGTTCCAAGTGTTTCTTGCAAGAAATTTCAATTAATAAATATATAAATAATGAGGAAAATAGAAAATCACCATTAATACATCACAGTAATAAATTCCTGGACAAGATCCACCAATAAATGCTAAGATAAGTAGGTGAAAGTTTCAGCAGAAACAGAATGTTTGCATAACCTCAGAGTATGTTCCCCCACATGTTTAGTAATTACAAAGGGAAAAAGTAGTTTAAGGTGGAGAACCCTGGCAGCCTTCACCTTAGTCAACTGCTTGGGGTTCATATTGCCAGTAAAACACAGCATCACGTACCCTCTGAAATGATGTGCAGTGCACATCAACTCTGTTGTATCCTTCCCACTAATGCATAGCTTTAAAACTCATCTTAAGAAAATGTTAGGCAATTTCAAATTGAAGGACATTCAGCATACTAACTGACCCTTTAAAAGTGACTTGAAAAATATTAAAGAAGAAACATGAAAAAATTTTTGAAAAACAAGAAAGAGTGACGAATTGTTACAAGTGGGAGGAGACTACAGAGACAGGACCACTAAATTCATGTGAGATCCTGGATTCGATTTTGAAACAAACAAACAAATAGCAACAACAAAAAAAATTGGTAGAAAGAATGGACATTACAAATCTAATGCCTATGAGACACTACCTCACACCTGTTAGGATGGCTATTATCAAAAAGTCAAGAGCGAGGGGGGAAAGAAGGAGAAGAAAAAAAAGTCAAAAGATAAAAAATGTTGACTAGGTTGTAGAGAAAAGGGGACTCTTGTACTGTGTTGGTAGGAATGTAGATTGGTACATCCATTATGAAAATAGTATGGAGGTTTCTAAAGAAATTAAAAACAGAATTCTCATATGACCCAGCAATCTCTCTTCTGAACATATACTCAAAGCAAATGCAATTACCACCTTGTAACAATATCTGCACACTCCCATGTTCATTGTGGCATTATTCACAATAACCAAGATAAACAACCTACGTGTCCATTGAGGAACAAATGGATGAAGAAAATGAAATATTATACAGCCTCCCGAAAAGAATGAGATCTTGCCATTCTCACAACATAGATAAGGTTGAAGGACATTATTCTAAGTGAAATAAACCAGACACAGAAAGAAAAATATTACATGATCTCACTAATATGTGATAGAAAACAAAACAGTAGTTACTCCTGTGAGGGTGGGGAGAGCAGAATTGGAGATGTAGGTAAGAGAATGTAAAGTAGCAGATATGTAGGATGAACAAGTCTAGAGATCCAAGGTACAACATGAGGGCTATAGGTAATTGTAAACATGGGATTCATGCTAAATGAGTAGACTTATCTACTCTTGCCACACACACGTGCACACACACACACATGCACACACACAAATGGGTAACAATGTAAGATGATGGATATATCAATTGGCTTTATTATAGTAATCTTTTCGCTATCTATATGTATCCCAAAACATCATGTTGTGTACGTTAATTATACACAATAAAAATTATTTTTAAAAAAAGAATATAAAAAAATGGACATTTAACCAAGTTTAATAAGGTAAATAAACACCGTATGGTTATGTAAGTGGTTGAGTAAGGGAAAGTGAATGAGGGATATAGGAGCACTCTTCGTCATACATTTGTAATTTATTTGTAACAGCCCCACAGTCGGGACTATAGCTAAGAACTGTAGGGCACAGAGAATTTAGAATTCAGATTTTCTCTTTAAAGGATACTAAGGGAGCATAAGCAAGCCTCCCCATGGGAAGATGCAAATGTACAGGGAAATGGGAATACATTTAAGGCTCAGAGATCTCCGTAAGCCTGTACGGACACTCAATGGAGGAAATGAAATCATAAGGCAATGTTTTCAAAGTCCTCATGATGGCACAGAGAAATACCCGAGCTAATGTTACAAGAAAACAAAAATAAAATATACACTATAATAACTGTGTGAAAAACAAATTTACTCAGAGAGGGGGGAAGATGAAAGCAACAACCACTGTTAACGTTTCCTTATACATCTAGATGATGGGAACGGATGATTTATTTTCTTGTTTCAACTGTTCTGCATTTTATTTATTTACAATTTCACCTTGCTCAAAAGATAAAAGATTTAAGGCAGCTTGATCTGAATTTTTCATTAATAAACATGGCATTTTAAACATGCAAAAAACATTGAGGATTTTTGAGGTGCAGGAAGGCATTTTAGACAAACAAAACCTCATCAACAAAGATATGAAAACACACACTGCATATTTGAGAAATGGTAAACGGGTGTGATTGGATCGCAGGGTGAAAACGGTAAATAATGAGGCTCGCAATGTAGGCTGACAAAAAATTGTGGCAAAATGCTCACAGGCATATAGAAGAGCTCCTGGACAGATGTATTGGCATGAATTTCACAGAGGGGAAGTGGTAGAGTCTGTATATTAGAAAAAATAACCACAGTAAGGGAGGTAGGGAGTAAATGATGTCAGGTAGGGATATGACTCATAGACTGAGACCAGGAAGGGATCTAGTGGCCTTAGATTGCCCTCTGGGACCTAGGATTCCAGCTTGAGTGTGCCTCTGAACTTGGACTCATTAGTCTGAAACAAATCTCCTTTCAGACAAATCTACTCAGATACCATGCTGGAAAATATCTGATAAACAAATTCACCTAAGGGCATTCATGCATTAATTATGGTGAAATTCAGTTATTACTTTCAATGACGTTCTTTTAGGCTGACTTTAGTACCAGGATAACTTCAGAAAATCTATTAAAAATATCTGAAAATATAAGTTGTTGATATCAACATCAGGACATTTGAAAATATTATCATTATTCTTCATAAAAAACATAATAGAATTACTATTATTTTTTAATTGGGAAAGATGTAAGCTAGATGATTTATTTTGTGTACTCACCATAATAATTTCTATTGCCTCTGGCATATTAACAGCATTTAATCTTAAAAAATATTAGGAAGAGGTTTTAAAATTAGTTTCCTATTTTAAGTGTTGTAGATTACTTGAATTAAATGAAACTGTCATCACTGTGAATAAATATGGCTAATGTCAGGAAAGAAATATGACTTGTAAAAGGAATTAAGAAGTAGAATTAGCATGATTCTATGTTTTCTACATTAAAAACATACCAGTGATGAATTGAGGTATTTGAAGTAGCTTATTTGCATAAATAAGAACCTCTCATTCTCTATATATGCTGGAAGTAAAATATACCTCGCATCTATAAAGGATGAGTTGATATGCCATTTTATGTACACAAGCGAGAATGTTTTTCTCCTCTAAAGCCAACACATACTATTGCTAAACAGACAATCAAATGCCAGAAAAAGAAAGAAAACACAAATTGAATCTAGCACGAAGAAAGGGGCTAGGTTAAGGAAAAATAAATGCCATTACCTAACTACATTTTGCTAGGCTAGCTCTAGCTGCAGTTTTAAGAATAATCAGCATTAGTCTGGGGATAGGCGGGAGCCAGGGTAAAGAGTTAGAAGCTTTTGTAATAAGTCAGGTGAGAGCCAATGGAAGCTTGGATCAGACAGTGTGTTGGGGTGATTCTGAGAAGTAGTAAAAAGGTGAGGGATTTTTTTTTTGATAAATATGACTAGATTTTCTGATAGATTGTATGTGAAATGTGAAAGAAAATAATGAATCATTACTGAATGCATCTGGTTAAATTAAGAGACATATTTTTTGGGGGAATAATCTGCAATAGAGAAACTATATACAGGTGCTTTCCCTAGGGGTCAAAATTAATAAAATTCTGTTCTAAAGATGTACATGAGATTAAAATAATAAGGAAACTCCCTATTAACAGGAAAAGGTAGACACGAAAGTTTGACGTTTTCTGATTCAAAATTTGACCTATGTCTGGCTTGATCAAAGATGATATAGATCTTGGAAAATGAACCAATAATAAAAAAATTCAGGTATTCAATGTCCAACAGTTGAGAATGTTAAAAACAGTTGTCTGTTATGACCTTAATTATAAACAGACATTTAAGTTATTATTATTATTATTGTGAGACAGAGCCTTATTCTGTTGCCCAGGTTGGAGTGCAGTGGCACGATCTCAGCTCACTGCAGCCTCTGCCATCTGGGTTCGTGATTCTTGAACCTCAACCACCTGAGAAGGGATTACAGACACCTACCACCACACCTGGCTAACTTTTTTGTATTTTTTAGTAGAGACACAGTTTTGCCATGTTAGCCAGGCTGTTCTTGAATTCCTGGCCTCAACTGATCCACCCACCTTGGCCACCCAAAGTGCTGAGATTGCAGGCGTGAGACACTGCACCCAGCCATTTAAGTTATTTTTTGTGTTGATTTTAATTACCTGTTTTTGTTAATTAATTATTTCTTAGATGTTTCTTATTGTGACGTGTTATTATTTGCCAAGTTTAACCCTGAATCTTATTGCCTATTTTTTTTATAAAGGTCTTGCCTGATTCCCAATTTTTCTATGTCCCAGACTTCTCCACCACCATAAATCCTTAATAGAAGTAACTCCCAATCCGTGCTTCACGCATAACTTACCTTGTTTTCTCTTAGTTCCTTTTGCCTGAGAAGTCAGAGCAGATCCACAGGTTTCCCCCTGGCCATTGTGCAGGTGTTGGAGCTCTACCAGTCATTTATGCTACATGTGATCCCTTTAAGTGTGAGCTCCTGCTTCTTTCACCAGCCCACCCCTTAAGTTTTGTTCAAGTTTTTCCAAGACGCCTCTACTGAACTACCCTGAGAACTACACCTAAGAAAAAGCAGATACCTCACAAATTACAGTCTCTCATTCCTCCTTTTGGCCTGCTGACATTGCAAAAGTACAGTCTTCCCATGAAAGGATGGATGTGATGGAGGTTAAAGGTTGGCATTCTCCTTGAGCAGCTCCTTTAACCAAGCTGCAGCTTTCATGAGGTTTTCTCGAGAACAAGGGCTAGCTTTGTGCAAGGATTGTACTTTAGAAAACAAAAACAAGAACAAAACAAAACACAAGGACTTCCCTGAACTGGAATGTCTCGGCATTTATTTTCAAGGAATCCAGCAATTGTTGAGCCTTTACTAGAGGTCGGAAACCACGATATCCACTTAAAGTCTAAAAACATAAAAACCCTCAACTCATTGTCTTCTAGTAGGGCAGAGAGTGATGCAAACAATTGCAATATAAAATATACTCTGATAAGTTCTGTAATATACAAGAAGCATGAAAGTGTACAGGAAAAAATGGGCTTCTTTTCATTGAGAAAATCTGTCATGAACTTTAACGAAGAGTGAGGAAAGGGAAGGTTGTGGTAAACAGAGAAAAGATAGCAGGAAAACAGCATTCTAAGAAGAGTGAAAAGTATAAATAGAAATACAAACATTTGTAAGTACGTATTTGAGCAACAGAGGACAGTCTAAGTGACTGATTTATGGAAGAAAATAAAGAGAAATGACTATGGGTCATTTGGCACCCAGCGGTAATTTGTCTTATATACTCTACATCCCTTTTCCTTTATCTTCATCCTATGACATGGGCTCAAGTGTTTGGAAATGAGTTTCTTTCAGAATTACTGTTTAAGTATGTTTTGTCTAGCTTTTGTTGAGATGGGCGGCTCCCTATGAAGTGGCCCTGGCTAAGTGAATCCTGGAGTTTCTCTCATCTGAAGCTTAATTGATTATGTAAGGGCCTGGTGGGTAGAAAACAGTAAGACAATTTGCTTTCTTTATAATCAATACATTTTTTGATGACCTTGTTGTTCTGCATTGCTTTCTTAGAAGAACTGAGGCAGATTTATAGTCAAAAGGTAAGTTATCATCTATGCACTAACAATTATATTAATAATTTACCCCACAAATATTTCACTGTAAGTACCAGAAAATGCTCTAGGCAACAATGGTATACAAATAATAAGACAGCTCTCCTGCCCTGAGATGGCTTACATTGCATGCTTCTTATAAAAAACAGAATGATTGTTAGATATTAGCATGAGTTCACTAAAATATTATTTTTATGTAACCTGCATCTGAAACTCTCTAAAGCTTAGCCTCTTGGATTGCAAAACTCTTGGAAGCTTAACCTCCTGAATTATAAAATGTATTTAATAAAGTTTGCCTAAAACATAAGGTTTTATTGAGTTTTATATTCATTATATACAAAACATTTTACATGCTGTAGAGTGTTATATAAATATAAGGTATAATTAATAACAAGACTACTGTTTATTTTTATTTTTCAGAATTTTATATCCTGGCAAGTCATGGGTATATCATGTAAAGTGTATCTTAAATTCAGATAGGTAATTATTTTAATAAAAGAGACTTCATCTTTGCCATCGTGGAAGAGAAAAATCACAAATAACTGAAGTCAAAAGCATTTGAGTGAAAGTAGAGCCAGAGTATGCACTGAAAAAAACTAAGAAGAATTTTAAAAAAACAAAAGAGTAGATTTCATGAGGTCAATTAATAGAGAACTGGCCAGAAAAAAATTTACTTAATATGTGTTTGGACTGATTCTTTACCAAAATTGTCATTTCCATGCCCACAAGTTCAGCAACAAAGTTTCCTTAAAATGGCTTCTCTTTCTGGATCCATTGCCTCAAGTTGTAAAACTTGCAAATCTCTCTTACTAAATCTCATCTCTTTTTTGTAGTCACTTGTGCTCTCTTCCCTGGGTCCAGAGGCACCCAGCAATACGGATAATTTTCTATTTATCAAGGCTACCCTACTGTTACATTGAATATTGTTTTGTCTATCACATGCTCCAAGTCACCTTTTCTTTTTATATGCAGTCCGTGGTTCATTCTGAGGATTTTAGCCAGAATTACAGTGCCTAACTCCAAATTCCCTATCTTTTAGAAAGGGGAGATAGGCAACACTGCACTTTCTTACATTCAAATTAGTGCTTTCTCAGTGCTTCTGGAGTAGGCTTATGTGCCTAGACACTTCATTAAGCTTAATTTCTTCCTCATATACCTACCCTGGGATTCGAGATAGGCTGATTTTTTCCAAGACTGGAGGCCAGATTTCAGCTCTAGTGTAGCTACTCATGCCCTCTTCTGGCCTGCAGTGAGAAGCCTGCACATCGCCCCCTGTCCCCCTATTCCTCTGCCAACCAGGAACAAGCACCATCATGTTTAAATGTGCCCAAATGGTCAGTACACAGCTCAGACCATCATTTATCTGGGACTGTGCTTTAGCTTAAGTGTGTAAGATGCTTTACATGTAGTCATTTTCTCCATGTCATGGTAGGTATATATATTAATGCATGACATACATGTAGAATAACATGGGGCCTTGGAATCAGATCCTCTGGTTCATTGCCCAGCGCTGCCACTTACTAGCCTGTGATCTTATGTAAATTAACTCACTTTTCTGTATCCAATCCTGTGTCTTCTAAGGTGTGGCAGGGAAGGGCAGAAATCCAGCCAATGATTTAGGTCCCTCTAGATGAGTGAAAAGATAGGGAAGGAAATGTACTACAGGAAAGCATAGCATAGGCACAGTGCAGAAGAAAACCTGTGGTCAAGGGCTCACCTTAAACTCCTTGGAAACAGCATATTGGCAAGAGGCAAATAGGTCATAATCTACCTGACCTCCTTAAAATCTGAAAGCTTTCTTGATACAGGCTGTGTGTTTGGAAGGGAGGGAGTGGAAAGGGCGACACCATGAGTGGCTGATATTGATTTCTCAGTAGGCTTTTGCAAAGCCCTAATTCTACTCACTCCAGACCCGGGGTTTTGCTAATGACCCCTGTGTGGAAGAAGGGCCTACACTGGCTCTTTTAAGGTAGCCCCAGGAAGTGGTAAAAGCTGAACTTAATAACATCTCCAAAGCCCTCTACTGTTTCCTCTGGACCTCACCTGCAGCCACCCACTACCCACCTAATCTCTAAAATACATACAAATTCAAGACAGCCATCGGTCTCTCTCCTTCCTTGCTTTTTCTTTCTTTCATTCTGTCTTTCTTTCCCTCTCTCTTTCTCTCATTTTTTGTCTTTCTTTTCTTTTCTTTTCTCTCTCTCTCTTTCTTTTTTTCTTTCTTCTTTCTCTCTCTCCCTCCCTCCCTTCCTTCCTTCCTTCCTTTTTCTTTTCCTTTCTTTCATATAGTTCCTCAAATTCATACTTCTCTTTTTCTCTTTAGTTTTACTGGAGTTGATTGTGGGAGGAGGAGCCAGCCATCTATATGATTTCCTCAATTTAACAAGAAATTATCACTTGTTTTTCTAATTCCATACACATGCTGCCCTGTCTATCTTATCTGACTCCTTTTTTTGTTTGTTTGTTTGGAAAATTGCTTCTCATTTCTGCATCTCAGTTTATTTGTGATGTAGTCTTGGAAAATTTTTTTCACTGCAGACAAGTATGTCTGTTTCCTCCTTGTGCTACTCTAGCACTTGATAGAAGACTGAATCACTGCCCTTTTGAATTGTATTGCTATTTTTTCTTCATTTGTGTCTCACCAGGGTAAGGAACCATTCATGTTTCTTTTAGTATCCTGAATTAAGTACAGGACCTGACTCATGATATGTATTTAGTAAGTGTTTAAGTGAATTTGAGATGAAAAACTACACTGAAGTGTTCTGTGATGGAAAAGCTTGGACTAGAACCCAGGTCTCCTGCTTCTCCTGTCCATCCTCCTTCTCAGAATAATTTATAAAGTCTCCAAAATGCAATCTTGAAACAATGCCAATTCAGTTGCAGGGGATAAAGCAATGCCACAAGAGCATTTGCATCTGAACGGGCAAGCCGTGCCACACATTTTGATTTGACAGAGCATCTTTAATGTAAACAAGTATCCCAAAGAATCTTAACAATTCACAGATAATGGAATTACAAATATAAATAATTTACAGCAGAAGAGATAAAGAAACTAAAAGGATAACAACCAATATGAAAAGGGCAGAGGTAACTGACTTTAGAGTTCAAATTCAAAACATATTGGAGAGGTAGATGGGACCCAGGGTCATAGAGAGGCCATTACAGAGTACAAAGTCTTTAGAGGACAAGGCAGCTACTCTAAGTATGAAGAACATTTGTGGGCAGATGGAAAAGAGGCGAGTGCAAAGCAAACAGACAAGACAAGAAATATCCTTGGGAGGCGAAACCAGTGAGCTAAATTCAATCTGGTTTTAATCTCTTTCTATTTTAACATCAAGTTTAATATCAAGTATTTGGAAGGCAGTTTAAGCAGAAAAAAAAATCCTGTGTATAGTTTTCTTCATTTGTTAGAGGATAGAATAATGCAGTCACAGTCTTATAAACTCAAGAAAACAGAGAACAGGCAATACATTCCTCTGACTCTCCTCCAGGGTAATGAGTGGCCTGGCTCATCTGGGCCTGGATCACTCTGTTTATTATTAATCATTAAGAACTTGCTTTCTATTCAGATTCAGTTTTATTAGTTCCTTGTAGGTTCTGCTGGTCAGGAAAGGGTTACAGATCAATCCTTCCTTTATAGGTGAGGATGCTGAGCTGTGGAGAGTATAAGGGTTTTAAATAATCTTGGACTTAGACATGATTTTGGTATGACTTGATTTGTTGGCATTCTGCATTGTGTTCATTCATAAACATAAATCTCTCTCTTAGCACATTTTGACATTGATGAAATAGTTGTTCAATGGCCAAAGCCTAAATCAATTAAGAGAAATTTAGGTGTATAAGTCATCCTAAGGTAAAGATGAGGAAAACTGAGGCTCCAAAAGGTTAAATGACTTAATTGCAATCTAAGCAGAGTTGGTTCATGGTATAGGCAGGCCTAGAACTCAAATCTGCTGATTTTCAGTTCTGTTTTCTTAGAAACAATACTACCTCCTGTGTCCTGATTAGAAAAGCATAAGTCACGCTCCAAAGTGACCCTCTAACATGACAAAGCTTACAATAATCTGCTTAGACTGCTGTGAAATAAGTGGTGCTAAAAGATCCATCAATGAGATGAAATGAATTATAACATAAACTTTAAAAAATAACTTGGCCTGCTTGGATTTTTGTTTAATATTTTAAATAACTACTTCAAAATAGCCCTTTCAAAGGAAAGCACTTTTTTTTTCCTAGAAAAGGAACCCATTAATGATTTTGAAAAAATTAATTTATTGCATCTCAGTCATTGGCCCCAAAGAAGACTAAGGAGATGAGATTTAGCATTTGGAGGAGTGGAATCAAGAAAAGACAAATAATATGAAACATTGTTGAAGAAGAACAAATATTTCACTGGTAGCAAAGGACTGTGACAGTTCTACCTATGTGATAAATAGACCCAATATTCTTATTTTTCCCCATGTTTTAAATTTAACTAAACACCAATATTCTTGTTTTCCAGTAATGTTAATATTAATATCTTGAATATCTTAAAAATTATTTCATGAATCCTTAATCTTAGCCTGTGAAGAGAAAGATCATAATGTTGGGAGTTGTAGTAGTCAGCCTCCAAGATGGCCCCTAATAATGCTATCTTTTGCTTTCTCTAATCTTTTTTTTTTTTTTGAGGTGGAGTCTCACTCTTGCTGCCCAGGCTAGAGTGCAATGGCGCGATCTCAGCTCACTGCAACCTCCGCCTGCCGGGTTCAAGCAATTCTGCTGCCTCAGCCTCCTAAGTAGCTGGGACTACAGGCACATGCCATCATGCCTGGCTAATTTTTTGTATTTTTCGTAGAGACGGCGTTTCACCATGCTGGCCAGGCTAATCTTGAACTCCTGACCTCATGATCCACCCGCCTCGGCTTCCCAAAGTGCTGGGATTACAGGCATGAGCCACCATGCCCCACCACATTCTCTAATCTTGTATAGTCCTATTCCAACTTGTACCCCACAGGGTTGGTTAGAACTGTGTGACCGACAGCATATGGCAGAAGTGAAGATACTTCTGAGATTAGGTTATAAAAGACCATGGCTTTTATCTTAGGCTGTTTCTCCTCTTCCTTCACTTCTCCTCCTCTTTCTTTCTGCTGCTTCTTTTTTTTTTGTTTGTTTTGTTTTGTTTTGTTTTGTTCTTTGTCTTCTTCTTCTCCTATCTATCCCTCTCCCCTTCACACATTCACTCTAAGGAAGCCAGCTTCCATGTCTTGAGGACACTGAGGAATCTCTGTGGAGAGGCTCATGTTGACAGGAACTGAGATTTCTAGCCACAGCCAGTAAAGAACTGAGAACTGCAGCCAACTGCCATGCGAGTGTGTCAGCCTAGAAGCATATGCTACCTGAGTAAAGGTTTTAGCAACCTCGTGAGAAGCCTTGAGTCAGAACCATCCAGTCTCTGAATTCCTGATGCTCAGAAATTGTTAATAAACTTTGTTTTTTTAAGCCATCGTGTTCCAGGGTGTCTTTTTAAATGCAGCAATAGGTGACTATTACATAGGCATAGTGGGTTTGAAGAACTCATTAAGATATCACTCTCTACATAAATAAACATGTTGTTAAGGACTACTTATTGGCCAAGGAATGCATTCTACCTTAACCTATAGCAATAAATTTGTAGCCTGAAACATAACTGCAATGGACTAAATGTTTGTGCCCCTCCCCCAAGTTCTGTGTTCAAATCTTAACCCCCGTATAATGATAATAGCAGGTGAGGCCTTTGAGAGTTAATTAGATCATGAAGGTGGTACCCTCCTTTAACACCCTTAAAGGAGACAACAGAGAGCTCTCTCATCTTCTTACGGCAAGTAAAGATACAATGAGGAATCAGCAGCCTGCAACCCAAAAGAGGACTTTCACCAGAACTCAACCATGCTGGCACCCTGCTCTTGGACTTTTAGCCTCCAGAATGGTAAGAAATAAATTTGTATTTTTTTATAAGCCACTCAGTCTATGGTACTTTGTTATAGCTGCCTGAACTGACTAAGCCAAGGCCTTCTCAGAAAAACACAATATTTCTTTGACTTCCCTTGCATTTAGATTTGGTATTTGACTAAATGTCGGCCAATGGGATATAAGCCGATATATATATATATAACTTCTGACTCATCTTTAACTTTAAAGTTTTGAATGTGGCCTGGACCAGTCTTCTCTTTTCTTTCCCATAAGATGCAACATACTAAGGGATAGCAGAGTTTGTAAATTAATAGAAACTGAGTCCCAGGATGACAAGATCAGGACCAGCCTTGAGATTGTTTGTGAGAAGGGAATAAATTGTTTTCCTTTTTAAATTTATTCATAGTATTATGGGGTACAGCAGGTTAGTCTTTCCCCTTATTAATAGAAGGTATTGAAAAGTTACCCAATGCATAGATCATTCTTATCTGTAGGTATGAAAATGCCGGGGAGAATAGATCTAACAGAGAAATGAGAAAATTGGTTAAGGTGGTCAATTGAGGAAGGGAAACTGAAAATAAGAGTGAAATTCAAACTAACTCAATACCTGGAGTACCCTATTCAAATGCAGGACAAAGACCATTTAAAGTATATACTTTGACGTACCACTTCTAGACAAGGGGACTTCCTCTAGGAATTTACTTCTAGAATAATCATTAGCTGTTTCTTGCCACCAAATGCAAATAAGACCCTGAAATAGTCTCTTTTAAGTTAACCTCACTTCATTTGAGAAATCCCGAATTCTCTTAAAGTATCTGTCCTTTTCCCTTCCTTTGCCAACTTATTCTTACCTCCTTTATGCATCCAGAATGTTATTTCTTGTTGTTATCAGCTCTCAGTTTAATACTGAGGCTGGCTAGCTTGCATGAGTTAGCTTGGATTAAACTGCAAAGTAGGTTTCTGTCTTCATGAACTACCACTTTTATTGCTCAGGTTTTTTTTGTGTGTGTGTGACTGAGATGGGAATATGGGTTTGAGTAAGGGTATTTTGGTCATCTTTAATGAGAAACAGGTTAAATTAATAAAAAAAAAACTAAAAAATGCTAGAGAAGAAAATGATAATAGCAACTTGAGGTGCTGTAATTGGACAGTAAGAGGCATAAATCTGACATAACCACAAGACTAAGTGTTATTTTCCCTTGAAGTCATGTCTCCATAACTAAAGCCTGTTTATATGGCAAATAACCCGAGGATTCATTTCATCATAATATGTTCAGGTAGTACTGCAGTCTTCTTATTGACTGAAACAATGAGAATCAAATCTCCAACTGTTACTGACTAGTAAAATGTACTAGGTTAATGATTTTTTTTTTTTAATTTGCCTTCATCAGATAACCCACTATTTCTCTGGCTAATTTAGAATTCAGAAGTAACCTTTGTTTCCTGTTTAGCAATTCTTAACGTTTCCTTTTTTGTTGTTTGTTTTTGTTTTAACATAGCAGCAGGATAGGACACAATTACTTCACACAGAGTGACTCACTTTCACGGTGCTCTTGAGTAAATACAGAGACCCTGCTCATGTCTGCCTGTATTGAGAATCATCGTTCTAGCACTTCCAGTCAGTTCAGTTCCGTGGGTAATAACGAGCACCTTGGGCTAGTAGAATCCCTTCCTTCATAGCTTAAATTTCCCCCAGCTCTTCAGAGCTTGCCCATTTTTTCGTGTTTTGGCGCAGGCTGTGCAAACTCTGTAAAGTTTGTCCCAGCTCCTCTTTTTTCCCATTTACATTTCTTGTGTCCAGATCAGTTTTGTTTTTGACCAATGATATGGATGGCATGCTTTATGAGCTCTATGCTGCCTCTTACTTTCTTCTCATCAATTCTATGACCCAAGGCGACAACATCCTGTCCCACATTTAACCTTTTATTTATTTATTTATTTATTTTTCTGGCAGGCTTTAAGAATAGTTGACCAGGGTGAGGAATTCAAACATAATGTGGCACAGGGTTAAGTTAACTAGCTCACATTCAGGTGAAAGAGGAGAGCTTATTAGAACCAAATAATGTAGCTGTTGATTCCATTGGCTCTGCTTTCTAAGTAGTAACTCAACTGGTCACAGGCACAGTACTTACTAGGTGACTGTATAGGGCAGTATCTGTCTAACTAAGATGTTCTTAAAAGCTTTTTTTTTTTATTCCTGAGGATTAGGTGACTCAATTTTTTATTTTTTTCAGATAAAGGAACATAGTATCAATTTTCTGAGCCCTTATATGAGCTAGACTGTTTGATGTTCACTGTCTACTCTCTGACACTCCTACCTAGGATCATGAACCTTTAGTAAAAAGGACCCATAATATACCCTGTCTCTTAGGTGACTCTATATCCACTGATAAATATTGTAAATTGCTCTTTAAAATTTAGAGATATTATGATTAACACGCCCTTCCATTCACTCTAACATCATTTCTGTGAATATCAAGAAGACATATTTGATCTGTTTGATTAGGGCAAGATGGTCAGACAATGGCTGTGCCAGGTCATAGTCTAGCATTTGCGATTACTGGGTCACATGGGCTTCATTATGCTAATAACTATGCTATCCATCCATACAGATATTTAACTTACTGACTTCGAGGTTATTTCAGATATTTTCCATCTCTTGGGGAAATTATACGTCATTAGATGTAAAGTCATTTTAATTAAGGGTACATTAAAAGTAAAAAACACAAATTATTGATGGGGTAATGTCTCAAGCATCAGCAGACTCCATGAATGACAGCAGTACTGCTCAGACACCAATCATTCTTGTCTTTAGCTACAGCTTATTTTATTTTTCAGAACCATCTCTAATTAGAGTTTTGAAACGAGACCCCATAAACAAACTCTAAATTATATTTGACAAACTAGATATTCAATTTTAAATATTCTGCATGTTCTAATACACAGCAGAGAGCCCAGAGAAACATGACCAGCATAGCAAGTGAAGTCAGAAAACATGATCAGAATGCATAATGCAAAATCCATACTCAGTAGTTAACTTTTTTGTTTTTCTTTTATAATTAATGAATACCAGAATATTCTGTTTGTGGAGAAGTTGGATTAAAACCATAAATTATTATTGAAGCAGCCAGGTACAGGTTTGACATTATTATGCACAGTGAGAGGTGTTTAAGCATTAAACCGTTTGAGGCACCATCATCAAATAATTTTAGTTTGAATTTGTTATATTTTAAAGGTCCAGATTAGCCCATATTTCTTTGAAGGCCATCCTTAGATAATATTTTATATATTCCTTAATTATTTCAAATATTGTGCTTATATTGCTTGGAGTCTTAGCTCCAAGGACTCTTCTTTCTAAGAGTATAGTAGGGCTCCACCCACAATCAATAGCTGCTTTAACACATTGGTAGGTGGAGACTTTTTGGAGACATTTGGTATTGTAGAAACTGTGTGTTTCAAGTCTGAAAGTAACATGGCTGAGGTAGATTTCAATATGTTTCATATCACTTCATGTAAACAAGCAGATTCTTCAATTCTCACGTACTCTTTGAAGAAATGAAATTTGATCAGAGGGGGAAAAATATTACCTGAGCCATGGGATTTCTGTGATTTTCTTTGTATATTTCACAAACCCAGCACTTAGTGAAATATTGACTAGGAAACAAAATCACTAAAATTTTTACAGCTGTATTTTGGAACTTCCAATTTCTCTCTTTCATTTTACAAGTGTTTATTATGTACTTACTATGCACTAGGCAATCTTTCTCGAACTAGGAATAAAATGATGAGCATGAAAGGCCAAGCCTTTGTGCTCATACAACTTATATCTTGGAGAGTGAAACATATGATAAATAATAAACAATAAGATATTGTAAGTTCTACTCCTTGTGACTGCTATGACAAAAAATAAAACAAGAGAATAAAGGGAGTGAGTGGTGTCTGTTTTATAAAGTGGACAGAGAAGACCTTGTAGAGGTGATCGTTAAGTGGTCTGACAATAGAGGAGGGGGCATTTCATGACAAGATAACAATGACAGACAGTATTCAGCCACTTTCTCTACTTAGCCACCTTCTAAGCATCTTACACAAATAAAATCATTTGATCCCCATCACAACTCTCTGAAGTAGGTGTGACTATTATCCTCATTTGACTGACAGACTGAGAGTCACAGGCACTAGGCAGTTTTCCAAGGTCATGCACTTAGCTTGTGTCAAAGCTAGGCCTTTAACCCAGCAAGTCAGGATTCAGCATCCACATTATTAACTGCTGCACTACCTTGCTGAGAGAAGATGTCTCTAGATAGAGAAAACAGTCAATGTAAGGTTGTAAAGATATCAGTGTCATAAAAGGTCAGGGTACTCAATGAATGACAAGCATCTCAGTGTGGCTGAGAAAGGTGAGGAGAAGAGAAGTATCAGATGAAGCCACAATACAGTATACCATGGTAAGTCTTTGGCGTTTATTTTGGGCACAATGAGAAACCTTGCAGGCTTTTAGGTAGAGAGGCAACATTACTTGTTCTAAGCTTTCAGAAAGACACTTTGGCTACTTCCTGGTAGATGAATTTTGGGTTAGTATGTCTGAAGACCAAAAAGAATGAGGGGTGTGTGTGCTGCTACAGGACAGGGACGTTAGTGGTTTAGGCTAGCGTAGCTGTGTTAATGAAATGTGATGAGTTTGAGATACATTTGAAGGATGAGCCATCATGATTACACAGATCATATGTGGGAGAAAGGCAGGTAAAAATACATCCAAGTGGAGTGGTTTAGACATGTTGAATATACAAATTAAACATTAAGACCATGGGCTAATCTCATCCATTAGTATACCAAAATGCATACTTAAACAAGTTCCAGCACAAATATCAATATATCATATTTCATCATTCTAATATGCAAGCTTTATCACACTTCAATATATCTGGAATTACTATTCTCTTTATTACTGATAAGAGTTTAGGTTCAGGCCGGGCGCTGTGGTTCACGCCTGTAATCCCAGCACTTTGGGAGGCCAAGGCAGGCTAATCACCTGAGGTAAGGAGTTCGACACCAGCCTGGCCAACATGGTGAAGCCCTGTCTCTACAAAAATACAAAAATTAGCTGGGCGTGTTGGTGTGCTCCTGCAATCCCAGCTACTCGGGAGGCTGAGGCAGGAGAATCGCTTGATCCCAGGAGGCAGAGGTTGCAGTGAGCTGAGACCAAGCCATTGCACTCCAGCATGGGCAACAAGATCGAAACTCCATCTCAAAAAAATAAATAAATATATAAAACTTTAGGTATAATAAAATGTTATTAATTGAACTTTCCTTTCACATAGGAAAAGTTGTTAGCATTTGCTAAGTTGTACCTTTCCTTGATATTTCCACATTAATATTTCCCCTTTGTAGGAGTCTCTACGAGAATATATGGCATGTTCAACTCCTTTACACTGTTTTTTAAACATGTGTTGCATGTATGTTATGCTTTCAATATTAAAAAAACGAACTGTTTTGGAGCAGGAGTTTCCTCTTCTGCGCATTTTGGTATTCCATAGAGTACCAAAGTTAGAAATAGAGCCAGAGTTAGAAATGAAGTGACAAGCTCAATAAATTACTCTTGAGTTGACTTGACAGGTGTCAGTGGGGTGCTACGCTATTCAGAATTTCCTTTTCCAATGGCAAAATTCAGCTAAATGTCTATTTCTTGAGTCTCTGTTTTGTTGGCTAATTGGCTATTAGAGTAAACAGAAATATCATCTGTATAATCAAAATTCTAACAGGATAGGAAGGGACAGGGAAATATTCTTTAAGGAAATGAATAAGAGTGAAAAGGTTACTGAAGAAAGAGACACAGAGAATAAATGTCTTCACTACAAATACACAGCATTAATAGACATGAGCAGGGCACCAGCTGCCTAAATGTTTATTATATTTCCTTTTCCAGATGAGCTCTTTCCTTTTCCTTTTCATACTGGCTTATTGTAGATCATGACTAAATATTAGAAAAATAACATCAGAAACGTGAGGAAGTTCAAAAGACCCACATTATATAAGATGACTTAAAAAATACATTTTGAAATATGCACATGTAAAACAAACTTACCAAAATGTTACACTGAGTGTTCTTCTGAATACATAATAAAATATATATGTATACATATATATGTATGTACATATATGTGTGTATATATGTATGTATATATACGTATGTGTATATATGTATGTATATATACGTATGTGTATATATGTATGTATATATACGTATGTGTGTATATGTATATATACATATGTGTGTATATGTATGTATATATACATATGTGTGTATATGTATGTATATATACATATGTGTGTATATGTATGTATATATACATATGTGTGTATATGTATGTATATATACATATGTGTGTATATGTATGTATATATACATATGTGTGTATATGTATGTATATATACATATGTGTGTATATGTATGTATATATACATATGTGTGTATATGTATGTATATATACATATGTGTGTATGTATGTATATATACATATGTGTGTATATGTATGTATATACATGTGTGTGTATATGTATGTATATACATGTGTGTGTATATGTATGTATATACATGTGTGTGTATATGTATGTATATATACGTGTGTGTGTGTATATGTGTATATATGTATATATGTGTGTATATGTGTATATATGTATATTTGTATGTATATGTGTATACATACATACATATGTGTATATGTGTATGTATATGTGTATATATACATACATATGTGTATATACACATGTGTATATATGTATATATGCACACATATATGTGTATATATGTATGTATATATACACACACATATATACATACATATATATGGCTCTATTTCTAACTTTGGTACTCTATGGAATACCAAAATGCACAGAAGAGGAAACTCCTGCTCCAAAACAGTTTTTTTTTTAATATTGAAAGCATAACATGCATGCAACACATGTTTAAAAAACAGTGTAAAGGAGTTGAACATGCCATATATTCTTGTAGAGACTCCTAGAAAAGAGAAATATTAATGTGGAAATATCAAGGAAAGGTACAACTTAGCAAATGCTAACAACTTTTCCTATGTGAAAGGAAAGTTCAATTAATAACATTTTATTATACCTAAAGTTTTATATATTTATTTATTTTTTTGAGATGGAGTTTCAATCTTGTTGCCCATGCTGGAGTGCAATGGCTTGGTCTCAGCTCACTGCAACCTCTGCCTCCTGGGATCAAGCGATTCTCCTGCCTCAGCCTCCCGAGTAGCTGGGATTGCAGGAGCACACCAACACGCCCAGCTAATTTTTGTATTTTTGTAGAGACAGGGCTTCACCATGTTGGCCAGGCTGGTGTCGAACTCCTTACCTCAGGTGATCAGCCTGCCTCAGCCTCCCAAAGTGCTGGGATTACAGGCGTGAACCACAGCGCCCGGCCTGAACCTAAACTCTTATCAGTAATAAAGAGAACAGAAATTCCAGATACAATGAAGTGTGATAAAGCTTGCATATTAGAATGTATGTGTATATATGTATACATATATGTATGTATATATATACATATATTTGTATATATGTAGACATGTATGTATATACGTATACATGTGTGTATATAAGTATACATATGTGTATATGCGTACATACATACATATGTATATATGCGTACATATATACATATGTATATATGCACACATATATACATATGTATATATGCACACATACATTCTAATACATATGTATATATATAGTCTGAACTATAATATCAGTATACTACAACTACCATTAGGAAGGAGAACTTTTGGGAACATGAGTACATGATTTTTCCATAGTGGTATGGTAGTCAATTAAGGTGATTTTGTGAAAGAAGTTGGGATAGACAGAAATTAATAAATCAAGGAAAAGCAGTCTGTGGCCACAGTGAAATAGTAAAAAATTTATAGGCATGCAACAACAACAGAGTTCATTAGTCTGCATACTTAGCAAGTTGATTTAAAAATTTAGACTCTCAGACTTTGATCTGCAGAAGGGTATCCTGGTCCTGAACACTCAAAGGTAGCCAGACCTTGGTGCTTTTTGGACTTGGGTAATAACAGACAGCTGAAACCGAAACCTTCCCTAGAACAATTGTGTCTACAGTTCCCTTCACACTTCTAATGTGTATAAAAATCACATGAATTATTTTAAACTAATGGCCACAACTTGGATAAATAAAATGCAAGAAATGAAAATCAGAGACTTTTCTCTCAAATTTATTCCTATTAAATCAGTACATCTTTGGTTCAGAAACCACTGTGAAATTTCAAGAATGCATAACATAACATAGTCAGTACTATTTATAGCAATTTATAAAATACACTACCTAAGCATATAATATGGGATATTACAATATAGAATAATGGGAACACATCACATTGTTAGCCCTGATTCAAAGCAAAATGAATAAAAGGAAAGTCATACTTTTTCCTTGTTCAGAATTTGTCTTTCAAAGTCAAAGCAAAGACACGAACTGATCTAACTCATATAGTGTCTTGAATTTTTCTGGAATATTAATGCATGGCAGAGTTTATTCCAGAGACTATCACATGGAGCAAAATACAAAATAAAGGGGGAAGCTACTCTGCACAGAGCTCTGTAAATTTTTTGGGAATGTTGCACTAAAGAAATTCCAAGACAGCCCTCTGATATCCTGCCCCAAGAACACCCAACTCAATCTGCTAAATGCAAATTTCACTCATAAAGGCTATGTGGGGAATTCAGACGAGAAATTTAAGAGAAGGGCCAAAAGGAAACCAAAAGACTGGGGAAGGAGATTAACCAAGTTCCAGAACAATTTGCAAACCAGTGAATTAGGAAGAGCTGCTAAATAATTGGGTAGACATAAAAGCACAAGCTCTCTGGAGGTCAAAAAGAGATAAGGTTCAGAAATAAGGTGTGTGGAGATTTCATGAAGGAGCCCCTTTGAATTACTTCTTTTTTTTTTTTGAAATGGAGTCTTGCTCTGTTGCCCAGGCTGGAGTGCAGTGGCACAATCTCGGCTTACTGCACCCTCCACCTCCTGGGTTCAAGTGATTTCCAGCTAATTTTTGTATTTTTAGTAGAGACGGGGTTTCACCATGTTGGCCAGGCTGGTCTCGAACTCCTGACCACAAGTGATCTGCCTGCCTCGGCCTCCCAAAGTGCTAGGATTGCAGTCCTGAGCCACCACACCTGACCTGAATTACTTCTTTTATTTTACTTTTCTTACTTTCTGAAGCCCACTGAAATGAGTAAAAATTAAAGACACAAAAAACTATCTGTACTCATCTTTTAAATGGCCATAATTGCATACCATATGCTCTGAAAAATATTACCTGACAGATACAAGAAAAAGAAATAAAGAAGTTAAAACATCTTTAAAAGCATTCACATAGGCAAGTCCAGGCTATGGTATTGCGAACTGTTTAGCACCCAGGACACCCTCAATCTCTCTTTATTGAGTGAAGAACAGCATGATTTGATTTGGACTACCCATAATTCCAGAACAATGTAGCATTCTGAAAGTGAGCTAGTTCTAAGAGGTCTCATAAATACCTTAACGTGGGGTGTGAGAGACAGCTGTGGAGTCACGCCAATGCAAATAATGTTACTCAGAGTGAGACAGTTTCTACTAAGTCTAACTGCAGACAAAATGGGACTGAAGATGAGATGAAGATGAGACCATTTTTCTCCACCCACCACCCAAGTCAGTTAGGAGAGTCATCTGAGAAGGTAGGGGTAGAAGAGGTAGGAAAGAATAAGCCACAGCTAGTTGGGTGGCTGCTTAAAGCTGACTAGTGACAGCTAAATATCTCCTGACATCCAAACAAAAGGCTTGTGAGGAAACTTTCAAAGAAAGACCTTCCAAAAACAGCTATGCTGGCTAAATTATTTTAAAGTTTCAAGAAACAGATAACTTTCTTGCTAGTTAAACTATTTCAATTGCTAAAATTCTTAGTTTGCTTTTTTACAAAAATGTATCATGTTGGTAAATCACAAGCACAGTGATATTAGCTCAATACCTGACAAAAAGTACTTAAGAAAAGTGTCATTTCTAAGGAAAAATAAAGTAGTGCCTTTAGTGGTGGAGATGGAGATAGAGATGGGGAAGATGTTGGGGTGGGGTAAGGGTGGACATTTTCTTAAAAGAAAATACTTAATATGAGAAAACAAAAAACAAAAAAACAAGGGAGAGAAGTTATCTTCATTGAGAAGCATTACCACCAAAGTGAGATATAAGTATCCACTGTCATTAATACTACTTAGCATTATTTTGGAAGTGTTACCAATGGCAATTAAGATACTTTGTAAAAAGATACTAGTTATGACTACATATGCATCCTTGGAAAACCTAAGAGATTCAACTAAGATGGCTGTTTATAAAATTAATATGACTATTAGTATTGTTTGTATATTTGGCTGCTCCTATATAATAAGATCAAAGTCACTTTTGTACTACCAAAAATACTGTAAAATGCCTATGATAAATTTTTTAAAGGAAAGCATGTACATAAGTTATATAATGCTTCTGTGGACATTTAAAAAATGAATAAATGAAGAATCACACTTTATTCTTCAATGATAATCTATAATTCAAAAGATTTGTTAGTATATATTACATTATTCTCTAAGCTAATTTATAACATCAATGATAACATCTACAAAATGCTACTGTGTGCAGGGCAGGTAGTTTAGTGATACACAGGAATAATCAATAATATAATCCCCTTATAACTATTTTGTAATCTAATTAAAATGTAAATATTTTAAAGTCAAATGATACAAAAATCAACTTCTGAAAAGCAACACGTTTTTCCAAGCATCTATCTCCAGTGTTGTGCCCTACAAATAATCATTGCTGTTTACATTTTTAATTTCTATATTTAAAAAATAATCACCCATACACAATGAGCTTATACTATTATAAATGGACTCATACGCTGAATAAACTATTGACTTTTTACAGTGAAGGGTGAGAATTTATCTCACTTGCTCGATATCACTAAAATCCCATTTGTACTTATTATGTTGGTTATCAATCTGTAGCTTGAATAACTAGTTTTCTACCCAACATTTTTCTCTCTTCCCTAGGGAAAAAAAAAATTCCCTTTGTAATAAGAAAGTTTTACTTCAGCCTGGTGAGAGAGTGAGACTCTTTCTCAAACAAAAAAAGAGAAAGTTTTATGCTTTTTGTAACAAGAAAGTTTTATTCTTGTGACCTTTCCTCACCTTCTCCATTTTAACCTTCCAACCGCTGTAAATTGAATATTTATTTTCATATATCAAGGTTGATTATACTTACATTCAGTTTGCAATCCCAAGTACTCTATATTTCATCTATTGTTTCATTTTAAGGGAATAAAATCAATAATTAGTATTTATATTTTTACACTTATGCGAATATTGTTTATTGTAGTTAAGTAGAACATTGTAATTACCTATCATTTTCTTGGGTAATTAAAAATTTTTTTTTTTCCTAGCGTCTTAATTGACTTTTTTTTTTTTTTTTTTTTTTTTTGCTACATCTGTCTTCATAACCCAAGCTTCTTCAAAATTCTCAAACATATCCTCTAGCTCAGAGGACCCCAACCTTTTTGGCACCAGGGACCGGTTTCATGGAAGACAATTTTCCCAGGGATGGTGGGTGGTGGGCGTGGGGATGGTTTCAGAATGAAACTGTTCCACCTCAGATCATCAAATAGGCATTAGTTAGATTCTCATAAGGAGCACGCAACCTAGAGTCCCAGCTTGCGCGGTTCACATTAGGGTTTGCGCTCCTGTGAAAATATATGGCATTGCTGATTCAACAGGAGGCGGTGCTCAGGTGGTAACACTCCCTACCACTCACCTCCTGCTGAGCGGCCAGGTTCCTAAGGGGCCATAGACCAGTACCAGTCTGGACCGGGAGTTGAGGACCCCTGCTCTAGCTCATGGCATTCCTTATTCGTCCAAGACCTTCCTCCTGAAGTCCCTCTCAATGTGCCTGGATGTAATGCTCTCAAGTCCAGCTGCACAGGTGGCATCCTGGGTCTTCATTTATCTGTGTCTAAATTCACTCTCCCCTGGATCATTTACATTCATTTTCTTGATTTACTCTCTTCTTCCAATGACTTCCTATGATTAAGCAGATCTGTTAGATAGACTTTATGAGAATTGGCATCTTGGTAAATTTCATGATATTGCTCTCATACATCTAATTGTAGATTCAAACATTACCCTCAAAATTGTAAGGAAATTTCCCTCATTGCATTCTAACAACCAAAGTACTCAATTAAATATCTAATCCCTGTCTTTATTTTAATTTTTTTAAGTTGTTCTCTATTTTCATCAGTATGGAGAAATTTTAAAATATATCTAAATTTGGAATATGGGTCTTTTATTATTTGTCCTGCTTGAAACTTGGTATAATTTTTCAAATTTTTGATGTGTATCTCTATTTCACTTTGGAAAACAATTTCACATTGGTTCTTTGATAAATCTCTTGTTTTTCTGTTTCTCTTTCTGAAACTCCCATAAATCCAGTTTTGTGAATTCTGAATTAATGTTCTTTTCTATTATCTGTTCTATATTTTCACTGTCCTTGATATTTGATCCACAGTTTGGGAAGTAGCCCCAAGTTTACCTTTCAGGTTTCTATGGTTATAATTATGACTATTTTTAAAATTGTATTCAAATTTCTAAGAACTCTTACCTTTTGGACTTTATTCATAACATGTTTTTGTTTTAAGAATAGTCTATATTTTTCTAGTTTCTCTTAAGACAAAATCAGAACTTTAAAAGTTGACTTTTGTTCCCTCAGTTTTCTGTTTCTTTTGACGAAGTTTATTTATCTTGGTTTTCTTCTTTCAAATGTCAGATTATACTCAAATATTTGCTAATTATTTGTTGTGTGTGAGATGATGCAAAGAGAGAATAGGAAATAACGTGACAAATTACATTTTTGTAGGTGAAAAAGGAAAAGCTAATCAAGATGTGTGTTTCCACAAATTCCAGAATATACAAGATTTTACTGTAAGACTTATTCACTTGGTATAAAAGACAAGTCATTAAATTTATGTAGAAAATAATATGTGTTGCTGTTGTTTATCTGATAGATTAAATTATATTTATTTGTTTTATTTTGTTTTTAATATCCTAGGCTCTTCTAGGCATTGGAGATACAACTGTGAACATTAATAGACCAAATTTTCTGCCCTCACAAATAATAAAGAAAATAAATAATAATATATATAACACATTTGCTATATCAAAACTGAAAAGGAAGGGAAAGAGTATAAGAAATGTGTGTGGGTATATACATTGGGGAAGTCAGGTGAAAACTTTGTTTTGTTGTGTTATTCTTTTGCTTCTTATTGTTTGACAGACAGTCTTTGCTTAGGGAGTAAATATTTGGCTATAGAAATTACTTCTTGAAGTGCAGGTGGACAGTTTTCCATTAAAATAGACATCAACTTGAAAAAATGGCGGTAGTAAAAATAACTAGCCCATAAAATATTTACCATGGGTCAAATACTATTTTAATAACTTTACATTTTCCTAAAATTTGCTATGTAACTCATTCAATATCCATATTAACCCTATGATGTAAGTACTATTAATTACTACTACCTTTTAAGTGAGATAAAGCTTAGATTGAAAACTGGCTTTATCAAGGGGGTTAAGTACTTGAGTATTATATGTTAATCATACTCCCCTACGAATAAAAAATTAACTCATCCTCATAAATATATATTAGTTTACAGATTGTATACCTATGCTACTGTAATTAATCTACATATTTAATGTTTCTAGTTTCATTAGATACTAAATAAAATAGAAGGTTTTTCCCCTCTTCATTAAGTCCACTTCTTTACCTTGTACACACACCCTGCTGCTATCTAGTAGAGAAAGAAGAAATATATTCAGGAAAAGTACAACTGAGTGAATCTCTGTAATCAGAATTGTTTCAGCTGGATCTTGAAGAATTAGTAGTATTTCAAAGCAGGGACATGACCAAAATGCCTTCTGCATTATAAATGTATCAGCAAAACACTGATACAGGAAAATGAAAGAAGCATTTGGGAAAGACTAAGTCAACCTGAACAGAGCAGTATTCATAGAAAAGAATAATGGGAAAAACCTGAAAAATGGATTAGAACAATATTATTGAGGTTTCAATTCAAGAATGTATGGATCTTATCCTTTAACAATGAAAGTTAAAGAAATGTTTTGTAAATGGCTAGTGAGAGAATCAAATGGTGTTTTTAAAGTGCCACCTCATTTTTCATAGTAGAAGCAGCAGTTATAAACAAACACGGTAGAAAGAGATCTTAGATTTTCTTTTTCATGAAAGCAGGAAAAATGTATTTTAGACACCAGGGGATTAACTCCTCTTCCTCCCTTGATTCCATTCCACCTATCATAATAATTTTCTTTGGTAACTCCTAAGTAAACATTTTCACATCCTAGTTAAACATGTTTAACAATTGAAAGATGTACCTAATGCCCTGCAGTTACAGACACATCCTGGAAGTCTGGTTACCTGACTCCCAAGCTGTGATTCATCACATATTGTTTCTGATTATCTTCACCCAGTTGAATAGTAAATGCAGAGGCCAGTGTGATGTATAATAATGAAACCCCTGTATTCTTGCTCAGATCTGCCCATTTTATTCCTCCCTTCTCAGAAATTTCAACCCTAAAATGTGACAAAAATATGTATTTTGATAAAGTATTTCCGGTAATTTATATTTTTCTTGTATAATTTTCTTACATATGCATTACAGAAATAAAAATTATAATGTATTATCTCTTTTATATATTGCTACAAATAGTTGGCTAATTTTACTGAAGATTTTTCTTCCATGTGAATGGATTTTTTTCAATGGATTTTTATCAATGGTTTTTGTGTCAACATTTTACAAGCATCATAACATACACTGAGTAGTATTACTTCTCTCTTCATTTATTTCATTTCTTCTCATTTTCATACATTGAGTAGTACTTCTTTTTTCATTTCATTTCTTTCCTGTTCTGTATATGACTTTGTTTAAAATTGGAATTACCTTAGAATATATAGTTCAACTTAATTATAAAGCAACTGGGCCCTGTAGTTGATTTGTAAGAATATTTTCTTTTTCTGAGCATGTTTGTTTTCTTCTTGTGTCAGTAGTAATAAGTTGTATTTTTCTCAGGATTTATGGATTTTATCTAGATTTTCAAATGCATCAGCATAAAGCTTTTTATAGTATTTCATGATTTTAAAAATTGCTAATATTGTTTATGCCTCAATCTAGCTGACTGCTATTCATTTTACTATTATTTTTGACGGAAACTTTTGAATGTATTAGTTCCTCATTTGATTTTTATTTCAATGAATTGTATAAATTTATTATTTTCTTTCTTCCTTTCTCCCTTTTTTTACTTCTTTGAAATGTTTCCAGATTTTCTCCTTTCCACATTTGAAATTGGTTACTTAGTTCAATCATTTGAATTTTTCACCATTTTGAATGCGTATACTTAAGACTATAAATTTCATTTAATTGATACCTTAGCATTATCCCTAAGTTGTAACTATACTAATTTTCTTCTCCCATTACAAATATTTTTCATATCCATTATAATTATTTAATTCGTGAGTTATTTAGAATTATGTTTTTAAATTGCTAACCATAATTTTTGTAAATATTAATCAAAATACATTGTTGTTGGACTTCTGATATGTAGAATTTCAAACCATTGAAATTTGTCAGACTTGTATACCTAGCACACAGCAGATTTTTAACAAAGTTTATGAATTCTACAATTGTTGGTTGCAATATTTATATTCATCCACTAGTTAGGTTAGTTAAAATAATTGTTTAAATATTCTAAATTTCTATTTGTATTCTTGCTTGTTAAATCTATTAATTAGGAAAAAAGCTAAAACATTTATCAATCTCTCCTTATAGTTCCATCAGTTTGTGTCCAAGGTATTTTGATATGTCGTTCTTTGTGTAGACGAGTTTAGATTCATTGTTTTTAATCATCAAGAAAATTTGAAGCTTTTAATACTATGAAGTAATATTCTTTATTAAAATAATTTTTCTTTATTAAAATCTATTTTGGTTAAATAACATAAATTCTATTTTACTTGCTATTAATAACTATTTGTTTAATGACACCAACTCTGTTAAGTTACTATTTGCCTAATAATTCCTTTTTATTATCTTTCTTAGTATTTCTCTCTTTTTTTCATGTCTTAGGTTGATTGCAGCTGATAGCATAAAACTGTATTTTTAGAATCTAGTCTGCTGTTCTTATCTTTTAAACTAAGATTTTAGTCCAATTACATTATTAGTTAATAAAGGCAGTCAGAATATAGAAGTTCAGAATTCTGAATCTGCCACTTATTAGCAGGTACATGACTTTGTGCAAAACACAAAGACTTTCTATGTCTCTTCATTATTTGTTAATTTGGATTTATAATGCCAATTCTCTCATGAAGATATTGTGAAAACTAAATATATTAATATTTGTAAATTCTTTTTAACAGTCTCTGGAATATAGTAGGTTCTATACAATGGTGTGTTATTGTATTTAAATTAAATTTCTCAACTCTTTTGCTCATTGTTTGCAGTATAGTTAATTTATACTGTTTTATTTCTACCAATGTTTTTCTCCTTTTTACCTTTTGTTGATTCATTTAAAAATATTTTAATCACACTTAACTTTAAAAATCTCTCCTTGCTTTATCATCTTTTTTCAAAGTTTATCATGGTTTTCCCCAGCAAACAGTAAAAAAGTCTGTTCAAGAATGAAGGCCAGGCTGTAAAGTGCTGCCTGTAATCCCAGCACTTTAGGAGGCCAAGGGAGGATGATTGTTTGAGGTCAGGAGTT
The DNA here is from genome assembly GCF_029289425.2 of Pan paniscus. Classification (NCBI taxonomy): domain Eukaryota; kingdom Metazoa; phylum Chordata; class Mammalia; order Primates; family Hominidae; genus Pan; species Pan paniscus. The sequence continues at coordinate 44,805,412 of NC_073261.2, read as the reverse complement.
TGAGGCCAGCTTGGGCAACATAGAAATAACTTGTCTGTACAAAAAATTTTAAAAATTAGCCAGGCATGGTGATATTCACCTGTAGTCCTAGCTACTTGGGAGACTGAGGCAGAAGAATGGCCTGAGCCCGGGAGGTCAAGACTACAGTGAGCTATAAGTGACTCCAGCTTAGGCAGCAGAGTGAGATTCTGTATCTTACAAAAAAAAAAAAAAAAAAAAAAATTAAATATTTCCAGCAGATAACAAATCAACTAAAGTACTCATTAAAATCCAACACAAATTATGGTTAGCAAATACCCTGCTGGCAATTTTCAAAGACTGTATGTGTAGTCATTTCTGTTTTACCAAAATTCAATATAATTTTTCCCTCAACTGAATATTAGAATAAATATTTAAAATATAAGCTGCAGAAATGGAGACATACTTCATTATGGAGGAGATACAATGATTCAAGTCAGAATTGGCTGATAAGGAATTTAAAAAAAGACTTTAGTTAGGCAACCGATTAGAGGTTTCCTTTTCGACAGAAATATTTTAGTTATAATACATTAATATAGGGAAGAAAGGACATTGATAGCATTCCAAAGCTATCAGTGAAAAGGGGTAGTATTTTCAGTGATTTATGTACTGGGCTTTTCTAATTTTCAGATCAAAGAATTTTCTTTCTGTATCATTTTTAACATGCCACTAATAAATTTGGTGAATCAAGTCTTCATCAGTCTGGGAAGCTTCATTGCTATCTCCTGTGCCTTGGGTTGCCTGTAAGCATAGGTCACTTTCTATCTAGGTGTTTCTCAACATCCAGACATTAAATGGTAATCCTGTTTAAGCATCACATCATGCTGGAAGGCTCTGAGTAAATATACATTTACCGTTGTTGTGTAAAACCAAATGCTGAATCTGTCCAGACTCAGAGCTAATACTTGGGTATACCGCATCTTAAAATGGATAAATTGAGACTCAGAAACACCATTTCTGTGGATAGAATAAACAAATTCTAAAGATAGAAATATCAGTACCATCGTGTGCTTTATAATTCTGAATTACAGTTTTGCAGAGTTTGTGGGAACCTTGGATATTATTTGGTCCAATCTCTCATTTTATAGACATGGAGCCTAAGACACCAAGAGAGGATAAGTGACTCATTTATTGCCTTAGAAATATAAATGCCAGCTCAGAGAAACAGCATTCCATGCAGTTTCTTATTTGGCAATATTACGGGTTTGACGTGGTTAGATATACTGATTGCTGTTTTTTGTTTGGCTGTTTTTTTGTTTTTTTGTGGGGGGCATTTATTACATACAGCTTTGCTGTCTAAGTAGATTGTAAACTATTGAAGAGAAGGATTACATGTTGTTAAGATCTGTACAATAGCACCAAATACCTTCTCAAATTGATGCCTAATCCCAGGTCTAATACTTATTAAGAATTCAATAAATTGCTGAATAATTTATTTTTGGAGGAGCAACTGTAGAAATTTTATGTTTTTAAAACAGAAAAGCAATAGAAATAGATAGTAATGCCATAAATACTGGTGATAGAGGTGAGAGAGTAGCAAAACCATTTCAGGGAATACTGCAGAAATCATCCACAATGCCTTTTTTGTATATAGAGCTACCTAAGAGCAAATATGCCCAGATTTAAGGAAAGAGCATGTTAGGCTCATTTAATGAGTAATCAAGGAGAATTCTGCCTAAGGAAAACTGAAGCTTCAATTAATTTCTTTTCTGAAAAGATGATATCAAATTAAAATTCTGTTTGAAAGTTGTCTTATTTTGTATATTTAAACAATAATTCTTGCTTTTCATTTATCTTCTCATGAACCAGCTATTTTAGAACTGTAGCATATATAAGAAAAAGAATAGCTGGATGCACTCAGTTTGAAAGGATGAGTCATTGATCACCTTTCTTGAAAAAAAAAAACTGATAGGCAGGAGGATACTCTGGAAGCTGCTGGAGAAAGGGATTATATAAGTCAGGACTGGTTTGCCCGTACCATGTAAACAAATGAGCTTCCAAATCTCAATGATTCAGAGAACGGAGGCTTATATTTTGTGCATGCTTACTGTCCAGACCAACTTTCCTGCTTGGAAAATTGTTGCATTCTACCTCCTCATCAGCCTAGGCTTTTACAATCCCAGGAGCCCTTGCATTAAATTCTTAGAACTGGAATATCACTCCATATCTACTCACATTTTACTAATAGAAGCAAGTCATATGATTCTACCTAACTTGAAGCTGGTAGGGAGGTACCTTTTATTTTATGCCCTGAAATAGAAGAAAACTGAATATCAGTGAACAACCTATTGTCTTTGATAGAGATGCATGTATATTACTGATTTTATGTTTGCTCAGGCTTGAGACAGGAGACAAAGGCAACTATTATCCTCCTTAAAGGTAACACATGCCCTCACATGGTTAAAAGAAATTATTCCACAGTGACCTCAGATTTATTTTGAATAAATAAAAAATAAGAAGGTGGCCTTTTGTTTCTCAATCACAGTTCAAGCCTGTTTATAATTTCATGGCATTTCCCATGAAGATAAAAGTTACTTGTTACATGTCAAAGGCAAATATTGTTAGTCCTCCTTTGGTCTAGAAATGCTAAATTACTTAGAAAATGGCAAAAGTAGTTTCTTGGCAATTTTTATGAATCTAGTTTCTCAGGTTGTCTAATATAATGTCACTATTGCTAGGAATCAATTAACTACTAGAAATCAGATGAACTGATAGCTTTAATATGTATGTCTGTGAGTGTGTGTGTGTGTAACAATAACACAACCCCTGGATTAGTAAGGTTAAAAAAGTGAGAAGGGGGAAGATCTCTTTTTTTTTTCTTTTAAAAACCACCACATTAAAAAAAACTTGTCTTACACTAATACAATCAATATTTACAACCAATTATTAATAAACGAAACCTATGGTCCCTCTAGAACTTTTCATTTTTCTTCATTTTTGCCATGGTTTTCCCCTATCACTTTGCCAGTTGTGTCTCTATACACTACTAAATTTTTGCTATGGCCTCAAATATGAATGTATTATTGCCTATACAATAATAGAGTATACTAGAGTGTCTCTTATTTAGGTCTGTGGTCAAAATTCACAGTACAAATTTGTAAAAATATATGTCAAATATTCATAAAAATAGCATGTGAAATATGCAGCTCCGAGAAATTAAATAACTTGGCAAAACTTCCATGGAGAGTAAGTGGCAGAGTTAGGGTTTGAACTCAGATCTCCTATGTCTGTATCTGGGAAATGTAAATTTAAGGAATATTGACTTTAGCTTGTTTAAATATTTTTTCCTGTTGCTTTCCTAAGACATGTAATACCTTTCTTTTCTAAAAATGAAGTGATATATTTTAAAATCTTTAAAAGATATTTTCCATGTGTAATCAAATGGTTATTTTTTGAGCTGCATAATTTCAGATTTCTTGTCTTTATAATAAAAGTAGCTCTCACTTTATGCTAAGAATAAATGTCTCCAAAGGACATACAGAAGAAATATGTATGATATGAATGTCTTTAAATTTGCTGCTTGTAGCCATCAGGGATTTTTGAATTTGTGGAATGAACATTCCAAATTCCAGCCATTCTTAAAGTATTAAAATTATCTATCTAGTTGAATAATCCTCCTAAATGGTCATAAGATAATAATTTCTTTTAAATATTATATTTTACTTACTTCAGTTAAGTAAAAACGGGATATGAAATTTATTTACTTGTTCTTGTCCAATCACTATATATTGAAGTATATATTTATGTGATTAAAAGAGGCTTTAATTGAAGTTTTAACTTACTGTGTGAAAAGAAAATATCATGACTATTTTTGGATGACAAAATCAATTTGACAAAGGAAAGGAACATAGCTTCATAAGGTTATTTTGTGCATTCTTTTCTGAGTAAAGACTTTGCAGGCAGAACTTATTTATGTGTTGGAAATTGCATCTCATTTCTCACCTCAGGTGTCTCTCCACAGGTGCCAACTGTAATACATCAGTAGCTGAACAGCTCACTGCCCTAAAGTTTTCTTGCTCATGCCTGGCTGAGTTATTGAAGAAATTGCTCAGATCTCAAGCCCTTGTAGATCACTGGTCCTGGCAGATGTTGTAAGTTTGGTTTCTTCTCAGCTCCTGTTTCTTTCATCAAAGAGCCACTGTTAGTTGATACAGTAAAAAATGGTGAATCAGTCAATTAACAATCTTTACTGTCTGCATAAAGGAGAAAAAAGACTCATTATTATTCCAGTATGGGAATCTCTACCATCTATTTGAATTGAGTGATTCAAGATCCTCAATACATTATATTATGTTATTTCTGAAAGAAAACCCATTAAGTTACACCACCTAGAATATACTCACTTTCTGACCCATTTTTAATGCCTGGTTGGCTGACAAAAGGCCACAAAATCTCCAGGGCTTTTGTATCCTATTTACTCTGTGCATGGCAGACATTTGTATCAATGACCATGTATTTCCAAGCATTAGAGCATTTCACGTCTCTGCCCCCTTGGAAAGTAGGCATGACCATATTACTTCTTTTGACCAAAAAAAATTGTGGATCTCCTTCCTGATTGGAAGCTTTAAGAGCTAGTATGCAATTCTCCATAGTCTATCCTCCTATTTCAACAGTCTTGGAAGTGTATTTCAAAATGAAGCCTCTAATATTCTAGATTCCAGAGTAACTATGATGAGTAAAACCCCCAGCTCACCCAAGTCAGATGTGAGTGTGTATGTTAGAAATATAGTTATGTTGTGTTCATGCACTTACCTCAGCATAACCTGCTATTTTGACAGATAAACTGTGTTTTCCCAGAGTTTGTGCTATAACATAAATGAGCTGGAGTCCTGGAGGTGCACTGGGACTGTACTGAAATGTAGCACTGCGTCTGCATCAGGTTTTATTTATGTGAAATTAAGCTCAGAGAAATTGGTTGTTTCCATTAGCAACTTGCTTCTTATTAACCTCCCGAATGATATTAAAAATCCAAAGTATGCTTCCTAGTCAGAGAGCTAGAAAGTCAATTGAATATTCATGTTGTTCCTTTCTTCTCCAAGTCCGCCCATATCCTTGACTACTCTTCTTCAGGAAAAGCTTCACAGAGCTGGAGACTGTGTGTTCCTTCTTCAAGCAGCATCGATGTTTTCCTGATGGTGCCCAGTGAATTCTGACCCCACTCTCTGGAATCTTACTTTTGCATGATGCTAGCTGTCTCATCTCAAGAAAGCCTGGGTGGCTTTCTCTTGATCTTTTATTACACATTTCCTTATTCCTTAAAAATAACTCAAATGCAGTTTTAAAACAGCTGACTCTGAAGCCAGATTAGGTGGATCCCAATTTTGGCTCTTGTGTTTGCTAACTTTAGGACACCCTAGACAATTTTATTAAGCTTCTGTGTTTTTCATTTTTATATAAGAATAAAGGAACAGCATTTTCTAACTCATAGGAGAGCTGTGTTAAAGATTAAATGAGTTAATTAGCATTTACACATTAAATGCTCTAATTACCACCTATGTCAACCCTTTGTAATACATGAGGCTGGCTATTGTCTTTGCATTTCATTCTAGGACTGCATATGATATAATCCACACTGTTATATAATCCACATTATTGCAAACATACATTAATTTTCTTCTTTCATGAAATTTAAGTAGGAACTCCTTAAGCTTAGCAAATAGTGCTTTTTCCACTCTGCCTACCAGCCTTTGTCACAAAGGCCTCTTTTTCATAGTTTACTAAATAACAGACAGGCTAGCCCAGGATGTCATAGACACATGTCGCTTTGCTGGGGATATGTCATAGGCTGTTTTCATTCAGAAAATTCAAACCTCATTGCATAATCTTGCCTTTTTTGACCAACCTTTAAATAATTAATGAAAATCAATTATTTCATTATACTATTAAGGTCTCTCACTTGGCGGAATAATATCTTCAAAGCATTGATTATCTAATCACAACTCTACATTTTAGTGGAGCAAGCCTGGTATGCAACACAGCAGGGTTTTTAAAGACTTCAATATGATGTCCTTCCACAGGAGAAGATTGTTTTATTTTTCTGGTTTTATTTTTGTAATTCTTAATTGATTACTCATTTGAATGTTGTACATAATAATTTCTTACTATGTGGGCTATTTTGTCCAATTAAAATCATTCAAGTCTCTGCTTTGGAATAAGCTTCAACAAAAGGTAGAGGGAAGGTTTATCATTAATTTTACAATTTGTGTCTTTGAAGATGTAATTACCTAAATTGTTTGGTTTAAAAATTCCTATGTGTTTGATGCACAGAAAATATTTCCATATATATGTATATATACACACACATATATATATACACAAATTTTGTTTTATATTCAGAATATAAATGTTTTTGAAATAAAATAGTATAGGAGACATCAGACAAACACAAGAATATGACATAAATTATAGAAGTCATTTGTCTGAATAAGAAAGAACATTTTGATTTAGGAGATAATTTTAAATTAAGAGTCTACTTTCCATTCAGAGAATAATTATAATAAAGTTACATTAAGATTCTTATGTCAAAATCATAGTGGCAATATTAGATTCCTGGAATGTCTCTTCTATGACTCATTATCTTCTCAAGAAATAAATGGAGATGTAACAAGTAGTGAAATCTATCTGAAGTAAGCCACTAAGATATTTCATTCATCCTGAAGTTCATATGTTTGACAGCTGTTAGATTATCATTACTGTGAGAAAAATTGGAAAGTGTGGGATCTTTGGTAGTTTGTCTTTTTCCCGGCTCCAGAGATTATGCTGGTATCCCATCAGTCAGCATAATTCCATTGAATTTTTGTTCTAGGTACAGTCTTCACCATACACAGGGTTTTGTAGAAGAGTGTGTAAGGTTTTATTTGTTCATGTGTTTGCCTGTTTTAGTTTCCAAAGCTATCAGGCCATGATCAAGCAGAAGGCAGAAGAGAAACACCCAGATTAGTAATCCATGATTTTTGTGGCTACTGTTGCTGTTCGCTATTTGCCAATGCAGAAGTAGAACTGAGAGATTGGATTTTTACGACGTCATCCGCTTGGGGTATAAATGTTGTCATTCAAGGCACACCTGTGTGGTGTTTTAGTAAAACCCTCATATCCTGAGTAGAGATCCAAACTATTAACATCATTGGGACAAGAATTAAATAGCAATAAGCAGGCACTTGTGCAAACTTTGGCTTAATATCGAGTAACTTGTTTCTAGGGCACTGTAGAAATAGTTCAATCTTCAAAACTGGATTAAGGCATTCTGTAAGGTTTTAGCACCCCTGGGCACCAAAAAGGAGCAAATAAAAGTTCTCAATAGACCAGGCGTGGTGGCTCATGCCTGTAATCCCAGCACCTTGGGAGGCTGAGGCAGGTGGATCATGAGGTCAGGAGTTCGAGCCCAGCCTGGCCAACATAGTGAAACCCTGTCTCTACTAAAAATACAAAAAGTTAGCTGGGCATGGTGGCAGGTGCCTGTAATCCCAGCTATTCGGGAGGCTGAGGCAGGAGAATCGCTTAAACCCGGGAGGTGGAGGTTGCAGTGAGCCGAGATCCCACCATTGCAATCCAGCCTAGGTGACAGTGAGCGACTCTATCTAAAAAAAAAAAAAAAAAGTTGTCAATTAACAATATCATAGGTCGCATGTTTTTTGTCGTGATTTTTCAAACTTAACCAAAAATAACTAGAGACACAGAGAGGCAAGGCAACATGAATAAGAATCATTACATACAATAGACAATAACTATATGTAGCTAGAAATTAGAATTATGCTACACAGAATTTGGAAAAACTACACTTCTTATGTTTGCAAACTAAAATACAAAATTAAAGCAGTTTTTAGGGAGCCGTAAACTATTTTTTGAATGCTTATCAGATATTTTAAAGAACCAAGTAAGATTTCTAGGACAACAAACAAAATAATAACCACAATTAAAAATAAAACTTGATTGAAAACAATAGATATCTCTGAAAAAGAATTAGTGAACTGGAATATAAGTGAAGGGAAAATATCCAAAATAAAGCTGAAAGAAATAAATGCATGAAGTAGAGAGATGTTACAAGGATAAGGTATACAATAGGAAGGTCAAGCATCTAATTATTCAAAATGCTAAAATGAGAAGAGAGAATGGAAAAGAGGTAATATATGAAGAAGTAACACCTGAAGTTTTCAAAATTTGTGAAACAAATCTAAGCACATATTGAATAAATCAAACAAAAATAAAAACAAACAAAACAAAACAAAAAACCCTCAAGGCAACAAATAAAAAGAAACTACATGCAAAAACACATCACTAAAAATTTGTAGAACATCTAAGGAAAGGAAAAACTGTTGACTATCTTCAAAGGAGAAATATTTAGACTTTGTAACTGAGAAAATAAAACATAAATCTACAATGTGCTGAAAGACTTGTATATTTAGGGAAAACATCCCTCCAGAACAAAGGTGGCACACAAAAGTTAACAGGACTTTGCCACAAGAAAAACTTCATTAAAAGAAATAATAAAAAGTGCTTTAAGTGGAAGCAAAATGACACCAAATGAAAGTTCAAGGATGAAGAATGAAATTAACAGCAATGAAATTGCAAATAAACTTGTACACACATACATACATATACATACATATGTGTATGTGTGTATATATATGTATGTTTTACATACATTTTTGTTTATATACACACCATTGAAAATACAGAAGTATTATCTCATAAATGCACATATATATGTTTTCACATGTGGCGGTGTTTATGTAAATATATGAATGTATTTAATTTAGTAGAAAGGTAGTAAATAATTTAAAGTTTCTGAAGGACTAAATATCATAAGTGAATAAGATAAAAAAACAAAATTGCACTAGATTATGATATGTCAAGGATTCAGATTATAGTTTTGACGCTATTCTTTTCAATAGTTTAGTTGCTATTTAAATTTAAATGAAGATTAATTAAACTTTAATTAAAAAGTCACACTAGCCACATTTCAAGTGCTCAATAGCCATATGTGGCAAATGACTACCTCATTGGACAGCACAGCCCTAGAACATTTCTGTATGGCATAAAGCTTTATTGCAAAGCATTAAATTCAGAGTAATAAATAACAGAAGTGTATGTGATGTCCCAAATAACTAAAAATAATAATAATTTAAACACCCACCCACATTTTTTCTGGTTTGGCATGTAAGAAGCTATTAGTTGTTTCTGCATTTAAAAACAAATGAAAACTGAACAAACTGAAAAATCAACTACTTTTAGCTCTATCAGAGAGGTGTGGTCACAGGGAAAACGATTTGCTCCCAAATTGGAAAGACTGATAGCACTAACCTCTGCAGGAACAAGTGTTGAGTCAGTAGAATTGGAATTATAACTACTGAGTTACTGGAGGCTCAGCATCCACAAGCCTGAAAGAAAATCTCTAGAGAGACACAATCATGGTGTCTCTTTAGACACTATGACTATAGACAGGAGCTCCGATACTTCTGTGATTTTTACCGCTAAGAGCTGGACCGGGTTGTCACGATGAATATTGATGGCAAACAAACAACAAAACCTTTTGTACCTCTAGAGGGAGAGGGGTAAAGGAACCATTTAAAAATATGCCAGAGCATTCTGTTCTTGACAAGCTCTGCTCTCAGAAAAAACTAACCGGAGCCTAACCTGCTGGGTTATTAAAGTCTAACCTTGGAGAATGAAAATTACTCAGCTCTAGTCAGCTTTAGCCTTCCATATGGGGAAAAAAAAAAAAAAAAGAAAAAGAAACACTCTAGTGACTGAGTCCCACCAAAGTGGGGAACAGCCCTAAGAAACACATGTGAAGCTCACAGCCTAGAGGTACAAGCTCAATAAAAGACAGACCTACTTAAAGAATTATAGAACACTCCCACTCTCCCAGGCCTTACCAGTACATCACTGAATGCCTATTTATAGCCTTTCTTTTACCCAGTACATCTTATCTAGCCATCAAGAAAAAAATTACAAGACATATTAAAAATATTAAATTAAAGAGATAGAGCAAATTAAATTAAAAATTAAATAAAATTAAATGAAAAATTAAAGAGACAGACCTAAATATAGCAGAAATGTCAGAATTATCAGACAGGAATTTAAAATAACTATAATTAAGATGCCAAGAGCTATAATGGATAAAGGACCCAGCATGCAATACCAGATGGACATTGTACATGGAGATTAAAATTCTTAGAAATAACAAAAATAAATTTTAGAGATCAAAAACACTGTAAGAGAAATCAAGAATGTTTTTGATGGGTTTAGTGGTAAACAGAATGGCTGAAGAATGAATTTCTGAGCTTGGAGATGTCTCAGTAGAAACCATCAATATTGAAAAGCAAAGGGAAAAAAGTCTGAAAAACAAACAGACAAACAGGAAAGCTGCCTCACACTTTTAAACAAACAGATCTCACTAGAACTCAATCACTATCTCAAGTACAGTTCCAAGTGGTTGGTACTGAAACAATTCATGAGAAATTTGCTCCCATGATCCAATCACCTTCCACCAGGCTCCACTTCCAACATTGGGGATTACATTTCAACATGAAATTTGGGCAGGGACAACATCCCAACTATATCAGACACTGAACCAATAAATAAGAACATATAAAAACAGAAAGCACGAGGCTAATTTGGGTTCAATTGTGAATTCTACTAAACATGTTAGGAAGAAATTGTACTAATTTCTTACAATCTCTTTAAATATTGAAGTAGAGGAAATACTTCCTAACTCATTTTAGGAGGCTGTAATATCAAAACCAAAGATATTATAAGAAATGAAAACAAATAGACTAATATCTACTATAAACATAGATGCAAAATCTTCAACAAAATATTAGCAATTTGAATCCAACATGTATAAGGAGACTTATACACCACTACCAAGTGGGATTTACTCCCTTTATGCAAAGCTGGTTCAACATCCAAAAACTGATTAACGTAATCTATCATATCTGTTGATATAACGTAACTACAGTTTAGTGATGTAAGTAAATAAAAAAATTATGTAATCATGTCAGTAGATGCAGAAAAGTGTTTAACAAAATGCAATATTAATTCATAATAAAAACTTTCAGTAAAATAGAAAGAGAAGAGATTTTCCTTAACTTGTTAAAGAACAACTACAAAAACCTGCATCTAACAAAATTCTTAACTGTAAAAAAACCAAAACTTTCCTGCTATGATCAGAAACAAGGCAAAAGTCTACTCTCATCACTGCTTTTCAGTGTTATATTGAACATGCTAGCTAGTGCAATAAGACAAGAAAATAAAATTTAAAAGTATATAGAATGAGAAAAAAAGAAATAAAACTGGTTTTTCTCAAAAATGAAATGATTGTTTATGTAGAAAATAAAAGAATTTACCAAAAAAAAAGAAGAAAAACAGTCCTGGAACTAATAAATTACTTTTCTATATACTAGCAATAAATAAAGAGAATTTGAAATTAAAAAAACACAAATCATTTACATTAGTACCCCCAAAATTAAATGCTTAAATATAAATCTAAGAATATATGTACAAGATATGAGAAAAACTATAAAACTTTGATGAAAGACATTAAAGAAAAACTAAATAAATGGAACTATATTTTATATTCAGATAGGAGGACTCGGAAATTGTCAAGATACCGGTTCTTCTCAACTTGACCTATAAATAAACTAAAGTATTAATACATTAAATACAATTAAATCCCAATAAAAATCCTACAGAGTTATTTTGTAGATAATGATAAACTGATCCTCAAGTTTATATATGGAGAAAAAGGACCCAGAAAAACCAACACAAGATTGAAGTAGAACAAAGTTGAAGAACTGATGGTATCTGACTTCAAAACAGACTGTACAGCTGTAGTAATCCAGATAATACAGTTTTAGTGAAAGTGTAGACAGATAAATGGAACAGAACAGAATTTTCAGATATAGACCCACAGACATATAGACAACTGATTTTTGACAAAGATGGAAAGGTAATACAAGGGAAATAAGATAAATCTTCAACAAACAATGCTGCAACAACTGGCATGTACATAAACACACACACAAAAATGAATCTAGATACAGACCTTCCACCCTTCATAAAAGTAAACACAAAATGGAGTGCAGATCTAAATTTTTATATATACAATATGTAAATATATATATTTATGTGCAACACCAATCGTAAAATCTATAAAGAATTGGTAAGCTGGTGATCATTAACATTTCTAAAATATCTGCTCTTTGAAATAAACTGTCAAGAGAATAAAAACACAAGACAAAGACAGGGAGAAAATATTTGTAAAAAACATATCATATAAAGGACTGCTATCCAAAATATACCAAAAATTGTTAAAACTCAACAATAAAGACACAAACAAACCAATTCTATAATGGGCGAAAACTTTTGACAGACACCTCACCAAAAAGACATACAGATCCAGTTATCATATGAAAAGGCACTCCACATTGTTTGTCTTCAGAAAAATACAAATTAAACTAACAATAAAATATCACCACATGCCTGTTAGAATGGCCCAAATCCAGAACACTAAAAGCACCAGATGCAGATTCTGGATATTAGCCCTTTGTCAGATGAGTAGATTGCAAAAATTTTCTCCCATTCTGTAGGTTGCCTGTTCATTCTGATGGTAGTTTCTTTTGCTGTGCAGAAGCTGTTTAGTTTAATTAGATCCCATTTGCGAATTTTGGCTTTGTTGCCATTGCTTTTTGTGTTTTAGACATGAAGTCCTTGACCATGCCTATGTCCTGAATGGTATTGCCTAGGTTTTCTTCTAGGGTTTTTATGGTTTTAGGTCTAACATGTAAGTCTTTAATCCATCTTGAATTAATTTTTGTATAAGGTATAAGGAAGGGATCCAGCTTCAGCTTTCTACATATGGCTAGCCAGTTTTCCCAGCACCATTTGTTAAATAGGGAATCCTTTCCCCATTTCTTGTTTTTGTCAGGTTTGTCAAAGATCGGATAGTTGTAGATATGCGGCATTATTTCTGAGGGCTCTGTTCTGTTCCCTTGATCTATATCTCTGTTTTGGTACCAGTACCATGCTGTTTTGGTTACTGTAGCCTTGTCATATAGTTTGAAGTCAGGTAGCATGATGCCTCCAGCTTTGTCCTTTTGGCTTAGGATTGACTTGGTGATGCAGGCTCTTTTTTGGTTCCATATGAACTTTAAAGTAGTTTTTTCCAATTCTGTGAAGAAAGTCATTGGTAGCTTGATGGGGATGGCATTGAATCTATAAATTACCTTGAGCCAGTATGGCCATTTTCACGATATTGATGCTTCCTACCCATGAGCATGGAATGTTCTTCCATTTGTTCGTATCCTCTTTTATTTCCTTGAGCAGTGGTTTGTAGTTCTCCTTGAAGAGGTCCTTCACATCCCTTGTAAGTTGGATTCCTAGGTATTTTATTCTCTTTGAAGCAATTGTGAATGGGAATTCACTCATGATTTGGCTCTCTGTTTGTCTGTTATTGGTGTATAAGAATGCTTGTGATTTTTGCACATTGATTTTGTATCTTGAGACTTTGCTGAAGTTGCTTATCAGCTTAAGGAGATTTTGGGCTGAGATGATGGGGTATTCTAGACATACAATCATGTCATCTGCAAACAGGGACAATTTGACTTCCTCTTTTCCTAATTGAATACCCTTTATTTCCTTCTCCTGCCTGATTGCCCTGGCCAGAACTTCCAAACAAACTTACAAGAAAAAACAACCCCATCAACAAGTGGGCGAAGGCTATGAATAGACACTTCTCAAAAGAAGACATTTATGCAGCCAAAAGACCCATGAAATAATGCTCATCATCACTGGCCATCAGAGAAATGCAAATCAAAACCACAATGAGATAACATCTCACACCAGTTAGAATGGCAATCATTAAAAAGTCAGGAAACAACAGGTGCTGAAGAGGATGTGGAGAAATAGGAACACTTTTGCACTGTTGGTGGGACTGTAAACTAGTTCAACCATTGTGGAAGTCAGTGTGGTGATTCCTCAGGGATCTAGAACTAGAAATACCATTTGACCCAGCCATCCCATTACTGGGTATATACCCAAAGAATTATAAATCATGCTGCTGTAAAGACACATGCACATGTATGTTTATTGCGGCACTATTGACAATAGCAAAGACTTGGAACCAACCCAAATGTCCAACAATGATAGACTGGATTTAAAAAATGTGGCACATCTACACCATGGAATACTATGCAGCCATAAAAAAGGATGAGTTCATGTCCTTTGTAGGGACATGGATGAAGCTGGAAACCATCATTCTCAGCAAACTATGGCAAGGACAAAAAAACCAAACACCACATGTTCTCACTCATAGGTGGGAATTGAACAGTGAGAACACATGGACACAGGAAGGGGAACATCACACACCAGGGCCTGTTGTGGGGTGGGGGAAGGGGGGGGATTGCACTGGGAGATATACCTAATGTAAATGACGAGTTAATGGGTGCTGCACACCAACATGGCACATGTATACATATGTAACAAACCTGCACATTGTGCACATGTACCCTAAAACTTAAAATAGAATAAAAAATAAAAATAAAAATAAATAAATAAATAAATAAAATGTTAACCTACATGTGTAAAAAAATAATAAAAAAGAAAGCACCAAATGCTGGCAGAGATGTGGAACAACACGAACTCTCATTTATGGCTGGCAAGAATGCAAAATGGTACAATCACTTTGGAAGACACTTTGACAGTTTCTTACAAAACTAAATGTATTTTTACCACATGATACAGCCATCACATTACTTTGATATATAGCTAAAGGAGTTGAAAACTATGTCCACAGAAAAATCCGTTTACAGAATTTTGTAGAAGCTTTATTCTTCTATTTTGGCAAAATTTGGAAGTAACCAAGATGTCCTTTTGAAAATTAATAGATAAATAAAACTGTACATTCTGTCATTGAAATATTATTCAATATTAAAATGATATGGGCTATAAAGACATAAAGGAAACTTACAGGAATATTACTGAGTGAAAGAAGCCAATTTGAAATGACTACATACCGTATCATTTCAATTATATGGCATTCTACAAAAAGATAAAACTATGAAGACAGTAAAAAGATCAGTGGTTTTCAGGAATTGGTGAGAGGGATAGATGAGTAAGTGAAGCACATAGGCTTTTTAGGGCAGTAAAACTGCTGTTTATGATACTACAATGGTAGATACATGTTTTTATACATTTGTCCAACACCAAGAATGATCCCTAATATGAACTATGGACTCTAGATGACAATGATGTGTCAATGTATGTTCATCAATTGTAACAAATATATCACCTTGGTGGGGAAAGTTGATAATGGGGAAGCTATGCATATGTGGAGGGAGTAGATACATGGGAAATTTTTCCCTTTCACTCAATTTTGTTGTAAACCTAAAACTTCTCTGCAAAATAAAATCTCTTACATGTACATAAACACATAATCTTAAACAGATCAAGAAAGTAAATGTATACCGAACTGAAAGTAGAAATAGAAAATATATAATGAGGTAATAGATTTAATATCATAATTTTGGCTATCACCTTAATGTAGATGGACTAAGTTCTTCCAATTAAAAATCAAATATTATGAGATTGGGTAAAATAATAAAACTCAACTCAAATGTTTCCTGTGAGAGCCACATGAAACATTAGCCTGTGAAAGCATAAAAATACAGGATAGAAAATATTATATCATCCCAACCAGCAAAAGATAGCATATATTAATATCTTAATTAATTAATAGCTATATTAAGCTAATAAAATAAACATTAAGTCATAAAGCATTGCTAGAAATAAAAAAAGACTTGTTAATTATAAAAATATTTTACTAGTAAGCTAAAATAATTTTAAATGTGTATGCATTTAATAACCTAAATTGAAATGTGTGAAGCATATCTTCCAGAATTTTTAAAAGAAGCCAAAGAGGCAAAGCTATAATGAAGAGTTTTAACATGTTTTTTAGCTGCTGATAGAATAGAGAAATAACATCAGTAAGGTTAAAGAAGATGTGAATCAGGAAATTAACATAATTGACCTTACAGAAAAATTCAGAGGAACATTTTTACAAATGCAGAAGGAAAGAGATTTAATGCACACAGGGAATGTTTACAAAAATTATCTATTTAATGAGAAATAGAATAAATCATAATGCATATCAAATAATTTCAACTGGAGAAAAATTTCTGTGTCCATAATGCTATTAATCCAGAAATCAAACAGTTGCAACTTTCCCTACCTTCTTAAATGTTTGGAAGTTAAGAAATGTCCACAAAATAATACTCCTTGGTCAAAGACAACGTGACGATGAAATTCAAGGAAATATTTGATCTTTTTGAATCCTAAATATACATGCACCTAACACTGGAGCTCCCAAATTTATAAAATGGTTACTACTAGACCTAAGAAATGAGAGAGACAGCAACACAACAATAGTGGGGAACTTCAACACTTCACTGACAGCACTAGGCAAGTCATCAAAACAGAAAGCCAACAAATAAACAATGAATTTAAACTATACACGACTGGGTGCAGTGGCTCAGGCTTGTAATCCCAGCACTTTGGGAGGCTGAGGCAGGTGGATCACCTGAGGTCATGTGAAACCCCATCTCTACTAAAATTACAAAACAATTAGCTGGTCATGGTGATGAGTGCCTGTAATCCCAGCTACTTGGGAGGCTGAGGCAGGAGAATCACTTGAACCCAGGAGGCAGAGGTTGCAGTGAGCCAAGATTGCACCACTGCACACCAGCCTGGGTGACGAGTGAGACTCTATCTCAAAAAGTAAATAAATAGGCTGGGTGCAGTGGCTCATGCCTGTAATCCCTACACTTTGGGAGTCTGAGGCGGGAGGATCACCTGAGGTCAGGAGTTCAAGATCAGCCTGGCCAACATGATGAAATCCCATCTCTACTAAAAATACAAAGAATTAGCTGGGCATGGTGGTGCACGCCTGTAATCTCAGCTACTCAAGAGGCCAAGGCGAGAGAGTCACTTGAACCCAGGAGGCGGAGGTTGCAGTGAATTGAGAGATTGTGCCACTGCACTCCAGCCTGGGCGACAAGAATGAAAATCTGTCTCAAATAATAATAATAAGAAGAAAGTAAAATAAATAAATAAATAAACAAACTATACCCTGGAACAAATGGACTTAATAGATATTTACAGAGCATTTTACTCAACAACTGCAGTATATACATTCTATTCATCAGCACATGCAACATTCTTCAAGATAGACCATAAGATAGGCCACACAACAAGTCTCAAGTAATTTAAGTAAATTGAAATTATATCAAGTACTCTCTCAGACCACAGTGGAATAAAATTGGAAATCAACTCCAAAAGGAACCCCCAAAACCATGCAAATACATGGAAATTAAATAACCTGCTCCTGAATGATCACTGGGCAAACAAGAAAATCAAGATTGAAATGAAAAATTCCTTGAAGTGAACCATAATAGTGATGCCATCTATCAAAACCTCTGGATACATAGTAGTATTCCATTTTATATATGTGAGATATCATATATATATCTCATATATATATATATACCACAGTTTCTTTATATACACATTGATCGGCATTTGGTCTGGTTCCATATGTATATAGTATATAAAATATACTATATGTGTGTGTGTATATATGTGTGTATATATATATAAAATGAAATACTACTATTATGTTAATTTTCTAATTCATATCTACTTTAACCTTACTGATGTTGTTTTTCTATTCTATCAGCTATATATACACATACACATATAGAAAATGGAATATATATATATAATATTATATATAGTGGGATATATATAATATATAATATATATTATTATAATAATATATATTATATAATATATAATACTATAACATATTATAATATATATTATATAATATGTATTATATAATATATATTATATAATATATATTATATAATATATATATTATATAATATATATTATATATTAATATATATTAATATATAATATATATATTAATATATAATATATATATAATATATATATAGTGGAATACTACTCAGCCATAAAAAGGAAAGAAATAATGGCATTCACAGCAAGCTGGAGGGTATTAGAGACCATTATTCTAAGTAACTCAGGAATGGGAAACCAAATATTGTGTGTTCTCACTCATAAGTGGGAGCTAAGCAATGAGGATGCAAAGGCATAAGAATGATATGATGGACTTTGGGGATTTGGGGGAAAGGGTCGAACAGGGGTGAGGGATACTTGCTTTTGATATCCATTTGCATGGAATATCTTTTTCCACCCCTTTACCTTTACTTTATGTGAGTCCTTACGTGTTAGGTGAGTCTCTTGAAGACAGCAGATACTTGATGGTAAATTCTTATTCATTCTTCCATTCTGTATCTTTTAAGTGGAGCATTTAGGCCACTTACATTCAATGTTAGTATTGAGATGTGAGGTACTTACTATTCTATTCATTTTGCTATTTGTCACCTGAATACCTTGATTTTTTGTTTGTGTTTTATATGTCCTGTGAGATTTAAGCCTTAAGAAGATTCTATTTTGGTGGATTTGTTTCAAGATTTTGAGCTCCTTTTAGCAGTTCTTGTAGTGCTGGCTTGGTAGTGGCAAATTCTCTCAGCATTTGTTTATCTGAAAAAGACTGTATCTTTTCTTCTTTTATGAAGCTTAATTTCACTGGTTACAAAATTCTTGGCTAATAATTGTTTTGTTTAAGGAGGCTGAAGATAGGGCCCCAATCCCTTCTAGCTTGTAGGGTTTCTGCTGAGAAATCTGGAGCAGAAGTAAATTAAATAAAAAGGAGAACAACATGAATGAATCAAAAGAACTAAACTTTTTTTTGGAAAAAAAAAAAAAGAGAGAGAGACAAACTCTTTGTTAGACTAAAAAAGAAACTGTAATCCCAGCAATTTGGAAAGACAAGGTTGGAGGATCACTTGAGTCCAGAGTTTGACACCAGCATAGGCAAGAGAAAGATCAGATCTCTGAAAAAAAAAATAATAATCCGAAGAGATAACAAAAATAAATTCTAGAAATCAAAAATGCTGTAAGAGAAGTAAATAATGTTTTTTTTTGTGGGTTTAATGGTAGACTGGGAATGGCTGAGGAAAGAATTTCTGAGCTTGAAGTTATCTCAATAGAAATCATGAAAATTGAAAAGCGAAAGGAAAACAAAAAACCTGAAAAATAAAACAGAGCAGAATATCCAAGAATTATGACACAACTACAAAAGACATAACGTACACAAAATGGAAGTTCCAGAAAAAGAAGAAAGACAGAAAAGGACAGAAAAAATATTTGAAACATTAATGATTATTACTCAAATTAATGTCAGACACCAAATCATGATTCAGGAAATTCAGAAAACTCCAAGCAGGGTAAATGCCACAACAAACAAAACAAAACAAAACCACTACATCTAACCACGTAATTTTCAAATTACAGAAAATCAAATATAAAAAATAGTGTAAAGAAACCAAGGGTGGAGGGAATTCTTACCTATAGAGGAGCAAGGATAAGAATAACATCTGATTTTTCTTTAGAAGTCATGCCTGACAAAAAGAAGAGTGAATTTTGCTGAATGGGGAAAAAAAAAAAGCCTAGAATTCTATATCCTGCAAATTATCCTTCAAGATAATCCAAAAGTTCACTTGGATTAGTTCAAATGTATATTGCAAACTCTAGAAACAGATGGCTTTACTAGTGAATTCTACCAAACATTAAAGAAAAATAAATTCCAGTCCTTCTCAAACACTTCCAAAAAACTGAAGGGTAGGGAGAACTTCCAAATTAATTTTATGAGGCCAGCATTATTCTGAAACAAAAACCAGCTAGACACCACCAGAAAAGAAAACTATAGGTCAATATCCTTGATACAAATACATATAAAAAAATCACATAATTTTATCAACAGATGCAGGATAACGTTTGACAAAATTCAAACAATTTTATGATTAAAATTCTCAACAAACAGGGCACAGAAGGAAAATACCTCTACATAATAAAGACATATATGAAAAGCCTACAGCTAACATGATACTCAGTGGTGAAAACCAGAAATATTTTCTTTTAAAATCAGGACTAAGGCAAGGATGCTCACACTCACCACTTCTATTCAACATAGCCCTGGAAGCCCTAACTAGAGCAATGATGCAAGAAAAAAGAAAAGCATCCAAAATGGAAAGAAAAAAAAAGGACATTGTTTATATTTCCAGATGACATAATCTTATATATTGAAAACCCTGAAAACTAAATGAAACACAAAAACGAAACTGTAAGATCTGGTAAATGACTTTAGTAAAGCTGCAGGTTACAAAATCAATGCACAAAAAGCATTAACAACAAGCAATCTGAAAAATGAGATGAGGAAAACAATCCCATTAATGAGGGAATAAAGAATAAAATACTTAGGAATAAAATACTTAGGAATAAAATACTGAAGAATAAACTTACCTAAGGAGATGTAGAGCTCTACACTCAATAAAATATTGATGAAAGAAATTTAAAACTACACAAATAAATGGGAAGACATCCTGTGTACGTGGATTGAAGGACTTAATGTTGGTAAAATATCTGTGCTACCCAAAGGGATCTACAGATTCAATGGAGTCCCTGTCAAATCTTAATGGCATATTTTATAGAAATGAAAACAATTCTACAATTCATATGAAACCTTGAAGAATTATGACTATCCAAATCAATCTTTAGAAAGAAAATCAAAGCTGAAGGCATCACACTTCCTAATTTCAAAATATATTACAATGCTACAATAATCAAAATTGTATGGTACTTGCATAAAAACAGATATATAGACCAATAGAACAGAATACAGATATAGTCAACTGATCTTCAACAAGGGAGTTAATAATATACGATGAAAAAATTACATTTTTTCAATAAATTCTGGTGGGAAAATTGGATATTCACATGAAGAAGAAAAAGTGAGATCCTTATCTTACACCACGTAAAAAAATCAAATAGAAATGAATTAAATATTTAAATGTAAAATCTGAAATTTTAAAACTCCTAGGAGGAAATATATGGAAAATGCTTCAGAATACTTATTTCAAAAATTATTTTATGCATATGACACTAAAAGCATAGGCAACAAAAACAAAATTAAACAAGGAGGACTACATCAAACTGAGAAGCTTCTGTACAAAGAAGAAAATAACAGAGGATAAAGGTCTAAATAATGGAATAAAATATTTTTGAAATGCATATTTGATAAGTAATCAATTTCCAAAATGTATAAGAAACTCCTACAACTCAATACAAAAAACAAAGCAAAACAGAACTAATAACCCAATTTACAAATGGGCAAAGAACTTAAATAGATATTTCTCCAAAGACATGCAAATAGCCAACAGGTTTATTAAAACAAATGCTCAATGCCACCAATCATCAGGAAAGTCTAAATCAAAACCACAGTGAGATGTTATCTCACACCTGTGAGCATAGCTATTTTTTTTAATTTCAACCGGTGTTAGAATATGAAAAAAAGAAACTGTGTACTGTTAGTGCGAACTAAAATTACTCATCTACTATGTTGATATGGTTTGGATCTGTGTCCCCACCCAAATCTCATGTCAAATTATAATATGCAGTGTTGGAGGAGAGG
Organism: Pan paniscus; assembly: GCF_029289425.2. Lineage (NCBI taxonomy): Eukaryota > Metazoa > Chordata > Mammalia > Primates > Hominidae > Pan > Pan paniscus. The sequence goes on along the minus strand of NC_073261.2, from coordinate 44,783,781 downwards.
CCTGGTAGGAAGTGATTTGATCATGGGGGACAGTTTTCCCCTTGCTGTTCTCACGATAGTGAGTGAGTTCTCATGAGATCTGGTTGTTAAAAGTGTGAAGCACCTCCTCCTTCTTTCTCTTCCTACTTCTCTGGCCATGTAAGATGTGCTGCTTCCCCTTCACCTTCTGCCATGATAAGTTTCCTGAGGCCTCCCCAGCCATGCTTCGTGTACAGCCTGTGGAAACATGAGCCAATTAAAACTCTTTTATTTGTAAATTACCCAGTCTCAGGTATTTCTTTATAGCAGTGTGAGAACGAACTACTATATATAGAAAACAGTATGGAGGTTTCTCAAAAAATTTTAAAATACAAGTATTATTTTATCCAGCAATCTGACTTCTGGGTATTCAAAATAATTTAAACAAGGATCTCAAAGAGATACTAGCACTGTCATGTTCATTACAGCACTATATACAATGGCCAAGATGTCAAAACAACCCGAATGTCCATTGAAATATAAGTTGACAAAGAAAATGTGGTATATACAGACAATGGAACACTATTCATATTTTAATATTGCAGAAGGTAATTCTGCAATATGTAACAATATAGATCAACCTTGAGGACATTATGCTAAGTTAAATAAACCAGTCCCAGAAATAAAAAATCTGCATGGTTCTACTTACATAAAGTGTCAAAATAGCCAAACCCACAGACTCAAGGAGTAGAACAGTGGCTGTCAGGGGCTGTGGTGACAGGAAAATGAATGTTACTAATCAACTGGCTTAAAGTCTCAGGTAAGATTCAGAAGCTTTAGAAACTGGCTGTAAAACTTTGTGACTATAGTCAAAAACAATTTGTTGAACATTTAAATATTTTTAAGAGGTTACATTTCAGGTAAAAACAAAGCTTCTACTAAAAATATAGATAAGACATTTGAACATGCATTTCAGCAAACAGAATATCCAAGTAGAGATTTTCAACCTCATTAACAATAAATACAATGCTAAATAAACCCCAGTGATAAACTACTGAATACCCAGTAGAATGGTGTATTTTAATATTCAACGTTTACACTTCTATGCCTATACTCATCAACATTACAATGTATAACTTGTGAGAGTGTTACAATGTTGTGTTAGTTTTTGGTGGAACAAATTATCAAAACTTTAATTGATCCATTTAAACGGTATCCATTTATCATTTTACAGTTCAGTCGGTCAAAATTTGGATTGGCTACATGAAGTTCTTTGATTAGAATCACACTAACCTGTTTTCTGGAGACTCTAGATTTATCTACTTGCAAGCTCATTCAGTCTGTTGGGCAAATGAAATATCTTGTGTTTGAAGGTCTGAGGTCCTCATTGTCTTCCTGGCTGGCAGCACCAGGTATCTCTAAGGTCCTTGAGCCCATTTTCAGGTCCTTCAATGTCAGCAACATTGAAAAATCCTCATGTCAAATTTCCCCTATGCTTTAAATTTCTTTGTCCTCATCTAGGAATAGCTGGAGAAAATTCAGCTTTTAAAGAGGTCCTGTGATTAGAATGAGCTCACTCAGATAATCTCCCTTTTGATTAACTGAAAATCAACTGATTAGTAACTTTTATTACATCTGGAAAATCTGTTTTGCTGTGTAAGGTAAAATTTTCATGGGAGTAATATCTCATTATGTTTCCAATACTGGGGAGTAAGGCATAAAATCTTGGGAGTAGGACACTTTTATGGTTTTACCTACCACAAATGTAATATAACAGATAACAGAAAAAATGAACAAACTACTCTTATTTGCACTAACATTGTTGAAACTCATAATATAGAGGGGGGGAAAGCCTCTATATTCCAGCACAAGAAATGTTTACTATTTGATTGCATTTGTATGAAGTTAAAAAATATTGAAAAATGTGGTTCAGACACAGTGGTTCACAGCTGCAATCCCAGAGCTTTGGGAGGTTAAGGTGGAAGGATGGCTTGAGACCAAGAGTTCTAGACCAGCCTAGGCAACAAAGAGAGACACTATCTCTACAAAACCATAAAAATAATTAGCTGGGTATGGTGCCAGGTGCCTGTAGTTCCACCTACTTGGCAAGCTGAGCCAGGAGGCTCAACTGAGCCCTGGTGTTTGAGGTTATGGTAAGCTATGATCCATGACCACTTCACCATACTCAGGTCTGGGAAAACAAGCAAGATACTCCTAAAAAAATTTCTTTAAATAGAAAAATGCAAATTAGAGCACTTAATATAAATTACAGCATTTAGACATATTTGGTACAAAGATTATGAGTAAAAACAAAGATATTATCATAAAATGCTTGATATTAATTAACATTGGAGCACATATGAGTTAGAAACTTTCTTATTTTAATTTTTTCTTTTTTTAAGTTATACTTTAAGTTCTAGGGTACATGTGCACAATGTGCAGGTTTGTTACATAGGTATACATATGCCATGTTGGTTTGCTGCACCCATCAACTCATCATTTATATTAGGTATTTCTCCTAATGCTTTCCCTCCCCCAGCCCCCAACCCCCTGACAGGCCCTGGTGTGTGATGTTCCCTGCCCTGTGTCCAAGTGTTCTTATTGTTCAATTCCTATCTATGCATGAGAATATGCGGTATTTGGTTTTCTGTCCTTGTGATAGTTTGCTGAGAATGATGGTTTCCAGCTTCATCCATGTCCCTGCAAAGGACATGAACTCGTCCTTTTTTTATGGCTGCATAGTATTCCATGGTGTATATGTGCCACATTTTCTTTATCCAGCCTATCATTGATGGGCATTTGGGTTCATTCCAAGTCTTTGCTATTGCGTACAGTGCTGCAATAAACATACGTGTGCATGTTTCTTTATAGTAGCATGATTTATAATCCTTTGGGTATATAACCAGTAATGGGATGGCTGGGTCAAATGGTATTTTTAGGTCTAGATCCTTGAGGGATCGCTACACTGTCTTCCACAATGGTTGAACTAATTTACACTCCCACCAAGAGTGTAAAAGTGTTCCTATTTCTCCACATCCTCTCCAGCATCTGTTGTTTCCTGACTTTTTAATGATCACCATTCTAACTGGAATGAAATGGTATCTCATAGTGGTTTTGTTTGTGTTTCTCTAATGATAAGTGATCATAAGATTATTGGATCATAATTACAAAAATTATGAGTAAAAACAAAGATATTATCATAAAATGCTTGATATGAATTAACATTGGAGCACATATGGGTTAGAAACTGTCTTATTTTAATTTTTTCTTTTCTTTTCTTTTTTTAAGGACAGGGTCTCATTCCATCAGTGAGTGCTGGAGTGCAGTGGTGTGATTATAGATCACTGCAGTGTCAAACTGCTAGGCTCAAGCAATCATCCCATCAGCCTCCCAAGTAGCTAGGACTACAGGTGCTGCATCACTATGCTCAGCTATTTTTTCATTTTTATTTTTTGTACAGATGGGGAACTCACTATGTTGCCCAGGCTGGTCTTGAACTCATGGTCTCAGGCAGTCCTCCTGCCTAAGCTTCCCAAAGTGCTGGAATTACAGGTATAAGCCACAGTGGCTGGCAGGAATTTTCTAATTTGTAATCTGTGTTTGGTTACATTGGCATTAGCCTTATCAAAATTATTCTGCTGGACATTCATGTTTTGTGCACTTTTCTCTATGTTTCTTATGTTTCATAATAAAACCATTAAAATAAGCAAACAAACAAAAGTCCTTGTATGCAAGCATGTTATTATATTCATTCATTCATCAAATATTCATTTGTTTCATGTCCATTATATGCTAGTCTCTGGGTGGTGGAATTCCAACAGTAAACAATAATGAAAAAATGTCCACATGAAGCTTGCAGTCTAGTGCTAAGATGCTGTCAGTTTTCTACTTTAATTTAACTCTGGATGTAAATAAAGTATCAGCTTTAAAACACTTATAGCAAAATAACTGCAAGGTGAAGCATTAAGCCCTTTAATTACAGTACCACACGAAGTTACTTTTGTATTCATACTATATTCGCAGCATTCAAAGACTGGTGTAATTAACAAAGATAAAGTTTTGGAAATAGGTCCAGCTGAGGCCCCAGAGAGAGAGAAAGGGGTAGACAGCATAATTATGCTGGGTTCTTGAAGACAAAGGAGGCTGATCCCTGCAAGCACTAGAGAGAGTCTCTACTTACCACATTTTGTCTGCACTCAGTAACCAGGCAATCTTACCAAGAATTTATTTTTTTGTGGGGGAGAAAAAGAGATTAAAAACACGTTTTTTCTTCAAGTATCCTGAACTTTAGTATTGGAAGGCAAAGAATCACGGCATGTTTCTTTGGACTACCTAAATCTCAGTTTTTTAAAGCATTGATAAGCTTTCCTTTCTGAATATAAAATTTTATGGTAAAAACCTGTACCTCCTTCAGAAAACAATTTGGGACACAATGTTTATGCAGTTCCAAAAATTATATAAATATATGTGTGTGTGTGTGTGTGTGTGTGTATGCAATTTGTAAAATGTTTTGTTTGGGACTTTTAGGAAGAAACGCTATATTTAAATGTTAGTTATAGGCCATAAGAAATGAAATAGTCTTGGAAAGGAGGATGAGGAATGTTTTCTGAACTCCAAGAAAGCTTTACTTTTTTATGAGAAAGAAATAATATAAATTATTCTTGAGATTTACTGGAACAATCTTTTTTCCTCATAGCTTACTGACCTAGAATTCAGTATGGATTCTCATCATCAGTCAAATGAGCATTTGCTACATATAGCCCTAATTGTTTATATAAATAGACAGTTACCAAATAATTAACTGGATTCTTCTGTAATGAGTGGTAAGAGGCAGAAATACAGACCTGTATTAATTTATAAAATCTCTATAAAGAAAAACAAGCACATACAGAGAAAGAATTATTCATGAAAATGTTTTCAGGATAAATTATAATAAAAAATAAGCAAAAAGAAACAACTGAAATACTAGTATAATATTGAATATAATAAAATACATTAAGAATCTAAAACATTAAGAACTAAAATCCTATTACATAGAATTTCAATAAAATGCCAGTAAACATTGTATTTACCTAAATAAATTATATAGAAATATATAATTATATCAAAACTACTTTCAATAGTGATGTATAAACTTTAAAAATATAACCATAACTGTACTGGCATCTTGTGAAAGATGTAATTAGATACAGAGGACTTTTTTATGTTTGTCCAAAACCATTTATGATACTCTCATGTATCTCAGCTAAAAATACAAGTTAGAAAATTGACCATTTAATCATTACTTCTCAATCTCTTTCATATCTTTATTTTAGGCATCATCAACTCCTAAGTGGATAAGGCAAAAAGTTTAACATATTCTGTTTCCAATCCTTTCCATCTTCCTTCAGCTGGACATTTTCCACATTGTAGACCTTGTGATCTTCCTAAAATGAAAATATAAACTTACTTTCCGAGAGTTGCAGTGGACAATATTACTTGTCCACTTTCCATTTACCCTCTCCCCCTTCCTAGTAATTACCTTCTAGATGTCCTGTTCTTCTCTCTGAATATCATGATGTTTGAGGAAACTAATATTTTCCTTCATCACTTTGCTGGCCAATCAACAGGTTTACCCGATTAGTTCAAAGTTAATCCTATTCCCTTTATCATAATCATTAGTTCGCTTGACCAACAACTTGACTGATCAACAAGGTACTTCCCTGTTTTGTATAATAAAGAGATTGGCTTCTGTAGGGAGATAGAATCATATTTAAGACAATGAAATATGGGGGATATTATGAGGGAAATATATCTGGATAGTGTGGAATTCTAGACCAATTTATTGCCCATTGAGGAATCCAGCATCAGCCAGAAAACAACCTAGGCAGAAGAGTATAAAAGAGGGAGTCTCAGGGAAATAGGACCAGAGACATTGGGTTGAGTCACCCTGAAGCCCTTCCAACCTCGGCATTTATATTTACGCAAGTCCCCAAGTTTCATTATGGATTTACCAGTTTGAATGGAATTGCCAGCTTCTTGCATGTAATAACATCTAAACTGAATTATAACTCTTCTGACTTTCTTTTGATTTTAAATAAATTTTGAAAAGATGGTATGCCATTATCTCTCTCTATCTCTCTCTTTTTTTTCTCAGTTTCCCAAATTTCACAGGTTCTCTCTTAAGATGTTTGCAAATAATACTATTTTGGCCTGGAATTCCTTTTCCAATCCCTCTATTCTTGATTAAGTCCTCTATCACCTTTTTGTTTAATCTAAGATTGCTTTTCTAATGCCTCAACTAACTCCCACTTTTCTACAGGCTCTCATGGTACACTAATACCACAGCATACATGGTACACTAATAATAAAGGAACATAGATGTTCCTTATTGAAACATTTAACAAGCAGCATCATATAGAACTGCATTTTTACTGCAGTGAGCTAACATCAAGCACTGTCATTCATTATCCTAGTACTCCTTGCTTCAAGTATTGGATCTAGAAAATAATGTCTGAATAAATAATATGGAGTCAAACATACATAAGTGAATACATGAATAAATATATACGCATTAAAAATTAACTTATGTGAGTTATTGAAGCATGATGTCATTGTTAATCAATTGAACTCAGAAGAATAATTACTTCTTTGACATGGTTTTATACACCCTGCTCTCTTTGTCAGTGCTACATAATGCCTTGGATAGCAAGGAAATCAGTGTCATACTCCCTTCTCAGCCTTTTGTCAATTAAGTCTCCAATGGCAGTAAGAGCATTTCAAAAGTGTTAGGACAGTGATCAGTATTGTGTGCTGATAGAAGCTCAGTACGATATCACCAATAATGTCTCCTGAATCTTCAATAGTGATAGACAACTGCTCAAAACACAAAATGAGTTATGTGTACAATTTATAAATGTGTATGTGATTTACAGTAGGTATCTTTAAACAGCAATTTTATTCATTTTTTAATGAATGCTTTCATTGAATCAAGTCATATACTATACGTTGATTTGTAGATGTTTATTAGGGGAAAATAGTATAAACTGAATAGAACATAAGAAATAGACCTGGGAATTTCTCAATAGGAGCTGCTCGGTCTGTAACATTTGTATGCTGCATACCCTTGGGCATATGAATCTGTTTCTTGTTTCTTCTAAATTATGAGCTTATGATTACTATACAGTTTTTCTAAGTATTAGAGATAATCTATGTAAAATACTTAGGACAGTTCCTTCTACATAATGAGCTTTTGATAAATAGTGGGGTTTATGATTGCTTTTATTGCTGCTGTTGTTATCATTAAAGATTACCAATATGTTTAAAATTATTGCCAGGCTTACACTCTTTAATTCTCCTAGATGTTTTTAAAGAAAAAATGATACAACAGAATTAAACATCTTTGGCTGTCAAACTGAAACCAACATTTATCTCTGTTTAGTTTCCGCTGTTTTGAAAACGTGTGAGGTTACAGGTTAGGGGGAGTGAAGAGTTTTCCAAAAAAGTATGAATATAGGATGACAAGAGTTTGAGGTTGCAGTGAGCTATGACCATGCCACTACACTCCAGCCTTGGTGACAGAGTGAGACCCTGTATCTGGAAAAAAAAAAAGAAAGAAAAGGTGAGATGTGGGTGTGAGGACAGAAAGAAATTAGCATTTAATTTGCATTGCCATACATTTTACTTCCGCTTTTTCACAACATACTTCAAAATAGGAATTATCATAACCATTTTACAGATGAAGAAACTAAGGCTCAAGCAATTAAAGTAACTTTTTCTAGATCACATGGACAGTAAGTGTTGAAATCATGAGTTAAACCGGGACTTTTATAAATGCCTAAAGCTATGCTCTTCCTACAATTACATTCGTCTTCAAACTAAATATTAGCAGTCATTGTCCATTGAGCTTTAATAGCAAATGGAGATAAATCTATCAGAAATATTAGTAGCTTTTCAGAAGCTAAAAGGAGAAAGCAATGCTAGCGGCCATCTTGGCTAACTGCCCACCTAATGCAAAACTAATATAATTTAGCAAAAATAAAACTAATTTTCTTGATACCAAGGTTTTCATGAATGTGTCTCTTACATAATGAAAACAAAATTTTCATGGAATAATTACTTTCTCAAATGAAATCATAAAACTATAAAACAAACTTATTTATATATTATAATTACAAAAATCTAAGCATATTGAATTACAAAAAATGATGAAATTGATGGACTAGGACAAGAGGGCTATGACTTATAACTTTTTCTTCAAAACTGAAGTAAGGCTAAGATATTTCCTTAAAGAAAATAAAATTAAAAACAAAAGTCAATATTATAGAATTTTTTTAAAAAGAAAGAAAGAGAAGAAAACTTACCAGACAAATCAAATTTCATGGAAAAAAGTAGTATCTAGCTCTCATATGTAGCATACTTGCAGACATCATAAAGGATGTCACACAAAGGTCTTAATTCTATTTTTTTCTTTAAAATTCTGAAACAATGAAAGATAAACGTGTTCAGGAATTTTATCATCCTCACCTTAAAGAACATTGAAACTTGCAGCTGCTTGCAAATTGTTCATTCATTCACTTATTCATACATGTTATGATCACTGATTATTTTCTATGCACACAGCAAAGTGCTAGTCTCTGTCAGGAACACAAAACAAATGCAAACTTGGACTCAATTCCAGAAGTCTAGGAGCCCACTGGAGCTGATACATAAGGGCTTGATTACATAAATCTAGGTGTCTTCTTGGTAATTAGATGGGGTAGAATATTATCAGTGCTTGAAAGGAATAGTGCAGATAATAAGTTCTAGAGTAAGTCAGAGAATCAAGATATCATTTTTGGCTAGCATCTTCAGAGAAGGCATCACAGAAGTAATCACCATAAAAAACAAGCTAGACATCCTTAGAGGGATATCAATACTCTCTTAACCAAAAATTTAAGATCTTTTTTATCTTTATTCCACAAAAAATGCAAACCTAGTAATGATCTCTCTGAAACTATTCAGAAGTGAATTATTCAATTAATCGGACTGTTAGCCATCCAGTAAGCCATTTAGTCATTCATTTTTTTTCTATACATATTTATTGGCACTAGTTTGGTTTAGGGTATTCTTGGAGATAGAGATTTGGCTACACAGACTAGTTTTGGTTTTAATGAAGCTAACAGTCTATTAAGAAATATAAGATTTAAATAAATTATCAGCCCAAAATATTACTTCCAATTATATAAGGATTAGGAAAGAGAGTTACAGGTTGATAAAATAATACATTAGAAGAAAGTTGTATCTCCTCAGCATAGGCTATGCAGGCTGTGCACTGCACAACTCTAGGGGCATCTTTCACAGAAATTACAGCATAAATGTATTTGAACTTTATTTAAACTGAATGGGAAATTACTGCTAGGAGTGACATAATCAGCTATGCATTTATAAAAGATGCTTTGTCCAAAGTGTGAAGAATGGATTTGAAATTGAGAACAAGAGTCAGCATGGAAATACTAACAGCTTTTTTAAATGATCCATGAGAAAAATGGTAATGGTGAAGAGAATGGAGTCAGAGAGGAGTGAATGAATGTATTTTAAAGACAGAATTGACAAGACTTGCTGCAGGTTGTATATGGGGCTGAAAACAAGGAGGATGCAAACTCTTCAAAGTGTTATTTACTGACAAAGGTCATGGTGTTAAAGATACAAATTTGGTGGAAATATTAAATAATTATTCTTTCTACTTACTTTATATAATTTACCATGAAACCCCTAAGTGGATAAATCTATCAGGCATGTGGAAACACAAAAAATGGGCTGGAGATTTTTACCTGAGATTTTTTTCATAAGACTGTATAAGATATTCTGAAGAGAAGTAATATTGACAAGAGAAACTAGGATTAATTTCACCTCCAAAAATTGCAGTGGATGGGTGAACTTCATCTGTCTTAGAGCATTAACTTTACTCCTCAGTTTACATTCATTAACCTCATGGCTGATGCAGAAATTTTTTTTCTGTTCTTAAGCCTGTAGCTCGATTCCTGGGACAGCCTCAGGGCTAGGCCTCTTGTACAATCTCAGCAGTCATCATCATCATCAAGTGCCTTGGTTCTCCCTCAGGAAGTCCTTGTCAGAATCTGGGGAATCTTCTTATTTTCCTGCATATTTAGCTCAAGAAAGTGCCCATGAGCTGCTGCTCTCTGGCTCCTTGCTTTTATTTCATTTATCTGCACTGATAAACAGACAGACCCAGTTTAAATTCTGGCTCTATTTGCTTTGGATGAGTGACTCCAGCTATCCTACTCATCTACTTTGTGAATGTTACATGTGAAAATTTATGTAACAGCGCCCAACATACATCAGGTGCACAATGACTGTTATTTACCATTTTTCCCAGAGGAACAATTCTTACTCTGCTTTTACTTCCTTCTAGTCTGTATTTCTGGTCCCTACCTTCTTTTTCTCCAGAAGGTTGCTCATGTTTGTGCTACAGTCTCAGACTCAGGATATCTATGGCTCCATCATGATACATTTCTTGCATCTATTTCTAGATGATTCTAGTTTGGGGAAAATGCATGGTGGGAAGAGTGCATGCACAGAGATTGCTGTTTGTTTACCATGTTAAGAGATATAGTTGCTGTGTACAAAAAATTGGGGAGAGTTTAGTAATCAAAACCCAGTTTAAGAGAATAGAGTGAAATAAGGATAATCTTTGATTCCACAAAAAGAAGAGGGCTCTAGGAGGTCACGCACTAACAATATTGCATATTAATATGGACACTTTTGTTTATCAAATGCATCACATCATGATTTTTTAAATTACTTACAACAACTTTATGAGGTGAGAATGGATGATATAATTATCATGTTAAATAAGAGAAAACAAAGGTCAGGAAATTTAATAGATTCAAGGGTAACTGCTGGTGGCTCCAAGAGATCTGAATTCTAGACCAGACTCATTAAACTAGCTGTAGCTGCAAATAACTTATACTCTCTGAAGTGCTGAGTCTTCTCAATGGTAACAGAGGAACAGGATTTCTCTAATATCTAATCCAAACTTAAAAGCATGAGATGCTATATCTTGTCTAACATAAAGAGATCATTGGCAGAACTGGGATAAGAATTCTCTTCCCTAATTCAAAGCCTCTCCAATACACTACTTTGCTTTAAGACACTTTTCTGGGCTCTGAATAGATAAGAACGGCAATTTGATACAAATAAAACAGCTACATGGGGAAAATGGGGAAGAGCAGACAAAGGAGTATTAAAATCTTCTCATGGTCCTTCCAAGTGCGGAAGCAGGTGATCAAGGTATTGGGTCAGTAGGATGAAAACTGAAAGTAAAAGACTATGGCATGCATACAAATTATAGTGGATAAAATATAAAAGTGGCCCATATCATTAGTTTTGGAATAGCTGAGACTGGTGTCAGGCAGTTGACTTAATATGGCCTTTTAAATAATCTAGGTGGATTAGAAAGAAGAGTATGGATGGCTAGGAGAGAGTTTGTGGAGATGAAGTGGAAGGATTAAAGTCTTGACTGGAACTGGAGAGATTACAGGCTGAGCCTCAGTTTTCTGGATTGAAGTCATTCTCCAAAGTGTTCCTAAGAAGGCAGTGTGTCAGCATCTTTTAACTCGTCATCTATTGAAACTAAGTAACACTATTGTTCACAAGTTTGAACTACTAGGGTCAAGGGAGACACCAAGTTATGAATAATATAGTGGCCAAGAAGCCAGTCAGCATGTCTAAATCATTATGTTTGTCTCCTTTTACATAGATTCTAAAATATTTCCGTTTCAGACTCAATAAATACAGGCAGGGTTATTTTGGTAATATAAATGGATGCAGTTATGATAGATTATTTTTTATTTTTTATCTGCTGTAAAGCTGTTACAGTAACAAGATAGGTATGATTTTATCAAAAATTTGTTTTGGTTAATAAAAGAACAAAAACTGGGGTCTTTGAGGAAAGTATCAATGCTGACAGTCATTTGAAAAAAATCAAATGTGTTACGTAATTCATTTAGCAATTGTTTAAATGCTTATTACATCCCAGACATTTAGTTTGACATTAGATATAAATGTATATATGGGTATAGATAGGTTGATATAGATAGATAGATAGTAGACTAAGGTATTACAGTCTAATGAAGAGATGGATATGTAAATCATAAGAGAAAATAATTCTGTAAGAAATTTTTAGATGTAAATTTTCCTCAACATGCAGGCATAAAATGATTTAATTCTTCCTGGGGAAATCAGGGATGAGCTCATGAAGTGCAGACTTCACATAAAAACTTCAAGAATGAACAAGAATGATCAGAGATACACATGTGTAACTAACATGCTACAGAAAAAGAGAACATGTGTCAGAGATTATTCAAAATTCTCCAAGGAGTTTAATATTTCTGAAGGCTTGAACAAGAGATACATTGGTAGAAGTGAAGTCTTAAAAGGTATAGAGGCCAGAGCAGAACATAAAGTGTCTTGTAACCTGTGAAAATAAATTCAAATTACTTCTTGGAAGCCATGAGAAGACTGATGAAATTTAAGAACAGGAATAACATCCAAGGTGTCTTGCAAAGTGCATTTCTATAATGCTGAAATCAAATTAATTTTCAGATGAGGAAAGCATCTCAGAGGTAGTGGTCAACTTAAGAAGGGGTCTTTTATTCTAACGCAGATACATGAACAGAAAAGCCTGAACTAGGGAACTGACCATGAAACTAAAAAGGAGAAAGCATATGCAAGTGGACACAATGTGAGTATCCTGGCTTCCTGTGTTCTGCCTCAGGAAATAGAGATATAAGTGATATTATTCAACAGAGTCATGGTACCCGAAGCAGTGATGTGGGGGAGATGAGGCATTTGGATTTGTGGCTGTGTGGGTATTGCCTGGAACTTCTTCCCTGATTTTCACAACTTTAAGTTAAAAGTTAAGTACCAGAGGGAAGAGGTCATTGAAGGAGAAAATCAGATTCATTATTTACTACTGATATATGCTAATTTTATATAAGGGCAATCAATTCATCAACTTAAATGTAATTTAAATTACTTTGCTATAGCATATCATTGTTAATGCAAGACTCCATTGCATAGGTTGGCAATCGCATTACTGTGTCCACATATAAAATTATGTTGTTTCCAGTATTTTGATACAAATTCTTTATTTCAGAGGAACTATTATATATTACTATTGTTAACTATTATTGGGATGTCATCCAAGATATGGGTAATGTATACAACTATTACTGTCAGGGAAGGAAAACATAAATAAAATTCATGATGTAAAGCTTCTTATGTGGATCAAATATCATAATGTTCTGGAAGTTTCTTAAGAGCAGGGATGAGAGAAAGAGTTAACAAGTTGCCATGAAGTTAAACAAACTTTCATTTCAAGACCCCTTGCTTGCCTGTCTCTCTTATGAGGAGCCCTAGCAATGTGTTTACTTGGTCATCTATTGTAGTAAAATTTGACCAAGTGTCATATTTTAACCACAATCAGTTAAGTGCAGGCTGTCGCAATACCAGTGGCCCTATCACACTTGTCCTCTAGTCAGGTGTTGTTGATGGCTACTGGCATAAAGACGTGGGCTAAAGAGAGGTTGTCAGGAAATTCAGAGGCCAGTGAAGACAACCTAAGATGTATAATACACAACCACAATAAGACATGAGCAAGAAACTTGTTAACAAGTGACGGCAATTAAGAGTATTTAGATTAGTCACTGGAAGAAAACTTGCAATGTCAAGAAACTCAGAACTCATCTGTGAATGAAGCTCAATAGACATTTTCCTAAATTTGACAAGAATCCTAAAAATGTTCATGATATCACCAGTAATGACTTGTAAAGTAGAAATAAAGAGACTACAGTGAATAAACAAATACCATAGTAAAATAACGCATTATTTTCTTTTATTCTATATAGAACTTAGTATAAATGTCTTGTCTTACAAGGGTGTGATTTTGCAGCCAAAAATGTAAGACAGGGAAGGGGGAATGGAATAGAGTATGGCAAGGCTATTAATGAATACAAATATTATCTCATTTTGTGTTTTATTTTTAAGTTGTTCATGGTATTGGTTAGCTTTTTAAAATTTGCAGTTTGTTGTGATTACTGATTGTAAATATTTAATGTCATATCTGTTTATAATCACCATTTTGTGTAAAAGAAGGCCTCTAAAATTATTTAAGCTTCACATCACATAATCACTGTAATATTTCTCTCAAGATCCCTAGCACCAAACTAAAAACTGTAGAGAAAATTGCTCAGTAAAGTTGACCGTTAAACGAACAAGAGAGTGTCAGGATTTAATAATTAAATGTTAAGTGAGGAACAATAGGGAACACAGCATCTTGATCCTGCTGTAAAAGTAAGGCAAAGTGAATTCAGGGAAAGAGAAATCTCAAAATAAAAGTTTATTCTCAGCTCTATTCATGAACTTTTGACTGTTTACAGTTGATAAAATTACCTTCATAAATTACATGGGCATGGAGGGAGACAGACATCAAGATCCTGGAGATGAAGGAAGCTAACTCTTATAAGACAATCAACAACAACAAAATGATCTTTGCTCCTGATTTTAAAGGGCTAAAGGAAGAGGAGAAGGGGAAGATGAAGGGAGAACACATGCATAGGAAAAATGAGGGGAAATAAACAAAGAGAAATTGTGTAAGGTGAGAAATGACAGTAAAATTCACCTATAATATGGAGGCTGAAAACCATTTTAAAAATGGTGAAACCTTCTATTCTATTTGAAAAATATTTTTTGGTACAATAAAAAATCTTCTAGCACTCATCCATCCCAATTCTTTCCCAACTGAAATGTCAGTGAATTCTACTCTACTCATAATGTATTGTAAAAAAAAGTTTTTTCCCCTTTAACTAAAAAACTTACCTCAACTTTACATATGAACCAGAATGAAGAATTCTACAAGAAAGTAGAAACATGACAGAAAGAAGAGTACAGGAGAATGGGTGAAACTTGAAAACTGATAGAAATGATAGAACAGGATCTATACTTCTGCAGGTCACTGAAGTGAAGAGTTTGATGTTCTTCCTAGATCTTCATAGACGTAGAATTGCCTGTGTAATCTCCTTACCTCACTAGTCTGCCCTGTCTTCCTTCTTGCTAGATGAGAAATAAAGAAAACAAGAAAAGCAAGGGAAAGGAGAGAAAAAAGGAGGGATGCAGCAAGAGGGAGAAAGAAAAGATGAGAAAATAAAATAAATTACTAAAGGGAGAAAAGAAAAAGAAAAAAGAAAAAGCAGAGAAGAAGTTAATCCCCTGGTGAATTTTTCACAGGCTATCTGGAACTCAAAAGTTCAATCTTTATCCATCTATCACTAAGTCAACTTCTGGAACCTCTTCTTCTAGAACCAGTTAGGGAAGCCACTGAAGGAGGGTTATAGGACAAAATATATGTTGGTGTGAACTTTAAAAAAAGAATTTGTGTTTAAGGATGAAACTGTAATGGTTTTGAAATTGCACTAACCACATTTGATTTGAGCTGAATCAAAAGTAGAAAAATCAGCAACTTCTACATAAAAAACTAAGGAAGAGGAAGAAGATCCAACTTCGAAAATCTAGTGGAATAATAATTCCATTAGTAAGATAATGATACAGAGAGATGATGACACTGGAGTTTTCAGAGAGCGTTGAGGCAATATGTAGCTATGGAATTTGAAAAAAAAATGGTTCATTTTTGGAAGATTACTACAACAGTCATGTTAGATTAATTGAAATGAAGGTTGGTGTTATAAGGCTTTAAAAATAGTCCAACTGGAAATACGAAAGCTTGAAAAGCAGCTTTGAAAAACAAAGACAGAGGGGAAAGGGATGAAGAGAAATACAACTGAGATTTAAGATATAAAATAACTGAAATCTGGAACTAATCAACTGTGAAAATCAAGCAACGAGAAAGAGTTGTAAATTATTTTAAAATATCTGGCTCGATCAACTTTGCCAGTTTTAGAGCCAGTCTTTGCAAAAAGGGAGAAACAAAACAGATGAGACAAGAAAGGAACATCCAGCATGCTGTGAACCCCCTGAGACTGGCCGTGATCTGAAAGAGTAAAGCTCTATCCAGGGAACCTTTTCTGAATCATAGTGTCAGACTTCCTGCTCTTTTCAACTCCCCTAGTTTTATCATCTCTACTCTGTTTCAGCAATCTACTGCCATGGCCACATCCTGAATGTTGACAATACCCTAAACTGTGCCATTTATAAGATCTCTGACACACCAACCTCTCTCCTCTTACAGCTCTCAATGATGTATATGACCTCAGCTTATTCTAATATGCTTACAGATTATACACCCGTGATATTGATGGCAGTGGCTGCTGCTGTCGTGGCTGCTGCTATCACGCCTGCCGCAACACAGAGGTGCGACTGGGGCTGCACATTTCACGGAGGTGTTGGGAGTTCTGCCCCTTCTGAAGTGGGGAAAGAGATCCCCAGGTGCCCCTGCATCTGGCTGTGGATCGGAGGCTCCAGGTTGGCAGGTTGGGAGCTTCCGGGTGCAGCTGCGACCGCCCTCCCAGGTGCAGGACCCTGGTGTTTCTGCAGCCTGCACCCTTGGGGCCCCAGGAAAGACCCATATCCTTGCAGGCTTGGAGGTGTTTGCTTCTTCTGCCTGGCTCCCGGTGCATGCTCTCATATCTGAGTGGGGGTTGGTGCTGAGCCCCGGGGCCGTGAATTGCAGCAGGAGGCAGATTTATTCCTGGGCAGAAGGTGGCAGATCCCAAGTAAGGGGACCTTCAAGCCAGGGAGGGCCTGAAGGCTGGTGGCTGGGCTACCAGTCCCACGGACCAGAGTGGGGATTCGTGGGCCTCTTCTGGGCCACCCATAGCCACCCATGGACCAATCAGCAAGCACATCCTCCCCTCTGAGGTCCGTAAAAGCCCTGGGCGCAGCCTGAGCAGGGCAGAGGAAGGCCAGAGGTGAAGGAGTCAGAGAGGCGACAGGATAGGCAGCTGCCGAGAGAAGTATGCCTCTCTGCTGAGACCTGGAGATGATGGGAAGGCCAGATGCAGAGAGGAGCTACCCTCTCTGCTTAGAGCTGCCAGGAGGAGCTACCTACCTTCTCTGCTGAGAGCTGCAGAGATGACCTGCTGGCAGAGAGGAGCTACCCACTGTGGGTCTCCTCTGATCTGTTGTAATGCTGAATAAAGCTTCTTTTCATCTTGTTCACCTTCCACTTGTCTGCATACCTCATTCTACCCGGACGCAAGCAAGAACTCGGGCAAAGGCACAACCAGCCACAGAGGTTTCTGACCAGAAAATCGACACCCCAAAAATCCTATAACAATCTGATTCTAAAAGCAACATCATCTTTTCAATGTAATTCTAAAAGAATTTGGGATTATTTTATTTAATTTCAGGATCCCCTCTGAAGAAAATCAACTTACAAAGGATGGCAGGTCTTAAGAAAGGTACTTAGCAAGTGCTGGTACATTCTAAGCAATCAATATTTGTCAATGTTCAGTAATTGTACAATTGTACTAGAGAAAACAATTCCAGGGGCTTAAAATTATCTTATACAAGGATCCACTTTATTATTATTTTTTCTGTTTGTTTTGGATAAATTACTGACTCCTTATCTCAGTTATGTTATGTGTTAAATGTTTACAGTGTTACTTTATATCTCTCAAGGGCTTTTGTTAGAATTTTCAATGAGATACCTTAAAACCTCTAAAAAGAAAATGGATGTTATAAGTAAATAAAAATAAGTCTGAATGGCCAAAAATATGTGTATGTTTGTTCTTACTATTTATCGCCAAGGACACCAATTCATTGGCCCTTTTTTATAGCAATATGTAACTCAAACTTCTGGTTTATTTGCTTTAGACCTGAAAGACATAAATTTATTTTTCCATTTACATAGCAAGTTGAAGTTGTGAGGACAGATACGGTAGAATGTGTTGATTTCCACAGTCTCTAGAAACTGGCATTTCTGTTATTTCCCAGTTCAGGGATTTTCAATTCACAGTATTTCACATTAATGTTAGACTTGCTATAAGGTTATTTCTTAAAATATCTTATGCGTTGCCTTCAGGAAAACATTAGCTTGCTAGCTTTCTGAGGTATTACTCATTTATATCACTCAAAATAATGACCAGTGAATATATCAGAATGGAGACCTACCTAGAGGCAGCATGCCTTAATTCTGTAGTGCCAGCAGTGTGTGACTAGATGGCTACCTTTCTTACTTATTGTTATATAGCAAATTTTAGAGGCACTTGTGAGAATGATTTTTTTCAGATTTGTGTATGAGCAAATGGAGTTTGTCTCAAGTGATCTAGGCACATGAAATCAAATTATTCTTTAAATTACCTATTGAGAATGTCACTCTATTGTTACCTGCAAAAAATACATACAACTTCTTAATAATGTATTCCATAGAACATGTTGAAGTTTATAAGGCTCTTGGATTGTAATATCTCATTATATTCTAAAAACAAGTTCAGTTAGGCAGGGCTGGAATTGTGCGTCTCCTTCCAAGAGCCTTGCTTAAGACGAGCTGAATATATAGTAGGGGACAACCACAGATGTTCAGTGTCATCACTAAATCCATTTGGGATTAAGCAGGATCTGTCAATAAATACTTCTGTTAAGGCCTTGGTGTAGTCCTATGGGATAATGCGAAGAACGTAATCACTGTAGGTGTTTTTATGATGCACAACACAATATTACGACATGACATTGATGAATTTGTGATTATTGTAACTGGCTGTCTTTTGTCTCTTTTCATCATTTCAATTATACATCAAATAAAATATCTGCAATGAATGGAAAAGTGTTTTACCTGCTGGTATAAAAAACATTGTGAATATTGGGATTAGACAAAACTGGACATAAATCTCCAGGCCATCGTTTACTAGCTTTGTGTCCTTCAGCAATGTACATTCTCTCTCTGAGACTCCATTTCTTATTTTAAAATAGGGATGACAATGCTTTCATCATATGGTGGCTATGAAAATTAAGTGAAATAGCATATATAAAGGGCAAATACAGGTTAATAAATGTTATTCTTCTTCCTCTCTCCTATCTTCACCCTAGAGAGCATCAGGGATGAAACTCACATGGCAGTTTAACTACATGTCTAAGATTTCTATCCCTGTATTACATGATCCATATTATCCAATTCTAACACGTGGGAAAATCCAAAACACTGCAAATTGCAAAGAGAAACTGTGCAGTAAAGGACTAAAAATATCAAGTGTGTCATTCAGTTAACATTAATGTTTCAGGTGAACTGGAGACAGAACTTGTGTTATTGTGCTGAGCTATAAAATCTATGCCCTCTCTAAGCCTATATGGAACTGTAATAAAGTATTTTATTACAGTAGTCCATCTAGGTTTGCTTTCTTCTATGAAAATAGTGGGTCCATGTGTTTGATGCTGTACAATGTAATTCGACAATTAGTTAACTTGTAATAAAGTAAATGAGTCAATTTTGCTCAATTCAGCTGACTTTAGGTGAAGCAATACATAATTTTTTTTTTTTTTTTTTTTTTAAGAGACAGAGTCTCGCTCTGTCACCCAGGCTGGAGTGCAGTGGCGAGATCTCAACTCACTGCAAGCTCTGCCTCCCGGGTTCACGCCGTTCTCCTGCCTCAGCCTCCCGAGTAGCTGGGACTACAGGCACCCGCCACCATGCCTGGCTAATTTTTTTGTATTTTTAATAGAGACGGGGTTTCATCGTGTTAGCCAGGATGGTCTCGATCTCCTGACCTCGTGATCCACCCGCCTCGGCCTCCCAAACTGCTGGGATTACAGGCGTGAGCCACCGCACCCGGCCAGCAATACATAATATTTTATAACAACTGTTACTCATTCATATCTGATATTTGGACATTAATTGATAAAAATAGTGATTTTATAAAAGAAGTTAAAGAGGTGTTTGTTATGGAAAACATGGGCAAAAATGCTGAATAATATCTGAAACTAAATTATTTTATATATTTAAAAATGTTTCAAAATGCAGGCAGCCCTCTGTTTATAGGATTCCAATTTGCATACATTTCTGTTACAATGCTTTAATTAAGTAACACCAGTCCCCAACAACATGGTTTCAGTAAACATGCTATGTGTACTGTAATTGGATAGAAGTACAAACTTCACTGCTATAGCTCTTCGGTCCATCAATCACTACACAAAGACAGATGCACATCATGAAGACTGACCAATCATATAATTTTTTTCAAAGTGTGTTGGTTATTGGCCACTGAACATCTGTTATTTAGTTCACACCTGGACAGCAAAGTTTGTGCTTGTGTAAAAAATGCACTTGAAAATATTTTATGACATTGAAATTACAAGAAGTTAAATATTAGAAGCTGATCTAACCTTAGAAAGGAATATGACACTTTGCCAAGGCATAGAAGAGATACCTGTTCTTTATCATGTTATACAACAACAGGCAGGGAAGCAATGTTCAAACTATTCTTTTTTTTTTTTTTTCTTGAGACAGAGTCTCACTTTGTTGCCAGGCTGGACTGCAGTGGTGCAGTCTCAGCTCACTGCAACCTCTGCCTCCTGGGTTCAAGTGATTCTCCTGCCTTAGCCTCCTGAGTAGCTGGGACTACAGGTGCGCACCACCACCCCCAGCTAATTTTTGTATTTTTAATAGAGACGGGGTTTCACCATGTTGGCCAGGATGGTCTCGATCTCTTGACCTCGTCATCCGCCCACCTCAGCCTCCCAAAGTGCTGGGATTACAGGCGTGAGCCATTGTGCCCGACGTCAAACTATTCTTAAACTTTAATTCCCATGTTTCTAACATTTTAAAATATGGTGTTCAAAGATATTAGGTCTACTTTAAAAATGTTCTATAAATGTGTAACTGACAGTGATTTAATGTTTTGATAAAAATTGTAAAGGTCATGGAATAATCGAAATATTTCACGTTGAT
The DNA here is from genome assembly GCF_029289425.2 of Pan paniscus. Classification (NCBI taxonomy): domain Eukaryota; kingdom Metazoa; phylum Chordata; class Mammalia; order Primates; family Hominidae; genus Pan; species Pan paniscus. The sequence goes on along the minus strand of NC_073261.2, from coordinate 44,762,945 downwards.
TATTAAGATCCTTTTGTAGATTTCAGGTTTTATTAGCATTTTTACAGTCCCATACTACTGTGCCAAGTGAGGACTACTTGTATTTAAAACATTGTAAAATAGAACTTATGCCTTGGTTTCATGTTTTAGGTGAAAGAGATGACTAAATCTAGGATTTTTATTTCTTCCATGGGTTATGTGAAATCCAAATATATACTTGGATAAACTCCTGTGTTTTTATTTCGTCGTGGTTATCAAATGGCTTAATTGAGACAGAAATTCAAAGCTAATTTTTCTTTTAACCTACAATAATCATGGAGCTTAGAAATAGAACAATAATCATGCCTTTCATCTGTGAATGTGGCCATTTCCATTGTAATGCTCTGACAACCAGAGTTCAACCTTTCAGCAGCACATCTGTCCATGAATAAAATTTGAGTATGTAAGAAGCTGAAAGCATGGACAAGCAAGGTTCAAGGTTTGAAGGTTCAAGGCTTTTCATAGAATCTACTGATCTGGAGTATTTCCTTCTCTTTAAGTTCATAGATTCAAATTTTACTTGGACGCTATGCAAACAACTGATGAGTCACATTCTTATATAAGTTCTGATGGATTTGTTTTAACTTTCCAATTCACATGCAGAAGTAACACTTTCCCTGCTTCCTCTCTATCATGTCTATCTGTTGCCATCCTGCTTTTCTGAATTTGATCCGAAGCCTACATCCCAAGGTTAAATGGAGTACCCTTATCTTTTTTTTTCTTTTTTTTTAAAAAAAGATATATCAAGACAAGAGAAGAAGGTAAAGTTAGCATGATTTTTTCATAGTACAATTTTCAGAATATATGCAACTCATACCCTAAGACTTCCAAAAAGGTTTCAAAAGGAATTTGATTTAAGACAGAGCTTTTGTGTTTTGGTTAGAAGTAGAGACAGATAAGTACTGTTTGGTGACTTTTTTCATGACTTGTATTAAGTTGAGGTAGAGTAATTAAGTGACAAATATCTCCCAAATTTAAATTGTTCAGCACAACTAAAACTTATTTTTCACTGAATTTGGTGTCTGTTGGGTCCATGGGGATTGAGAAGCCTTGGGGTGAGTTTCTGTATCATGAAGTCATTGAGGGTCCCAGATCCATCAATCTGGAAACTCAGTCTCCTGTGTAACCAGAAGATGGACCAAGCAAAAGAGAAGGCCCACCTGTTCACTGTCTTGGCTTGTAAGTGACCACCTCACTTCCAATCATGTTCTGTCCATGAGAATTCACTACAAAACTTGTCTTTACGCAAGGGGCTAGAATATGATCTATTGATATACCCAAAAAAGAAAAGGACCAAATATTGGCAAGCACATGAATTTTGCCATATGGCCTTATTTAGACACAGGCTACTTAGATAAAAGCCATCATAGATCCAGGACTAGCCACATAATTTGGACAGCCCAGTGCAAATGAAAATTCAGGGCTCCTTGTTGTAATAGCAGGAAAATGGGGATAATGATACCTTTGTGGGAGGGTGTTTATAATGTATTTGTACACTAAAAACATAAAAAGTACTAAAATATAAAACTTTTTTTTCTTCTCACAACTCTTTTTTGACATTGCATTAAAAAAAAGTTTCCATTTACTATAACCCTCTTTGCAACATGCAGATATTTGCAGGGATTATGTACAGTCTCCCATGCACTCAGAGCACTGGCCCAGGAATCTGTGTCCATTTGTGACTTACCAGCTGCTGAGTTCTCCCTCCTTCCAGCTGCTGAACTGACATGTTTATTGGCCGTGAATGAGGAAGTCGATCTCCCTTTCCCTCAGCTTGTCATCCCAGCCCATGGTAGATAGTTGATCCTCAAGGGATTACAAACCGGACATGCTCAGTACCTGCATCTGGGGTGGGCCAGCCCAGAGCCTCATCCCCACTAAGTCACTTTCCCAACAGCTGTGGGGCTGCTAGCTTAGGACAGGGATCATGTCACCCTGAGGCACCATGGAGTGTGCATATCCAACCCTGAGTTTCCTCATAACTTTGCCCAGGCCCCTACTAGGGTTGAAGGACCATGACTGCATGCAGGTCTCCTCCTGAATGCAATCCCTGCTCTAGGAGGAGAGCTGTATTAATCCTTGGTCAGGGGAGAAAATATCAAGGCTGCGCAAGCCCAGACCTCAGGGCGCTGGGAGCCAGTGGTTGAGAATCTGTGCTGGAGAGGCAGGGAGATGGTATTGCCCATGAACCAAGATTAAAAGCCAGTATTTGTTCCATTGTCCCATTGGATTTCACTTGCAAACCACAAATTTCAAAGATGAAATCATTAATAGTTTCAAGACAACAGCAGAGCATTAACCCCCTGGGTGCAAGTCCCTTAGAACTGCACTGGCCACACACCCATGAAGCTGGCCCTGCACATACCACATTGGTTTAACCATACCAGTGTCCCTGCAGATGCTCTCAGTAAAAAGGTGGTCTTGAGGTGTCTGTCTTTTTCTTTCCCATTCATTACACGAAAGCATCACTGTATAGAAAGTACGTTTACAAAGGCTTTTAAGGTAGGTGCCCTCTCAAAATCAGTAATCATGAACTTTCTGCCCCATGCTTTTGATATTGTTGTATATTCTTGTGAAATATACATATTTTCTTTTCAAAGATTGCTTTGTCTGAAATACTTTAAGGAATTATTCCCAAGTTACCCTTTCTTAAGACTTTCCATGATCACCCTAGACAGAAAGAACTCTTCTTCCCTTTAATTGGGTGGTTTACTACAGGTGAGAGTGAGCTTATCAGAATCACCATGGGGGCATTTTAAAACCATCTTTGCTTACTCTTATTCTCCACACTCAGGATTTAGGCATGAGAGGCACCTATAAATTGAAAATGTTCTCTAGATTTTTATAACAGTTTCTACCTCCATTGAAGTATTTGCTTTAATGCCAAGGCTTTATGCAGACATCATTTAAAAAAATCAAGTATCACTTATGTTTTCTATTATGCTTGGGCACATGTCAATCTCCCCTAGATTGCACATAATTTTTGCGTAGAAGGTCTTATTTGTCTTTATTTTCCCAAGACACATGTAACCTTAACTAGTATATAGTGAGTACTCAATAAATATTTGTGATTTGAATCAATGGATTGAGATTACTATAAATTTGTGTATATAAAACCTCGAAACAGAGTGCCTACACAGAGTCTTACCACAGTCTACCAAGTCAAATGCCTGGTGTTGTTTCAGGATGATTATAGATTTCTATGTCCTCTCTTAAATAAAATAAGGCATTCTTTCTGTTTGAGAAAAAAGTCAGTGTGGACATCAATGCTTGGGGCTTGAAGCTCTTCATAACCTGCCTTTTTAGAGAGGTATAAACCCTGAATCCTGTAGGGTCTTTCTTGGTGCTTTGTTACTGTTTTTTTCTTTCAGACAACTACTTTATTATTGCTCTCATAGGCATTACAAGAGAATGTATCCACTTGACTAGAATGGTGATATTCTATTCTAGACTGTACAAAATATTTGCATATTTTCTTAACTCAGAGTACTTAGTCAAATGACTGTAGCCACTGCTTTGGAGCTGGTAAAGTCCCTGTGGATAGCACTGGCTCTTGCAATTACTGTAAAAGCCAAGATGGTTTCTTCACTTTCCATTGCATTATGTCCACATGCATACAATCAAGGACAGCTTTGGACTGATACTACTTTGCCTTTTACTTGATCAAAATATGCACACGAACCAGAAACTCTTAATGATATAAGATGGTTCTCAAAAAGCATTGCTCAAAAATGTTAAATTACAATATTATAATACATTGCCATAAAGCTGGAACTTTTTGTAAGAATAACAAGGTGATTCAGCTAAATTAGTTGTGATGTTCTCATTTATGGTAAAGTGTCATTTTTTCTTAAGAGGAGCAATTGCTATTTTTTTTTACTGCGTATTCAAGGCCGTTTAAAACTACCAACATGATGAAGCCTTATTTAATTAACTCCAGCTGACCTTGACCATTTGTCTGCATCCCCTCACTTGTTATAGTTTAAGCTTCTTTACATAAAATGTTTTGCATTTATTTATAATATAAAATAATCTAACACAATACCGCATGACTTGACATATAACATTTGTAACTTGGCTGCTACTTATCATATATCTAGCACTGTTAAGTGCTTTTCATAAATTATATAATTCAGTTACCATAAAAAGTTGGTGCTATTAATGTTGCTATTTTATATACAAGCACATTGAGACTTAGAAACTTATTTACAGCATAATTATCAAAGCAGATTGATAAACCTGGAAATTACAGGAAAACACAAAGGAACTATTAAACCATACATTTTAAAAATAATACCTATGTATCTACATTTTCCTACCGTGCTGGGTGGTTCATAGCCATCCTAAAAATTGAGAATCACTAAAATACCTTTAAATGTATGTTTGATTTCCTCAACTGGACTTGAACTTTCTGAATGGAAAGGAACACAAGTTATTTTCTCTTCCCAATTTCTCAGTTACTACTATGAGATGTTGTGCACCATGAGATAACTGTTTGTAAAGGCTTTGGGGTAAGACAACTGTAAAAAAATCTCAATTTTTCTAGGCTCTAGTAAAGGAGAATCATCAAGTCAACTGCATACCATTACTGGCTGGACTGATGAAATAACGTGGCTCTTGAAGATATTTGACAATTGGATTCCATTTATTGACTACTAAAAGGAAAAACTGATTACTTACCTAGAAAATAATGTCTAGAGTTAGGTCCATGTTATCAAATTTGGGACATGTCACCTTTTAATAATTCCCCACATGATTTGCAATGTCCTTTTAAAGACAAAGCAGTGAAGGGACTATGGCAGAGCTAGGAAGACAGAAAATACATGATCAGAAATCAGTTCTGCAATCCGTAGTCAACCAGTCTCAGTACAGGTGTAAGCCTCTTAGAGGATAGTAGAGGGAAGAGTTGGAATGCTTCTCTTTACCCCCTCAACATGGCCAAACACCATAGCCAGAATACAAACAAGTTTGAATTGTTCTCTGAAAAGTTCTGCTCTTATTAGCAGAGTGGTTCCCATAATAGGATGCATATTGGAACCACTTGGAAAAATTTAAAGAACACTGATGCCTTAGCCTCAGCCCTAATTCTGATTTAATTAGCATAGAATGTAATGGACATGGGGATTTTATAAGTACTCAGTGATGATAATTTGCCTTTAGGTTTGGAAACCACTGCTGGGGGATTGTCCTTTTTGTATTTCAGTGAATAGGCAAAGCTAAGTCTGTTCACTCATTATACTAGCCAACATTGAGCAGATGATGGCAGTAAGTGAAAGGTGTATTCTCACCATCTTTGCACTCATTATCACTCTCTGAGTTTACCCACTTTTTGGAGGGCTAGTCCCGGGATTCTCCACTTCCTCTTGTACCTATTGCCATTTGAGTTGTCTCCCTAAGGAGCAACTCTGCTTATACTCTTGTCCTGCTGAAATTTTTCCAGTGACTTCAGTGAATGAGTAAGACTCTTAAGCAACGAAAAATATCTGATAGTAGACTAAAAGTACTGAAGCTGCACATACATAAGCTTGTTTTTTTTACTGTGGATGGACCTTGCCGTGATCACGTTAATGACTACTTTTACCTATAATCACCAAAGGAAGAGATAAATCTCTGTCCTACTTCAATCTGCTAATGGATGCCTTGAAAGGGAGATGAATAAAGATTAAATAATTCTTCAGGGTTATGGGATGAAAGCTTCACACAGTGATTCTCCACTCTGTCTGTATATTGGCATCACCTGAGGAGCTTAGAAAACTGTCACGGCACCGCCTCCGCCGTCTCTGATTTAATTTAATGTCACCAGGTCCAGATTTAGGCCTTTTTATAAGGTCTCCAGGTTATTTCACTAGGCAGCCAAGTTTGAGAACCATAGCTCTGATGAAAGACTAGTTTATCATAAAGGAATTTAGTTTAACAAAATAATAATTAAGGTAGGAGGAAGCCAGAAATACTGATGTGAAATGTGGATATTTAGCAGGAGGAAAGGATGTTGCTAGGCAATGGGATAACCTAGGCTGGGAAAGGAATATTAGGGTGACTGAGAAGAGAAAGCAAAAGCCAGATAAAGAGACACATATTGTCAGACATAATCAAAGAACATGAAAATCCTAAATTGTAGTTTGTGGGACACTGGGAAAAACCCCTAACAGATGTTATTCCAACTGAATATTAAAATCTGCCAAACCAGAAATTACTTTTTCTTCCTGCTGAGACAATTATGGAAATAAATAATTTTGGGAGAGTAATGTTTTCAGCTGTTATTATTTTTTCAAATTTTGTGAATGATGTTTTTAAGACCTATGGTGGCTGTGGGGAAATATCAAAGAAGAGACCCTGCTGGCATGACATGGGTAAAGTCAATTTTTTATTTTAAAGAAGGGGGATAAATTAGACAAAGGGGTCTAAAACTTTAGTTAACATACACACACACACATACACACACACATAAATGATGCAGAAATTCTTTGCTTAGGGTAGCACATAATAATTTAAAATATGTCATATATTAAATTGGACAATTTGCTGTCCAATTTAATACACAACATATTTTAAATTATTCAGTGAAACAATGTTCAAAGTAGCATTGATCACTTTCTAGCCCTTTAATATTTGATTGTATTCATACAATTATTTAATATTAAATATTCCCTGTTTGATTACTTTCTGTCTTTATAGTATGTTTTATTCATAGGATATATAGAGAAGCAAAGAAAAGTAACTCATTATTAAGTTAAACAAGCTAACTTTTTTCCTCATGTGAAATTTATGATTTTGTGTGAAGAGCATGAAGGTCTAATCACACTTTTGGTTCCATTATGTAGGATATATCAGCTGCTAATTCTCAATCAGAAAACAAAGTTTTGGTTCCTTCTACTTGGTGCCTGCCCTAGTTATTATTGTATTAAAAGCTTAGTTTTTCTTTGAAGGGTTTTTTTTTTTTTTGAAAACTTGTTCATTTAACTCCTTGTCTTTGCCTTGAATACCGTTTCAATAATTTAGATGCCCCAAGCTTACCTAGTTTCCAAAAGACTGTGCCCAAACTGGCTGCATGTAAGTCTCGAAGATCTGTCAGCTGAGATTAAAAAAAAGGAAGAAAGAAAAAAATGTTACATTTCTTATTAGGCATTGCAATGTTCTGAATTGCTTTAAGAGATGTACTGGGTAAGAAATTATTGAAGCTTTAATAGTGGAACCTGAAACATTATTCTGAATATATAAGAGGAAATATTTGGGGAGCTGGAGGCTTTGCTATGCATTTTTAAGGTTTACCATGTATGTGGCCATACCTTCATTCACAAAAGCAATTCAGTTTTCCTCCCCAGAACTGCTGCTATTCATTTTATGCTGCATCTCTAGTTTTCATGATTAATTTTAAAGTCCATCTATTTTTAATTGGTTATTCTTCATTATTTTAGAATATATCTAGCCCTATGAAAAGAAAAACGTAGACTAAGGACTCCTCATTTGCTTTAAGATGGAGGGGTTTTCAGCAAGATAGACAATTTTTAAATTAAATTAAGGGAGAGTATGTCTCCAAAGAGAGCCTTGCAGGCAGATCATGGACCAGTTCCAAAGCTTTTGTTCAGTAGAAAGCCTCATGCACAAAAGACAATGGATCACCCTCCTTGTTCTGGGGTATGTATTGTATACTTTATACATTATCATGTAATCCTCAATTGAGTGAAAAAAATCTGAATGAAATAGGCATCCACTCTTCTAATAATAACAGAAAAGATATATAGTTTTTATTGTGTGAAAGGCATTATCCTAAATGCTTTCCACATATTCACTTATTTTATCTTGACATTTATTTTATGAAATGGGTAATAGTATATTTCTTCACTTTATATATGAGAAAAAATATGTACATGGAGAGGTTAAATAACTTGCCCAAAATCACAGAGCTACAAAGTGGGAAAAACATTCTAACACAGGTAATTGAAACTGTACTTTTTTGTAAATCACTATGATTGCCCTCATTTTTAATAAGATATACATATTTGAATGAATCGATGAGATCTATCATGTGTGAAACATATTATACAATTAAGCAAAATTAAATTTAAAGGATTTGAATTTCTGTAGGTTTCATTACAATCAAACAAAGCATTTAAAAATACTTTTTTTTAGTAGGGTTGTCATATTCATTGAACATTTTTCATAAGTTAAATGAAAATGTAATATTTCAAACCTTTACATGGATGTACCCACTGTCAAAGTATCTTCCCAGCCACCAGTGAAATTATCAGAAAAAGAATTATAGTAAAAAAGAGTATTTGGAGAAAGTGACAAATGTTGTTTCTCTGCACTTCATAGGTATGTCACTACCCAATAATTCATCTATCTCAGGATCAGTACCTGTGAGAGGAGGACAGAATTTCAATGTGAGAATTAAAACCTAGAACCTATTTCCAAGGAAAGAACCCTAGAGTGGATTCCAGAGTGTGGGTTTGTGCTCCCGAACAGCCATTTTCAGCTCCGGAATCCTTGCCAAATCAACTGAACAATAGCGATCAACAAGCAAATAAAATCCATTGGGGCTGAACTAATTTGTTATACTAATATGCAATTATCTGAATTTACAGGAAAGTAGACCTTCATTTTATTCAGTTCTGGGGCTTAGAATAGTGACACCTTGCCTAAATAGAAGTCAATCATAAGGACGCTCAGCTGTCTGGAACAAAGAAAATCCTGGGGGAAAAACAAAATAGGAACATAACCATCCAAGCAGCCAAAATGATGTCTAGGTACCAGCATGCCATTGTAGGTTTAGTAAGGCCTTTGGTCAAATTCAATTAAATTTCATTAACATAAATTAAACGAGTTTTCTGCTTGTCTGATACTATATTGCATGAAATAAGCACAGTAAATTTTGGCCAACATCAGAGATTATGTCTGAGAGAGTAAAATTAAAATAATAGACTATGTGTTAGGTAGAGTAATGCCCCCCCCCACACCAAGGTAGCCACTCCCAAATCCCCAGAAACTGTGATAGATTACCCCACAAGACAAAGTGGAATGAAGGTAAAAGATGGAATTAAGGTTGCTAATTAACTAATCATGAATTATCCAGGTGGGCCAAAGTAATCACTAGCGTTCTTGAATGGGTGGGGCCTTAATGGGCCTTTAAAAGGGAAGCAGAAGCGCATGTCAGGTAGTCAGATAGTATGAAGGAGATTTGGTGGCTTTAAAGATGGAAGAGGCTTGTGAGCCAAGGAATTCAGACGGTGTCTGCAAGGGGAAAAAGGCAAGGAAATAGATTCTCCTCTATAAACTCTAGAAAAGAATCCAGTCCTGCCTGCATCTTGATTTTTAGTCCAGTGAGACCTATTTCAGACTTCCAACCTCCAGAACTGTAAGTAATAAATATGTTGTAACTTGATGCAGCAGTGATTGATAGGGAGCTAATACAGGTTATTTGGTTCATGAAAAAGTCAGTTTAGGTGATTTGATGATGGGGTCGCCTCCATTCAAAAAAAAAAAAAAAAATAGGCAGCTCAGCTCTCATTTGAAGTTTGTTGTGCCGCTTATTCTGTTTGTCCTTGGACTCTCTTCTCACCCTTTCCCTGCTCTGCTCGGTAGGGCAAAGTGCGTAAACCTAAGGCTTAATTCCCCAGGTTACTGTGCTAGCTTGTTTCCTGATGATGCAGTAGTTTGCTACTTTCCTCCCGAGGTCAGGAGGAAGAGGGAAAACGGAACATCTCTGCCTAACACTCCCTGCCTCCACTAGTATCTCTGGAGGTGACTTGAGCCTTTTTTTGTGCTTCAGCTTTAACTACGGGGTGATGCTTGGCAATTTGACAAACCTTTCTGCAGTCCCAGCTTGCACTAATGTCCCTGGACCCGGTTTCAGCCCTTGTTAGATGGCGTCAAGTTTTTAGCTACAGAAACACACACTCTCACTATTGTCTTTTAGTCCTTTCAGCTGATGCTTACCATAGAGAAGCTTCATTTTCACCTGATAGTCTTCCTAGCTTGCTCATCACCTGTGTAACAAAGTATTTTGCTTAAATTTCCTCTGTTTGGAATACCCAGGGAGCTTTTGTTTTCCTCACTGGAACTTGCAATGAGTAATAAATTCCCCAACAGTATTAGATTGTTTAGATAAATTGAGATATAATTCTAACAGCCACAGTTCTTGATGAGGAACATTGTTTTGGATGACTCTCAGGAATAGGAACCTTGAAGAGCGAATAAATCAGGGAACAGTCTCTGTGTAACAAGATTAAGGTGAGGTTGCTGCTGCTACTCATTATAGTGATAACAATATCCACAATGATGAAAGAATCAAAGAAGTGGAAAACTGCTATTTAATCGTTTTGAGCTGAGCCTTTATCAAAAGTTATACCTGGGTAGGCTATTTGCTATACAGGAGCTGTGACCCTTGTATAAGCCGCGTCGCTGCTCTGTCTTGGTTGCTGCATTTGCAATGTGAGAATGATAGTAATATATATCTATTACTGATACTAAGGGGACATATAGAAAAAGCTGATAAATTTGAACATGGAACACTCACATGTTGGCAGTAATCTTGAGCTCTTATATTGAACTTAAGTATTAATAAAGAATTCTGACTTTTGTTTAAAGATGAATGCTCACTTTTTAATCTAAATTCTCTAAAATTTATCTAGGATTCACCTTTTCACAGTTATTTTTACTCATGTTTCGAATACGCTGCTGGCCTAGGATAAGGAACTCCAAATATGGCTTCTTCCTAGGTCTTACGTTGCCCTATTCCATCTGCCTGATGAATTTCACTCTGTAAATTCAGACCTGAAGCTGCTCATGCCGCCTGTCACCACATACTCTTAATACCAAGCTCTGTCTATCTGATTGGACTATTTCCAATTATTTGATGCTGGGCTGCACCTACACCAGGAAAGCACTTGACTCATTTAACCCTTCTGTGCCCAGCTATAGAAGAAGACGTAACAGGAGCCACTTTACATATTATTTGTGAGCACTCATGTGCTTGAGGACAATGATAATACTCCTCATTTAGGATAAAAAGAGACACTTCTCCCAGACACTTAATACTACTGAACAAATTGTTTTTCCCCTTGTTCTATAAAACAATGACTAAAGCCATTTTCTGAAAATGAGTATTGTTAATCATTGCATCATTAACCTTTACAATGTCAATGTGTTCTCCATATCAAATTCAGTTAAATGACTGCTGGAGGTAACAGTTAAGGGAGCATTTCACGTAGAGGAACATAATAGTGCTTTATTTAGTTCTAAATGCACTGTGAAAGATTTAGGTGAGAGCTAATATATGTTAAGAAAGAAAAGTACCAGAAAGAATAATTTCACAGCAAGAATGTGGAAATCTGACAGATAAAATGTAGCCTGCCTTCTAATCTTTCACATTTCTTTGTTCCCTAGTTTTCATTGCTTTTTATATTACTTTCCTTCAATAGGTAAGACACACTGTCTAAATTGCATACAAAGTATAGAAATAACAGAATACCTTGTGTGTACATGGTGTGTATGGGTGTGTGAGTTTGTGCATGTACATTCTGAAGCCCATTTGTGTGAGTGGCATCTCTTCCATTGTGGCTGGAAGCAATTTGTCTCCTCATGCGTTCCGCTTGCGGGCAGGTGGCTCAGAATCGCATTTTATACCCTTTTTTTTTTTTTTTACTGTTCCGATGCTCCGCTGGTTCAGATCTCATCAGAATTCATGACTTAAATTTAAGAAAGTCTTCTGTAAGAACAAGTTGTTTCTTGGATTAGCTCCTTACATTTAAATTTTATCAGAAGATTTTGAAGCAACTTCTGTACATTTTAATTTTAACAAAAGGGTCTAGGTTGAAAATCAAAATTGTGTTTACTAAATATCTAGTGTGGCTCGCTTCCTATCAGGGTAGGGACAGAATATTAGAAAAAGTCAGTCAAATTTGTTAAACTTGCTCTGAAAGTGGAGAAATATTTTCTGTATTGGCAAACCAGCCACATTCACAGAAGGAAACTCCTGAATAATTTGGTAATGGTGAGTTAAGACATACAAAGCAGTGTAAGTTGTTGGTCCTCTAGAGTGTTCTCAACATGTCTTCACAGGAGACTCTCAAACTGATGTAATAAGATTATAGATACCTACAAGCTTTCCTCTCCCTCAAGAAAAAATATATAGAGAACAAAGAACGGATGTTATCTTTTACAAGGGATAATTTGAATCTAGATTTAATTATGTAATGGTAAGTCATTTGCACACTTACGTATTTTAACTAATATTAGTAATAAATTACTTAGGGCATGGTTCCCAACAGTTCTTTGACACTTGGTGTGTCTAATCCCTCACTGAGAATCTCAGCTCCAATACCTAATAAACACTGAAACATTGAAGATTGGGATCTGTGAGTGAGGCTTCTGAGATTTGCTATATCAAGAGTCAATCATCAAAGACCTTCACTTTGTGAATACCATCAATCAACTCCAATTTCTCCTGCCATATCCCCATCATTGATGTTAGGTTGCTTCTATGCACTGCCAGATCAGCCAGTCAGATTCATCAAGTGAATAAAAATGTCTGTCAAACCAATCATTCCAGGCCATTTAGACAAGACAACTTACTGATTAAATTACTATTTCACTCCTCAAAACACTGCACTGGTGTCATAAAGACAAAAGTTTTTACGCCTTGGTTTGAATATCTTTTTACATAAAACTACGTCCAGCCACATGCATGTGTGGACAATTTGTCTTCAGTTAATTTCACTTCATATTTTGTACCCTGTTGGCTTTCTGTTGGGACACCTGGACCTCCTCTTTTTACTTTAAAATCCAATCTCAAAATTAATGGTCCTTATGATAAACAGTTATATCCACTGGTCAAAATGTATACTAATGTACATGCAAGTGAAAACTGAGTATGGCTTCTGTAGGATGTATGCCAATAAATGCGTTAATTTTAACATTATGTCTCAGATATCCAACTAGGAGAGGTATTTTGAGGACTGAAGAGTTTGTCTGGTGGCCCTGAAATCACTCTGAAGAAAGCAGCCAATCTCACCTACCTTGAAAACCTTCCATGTTAGTAGGTTTATGTGATCTGGTTTATCATTCAGGGCATTTCGTCGTTTGAACTTCTGCAGTGCTTTAAACTTAGGACTGTAAGTACACCTGTGGTAAAGGAAAACAAAGTATTGGAAGAATTATGTGATTGTCAATATCTGACTAGTGACTAAGCTGGGGCTGGAATTTAGACATTGTGGCCTCTAGCACAGATTTATTTTAATTATTTTAAACTTTCTGTATCACTTTGGAAATAGATTGGTATATAAAGGTACAGTTATATGATCAAGTTAAAGTAAGGTGCTCATACATCTCAGTTTACTGGGAAGAGTCCACTTCATGTTATTGCCTGCTGTTATTATCTCTCCCTTTCACTCACAGATGTGTCAGAGTTTGGCTGTTAAAGTAAATAATTGCCTTTAAGTTTTTTTAAAAGATTTTTCTTTGAGAATGAGGTCTTAGTTCTTTAAAATAATTCTATTTTATTTTCACCAAACTTTTACCAAGTACAAAACCTAGCTTTACTTTTATTTATGACCTAAGATTTCTTTACAAATCTTGAATGTTAAACTTTACATCTTGGACTTGGAGTGTACAGTTGTGACAAACTGACAACTATGCCTGGACATGACCCTGCCACTGTTTTGACTTGTGAGTTCTAACATTCTCTGCCTGTCTTTTCTGGCTCTAAAACTCCTCCATCTTAGAGTTTAGTTTACCGTGGCACTGATAGCTGGAAACATCCTTTCTCTATCATGATGCAAGTTAGCATGCTGTTTTACTTTCCTAACTCTTAAATGACTGTTAGAGAATTTCAGAGGATTAAAGAATTTATCATTTTTATAGGTATGGCCTCAATTCTAAGGCTTCATGATTCAGCTTGTTATGAACAATAGTCTAGTGCATGAGATTGACATTTCCAATAAATTTCTACACGCAGCAGCTGAGCGGTTTGAATGTGTAAATATTAGTGATCAGAATGTTGTCAGAGCTTTCCAGTTGGACCCATCAGTTCATTGGGCAATTAGAAAAGGAAAAATAAATAAACCAAGCCCTCTCCTAAATTGTAATCTCCTCAGTACACACATTATACTTTCTTGCCATCTTTTCAATGATCTGGAGGATGCTTTCTTTTTTTTTTTTTTTCTTTTGAGACAGTCTTGCTGTGTCATCCAGGCTTGAGTACAGTGGGGCTATCTCGGCTCACTGCAACCTCTGCTTCCCAAGTTCAAGCGGTTCTCATGCCTCAGACTCTTGAGTAGTTGGGATTACAGGCATGTGCCACCATGCCCAGCTAATTTTCGTATTTTTTTTAGTACAGATAGGGTTTCACCATGTTGGCCAGGCTGGTCTTGAACTCCTGGCATCATGTGATCCTCCCACTTTGGCCTCCCAAAGTGCTGGAATTACAGGCATGAGCCACCACACCTGGTCATGGAGGATGCCTTCTTGATAAATTTTAAGATGAGCTGGAAACTAACAAAATAAACAAATACATGGTATCTGAAGCCCTGCTATTTAAGCCCAAACTGCATTTCCAGTATTAACTATGTAATCTTTAATACATTGCTGAATGTCACTATGCCTCAGTTTCCCCATTTGTAAAATGGAGATTGTTATAATAATCTGTGTCAAAGTTATTGTGAGGATTGAATGAATTACAATATGGGAAGCCCAAAGTATATAGTACCTATTAATATTTCAGCCTGGAAGAATTCACTTGGTTGGAAGTAGCTAACATTCAATGAGTACTCATCAAATGGTATCTTTGCTTTCAAACCAAGTTTAACATGTGCCCAAGTTTAATACATGCCCAAGGTTAATGTAGCATAAGCTCTGCTTTTTGAAATCATGATTCTCTCTGCTTTTAACAGTTACGTGTTCTTTCTGCTTGTAGAGAAATGGACATAGCAGAAGAAAGGGTCAAAGGAGAAAAGGCTAAGTTTATATTGTAGAAAAGATGGCCACTATTTGATGTCCCTCTCTTATTAGAGAAACTAAGAAGGCTGAGCAGGCTTGTATGAATCTAGAGATTAAAACTGGAGGAAACATTGTTACTCAAAAACAATGCACCAAAGTTGTGAGAATGTAAGGAACCAAGAGGAGAATGAGAGGTCTCTGAAAGCTGTAGGACAAAGCCCAGGAAAAAAAAAAAGTTTGAGCCTGATACTTTTAACTTTAATTTCTGGTGCATCTGCAGGTTGCAGGTCAACCCACATGTCTCTGAACAGTTAGAAATAAAGAAGCTTTTTAGGATGGGCAACATCATTTAGGGAACTACTGTTGCCATCTACTAAGGAGACTACTGGAATAGCCTTTGAGACTGATAACCTCGCATCAATATATAATATCTTGAAAAAAGAAATGAAGGATTCAATCACTGATTCTTTCATCTGTTTCCTGCTTGGAAGTCTCTTGTGAACATAGACATGTAATAAAACGTAATTGGATGTATTTATATAAAGAAAGTATGTGAATAACTCTGTTAACATATATAAACAGAAGAAAGGCCAATGTTAATGTTAGATCATGTTGGATTTTGAGTTAATGAACCATTTATGACTACAATTGACAAAATACAATATGGAGTACTGCCTGTCTGTAACAACAGCACAGATGGCTAATAGAAGACTTTCTTATAGAAATTGATATTGAATCACACCCTAATGGCTTAGAGGGACAGATCAGCAGAAAGAAATCCCTTCTAGAAAAGGGAAAGGCCATCCTATTCATGGCACAGATGGCACAGAGTAGCTGACAGAAAAATGTTTATAGGAACAAAGACTGGAGAAGACCTGGAAAATCCTTGATTTAGGTCTGTGAGTAGCAGAAACACTTTGCAGGTAATACCTGCATTAGCTCCACCAAAATAGTATCTAAGGCAAGTAGAACTCCACTCAAACTAGTTCAAATAGAAGTAGTATTGCAAAGATACAGGAATTCTGTGGTACACAGTGATGTAAGTAAAGACACATGACATAGAAAATGAGGAATCATTAGGCAACTATTCTCCGTGCTTCGAGGCACAGAGACATTTTAAATATTTGTTCACTTCTTCTTTCAGCCTGGTTTCCTCTTTTGCCTGTGGGACTCTAGCTTGCATATACATTAAATTTCTATAATGCCCATTCTGGACTTATCTCTAATGATCTTGGAATTTAGCTCCTAGAACTAACAACTTAAATTGTTTAGTGTTTCATATCTAAATTCCCTGGAAAGTAGATTAGAACATTTTTATTTTTTCTTATTTTCTTACTATAAATTGGTTTTCTCTAGGTCGGTTAATACCTGATCTGATGAACTATGAATCAACCCTTTGGTTATACTGTACCAAACATTCCCAATATACATAGCGTGTGTTGAACCATGAAATTTCAAAGAAATGGAATGTGAACTGTGTGGGTATGCTAACTTAGATCCTTTACTTATCAAAGTCAATGACCTCTTCTCAATCTTCTCAAGTTCTCCATAAAATTAGTAAAACCAAGTCCCTTTTCTTTCTAAGGTCTATTAAAATATTCCATAAATTTTAATTTCATGCATCTTCCTGGCTCTCTTCCAGGCACTGCTTTCTTGGATTTCAACTTATGCCACCCCTAGTAAGAGCAACATCATTGTCAGTTTTAATGGCTACCTCTTCAGGGTTGATTCTTGCTTCTCTACTCCCACTCCTAACGCTCCTAAAGTTCAAGCCAATTGCCCATTTACCCACTCTCAAATATCTTTGAAAATGTTCTCCTGAATGTTTATCAGTCAATTCAACCTGTCAAAATGTAACTACATTATTCCAATTTGTTTGTATTTCATATTGAATGTGGAATAGAGGTAAGGCTCTTAAATTCCTGAATATTAAACACTTCCCAAATATATTGTAAATCTCATTGATGGGTAGTAGAGCATCACAGTTATTAAACACTTAGATGTCTAGAGCAAAACTTTCCTGCTTCTAATCTCAACTCTTCCACTTGTTGGATTTTCTTAGGAAGGATGTAACTCTTCAGTGTCTAAATTTTCTCCTAAGTAAAATATGAATAATTATAGGAACTACTTTATAGAATTATTGTCAGGATTGACTAGCATGCAACATGATCTGCTAACCTTCTTATTTCTATTGTAATGAATTCGTTTCTATAGGTTTGGTAAATGGGAAAGTGTATTGTATATAATTTTTTCAATCCTTTTATATTTTATATTAATATGTAACAGCTCACAGAAAAGTATGCTAGCACAACTGAGCACAGCAAGTTGTACAAAACTGGAGTAAACAAAAAGTCACTCCAATCCTTCCTCTTAGATCAATTTAGCCATCGGCTTTGTCTTAGAAGTTCTCAATTCTTCCCAAACTCTGTACGTTTTGCTCTTCATAATTCAGATTCAACCCTACTTTTCACCCTCTTTCATCAGCTACATTCAGCATTTTCTTAAAAGACAAAATTCTGTGTTACTATGGTATTTTTCATTAGGAACTTAATATTTCTTTACAGTCATTCTTGGGTATTTGAAGATTGTTACAATTTTTGTTATACTGGTTACAGAATTTCAAAGGTCAAGTGATCCATTCCAGCTGCATTTTCCCCCTTAGTCTCTGTTGTATTTGTGCACATGATTTTTAGGAATGCAAACACCTGTACATATAAAGTCTTGAGAATAGGACGTGGCCCACTGAGTATATTTTAGGAAATTTCTACTTTGTCAATAGCTAGGATTTGCATCCTAAAATTTTCTTATTAAACAATGGGATGGGCCGTATTTTCCCTAAAGAGACTCTACCTAGATTATCAGCAGGGCAATATCCTTCTTGCTTCTTAGCTTTTAAAAGATGTTGACAAACTAATGGTAAAAGGAAATGATAAAGGTAAAAATAAACTCAAAGTGATATTGAAAGGATTTTTCCTAAAGCTTAGTGCTGAGTCACCTATTCCATGACTCTTCTACCTAGACACCAGTTCCCTACCCCAACTCCTGACATACAGTTCTTTTATCTTTTTAGGAATCGAGGAGAGTCTATTAACCTTAATATGTCATTTGTATGAATGATGAAAGAAAGGATCAAACAGTATTAAATACAGCCAAGAGAGCACATGCAGCATACTAGTATTATTTGTGACATCTTCACTCCTCCTCCTGGAAGCTTCAAATCAGCAACATTATCTTTGGAATACCCACTTACCCCCACTTTCATATTAGATTTTCTTTACCTACCCGGGGCATATAGATACGACAAAGGGAAAATTTAAATCCCTCCAATGATTCCAGTGAGAGGTTTGAACATTCTTCATCTTCTAAATTCAAGGACTCTCCCCAAACGCTTTCTGATTTATGGTTTCTGCTCTGGAGTCTGCACTTAACTGAAGCAAGATTGTTCTCAGTGTTTTGATACTCTTCGTTGAGAAACCCTACTAGAGATAAGTAGCTCTAATCAATGTTTTGTGTAAATCTCCCTCTCCCATATTTTCTACTTCAGCAAATGACATCTCATAATTTCAGGAACTCAAACTCAAAATGTCTGTGTCTTCACTCCTTGCCTTTCTCTCAATCCCCCATCTCCAGTCAGTTGGTAAATCCATAGTTTCAATTCTGCAAAATTACTTAAATTATCCCATTTTCCCCCAGTCATTTGATACTGACTGCATACAAAATTCAGCCACTTCTCATCTAAAAGGGTATTTTAGCTTCAAATCATCCCTTCTCACTGGCTCTCAACAATCAATTTTTAGTTCCTTTCCTAGAATCCTAATGATGATTAGAGGTATATTTCAAAGCACTTATACAATCAATATATTCCCTTTATTAAAATGCACATATAGAATAAAAAATTCTAAAACATGGGTAAGGATTTCAAGGCTCTGTGTTTTAGGGTTCTCCAAAGAAATAGAACTAGTAGGAGATGTGTGTGTATGTGTGAGAAATTATGAGAAAGGGGGTGTGCAGGAAATTTGGGGAGGGGGGAGAGAGATTTATCATAAGGAATTGCCTCATGTGATTATGTAAGCTGGGAAGTCAGAATCTTCAGTGTGGGCCAGTGGGCTTGAGACACAAGCCAACCTATGGTACAGTTCCAGTCTGAAGTCAGTCTTGCTCTGGAGGTCGGTCTTTTTGTTGTTTTCATTCCTTTAACTGAACAGATAAGGTTCACTGACTCACATTATGGAGGACAATCTTCTTTACCCAAAGTTCACAAGTTTAAATGTTAATTCCATCAATAAAACACCCGTCAAGTTGATACCTAAAACTAACCATCACACCTCCTGAAACTTATAAGCAGCCACTCAGGCTTTCTATGCCCTGCATAGACTGCAATTTACCCTGTACTCGAGGTACACTAAATGCTTTCTTTTTTCTCCTTTAATTTTGACACATATTTGTTAAGCACCTACTTTATTCTAAATACTGAAGACAATATGGGCCAAGATACAACCTTTATTCTTCTACTTCTGTTCATACTTTCCTTTCCTTGGAATTTCTCCCACTTCTCTACCCAAGATCAATGCTAGTAAAACTCTGCTCCACTGTGGAATATGCCCACTTCTTTCTTTAAATCTTTTAAAAGTCATTGCCATATTTATAATGACTCTGCTTTGCAATTGCATATTGATGCTATATATTGTTGCAAAAATTAAGTCTTTTAGTTTTTGTTAAATATGTGTGAATACACACACTTGTATTGAAGTATTATTATTTTTTTTCCCTATCCCATCATGAATAGCTGAGGGAAGAAAGTTTATACTCCACAGTAACCAACCCAGCCCTTGGTATATGGGAAATGTTGAAAGGGTACAAATAGATATAATACTAGATAACAGAGCCTTTGTAACATTGCTTCTGCCTTATTAAGAAAATCTATAAATTCAGGGCTTTTGCACCCATGAAGAACAAATAGTTCATGCACTAGAACAGAGGAGTGATATTATGTTGTTTGCACAATTTTATTTCATTAAGTCTATGACCCTTAAATTGCAGCTCTAGCCACCTCAGCACAGGGAAGATTAGATGCCATTTGTTTTTCAAAGAGGATTTTTTTTTTCCCTGAGGGTCATGCTTAAGAGGAAACAATATTCTCCATTTGTTGGTCAGATTTCCCTATAACATGGTACAAAGATTTCACTGCCTCCTTTTGTGACCATTCACCTCTTTATATTTTCTACATCATACATTCTTTTTCTGTTTTTGGTAGGGGATGATCAGTAAAGCTGAGAATAAAACTGAATGGGGAAGCCTTATTCAGGTAATTTTTCTTTCTTTCCCAGTCAAGTTCTTAGATTACATAATTTTATGGAGTTGTAGATATTTTCTAAATTTCACTAATTTTCAGAACTGGATGCATTATAATGTTTTGAGAAGTCAATAAGCTCAATATGAACATAGTTTTATACCTACATATTGTTTAATAGTACCTTATGATTCTACAACTTAACACCTGTCCTTGATCTGCTACATTCTCTTGGCATTTGAGAACCTTTGATGTAGTTAAGTTCCTTACCTTTCAGATGAGGAGACCACTGAGTCAGTCAACCAGTGTTAATAGCTGCATTTGAACTCAGCTCTCCTGATTGCTGGTCTGAGTGTCTGCTGGTTAACATTGCCTCTTCTAATAAATAGATGCCTTATTTTATTAACCTGACTAATAAAGAGGCAAACTTATTGAACCTCACCTTGGCAAAAGCCATGGGTCCTGAGATTCAAATATTTCGCAGGAACCACCTGTGTTTGCATTTTCCTGGGCAGACCATTAGCATGATAAAAATGTAGTTTCTGTAGAGGGAACAGAGTGATCAATTTAAAATAAAGCCAGAAGAATTAGCCTCATATACACGGTGTTATAATCAGCTTAATTAGGAGATAAGCCAGGATGTGTAGCATCTCATCTTTGCACAAATACTCAAAAAGCAGCGGGAGGAAGGAAATAGTGTCACAATCTGGAAGGACCAATAGAGCCAATAAAATTTAACTGACACCAAAGCCACACATCAGGTATAATTTGCTAATGGACTGGCACATTGAGCACCTTGAAGATAAAATTAGGAACCAAATCCCCTTGCATTCAAAAGGTACAAGGAATTAGTGGAGTTAATAGGTTTTATAGAAGCATTTGCTGGTACTTTGCTCTCACTGAATGTAAAGGCTAACCCTGTAATTGCAGAATAATGAAGCACAAGCCAAGGCAGGGATGATAATGTCTGTGAATGGCAATAACTTTATCAGCTAAGAAGGGATTTTCTAGAGCTGCTTGATCCAACAAGATGATTTAGCTAAAGGTGCACATATTTTCTGATTATGAAGGCATCCTGATATCAATGAGAGTAAGATAGGAAGGAGAAAAATGTGCAGATGAACAATAAGATATCAAGTTAAGTGTTACAGCCAAGAATATATTAATAATGACCAAAGGAATATTGTGTCTATTCAATTAACAAATCAGGTTATTGTTGTTATCCTTTGGATATTCCCAGGGTCTAATTTTTTTTTTAGAGATGGCACAGCATTTTTTTTTGTCTTTCTAAATTACCTTTGACTTATAGGGCAGCAATGAAATATAGATTATACCCTTTGTGCAAGTTATCTAGCCTTCTTCCCCTAGGCTCAGGATTTCTAATTATAGAACATTAGACTTGAAAGAGACGTGAGTCATCTAAAGACTTGGTTCCCAAGTGCTGTAATATGGAGCAGGACTGACCGGGAAGCTTCAGATTCAGCTAGGGAATTGAGAACAACAGAAACTTGGGACCCATTAATAGAATTATTGATTCAGTGGGATTGAGACTGGTCTAGAAATCTGAATCTCTTCAGGTGATTCAGATATACGGCAAGTTAGGATAACATGGAGAATTTACAGTATGTTTAAGAAAAGCTTTTTCACATTTTTTTGAAAACTTCTCATGAAAAGGAATTAACATGTAAGTCACACTTTACAGACAAAATCTCTACATTGAGACACTAGTTTGCTCCACAATAAGAAATCTACCTTTGTTCTGACCTCTAAATCAATTTATACATTATTTTCCTAATACAATTTGTGTGTACCTATCACTTAATTCAGGTATACAAACACACAAATCCAAATCAAGCCCTCTTTGCTTTTATTCTCATTTATACCATTTCCAACTTATTGTTTACAGCAAAAGACATATGGCTATTTGCCAAAGAAGCTGTCTTAGTGTACCCAAGTGTCAGGATATAGCCAAGCTTTTGCCTATACCTAGCACCATGTCATATAAACTACGGTGATTCAGCAAAGCATATATCTTTTTCTATGAAAATTAAATAATGTTTTTTAAATCTGCATGGGATAGAGAATCCAGATATTTAGATTGAGAAAGATGTCATTAACACCTTCTTTATTCCACAAATAAACTGAGGCCATAGAAAAACAATATCCAAAATTATCACGTTTAATTTCAACAAAACAGTAAAACTATAGCATTTGAAAAGCTGTCTTTATTCATATGTATGAATGTGTATCTAGGGTACATGGAATACAGAAGAGTTGCTGAGCGTTGTCTTAGATGGTTTTATGTATCCTTTTTTAGTCAAGTGAAATTAAGGAATTAATCTAGGGGAAAACATTGTAACACACTGACATTCAATTTATTGGACTCAAATAATATTCAGTTGGCTGTTTTGAAAGGGAAGAGAAAATCATAAATATGAAAAGTTTCATGTTCAATTGGAATTTGATCATTTGTAGATCTGCAGTTTAAAAATTACCCTAGAACTTTTTTCCCCTAGTGGGGAGAGTACCAGATAAACTTTAGTTGAATTCATGTAGCATAAAATTCAAATAAGATTTCTGTGCCAAACAGATAGGGGCAAATTTCAAACCAGGTTTGAAAGGGACAGTGATGATGATGATAAAAAGACAAGTACTGTCAATATCTAGGTCAAATATACTTTTTCTTGTATTTCTCCGTATAGAGCTCTGAACAAGATAAATCTTTGCAAAACTATGAAAAGTTTTTGCATCTTCCTTTCACTGTGTCCTCATTCCGTATACTGTCCTTTTTCTTGTTCCATTCTCCCCTCCTACCAACTGCTTTTTATGAGCACCTATAACTGTAGGCATCATTCTCACTCAAGTCTAATTGATTGAAAAAAGCAAAATTAATATACTTTTCATTTGACTGTCTGCGTTTTAACAGGAATTGAGTTTCCTTAAGTGAATTACATTTTAACTATGGAATTTTAGGCCTCTTGCTCTTCATTAATTTACCAGTCATTTCCTGATGTCTTATGTGCCAGGACATGGTCTAGAACTTCTGACTATGAAAATGAATAATAATGCTCAGTGTGCCTGTCATTAAGGTATCCACCATCCTGTATGGTAGACAGATAAGTAAACAATTACAAATTGCACATAATATAGTTGATCTGGGAGCAGAGAGAAGGCACATTTACCTTGGCATGAAAAGTGTTTGTCCCATGTGCAGGGCTGAAATATATTTTTTTAATAGAATGGAGACATGAGTTTGTCTTAAGGATCAAGAAGTAGTTATCTGGGTGAATGTGGTTGATGGAAAAAGAGAAAGAGAGCAACATTCCAGGGAGAACAAAGATTTGTGCAAAGTATGGGGGGAATAGAAAGAGTGTTTTGAGAAATAATATGTGAATCGAAGGGCCAAATGAATGGCCTAAGTGATAAGTGAGCATATTAGTTCATTTTCACACTGCTATAAAGAACTTCCTGAGACTGGGTAATTTATGAAGAAAAAAGGTTTAATTGACTCACAGTTCCACAGATTTAATAGGAAGCATGACTGGGAGGCCTCAGGAAACTTACAGTCATGGCAGAAGTTAAAGGAGAAGCAAAGACCTTATTCACATGGTGGCAGGAGAGAGAGAATGAAGAAAAGTCACACACTTTAAAACCATCAGATCTCGTGAGAACTTACTATCACAACAACAGGGAAGGGGAAATCCACCCCAATGATCCAATCACTTCCTACCAAGCTCATCCCTTGACACATGGGGATTACAATTAGACATGAGATTTGGGTGGGGACACAGAGCCAAACCATATCAGTGAGGAAAAGTGAACTGCAAACGGAAACCACCAAGGGTTTTAGCTCGTGAAAGCAAACAAACACATGCAATTCCATCGACAATTTTTGTTTTTATGTTTTCCTTTGTGCTACTAAGTACCAAAGGCAATGTATCCCTTTTTTCCTGATCAACTAGAAAACAGACCAAATGATAGAATATGTATGGTATAGGACCATGCCCTAAACCCTTCATCTGGTTAAGTTTCTCACTCCTAGAGATTATTTTTGATCGTTTGCTTTTGTATTTCATTATAGCAGTAAAATGTTAAATAATTTTAGGGGCCAGATGGGTAACATAAGTGATCAAATTGTTGCCAAATGAATTGGCTCAAGCCACCCTAATATGGGAGTCCACTATCTCTCACAGACACTGCTATGAAGACAGGCCTTTTCTAAAATAAGCCATAAGTCCTGTTTTTAATGTAAAATCTTATTTTCTTATGATCATGTCATTTAAATTTGGAGAAAGGAAGGGAGACTGTATTGGCCAAATAAGCCACATCTTTGAACTGGCTTTACCCGGAAGATGACCAGTTTCTGATCTGAATTACAGCTACTCTCAGTCTTAGAAATATAACCTTTACATGTGTTCAGCAGCCTGAAAGTGTCACATTTGAACACTATGATTTTCAAAATAAATATACATAAAGGAAACATAATTTGGCTGATTTAGTTGTGGTGAGTAGATGTGGTGGAACATAGGAAAAGTGAGTTTCTTGTTTTCATACAGCAGAGGTACAAGAAAAATCAATCTTGTTGACACTTAAAATTCTATTCAACCTTTTTAAAAGGTGACTGACAACTTGAGTGATCTTTTTTTCTATTGCTTTCTGCTGTAGTATGCCATATAATTAAGTAGAATTCAATTATTGGAACATGTAGCTATATCTTTATAATTTCTGGAAGAAAAACTGAGAGGAGGGGTGGGAATAAAACTACATTTTGGTATTTGAGATAAAGGGTAAATTGAAATGTATGTAAGCTTTCTCTCAATGATCCATCCTGGTAAACTATTGTCCCAGAACAATTTTGAATAGTCTTTTAGTTTTAATAATAATGTAGCTATGTGTGCATGGATTGAGGTTTGTGACTAATTAGCCTATTTCAGTTCTCCAGACAAAGAAAGCACCATTAACCCACGCTAATCATCAAGCTTGACATTATGCACTATCCAAAGAAGCAAAGGGTGCGAGTAATCAGAGTTCTAGAAACAATAGTCAAGTCTCACATCTGAATAAATCAAATGGGTGCGCTTAATATTCTCAGATCAAGGCAGGTCTGTAGAAATAATGTATACTGCAGCTCTGATTCCCACGAAGTGTTCTATATGCATACGTAACAATATAAGTCATTTATTCTCACTTTAAACAAAGCTAGAGCACAATTCATAGTAGAGAACATTGTATTTGCCAGAGGTTTATTGATGTATTTGCTGGTTTCAGGCCCAAGTGTCACTTCAATATTAATGAGAACTTTTTATTTTTTTAAATTTAATCAAAATTATATATGTACACAGTTTGAAACAATTATTACTAAGATGTATATTACAAAGTACAACAGTCTCTGCTTTGATTTCTTTGCGACACCTGTCCTGATCTTCTGGAGGCCACCATATTCAGTTTAACCTCCAAAGCTTTGTCTTCATATTTGCAAATAATTTGCTTACAATTGATATTCTTTATTGATACACCTAGATTATATTTACTGACTTTTATGATTGTTTAAAACTGACAATTTCATACAACTTTCAATCCTCCATCCTTAAGCTAATTATATCCTAATTTTTATTTCAGTTCTTTATTGACATGACTATAATTTCATAAATATTCCTTGCTGGTGAGCCTAGTAGTATTTTCACATAAGACTTTCTTTTATAGAATTTTTACAAACAAATCTACCATGGATTCATTCATAGTTATTCCCAAGGTCAAAAATAGTACCAAATGTATCATTTCCATTATGTTCTTGGAACTTTCCCCTCAGTCCGTTTGTCTTTTCAGTGTTTAGCTCTGAGAAACTTATGTCATGATATTATATTGTAAGCAAACATTTATTCTCTAAAGGACTAATATATATAATATTATATCTTATATAATATATAAGATATATTATGTTATATATTATATATACTCTTAGTGATTCATTGTTGTCAGAATATTGAATTCTTGGTTAGAATAAACTTTTATCAGATTTTCAAGTTATTATCTTACTTTTTTTCAAAATAATGTGCTGTTGGTAAGAAACAAAGCTCTTTATATTCTCCTTTCTTTTGGATGTGATCTGTTACTTTTGTCCCTCTGGATGCTTTTGGGATCTTTTAACTTATTGATAATCTTCAGTTTCATAAGGATTTGACTTGCAGTGAGCTTTTTATCAATCACTCAACATACTGTCTACTTATTAATACCTTGGTCAGAAAATACACATAATTCAGTTCTTGCATGTTTATTTCTATTGTATTGAAGTTTCTCTACCTTTATTTTTCCTTCTCTAAAATTTATATTATTTCGGGTAGTTGGGCCTCCTTTAATGATCTTTTTATTCATTCGTTCTTTCTGTTCTAATTTCTAGGATATCTCCTTGACTTTATATTCAAAACTCTTTACCTATTTTACTTTAGTTTCATTTATTTCAAATGATATTTTTATCCTACATATCTTAGTAGCAGTATTCTTTTGCCTAAATGTTAGAGCTTACTTTATATATCTGAAACTATTAATTGTGTTTTTATTTGCTTCCTATACTGTTTGCATTGTGTCAATTTTTTAACGTCCTCCTTATCCTGTAAGCACTCTCAAACATCTGGTGATCATTGACTCTTTATTATAATTAAGAATAAGACACTGGGAAGCTGGCTGTGAGCACAAGTTAACAGATGGGGCATGCTGACTGGAGGTCTTGAATATAAGGTGACTGGGTGGAGTGCTGTTTTTTTGTTTGTTTGTTTGTTTTGTTTTGTTTTGTCTTTTTTTGAACAAAACCCCACATATCAGCATCTCAGACTTCTTAAAGGTATTTTAACCCTGACATTGAGTTTCTCTAGAACCTGTCTTTCAGGCTCCAATTTGGGGAGGATATAGAACAACGTCATAGCAATGGAAGGTACCTGAAAATATCTCATCATTCAGTTTTCAGCTTCCAATTTATTCCTGAGTTTCCTTTGTCATTTTTTCAGTGTCCATGTCCCCATCTCCTGCCGATGTAGCCAGAAACCCAGAAGCTCTGAACTTATTTTCAAAGAACAACATTTACCAACAAGCAGGGTGGAGTTAGTTTTACAGCTATAGACTGGGAAGAAGTAAATGAATATGTGAGGATACCAATAGATGTTACTCCTGACAGGTTTTAACTAACCTCTCTGGTTGTAGCTTGATGCCTTACCACATCTTCTCCGGTACCCCGTGCCATCAAATTCCAGGTTTACTCACTGTAATCTCTTAAATTTTATCCAGCTCGTTTGACCTTCTAAGTCAGTCAATAATCCTCTACTGTTCAGGTTTATCTTCTAGGACTCTATTGGGCTATTAGCCAAATGCTGGCTAGTATCTCATTTTTCTCAATTCTTATTGGTTTCTACCTTCTCTTTGCTGTTACCATTATAAAATCTTCAGAGAAATACATTTCTGCTTTCAATTCCTTAGGTTTCACTCAGTTGAGATTCAGGATTTTTCTCTGCATTTTTAAGAAGAATTAAAGTGGCCAGGCATGGTGGCTCACACCTGTACCTCCCAGCACTTTGGGAGGCCGAGGTGGGTGGATCACCTGAGGTCAGGAGTTCGAGACCAGTTTGGCCAACATGGTGAAACCCTGTCTCTACTAACAGAGATACAGACCAATGCAACAGAAAAGAGCCCTCAGAAATAATACCACACATCTACAACCATCTGATCTTCAACAAACCTGACAAAAACAAATGGGGAAAGGACTCCCTATTTAATAAATGGTACTGGGAAAACTGGCTAGCCCTATGTAGAAAGCTGAAACTGGATCCCTTCCTTACACCTTATATAAAAATCAATTCAAGATGGATTAAAGACTTACATGTTAGACCTAAAACCATAAAAACCCTGGAAGAAAACCTAGGCATTACCATTCAGGACATAGGCATGGGCAAGGACTTCATGACTAAAACACCAAAAGCAATGGCAACAAAAGCCAAAATTGACAAATGGGATCTAATTAAACTGAAGAGCTACTGCACAGCAAAAGAAACTACCAACAGAGTGAACAGGCAACCTACAGAATGGGAGAAAATTTTTGCAATCTACTCATCTGACAAAGGGCTAATATCCAGAATCTGCAATGAACTCAAACAAATTTACAAGAAAAAAATCAAACAACCCCATCAAAAAGTGGGCAAAGGATATGAACAGACACTTCTCAAAAGAAGATATTTATGCAGCCAACAGACACATGAAAAAATGATCATCGTCACTGGCCATCAGAGAAATGCAAATCAAAACCACAATGAGATAACATCTCACACCAGTTGGAATGGCGATCATTAAAAAGTCAGGAAACAACAGGTGCTGGAGAGGATGTGGAGAAATAGGAACACTTTTACACTGTTGGTGGGACTGTAAACTAGTTCAACCATTGTGGAAGACAGTGTGGCGATTCATCAAGGATCTAGAACTAGAAATACCATTTGACCCAGCCATCCCATTACTGGGTATAAACCCAAAGGATTATAAATCATGCTGCTATAAAGACACATGCACTCATATGTTTACTGCGGCACTGTTTGCAATAGCAAACACTTGGAACCAACCCAAATGTCCATCAATGATAGACTGGATAAAGAAAATGTGGCACATATACACCATGGAATACTATGCAGCCATAAAAAAGGATGAGTTCATGTCCTTTGTAGGGACATGGATGAAGCTGGAAACCATCATTCTCAGCACACTATCCCAAGGACAAAAAACCAGTCACCATATGTTCTCACTCATAGGTGGGAATTGAACAATGAGAACACTTGGACACAGGAAGGGGAACATCAGACATTGGGGCCTGTCGTGGAGTAGGGGGAGGGGGGAAGGATAGCATTAGGAGATACACCTAATGTAAATGACGAGTTAATGGGTGCAGCACACCAACATGGCACATGTATACATATGTAACAAACCTGCACGTTGTGCACATGTACCCTAGAACTTTAAGTATAATAATAATAAAAAAATAAATAAAAGTACAAAAGAGTAGTGAGTGTGGTGGTGCATGCCTGTAGTCCCAGCTACTCGGAAGGCTGAGGCATAAGAATTGCTTGAGAAAGGCTGAGGTTGCCATGATCCAAGATGGTGCCACTGCAGTCCAGCTTGGGTGACAGAGCAAGACTCTGTCTCTCAAAAAAAAAAAAAAAAAAAAAGGATTAAAGTATCATTGAACTAAGTAGTGATTTAAATGGCTTTTTCAATTTTTTAAAACAAAATCACTATTTTTTTTTCTGAAAGCAGTATTAAGGTGACTAACAGAAATTTGTTTCTATGACTTTTAGTACAATCACTTCTCTCAGCATTAGAGCAGTCGCTAGGTTGTTAGAATGTCTAAAGTGACAGGGAGAAGTACCCACTGGCAAAAATATCTAGTAGGAGAAAGGACCCTAGGATTTCTGCCTAACATAATGGTTTCTTATTTTCCCTCCCTCTGACTATGGGGGAAAAAATCACCTCAAAAACTGACAAAAATATATCAACAGTTTTCATTAAAAACACATTTATGTCAACATTAAGTAAGTTCCCATCAATTGTAATGGGACATTTATGCATGTGCAAAGTAAGGAAATAGAAACAGAACAATGTAGGGCACATTGTAATCCATTTAGAAGCTCATCATTTCCATAACAAGATCATAAAGCATTTCAGATGCATGACTTATCACCAGATTACTAGAAAGATTTCTCCATTCCAGTTTTCAAACTTTCTATCCGGTGCTTTGGTTTACAGAATGCTTTTCCATTGAATATTTACAGGCAGAGCTTGTAGAAAAAAACAACATAGGCAGGGATGGATTTTGCTCTTACCAAATGATGTTCTAAGAGAATACATAAAACAATATTGATTAGTAACCTGCTAACAAACACTTTCCAATATCTGTCCTAAAAGCACTATTCCTAAAAGTATTAAGATAAATTATGACCTATGGTTTGCACCATGTGAGAAATCAATATATGAAAATGAAAATAGACTTTCCAAGCCTACTTATTCCCTCTAAAGTCTTTCCCGGCCTTTCTGGCTCTTGAATTAGATCCCTGATTTTGAGCCCACTCACACAAAGCCAGATAGATACCTGCTCATCTGATCCAGGGATATCTAACACATCTTTTCTTTAGTGTTGTTAAGTAGTTTATTCTTGATATACAGGACGTTCCTATCTTGGCTTCAAATAAAGTCTAGGACCAGTTGAACAAGACACTGAGACGAAGAAGCAATGAATATTGAAATTTAATAATAAGTCTCTATTTCATTTCTTCCTTCTAAATCTTGCCCCTTGGAAATAAATAGTTGGAAAAGTAAGAAATTATAATAAAAGCATTGATATATATGGGAGGAGTAATTCGTGAATTTATTGCTGTTTTATACCCATTATCATATTTGATCCTCATCTCAGCTATGTGGGGATAGAAAGGAGAAGGACTGGACTTTTTCCCACTTTACCTAATTTTAGTGAGGATAGGTGAGCTAACTTCACACAGAGCTGGAACCAAATAGTTGGAGACACACAGAGGGGTTATTTTGACAGAACACACCTCACAGATTGCGTCAGGGTTTTATTCCAACTTTGATTAGTCAAAATTTCTCTGGTGCCCAAGAAATCATTCAACACTATCCTTAGTTTCCACTTCCATTGACAAATTCATCATTTTTCTTTTATTAATACTGATGAGGAAGGTAGATCACACATCTTTCTACTCACGCTAGAAAATTTTCTCATCCATTTTGATAATATATAACATGTCTTATTTAATGTTTGTCTTATTTCACAGTAAGGCAGCATACAAATATAACATTCTTAAAATACAAGATGGTTTTATTAATGTATTCATGAGGGTATATGAACCTGAATACATTTAGCAATTGAATTTATTGAACCTTTCATCTAATATTGTCACGACACAAATATTTGGTTATAACTTGGCGTCCCACATAGGTGTGCCTATACTGCTGTTGGTCTTTAAAAACATCCCACTTTAAAGAGAAACTACAGTATTTGTCTATTTTTCCTTCTTTTAGTGTCACTTAAAACTAAATGGTTTACTACTGTGAGTTCTAAAACAGTCATTGGGGTACCTGGCTTCAGTTGGATTTTGCTACTGACAAACTGCTTGACATCAGGCCATTTTTGTCACCTCTAAATTTTAAGTTTATCTTTTCTCATTCAGTAAAATGGGAGAGCATTAGAGTAAATGATCTTAAAGTTTCAGCTCTGATACTCAAGCACTTGCATGAAGTGCTGAAGTTTGTTCCAGGTTATAAGATAAGCTAGCAATGGAATTGGAAATAAAGCCCCTGGGATATATCTTTAGCTATAATCAGATGACCTAGAGAAAAGATAAATTTTATAAGAAGAGAAGAATAAATGAATCAAAGGTGATATGGGAAATAAGGTTAAACACAATAGAGAGAATCGTCTGAAAAAGAGGCAAGGATAAAATGAACACATGACATGACTGCATAATTATCTTTCCAGACACTACCAAGTCACAAAACCCAGATTATTTAACTTTGTCATTCCTTTACCACTAAAATTATGCTATGCAAATATCTACCATGTTTAGACACTCTATTTTTCTATTATTCCTGTGTTCTTTCCCCAGCATCCTCCTGAACAACATTTACCTTTCTTGGTACCCTCATGTGTTGTTGGCCACTCTAAGTGATACTTCCGTTCCATCCTGTGCCACCTGCTTCCTAAACCCTAGCTGGCTGGAATCTCTGCCCTGGGAGTATCAATCAATAATGTAACCACACAATGAAATAACTTTATTTTAATGCTAAATACTTTTTATTTTCTGGCTGTGGCCTACCAGGGCTTTGCAAAGATTGTGGAGTAATAGCATCTTTCAGGAGGACCATCTGGATGTGGCTAAATGAAATTTGGTAAGGTGTTGATTCAGGAAATAAAAGTGAAATGGATATATTACATAAATCCCTACATCTTTTTTTCAAGGCAATATGATGCAATTTTTAAAAACCTGAAAAAGGTACATCCTGTGGGTTTTGCCATCTTTTAACTTGATTTAAATTGGCTGCAAAATAATCCATGATTATTAACAGTAAAATGGTCAGTTACGTAAACAAATATATGCATATCCTAAGAACACAGAAGAATACAAAAGGCTATACAGACATTCCTTGAAGATATTGCAGGTTTGGTTTCAGACCACCTCAATAAAGTAGGTTACACAAATCTTTTGGTTTTTCCAGCACACATAAAAGTTATGCTTGGGGCCGGGCGCGGTGGCTCACTCATGTAATCCCAGCACTTTGGGAGACCGAGAAGGGCAGATAGCCTGAGCTCAGGAGTTCAACAACCAGCCTGGGCAACACAAACCCCGTCTCTACTAAAAATACAAAAAATTAGCCTGGCATGGCGGCGAGCGCCTGTATTCCCAACTCGGGACTCGAGAGGCTGAGTCAGGAAAATCGCTTGAACCCGGGAGGCAGAGGTTGCATTAAGTGGGGATCGCGCCACTGCACTCCAGCCTGGGCACAGAGACTCCGGCTCAAAAAAAAAAAAAAAAGTTATGTTTAAATTATACTGTATTCTACTGTATAAAATAGCATTATATCTAAATGTACATACCTTATTTGAAAATTTCTTTATTACTGAAAAATGTTAATGATCATCAAAGCCTTCAAGTAATTTTGTGTGTGTGTGGAGGATCTTTTGATGTTGATCACTGCTTGACTGATCACGGTGGTGATTAGTAAACCATACAGTAAACTGATGTGCTGTCATTTAGGCTTTGTTCCGTTTATAGAGCACAGGGAGAGTAGATCTAGCATAATTCTCAAGGGCCCTAGGATTTTCAGAATGGTAACTTAGCACTAGCTTCGATTTAGTCACCAGCTACATTAGCCCCTACCAAGAGTCGGCCTGTTCTTTGAAGCCAGGCATTAACTTCTGTTTAGGTATAAAAGTCCCAGATGACATCTTTTTCCAATAAAAGCCTGTTCTGTCTATAATGAATCTGTTTCATGCAGCCACCTTCATCAATTATCTTAGCTAAATCTTCTGGATGACTTGCTACAGCTTCTGCATCAGCCCTTGCTTCTTTGCCTTGCCCTTCTATGTTATAGAAATGGCTTCTTTTCTCAGACCTCATGAACCAACCTCTTCTAGCTTCAGACTCTTCTTCTGCAGCTTCCTTCACCTCTCTCAGCCCTCCTGGCATTGAAGAGAGCTAGTCCTTGCTCTGGATTAGGCTTTGTCTTAAGGGAATGTTGTAGTTGGTGTTTTTTGCGTTTGTTTGGGTTTTTTTCTTAATATTTTTCAATCTAAACCACTCAAACTTTTTCTATCAAATATAAGACCCTTACATTTTCTTATGATTCTTGTGTTACCTGGAGTAGCACTTTTAATTTGCTTCAAAGACTTTTCCTTTGTATTCACAACTTGTCTAATTGGTACAAGAGTCTAAGCTTTCAGACTGTCTCAGCATTTGAAATGCCTTCCTCACTAAGCTTAATTGTTTTTAGCTTTTGATGTTAAGGGAGAAACATAGGATTCTTCAGCTGAACATTCAGAAGCCATCGTAGGGTTATTAAATGGCCTAATTTTAATATGGTTTTGTCTCAGGCAGGAGAGACCCTAGGAAGAGTGAATCAGGGAACAGCGAGTTAATGGAGCAGTCAGAACATACAGTGTTTATAGATTAATTTTTCCATCTTATATGTGTGTGGTTTATTGCACTCCCAAACAATTATAATAGTAAGATTACAGATCACCGTAACAATTGATGATAATTTCAAATATTGCAAGAATTACCGAAGTATGAAACAAAGTGAGCACATTTTGTTGGAAAAATGGCACCAATAGACTTGTTTAACACATGGTTGCAACAAACCTTCAATTTCTGAAAAACCCGCTGTCTATGAAATACAATACAGCAAATCATAATAAAATGAGGTAGGCTAGTATTTGGATTTCAAAGGGAAGTACCTAGAATAAACCATAGTAGGTAAAGGCAAACTCTACTTGTGTAACCAGAGTAGAATTTTGCAAAGCTCTCTTCTCCTGGCCCCAAAGGTTCAGCCCGTGGCTCTACTTTCTTTCAACCTGGAGCTGTGTGATAGCTTCCACATACTGAGAACCTGTAAATCATTAGGACATATTTTATGTAATTTATATTAAGATTTAAAACAAATGCTCATAACCACTCTTCATTTCAGGTACATTTATCTTCATTTAGGAAACAACTAAGTTAAACAACTTCCCACAAGGTATTTAACCACTGTTTGGAGTTTAGTTTGGCTGACTTTAAAATCTAAATCCATAATCTGAACCCCATCTAGCACTGTCTCTTAAACCACCTGGATTTCTCTCCTTCAGTAATTAGCACTCCTGATTTTCTGACATTTGGGAGCTTTGGATACACATTATGTAGATTCAAACTTGGGTTTAAATCCCAGCTCTACTACTCACTACTCATAGGGAATGATAATATTCATCTTGAGAATCATTGCAAATGAAAAGAAATATATGTATGACTCTTCCTCAGTGTCCAGCATATTGTAGCTATTCAATTAATGGTGGCGGTGGTGATTTTTGTTTGATATTAAGTAACTTGGCATCACAACCTTTTCCTGGGGTATTCCCTAAATTTATCTGATGTCACCCTACTGTCTCACCAGGAATAGTTTGGGCAGCTCTTCTAGGCTCTAGAGTTGAGTATGTGGTTTTTTTGTTGTTGTTGTTCTGGTTGTTGTTTTGTTTTTTACCCATGGTGCATTGAAAAGTGTCTCCCAAGGACCTTTTGTGGGTAAGAAGTTCATAAGCTAGGAGCCAGACACTTAGAATGTACAAATCATCAAATTATTAGCTACGCCTCTGCTTGGGTGGGAGGATGTTAGGGATAGGTCAATTTCAACATTTAAACTTATATAGATATTTATAAGCACTATTTATAGAAGTTGTATTTGTTAATAGAGTTAATAGAAGCATTTTATTCCAGTCCACCGCAAAAAAAGAAAAAGTTATACTTGTTAAGTATTGATATTACTTCTTTGAGGATTAAGAAAAATACCTTGAGTCAGGTGCAGTGGCTCACACCTGTATTCCCAACACTTGGGGAGGCTGAGGCAGGCAGATCACTTGAGGTCAGGAATTCAAGACCAGCCTGGCCAACATGGTGAAACCCTGTCTCTACTAAAAATACAAAAATTAGCCGGGTGTGTTGGCACATACCTGTAATCCCAGTTACTCAGGATGCTAAGGCAGGAGAATCGCTTGAACCTGGGAGGTGGAGGTTGCAGTGATCCAAGATCACCACTGCACTCCAGCCTGGGCAACAGTGAGACTCCATCTTAAAAAAAAAACAACAACAAAAAAACCTGAGGCTGAGATTGAAATTATTTAATTAGTTCTTTAGTATACTTAAGTTTGAGCATTTTATTTCTCCTTGTTATGATTGGTCAGCTGTAAGGTCACTGGCATCTCTGAAAGATCATATTCCATTCAGCCACTTAAGAAGAAAACCTTGGGTACATGTCATAACTATTAGAGTAGAATTTCTCCTTTTTAATCAAACTCATTAATCTTAAGAGTTTAAATTTCATTATACTTATGGAATAAAATCTTTAAAAAGAAGGTATGTATGTATGTAATAATATACTACATATATATTAGATATAATAGTGATATCCATATATACTAAATAAATTATAGAGAAACATACATATGCATATACCTACTATGGTACATGAATCAAATTTGATATATCCATTCTTATTTTATTCCATACAAGTTAAGATTTTTACATTTCTAAGTTGCTAAAAACATCAAAATAATAGTGCCTTACACATTAAAATTATATAGAATTCAAATGTTACTATCCATAAAATTAAATTTTATTAGAACATTGCCATGCTTTTATTTATCAATTGTTTATTACCGCTTTTGTTATGACAAAGTCTCACATGTCTCATCTAATATGCTCATCTGAACCTTTATAAGAAGTTTTGCCAATATCTGATATTAAAAACAAATGCTAATTGTAGCTATTCATTGCTTGCTTGGGTGTTCTTCTGTTCCCCATTGCCCACTGTTTAGGTTTCTGCCTCTTTCATCCCACTAACCCACACCCACTTTCTTGTGCATGAGTTACACCTCTCTATCTCCTCTCAAGCTATTTTAATTCCAGTTCGACTACACTCCTTATCCCATTCACTTTCTTTCAGTAGTCTACTCAATGATGGTGATTACTCCTATCTTTTATATAAATACTGTTCTCAACTTTTACCTTCCCTCATAGCAAAGGAAATAGTCAACAAAATGAAGACACAGCCCACAAATGGGAGAAAATATATGCAATCTGTCCACCTGATGAGGGCTTAATAACTAGAATATATAAGACATTCAGACAACTGAATAGCAAAACACAATAATTTGCTTTAAAAAGGGACAAAAACATCTGAATAGACATTTCTGAAAGACATACATATGGCTAACAGGCATATGAAAAAAAAATTTCAACATCACATTAGTGGTTACAGAGAAATACAAATCAAAATCACAACAAAAGATCACCCCAGTTAAAATGGCTTTTATCAAAAAGATAGGCAATAATAGATGCTGGCGAGGATGTGGAGTAAAGGGAATACTCATATACTGTTGGTGGGAATATAAATTAGTACAACAACCATGGAGAACAGTTTGGAGGCTTCTCAAAAAACTAAAAGTAGATCTACCAGCAATTCCACAACTGGGTATACATACAAAAGAAAATAAATTGATATAGCAAACAGGTATTTGCACTCCTATGTTTATTACAGCATTATTCACAGCCAAAATATGGACTCAACCTAAGTGCACATTAACGGATGAATGGATAAAGAAAATGTGGTGTATATACACAGTGGAATATTATTCAGCCATGAAAAATAAAATTCTGTCAATTGCAGTAACATGATTGGATCTGGAGGTTATTACATTAAGTGAAATAAGCCAAGCACAGAAAAATACCACATTCTTGTTCACACATGGGAACTGAAAAAATAGATCTCATGGAGATAGAGAATATATTAGGTTAATGCTTATCAGAGACCAGGAAAGGTAGGGCTGAGGGAAGGGATGAAGACAGATTGATTAATGGGTATATAAATATACAATTTGATAGGGGGAATAAAAACTAGTGTTTGATAGATTAGTATGGCTTTAGTTAATAACAATCTATTATATATTTCAAAATGGCCAAAAGAGAATAATCTGATTGTAGCATAAAGAAAAGATACATTTTTAAGGTGGTGGATATTCCAATTACACTGATATGAACTTTAGAAATTATATGAATGTATTAAATTATCACATGTACCTCTAATAAATGTACATCTTCTATGTATTAACAAAATTATCATTTAAAAAAATCAGAAGAGTAGAAAATATCTTATACAACTTTAAAAATACCTTTCTTCAGCACTCCTTCCCTAAAATTTCTTCTCAATAATAGACAATCATTTTTATTTCTCCAACTTTTTGAAGAATATTTTACTATACAATAGGCTTTCCCATGACAATTTTACATCATTGTAATTCCGTAAGTATTAGTAACATTTTTCCTGTAGAATCAATACCTGTGACATATAGTTTTACTAATGTATTCATCCATTCATTATTTTATCCATCCAAACATTTTATTCATTCCCACAAATGTGTATTATTTACATGTCAGACGTGAAGGAAGATAACATATATTTTCTGCCCCTGCAGATCTCACCTTCTGATATGGAACAAATACGTATCCAATCAGAGCTGAAATGAACAAGAAGTTAGTGAGGGTTATGAGGAACAAAGATTAAAACTTCTGTATTAGAATTGCCTACCAACCTTTACAACAACCTTTCCACTTTGATATTTTATCAATGCTTTTCCTACTATTCATTTTCTAAGCATAATGATCTTAGTTTCTTAAGCTCTTCTACTCCTGTAATTTGATATTCACTTCACTTTATGACCTGAAGATGTTCAGAATGATTCTGAAGTTCTTTCTATAACAGTGTCATTAGGTCTGCTATTCCTGCCCTTACTTAAACTGCTCTTGACCCATATTTTGGTCTCCATTTCTTCCACATGCACTACCAATCCCGATTTGACTTTGCCACTTTTTTCTTTAGCCAAAAACCCCAATTTGTCATATCAAGAGTGTCTTACTAGATCATATACTCTAAAAATTTTGGTTTTCATTTATACTTATATGGCTAACCCTGATCCTTTAGTTACCTACCAATGTTTCCTCTTCTGCCATTTTCTACATTTGAATGACTGCTGCAGGCAATCATAAAAGGGTGTTGAGCCCAGTTGCGGTGGCTCACGCCTGTAATCCCAGAACTTTGAGAGGCCGAGGCGGGTGGATCATGAGGTCAGGAGATCAAGACCATCCTGGCTAACACGGTAAAACCTCGTCTCTACTAAAAATCCAAAAAATTAGCCGAGCGTGGTGGTGGGCGCCTGTAGTCCCAGCTACTCGAGAGGCTGAGGCAGGAGAATGGCGTGAACCTGGGAGGCGGAGGTTGCAGTGAGCCAAGATCGCGCCACTGCACTCCAGCCTGGGCAACAGAGTGAGACTCCCATCTCACAAAAAAAAAAAAAAAAAAAAAAAAAAAGGATGTTGAGTTAAACATTTTTGCTGTCTAACATCACATGGGCTTCAATGCTATGTAATATTTTTAAAGTGGCTAAAGTACTTAAGCTCTCTTCCGGAAGCTCTCAAACCTTCCTTCATTTTATTCACTGACTGCCATTAAGATACAGTCTTTGACTTTTACTTTCTTTAAAAATAGAAAGCTTGTACCTCAATTTCACCCTTACACCTTTTTACAATCTAGGCTACATCTAGTTTTGTTATATGTAGTTTTGTTATAGCCTCCTGGGTCTTTGGCCAAATTGGGAGTCTAATCATTTCTACCAAAAATGGTAGAAGAGAAACCTCTACATCTCTTCCAGATCAGCAGAGATCATGAGTTCAGTTTCACACAAAGGTAGCGTATATGTACACACAAGTACACACACACATATTAGGCCTATCTAAGCTATTTTTACATGCCAACACTGGAACTATGTCAGTGGTCTTGCCTGACACTGAATTTACTGTTTCATAGCCAAACTCCAAAATAAATATTGACTTTCTATTTTTACTATGATGACCCTTTAGTGCATCAAACTAGATCCATTTACAACAGTACACAATCTCAAAATTCCTAATTCTCTCAGCTGCATGTCTCATTTTATTTCATCTTATAATTTTCAATTTTTCTAAGAGCACCAAAGTTCTTCTAACACAAGAATCGTGTCCTCTTCCAATCCCAGCTCCCCACCTCTCAAGTCCTATTTATTTTTTCCCACATTACAACATGGACCTTATTCCCCTCCAATCCTTTTCATTATGTATTCACAGAAAACATTATTGCCTCCTATTAAATATACATGCCCATAGAAGCTCGTCAGAGCATCCTTCTGACCGGATAGATGGGTGTTTTGAAAAATACATTTTAAGAAAGGCCATGGAGAGGGTACCTTAACATCTATTTGATTAGAAGAAAACAAATGATTTCCATGGGCATGTTTCTCACATCCTCTAATCACAAAAGACTATACACTCATTTAAGGTGAGGCTAATACCTTATTTACTTTTGAAAATCCTGCACCACCTGACATGTGGCCTGGTTCAAGATAAAAGCTTAAAATGTGTATTCGGTAAGCATTGAACAGGATCCTTGATCCATGTCCTTACTCAAGTCCCTGCTCCTGTATAATCAGCAAATATTTCCCCTCATCCCTACCTATTTTAACAACCAACATTTACCAAAGTGCATGGCTAGAAGAAATTGTAAGAAAGGAAGGGAAAAGTGAACGTTAGAGACTGGAGAATTTAAGTCTCTTCAGAATTCTCTTTTCCCCATGTCTTAGAAATGAGGACACCTCGTTTGTGCAATTCATTATTCTCAACAGTATTCAGAACTTCAGAATTGCATTTATGGAACATAGTAAAGCTTAAGAGAGTAATAGGATAAAAATGGACAGGGTTCTGGCAGAATCTAGGTAAAATCTAAAGAAAACACAAACCATTGGCTTTGTGTCATATTCTATGATATAAAGCTATACAGTAAGTCTAACTTTCTTTTTTCTTCCAGGCACACAAACTTTATTATACCTAATATAAGGCAGGTAGGTAAAGTGATAGGAGAGACTACTCAATGTGCAACTGACAGGTGGTGTTCATTGTGCTGATGTGTAAATTGTACCTCTTAAACATTTCTTAGATATTTTCTCCGCTCTGACTATCTTAGTTCAGGCCACTTTCATCCTAAACTGTTGTATCAAATCAGTAACCTAAATATCTACCTACCTATGCAATTTACTATGCATTTTTCCCTCACATTTTCATGTGATCCCTTTACTGGAATCTTTCACAGACATACTTTTTTTCTACTGGAATAAAAGGCAAATAACTTTTAATGGGCATACAGCCCTTCAAAAATGATCCACAAGTTCCTGGCTAATTGTTGAGTGCTTTTCTAAGAAAATTATTTTTCCCCAAAGAAAGGCAAATAAAAAATATATCCCTTAGGTTAAAAACCCCGGAGGATTTTGGAATTGAAAGCAAGGAGCTTAGACATTGTTTTGTTCTTGCTGTCATTTCTTACCTAACTCATCTTGGGGCAGGGGGTCCTTCAGATCATCTTCATATTTGGATATTCACTAGAAGGATGCCCAGGGCTCAGCTTATAGTCATCTTATGGCTAAGATTTATTACAGTGACATAAGAATATATAGCCATATAATAAGGGAAAAGACACAGGTTGGGTCTGGATCATGTTGGCTTCCTTATGTTCTCTCTCTCATGAGGATTTACATGAAGCATACACCTCCAAGCAGCAAATGCAACAACATGGGTATGATCTTTCTACCCAGGGAAACCAAGTACTGACTTACTTTCCAATTACTGTCCAAAATATGTATTGGAGCTTCGTCATGTAGACACCTTCTAACTTATGTGTACCAAAGTTTCAGACTCTCAGAAGAAAAACAAGAATTCAGGAGAAATTACATTGTTTACATGAATAGTCTAAGCACAAGTGAGACAGCTGTTGACTGGGAACATTCCAAGTGTTCTCAGAAGCCAAAGGATCACCTTGCAAGGAGATAATTCTAAGAATAGTTATCTCAGACTTGCTTTGTTAACTGTTTTCTATATACTCTCTGAGTCCTATATCTGAATAAGATGTGTAGAAAAGTGAGAACCTGAATGCATCAGTCATGGTGACCTAAAACTCAAGAACCATGAGGCAAGTTGTTGTCCACACTTAATATAGCACAGAAGAGGTGACAGCTGAAAGAAATCAGATGGATGAATATAATTTAGTATAGCTGGTTCTCCATGAAAATAGATAAAGTCAGCATCTCTTAATGACAAGGATATATTATAAAAACATTTGTCATTAGGCAATTTCATCACTGCATGGACATCATAAACTGTACTTGTACAAACCTAGATGGTATAGCCTGTTGCTGTTAGGCCACAAAGCTGTACAGCATGTTGTTGTACTGAATAGTATAGGCAATTTTAATACAATGATAAATATTTTTGTATCCAAGCATATATAAATGTATAAAAGGTACAGT
The DNA here is from genome assembly GCF_029289425.2 of Pan paniscus. Taxonomy (NCBI): domain Eukaryota; kingdom Metazoa; phylum Chordata; class Mammalia; order Primates; family Hominidae; genus Pan; species Pan paniscus. Next base: position 44,721,033 of record NC_073261.2, on the reverse strand, counting down.
AAAAATAAGGTATCATAATCTTAAGGGACCACCTTTGTATACGCTATGCAGCACACAACTGTACATGAAAATCTTACACACCTGGCATTGACATGTGACAATTGTGATGGAAAACAGACCATAATATGCCTGACAACAGGACGAAGATGCTATAATGTACAGATGTATTTAAGACCATAGTAAGAACCACAGGTTTTGGTGGTTGTTTCCAAACCCTATTTTAAACATCCAGAAAGATCAGTTACATCTGTGTGTGTCTGGGAACAAATATTATCTATTTCACCCCCAGATACTGATACTTTAATGCCACAATGACACAGTAAACCTCCTTGTGCATTTAGACTCTATCTTGAAAGTTGACAGGACAGGATGCAGAATAGTGAATGAGCATTTAAAAACAAACTAGATCACCCAAGCCTCTCTGTTTGCCTGATGTCTGATATGAATAGAAAGAATATTGAATCCAGTAAGAATGCATTCTTGATGAAAGGGAATGTTAAGTGGCCAGTCTAAGTTGCAGTGCTATCCAGATGTTAAGTGGTCAGTCTAAGTTGCAGTGCTATCCAGAAGGGAAGGTCTGGAAGTTCATAAAGTATTTTATGAGCTTCATTAAATAAAAATTCTTTACTATCTTGCTGTGCTCTTGTTCTACAGTTCTTTTCAAACTCTCATTACAAATAGTTGAACAATATAATTTTGGTTATATCTGTTTCTATAAACATAAAAGTGGGGTGTTATGATAGGGACTCAAGGGGGCAACTTTCATGAAGATTAGTTGATTGGGAAATCCCTCACTGATGAATGATAATTACTTTGAGACTTGATGACAAAAGAGGGCCTCATAAAGTTCTCCATTCAAAGTGTTCAGGTCTAGGACACAACTAGTGCAAAATATCCAAATATGAAACAACTTTTTCAAGGTTGTGGAAATAAAATATGAAAACGACATATAGTTTCGGTGAAATGTATTGGTGGCAGTAGTGGGATCCGTTTGGCACATGGAATGAACTAAATATGGGACAGAGAAGGAGAAAAGAAGGGGTCCATGGTGCTTTCCAAATCTCTTCTCTACTTTATATGTTAAAGCTCATTTAAGATGACAATCAAATAATTAAATCTACCTGGCTAGTTTAAGTACATAAGAAATGTAACCGTTTAATAAAATGCTGGTAGCATTACTTTTAATAAAAGAATTGCAAAGCAATGCTGAATTCTTTTATAGTCAGGATTTTGATTGCTATAAAAATGCTTTTAAGCTTTCAGGTGAAGAGTAGAACAGAACATCTAATGCTTTTTATGTTCTCTTATGTATTCATGTTTGTCATGGCTAAGGCAGATAAAACAACTGCCTTAGTGAGAATAAGATGTGTATAAACTCAAGGCAGATAGAACAGCCACTGTAGCAAGAATAAGTAGAACTGTATAAATTCCACTAGGGTCTGAATTACTGACCACTTTATAAAGTTTATAATAATGAAGGTATAATGAACAGATAACTGAATGAAATATGCTTCCTACTTCAAGAACATCCTCTTAATTGAGATGCAATATGTAGTGGGCATTGGTGTGCAACAAAATAAAAAAACAAACTTTAACTTATTAAAATCATGAAACATATTTAAATTTAAGCCTTTAATCTTGGAATATCTAGGTTCATTTTCTCTCAATTTCAATGTGCTTTGTATATGACTCAGATGACTTGCCCAGTATTTTCAATAAGATAACTTAAAACACCCTAACCTGAATCTTTAATTCCATTGTCAACAAAAATAAAATACAAATTATCTGAGATAGGAGGCAAAGCAAGATGGCAGAATAGAAGTGTTCACCAATCATCCTTCTCACAAGGACACCAATTTAACAACTATCTACACAAGAAAAGCTCCTTCATAAGAGCAAAAATCAGGTGAGCACTCATAGTACTTGGTTTTTAAACTTTGTATCACTGAAAGAGATGCTGAAGAGGTAGAAGAAAATAGTCTGGAACTACTGACAACCCCCCAGTTTGGCCACAAGATAGGGTACTGGTCAGGGTTGCGAGGCCCTCTTTCCAGGCCCTAGCTCCTGGATGGCCTTTTTTAGACATGCCCTGGGCCAGAAGAGAACCTGCTGCCTTGAAAGAAAGGACCAAGTCCTGGTAGCATTCATTATCTGCTAATTGAGGAGACTTTGGTTCTGGAATAAAGAGCAGTGATACCCAGGTACTATGTTGAGGGCTGTGGGTGAAATTCTGAGACTTGCTGGCTTTAGGTGAGACTCAGCACATTCCCAGATTTAGTGGCTATGGGGCAAGACTTGTTCCACTTGAGAAAAGCAGAAAGAAGACTAAAGGGGACTTTGCCTTGCACCTTAGGACCAGAATGGCCACAACAGGATAGAGCACCAACCAGGCTCTTGGGTTCCCTGATTTTAAAACATGGCTCTTGGATGGCATTTCTGGACATGCTTTCCACCAGAGGGGAGCCCACTGCCCAGGAGGGTGAATCCCAGACCAGACAGTATTCACCACAAGTTAACTGAAAAGCCCTTGGGACTTACGGGAACATTGGTGATAGGCTGGCAATACTCTGTGTGAGTCTGTGGTGGTGGTGGCCATAGAGTGAGCTCCTCTGCCTTTGGAAAGGAGAAGGAAAAGTGGGAAGGACTGCATCCTGTGGAGTGAGTGCCAGCTCAACCACAGAACAGTAGAATACCAGATAGACTTCTAAGCCTTTTGATTCTAGTTTCTGGCTCCCAGAGAGCACCTCTGGACCCACCCAGCACCTGGGGGTACTCACTGCATGAAAAGGAAGGACACAATTCTGACTGACTTTGCTACCTGCTGAATGTAGAGCCTCAGAGCCTTGAGCAAAAATAAGCAATAGCCAGGGAGTGTTTACAGCAGGACTTGGGTAAGACCCAGCACTGTACTGACTTCAGGTCTGACCCAGTGCAGGCATGGTAATGATGGCCACAGGGTTGCTTGTGTCACTCCACCCCTAGCTTCACATGGTTTAGAACAGAGGGAGAGACTCTTGTGTGTTTGAAAGAAAATAAGGGAAGAGTACAAGAGTCTTTGCCTGGTAATCTAGAGAATTCTCCTGGATTATGAGTAGAACTATCAAAATAGTACCTGTATGAGTCTACAAGAACCATAGCATTGCTGGGCTTGGGGTGCCCAGATACAGCTTCGATCACAACATTCAAGTTTTTTTTTTTTTTAATATTTGGAAATTCTTCCCAAGAAAGTTGGGTACAAACAAGCCCAGACAGCAAAGACTAAAATAAATAACTCTTCAATGCTTGGACACAGACAAATATCTGCAAATATCAAAACATTCCAGGACAATAAGATCTCACCAAATGAACTAAATAAGACACCAGGGACCAGTTCTAGAGAAAAAGATATGTGACCTTTTAGACAGATAATTCAAAGTAGCTATTTTGAGGAAACTCAAAGAAATTCAAGATAACACAGAGAAGGTGTTCAGAATTCTATCAAAGAGATTGAAATAATTAAAAAGAAACAAGTAGAAGTTCTTGAGTTGAAAAATTATAATTGACATGCTGAAGGAATGCATCAGAGTCTTTTAATATCAGAATTGATTAAGCAGAAGAAAGAATTAGTGAGCCTGAACACAGGCTATTTGAAAATATGGGGTCAGAAGAGATAAAAGAAAAAATAAACAATGAAATATGCCTATATGATCTAGAAAATATCCCCGAAATGGCAAATCTAAGAGTTACTGGGTGTAAAGAGGAGTTAGAGGAAGAGATAGGAGTAGAAAGTTTATTTAAAGGGATAATATCAGAGAACTTGTCAAACCTAGAGAAATATATCAATATTCTAATACCAGAATGTTATAGAGTACCAAGCATATTTAACCCAAAGAAAGTTACCTCAAGGGATATAATAATCAAATTCCCAAAGATCAAAGATAAAGAAAGGATCACAGAAGCAGTAAGAAGAAAACAAAAACACACAATGAAACTCCAATACTACTAACATCAGACTTTTCATAGAAGGCTTACAGGCCAGTAGAGAGTGGCATGACATATTTATCATACTGAAGGAAAAACGTTTTACCCTAGACTAGTGTATCTGGTGAAAATATCCTTCAAGCATGAAAGAGAAGTAAAGACCTTATCTGACAAACAAAAGCTAAGGGATTTCATCAGCACCACACCTGTCCTACAAGAAATGCTAAACGGAGTTTTTCAATCTGGAAGGAATGGATGTTGATGAGCAAGAAATCTTACAGTGCAAAACTCATTGCTAATAGGAGACAGAAAAACACAGAATATTAGAACACTGTAACTGTGGTATGTAAACTACTCTTAACCTAAGTGGAAAGACTAAATGAACCAATCAAAAATAATAACTACAATTTTTAAGACATAGTACAATAACAAATAGAAACAATGAAAAAAGAAGTGGGGGGGGTGAAGTAAAGGCATAATTTTTTGTTTTCTTTTTGTTGGTTAGGCCAACAGTGTGGTTATCAGACTAAAATAAGGGTTTTAATATAGTATTTGAATGTTTCATGGTAACCATAAACCAAATAAAACATAGAATGGATACACAAAATAAAAAGCGGAAACTAAATCATGTCACTAGAGAAAATCACCTTAACTAAAGGAAGATAGGAAGGAAAGAAAAATATCAGAAAACAAATAACAAAAATGACAGGAGTAAGTCCTTATCAATGATAACATTAAATGTAAATGTAAATGAACTGAACTGTCCAATCAAAAGACATAGAGTGGCTGAGTAGATTTTTTTTAAAAAAAGGAACCAATGATCTATTGCCTACAAGAAACATGTTTCACCTATGAAGACATACATACACTGATATGGTTTGGCTGTGTTCCCACCCAAATCTTATCTTGAATTGTAACTCCCACAATTTCCACTTGTGGGAGGAATGTGGTAAGAGCTAATTGAATAATGGGGGTAGGTCTTTCCTGTGCTGTTCTCATGAGAGCAAATAAGTCTCACAAGATCTGATGGTTATAGAAATGGGAGTTTCCCTGCATAAATTTTCTTTTGTCTGCCACCATTTGAGACATGCCTTTAACCTTCCACCATGACTGTGAGGCCTCCTCAGCCCTTGGAACTATAAGTCCATTAAACCTCTCTTGTAAATTGCCCAGTCTTGGGTATGTCTTTATCAGCAACATGAAAACAAACTAATACAGTAAATTGGTACCAGTAGAGTGGGGTGCTGCTGAGAAGATACCCAAAGTTGTGGAAGCAACCTGGAACTGGGTAACAGGCAGCAGTTGCAACAGTTTGGAGGGCTCAGAAGAAGACATGAAAACGTGGAAAAGTTTGAAACTTCCTAGAGACTCATTGAATGGCTTTGACTAAAATGCTGATAATGATATGGACAATGAAATCCAGGCAGAGGTGGTTTCAGATGGAGATGAGGAACTTTTTGGGAACTGGAGCAAAGGTGGCTTTTGTTGCCATTGATTTGGTGTTTTATTCATGAAGTGTTTCCCCACGCCTGTGTCCTGAATGGTATTGCCTAGGTTTTCTTCTAGGGTTTTTTTTTTTATGGTTTTAGGTCTTATGTTTAAGTCTTTAGTCCATCTTGAGTTAAGTTTTGTATAAGGTGTAAGGAAGGGGGTCCAGTTTCAGTTTTCTGCATGTGGCTAGCCAGTTTTCCCAACACCATTTATTAAATACAGAATCCTTTCCCCATTGCTTATTTTTGTCAGGTTTGTCAAAGATAAGACAGTTGCAGATGTGTGGTGTTATTTCTGAGACTTCTGTTCTGTTCCAGTGGTCTATATATATGTTTTGGTACCATTACCATCCTGTTTTGGTTACTGTAGCCTTTTAGTACAGTTTGAAGCCAGGTAGCGTGATGCCTCCAGCTTTGTTCTTTTTGCTTAGGATTGTTTTGGCTACCTCTAATACTGGCAAATCCAATCCAGCAGTACATCAAAAAGCTTATCCACCATGATCAAGATGGCTTCATACCTGGGATGCAAGGCTGGTTCAACATATGCAAATCAGTAAATGAATCCACCACATAAACAGAACCAATGACAAAAACCACATGATTCTATTAATAGATGCAGAAAAGGACTTCAATAAAATTCAACTAAAAACTAAAACCCTTCATGCTAAAAACTCTCAATAAACTAGGTATTGATGGGACGTATTTCAAAATAATAAGAGCTATTTACAACAAACCCACAGCCAATATCATACTGAATGGGCAAAAGCTGGAAGCATTCCCTTTGAAAACTGGGACAAGACAATGATGTCCTCTCTCACCATTCCTTTTCAACATAGTATTGGAAGTTCTGGCCAGGGCAATCAGGCAAGAGAAAGAAATAAAGGGTATTTGATTAGGAAAAGAGGAAGTCAAGTTGTCTCTGTTTACAGATGACATGATTGTATATTTAGAAAACCCCATCATCTCAGCCCCAAATCTCCTTAAGCTGACAAGCAACTTCAGCAAAGTCTCAGAATACAAAATCACTGTGCAAAAAATCACAATCACAATAATAGACCAATAGAGAGCCAAATCATGAGTGAACTCCCATTCACAATTGCTACAAAAAGAATAAAATACCTAGGAATACAACTCACAAGACATGTGAAAGAGCTCTTCAAGGAGAACTACAAACCACTGCTCAAGGAAATAAGAGAAGACAAAAACAAATGGAAAAAACATTCCATGCTTATGGATAGAAAATCACTATGAAAAAGGCCATACTGTCCAAAGTATTTTGTAGACTCAATGCTATCCCCATCAAGCTACTATTGGCTTTCTTCACAGAATTAGAAAAAACTACTTTAAATTTCATATGGAACCAAGAAAGGGCCCGTATAGCCAATACAAGCCTAAGCAAAAAGAACAAAGCTGGAGATATCATGCTACCTGACTTCAAACTATACTAAAAGGGTACAGTAACCAAAACAGCATGGTACTGGTACTAAAACAGATATATAGACCAATGTAACAGAATAGAGGCCTCAGAAATAACACCACACATCTGTAACTATCTTATCTTTGACAAATCTGACAAAAGCAATGGGGAAAGGATTCCCTATTTAATAAATGGTGTTGGGAAAACTGGCCCACATGAAGAAAACTGAAACTGGATCCCTTCCTTACACCTTATACAAAAATTAACTCAAAATGGATTAAAGACTTAAACATAAGAGCTAAAACCATAAAAACCCTAGAAGAAAACCTAGGCAATACCATTCAGGACATAGGCATGGGCAAAGACTTCATGACTAAAACACCAAAAGCAACTGCAACAAAAGCCAAAATTGCCAAATGCAATCAATTAAAGAGCTTCTGCACAGCAACAGAAACTATCATCAGAGTGAACAGGCAACCTACACAATGGGAGAAAATTTTTGCAATCTGTTCATATGGCAAAGGGCTAATATCCAGAATCTACAAAGAGCTTAAACAAATTTACAAGAAAAAGTGGGCAAAGGATATGAACAGACTCTTCCCAAAAGAAGACATTTATGCAACCAACAAACATATGAAAAAAATGCTCATCATCACTGGTCATTAGAGAAATGCAAATCAAAACCACAATGAGATACCATTTCATGCCAGTTGGAATGGAGATCATTAAAAAGTCAGGAAACAACAGATAATGGAGAGGATGTGGAGAAATAGGAATGCTTTTACACTGTTGGTGGGAGTGTAAATGAGTTCAACCCTGTGGAAGACAGTGGTGATTCCTCAAGGATCTAGAACCAGAAATACTATTTGATCCAGCAATCCCATTACTGGGTATGTACCCAAAGGATTATAAATCATTCTACTATAAAGACACACGCACCCGTATGTTTATTACAGCACCGTTTGCAATAGCAAAGACTTGGAACCAACCCAAATATCCCTAAATGATAGACTGGATAAAGAAAATGTGGCACATACACACCATGGAATACTATGCAGCTATAAAAAAGGTTGAGTTCATGTCCTTTGCAGGGACATGGATGAAGCTGGAAACCATCATTCTCAGCAAACTAACACAAGAACAGAAAATCAAACACCGCATGTTCTCATTGATAAGTGGGAGTTGAACAATGAGAAATATGGACACAGGGCAAGGAACATCACACCCCAGGGCCTGTTGGGGAGTGGGAGGCTGCGGGAGGGATAGCATTAGGAGAAATATCTAATGTAGATGACGAGTTGATGGGTGCAGCAAACCACCATGGCATGTGTCTATCTATGTAACAAACCTGCACCTTCTGCATATGTATCCTAGAACTTAAAGTATAAAAAAAGTCACTACATAATGATAAATGAGTTAATTCAGCCACAGAATATAACAACTTTAAATATATATACACCTAACACTGGAACACCCAGATATGTAAAGCAAATATATAAAAGATAAAGAGAGAGATAGGCCCCAATGCAATAATATCTGGCAACTTCAACACTCCACTTTCAGCATTGGAGAGATCTTCCAGACAGCAAATCAATAAAGAAACATCAGATTTAATCTGTACTATATGCCAAATGGACCCAATAGATATTTACAGAAAATTTCATCCAAGGGCTGCAGAATACACATTCTTCTCAGCTCATGGATCACTCTCAAGGATAGACTATATGTTAGGTCACAAAGCAAGCCTTAAAACACTCATAAAATCTGAAATAATATCAAGTATCTTCTCTGATCATAAAAGAATAAAGCTAGAAATGAAAAACAGGAGGAATTCTGAAAGCTATTTATATACATGGAAATTAAACATGCTCCTGAATGACTGGTGGGTCAATGAAGACATTAAGACAGAAATTTAAAATGTCTTGAAACAAATAATAATAAACACAACATACCAAAACCTATGGGATACAGCAAAAGCAGTACAAAGAGGGAACTTTCTAGCTACAAGTGTCTACATAAAGAGAAAAAACATCAAATAAACTAACAATGCATCTTAAAGAGCTAGAAAAGCAAGAGCAAACCAAACTCAAAATTAGTAGAACAGAAATAAAGATCTGAGAATAAATAAGTGAATATGAAATAAAACAATACAAAAGGTCAATGAAATAAAAAGTCCATTTTTTGAGAAGTTAAACCAATTTGGTTTAACCTTAGCCAGATTAAGGAAAAAAAGATCCAAATGAATAAAATTAGAAATGAAAAAGGAATCATTACAGCTAATACTGCAGAAATTCAAAGGATCATTAGTGGCTACTAGGATCAACTACGTGTCAATAAATTTGAAAATCTATAAGAAATGAACAAATTCCTAGAAACATACAGCCTACCAAGATTGAACCACAAAGAAATCCAAAACCTAAACTAAGCAATAACAAATAACAAGATCAAAGCTGTAATAAATTGTCTCCCAGTAAAGAAAAGCCCAGGACCCAATGACTTCACTGCTGAATTATTCCAAACATTGAAAGAAGAACTAATACCAATCCTACTCTAAATAAAGGAGGAGAGAATACTTCCAAACTCATTATATGAGGCCAGTATTTCCCTGACACCAAAATCAGACACCTTAAACTACAGCCCACTATCTCTGAATATTGATGCAAAAAACCTTAACAAAATACTAGCTAGCTGAATTCAACAATGCATTAAAAAGATCATTCATCATGACCAAGTGGGATTTATGCCAGGGGTGCATGGAAGGTTCAACAGATGCAAATCCATCAATGTGTGATACATCATATCGGTAGAATGAAGGACAAAAATCATATGATCACTTCAATTGACACTGAGAAAGCACTTGATAATACTCAACATCCCTTCATGATAAAAAGCAAAAAAAAAAAATGGGTATACAAGGAACATAATATAATTAATGCAATGTATGATAGACACACAGCATCATACTGAATGAGGAAAAACTGAAAGCCTTTCCTCTAAGATCTGGAACATGACAAGGATGTCCACTTTCACCACTGTTATTCAAGACAGCACTGGAAGTTGTCACCAGAGCAATCAGACAAGTGGAAGAAATAAAGGGCATCCAAATTGGAAAGAAGTCAAATTATCCTTGTTTGCAGATGATATGATGTATTTCAAAAAGCCTAAAAACTCCACCCAAAATCTATTAGAACTGATGAACAAATTCACTGAATTTGCGGGATAGAATTTCAACATACAAAAATCAGTAGCATTTCTACATGCCAACAGTGAAAAGGAAATCAAAAAAGTAATCCCATTTAGGATAGCTAGAAATAAAATGAAATACCTAGAAATTAACAAAAGTGAAAGATATCTATAATTAACAGTATAAAACCCTGATTAAAGAAGTCGAAGAGAACACTGAAAAATAGATATTCCATGTTCATGTTTTGGAAGAATCAATATTGTTAAAATGTTCACACTACCTAAAACAATTACAGATTCAATGCTGTCCCTATCTAAACACCAATGAAATTTTTCAAAGAAACAGAAAAAAAAAGTCCTTAAAATTTATATGGAACCACAAAGACTCAGAATATTCAAAACAATTTGAAGTAAAAGAACAAAACTGGAGGAATCACATTACCTGGCTTCAAATTATGCTACAGAGCTATAGAAACCAAAACAGAATGGTACTGGCATAAAAACAGATACATAGACCAATGGAACTGAATATAGAACCCAAAACCAAATCCACACACCTACAGTGAATGCATTTTCAACAAGGCTGCCAAGATCCATAAATTGGGGGAAAGACTGCCTATTCAATAAATGGTGCTGGGAAAACTGGATATCCATATGCAGAAGAATGAAACTAGATCCCTATCTCTCACTATGTAAAAAGCATAACAAAATGGATGAATGACTTAAATGTAAGACCTCAGATTATGAAACTACTATAAGAAAACACTGGGGGAAATCTCCAGGATATTGGTATAGGCAAAAATTTTGTGGGTAATATCCCGCAAGCACAATCAATCAAGGCAAAAATGGATAAATAGGATTGCATCAAGTTAAAAAGCATTTGTACAACAAAAGAAACAGACAACAAAATGAAGAGACAACCCACATAATGGGGGAACATTTGCAAGCTACCCATCTGACAAGGGATTAATAACCGCAACATATTAGGAGCTGAAACGACTCTATAGGAAAAAAATCTAATAACCCAATTAAAAAACGGGCAAAAGATTTGAGTAGCCATTTCTCAAAAGAAAACACAAAGGGCAAACAGACATATGAAAAGGTACTTGAGATCATTGATCATCAGAGAAATGTAAGGCAAAACTACAATGAGGTATCATCTCACCTCAGTTATCCAAAAGACAGGCAATAACAAATGCTGACAAGGATAAGGAGAAAAGGGAACCCTTATACACTGTTGGTGGGAATGTAAATTAGTACAACCACTATGGATAACAGCTTTCAGCTTCCTCAAAAACTGAAAAATAGAGCTACCATATGATGCAGCAACCTCACTGCTGGGTATATACCCAAAAGAAAGGAAATAATATATTGAAGAAAGATCTGCATTCTCAGGTTTGTTGCAGCACTGTTCATAATAACCAAGATTTGAAAGCAACCTATGTGTCCATTCATAGATGAATGGATAAAGAAAATGTGTCAGATATGGAAAACTTGGTAATATTCACCCATATAAAGGATATCATGTAATTTTCAATGACATGGGTGGAACTGGAGATCATTATGTTAAGTGAAATAAGCCAAACACAGACAAACATTGTATGTTCTCACTCATTTGTGGGATCTAAAAATTAAAACAATTGAATTCATGGAGACAGAGTATAAGGATGGTTAGTGGAGTCTGGAAAGGGGGTTGGGGATAGTTGGTGATGGTTAGTTGGTACAAAAAAAAAAATAGAATGAATAATACCTAGTACTTGATTGTACAACAGAGTGACTATAGTCAGTAATATCTCAATTGTACATTTGAAAATAACAGTATAATTGAATTGGTAACACAAAAGATAAATGCTTGAGGATATAGATACCTCATTCTCTATGGGATTATTATGCATTGTAGGTCTGTATTAAAACATTTCGTGTACCCCATAAATATATATACCTACTATGTAGCCATATAAGTTAAAAAGAAAGAATATTATGTAAAATCATGTAATAACATAAGGTTTGCTCTTCATTAGCAAAGTCAAAGTGTGAAAATCTAGACATGTAAAACTGCTAAACTGTGCTTGAAATCTGCTCAATAAAAAACAAACAATTTCTTACTCTTTTTTCCAAATTGATTAGACTCCTTTTTTTCTAACATAAATAGCTAATTCCTTCTAATGAGAACCCAATTCACATTTATTCATCTGATTGTCTGTGAGTGGTGTTGTGGTGGGTGTTGTAGATATAGGGAAGATGATTTATATCCACAGATAACATGTGGACCTGAGGGAGTGATTCAGGATATATTGACTCATCTCCTAATGCACAGCCAGTCCTTTTAATGCACAGAAATTCCCATGGGAATTTCTAGCCATTAGCTTCCACACCAGGGGACGTTTAGGGGAGGGTTGTATACCTATTTCAGTTCCTCAAGGGAGGCTCAGATAGCACTGTACCTGGAGGATGGTTTCTTTCCACTAAATACTTCCATCATTGGAAGTATTTAGCATGAAGGTGTTCACCATCAGAGGCAGAAGGCATGGGTGAACCAAGAGTTGAGATAGAATTCTTAAATCTGAATATGTTTTCCAAGCGGGAACCTGGGACATTGTCATGTCTCAAGGTGGGTAAGGGACTCACTAACACAGAACACTCACAATTTTACTCATTTTTTCTCTAAAATGCTATATATATTGCTTTGATATGATACCTAAAAATATTCACACATATTGACTGTTCTGAGTGCTGTGCAAAGTGGGTTTCATTGGTTACCTGCCCCAAATTTATTGTTTTCCTCTTTTCTGGAACTTCCAAAGTACCCAGAAACTAACACTGAATCCAAAAGCCTAATATTCCATAATTTCCTATGCAGGTAGAGGAGAGCAGAAAAAAGGGGGTGACAGTGAACACGTGAGAGTTCCTGGAAAGTCCTATAAAACAATTTAATCCGCTGGCAGGGATTATCTTGCTCTACCAAATTTTTGGCATGAAGACTAGTGCTACAGAAGCTGTCACAGCTAACTCATGTCCCATCTGAACCTTGGCTTTGAAACTTTTCCAACAACTTCTGCATTAACTTGACATTCACTCCGTGGCTAAGGATCTCTTCAGATACTGGAGAAGATCTTAACCACCTTTCTCTGCTTCCAATTCTAAATTATCCCAGTCTCTCTTCAGGCCTCAACTTCTTTCTCAGCATTCTCTCTTCCCAAACTTTGAAAGAGAATTGTATAATTCAGGGACTGACCACAGACTGTGAATGCTGGTCCTTTAAACACATGAGCCAGAGTTTGGAGGGGTGGGGAGGAGAGTAGAAATGGTTGTTCTTGTTTGTATTCCAAGACCAGCGGTCTGAGGTTTTATTATTTGTCTTAGATGCTATCAAATGAGGGCAAAGTAATGGTGTAACCTGCATGTATCAACTTAAGGAGAGTTCAGGCCAGCCATTGATGCAGTGTGGATAGAGATTAGGTACACTAGAAGGGCAATAGGCAAGATGTGTAACATGTCCAAATAGGCATTATTTGAACCCAAGAATTTTGAAAATGTAACCAGATTTTTAAAAAAAATCATTGATGTCTATGCAGATTTATACAAAAGTATTTTTGTTGTAGGGGAAAATCTGACATAACCTAATAAGAGAAATATTTATGAAACAAATTCATTCATAAGGTGAAATAATTTAGAAAGTTATGTCAAATTATGCCCCAGTGACTCAAAAGTTAAAAAGCAGAACCAGGCAGCTGTATCTGGGTGGGAGAGTGGTCACATGCCCTGTATGCTGGCAGAATGATGTAGTGTTCTCTGAAAGATGTTGTAAAAGTGTCACAAGACCACCCTTTATGCAATCAACCCAAAGCAGTTCTTGTTGTTGGTGCTGAGATAGACTGCAGGTGGAAATTCCCCAACTGACCAACAGACCATGTGATGTCAACCGACTGACCACCTGAAACCATTCAATTAGAAACTGGTGATTTGAGACTCCCCTGGATTTTCTCTCTTCCCCTGTGGTTTATTCCTTTGTAATTTCCTACTCCTGGATTCCTTCTCATGGAGCACACTTTTGTTTTGCACCAAAGACTGTGTCACCTAATCCGTAGATTGCTATTAGAAAATAAAGTTCTCTTTTGGCCTCTGCAGATCTCATTAGTCTTTTAACAGTTTGTACAAGTAAAAATATTAATAATTTGATGGAATGATAATTACATGTTGTCAAGGGAAGATATGATATGCTCACAAACAATATACTCTCCTTTAAACAGACATATATAGGCAAATGTTTAAACATAAAAATCATATATTAAAAAAAGACACTCATCTCTAACTGGTAGTATTATTCTTTCCTACTCTTGGTTCTCACTACTTTAACATTTAAGAAAAACATATAAAGGTCACTTCTAAAAAGTATTTCTTAACACGTCATTTCTGTGGGTTTTAGTAAAATTAGGTTTTTTTTTTATTCCTTATGGGCCATTGGAGACATAGATGTTAAATCAGGACATAACTAGAAAATTCATTTTATTTAAGTCTTTAAAAATTCTCATTGCAGTATGTCTTTTTTCTCAACTTGATATTTTTTGTAGGCTAGTTCATGGTGCCATGTCTTGGCTTACTTTTGAGTGGCATGATAAGCTTGTTGACCAATAGTCCCTCATCCCAGTTACACATCTATTTCCTATGGTGAGAACATTTCCTGTACTACTCATATTTTAGACTCTTTTCTAATCTGCCTGGAATTTTCTTGTATAATTTCTTTATAATACTTCTGCTTGCTTTCACTCTAATTCCTCACTGTGTCCTTTTATTGTACTTTAGCAAGGATAACAAACTAGAACAACTCCCAAATAGCTACTTAATTCATTGTAGCCTTGTTTACTCTCTTTCCTTCATCAATTATTTATATTTTCTTAAGAGGATAGAACTGCTTAGGCTGCAACAGGCCTGACTGATACTTCCTTTGGAAGATACACTCATGTAAAATAGTTATTTTCCTGAAATAGTTTTTTCAAGTTTAATCACACTGGAAAGCTCTTATCTTGAAACAAAATTTACTTATTTTGCTGAATTGGACTCTCGGTAGGAAATGCAGCTGGTAAAACAACTTGTTTAAGCTGCAACCTAGCAGGTTTCTTCTTCCTTCAACTCCTCAATTCCTAGATGAAGAA
This sequence comes from Pan paniscus, assembly GCF_029289425.2. NCBI lineage: Eukaryota > Metazoa > Chordata > Mammalia > Primates > Hominidae > Pan > Pan paniscus. The sequence goes on along the minus strand of NC_073261.2, from coordinate 44,705,830 downwards.
AAAATCTCTTCAGTTTCCTATTGTTTTTTTACAGAATCAAATTTGTGTTCTACAAGAAGGAGGAAACTCATTAAACTGCTTTAAAAGCAAACTATAATTAAAATGTTTGAATTCCGGTAGTAAGATTCACAGGATTTATGGTCTTAAATTATTTACACTATGTAGAATTCAGTTTTCTACTCTGAAATTAAGAATCCCTACCACACTGCATTCTTGCAAAATAAACTAATTCAGGCAATATGACTGAAAATGTATAGATAATAACAATGATTTTCCTAATATGTGTTAGATACTATAAACAAAACAGTATCTGACACAGATCTTAATCAATTTAGAGGTTTATTTTGTCAAGGTTGTCCATGACACAGACTCAGGAGGTCCTGAGAATATGTGCCCAAGGTGGTTGGCTTACAGCTTGATCTTATATATTTTAGGGAGACAGAAGTTACAGGCAGATGTCAATCAATACATGTAAGGCATACATTGGTTTGGTTTGGAAAGGGGGGACAACTCAAAATGGGGAGCTTCCAGATCATAGGTGGATTCAAGTATTTTATGATTGGCAATTGGTTGACAGAGTTAAGTTATTATCTAAAGACCTGGCACCAATAGAATGGAATGCCTGAGTTGAGATGAGGGGTTATGGAGACCAAGCTGCTTCTTATGCAGATGAAGCTGCCAGGAATCTCTCCTAGATCAGGAAAATACATGGAAAGGGAAGAGAATTATCTACAGAATGTAGACTTTTTTTACTGTAAGACAGCTTTGCAAGGGCATTTTAAAATACATCAAAGAAATATATTTCAGGGTAAAACACTCTGATTTTTTTCAGGGCCGGCTGTCTGTCATGTGATGTATCTTGTTGCTATAAAGAGTCTGTTTGGTCAGTCTTAAGATATGTTTGGTTTTTTTGTTTGCTTTTTGTTTTTTTGTTTGTTTGTTTTTCTGACATGGAGCTTCACTCTGTTGCCCAGGCTGGAGTGCAGTGGTGTGATCTCGGCTTATGGCAATCTCTGTCTCCCAGTTTCAAGCAATTCTACTGCCTCATCCTATGTAGTACCTGGGATTACAGGCTCCTTCCACCATGTCTGGCTAATTTTTGTATTTTTAGTAGAGATGGGGTTTCACCATGTTGGCCAGGCTGGTCTCAAACTCCTGACCTCAAGTGATCCACCCACCTGGGCCGCCCAAAGTTCTGGGATTACAGGCATAAGCAACCACATGCCTGGCCTAAGATTCTGTTTTAATGTTAATGCTGGTCAGTTATGCCTGAATTCCAAAGGGAGGAGTGCGTAATGAGGCAGATTCTGTGGCATAAGAATTCTTTATAGGGGTGAAGTGCAGGTTTTCCTTCTACCCTCTGAAGGTTCACTAAAAATTAACTGACAATAAGCAGATTAATAGGAAAATGCATATAAATTTATTGCGTATAAACAGAGGGGAACTGCAGAAAAATGATTACCCAATTATTCAATGAGATCTTTCTTTGCAGGAGAAGGGGAGATGAGGGAAATGTGACAATTTTTAGAGGTGTAGAAAATGACTTTAGGAAAGATAAATAGACCTGGGAAACAGAAATTAGCTTGTAAATGATTCTCTTTGAAATTTCAATGAGTCCTAGAGGCAGAAATAGTTTATAACAATGTGCATCTAGGTGTGGTTGCATTCCTTAGTCTGTTTTCCTGGGATAGATAATAAAACTTCAGGGAGGGGATAGAAGGCAATTGTCTTCTTTTTGGAGGGTTTGATCATAAGGCAGATAAGAGAATATCAAAGTAAAATTTGCTGGTGTGGGGAGATAGGAGAGGTCAGAAAGTTCTTCATTCTGTGATAGTTTCTGAGGCCTTCCCATTTTAGTTCAAAGTCTCAGCATGCTAAATGCCATACTTTTAGGGTATCATTTTCTGAGCCCCAACATCTTCAAGTTGTAAGCATAGGTCCAGTAAGTCAGTAAGACTGTAGGAAGATGCATGAGAAATAATGGAGAAAAACAGTCTTGTGAGAGTTACATTTCTTGCAGGATACCTTGTAATCAGTATTAATAATTATTCCTTATTCACTCTTTTTGTTAAAGCTGTATGTATTACAGCTTCTATATGCACTACTAAGTAATTAGAGTATGATGTTATAGAAGACATACCTGTTACTGCCTTAGTGAATTTTGCATTCTAGGAAGAGTAGAGGCAAGTGAAACAAACATAAAGATGTAACCTCTCAACAGGTTCATTTTGCCCACTGCCCACATATAGCTGATTTATCAAGACAGGGAAATTGCGATAGACAAACTTTAATCACACAGAGCCAGCTGAACAGGAGAGCAGAGTTTTATTATTACTCAAATCGGTCTCCCCAAATATTTTGAGACTGGAGTTTTTGAGAATAAGTTGGTGAAAAATATCAGACCCTGAAAAACATTCAGGGGCTGAAAAATATTTTGATCAGCAATCTGAAGTTTTATAATAGGGGTGTTATCCCTAGGAGCAATTGACAGAGGATTAGAATCTTGGAATCTCTAGCTTCATGACTCCTAAACTGTAATTTCTAATTCTGTGGCTATTTTGTTAGTCCTAAAAAGGCAATCTGGCCTCAGATAAGAAAGGGGTTTTTTTTTGAAAAAAGGAAGTTATAATTGTTACATATAAAGTTTTGGTGCCGCAAAAGAAGTAGCACTCGAATATAAAATTTTCTTTTTAATTCTCAGCAAGGCAAGGTACTTCTATAGGAGGGTGCCCCCTTAAAGATGGAGCAATGGTGAGCACACACCTGGACAAGGGAGGGAAAGGCGTTCTTATTCCTGATGCATGTGGTCCTTACTGCTGTATCATTCCGCTATTGGCTAGGGTTAGACTGCACAGGCTAAATTAATTCCAATTGACTAATTTAAAGAGAGTGACGGGGTGAGTGGTTTGGCGGGGAAAATGTTTATGAAATGAGTCAGGGTGGCAAATGAGTCAAGATGGAGTAGGTAATCGGAAAAGGTTGCCTTACAAGAAAGTTAAGTTTAAAAGTAGAAGGCAAAGAATTGAACATACTGACGTATTCTTTGAAGAGTAATTTAGAATTTAACAACTTCCTCCTCTTACATTTTTCTTACATCTTTCTCTTCAAACTTATTTAACATGTCTTGACTTAGGTGTTGTCCTTGATTTTCCAAAAGAAGAAGCTTCTCTGGATAAGGTGGAGGATAGTTAAGGGAGGTTTTAGTAAGTGCCATTTCTATGAGCCTCTGCACCAACCTATGGAGGCATGGTATGACACAGCACCCAACAAGAATAAGTACACCTATTATGGCTATGAGGGACGTAAGAATTGAGGCTATTCTTCCTTTCCATTTACCTAACCACTTTTCGAGCCATCCTGTAAAGGGGTCATTTACCCCTAAGTTACTGGCTACCTCATTGGATAAAGCAGTCAGACATTGCAATGCCTTTGTTATACTTCCACTAGGGGCAGTGTTGTTTGGGATGAAGGTGCAACATTGATATTCATGATGCAAACTCCTTCTCTATCTGCTAATACCATGTCTAAGGCTATCCTATTTTCCCAAGCCATCTAGGTAGTAGCCTCTAGCTGTTCAGCTATTCCTTTAACATTTCTAGTGTAGTTAATAAATTGCCATTGGTTTTAATAGATGTAGTTTATCCAATCTATATTTTTATTAATTGTCACCCACCAAAATATTGACTCAAATGCTGCAGCTATTTGATTTCAGGCTTTAAATTGATCTGGTATTCCCTGTGGGACTCCAATTGCATCTAAATAGACGTGAGAGTTGAAGGACCCATAAGGGGCTTCTCTTGCTTTATGATGTCTTATTTTTCCTTCCTGTGGTTGATGAAATGCCACGGTGAAAGGGATAGCCAATTGGACTAAAGCACAAGTGCCACTCCAGTTATTCGGCAGAGTGTCCAGTAAAGGTCCACCGCAATACCACCACACATCCGCTCAGGGATGAACAAGGGCTGACTGATTGGTAAGCTCTTGAAAATTCTTAAGCTCACTGCATCCTTTCAGGTCTCCAAGGAACGCTGTTTCCTCCCAGTCATGAGAGACATGAAGTGAACTTAGTGTTGGGAGATGGAAGCTGGATGGCCCTGGGGGGCTAACCCGCAGGGTGTCAGACTTTGGGATATAGCAGAGAGAGAGCTTGGCTGACTTGTTACCCCAGGCTGTAGAATCCTGGAAAAGAGCTACCATGCAGCCCATGCTCGGTCAACTGGAGGACCACCCTAGTGGAAAGCGGACAATCTGGGCCTCTGGCTTGCCATGTGCACAAGCATAACAATTGCTTTTGTTTGATGTGCGGACAGAATATTTGATCCATTCCAGCCAGGCATTTACGGCTTGGTATCCCATCTCAATTGCCAAAGATTGTTTTAAGTCTTTAACTTCTATCATCGCTATCTCGGCCTTGTCATTAGATGGAGGAGGAACAATGGTTCCGCTGTGAGAGGTTTTGGACAAAGGCTTAGAGGTAGGTGCATGCAGCGGGGGATCAAAGAAATGCATTTCAAAGAATCCAGTAGGGTCTATTCCTGAAACCTCAGCCCCCATACCATAAAACCGGCTTAAAGAAGGAAACCAGCTTAGAAAAGGAGAAGAACTTTGGGGGCTCAAAATAATAACCTGTACAGGATTGCACCTGGTTTAGCTGACAGTTAATGTATGGTTTTAAGAAGTTACAATAACCAGTTGGAGCAATCCATCTTTGCTCTTTGGTGGTCCACAGAAGGTTGGACCAACTACGGCATAAAAGCTCTACATCGGGGGTGGGGTCAAGACTCTTGGTTGCCACTGGGGTCTTTATCGAAATCTCCCCAGATTAAATGGTCCCAATTCACTAATGCCCAGTCTGAGGAGAGCCAGGAGGGACAGAGGTACTGTTCTGAAGTAGAGAGCTGTCTTTGACTTAACCAATCCCCACAGGGTATAACAAGGCAAGCATCAAATGCAATAGTTTGAAGTGAAATTGACTTGGTTATGTTAATAATTAGATGGTCAGCAATAGAGCGAGGAAAGAAGAAAGAGTAATAGATGAAAGAGAGTTAAATTCTTCTTAGCTTTAGTTTGGTAGGGTTTTCTCCTGGGCCTATGGCCCACGACTCTGGAGGGGGTGGTGCTTTCTTGACTTGAGTGTGGTGAGTCCATCCTCTCTCTGCTGTGCAGACTGTGGTTTCAGTAGTTAGGAGCACTACGTAAGGACCTTCCCAGGCTGGCTGTAGCTTCTCCTCTTTCCAGCTGTTGATGAGGACGTGATCCCCAGCCTGATGTTGATGTACTGGGAACTCCAAGGGTGGTGCCTGTGCTAATAGACCTTTAGTTTTAAAAGAAGAGAAAGTAGAAGATATATCAAGTATATAATTTTTAAGGAATTGATCTTTTGTTTCAAAGGTAAGAGTATCAGCAGTGGAGTGCAAATAAGGTAATCCATAGAGCATCTCATAAGGAGAAAGATGAATGTCTTTCCGTGGTGCAGTTAGAATTCTCAGCAGGGTGATAGGAAGACACTTGGTCCATGGCAATTGAGTTTCTAAGACTAATTTGGTTAAGTGGTTCTTTAGAGTCTGATTCATTCTTTCTACTCTCCCTGTTGAAGATAGGTACCAGGGAGTATGGTATTACCATCTAATGTCTAATGTTTGGGATAGCTTTTTAATAATGTGTGTGGTGAAATGAGTTCCATTGTCTGAGTCAATATTTTCTATTAGTCCAAACCTGGGTACTATATTTTCAATTAGGGCTTTAACTAGATTATTGGCTGTGGCATTTGAAAAGGGGATAGCTGCGACCCAGTGAGTGAGGTGGTCTACTATCACTAGTAAATATTTTAGATGGCCTTTTGGAGGCATTTCTGTGTAATCAACTTGGATATTTTGGAATGGCCTTAAGCCCAGATTCCTTCCCGTGAGAGGTAATATTTTTATAGTATGTCTATTAGTTTTCTTACATACTAAGCAACTATCTATAACCTGTTTGTCCAGGGTATAAATTCCTATACAACCATAAACTCTGAGAACTGCATCACACATGGCCTGGGGTCCCCAGTGCGTCCCCTGATGTAGTTGGGATAAGACTTCCCTCATAGGGGTTTAGACATTTCTCTCTGGTCTGGCAGTATCCACTTTCCTTCTGAATTCTCTTTAGTACCTATTTTTATTAGTTTCTCTTTTTTCGGTGGAAAGAAATGGGGATTATGGTAGGAGGAGGGAGGTAGGGAGTTAAGTAAAAAATATGCATTTCAGAAGACAAAGCAGCCAGCTTGGCTACCTGATCTGCTAGGTTATTTCCTCGACTTTCAAAAGAGAGACTTTTCTGGTGTCCAGGAACATGGACAATGGCTATTTCTTCCTGCAACTGAAGATTATTCAATACTTGGGTGATCAGCTCCTTGTGAACAAGGTCTTGACCTTTACTATTAATGAGATCTCATTCGGTCCAAATTTTCCCAAACGTATGGGCCACTACAAAGGCATACCTTGAATCTGTATAGATGGTTCCTTCCTGGTTCTGTAAGTACTTTAATGCTTGCCTGAGTGCAAATAGCTCACACATTTGAGCAGACCAACTGTTGAGCATTTTTCCTGACTCTCTTTCTACAAGAGTTTCTCCATCAGTCACTGAATACCCGTTGTGTCTTTTTCCCTTAGTCACCCGGGAGGAACCATCTATGAATAGGTGCTGTCCAGTCCAGAAGGGAGTTTCTCCTAAGTCTGGTTGAACCTTCGTATGGTAATCAATTAAATCTAAACATGTGTATTCCCTCCTTAGATTTGGATTCTCTGTTAGGAAACCTGCTGGGTTGAGTGAATTATCAGTGATCAATGTGAAATCATCCTTTTCTATCAAAATGGTCATACTTTAAGATTCTCGAGTTAGTAAGCCATCTCCCTACTCTTCGGTTTAAGATAGTTCTAACTTGGTGAGGCATGCTGTTGATTTTCCTCCAAAGATTAACTTTCCACTTTCCTCGACTAGCATTGCCGTAGCTGCGATGGACTGGATGCATTGAGGCCATCCACAAGTGACTGGGTCTAAGGCCTTTGATAGGAAGGCTACAGGCTGCTGGCGACGTCTGTGTTCTTCAGTCAGCACTCCTAAAGCTACCCCATTGTCCACATTAACAAAAAGGTGGAATGGCTTTTCTAGGGAGGGTAAGGCTAAAACGGGAGCAGTTATGAGCCTTTCCTTCAGCTTCTCAACCTGATCAACTTCCTCAGAAGACCACAGGAGATGGTTAGGCCTCTCCTGGGCAAGTTTTTGATATAACAGTTTACTGTGCAGTGCATATGAGTCAATCCGTAAGCGGCAGTATCCAACTAACCCTAAAAATTTCCTGAGGTCTTGTTTAGTTTGAGGCAAGGGTAGGGACATGATTCCCTGAATTTTTTCAGGCCCTATTCTTCACTTGCCTGTACTTATTAAGTGGCCTAAATATTTAACTTTAGGCTCTACATACTGAAGCTTTCTTTTTGAGACTCATAGCCCCTCAAACTGCAGATAGTTAAGAATATGTGTAGAGAAGTCAGTTACCTTCTCTATATCTTCACCAGAGATAAGAATGTCGTCCACGTACTGAAGAAGACATATTTTTTCTGGGATGACAACTTTTTCTAGTGCTGTTCTAAAATTTGGCCAAAAATATTAGGGGAGTCTGTGACCCCTTGGGGCAAGACTGTCCATCGATATTCTTGTTTCCACCCTGAGTAGGGATCCTCTCACTCAAAAGGAAATATATCTTGGCTATCTTCAGCCAGCGGACATGCCCAAAAAACATCCTTCAAATCTATTTCAGTGAACCATTGATGATTATATGGAATCTTGCTAAGAATGGTGTAAGGATTGGGGACAATGAGGTTGGTAGTCTGGACTATTTGGTTGATCACTCTAAGGTCCTGTACTAGCTGGTATGACCTGTCTGATTTCTTGACTGGCAGTATTGGGGTGTTATAAGGGGGTATACAGGGCTTGAGAAGCCTGTCCTTAAAAAGGCCTTTGATTATAGGTTTTAACCCTATCCTACCTTCTAGGGGAATAGGGTATTGCTTTCTTCTTACTACTTCTCCCGGGGTGTTTAGCTTGATGTGGAAAGGAGGGACTTGGAGCTTCCCTCGGTTTCCTTCTTTGGACCAGACATTAGGATTAATGTATTTTTCATCTGTAGTGTGAGTAGGTTTAATGAGGTGAGGAATCCTCTTGGGCTGACTTGCAGACCTATGTCCAACTTTAACATTAAATCCCTCCCTGGTAAATTAGTTCCTGCTTCAGGGATTAACAAGAACTGAATACAAGCTGAGCGATCCTGGTATCTAACTTCTGTGCTTTCTAAAATTTTTGCTCTAAATCCTTCCCCTTTTACCCTGGAGCCTAAAAATTCCTCTGAGGAGGAGATAAGGTTAGACGGGGAAAAACAAACAGAGGAGCGAGCAGCCCCTGAATCGACTAAAATGGTGATAAGCTCATGTTTAGGTCCCACCTCCAAATTTATCAAGGGCTCCTGGTGGGACTCAAGATAAAAGGGACAGAGCCCCTGACCCCTCTATTCTTCCTTGAAAGTCATGAGTGGAGGGGCTTCTTTCTCCTTTTTTAGTTCAGGACATCCTCGCTTGAAGTGGCCTGTTCTTCCACATCTAAAGCACCTATCATGTTCTTCCTCCCTCTGAGTTCTGAGATTCTTTACCCCTGCTCTCCTATACTCTTTAGGGGGCCTGGTAGATCAGGACCTTGGTCCTCCAGATGGAGGCTGGGGTCCTTTAAAGGAGGGTTCGGACCCTTTATAGTTTCTGGCTCCCTGGAAGCTCTGTCTAGAAGTACGTGGGTTTGGAACCATCTGTTGGAAGGTGGAAAACATAAGTTTTGTCTTTTGTTTCTGTTTTTCTTCATCCCTTTTCACGTATACTTTCTGAGCTTCCCTGAGAAGCTCACTTAGGGGATGATCTTCCAAATTGTCTATCTTTTGTAACTTTTTTGAAACATCTGGCCAACTTTTAGTGACAAATTGGAGTTTCAACATTCCTTGCCCGAGGGGATCATCCAAATTGAGGCCTGCTTGTTGCCTCATTTGTTCCCTCAGCCTGTCTAGGAATCTCATAGGCCCTTCCTCTTTTTCCTGTTGTATATCAAATGCTTTAGAAAGAGTTTGGGTTTGGGGTACTGATTCCCGAATTCCTTTTATTATTATCTCCCTTAGGTCCTGCATATTTTCCCGGTGACCTGCGTTGTTATTGTCACACCGAGGATCTCAAGTGGGGGGGTATTTCTGGTCTGTGTCAGGAACATTTTCACCAGGAGGGTGCTCACATTCCCAAACTACCATAGCAGCCCTATGAGTCGTACTCCTTTCTTCCCCTGAGAAGAGGATGCCCAAGATGGACATTAACTCGACCCAACTGTATAACTGAGGTCCTAAGAATTGGTCAATTTGGTCTGCCACTCCGTAAGGGTCATCTAGTAGCAGTTTAAGCTCCTTTTTAAAATTCTGGACTTCTGAACTGGTTAAGGAGCATTTACAAAGCCAATGCCACCCCCCCTCCTTGTGGCACCTCTTTCAAAGGGAAGAGGGTTGGGGGCTGACCTCTTAGGTACAGAGGGAAATGGGAAATTCTGCATACCTTTTTTATATTATTCTGCCTCACACTGGAGTCCTTTTAGACAGGGGTCTTTAGGTTGGCGGGAACAGGCTGGTGGGACTGTAATTCCCAAGAGTCAGGGTTATAAGGAGGAGGGATAACGTGAGTAGAGGGGGAATTTGGAATGGGATCTGAGGCGGCAGTATCTGTCTGAGGGGAAAGATTGGGGACACTGAGTGGGGGAAGATAGTCTAGGGTATCCCATGCACTGGAGTCTTTAGGCATGAGAGCTGGCTCCTCTGACTTTTCATTTTGAGGTGCCAGATTGGGTTTTTCCCTATTTGTTTTTAAGGGAAAAAGGAGGGCAGGTCCTTGCCTCCAACAAAGGGCATAGCCTAGTTCTTCTTGACACACTGGATATATATCATTGACATATCGGATCAGAAGCTGACACATTACATCCTCATTCAACCCAAACTGTGGCCAGAAGATTGAGGATTTGAGGACGGGTCCCTGAGTCCAAATAAAACAGCAATATTTTATCATTTGTTGCTTTTTCCTATGTTTAGTCCTTTCATTATCTTTCCAGTGTTTTAACATGAGACCTCGGGGGCTATCTGGGGGAGATATCTTTGTTACCATCTTTATCCCCCTTGCTTCCTGTCTTGCTTGGGGTATTTCCCATCTTGATGGTTTTGGGGTAAAGTTGAAGGTTCAATTTCCCTTACTGGAAATTTCTCACCTTTTGGGGTGAGGCTCAGTTTCCCCCAGTGGAAATTTCTTGCCTTTTCTACTACTACAGGTTCATGTGAAGTTCAATCCCCCAACAGTGGGGATGTCTCACCTCTTTTTAACCTCTAAGCCATGCCGACCAAGGAGTACTTCACCACCGCCCCCCACCCAAAGCCCCTGTGACTTTCTTACCTTGGTCCCAACCACCAAGGAAATACTTTACCAGCTCCCACGGCTTCTCCTTCCTTGGTCTGTGCACAGAGTTGTCTCTGCAGTATGTGAGGATCCTTTAAGCTAGGTTGCTAGCCAGTTTTTGTTTTTGTTATTTATTTTTTTTTTTTGCATTGTTGAGAGCTCGGGTTATTCCTTGCACTGGGTGGGTTTTGATTTTTCCCCCCTGAGGCTGCCACAAAGGACGGGACATGCCTCCTCACAAGAGAGAAACAGAGACCATCCCCTGAGGGGAATGTAATCATGGGCGAGCCCACAAATTGTTTTCTATAAAGTTTCGGTGCCGCTAAAGAACTAGCACTCAAATATAAAATTTTCTTTTGAATTCTCAGCAAGGCAAGGTATGTCTATAGAAGGGTGTGGCCTTACAGATGGAGCAATGGTGAGTGCACACCTGGACAAGGGAGGGAAAGAGATTCTTATTCCTGATGCACATGGTCCTTACAGCTGTGTCATTCCCCTATTGGCTAGGGTTAGACTGCACAGGCTAAACTAATTCCGATTGACTAATTTAAAGAGAGTGAGTGGTTTGGCAGGAAAAATGGTTATGAAATGAGTCAGGGCAGTGACTGAGTCAGGGTGGAGTAGGTAATTGGAATGAGTCAAGGTGGAGAATGAGTCAGGGTGCAGTAGGTAATTGGAATGAGTCAAGGTGGAGAATGAGTCAGGGTGGAGTAGGTAACAGGAATGAGTCAAGGTGGAGAATGAGTCAGGGTGAAGCAGGTAATTGGAAAATGTTGTTTTATGAGGAAATTAAGTTTAAAAGTTGAAGGCAAAGAATTGAACATACTGACATATTCTTTGAAGAGAAATTTCGAATTCATATTTAACATTATCTTTGTTTCAAAGTTAAACTATAAGTTTCTCTCAAAGTTAGTTTGGCATATGCCCAAGAATGAACAAGTACATCCTAGAAGTTAGAACAAGGACATCCTACTGGTCAGAAGCAAGATGGAGTTGGTAAGGTCAGATCCCTTTCACTGTAATAATTTTCTCACTGTTATAATTTTTGAAAAGGTGGTTGTAAGTAGACAACAAAAAAAAAATAACAGTTTATCTTAGGTGTAACGAAGAAAACAAGATTTGGATTATTATGTTAAAAAGCACAGCAGCTGGTCAAAGATGATTTTATTAAATGTGTTAATTCATAGTTCCATCCTCTAAATAATAAAATGAAATAACATAGTTCACATGTATCTTTAATCTACAAAATCTACAAATCCTTAAGAGGATTTTGGGATTGTTGCAAGTTTTAGATACCATGTTGTGTTGATCATATACTGACAGTTATCAAATCTCAGTGTTAAAATCAGGGAACTTAGAAGATAGGGCAGTGTTTTGACTGTGCTGACAGTCCCTTTATGAGACAATAAATACATATATTTGTGTATTTCATTCAACACATATTAAGCATGCTTTGTTTCATATACTTTATAAGAAATAAAGGAGTTTTAATGATAAATATTACACAATTTTTATGTTTAAACTCAGAGTTTATTTGAAGAAGAAAAACACAGTTTGTACATTATCAACATTAGAGTAAGCAGATAGTTAGACATGAGCAGGAAAGGGATGCCCTGGTGGAGAAAGCTCTGAAAAAATCTCACATCGGAGGGACTACCTAAAACATGCATGCTAAATATGAGCAGAGGGAGGGGGAGATACCTATGCAGAAGGGAATGCTCTGAAATGCCCTGAAGATGCCCCAAAATCACTCATTCTGCAGTTAACCTGTCTGAATGTAGCTACATATTAACAAGAAAGGAAGAATGGCAAAGTGGAAATTCCTAAGAGGTATGCAGATTTAACTGCTATATGACCTTCCAGGGGTGGTGGTCATTCATGAGCAGTGCTGCCATTGGGTAGAATTCATATTGATCACCAGGCCCCATGCACATGCATCAACTGACATTAAGCTGTCTTAAGACAGAGAAACTAGACAAAGACAAAGCAGAGACTTACAGCAGAGGTGGGAACTTAAATAAGCAGCCTGACATTATAAAAACCACAGTGCAGAACTCTTCTTATAGTTCCCAACCAGGTTAGCCTGCTCCTCTCTTGGAGCATACTCTTATTTCCTTAATAAACCTTTTGCTTACTTTACTAATTGGTCTCTTGGCAAAATTCTTCCAAGAAGACTAAGAACTGAGGGCCCCACACTTCCCAGTAACATAAATATAATAAAATAAGATCTATCTATCTATCTATCTATCTATCTATCTATCTATCTATCTATCTATCAATCTATCATATGATGGGATCCTAGCTGTGGCTATGTGGGGATGTTATGGGGAGTGTTTGGCCCTGAAATACTATTTAGGGGAGAAAAAGCTTTCTCTTTACCCTTTTAAATTTAGTAAGTGTAGACATTAAGCATTAAAATTACAAAAGACAGATTCATAAGAGAAAAAAAAAAGACGTGATTATGTTTCTATGGAAGTTCATGAAGAAATGTGGTTCAAAGTGATTAGAATTGGGGGCTCATATCTTAATAAGGGATGGAAAGGGCCAAGGGGCACTGCTGGAAAAACACATGACTTGGAAGAGAGAAGAAAGGAATGGAATAACAAATGATATTTTGTAAAAGTAAATGGGACCTTAGGAGAATAGATGAGGGATATGATAGTTTTGTGACAGTGTCTCTTTGAGAGTGGTGCTGAATGAATTCTTATCTCGAGAAGATTATAGTTGCTCCATGGGAGGAGATTTATGACAGTTACTTTCTTTTGGAGGATTCATTTTTAGGCAGATAGGAATTTTCAGAAACTCAAATGCCTTCAGCTCAAATAATTTTTATGCCACAGTGGCTTATTCTGGGCCCCCTTTACTATCTTTAAGAATAGAGACTTTTAAATTGAATTTGGAAGTAGAGGGGAAGATTATACATGGGTAGTACATGCTTGGGGCTGTTTAATTTTACTGACCAGGGGAAAAAACAAGCATGCAGTAGATTGTTAAAGAAATTCAGAGAAGTATTTTAGTTAGACAGTACAAACAGATTTTATTCAGGGACTATTGCAATATGCTAGAAGAGTCTTCAGCATAGGACTGGGCTCAATTCTAAATACTGTCAGAACAAACAAGGATTTACAGCCAGCTATCAGAGTGGAGGTCAGCAGATGAACAATCACCAAGAGCAACAATGGAAGTAAGGGGGGATTCTGGCTGAAGACAGTCCAGAGTGATTAGATATTAAGGGTGGGAGCTGAGGAATTTGATTAGATATCGAGGGGGATGAGATATCCAGAATGGGGGATTTCCTTCTCCCTAAACTGACTAAGCAAGATTCTTGCCTTCAAACAAAAAACAACAAGAAAGAAACAAGGAAGCCCATAATGCGGGGCTTGGTAGAAAAGAGAGCTCACAGGAGCCTGGCTAAACTTGAGGCAGGAGAGAGTCTCAGTATGAAACCAGGGAGTGGGAAGAAATGGTGATAGTGATAGAAGCAAACGGCAAGTAGGATGATCTGGAATTCTTCATTTGTAAGGAAATTAACTGCCTCTGATTTTGTTTAAAAATTTTTAGGTTTAGCTTGAATCTCACCCACTATCTATATAAGTAGTGACATTTACTGGCAGAGATGTTATACCTTTAGACAGCAAATAATTAAAATTCAAACAATTGTTTGGAAGAAAGTTTCCAATCAAGCAGGACTAATTACTCTAATGAGGTCAGGGCCTTAGTGGAGAACAATATTGATCATTAAGGGAAAGCTTTGCTGTGGTTGATCTTGAATGGACTAAATTGCTCAGTGAGAAAATTTTCTATTTAAAAGAAGTTGTCAGAGTTCTTCAAGTTCTTCTTTCCTAACTAAGCTTTTGAATTTGAACTATAATTTCAAAAAAAAAAAATGTGTGTGTGTTTGGGGATGAAGAGGGTAATAAAATTCTGTAGCCAGCAAAGAACTGTGAATGGAATAAAAGGATAATTTTAAAACCTTAATGAAAACAGAAAATAACAGCAATTTAGGGAGCTCATTGACATCATTTTACTGTTTGTAATTGGTAGGCAATTAGCATGCAATTGTCCCATGTCAGTTGGTTTTCAGAAAGTTTTCTCTTTTGCTATACATAGACAAATTCTTCATTTTTTTTTCCCATCCAGACTCTGTTGGCCTTCTCTCACAGGTCTTATTGTTTTCACACTCTTTAATCATATATCCCTTAGTAACTGTGTGCATTTTCCATAATATTGTTGCCAAACACTTAAATTCACATGTCTAAAGATACAACCTCTTTGTGCCTTTTTTGGGGAAACATAACTTGAGTTTTGTCAGTGGAGTAATACTTGCCAAATTGTTTGATTTTTAAGGGTAATGCAACATTTTTTTTTTTGCACCAGAGTACTTTTCAGATGAATGCTTGAAATCCTCTCATTAAAGAATAATTACTGGCATTTAGTGTAAATTTCTCCAGCAATATAAATGTCTTTTTTTGTGAGATACATTAAATAAAATCTGTACTTAGAATGGATTTTCTAGTTGTTTTCCTATAAATATATTTTCAAAAATTTCCTCTTCTATAATACATCTGTTCTGAATATAACAGAAATATGCACTTAACCCAAGACAAAACATACAGGGGGATATTTAGTTACCATATCCAGCACCAAATCCTGGATCTATAATCCAGATTTATTCTATCTGATTTTGATATCAATGGATCAATGATCATTGAAATCACAA
The DNA here is from genome assembly GCF_029289425.2 of Pan paniscus. Lineage (NCBI taxonomy): Eukaryota > Metazoa > Chordata > Mammalia > Primates > Hominidae > Pan > Pan paniscus. Next base: position 44,690,617 of record NC_073261.2, on the reverse strand, counting down.
CACAATTCTAAGTAATAATGGAGGGAAAAGAGGATAACTTAAATAAGTCTTCCCTATTGCCATGTTTATATCGTATAGTACAGATAGCTCATCTTTCTCTTTAGTGATGTTACTATTGACAAGCTTGGGTTTTATTGGTCAACCCAGCACTGAAAGCACTGTAGCTGCCTTATGTGTCAATTCTAGTGTACTCCATTGGATCATAGCCAGAAATCCTATTGGGTAATGGTCCTTAAACATATATCCTACTTTGTTTTTGCAATTTTGGTCTTTTGTAAATGATAGGTGCTTAGATCTCAACCAAATGTCTCTGTGTTTGTAGTTTGCTCAGACATAAAGTGAAGGAAGTATTTGGCTAGAGCAGCAAGGCTTTGGCAAGTCCTGTCTGCTATTCTGCTGCCCCGCCCCCAAGGAAAGGCACTTTAAGTTGAATCACTACCTTTTTACATAATTTGGTGCTCAGCAGGAGATATTTGGGAGGACCCAAGGACATCAGGTTCCCGTTTTTATCTTTGTCCCCAATGTCCATTTCTTATCAAAACTCTAGTCCTCCCTGTTGCTCCCAAATGTGTTCACTTAGAATCTTTCTGTTTTCTATTGGATGTTTCGAAAGGATGTGAGAAGCAGCCTACACACTCCAAATTTCTGGCTATTAAAACTCAAGCATCTCTAACAAGGTCTTTGAAAGCTCAGGGGTTGGTAGTTAAAACATGATTCAATAACAAGCATCAGTATTATCATTCAATTCCTTAGGAATAAAGAAATTTTCATTTCCTGCCATCCCATCTTAACACAGTTAATATTCTTCATCACTGGTAGCATTGTATTAGAGTGCAAGCTGCATCTGAAAGATATCTATTCCAAGGAAACTAAGTGGAAAAGAGTTGAAAATGCATTAACTCATTTACCTGAGGAGAAAAGGGGTTGAGTTGGCCTCTGAAACATCACAAATACAAAATACATAATTTAAATTTTTTTTTATTCTGTTATTCATTTGCTCTCCAAGATCCTCTTGTCTTTTGCCCTTATTTTTTCCTGGTTTTATAAAGGGAAACTTGGCTACCAAAAGAAATAAAGGGTTATGTTACCTGAGTTTTATAAACCAGGAGAAAAGGGAGACTTTCAAGGAGTCAGTGGATAATGAAACCATCCCTTGATCAATCGCTGTGAAAGCAGAAACAAGGGGGAAGGGTATAATGATTAGCAATTATTAGGTTGCATTCCTATTTCTAAAGACAAGACACTCAGATGATAGCCTCCTGAGACCTACATGGAAATGAGGAAAGTGAATCCCCCAAAGGAATAAGTGTTTTGCTTTGAGAAGAGATTGGTATGCTTAGCAGAAAAATACAATAAAATAGAACAGATGTCCACACTGTATAGGTTTTCTCTATTTCCCTTGAGATACATACATTTAATTTCAGATTCTTGAAGCAAAATATTCACTTTCAGAAATAGTTGTCTTCCCTCTTGTTAACTGTAACATAAACATATCTCTGGGGGTGCAGGTTTTATATTTTGATAGTTTTGCCAGGGAAAAAATTTAAAAAAAAGGAGCAGTTGGTTGGAACCACTCATGCTCCAAAATATTTTTCTTGCCATCCTGAGATTCCACCATCTGTAACTCCATTGTATAGGCCATTAAAATCTTCTACAAAAAACCCCATAGAATTGGGATTTTATGACTGAGAAGAACTGGACGACCATTAAGTAAGTCTGTCTTCCAAGCTATTCAAGAAATACTGCTTTTTAAATGATTAACCACTGTTTACAGCTGACCTTCAATGATGAAGAATCTACTGTCCTAAGACAGCCCATTCTGATGTTGGACATTTCTGATTATTGGAGAGCAATCTGAATACATGATGATAAGAGTCAAATAATAAATACTTTTTAAATGATACAAAGTATTTTTTCTAATATTGGGATGAAGGCTACCATTCTGCAATCTTTTCATTTCGGTTGGAGTCAAAGCAAGTATAATTTCCCTTTCCTGAGACAGCCCTTCACATATATTAAGAGACAGCTGCATGCTTCTTATTCATCACTTTCCCTTCAAGGCAAATATTGCTAACTCCCTCAGCTTTTTCTCATTTAAATAAGTCTAACTCATACCTGTTCAAAAATACTTTCAATTTTTGAGAACTTCTGAGACTTAAGAGGAAAAAAGCATGAATATCTTTTTTGGTAAACAACAGAGATTATGGCAGTGGCAGAATTTTGAATTTTCTTGAAAGAGTGAAAGAAAGTGATAGAAACTAGGGAAGACATAAATAGGGGTAGAAGAAGGGAAATTGCTGTTTAAATTACTTACTGCATTTTGTTTGTTTTTGGTCCTCTTGGATAAGATAATTCTGGTACAAAGGTCTCTTCATCACAAATCCTATTCAAAACTATAGTTAAAACTTTCATTACTTAAGATCAGACTAAGGCTTAATTTTGCTTAATTCTCACAACAACCCTAAAAGTCAGGTATAATTTTCTCTATTTTGTTGATGAAGAAACTCTGTGCTTAAATAGATATAACGCAGCTGGGCATGGTGGCACACGCCTGTAATACCAGCAATTTGGGAGGCTGAGGCTGGTGGATCAAGAGGTCAGGAGTTTGAGACCAGCCTGTCCAACATGGTGAAACCCTATCTCTACTAAAAATACAAAAATTAGCTGGGTTTGGTGGCACACACCTGGAATCCCAGCTACTCGGGAGGCTGAGGGAGGAGAATAGCTTGAACCTGGGAGGCAGAAGTTGCAGTGAGCCAAGATCTTGCCACTGTACTCCAGCCTGGGACAGAGCAAGACTCCATCTAAAAAAATAAAAAAAAAAGTAAATGCATTTTCCAGGGGTCAAAGTTCAAACACAATTACTTCTAATTGTGAAGCCTATGCTCTTTCCACCTGTTCTTGGGGCATACAAGCCTGTCACAGAATGGTGTGGTGCTAATTATCCCAGTTGTGAAGATACCCATTGATCCTGATGGAAACTACCAAAGAAACCTCAATATTATGCTAAGTGAAAGAGTTTGGACATGAAATACCATGTATTTTATTATTCCACTTATATGGAATTAACAGAAAAGACAAGTCTATAAAAGTAGTTGCCTAAGTTTCGGTAGGGAACTAGGAATCGGCTACAAATGAACATAAGAAATGTTCTTGGGGTGGTGAAGATATCTTTTAAGTAAATTGTGATATCTGTACAATTTTTAAAATTTACTATAAATTTTTGAATTGTAAATTTGAAAAGGAGAAATTTTATGTTATGTAAAGTATGCCTCAATGAAGCTGTTAACTGAAAGGCAGGACTATTGCAAATAAAAATAAGAAAAGTACTGAAAGAAGCAAATTGTAGAGTTTGTACCTTAATAGTACTGTTCTTTGTATACTGAGATGTTATAGATTATGTCATGCCATTGTTTTGTGTATATCAAGAAAAACATTCTGCAAATTAATTTATGACAATATTTTCTTACCATGTTATTTAAATTCATTTAAAAAGTTCTTCTAATTTATACCTTGTCTATACCATATCGCAATATGCACAACTATGAAAAAGTTTACGTGTGTACTGATAACTAAATCATCACCACTGTGTAGCTGATTTTAAGACTCTACAGATTGAAACGTGCCTATTGATTTTAAAAACGTTAAAACATGAAAAACACCTACATCTTAGAATCTGTGATGAACCACAGAGTGAAAAGAAAACCAAAGGCCCAGAGTAACCAATATCTGGGACATCCACAAAAGCCGCCTGGGTTAAGATGGGGAAAGGTGATGGTTTACTTGGGAAAAACTTGGTGACTAATGGTCTTGGGTGCAACCAGCTACAGGGGGACAGGTACAGAAACTGCTTGAGGCTGAGCCAACACTTAATATCACTTGTCCTTCATCTTTCAAGGATTCATCATATGCCATCTCCATGAAGGATCTATATCCACTGGGTATCCTCTCCATCAATATCTGTTAATATGGATCTTAATAATAATAGGCTATAACCTGTTAAAAATAGTAGGTTAATTTACAGAAGTGTGGCCTGCTTATTCCTTGAGAGTTGCTGGGCCCCATCTATATTTGTGTGGTTCCTCCTCTTGACAATGATTCAGAATACTCATAGTCACTCACCCCTGAAACAAAATATGGGATCCCCGCTACTCGAAGAGATGGTCATGGTGCAAAAGGAAAAGTCCTAGTACTTGTGCAGCAAATACTTATCTTCCTTTCACTTATTCTTTGTTTTAAGGGAAAAAGTGACAACTGGGTTTTATTGTGACTAATGCCAGCTTTAGACAGCATACTAAGTATAGTGTAATAAAAAAGCATGACTTTTGAAAGCCAATAGATTAAAGTGTGAATCTTACCTTTGACATTTATCAGCAGCTAAATCTTGCACAAGTTATTTCAATTTTCAAAGCCTTAGTTCCTTCGTCTAAATTAGTGAGGTGATTATCTCTTTAGAATTTTTGTAATAATTAAATGAGACCAAGTATGTATAGTACATAATACCTTGAATACAGGAAAGTCCCAAGTTTATCACTGTGATCACCATCATCATCCCCACCATCGTCATTATATCAGCATCATCCTTATGATTAATTTTGTTACTCAGGCTCAATTTGGAAAGTATGCGTTTGTTTGGAGAACTGCTTTTCTCATGTTAGGCAATATCATGTAAGGGGGAAGACATTTTGACTAGCAGACTATCCTTACTTAGACAAGTGACTATTATCAGCTCAAATGCAATTACTGAAAGTATGCAAAAATCCAATCATTGCCAAAGTGACCTTATTTAGTGAACAGTATAGGTATAACATAATATCTTCAGAATTGTGAAGTTGTGTATTCCATCTGGGTTCTTTATATAAGGATATTTCTCTGTGACCTTAGCATAAATTCACTTGATAATTTCACTCTGAACCACAGACATAACGTACATTATAGCTGAAATCTAGTGTACTTAAAGTTCATTGCTGGTTGTATCTTAAGTACCCTTGCCTGCTATAGTTTCAGCTACTTATGCTATCATGCTGATATTTCATGTGATTCATCATTACATCTAGATTAGGCACCTCATTGCAAAAGTTCTTTGTTTTTAGGATTGTAGTAACATCCCTCAACCTCAGCTATTCTTGATCTTCATTCTTCAAATATGGACCTGATTATGAGTTCTCCCTTGCGAGGCTGGTTTCAATACATGCTTTCTAGGAATATTAGTGCACTTAAGCTAATACATGCTTAAGAAACTTACATTATAAGATGTGAAAAGTGTTAATTATATGTATGTGTATGTGTGGATATATCTCTCTATCTCCTCTCTCTCTGCGTGTATATCTCAGTGACAGAGAAACTGGATTGAAGTATAAAGTAGCATTTGAGCTGAGATATATGTCTTACTGAGATTTCAGGTTGATTTAGAAATTTCTGGGTAAATAATATTCAGTGTGGGCAAAAGACTGAGGAGGTTTGAAACGGGTATTTTTAGTTAGAATAAAGCAGTTCTCAATGGCAATAGATTTCAAAAACAGTTCACTAATTGTTTCCATTGTGGAATCTAAAATGACTCCTCTATTGTATAATTTCAGAAATCATACTAAACATATCTGCATATAATTATTCCATGTTAATTATTTTAGTCACATAATTTGTTTCTATCCTAACAACACTCTTAATTACTAGCACAAGTTAAATTTTTCATTTTTAACAAACGAAGTGGGAATACAAATAGCAAGTCATATTAAAAATCAAGTGTACCTTAACGACTTAATTTGAGTTAAAACTGTTTACACTTCTCATTAATCTAAATATTGGTGGCAAATCATAAAGAAATGACAAAATATGAGAAAGTTAATAATTCTTAGAGAATATTTTGCTAATCTTTTACTTTTCACAATTTTCTTCTTGGCTTTATAAGAAATACAGAAGTTAGATTTATTTTTCCACACATACTATTATTATCTAAACATTATTGAATAGTTCATTCTTTTACCCAGATGACCAATAGAAGTTCTGATACACCATTTGGGAACTCTGAATCCTATTCCCTTCATCTCTTTGTATATCCCTTCACCATTACTGTACTTTTAAATTTGCTATAGCTTCTAAATATGTCTTAATTCTACCCCTACCTGGTTCTTTAAGACTTTGGTTTTTTGACCTTCTAAAATTCTGGAATAACTTGCTAAAATAAACAAAATAAAGAATGAGGTGGAAAAAGGAATCTCAAGTTAGGCAGGATTACTGTATAAATCCTTCACAGTATCATAAATAGGTACATTCAAATTTGTCGTTTCTGGGAGTATATTCTTAGTTTTCTATAATTGGAAAGAAAATTCTGTAGAAAAAAAATGGTTCACAACCCAGATCAGGAAGTAGATCTCTCTCTCCCTCCCTCCCTCTGTGTGTGTGTGTGTGTATGTGTGTGTGTGTGTGTGTGTGTGAGAGAGAGAGAGAGAGAGAGGGCAGGAGCAGAAGCACTCATGGTGTTTTTGTTTATTCTTTGGTCTAGGATGTTATATCTATACCATAGCCCTCATTTCCTTCTGCTTTACTTTCAATAAAGATGACTGAGCAAAGAAAGAAAGATGTAAGTCCTCACTAGTAGGTGATAAAACATTTTTTAAAACAAGAACAACCCTCAGCTACAACTCAGTCCACCTACCCTATTCTCTACATCTCCTGAGAATCACACTTGGATGTTTGGTAAAAGAGCAATATGAATAAGAAGAGATGACCATTAACACAATGATTTAGTAAACATATTTTATAGGCCTTCATCTGATCTGTTATATAGACCTTTATTTTTTGCAATAGTATTCTTTAAGAGGTAACATTGAGTCTGAAATTATATTTAAAAACTTTAGTAAGTATTTTCAAAAATTTAAGATGTTTGACATAGACTTTCTCCTTACTAAGTTATCTCTCTCTCAGTAGAATGTGGCCCTGCTGCTTATGAGACAATCCTCTTGAGATTTCAGTTTTTGCGTTTGGAAAATGTGATAATGTCTTCCTTCTAGGACTGTAGGGGTTAAATAAGATGATAAATGTATGCAACACACACAGTGGGTACAAACATGATAGAAGATTAAATAGCTAGTCATCCAAAATGATCTAATTATCAACCAAATAAAGACAGATAACTTTTATTCATGCTTCCCCAACACTATTACTTTGCAAAATTTCAAACCTATAAAAAAGTTGAAATTGTCTCAGTAAATATTTGCACACTTTTAAATTATTTTGTCATCAATATTTTGCCACATAGACTTCATTTATTGATGACTGCATAGGTAGGTAGGTAGATGGTTTTTGCTAAACTATTTGAAACAGTTGTAGACTTGAGATTTCAAATCTAAATATTTTAACATGCATCTCTTAGGAACCATTATTTAAGTTTTTAAATTGATAACAATTATTTTTATAAAGTCAGTAGCTTTTATGATTAAGTTTGAACCAAAGCTCAGTGAGAAATAAAATATTATCATTCACTTTCCATATGAGTACAACACTGTGCTTTTCTAAAATCATGTACATCTACTGTCTCATTGATTCAACTCGAATGCCATGATAGATTAGGGAAGAGCATGCACTATTGTATTGTCAGTGTTTACAATAATAGAGAAAATTAAATCTAAAAGCATTAAGTGAGTTGGTAAAAATCAAACTTGTTTTTAAAAGCCAGCTCCATAACTCTGATATACCATTTTTCCAAGTGAATGAAAGGAAAGTGCTTCATGTTAGGCAGCATGCTAAATGTTTAGAATCATTATCAACTTTTATTAATTGAATATCTCTATAAGGTAGGAATCATCTTCCTCAGTTTAAAAATGATGATTCAGAAACTCAGAGGAAACATATTCTTTACCCAAGGAAATAAAAGTAGGAATTAAAGCTAACTCTTTCTGGCTCAAAAACTGTGCTACTTGTATCTCCAAATTGAGAGCACCTGAGTCACTGCTCTGTGCTTGACTTTTGTCATGAAGAGTTGCCAGTTTTAGTCAGAAACCGTAGTATCGTGGGTGCCTTTTTTCTCTCTGTCCTTGGAAAAATATGAGTGGAAAATGGCAAACAAACTTTGCCTGAGAAATAACTTTAAAATATGGAAGGAAATAGCACTTGGATACATATTAATATTAATTGAGATGCACTGAGCTAGTATCTATAAGATTAATCCTTTCAAGAGCTCAATTAGAAAATATTTTCATCATCACATATGAGCTAAAACTGATAAATAAGAGCTAAAGTAGACATTCAACTTTGGAATTGTGGAATGTGTGTACATGCTGTTTTACTTGAATGTTATAGTTCAAAGGCAAAATTCAGCCGTGGGTATGTTTAGAATGGTATTGTGCGATAAATCATGGATAAAGCAAATTCAGAAGAGTGGTCACTATGTGGAAGCTCTCTTCCACCTTTACATACTTCTATTTTTCTTCCTTTTGCTATGTGCCCTCTTGTTCCCTACATGGCATTTTACGTCTCCTGATAATGGTTTAATAGTATTATTATTACAACTTTATTCTCCAAGGAAACAATCATATTTGTAAGAAATGTCCAATTTGACAAAATGTTTATCTTAGTGGAAACACTATCCAGTAGGGCTGGGACATGCAGAGCTGATGGGGTATAATTCACAAGCAATTCTTTGAAAACCTCTCATAGGACACAATATTACTGACAATTGTGATATAAAGGACTGAGATGAATTAGTATTTGGGATTTCATAGAGAAAATAATTCAAGTCCACATTTTTTGTTTGCTATTTATGTAAAAAGCTGGCATCCAGAATCACATTAAATACAATCTGCTACTATCTCATGGATGCTCTTGTTCTCTGCCTATTTCCCCCTAGATGCCCATCCTCCCCATCCCCTCTTTAGGGATCTGATAAGCCCCTAGGCTGCCTTTCCATACCTTCTACAAAATTTGATCTTAGATATGACCTAGTTTAATAGTAATTTATCTCTTCATGTGAATGTAACCATAGCAACATTAGTAGTATTATGTTATATATAATATTTTACTTCAGATGAGTCATTAATTTTCTATTTCTATCTATTTAAAACATTAACTCAAATTTTGGTACAAAAATAATTATCCCCATTTTACAAATTTCTGGCATCACTAAGCTTGTGTATATAATTGCTTCTTAGAGATTCTAAAATAATATATCTCACAAAGGGACCACCTACTCTGCTTACATATAAGTCAGCTTCGATTGGAGTCCAATCTATGGTTGGAAAGGAACTAAATTATGTGTAATTGAAATAAATTGTGTTTAGTTAAGTCTAACCAACCACATCTCTCTAATAAGGAAATGCCAAAAAATACTCTACATTCACATCCTAGAGATGTTGTAAAAGAATCATCTTCCTTAATCTCTAAAACATTCACCTGTCAAATCAACCACCCCTGGAATTACTTCAGGTCTAACTTAAATAGAAAGAAGCTCTTCTTTATCTCTAACTGCACATTCCCTTACTCAATATGTTTATGCATCCATGTCAGTTTTCAGAGTGCTCAAGAATATATATAAACACAAGAAAGAGACAAGAGGCAAATACATTACTAAAATTAGAAAAAGCTACATGTTAACCTCAATCAACTTTCCAGGGAGAATATGCTTAATGTTCTAGAAATATATATTTTTTAATTGATACAATTTCGATCTCACCTTGCTTGCACAGTCTAAGTTTCCACTTTACTTTGAGCAGTAAGACTTATTCTGAAGCTTACACTATAGAGCTAGAAACCTAATCCAAGTCCATAAGTGCAAAAGATAATCAGGATTTAGTATTTAAATAGGTGTTTTATTAATATCACCATATGTTTTTAAATTAACTTTGCTCGGCACTTCCATAAATTTCTTCTCAAATAAAAAAGAAAAATGTCACTCACTCGCAGCAACCTGACGTGTGATAACAGATGGCTCTGGGGAATTTTTAGAGTAAAAAAGCAGTAAGAATGAAGCATATCATCTATTATTTTGCCTTGCCCTCTTTATCACTTTCAATCTAAACAGAAAAGTGATGTATTACAGGAAAATGGTCCGTTTTGTGACATTTCTGATGTGACTATGCAATTTCAACACCAGGGTGGTTCATTTTCTGAAATAAATGAGACATGCTTTAACATTTCACGAATTTCATGTTTTGGAAATGAATCCTACAGAAATTCATTAAGCTAACTGCATAAACTCTAAATATCAGGAATTATCCTATTTCAATGATAAAAATATCCTAAGAAATACCCTAAAATATACATGTATGGAAGACAATGGTTACAGCATGAGACTCATTAGACAATTAATACTTCCATGTTCTGCTGATTGTGAAAAAAACAGAAACCAAAACAAAATTGAGTGTCTCTTATGCAAAGTTGACATCTGTCTCTGTGGTAAGATTTCAAAGTGTCTATGAAGATGCCTTTTTAAAATTGTCCCACCCAGACAGCCTGAGTGAAGACTTGATTTTCTTTTTCAGTACAAAATAGCAATTGCTATGACTTATTTTATGCTTAATGAATTAGTAATCACAGAAGTGTTTTTTTTTTGAATTTGCCTCATAACAGTTATCTCCATTATATAGATAAGACATAGAGGGATTAAAACATATGTTCTAAAAAACATACTTAATAAACTATGTGCCTGAGGATAGAATGCAGATCAATGACAGGCCAAAATTTTAGAAGTTTATTCAGTCCTGCTGTTTGGAGATTTGGGGTAAAAATGTCACCTTTAAAGCAATACCACTTATGATATATTGTAGTTTATTACTAGAGAGAAGCCATGGTTAACCATGAAAATAACAGCATTGACAAAACTGTTTTAAAAATTTCTCATTTTCCAAATGTTCTTATCATTGTTAGAAGCAAATAATCGTCATCATTTTCGAAGAAAACCACTTTTTCTAGTCTTCAAAAATTATATCAAGTCACAGAGCAATACAGCCCTTTTGATCATTGCATTCAACCAGAACATTCTTAGGTCTCATTAGCCTATAGTGGAAAAAATAAGATGGCGTTAATTAGTGTTTCATTTCTCACATAGGAGCACCCTGATTGCTTGGTAAATACTCTCTGAACATCTCTGCCCCCTCTTCAGACTGTCTCTCCTGCTGGTGGTCACTCTCTTCAGCCACTGACCACAGCACAGTACTGCTTTGCTTTAAATCTCTGTGCTGTGCATCTGTGAAATGCTTTCTCTGGCCCACTTCTTCATGCTGTGCTCTGCATCTTGGCATTGTTGAAACTGGGGAAATGCCCACAATTCAGATCACTGATCCAATGTGTAATTCCTAATTTCTTCCTTTGGGGCAATTTTAGCTACATCTCATAGCAGAGACTTCTATGGGTCCTGAGATTAATAAAATATTTTAGTGCTATGTATACATAATCCCTTTTCCTCTAGGAAACACAGATACCCCCAGAGTGACTGGATTATAAAGTTTCAATAATAATTGGTAGGCTTTAGTAAAGACTGTTTCTCACCTCCAAAAATCAGGCCCTGTTTTACACACTAGCTAGATAAAAAAAAAAATCTGCTCTGGGTAAAGTGGGGATTGGAAAAACCTAGCCATAATTAACCCCCCAATCTTGATCCCTGCAGTAACATCCACACACATAAATCACAGGTTATAAAACACTAGTCTATAATACCAATTACTTAGTTTTTTAAAATATGTTTTTTCTTTCTGTATGCAATTAAATAGTATTCTTATAGAATCAAAGATCATGTGTTATGGGCTCATGATATGAAGCACTGTATACACAAAGGCACAATATGTAGCTGATTTTCTGATTTAAATGTATGATTAGTATGGTTCTGAAATAACTTCCTATTATAGTTTTCATACATATACAAAACTTAAATCATTTTTTTCTAAAAAAGCACCTAGATATCTTGTGACTAAGATATTTTAAAAACCATAAACATTTAGTTAAACAATGTAAAATATTTCTACTTTGTCCTAATTAATTATACTAGTACACTTATATTAAGGCCATTTTAAAAATAGGTGCTGCTATTTCAAAAGTAGCATGTTATAACCAATTCTCATTTCACAGTTGAGCTAAAGACTAGAAATGAATAACCTATGGCCCATGGCCAAGCACCCATAGGAGAGATGAAGAGTTCTGCCATCTGGCATCCCAGGGGGGCCTTCATAAATAGCACTGGACTGTCAGATTTAAACTGAGTTTAAAGAGGGACAGCATGGCAAAAACAGGAAAACATACTGGGGGCTTCGGTATAATGGGAAAAAAGGCAGAAAAGATAACTTTTTCCATAAATTATCAAGTGGGACATAAATGCCCATACTATCCATGCTCCGAGAACAGGTCTCAGCCTATTTCATGAGGAAAACAAGTCCTGATGTAAAATTTTTAGACTTGGCTCGGCTACTAATCATCCATACAAAATGAGAAGCATGTCAATTTCCGAGACTTCCATTTATTTATTGTTAAATATATAAATATAAATACATGTTTGTGAGCATTGTCCTAAGATCTCTTCTGGATATATTGTTCTCTGATAATGAAAATCCTTTTCCTAGCGGATATTTCAGTAACATTTCTGCCTGCCCAAAATCCATTGTCTTTCTCTTGTTTGTTCCATATCATTATGTTGCCCTGTTGTGCTTATGTCTCATTAAAAGGTGGTACTGCTTATTGGAATAGAAAAACTGCATTTATAAATTATTCTAATCTAGAAAAGATGGGCATTCAGCATCTCTCCTTGTATAATTATTCAATTGAATGTGATACTGCAAAATCATTAGTCGAATAAAATCATCAGGTGAACAAGCAATTTCATTGTGAGTCTAGGGAGATTTAAATTTGGTTCAGCACTAGCAAGCAGTATTGCTCACAGGAAGTACCTTCTGGGTACTTTATATGTTCTATGAATGATAAGTCCTGCGGTAAAAGTCATAATTTAATGCTCAGAAGTTGACATACATCATAAAGTCATTTATTATACAAATCTCTGTTGCTAAACATGAGGAGAAGAAAAAAATGTATTCAGGAGAAGAGGGAACATTTAGGTATAGCCTGTCATTTTCAATTCCTCAAGGCAGCTTAACTGTGGTTATTAGCCTTCTGACTGACCTCATGTCCAGGAGGACTGAGGGAGCATTCTCTGCTGAAGGGTTTCAAAAATCACATGGAAGTGTTGAGTTTGAAAAAAAAAAAAGATCATATTTCTGGAGTTCAGGGTGATTTGTTGTCTCCTGAAAGCCCATGATTAGAAAGCTCGCCATTTCTGAATGCATTCAAGAGGAAGTTGAATATATGTGTGGTCTAGGATAGTGTGGGTTTATCAAGAGATAAGCTTTGAAGACCCTTGCCATTTGGGAGAATCTATAGTTCTGAAAAACTTTAATTTCATAGAGTAAGATATTTTCAGCAAATTTATCATCTTACAGATATTTTCCCTTGATTTTTAGTTTGCATTCTCTGAGCACACATCAACAAATGCATAGAACAAAACTGTAATTAGCATTAATTGAAGAATAGAAAAAAATACAATAGGATTATTAAAAGTTTGGTCTTAGAGAAATTTAATAAATGCATATATATACATATATATATATATATACATATGCAGCATAATTGTGGTGATATCAAGGGTAAAGGTTTTGAATGTATATTATAAGATTTTGGACTGGAACCCATCTAGGAAATCCTTTCAGTACTTTCGCCTAAAGGGAGTTTTTAAATGTACTCAAGCTTTAGAAATTATATATTATTGTCATTATAAATGTTTCTTTTTATCTTACCTTTATAGTATTGTTAGTGTTATATTGATGGTTTAAAAATATATGCATAAGTTACATTTGTATTATTTTGATTTCATGATAAAGCAATTTCACCATAAATCTGAGGCAAAAAGAGAGTGTTGGGACTTATTAGGTTAGAACCAATGAAGTATCACAAACTTTTTCCCTATAAATGAAGAAACTGAAGTTCCAAAACACAAATGACTTGTCTCTTATCACAGGAAAAATATTAGGAACACAGCCACAGCTAGACGGTGGGCATCCTGTCTCTTAGTGTAGCACTTTTGTAACTAAGTTAACCCTTAGTAAACTGAAGAAAAAATAAGACGTGAAGTTTAAAAGAGTCTCCTGAGGTTGTATTGAAGAAGAATGAAAAATTGCAATTAATAACATTTTTATTGTTATTGGGGAAATCAAAATAATTGGCTGATTTCAGTTCAATTATTCACAGGATCTGCTTTTTCCTACCTATTTTTATCCACTGCTTATTTTCATCCCAGCCTCTGAATATCTGCTCTCTGAATATCTCCAAAAAGAAAACTGAATATAATACAATATTTAATTATCTAAAGATATCCACAGCTTGTTTTTACCACATTAACCTTTGTACATAATTGACAGGGTAGCTTTGGTGCTTGCCTTAAACTAAAATAATAACTCTGAAATTTTTTTTTGTAATGTACTCCTTGGATAAGATTTTAACCCTATCCAGAATTCTTCAAAGCATTTTATTTAAACAAATATTACCTGTTAAAAAAGAATTCATTACTCAAAGTGAAAAATTGTTGCATATTTTCTTCTAAAGCCTTTTAAGTTTCATTTTTTACATGCAGATGTTACTTCCACTATAATTGGGGGTAGAGGGGGTGTATGTTTATGTCTTTATCTGATATATTATCTGATTCATTAATTGTTTTATATATATGCATATGTATATATATGTATGTATGTATGCACTGAATAACTCAGGACACTTAAATGGCTAGTCCATTCTTTTCCCATTTCCTTTTATGCAGTCTCTGTAATATGCCAAACAATTCGTAGTTTCTTGGGCTTCTGTTCTATTGTATTTCATGAGATTAGTCCCTCCTTTTATGAATGTAATATTGCTTTAATTACTATAAACATTTTAACTCTTAATATATCTGACAACTCTTCTTATTGGCCTAGTGATCTTCCACATGAATTTTAAAATTACATTATCAAGTTTATTGAATCCCAATTGGTGATGTGATTTTATTACTCTAAATTAGAAATTAATGTAGAAATACTTTACTTCTTAATGATATTGACATTGTCTTTCCATTAGACATTCATGGAGAAATGGTATACAGTTTTTCTACTGTGGACTTGGATAATATTTTGAAATATGCCCCACAAAGTTCTTTTTAAAAAATGGATTTATTTTCTCATTTTGTATAAACTTTGTAGATATTTCGAATGAGTGTTAGTTTCTGTTATATAAGAATTCTATTTTTTAAATAAACTTTTATTTTGAGACAGTTGTAGAATCACATGCAGTTGTAAGAAATAGAAAGGATCCTATGTACCCTGTACTCAGATTCTCATAATGGTAACATCGTGGGAAGATACAGTACAATGTTACAGCCAGGATATTGACATACCTATAGCCAAGATAGCATTTCCATCACCATAAGGATTCTTCCTTTTACCTTTGTATAGATATGCCTAGTAAGAAACATTGCTTTCCTGTACCTACCCTCTCCCTAACACTTGTCAGCTGCTAATCAGTTGTCCATTTCTATAATTTTGCCATTTCAAGAATGTTATATAAATGGAATAACAAAATATGTTATATCTTAGGATAGATATTTCTTGCACTTCACATAATTCTTTAAACATTAATCTGCATTTTCGAGTCTATCTGTATTCCATTTCATCTATCAGTAGTATTTCATGGAATAAATGCTCATAAGTGTAATTGCTGGGTCATATGGTAGTTTCATGTTTAGCTTTTTGTTGTTTTATTTAAGAAATTACTATTTTCTGTAGGTGCTACACCATTTGGCATTTTTATGAGCAATGTATAAGTGATCCAGTTTTGCAACACCCTTATCAGAATTTGGTATTGTCACTTTTTTACAATTTTAGCCATTATGTGTTTGGTGGCATTTCACTGTGGTTTTAATTTGCATTTTCCTAATGACAGATATTGAAAATATTTTCATATAATTATTTGCCATTTGTATAGCATTTGTATAGCATCCTCACTGAAATGTCTCTTTATGTCTCTTGCCCATAATTGTATTGCTTGATTTTTTTACTGTTGAGTTTTGAGTGTTGTCTTAGCTCTGGTTACTGTAACAAAATGTCATGGACTTGGTGGCTTATACAACACTTCCATTTGGTTCATTTTCATTCAGTTTGACACATAAACATATCTATAGGTATATTTTTATTTCCATGAGGTTTTCTCTTTGGCTCATGAATTATTTATTAGTGTGTTGTTTTGTTTCCAAGCATTTGGAGGTTTTCCTGTTAACTTTTTGTTATTGATCTCTAGTGTGATTCTATTCTGGTCAAAGAAGATTTGCTCTGTGGTCCAGGATGTAGTCCATCTTGGTAGATGTTCAGTGGGCACGTGAAAAAAAATGTGTATTCTGCTTTTGTTGGGTGTTCTATAAATATATTTTTGTTATGGTTATGCAGAAAAGTGTAACTTAGCAGGTCTAGGTTGCCCAAACCATGCACATTTCTAATTAAGGCCTGTGTTCAGGACTGGCTTTACCTATATCCTGGGAATGAGCTCTGAGTCCTTGGAATATTCTGCCTGAGAAGCAGGTTTTTGTATTTCTGAAGCATTGGGCCATGAGGTATATATTTAATCAGATACATTCTCCTAGCAATGAAGTTTGTAGTGAATGCCTATTTTGCTCTGGGTGAGTGATCTCCCAATAAAAACCCCAAATACCACGACTCACTGAGCTTCCCTGATTGATAACATTTGCTAGTGTTTTTGCCTACCATGGTTAGGCAAAACTGTGATTCTTCTAAGAGAGACCCCTAGAAACTTGCACCTGGTCTCTCATGGGCTTTATCTTGGGCATCTTTTTCCTTAGCTCTTTGTAAACATTAAGATTTATTTTCTTTTGAATCACATATTTAATAATATCTACTCTCACAATAGGAAAGGCTTTTACTTTTTCTCTCTAAAGAAAAGCTGAAAAACCAGCAAACTTAAAAATTCAGATAATTGGCAGAAGAGTTTCTAATTATGATAAATATAAAACCAAAAAATAATTAAAACACAGAACTTAAAAAAATTACTCAACAAAAAAGTAACTTTCTATATAAATTACACCATAAGCATGAGTTAATATATGGAAAACAATCTGAAAAATGCTACAAAACAGGCTGCTTAAAGGTATTATAGATATAAAAATAACATTTTCATAGTTATACATAAAAACAATTATGCAGCTGTTCACTGTTTCTACATAACTAAAGATTAAATAATTTGCAATGCCTTTTGATGAGGATTTGTTTTTGTTTTTAGTGGTAAGAATACTTAAGATCTACCCTTTTAACAAATTTGAGTGTACAATACAATATTATTAACTATGAGCCCAATATTGTGTGGAACATCTCTAAAACTTATTCATCTTGTTTAACTGAAACTTTGTTCTTATTGTTTCTTTTTCCCCTCCTTCCATCCTCTGGCAACCACTGTCTAATAATTTATAATGCCCATACTACCAAAATTAATCTACAGATTAAATATGATACCTGTTGAAATCCCAGTGGTATTTTTTTTAACAAATACAAAAAAATTTATATGGATCCCAAAAGACCCCAAATAGCCAAATCAATCTTAAAAAAGAACTAATATGGAGGCCTCATACTTCTGATTTCAAAATATATTGCAAAGCTACAGTAATGAAAACAGTATAGGACTGGCATAAAGATATGATAAGTAGAACGATCAAACAGAATAGAGCTCAGAAATAACTTCAGGAATATATGATCAACTGATCTTCAACAAGGGAGCCAGGAATATATGATAGAGAAAGGATAGACTCTTTCAGAAATGTTTATGAGAAAACTGGATATCCACATGAAAAAAGAATGAAATTGGATTCTTTCTTATATCACTCAAAAAATTAACTCAAAATAGAGTGAAGACTTAAGTGTAAGACCTAAGATCATATAAAACTTTCAGAAGACAACATAGAAGGAAAGACTGATAACACTGTTCTTGACAGTGTTTTCCTGAATATGACACTGAAAGCACAGGGAACAAAAGCAAAAATAGACAAGTCAGGCTACCTCAAATTAAAAAAGCTTCTGCATAGCAATGGAAAAAAATCACAGTGAAAACAAAACCTATAGAGTAAGAGAAAATATTTGCAAGCCATATATGTGATAAATGGTTCTAAAATATATAGAAACTCAAACCCTCAATACTAAAACAGAAAACCCAAAACATTAAAATAAAACCTTATAATCTAATTTTAAAATGGGTTAAAGACTTAAACAGGCATATTTCCAAAGAAGACATACAAATTGCCAATAGGTATTTGAAAAGATATTTAATGTCACTAATCATCATACCTGTTAGAAAGACTGTTACCGAAGAAGAAAACAAAGCCAAAGACAAGTGTTGGTGGGGATGTGGAAGAATTGGAATCCTTATATAATATTGGTGATCAGTGCGAAATGCTGCAGCCACTATGGAAAACAGTATGGGGGTTGATTAAAAAATTAAAATAGAACTTACATATAATACAGCAATGCATTTATTAGCATTTTGGATAAATTTGGGTATTTATCCCAAAAAATTGAAATTGGGATCTCAGAGATGTTAGCACTTTGACGTTCTTTGCAGCACTATTCACAGTTGTCAAGATGTGAAAAAAATTTCTTGCATATTTAATACATATTATTTCATCAGAAATATAAACATGAGTGTAACAGCTTTTTTAGTCTGTTAAGTCCTTCTAGAGAATCATCAAGACTGAGAATTGTCTTTGTGGACCCCTGACATCATAGTGTTTTTGTTTCATTCTTCTATATCCTTGCTGATTTTCTATTTGTTCTATCAATTATTAAGAGAGAGGGTGTTGCAGTCTCCAACTATAATTGTGGATTAGTCTGTTTCTTCTTTCAGTTCTATCATTTTTTGCTTTATATATTTTGTATCACTGTTGTTTGAATGTATGTTTTTTATTGACCTGTGTTCTTGGTGGAACATTTTACATTACATAATGTAACTCTGACTCTGGCATTTTTTTTTTTTTTTGCTCTAATGTGTACTTTTTCTGATATTAAAATAGCTTATCCTATATCAAAATAATTATTTTGAATTATTGTATGGTTACTTTCCATTTACTTTCAACCTCGCTATATCAACATTTTGAAGTTAATTTCTTGTAGACAGCATGCATTAGTTTCTTATACCTGCTGTAACAAATTATCACGAACTCAGTGATATAATGAATACAATTCTAGTATCATAGAGTTCAGGGAGGCAGTAGTATAAAATGAGTCAGCAGGGTTGTATTTCTTCTTGAAGCTCTACAGAATAATCTAGTCCCCTTTTTTCCAGTTCTTAGAGGCTTACTACCTTCCTTGGTTTGTGAGGGCTTTCCTCCAGGATTTTTTTTTTTTTTTTGAGACGGAGTCTTGCTCTGTCACCCAGGCTGGAGTGCAGTGGCGCGATCTCGGTTCACTGCAAGCTCTGCCTCCCGGGTTCACACCATTCTCCTGCCTCAGCCTCCCGAGTAGCTGGGACTACAGGCGCCCGCCACCGTGCCCGGCTAATTTTTTGTATTTTTAGTAAAGACGGGGTTTCACCGTGTTAGCCAGGGTGGTCTCGATCTCCTGACCTCGTGATCCGCCCGCCTCAGCCTCCCAAAGTGCTGGGATTACAGGCATGAGCCACCGCGCCCGGCCTTTCCTCCAGTTTTAAAGCAATTGGATAGCATCTTTGCATCTCTTTCTTTCTCTCTCATCCCTTCCATCGTCAGACTTCTGACTTTCCTGCCTAATCCTTGATACAAAACCTAATGATTGACTTCCCTCTCATCCCCAGGTTTAAAAAAACAAAAGCAATGAGATCCGTGTATATCCATTAGATAGGAAACACTTTTTGTTTAAATTTTAAGTATGATTCATCAGAGTAAGGAACTACGAAATAATTCATATCCTAAAACAATGATGAGAATGTATTTTAGTACACTTCCAAAAGTATTGATAAAGAGCTTTAAAAATGATAAACTAGTTGACATAGTGTTTCTTCTTTTATGATATACCTTAAATAAACTATCAGAGGTAGACATAGATATTTACATTCTACAACAAAGAGCATCCTTATACAAAAAATGTTCAATTGAATGATGTACTAGAGCCAATTTGCACATCTGTACCAAGCTTTGCATTTAGTTATGTCACACTGGTAGATTGAAATCAGCTATGGTATAATATTTATACTACTAAAATGGGGAAACTCTACAAATTATCAACAACCCTCTTTGACAGAATGTTTTATAAACGTTTATAAGCATATTTCTGATAAAAGAGTTATAAAATATCTCTAGAAACAGTGTACTGAAAAACAAATAATTTTTTCAAGCAATATATAAAGAAAAACTTCTTAAAATGATTGAAGACATAAAACTATAGATATTCATTTTTATAATAACACAGACATGATACAGTGAATTAAAATGTTGAGTATATAAATAAAACTTACTTGAATATACAAGATAACAAAATGTTTACAATTTTTAACATATATGAAAACAAATAATAAAGGTCATTTGCTCTAAAACATAACTTTGGTTGTTTACATTTAGGAGAGATTTTGTACAAGTATTAATAAATTTTTAAATTGTGAAATAACTAATGAGTAAATTAATCAACTTTTAGTTCCTATAACGTGTCCCAGATTGTAACTGATTACCATATGCTGTTATCTATCTATGGCATAAATATAGTGGAGATTTATGAAACCAAGAAAAAAAATAATTTTTAAGAGAGAGGATCTTGCTATGTTGCCCAGGCTGGTCTTGAACTCCTAGGCTCAACTGGTCCTTCTGCCTCAGCTTTTCGAGTAGCTGGGACTTTGGGTGCAGTGCCAAAAAATATCTGACATAACTGAAATATACAGTGAAGAAATTACAAATAGTTAAAGCTTTGATCCATATACCAGTGGTGTAACCTCAGATACAAAACTGAATAAGACATTCTTCACCATCAGACTTGAAAGAGCTAAAGTATATTTTTTATTTATTTATTCTTTCATTTATTTTGAGATAGGGTCTCACTCTGTCACTCAATCTGCAGTTCGGTGGTGTGATCTCAGCTCACTGCAGGCTCAACCTCCCAAGCTCAAGCCATCCTCCCATCTCAGTCTCCTGAGTAGCTGGGACTGCAGGCACACACTACCATGCCTACCCGGCTAATTTTTGTTATTGTTGCATTTTTTGTAGAGAGGAGGTTTTGTCATGTTGCCCAGGCTGGCCTTAAATTCCTAGGCTCAAGCAATCTGCCTGCTTTGGCTTCCCAAAATGCTGGGATCACAAGCGTGAGCCATCATGCCTGAACTTTACATTTTTATAGAAGAACAATAAAGAACACTACACACAAGGAACAGAGCTGTGTTTTGCTGGATTAAAAAACATAAAAATTGTCATAGAAGAAAGAACTTTCTAGATTTTTAATATCATATTTTTTCTTTCATGAGAACAAAAATTTTAAAATATTATCTCCTTGGCTTGCTGATATGCTCCTTCTTGCTAAAAAATATCTCATTTCAAATTAAATTTCAAGTTTCTTGGCTTCCTCTGACTATGTGTGCCCGATGTACTTACTGAGATATTTGCCTTTTTCTTTTTTAATGCGATCATGTGGCCACTTGCTTTTACCTTTCTTCTGATTTTGAATTGTTTCTTTCTCTAATTTGAACTTCTAGTTCATTATATAGTCATCACAAAATCTAGATCTGAGTCTGGTGCAATACATCTGTTACCTGTGGCTGGATGCAGATTCCAAAGTTGTCACTGGTATGTCCTCACTTTGCAGATCAGCATGCAGTGTGAAGCCTGTGTTCTAATGACCTACACTGGTTACCTATAGGTGTACAGCTGGTTCGATTTTCTTTCATCCCACACCCCTCTCTTTTCCCCAGTAGTATTCTTTAGTGTCAAAATTTTAATCTCCCCACTTTACAGACAAGAATTTCTCTTAGGCATAAGGAAACCATTTGAAAAAAAAAAAGAATTTCTCAATTACAAGTGAATATTGGTATACATTACATAAAATGATTAGAAAATGACAAGAAAATGTTCTTTTATGATTTTTAGTTTGTTACTGGTTCATCTGATATATAAATATAAGCTTTGACATATATGTTTTTGTTTATTTCTACCCTATTTTGCATGTTTCTCTGTGTTTGGTAAAGTAGAACGTGTTAATTTTTCTGATTGAGTAATATGTGTTCTGTAAAACTCTTCCTGAAGTGAGCATGTAGAGAAATATTAATAGCATTTAGATTTATTGTAAGAAGATAACATTATTTAGTCTTTCTTTTATGTGAAAAGGTATAAGAACATATCAAAATAAATGAGAATAAGATAACTTACAGCAATAAAGACAAAATGATTCTACAGTGTTATTGTAAGCAGATAACATTATTTAGTCTTTCTTTTATGTGAAAAGGTATAAGAACATATCAAAATAAATGAGAATAAGATAACTTACAACAATAAAGACAAAATGATTCTACAGTGGTGGATAACATCACTAAGACATAAACTTTTGTGTGTATATTTACTAAAACTATCCTCTGAGGAATAAAGAGATGGAAAGGGGAAAAACGTGAACATAGGCTGTATGGCAGGCAAGCCAACAGGATTAAGGAAAGACCCAGTAAGACCCATTGTCCCTACAATTTCCCCTCTGATATTTTTATCAATATTTTAAGAGGTTCATTTAACCCTGTTCACAAAATAGAAAACCAAAATGTTACTAGACAGACATTGGTAAAACCAATCAAGATAAGGGTATATACTTATTTGGCTGCCAGCCAGCCAACAGTTTGGTATTAACGACCTACCATGTGCATAATAGTATGCTATATCCTGGCGACATTGTATTACATGGGCCATGGTCCTTTCCCTCAAGAAGTTTACAACCTAGATTTATTTTTGGCATAGTCCCTTCAAATATTATAAAACAAAAGATTAAATAACAGTACAAAATAATGATGCCAGGAATAATACATAGCGTCAAACATAATAAGCCACTTACGCAAACAGAAAAAATATGCAATGAATGAGTATTTCTTCAATATTTGTAGTCTTGTATGTTTTCTTTCTTTCCTATTAGGAAAACATACAAGACTACAAATATTGAAAGAAAGACGAGATCAGTATTTGGAATGATTAAAGAAGGCACCATGGAAAGATAGGGCATGTGTTGGACTTGGAAAAATGAATATGTAGGTAGAGTATTCCGCATCCAAAATGCTTAGGGACCAGATGTATTTTGCATTTCAGGGTTTCTTTTTCTCTTCAAATTTTGGAATATTTACCTATATATAATGAGATATCTTGGAAATAGGACTCAAGCCTAAACATGAAATTCATTTATGTTTTACATATTATCATACACATAGCCTGAAGGTAATTTTATATAATGTTTTAAATAATTTTATAAATAAAACAAAATTTTGACTGCATTTTAACTGCAACCCAACACGTAAGGTCAGTTGCAGAATTTTTCCACTGGGGGGATCACGTTAGCACTCAAAAAGTTTCAAATTTTGGAGCACTTTGAATTTCAGATTTTCACATTAGGAATGCACAGTCTGTAATGTGGATAGTTTAGGAATATAAGATGTGTGCGTGGGGGTGGAGGGAGTGTATATATTGTTATATAACATTAATTTCCAGAATAGCATTGTGAAAAGAAAGACTGAGACCAATCTGGTTTATTTATAGGAATTATAGGAAATATTCAAGTTGAAGAATAGGAGTAAGGCAGTTACTTCTAGAGTTGAGAGGGATGTGAAGAACATCTTGGTAAATAAATAATTTTCCAAGGCGTTCACTGTCCCTCTGTTTCTTTACATGCGTAACAAGGAAGTTTAAACATAAATCTATAAGATATTCTGTTGCCTCTCATTGTATAAAGCTGTGATTAAGTTCTGGAGGAATTCTAATAATAGTACATAGTTGGTACTATGCAAGAACCTTCATGGGGCTTGTGAGTACTAAGTCATTTCAGGTTTAAAAGAATAGAATGGGAAATCTCCGCCTTGAAGACAAGACCTTAAAAATTATTTTTATTCAGAAGATGAAAATAGATACTACAATACACATTTTTACCCCCTAATTTTGCCTCTGGGAAAAAGTCCTAATAATTTTCTAGTTAACAAATCAAATAAAGGACAATGACTAACTCTTAATGGCTTTTTAAACAGTTGCCCACAACTCTAATGAGTAATTATACCATTTGCTGTAATGGTATTCCTAAAATTAATTATAGATTTTTGAAGGAAAAATATATATGACATTACTGTGAAGAAAAAAATGTGATAGGAGTGCTAGGCTAATGATGGGGAATTGTATACATTTTGTATAATCACACTTTTATGTAGCTTGCAAACATTTATCTTTTACATTTATTGGCTCTATTTTAGTTTTTTAAAGCACTAAAAAAACTCATTCTCGACATAGTTTATTGAATGTGTATACTATAAAAACTGCATTCCGACTGATTAGTAATACAGGTGAGAACAACGGTTCTCATTAAGCTGAAGGGACTTACCTGAGGACAAAAAGTGAATCAGTTTTGTTTTTTTTTTTCCAAAAACAAACAAACAACCATATGGTTTTATTTCTATCCACATTTTTGAAATTCTATTTTTTATATGTAAGTTAATAGGATTCCTATGTTGGGGACATAGGAAACAATTCAAATAAAAATGTGTAAATGGAATTATTTTGCTGTCTGGTCTAATTTTTTAGTAAGCATTTTCTGCTCATCAATAAAATGGTATAGATAATCAAATATGAAAGAGGCTAGCCACACAAAACCATGTGGTTCGACTTTTATGTAACAAAGTTTTCAGTTGTTTTTTTAGTTGCCATGAACCCTAAGATCATGTAACCTGAGCATGCCCAGATGAACCAAGGGTGCAACCCCAGTGGGAACCTAAATGCTCAGTCTGAGGATTGGAGACTGAATTAAGAGCAGATACAACATGGCAGGATCCAGGATCCAATGAGAAGGAGCTCTGGCATCACTCCATGGCAGAATCCAGTCAGATCATGTGACCTGACATTACCTCATTGCAAGATCAAATCAGATCATGCCTCATTACCCTATAAAACCTGACCTAGTCCCCAGGTCCAAGAGATGCGTCTTTGGAAATTACCCCTGGGATATTACCCTTACTTGTTATAAGTAATAAAATTCCCTTGCTAAATTCTCCTTAGTTGTGGTCATTGGCTTGACACCTGCCAAGCTACCAAACTCACCAGTTGTGTAACAAGACTGCTTGGTAAACAGTAATGAATGCACATTGCGATAATTACCTTTAGTTTTTGGTAATACCATGTTTCTAATAACACATCTAAATTATAGTTCACAATCTCAGAGAATGCATTTCTAACACTGCCATGTAGGTCATGCATGTTGGTCAGTCTGGTTCTGCTCTAGTTGTAGAGAGAGAAGTAGAACATTGCCAAGGTTCAGATCATTTAATCTCAAATGCTCTTATACCTTCTCAAATGGAAATTGCTTCCCCCATTACCAGTTCATCTCCTCCAATAATCCTGTCACTTATAGCATGAACAGAAAATGTTGGCATAGTTCTTTATCATCTGGAAGGATAATCTTCACGAATCTACCTCTGAAGAATAAGCAATTTCTCTATCTGTGGCTTTTGTTGGTTCCAGGTATACTTCTCATGCAAAGCGCCTCCTTAGCATTATGAAGAATTTGAGTTTCAATCAAGTTTTTGCTGTTTTTCTGTGGGAAAACAAAAAAGGTAGATAGTTTCTAGCTTTCTTAAAAAGACATCAAAAGGAAAAGGAACATGTTGAGAATGTAAAACTCTTTTTCCAACGTCATCATGTTAGTTCAGTGCCATCCCTTACACATAACTTCTATAAGACAAATGTCTCATAGTAACACACAAAAGATAAGAAAGTTTTTGTTTTTTTCTTAAGAAAAAAACTTTCGTATAGAATCTTAGCAATAATATTAGTTAATACATCACTCATAGTCTTTAGTTTTGTGTTCAAGACCCATAAAACTTTGTTAGATCTCTTCAAATAATCATCTGTTTTATTTTGATGCTAATTCACTTTAAGCCATAGTTCTTTATAGAATTTTCTTGGAACTAATAATTACAAAAAATTGTGAGAAGTAGAGAGATACAAATGATTATTGGAACAAGTTCTTCAGGATACTCCTGTAACATAGGCTAGCAATACCCAAATCCAGATGTAAGAAGGGCTTTTTTAACTCAAGAAAAATTTACTAAAATCTAGGTGAAAAATAAAGCTGATTCAACTAAGAATTTGATTTGAAAAGAGTTGACCTTACAGTGGCAAATTCTCAACAAATGTGACTTTGAAAACTATTTCTGTGGATGGGATTAGGCACAACTCATGCACACAAACATAGGGATAAGGGTCATGTAATATTAGAAAATGCTGTGTTAAACACTTACTAAATGAATCCTTGAGTTTAATGTGTAACTATAAATTATTAAAAACAATACTTAGTGTGCTATGTCTAATGTTATTTGGTCAGAGACCTCTTAAGACTAAGAAAATAGTCTTAAGACTCAGATTATCTAAACCACATCTTAGAACATTCTACTAAAGAAGAAATAATAGAAAACTAGGTTTCTGAAGACTTTTTTTTGTTTTTTTTTTCTAACTTTATAAATAAGATTATTCATGTTAAGTGTAATTCTATGAACTTTACATATTGATGTAAAAAAATTGTTAAAGGCCTATTGTGTGACAGATGCTGTGATATAAACTAGGAGAGATGGAAAAATAAAGAACTCTCTTTTTATAATTTTGTAATACAGATATAGGGGAAAGTTATTAAAAACTGATTACAATAGTGAGACAACTGTTATGTTACAATTAGTGATTTTATTAAAATATATCTAATATCCCACATGTCATGTTTGATCTCATTTAATGTTCACAAACCACATGATATATCAATGTTATTATAGATGAGATACAGAACCAGGATAATAATAAAGCCAAATCTCACAGTTGATAAGTAGAATATATTTAAATGTGGTTCTGTCCAAATATAAAGTCAATTTTCTTAATCATGTACGCTTCTTCTGAGGACACAGAGTAGAAACTAGTTCAACTTAAGTGAATTAAGATTTCATGGCCAGGCATGGTGGCTCATGCCTGCAATCCCAGCAATTTGGGAGGCTGAGGCAGGCGGATCACAAGGTCAAGAGATCGAGACCATCCTGGCCAACATGGTGAAACCCCGCCTCTACAAAAAATACAAAAATTAGCTGGGCGTGGTGGCACACACCTGTAGTCCCAGCTACTTGGGAGGCTGAGGCAAGATAATCGCTTGAACCCAGGAGGCAGAGGTTGCAATGAGCCAAGATGGCACCACTGTACTACAGCCTGGCAGCAGAGCGAGACTCTGTCTCCAGAAAAAAAAAATTCATGAATAAAGACATTAAAACATTAGAAAATTCATTAGATCTGAATGCTTCAAGATGCCTAAGGGGAGGGGAGGGGAGGTTATTATAGACCAAAGAAATGAAAATTGGAAAGGCAAAAATTCATGATAAGAATGACATAATCAGGAAATATACTAATTTAGTGTGTATTTAGCATACAGCTCTTAACAAGAAGTGATGACAGAGAATTTTTTTTTAAATAGTAAATAATCTAACAGGGCATGCCAAGGGTGATGACTTTCATTCAACAGGCAATGATGCTGCAGGAAAAATAATATACCTAATTTGGGAAGTAACATCATCTGATTTGGGGTTTCAGAAGATAAATTGATGAACAGGTAAGAATAGGAAACCATTAAGGAGCTTATTTTAGTAAGAGGGATTAGAAGCCGTGACATAAATACTTTCAAGGTGTTATTATTGGCCATGGAACCTAGAAACAAGCAAATGTCCATGCCAGTTCATACCAAACATTTTAGCTAAGTTCCCAGGAGCTTCAATCAATGAGAACTATTGGGCCAGGGTATCATTTTTTCCAGACTGGACATCCGAAATGGTTAAGAAACCATCTCAGCTTGTTGCTCTGTTTTTAGTCTTCCTCCTATACCTTCCCAATCTGTTCTTACTTTGCCTAAGACATATTTTTATCTACTTAAGGAAACAGAGTGACTATCTCTTAAATCAAGTAAAAGTCTCTGTAATTACCTTATATATCTGCCCCTATGCATAAATCCCATCTTTTCCCCAGGAAGCCATAATGTAGCATTCAGAAAATATTTTTAGTCCCACATCATGCATGTGTCCATGCTGATTGCACACCCAGCATTATCTTTTCCTTGGCATTTACACATCTAATCTCTACTTATTTGGGCTGAAGCTGCAGCCCTATCAAGTCTATGAAATCACCTCCTACTACCCATATGTATGAGTGTTCTGATGCTGAAGTTCCATTGTACAGTACTAACAAATTATCACAATTTAGCACTGAAAAATTCCAAGTTCACTTGTTATTATGTGGAACAATTAAAATGGAATCTCACATTTATTTCCATCTCTAGAATGAATTGTATTTGTTTGTAATATTGTCAGTAGGTAGAGAAAAAAATGGCTTAGTACCAGGATATACAATTTAAAAGACCTTTACAAACTCTGATCCTTTAGCTTTTGCTGCATAACAGTTTTTGCCTCACATGGTTTCAGCATTCCAGAACACATTTTGGAATTCACAGGGCAATCTAGACTTTCCCTAGATATTTCCTTTGAGCACACTATAAAATTCACCACACAGGGTTAGGGATTGCAGACAAGATACCTTTGATTGGAGATCATCAATAATCAGCTTTGACTTCCACCTATTCTCCGGAAACGTGATTTAAACAGACAATCAGGAAGCCCCAAGGGGCTAGGCATGAAAGCTATGAGAATCCACAGATTGGCAGAAATATTTTCTCACACATCCCTAACATTGTCATAGCCATCCTATGCTACATATAGGCAGCTGGTATCTTAACACATGAACAGAGAAAATGATGGTCATGGCTCCTTACAATGCTGGCTTCTTATAGGGAGAGCTCAAGGGTCAAACTGCAAATATTTGGCAATGTGAAACATTCTAATAGAAACACATTTAGAGGGGACAAGTCTTGGTAGGAAGGAAAGCTGGAGACGACAGAAGATATACTACTGACATATAAAAAATTGACAGTGCAGAATAGATACAAGTCTAAGGATATCAAGAGTGATGTGGGTCTTCATACCCACTGCCTTGAAGGCAGGCTGATGTACCATAGGCAGGATGCACTTGATGACTCTTGTCAGAATCACCTTCTACCCGTCTTCAACTTGGTGCTGAAGCCCCTGAAGATCTTGAGATTGCTGTTTAAATTTGACTTCCATTTGCTGCATTCTTCTTGTAGGTTTCTTAGTTCATGTTTGCCTGCCCATCTTTAAGGAACTCAGACTATAACATGCATTTTGCTTTTGGGCCTCACACACACACACATATATATGGCACATATATAATTTTATTTTCTGGCCTAGAATTTATTTTTGTTATGATCATTCATCCACGGTGTGATGAAAAAGAGGACCAGAACCAAAGTTAACAAAAATGTAGACAATTAATGTAACTGTAATATATAATCAATTCTGGTTATCTGTAATAGTTCCATAGAGTCACCAAGATTATTGAATTATCAAATACTGAGGCATTGTTCCTAGTGGAAATAGTTATATTCCTTGAACATCTATTCACCACATTTAAAATGACCAATCAGCACATAATCTTGTTGTGTGTTTCTGTTTAAAGACACCTTGTTTAATATATAGTTTTGATTCATTAACATTGAACTCAAAGGCAACAGTACCGTAACTCATGCCTCAGCATAGCTTAGCTAACATAATTCTTTTCTGTTAGGCACACCACACTTGTCTTCTGCTGGGCATACTAGACAGTGCTTCAGCACTACAACTGGGGGCCAATTTAAACAACAACATCAATAAACAGCATGAAAATGTGAAAACTGTGAGGCTAAATAGACCACAATAAAGGATACATTTATATCATGAGAGCTGAAAGAAGAGTGTTGCCTTTTTGACACCAGCTAAGAACACGTACACTAGGTGACTCAAATTTTTTGGCACTCTGTGCATGCCCACGAATGAAGAAAGTGCCAGGAGAATTGACTTGGGGGATATAAATAAATTGTAGTGAGTAGGCAAATTCACAAATATAGATTTCATGAATAATGAGGATCAACTGTATGTGAAAGAAGTCAGCGGTTTCATCTTGTCATATTTAGACTTGCAGAAAATCTGTTGGGCGTTTATAATTATGCAACAAGTTTCCAAGTAAGAGAATAGAGGAGAAAAGTGTTGGGGTCAGTTGTTATAGCAGGGATAATTGATACTGTACCAAATCATATCGGCAAATCACTTGGAAGAAAAGAGTGAAATTTAGGAAAGCAAAACATGTACTGAGAATTGAAAACACTAATTGATAAAGAATCAGATAAAGCTTTTTATCTGATAAAGCATCCAGATTACTTTCTTAAAGAGGGTATATAATATTTTAGACTGTGATATGATAGGACTTAATGTTAAATATTCCCAGAAAGAGTTATCCTAATGCTGAAATCAAAGGCTCCCTTTAGCTTGGTGATTTCTCCATACTGACATAAGGTTACCTGTGCCAGAGTTCCAGATTCCAAATCTCAAACCTTGAATTTCTGGTTATGCTTCTGATGCTCATTCTTGCTCTGCTTAACTGCATTATGTCCCTGTTTCTCTCTGGTCACATTTCTCTCTGTGTCACATTGTCCAATGGTAGAACATAAAGCATGCATTACCCTTTTGCCATTATATCTAATATTTCTACCATGCCCCCCAACCGAACCCCAGCTGCAGATCCTTCACTGTCATTAGGCCCACCAGGGGACTTTTCATTACTTTATCTAAGATGCTAGGTTCTTAGTCTTGCATACTTTGATTGAAGACTGCTATAACTTTTAAACATAGAATTTAGGCTGCTCACTAAAATTTGTGTTTTCGTCCCAAGCAGTCTTCACAAGTCTCTTGGTGCCTTTTTCCTGAATTGGGTGAATCAATGCCAGCGTTTTACCCACCAAAATCCTAAGATAAAAATATATAAAAGACTTTTGAATTCTGTACTACAATTCCAAATAATAAAAATCTACTCATGCTGACTTTTGCACCTATGAGATCAATGCCAGTTATATAGCATATTAATTTGGTGAAGGTTGTAAACTCTTCTGTGTTTAACAACCATTTATTCTCCATGCCTTCTAGGGTCACCTCTTTTACGGTAATGCTCTTCAAACTCTCCTATCTCACTGTCCTTTCATTTTTTTTTAAATCCTTGTGAACTAAGATACTAATTCATCTCTAACTTCCTGATCATTTTTTGCCTTTCTCAGTATGAATGCTGACCAAGCCATGTTTCATGATCCCCCTCATGAGCTAAATATTTCCATGCAGCTTTGTTTTCCTTTGCCTCTTCAACTATTTATTGCCTCCCTCACAGTCATTTTCTCTAACTATACTGCATCCATTTTCAACAGCACTGCCCTAAATATGTGCATTCAACCAGCCATCAGAGTTTTGCTAGCAGCATCCCATCCCTATCGATCAAATATATGAAAATGATGCATTCCTAATGAAGAGTTGGTTTGTGCCAGTTAGCACTCTTTTTTAATTGTCAGATCAAATATTGTATTCAAAAGAACAACAGTGTATTAGCTCCTCCACTCCTTTACTTCCACACTTTATTTAGCACTTTATCCTTAATTTCTTACTACCAGCCCAAGTCCTGTTGCTTTGCATTTCTCAATAATCATACAGCAAGCGCAAGCACTTGCTTAATGCATTTCATAAATATTTGGTACTTTGTGGTTGTGGTCTAAACTTTCCAGATTATTTACTGAAAAAATATTCAGTGTAATCTCATGCTGTCCTGAATTTCAGACCATCACTAACACTAATTCTTTTTGCCTGGTCCTGCCCTATTAAAATAGGCAGCATAATGAATAGCAAAAAATACTGCTTGAGGACTATTTTCCTCAATTAACCTCTCTGGGTGCTGACAAAATTAGAAGAGTTTTATTAGCTCATTCCAAGTTGGATAAGCTATGGATCTAGAAGCATTCCCTTTATATTTCAAAACATTTGAGAACAATTATTACCTACTATCTAGAGTAAAACCAAAACCAAACATAAGTATACATTGAGAGCCTATAATGCATCAGACACTACATAGCAACAGTATGCTTTAACAGCCTCACAAAACTGCTGTAATTAAATATTTTTATTGGTTCTTACAAATTAGAAAATTTATACTCAGAGAAGTTAAAAATATAATGATTAAATACATAAGCCACATCTGGACTGTATGAATCCAAACCTCATGCTTTTTTAGATCCTCCATAACTTCTGTGCTAATATTCAGGCTTGATCAGCAAGACTTTGAATAATCATAGCTCGTTGATTATAAGTCTTAAATCTATCCAGCACGGTATCTGTAGAATGGTAGTATATATATGGCTACTACAAATAAATCCCAAAACATACAAATGTTTAATTTATCAAAGCTTCCATGATAAAATTAAAATAACTTATTTTATACTATATAATAATATAACAAATTAGGCTATATGAATAAGTTAATAGTGGCCGGGTGTGGTGGCTCACGCCTGTAATCCCAGCACTTTGGGAGGCCGAGGTGGGTGGATCACGAGGTCAGGAGATCGAGACCATTGTGAAACCCCGTCTCTACTAAAAATACAAAAAATTAGCCGGGCGCAGGGGTGGTCGCCTGTAGTCCCAGCTACTCGGGAGGCTGAGGCAGGAGAATGGCGTGAACCCAGGAGGCGGAGGTTGCAGTGAGTCACGCTACTGCACTCCAGCCTACGCAACAGAGCGAGACTCCGTCTCAATAAATAAATAAATAAATAAATAAATAAATAAATAAGTTAATAGTATACAGTTTTAGCTTTATGGACTTGCCATTAATTAATTGACACTGTTTTTTGGAATATTCACTTCTCTATCTTTGTAATCAGTTCAAATATTCCAATGTTACAGCCTCACCTTCTAGACATGGTGACAGATAACTAAGTTGAAGATACCAATGTTTGCAGTTGCTAAAAGTTTCCTCTGCTATACTTTATCAGACCTTATAGATACCCAGTATTTTGAGTCAAGTTTTGGTAAACCTACTGAACATCTCAATAGGGTATCTTATAAGCATCTCTATTCTAATTTATACATCAAACGTTTCTGGTATCTGGTCTTTTGAAGACAGCGTACCAATGGGTCTTGTTTCTCTATCCAGCTTGCCACTCTGTGTCTTTTAATTGGGGCATTGAGCCCATTTACATTTAATATTAGTATTGATATGTGTGAATTTGATTCTGTCATCATAATGTTAGCTGATTATTTTGCAGACTTGTTTATGTGGTTGCTTTATGGTGTCACTGGTCTGTGTACTTCAGTGTGTATTTTGTAGTGGCTGGTAATGGTCTTTCCTTTCCATATTTAGTGTTTCCTTCAGGATCTCTGGTAAGGTATGTCTGGTGATAACAAATTTCCTCAGCATTTTTTTGTCTAAAGAGGGTCTCAATTCTTCTTCACTTATGAAGCATAGTTTAGCTAGATATGAAATTCTGGGTTGAAATTTCTTTAAGAATATCAAATATTAGCTCTCAATGTGTTCTGGCTTATAGGATTTCAGCTGAGAGGTCCACTGTTAGTCTGATGGGCTTCCCTTTATAGGTGACCTGCCTTTTCTCTCTACGTGCCTTTTAGATTTTTTTCTTTATTTCAACCTTGAAGAATCTGATGGGTGTGTCTTGGTGATAATCTTCTATCGAAGTGTCTTACTGGAGTTGTCTGCATTTCCTGAATTTGAATGTTGGCCTCTCTAGCTCTGTTAGGGATCTCATGGATGATATCCTGAAATATGTTTTCCAAGCTGGTTTACAATTGCAACAAAAGCAAAAATTGACATGTGGGGTCTAATTAAACTACAGAGCTTCTGCAAAGCTTCTGCACTCAAAGAAACTATCAATAAACAACCTACAAAATGGAAGAAAAGTTTTGCAAACTATGTATCTGACAAAGGCCTAATATACACCAGCTATTAGGAACTTAAACAAATTGAGGCAACCCCATAAAAATGTGGGCAAAGGACATGAGCAGACACTTTTCAAAAGAAGACATACATGAGGCCAACAATCATACGAAAGAAAGCTCGACATCACTGAACATTAGAGAAATGCAAATCAAAACCACAATGGGATACCATCTCACACCAGTCAGAATGGCTACTATTAAAAAGTCAAAAAATAACAGGGGCTAATGTGGTTGTAGAGAGAAAGGAATGTTTATACACTATTGGTGGGAGTGTAAATTAGTTCAACCATTGTGGAAGACAGTGTGGCGATTCCTCTAGGACCTAGAGATGGAAATGCCATTCAACCCAACAATCCCATTATTTCTCTTCTCTTTGTTCTCTAGTTCTTTCTGTTGTGTTAGTTTGTTAACTTGAGAACCAGTATTGTTAAAATGGCCATATGACCCAAGGCAAGTTATAGATTCAATGCCATTCCTATTAAACTATCATTGACATTCTTCTCATAACTAGAGAAAAACTATTTTAAAATTCATATGGAACCAAAAAAAAATGCCCAAATAGCCAAGGCAATCCTAAGCAAAAAGAACAAAACTGACGGCATCATGCTACCTGACTTTATATTACAGGGCTACAGTAACCAAAACAGATTGGTACTGGTACAAAAAAACCACATAAACTAATGTAACATAATAAAGAACCCAAAAGAGGACCACACACCTACAACTATCTGAGCTTCAAAAATCCTAACAAAAACAAGCCATAGGGAAAGGATTCTCTATTCAATAAATGGTGCTGGGATAACTGGCAGCCATATGCAGAAGATTGAAATGGGACCCCTTTCTTGTACCATATACAAAATTAATTCAAGATGGGTTAAAGGCTTTAAGACTCAAAACTATAAAAAACCTGAAAGACAACCTAGGCAATACCATTCAGGACATAGAAACAGGCAAAAATTTCATGACGAAAATACCAAAAGCAGTTGCAACAAAAGCAAAAATTGACAAATAGAATCTAATTAAACTAAAGAGCTTCTGCAAAGCAAAAGAAACTATCCTCTATTGGTTGGAGTGTAAATTAGTTCAACCATTGTGGAAGATAGTGTGGTGATTCCTCAAAGACCTAGAGGCAGAAATAACATTCAACCCAGCAATCCCATTACTGGGTATATACCCAAATGAATACAAATTGTTCTATTATAAAGACACATGCACACACATGGTTATCGCAACACTATTCACAACAGCAGAGACACAGAATCAACCTAAATGCCTATCAATGATAGACTGGATAAAGAAAATGTGGTACATATACACAGTGGAATACCATGAAGCCATAAAAAGGAATAAGATCATGCCTTTGCAGGGACATGGATAGAACTGGAGGCCATTATTCCTAAAAGAGTAACACAGGAACAGAAAACCAAGTACCACATGTTCTCACTTATAAAGGGGAGCTAAATGATGAGAACACACACTGGGGCTTTTGGATGGTAGAGGGTGAGGGAAGGGAGAGGGTCAGGAAAAATAACTAATACATACTAGGTTTAATACCTAGGTGATGAAATAATCTGTGCAGTAAATTCCAGTGACACAAACTAACCTACGTAACAAACCTGTGCTTTTACCCATGTACTTAAAATAAAAGTTAAATTTTTTTAAGTGATAAAAATAAGTCAACCAATATTTTTGGATGAACAGGAAAAATATTAAGAATGAAACTTATGGAAGTACTCTATTTCTGCCACAGTAAGGATATAATTACCTTGTTTTACAAATAAGAACAGAAGAAAAGCTGAAACTCAATGAGTTAAGCATCTAACACAGTAGAAACATAATGAAAAATAAGTAGAACATAGAAAATTTAAAGAGCCTAAGTTAATAAAAAAAGATATTCCTAATATAATGGAAATTAATAACAAAACCAAACACTGATTCTTTGACAAGATTATTAAAATTGATCTTCATATTTGATTAAGAAAAATATATTCTATAATGAATGAAAAGAATCTTACATATCCTGAAGATGTTAAAATACTATTTTGAATAACTGTTAATAATTGAAACTTTGAAAAAATTTCTAGAAAATAAAACTTCAAAAATTGACACAGGCAGAATTTGAAAACCTATGTTTAGCTGACATCATCACCAAGTTGTATTTAACATTCATATAAAAATAAATGCAGTATTTGCCATAAACTTCCAGGTGACTACATATGAGTGTATATTCCAGAACTCATTTTATGAAGCCAGGATATTCTATAAAACATTGTCAAAAATGACAGAAGAATGGAAAATATCTGTTTAATCTTACTCATAAACATAGCTGCAAAATTCTTAAGCAAAATATTATGAATCAAGTAATAAATAGCATAATTTATTGTGTAAATATGGGTTTACCAGAGTTTTATTATTAAAAATTAGTCAATGTAATTTATAAAAGGATAAAAAGATACAACATGACAATATCAAATTATGTAGAAAAAACACCTATTGAAAAAATTCAACATAATTTTAAGGCAAACTTATGATTTTGAGAACAAAACAAATTTTTGGAAACTTGGAGTTAGGAGATATCCTTTATTTGATAGAGTTTTCACAACCATCATAATTAATAGTGAAACATTGAAAGATTCGATTAACATCAACAATGTAAAACAATGAAATTTTGTTTGGTTTTAGGTGAATATTAAATAGTAAATCAAGAAGAAATAATAAAATTTAAAATTCAGCGTTTATCAGCCAACATAGTAAAAACTTATTTCAGTCAAAAAATACCAATACAATTCATCCTCCCTTAGCCACAGCTTTCACATCTGGAGATATTAATCCAAACACGGGTGGAAAACATTTAAAATAAAAACAAGTAAAATTATAAACAAAGAAAACACAAATTTTAAAAAGCATACAGGGTAATAACTACATAGCATTTACATTGTATTAGATATTTTAAGTAACCTAGAGATGATTTAAAATATATAAGAAGATACATATAGGTTATATACATATACTATGAAATTTTAAGTCATGGACTTGAGCATCAGAGGGTTTTGGCATTGGGACAGGAGTGCTGAAACCAATCTTCCAGGAGTACCAAGAGATAACTGTAGATGCAAAAAATAGTGGGTGAAAGTTTCATGAAGAACAGTATTTTCCTATCTCAAAATATTTCCTCACAAAAATGCATTTTAATTATAAAGGGAAAAGAAGGGTAATTTTGTTTCACTTGAAAACCTGGCAAATATCTCCTTAATCAAGTCACCTGTTAACTTCAGAAGGTAATGGGCAAATCAAAATTGTAGACCACACAATGGGATGCAATGAGAAGAGTATAACAACACTTCTGGGATGTTCTTTCAAAAATGTATTATCTGAATGGTAATCATGAGAAAACATGAAGAATATTATTCAAACCTACTTGCCTGTCATCTTCAAAAGTGTCAGTATCATGAAAGTCAAAGAAAGATTGAAGAATTCTTCCAAATCAAAGGAGCCGAAATAAATACAACAGTTCAGTGTAGCTTTTGATCCTGGGTTGGATCTTTTTCAATAAATGACATTAATGTGATAACTGGCAAAATTTTTACACAGTCTATAGATTACATACCAGTAATGAACCATTGTCAGCTTCTTCATTTAGATGGTTATATTACAGTTATATAAGAGAATATTCTTGGTTATAGAAAAAATAAACTGAAGTAATTGGGGATGATGGGATATCATGTCAATAAGGTACTTCTCAATGGATCAGGGCTAACAAAGGTCTTTATACTAGCCTCCCAACCTTTCTGGGAGTTTGAAAACATTTTAAATACAAATAAATAGTGGTCAAATGGTCCCCAAAGTTTAACAAGATATGTCTGCCAGTTTGGCAATAATTAAAAAGTTTAATAATACCAAGTACTAATGATGCTATAGAGCAATACAAAGTCTCATATGTTGTCTTTGGATGTGTACATTGGCTAAATCATGTTAGAAAATAAGTTGGAATTGGCCGGGCGTGGTGGCTCACACCTGTAATCCCAGCACTTTGGGAGGCCGATGTGGGCGGATCATGAGGTCAGGCGATGAAGACCATCCTGGCTAACACAGTGAAACCCCGTCTCTACTAAAACTACAAAACATTAGCCGGGCGTGGTGGTGGGCACCTGTAGTCCCAGCTACTCGGGAGGCTGAGGCAGGAGAACTGCGTGAACCCGGGAGACGGAGCTTGCAGTGAGCCAAGATCATGCCACTGCACTCCAGCCCAGGCGACAGAGTGAGACTCCGTCTCAAAAAAAAAAAAAAAAACAAAAAACAAAAAGAAAAGAGAGAAAAAAAAGAAAATAAGTTGGAATTAATGTGGTGAATTTGAAGATATGCAAACACTATTGCCCTGCTATGGTAGGCAGAACTCTAGATGTAGAATTCATGACCTAGAACTCATGACCTTTGGTCCTTATTACTCCCATGATTATGTTAACTTACATGGCAAAAGGGATTTTAC
The DNA here is from genome assembly GCF_029289425.2 of Pan paniscus. Classification (NCBI taxonomy): domain Eukaryota; kingdom Metazoa; phylum Chordata; class Mammalia; order Primates; family Hominidae; genus Pan; species Pan paniscus. The sequence goes on along the minus strand of NC_073261.2, from coordinate 44,652,009 downwards.
AGATGCATTTAGATTTACTAATCAGTGTTCTTAGGATGGGGAAATTATCTAGGTGGGTGGTGAAATCACCCATGACCCCATTAGAGTAAAGTTTTCTCCAGCAGGTGGCCGAAGAAGATTCAGAGCATGACGAAGATTTAAAAGAGGGATGTTCTTTCCGGTAAAAATACATACACATCATGACATGGTACTGTGACTAGTCTCCCGGGCCTGAGAGAGGCTCCTAACCACCTTAGGAACCTCAGTCCTACCACCACCAAGAACTAAAGCAAAATCTTCCAAAAGGCAAGCTCAATTAATACCTTGATTATGGCTTTATAATATCCTGAGTAGCAAACCCAGGTGAGTGAATGCAGGTTTCTGAACTGTAAAATTGTGGGATAAGAAATTTGTGTAGGTTTAAACCCCTAAGTTTGTGATAATTTTTGACATAGAAATAGAAAATTAATATACCAGGCTCCCCACCTCTAAGTATATAACAAAAAGAAATTTCTGAGCATGAAAATCATTGTACTCGTGTAGTATATATGTGTGTGCATATATATTTATTTATACATACATGAATGACATTGTTCTAATATCTAAAAATAGAAAAAAACCCATAGCTGTATATTCATATATTCATATAAACCCATATATTCATTCAATGCAATACTTCTTCACTGAAAGTAAATAAATTTTATCTACAAAAAAAGTGTGGGTAATCTTACAATGTTAGGTGAAAAAAGAAAGACATAAAATATATATAATATGAATCAATTTGCATAAAGTTAAAAAACACACAAAACCAAGCTATGTTTTTAGGGGTGTTTTTATAGCATCCCTATGAACTAAAGCAAGGAAATGATATACACAAAAATCAGCATAGTGATTTTTTTAATTGTGGCATATACAGTTCTTTGTGTTTGCAGATAATGTAACAAACACAAAGAAAATTATAACTATGGCAAAAATATTTCAAGGAATTGTTTTTAAAGTCTAGTATTAAAGGAGTATACTGGAATCTTAAAAAATTTAAGGACTTTTTGATTTAAGGAATTCCATACTTGGGATATTAGGCAGGTCATTTGGACTCAGCATATTTCTCTATCCCCAACAGTTACATGCCAGTGATGAAAATTCTACCATTGTTGCCTTTTCATTTAGACTTTCCCTCTCTGTGATTCTAAAATAGGAATGCTTGCAACAATAAAATATTAAACTAATCTTTCCGTATCCAGAATAACAGAATCACTTTTCTGAAGATGAATAGTTAAACCTCAAACACTAAATACCTATTGGATATTAGATACTGAGATGATACAGCGGCAGCAAATTGAAAAAATATGGGTTTCAGCAAGGTAAAGAAAATTGACTTAAAAGGGCCATTGATCACATTCAGGAGGTATTTTACAGCATCATATCCCAATTTTGGATTTCCTCCCTTTGTTCTAATATACATACAAAGTTTGGGCGAGAAGAGTTCTTAATGTAAGAAATACTGGATGAAAGAAATACTGAAAAAAGGTAGTTGACTATGTGGCTATATGTCAATATGGGCCTCAACAATGAATTTACTTTTGGAAAAGGAAATGAATGACAACAGAACAGAGAATACAGGCTTTAAATTTTCTTCCACAAAGAAGTGCTATTTACAATATAAAAACACAATATAGAAACAGAGGAAAAACATAGGAATGTTCTTTACAATCTCCCTCCCTGTAAAGCTATGAACAAAAAAAATTTGCTTTCAATGATTTATACTATCAAGCTTTTAAATATCTTTACCAGCTCCAGAATTGTTCATCTACAATCACATTTATGTTGATAAAGGCAAGCAGATGGTTAGGAAATCATATGATTAACAGCATGCTAAAATAGTTATCAGGATGAATGAACAGTTAATTACCCATTGTTAGATGTATATTCCCCTATGAAAAATATACTATGACAATTTTCTTAAAAATTTCAGGAGGGCCTTTTAGACAAGGCATTGTAAATCCCCCAGGGGACAGGATAACAAGATGGGTGGAAGTTTATAGGAGGAAGACAAGTTGCAACCCCTTGGCTCGTCTGTTAATCCAGTACTCAGAGCAGCTTCTCCTTTCATTGCAATATATATTAAGGTTATACAGGGAAACAGTCTGATGAAGTAATTAAAAGGTCGAGACATAGTGACATAAGCCTGTAGTCTTAGCTACTTGGGAGGCTGAATCAAGAGGATTGTTTGAACCCAGGAGTTCAAGGCTGCAGTGAATTATGATCACGACACTGCACTCCAGCCTGGGCAACAGAGTAAGACCTTGTCTCTAAAAATAATTTTTGTAAATAACTGTTTTTAAAGGTTAGGATATAATGCTTTTTAAAAAGGAGTTAAACTTTTTTCTCTAGCAATTGCCTACTCTAACTTATATGAAGTCCCTAGCTATGACACTCAAACTAAAAAAAGCTGGGATTCATGGGCTAATTTTCCCAGGTGAAGCACAGGGCTGAGTCTCAACTTTATGAGTCAAGAAACGTGTTACTGTCCTTGTACTCAGAGATAATGAATGTGAGGTAACATTCCTTGGAAAACTGAGTCTCATGTTCTTGACTCAACCTGTTTTTTTTTTGTTGTTTTTTTTTAATCTGGGAAATCTATCAGCAAAACAAAATTGAGATTCTGAAGGTGTTTTTGGTGTGAGTGGATGAGTCATGGGTATTAGCAAACTTGGTGGCCTAGCAAAGTCAGGAGGAAGAAGGACTTAGTTTTTAGCATTCCCAGGACACATTGTTTCCTTGTAGCCAAAACCTGCTGTCCTACCTCAGGGTAAGTCTAGGAAGACTAGCAGGGTAGATGGAAGATCTGTCAGCACCTCAAGGCTCTGGGCTAGGTGGACTGTGACCTCAGTCTGGAAGAATCTGCTATAATTCTGGGACAACTCTGCTCTCTCAATTCTTTTTCTCAAGTTATTCTCTTTCTCACTTCTGTCATGCCTTTCCCTTCATTGCTAATCACTGCTGAAAATGAAAGCTCGGACACTATCCTGCTATTTGTGCTTTCAGCCTTTCCCTGAGGTAATTAGGCATAGTCTCTACGTGAATGTGGGAAAATAAGAGAATATGTATGGAACATCGAGAAGAAGTAAAACAAAAAACATAAATTAATAAGTTGAGTGGATAGGTCTTATGCCTAGAATTCATGTTAGGGCCCACAGCCGAATGCAAATTATTCCACATTCTAAAGTCAACTCTAAATGTGACCTGTCTTCTCCCCCTATGCTGCGAAAGCCCTGCCACAGAGCATCGTCAAAGATAGTGATTACAAAATAATAATAAATTCCGTAGTCAGACTGCACTGAGTTGAAACTGCACAATAAATCAGTAACAGATCTGTCCAATTAACAATGAGCCAAATATTTAATTTCATCACCCCTGTAACTTATTCTTGTTTATGAGGTCATTTCACATCCAAAATATAGAATCTACACACAACATGCTTAGATAGCTATCTATTACTATGGCAAGAACTGCCTTAATTGGTTATATTTACACTGATTTAAACAATGGAATTGTCTGGCTGATGAACTGCAAAATGAGGATTCTGCCCAGGTTTGGCCAAATGCTAATGGTGGGCTTGTCATTTATTAACTTCTGTAAATCCCAGAGAAAAAGGGAGAGTGTTTGGCATGTAAATAACATTGGCAGATTTAGCAAATAAAAATGCAGAATGCCTAGTTAAATTCAAATTTCAGATAAACAGCTTTTTTTTTTTAAAGAATAAGCATATTGCAAATATTGCCTGGAATGCATTTATACCACCAAATTAGATTTTGTTTATTTGAAACTTCAATTTAACTGGATGTCTTTTATTTTATCTACCAATTTTACATGTAAGATATCCCTTGTCATCAAACTTTTTTTTCACTGAAGATTTATCTACAAGTGGAACCAACTGTATCAGTAAGAAGCAAAGCATAAATTGCTTTTTGAATATATTTGTTGGAGCTGGATAGAAGAAACATATGAAATGTCATACTCATTGAAACCATAATATAGTATGATCTGATGTTTCAAGTTCTACCAATAATAGTTCATTTCTTTGTTGCTTTTATCAGGATTCCTTTCTAAATGTAAACTGTGGTAGGTAGCAGTTAATGAATTCCTGGTGCAACTGAATGTTAAAAGTGAAATTCACTTTTGTGTCAATTTCAGCTAAGTTCCACAGATGCCAAAACAGAGTGAGTATTTATATAGATGTATGGTGATCATCATCTATGTAGGTTTAGTAAAACAGCCTGAAATCAGTTCAGTAACGATTAGCCTAATCCCCATGTTGAGAGCATAAGATTAAGCTCAAGTAGCTGGGGAAGAGAATATTTTTGTGGGGAGAGTTCTAAGTATGCAGTAAATCTTTCTCCCATCTAAGTATGCAGTAAGTCTTTCTCCCATGGAAATGGTGGGGATTTGCTTTCTCTCATTTCAGCCTTAGTGAAAAGATTGCAGGAGATTTTTTTTAGAGAGCATCATGTGTTCTCTTGGAGTGGACTTCCATGAGACGTGAGCATTACAAAATAAATAAAGTAGAAAGAAAAAGACTACCATTGTGAGGCTGGCTAAAGTGGTCTGTGGAAGCAGGTTGTAAGATTATTTGGGGAAAATAAATATTCTTTGACTGAAAGCAGGACACAATTTCATGTTTCTAGGGAACCAGATGTGGTAGGTGTATTAGCCAGAGGAAGTTTTAAAAGCTGGAGAGGTTTTTCTGCAAAGGGTGAATTCATTAGAGGTTCATTAGAGGCTGAGGGGAGGTAGCAGGTAGACAACCGAAAAAAAGAGACTTTGGCCGTTTTCTAGGTGGTACCAGCTAGAGGTGTTCAAAAGCAGAACTCTGAGTCATCCAGGAAAGCACTAGGAAAGGCAGATACAGCTTCAAGCAGTGGCCAAGGGGAAAGCCAGCTCAAAGACTATCAGTCTCGCCAGACATTTTCTGGACTTACCTCTGAATATTTCCTCTCTCAATCCTGCAGAAAGAGGACCACTTAGTGAATGGGAGAAGGTGAAAAGAGGTTGTCATAGGTAGTGAAATAGAAAATAATGTAATCATAGTTCATCACCAAAGTCAGTTGCCACCTGATATAGGCCCAAGAGGTCAGGGGAACTTCAAGTGCAACACTGAACTTCTGACTATTCTACAGAAATAAATATTTCAAATACTGATTGAGCCCATTCTTGGATAAAAGTTGCCAAAATATTATATGAGTAACTGGAGATATTCTGCCACCTGCCCAAGATACATTATGCTAATTGATGAGGAGTAAAGGGCAGATTTAGTACATTTGTAAGGTATGAGACATTTCTGTTTGACATCTAGAGCAGGGGTCAACTAACTTTTTCTGTATAAGGCCAGATAGTAAATTAATGTTTTAGGCTTTGGGGGCCAAGAAAAAAAATGAGGCTATTACGTAGGTGTTTGTAACAACCATTAAACCATATTTTTACTGAATGTTTATTAACAAATTCAGAATATAACAAGAATTTAGTAATTTTTTGGTAATACACACCTATAAGTGAGGAGAATTGAATTCTTTTTGGGTGGATAACATTTTGCTTAATTGGGCTTCAATGTTAGTGTTCTTTACTATCAAATAGATTACAGAGGTTCATCTGTAAAATCAGTTCTTAGCTCATGAGCTGCACATAAACAGGCAGTGGAATAGATTTGGCCTGCATGCTATTTGCTTACCCCTCTTAAAAAGCCCCAATTCTTTCATCAAAATGGTTACAACTGGACATGTGTAGTTTCTCCAGGTTTCCCCTAGGTGAAGGTTTGAATGCAAATAAAGCCATCAGGCACTGGGGCGTGAGTAAGCCAAGTGCAATGTAAAAGGAAGTGTTCAGCTCTCTGGCAGAGAGGGAAAAACTGTGGACATGAGGGACATCTCACTTTCCCTGCTCCTGGTGATTTCTCTTGCGGTAATAACCCTCCATAGTGATCTTTCTGCATTTGCACCTGCCCAAAGTACCACTGACACCAAAATTAATCAAAGAGAATGAATTTTCCAGAAGGGAAGAACTACCACAAAGATGCTCCTCTTATGAAAGGAAGCAGCCAAGTCACTTGTTCCATAGATTATTTTTCCCCTGTCTTTCTCCTTAAAATTAGTCAAGTTAAATTGATGCCATTTGTAAAGACACTGACATAAGTAAATGAGAAACTTTGCAATAGAGTTGATCGATAGCTGAAATTATGTTAATTTTTCTCTGAAATGGAGATGAGATTTCTTCAGCAGAAAACATACTACTCCATATAATATTCCATTTACTTCTGTGACAGTTTAGCATGTTCAATACTTTTCTCTGGAGTTGTGTACCCAACACTGAAAATTCCACAATTTAGTGATAAAACTTGATTCAGTGCTAACCCAGCGAGGTGGTAGTTATTGCTTTGCGGAGATGAAAGGATTTTGTTATTGTTTTCTGGAATAGAAAATGAGAAAAAAAAAAAAACAAAACATAAACTCAACAGGAGCTCTGAGAAATACTGACATGTTATTATAAATCATTATGTGAGGCAGAAAGCAAGGCAAAGCCATGAAATCTTCCCTAGATTCCTTCATTTGGGTTGAGAAGCTATTTGGCTTGCTTTGATACATTCCTAATGTAGTGTGAAAATGGGTTTACTAGATATATAGGACATCATCTGGTTACCTTTAAAACAGAAGAAAATTCCCTGGGAATCACTTCACAGTCTTTTGGGAAACCCTATATGATGCTCAGTACCAGTTACTTGAAGGGGTTAAGGAGACAATCCCTACCTTTCGGCAGTTTTACACATTCAGAATTTCTCAGACTTCCTTGACCCTTTCAAACTGGGGATGCCAATTATCCTATTAGATGTAAACAAGGATCCAATCACAGGGAGCAGAGTGGGAGATATTAGCTTCTATGTCATCTACTAGCCTAGTTGAAGGAAGCTAAAGGTCATTTGTAAACCTCCTGTTAACTTCTAGAAGGCCTGAGGATGGTTGCAATCTCTGGAGTCACAAGGGCCTTTTTTACAGATGACCAGCTGGTTAAAAGGAAAAAAAAAAAAAGGAAAAGAAAAAACTGTTATTAGCTTTTTAAATGATAGTGTAACGAGGCTTGGTGAGACAAGAAATGCTAATGTGTCTATAGTAGAGAATAATGTAAATAAAAATTAATCAGAAATGTACTAAAACCCCTGAAAAATTAAAATCTAAGAAATTTTGTCAAATATGGATTCAAATATATTAGTAAACAAAATAATTCACTGAACTTTACACTTTGGATTTTGCAAATGCATTTTGAATGTCTACCATTTATACATATTATATTAAAAATCAATTCACTCACAGAAAGCTAGAGTCAAGAAGGGACCTTTGAAGTCATTGGGGTCAGCATGTCTCTGGCCTCTGTGAAATAAATGTCAGTGGCATTCCCCAGTCACATGTTATACAAAAATCTTCACACATATTATGCCTCATTTTACTGTTCAGAGAACTAAGTGGAGAGGAATTGTATTACAGCAGAGATATCACAGCATAGCTTTTAGAAGTTCAATGCTTAGAATTAATTAGACTGACTCAAATCCTGGTTCCACCACTTGACCACTGACAGATCTTGAGAGTTTTAAAAAATCTCCATCAGCATCTATTTGGTTTCCTGTTAAAAGAAAAAAGCACATAGCTCTATTTACCCCCAATAAATATTGTGGGAAAAATGGTGAATTTACCACCTGTGCATGATTTTGCTTGCTTTTCTAGTTGATTTTAAATACTCTATTAGTAAAAATATTGACCTTTATGTTTCTAAATCTTGCAAATGTGTTTATCATGATAGTTGGCATGGAAATTTATGATTAAAAATATGGATTCTATATTCCAAACTGTTTCTGCTCTTTCTCCTTTGATGTTACCCTCTGTTTCTTCCAAGAATCAAAAGAATTCTGAAAAGATCTGTACAATTAAAGTTTACAGTCTAGTTCCCAGATTGACCATTTATCAATTTTGTGGCTTGGTTACCAAATTAATTTCTCTAATTTTGATTTCCCCATCCATAATGTAGTAACAATAAGACTTATATTACTACAAGGTTTTCTTAGAATTAAATATACTTAGTAAACTATAAAGCACTATGTAATCTAAGAATGCATTGGTTCTTAAGAGAAGATATGCAGGTAGAACAAAGATATATTTACAGTTTTCTCTATACTTAACATTATTGTTATATAGTATTACAAAAAATGTACTTTGTAAGTTTTTAGTGGTATAGTTTTTTCTTACTCAATTTTAATGTCTATAGCTATTTTCACAAATCCAGTATACACAGTTCAGTTGTTGCTTAGAGTTAGTCAATTTTATTCTCCAGTGTAGATGTACATTTTTTGTATGGTGTCTCAATTCTCACCTGGTGTGTTGTGCTTGTTTGCTTGCTTTTGCTTATGTTTTACTAAAAACTGATGGATCTAATATTCCATTCACTTAGAGTGCCTTTATCTGCCTGATCGGTTGATCTGAAAAACAAACAAACAAACAAAAAATGATGAGCACTACTGAGTTAGCCCTACTTAACAATTCAGATATTGAAACATAGAAAGCAAACTCACTATAAAAATAAAGTAGAGTGTGTTGACACTGTCCTGGAAGGTAACACTAGACAGGCAGATGACAACATTAGATATCAAAAGTATAAGTATCCTATTTGAAATCAGTTAAGACATTATAGGTATATACTGTTTTTACAATAGTTACATTTGGATTTGGAGTAACCAGTGAGAATACTTAGAAGCCAGTAGGGTTTTGGGACAAAAAGTAGGCATTCTACAAATTGTACGCAAGAGGGCCCCAAGTATTATATATAGTGGGCTCCTAAAAAGAGTTTTTCAGGAAAGATTTTTGCATTCGAAACACTTGAAAACCTTTCACTGGCTTGATAACTATTGCAGTCATTTATCCCAGCAAAAACAGTCTCCTAAATCTCATCTTGACCTTTGTGATTGATATGGTTTTGGTGTGTCCCCACCCAAATCTCATCTTGAATTGTAGTTCCCATAATCTCCATGTGTCATGAGAGGGACCCAGTGGGAGGTAATTGAATCATGGGAGCAGTTACCTCCATGCTGTTCTTGTGATAGTGAATGAGTTCTCATGAGATCTGATGGTTTTGTAAGGGGCTTCCTCCACCCCTTTGCTCTGTATTTCTTACTGCCGCCATGTGAAGAAGGATGTGTTTGCTTCCCTTTCTGCCATGATTGTAAGTTTCCTGAGGCCTCCTGTATTATAAGGGTTCTCTTAGAGGGACAGAATTAATAGGAGATATATGTGTGTGTGTATATATATATATATATATATATAGGAGAGTTTATTAAGTATTAACTTACATGATCACAGGGTTTCACAATAGGCTATCTACTTGCTGAGGAGAAAGGAGAGCCAGTCCAAGCCCCAAAACTAAAGAACCTGGAGTCTGATGTTTGAAGGCAGGAAGCATCCAGCACAGGAGAAAGATGTAGGCTGAGAGACTAGGCCCATCTTGCTTCTTCACATTTTTCTGCCTGCTTTATATTTGCTGGTGGCTGATTAGATGGTGCCCACCCGATTAAGAGAGGGTCTGCCTTCCCCAGCCCACTGACTCAAATGTTAATCTCCTTTGGCAATACCCTCATCCAAGATCAATATTGCATCCTTCAATCTAATCGACTTGACACTCAGTATTAACCATCACAAGTCCACCCCTTGTCAAGTTGAAGCCATACACAGCTCCTGACATCACACATAATCTTCAAATAAAGACAGTAAGGTCATAATTACACCTGACATAATACAACTATCTTTTGTACAAGCAGAAATGCACCAATCCCCAACCCAAATACTATTACATAAAGTTAATACTTAAATGCTGATATGAAGTCAATAAATCATATGTCACATGATAAAAAGGAAATAAAATGAAGATATTGTCTTCGTACAAGTGTGCACATTCACAAACATGTTTTTAACAAAAGGAGGAAATACTAATGACAGTTATGGTCCTTTCTGCAGCCGATCACGTGGTCATGGGTGGTATTGATGACTACCTCCTTCTACTACCCATTCGGTATTCCCTTTGCCTTCAGGAAGCACTTGAGCAGGTTGTGTATGTGTGTTTTTGTTTTGCTTTGTTTTTTGTTGGTTTTTCCTAGTGTAGTGACCCAAACCTTCATTCCCAAGGGGTCTGGACCATTTGTAGTCCTACTTGGATTGGGCTGTTGTAGTTTCCCATTAATCTTAATCACAGGGCATGGTAATACTAAGAGAAGCCCTAATAGATCTCCTGTATTCCATGCGTACACTTCGTTACCTCCATTGTAGAGTAGTAGACTGATTTCATCTTGATAGTCCAGACCAATCACCCCAGCCAACACTGTAAATCCCTTTTCAGCTTGCTGACTCAAAGGTAGGAGGAGCCCAAAGTGCCCAGGTGGCAATCTTAACCTCCAGTTTAATGGAATTGTTATTGTGTCTCCTGGGGGCAGCATTCCTCCCTCTGGAACTGAGACCTCTAGGCCAGCAGAACATAATATCTTGGGAACAGGAAGCAAAAATTTTGCTAGTGGATCACTAGGGGTGACAGTGAGTGGTGCCACTTCAATTTCCACCCCTTGATTCCCAGACCCGTGAATCTGGGCTACAAGAGAAACAGTACCATATATTGAATGCTGATTCAGAGCATACATGGCCTTCTGGAGAACTTTGTCCCAGGCCTGCAAAGTATTGTCACCTAGTTGGCATTGTAATTGTGACTTCAAAAGGCCATTCCACCGTTCTATCAATCCAGCTGCTTCAGGGTGATGGGAAACATAATAACAGTGAATTCCATGAGCATGAGCCCACTGCTACACTTCTTCAGCTGCAAAGTGAGTGCTTTGGTCAGAGGCAATGCTGTGTGGAATACCATGATGGTAGGTAAGGCATTCTGTGAGTCCATGGATGGTGTTCTTGGCAGAAGCATTGCATGAAGTATAGGCAAACCCATATTTGTGGTAAATTTCTATTCCAGTGAGGACAAAACTCTGCCCTTTCCGTGATGTAAGAGGTCCAATGTAATCAACCTGCCACCAGCTAGGTGGCTGATCACCCCGAGGAACGGTGCCATATCAAGGGCTCAGTGTTGGTTTCTGCTGCTAGGAAATTGGGCACTAGGCAGCGGCTGTAGCCAGGTCAGCCTTGGTGAGTGGAAGTCCATGTCGCTGAGCCCATGCTTAACCTCCATCCCTGCCACCATAGTCACTTTGTTCACGGGCCCATTGGGCAATGACGGGGGTGGCTGGGGAAAGATACTGAGTGGTGTCCACAGAACGGGTCATCCTATCCACTTGATTATTGAAATCCTCCTCTACTGAGGTCACCTATTGGTGAAAACTCACACAAGATACAAATATCTTCACAGGTTTTGACCAGAGAGGTCCATCCACATACCTCTTCCCCAAATTTGTTTGTCACCAATTTTCCAATCATACTTCTTCCAAGTCCCTGACCATCCAGGCAAACCATTGGCTACAGCCCATGAATCATTATATAATCACACATCTGGTCATTTCTCCTTTCACGCAAAGTGCACAGCCAGGTGTACCGCTTGAAGTTCTGACCACTGGAAAGATTTCCCTTCACTGCTATGCTTCAGGGATGTCCTAGAAAGGGGCTGTAGTGCTGCAGCTGTCCACTTTCGAGTGGTGTCTGCATATAGTGCAGAACCATCTGTGAACCAGGCCTTAGTCTTCTCTTCCCCTGTAAACTGATCATAAGGAACTCCCCATGAGGCCATCAGGGCAGGCTGAGTGACAGAAGGAAGGGTGACAGAAGTGAGAGACCATGGACATTTGAGCTACTTCCTTATGTAACTTACTTGTGCCTTCAGGAACTGCTGGATCCTGATCACATATATACCCCTTCCATTTGATGCTGGAACACTGCTGTGCATGACACACTTTATGACTAGATGAATCAGAAAGCACCCAGCTCATGATAGGCAGTTTAGGTCACATGGTGACTTGATGACCCATAGTCAAACGTTTAGTTTTCACGAAAGCCCAGTAACAGGCCAAGAGCTGTCTCTCAAAAGGAGAGTAGTTATCTGCAGAAGATGGCAAGACCTTGCTTCAAAATCCTAGAGGCCTCTGGTGTGATTCACCTATGGGGGCCTGCCAAAGACTCCAAATAGCATCCCTATCTGCCACCTCAAACACCATGGATCTGCTGGGTCATATGCCCCAAGTGGCAGAGCAGCTTGCACAGCAACCTGGACTTGTTGCAGAGCCTTCTCCTGTTCTGGAGTCCCATCAAAACTGGCAGCCTTTCAGGTCACTCAATAAAAGGGCCAGAGTAAAACACCCAAATGAGGAATGTGTTCACCCAAATGAGGAAGTTTACCTCAATAATTGCTAGAATATCTAATGGACTATTTCCTGCTACACCTACATGCCCCATCCCTATTCACTTTCTCTGTTGGCTTCTTTACCTCTTCTTCCAAGTCCATTAGTGACCTTTACCTACAAGTTTGTGTAGAAATCAGCCTTGACAGAGACAAGAAGTGTAATACAGCCTCCTCAGCCTCTCATTGCATAGAATTTAGAACTCAGCTACTTATCCTGCTTGTTGGGAGCCTGGTACATAGTAAACAATCAAATAAATATTTCTTGAAAGAATAAATGAACAAATAAATGAATTTTTATAGCATCATTTTATTATTGAGTACCCTTTGCTGACAATTAGATATGAAGTCTTCTGATGCCCTGGAATTAAGTTCTGCATACTATATTGCTCCCAAATCAAGTTTGTTTTCTTGCTTAGGTGTAGGTAAAACTCATGATCAGATACATCACGACCAATTGCTCTCTCAATACAAGGTAGCAACTACTGAATAAATCTCTTAATTTTCTTTTAGATTTTGTACTTCGTTTTTTACCTTTACCATTATAGTCATCACCACAAGCTTAATCTATTACATTTTTTTCCCAAGATAATGGTAAGGATGCATTTTTTCATTCAGATCTATACTAGAAAGCTAGTCATCCAGTCTCACTAATAAGCCAAAGACCTAGGAGGAGTGGACAAAGTAAATTACATCAGAACATTCACAGATCCACATTTGAAGTCTAGAATTGTTCTACTAAAAAGAAATTATAAAAAATTAGCTGGGCGTGGTGGCATGTGCCTGTAATCCCAGCTACTCTAGATGCTGAGGCAGGAGAATAACTTGAACCTGGGAGGCAGAGGTTGCAGTGAGCCAAGATCGTACCATTGCACTCCAGCCTGGGCATCAAGAGTGAAACTCTGTGTCAAAAAAAAGAAAAAAAAAAAAAAAGGTGTATGGTTCTTTGTCATTTGTTTGGTGGAGACTGACTAGTCTCTTTCCGGAATATTCAATTTCTTTGGGATGAGTCTTACTGTCTCCTAAAAAAGACAGGCCAATGTTCCCATCATTGCCATTTACTCAATGATCATTTATTTTCCAGCTTGTCCACCGTCTCAGTTTTAGTGTTATCACTGTTGAGTAAATTGTCCTAAGGCAGCAATCTGTCATTCTCCAAAGACAACTCAACTCCCTCAGAACTTTACAGGGCATAGGTGTAGCATTCAAGAATATAATTTGCAAAATGACATCCTGGGATGCTAAAATCTTTGATTCGTTTCACATGATAAGTCATTTCTCTGAAATGGTTATGTCATCATTGCACTGTGGCAGAAGGCCAAGGGTAGGCAATTTTAGCTAGCTGAGGTCACTTGGCAAGTCTGCTTACAATTCCTGGCCCTGGTCAGATTCATTCCAGTGATGAAGTAAATCTTTCTTTGACAAAATGAAGATATCATGTTCCATTAAGTAGAATTTATTAAAATAGTCAAATATTCTCTGCAAAGTTCTATGATAAGGAAAAAAACAATTTTGTTCAATATCCAAGTAAATTACCATAGGATATCATAAAAATACTGAATAATTGATTCATTAAATCATTTATGCTCCAAACTAAACTTATAGTGTGCCATAGCACTGCATTTGTTATAAAAGGAAAAGGTTAATGAATTAATAATAAGATTTCTTGCCTGTCAGAATTAATTGAGATATTTGGAGGAATATTTAGAAAGAAATACAAAATAACTTCTATGAAACTAGTATACATCTGTGAGGATATATGGTCCAGAATTTTTGAATATCTGCTTAATGGGATATTTGGAAGAATCAAGTTATAAGATGGGAGACAGAGGGGAAGACATACTGGGAGAGACAATGACATTTGCCAAGGCCTATAAGCCCACTAGACTAGTAAGAGTATGAGGGAGAGAGAGTGGGAAAATGAGAGGAGATTTCTAGTCTACTTAGACATCTTCTATTCCAACTACCAGAAGACATGAAAAATCTCAAAAGTGGTAGAGAAAACTTCACTTGGTCGGAAGTTAGATAGATCTTGATAAGTCTGTGCCACTTACCATTTGAGAAAGTTGTTTCACCTTCATGAATTTCAGTTTTCTAGTGTTTAAAATAGTAATACATTGTAATGAGGATCAAATAAGATGATACATGTAGAGCTCTGTGTCTGCAACAGATCCCAGGGAAATGTTAGAATCCTTCCTAAGTCCCCCTTAATTTAGAGGGGTTGCTATTGTTATTTAATTCTAAGACAACAATCACCACACAGCCTACCAAAAGATTCCTATTAGTGTATCTCCTAGAAACCAAATATATAGAATTGTGAGCTGAGGTCACCCTGAGAATATTTTCCATCCTTGTACCTAATATAGTCACTTCTAACTGTATCTTTATGAATCTAGATTTTCTGTTTTCTGTATTTGTATTGGAATCAAGGATGTGAGAAGACTTTGGAAACTGCAAAAGAAAAAAATTCAATTATACTAATTATGTCTACATTTTAAAATTTATTGTTCATTGTAATTTTTCCAATAATTTTGATTTTTTAAATTGTGTTAAATATTATTTGATTACTGATTTGGGGGGTATCTTTTTAAATCATGTGGCTGAGGCAAGTATCTTACTGTCTTACCCTAGTCCTGGGTCTGTAGGAGGTATTTTTAGATGTTGATTGAGCAATTTTGTTTTTGTGTTACCTTACAATAGAATTCAGGGTGAGCTTCATCATAATATATTATGTCAAACAAAAAAGAAAATTGATGTGCAAAAGAATCATCAGCAGAGAGGGCATGAGATTACTCCAACCAAGGAGATGGGATTTCTTGACTGCTCTCCCTCCCATTTCATTATCACAGATATGGCCTCATGGCCTGTGTAGCCCAGTGCTCAAAGGCCACTTCAAGGTGATTGGCATGCAGTCAGCATCACCGGAAAACTAGACATTTCTCTTTTTGTTAGTGACACCTCCGCTGGTTTATGCTTTTCTAATAATAATTTATGATTCATTGAGCACTTATAGCATGCTAGACATTGGAATATGTATTTATATTTCTCCACCAGTTTTAATTATTTTTAAGGAGCCAATAGAAAGTTTTTATTAACATTCTACAGATGGTGAATCTGAAACTGAGAGACATCGGCCAACCTGTTGAAAGCCTGTTCTTAGAATTAAGTTTCAAATATGGCAGCCTTCCTCAAGAGAAAAGAACATTAAAGAGATAAGACATTAAAGTTGGAACTCTGAACTCTGGAAATAAATATAAATTAGACTACAGGTTACCATGCCCATAGTTGAAAGATCTTTATGATCAGCATAATGTCAAAAATAATATCCTGATTGGAGTTATATAGAATTGATAAAACATCAACAAAGCTGCAACAACACACACACACACACAAAATCAAAGTATCATCCCTGAAAATACAGAAAAGATAAGAAGCTAGGTTATTACTGTGGAAGCAAAAAAAAGGACCAGGCTCTGGGAAAATTTCAGCAGTTCATATTGGCAGAGTTTGGAATACAGAATACAATAGTATGAGTAGTCTAGAAAAGTAAAATAGAAGTTATGAATCAAATAGAATTGGGTAAGCACTCAACTGACTAAAAGCCACATTGGGAGAAGGGCATAATTATTGGATAAAAGTAAGCAGCAAACCAGCCTAGTTTGCCTGGGACTAAGAAAGTTACCCCAGACATAATCACGTAGGGCTAAAATGAGGACAATTCCAGGAAAGTTGTACAGTCCCAGGAAAGCCAAGATAGTTTGTCACTATAGAGTGAACTAGAAGTTCATAGTCTAAGCAATCAATACTCAGAATGGCCTAACTGGATGAAGCAAGTAAAGTCAAGTGGTGAGTATGCTAAACTTAGAGATGGAAGGTAGACAAGTCAGGTGGTAAGATGAGCTAGATTCAGAAATATGAGTGTAGGCAGGAAAGTCAAAGTTCTCGGTTATTCAACAATCTGCTCGGCTAATGGATTGAATAATGCATGTGCAAAGAGTTGCAAAGTAAATGGTAATACATTTCAAAACTGAAAAATAGATCAAGTATTATGGGGAGTTAGAGGGTGGAAAATTGCCAATTGCAGTGAGATGAGTGAGGAGGGATTGAAACTGATATTTTAAGCAGATTGATTTGTCATTAAGCATATTTGGAAGAAAGCAGATGGAAGATGTGATATCAGAATGGGCAGGAGATGTACAAAGTACACACTAGTTGTATACCTGATATGGCCTACCGTTTGAATGGAATTTGGAGCCGAAATGGTGTTGTAGAAAACTGCATCTGGAATTAACATTAGGATTGGTCTTTAATATCAAGGTAAACATTTTAGATTGTATTCACCAAATATCAGTGAACCAACCACTTAAAAACTTGTTATTAGGAAAATGGGCAATGAAGCTGAGCTGTGCTTTAGAGAAATTGCCCAGACAATGGGGAGCTTTGGAATAATGAATCACTGGATACGTCGAGTCATGCAAGGTGTAATGATAACTGTCCAGAAATGGTAGGAGACAAAAGCTTGATAAAATGAGAGGAGGATGGAAAGAACAGGATAGTGAAAAGATGAGAATTCAAGGCAGTGTGGCAAAGTGGGATAAGCTCAGGTTTTAGAGATAGACACACCTCAGGTGATTCCCCTGATCCTTGGCTTAATGGCAATATGAACACAGGAAGAAATCTGAACTCTTCCAAGCCTCAGATTCTCAGCTGCAAAATGAGAATAATATTACCTACATCAGAAGCCTGCTTTAAATTATCAAATATGACAACTGATGTAATATCCATATTACAATGCCCAGCACCTAGACCTTCAGTAAGTGGTGACTATAATACCATTATTTAACAGAAATTGGCAATTGGTTGCAGATGGGAGTCAAGGGTAAAGTATCAAAATATTGTCACAATTTTATATCAGAGTTATGCAAGGGTTTTCCAAAAGTTAATGAGATAGCTATTAGGTTTCTCCCTCTGAAGTTATAAATAATTTATCTGCCTTCAAGCCTCGTCTTTGCCAGGTTCTAGTCCTGTAAACTTGAAAATTCACCCAAATTTCTCCTGCAATTATATTTGAGGGGGAGAAGAGATGTAAAAGCACACACATAATTATATATCATTTACTAGTTGGCAAATTGCTTACAGAATGCTTACATTCTTAAACATTTCTTTAGGATTAGATTTTGGTGTTGGGCATGCCAAAGAAACACATGAATTTTCCTCTAAAGAAATTGATTCAGTTGTTTCCAACATGAAATAGATAGGGTTAGGATCAAGCACACTAAACATAAATATAGGAGCTGCTCAGATAAGAGTCTGTACTGTGGGATAGATATTCTCACGGGCCGGTTCACAGGGAATGCAGAACTTGAGCAGCAATGAGTAGGATTTGTTGATGAGATTCTTAAAAGGGAATCTGGAACAGTTTTTGGAATACTCTGACCTGTTCCATTAGAGTACAAAAGCCTTGTTCTGTGATAAAACCCCCTGGAGTATCTTCCTTTTCCAAATTCATGAGCTGATTCTTCTTACTGCTTGAAGATCTTGATGATTGGAATTTGCATATTAAGGTGTAAAGTGGGACCAAGAGTTTTCCAGGAGCAGCCACCTGGCACCAAGTTATAAAAATGTCTTGAATGACGGCAACTTAAAAGACCTAATGATCCAGCCTAAATGGAAAATAAATGTAAACGTAGTACAGAACCATTCCCAAGAAATTTTGGCATTAAAAGAAGTTCATTTTGTATGCCACATTGGTCCTCTTTGAAGATGATTTTTTTTAAAAAAAGGCAAACTGAGGACATTCTATGCCCCTCATGCAGCCCATAGTAAGATTTGAGAATACCAGTGCTCACATTGGAATTTCCATAATGACTAGGGAATATATGTCCATATGGCTTGGGAATGTCCCTCAGCCAATAACTCTTAGAAGGAAATTGTAAGTGCACTAAGGGGCATCGTTAACAATGCTATTATCTTAACCTTACAGCAATGTATTTCAGTTTATGGAACTTATACCGACATTTACAGACCTTTGGGGAAAGTACTGAATATGGGTTTAATCACCTTGGTTAGATATGTGACTGTCCAGACTGGGAAAACTCTTTTTGAAAGCATGCTCCTTCTTTCAGTTTCAACAGATGTTAGAAGAATAGATCTGTCTAGAATATTCATGCCCTTGTATGCATGCCTATATCTATCTAGTGAAGAAAATGAAAGGTGCTGCTGTAAGAATTCATTGCCAATATGAGTATATTAAGAAAACCAAATTGTTGGTTGCTAGCATAAAATCAATTGTGCTTTGTTAGAGAAAGTTGAATCCACAAAACAATTGCGAAGACATTCACAGCACTGTAGGCACTTATTGGTTTGAACAACTCAAGCTAACACATTTTTATTAGAGGTAGATATGATTCAATCATTTGCTGGTAAGTAACGTTTTCTTCCCTCCCTCCATGTATGAAACTGTTGCCTTAGCAACACAAGTGCCCAGATGACTTATGCATATTGTTTTGTCTTTTCTTCTGCTTTGATCTGCTTTCTAATTTGTGAAGTTTAAAAAAAAAACTTAAAAAAAGAGACTTTAAAAAATGCTTTGGGAATATTAATCAAGAAAATAAACTAGGAAAAGGGAGTTTTTGACATTATTTTTCTCCACTGTTAGGCATTTGATCATGTAATCAATGCAGTCAGGTGTATCCTCTCTGCTACATCCCATGCCCATTCCTCAATGCTTAGTTTAACTGGCTCCTTGGTGAAGTTTCCCGGACACCATATTGATTTAAATTTCTGCTGCTCCAAAGTTTTGTAACAATTCATAGTTGAAACATTTACTTGGCTGCCTTGTTCTTTGGTTATTGTTTTTTGTATGATAAGGCTGAATTGTTAAGGATATGATAGAAACAAGAAAAGTTTGCAGTCATGGCACAAAGGAGTAAAACCTGACTCAGTAGGTACAAAACTTGCTCTATGCTTGGAGGATAAGGAACAGTTATCCCAGGAGGAAACAAGCCATTATTGTGTGTGAATATTGCTCACTTACATAAGTAAAAGATTATCATTTTCATAATTCTCCTTGCTAGGTGACAGAAATGGGTTCTGAATTATGTAGGTACATATTTCTAAAATAATTTTAGCAGAGCTTATTTCTAGAAATAACTTATGGAGACTGAACTTTTCCTATGCTTGATACTTACATAGATTGAATTAACTGTCTAATTGCCTGTACATACACTATACAGACCCTACCCTTAACAAAGATATAAGATGGATAAATATGGTTTTCAGCCCAGCTGTATCCTCTCTCCCTCTCAGTGATCACTTCTTCTCCACAAAGCTGTTGTAGTACTCTCAATGTTTTTCAGTATGACAACTTCCTATGCATTTTCTGATCGGCAGCATCTCATGCTAACCATGTCTCTTACTTCCTGTGCCTGTTCAATGACTGCGTCATCCCCAGAGCTGCTAATTTTCCCATGGCAGTATACTGTTTGCTGACAATGCTCAGTGCATTATATCTCAGATATTACACTTTTATATTTAATAAATGTCTAAAGGCACGATGGTAAGATGTGTTTGACATACACCAAAAGGACATTTTGTATAATATCCTTTGGTGTATGTCAAATTATACAAGGTAAGCAGCTTTCTCTGTCACCAAGCTATTCTCTTTGTCTGGCCTCATATCACAACTATTAAAATATCAGTTGTTTAAGGCCAACTCTTCTTAGGAGGATGAAAACTTGCATTTTTCTGTCTTTTTTTTCCCCAGAAAGAATTGCTCCTCTCACATGAACCATAAAAGGTGCTTTTCTTCTCTGGAGACTGCAATACCACTCAGGATTATGATTTAGGATGCATTGCAAATTCTTTTTTTCAGAATAGACAGAAGCAGTGAGGGCTTTTTAGTACATTTCCTTCCCTCTTAGTAAATCGAATTGTGTGATGGTGTTACAGACATGATACTGATCAAGATTGCACATCTTTGCAATTCAGGACCCTTGTGATTCATAAATCTTACATGAATCTATTCTAATGATATTTATAAAGAAACACAAACACTTTGCATAAATCAGCGTAAACAGACATTTTTGTAGAAATTACTTAAAAATTTAAAAGGTGGGGTGGGAGAATGCTATTAAGTCGCTTCAGAATGTTTGAGAATGATTTCCTTGTTCAATCGGTAAACTATCTTCCCAGTGCTCATTTTTGGTATAAGAAAAATCCCTACAATTGGTACTGGGGTTCTCTTCTGTTACCCTTTATAAGTTCCTGTATACTTTATTTTCCGTTTCCTGAGGAATGTGAACTTTAGATCAACAGAAGTATGCAGTCACTCAAGCTACCTGTCCTTGCTTCCCTACACCCACTCATAGGAATGTGTTTGTACGCCAAATATGATGCCGCTTTTTGTCTCACAAAAGACAGGATGTTATAACTTTAGTGGTATAACCCCACCCTTAATGCTCCCAAGTATGAAGGAGGTGCCACTGGTAAGAGGACGGATTAGATTAAGTGTTGAGACATCTGACCAGAGGAATTATCTGGGCACGACATTAAATGTTGTGGGGGGAAGGTCAGCTCCTTTCTCAGGTTCTTTCAGCTGTTTTAGTTGATGGAGTTGGAAGACTTAGTTAATGGCTAGTACATCTTTAACATCTTTCTATCCACCACTTACAGACTCTTCATTTTACAGTTTCCTTATTCTTAAAGAAGGGATAATAAAAGCTCCTACCTCAAGCAGTTGTTATGATCAAATATAGCATTACACAGACATAAAGCACTCAAAAAACAGTCACTCTCATATGATAAATTCTCAGATTCTATTGCCCATTATTGCTGTCATAATTATTTTCCATTAAAAGGAAAAGCAAACTCCAGGCTCAGAATCTTAGGCTGGTAGACATTAATACCTTGCTAGAATTCAAAACCTTGCTTTGCTTTCAGTTTATTTTATGACTTCCTACTATTAAAACATGTTTCTGTTTGTGGATATGCTACAGTGTTTATAAATAAATCTATTCAAGTACAAAAAAGTGTCATTTAAAGAAAATATTAGTCATATTTTAATTCGTGCACCAATATAATAAAATCTGACAAAAATCAGGTGAATGACCCACTCTTGGGATTACTTATTATTCTGTCTGCCTGTTACCCCAAGTTTTATTGGTGCACACACCTGCATGCCACACTCCTGCCTCTCTTAATCATGCTGCTTTCCTGTCTAAAACATCCTGCCTGCCCTCACAATTTGGGTCATTTTCTGCAGGAAACCATCCCAAAGTACCCTGACCTATAATGATCTTCATTAATTATTTTTGGAAATCAATTATTTTAAAAGGGCTTTGCAGTCAAACAGCACCATAGTCAATCCTGGCTCTACCATGACTCTGAAAGAGGTCCTTTACTTCACAATTTCATCATCGTTATTATGAACAAATTGCAAGTAATGTCTACTGATATGTTAGCGTGAGGATTAAATAAGGTAAAAATATATGAGACAATTGGAATAGCTCCTCAAACTCAATAAAATATCAGGGGGTATGAAGGCTATACATGTATTTTAAAAAGCATCAGTTTTTATTATTTCTTCTTTCTTCCCTTCCTTCCCTTTCACAACTACTCTTTGAGTACATTCTTAGGTGAGGACCGTTTCTAAATACCACTGTATGATTGTAATAGACAGGTCTTGTCCCTCTCCTGAAAACTGTATTTACTCATTTAATTTTTGTTTATTGAAGTTTTAATTTATATCTCCTTTAAAGGTTTTTTTTTTTTTTTTTTTTTTTTTTTTGAGACGGAGTCTCACTGTCTCCCAGGCTGGAGTGCAGTGGCGTGATCTCGATCCTGGCTCACTGCAAGCTCCATCTCCCGGGTTCACGCCATTCTCCTGCCTCAGCCTCCCGAGTAGCTGGGACTACAGGCACCTGCCACCACGCCTGGCTAATTTTTTTTATTTTCAGTAGAAACGGGGTTTCACCGTGTTAGCCAGGATGGTCTCGATCTCCTGACCTCGTGATCTGTCCGCCTCGGCCTCCCAAAGTGCTGGGATTACAGGCGTGAGCCACCGCACCTGCCCATCTCCTTTAAAGGTTTTTGAGCTTGCTTACAATAAGGGAAATTTAGAATAAGACCATTTAAATGTAAATGTTAAGTTCAAATATTATATAGAGAGAATGGGATGTAAATATGCCAAATGCTTTGGCTAACAGAGTTACTGTAATTGAACACAAATTTAGTTGTGCAGTCTTGGCAGCCAGGGCTTAAGGGAGATTGTGACAGGTTATAAGGAGCCTGATGAGTACTGCCAAAGTTTGGCTACATCTGACTCTACTCCCTGAAGGCTAAAAGTTCCCTTCAACAAGCTGGATCAAGGATAGTTGAGCTATAAATCTATTTCCCTAAGTGTTTTCTGTTGGGGAATATTTGTCAGATAAGCATGGTATAATTTCATTAAATATGACTAAGTCAGGCTACATATTTTGCAAGACAATTTTCCAGTTTGCCACTATTTTTGTGTTTTTCTAAATGAAACATTCAACTATAAATTGGAATTTGATATATCGCCCACCAAGTGACCAAACTGAATGCATAATGCAGTGTTTGGAGCTAAGGGATTATTTTTGGAGAGCTGATATATCAACAAACTAATTCTGTGGATTTGTTTAGTATTTTATAGTTTACAAAATGCCATGGAATATATTATCACTTTTAGAAACACAGATAAAATATATGAGAAAGTGCTCTGGGCTTGAAGTTAGATGATTTGCATTCCATTCTGTCCACCATGACTTTATGACGGCTTCACCTACTTCCAGTAACTTTTTCTTCCTGACTGATGCCTTAACAGTGATTCTGAAGATAGGCATCTCCAGGCTAGCAAAAATTTTGATTTTTAGTTCTTTCATAATTTTTTATACATAGAAAGAAATGCTGGTATAAGCCATTACAAAAAGGAAACAAGTTAGTAGCCAACCATAAAATGACATAAAATGTGTCTTATTTCCCTGAGATTCTTTTCAGTCAGTGCAGACAGTGTTTGGGAATCCTTTCTTCACCTTCTGCCTTTCTTTGCCCACCTCCTGTGGAACCCCTACCCCTCTGCACTCCTGGCTGTACTCTAGAGGCAAGTGAAAAACTTGCATAAAGTTTGATGTTCGTTGTTAAAAAAACAAACAAACAAAAAAAACCAACCAACCAACTCTGGTCTTTCAGACTTTTAGATAATATTGATTACTTCTTTTTCTATAACTTCGATGTCATAATTTATTAAAATGTTTCTATCTGGTTTTGCTGTATCACCCATGATAACTTCCCTTTCTCCTCAAAATTAAAGGAGGAAAACCAAATAATAACAAAGGGGAAAGATATGCATACGACCCCAAAAGTGAGAGAGAGCTTGGACTAAGAACTAAGGCTATTGTAAAGTGGTCACTTCAAGGAGAACTACAAACCACTGTTCAAGAAAATAATAGAGGACAGAAACAAATGGAAGAACATTCCATGCTCATGGATAGGAAGAATCAATATTGTGAAAATGGCCATACTGCCCAAGGTAATTTATAGATTCAATGCCATCCCCATCAAGCTACCAATGACTTTCTTCACAGAATTAGAAAAAGCTACCTTAGAGTTCACATGGAACCAAAAAAGAGCCTGCATTGCCAAGACAAGCCTAAGCAAAAAGAACAAAGCTGGAGACATCACGCTGACTTCAAACTATACTACAAGGCTACAGTAACCAAAACAGCATGGTACTGGTACCAAAACAGAGATATAGATCAATGGAACAGAACAGAGCCCTCAGAAATAACACCACACATCTACAACCATCTGATCTTTGACAAACCTGACAAAAAAACAAGAAATGGGGAAAGGATTCCCTATTTAATAAATGGTGCTGGGAAAACTGGCTAGCCATATGTAGAAAGCTGAAACTGGATCCCTTCCTTACACCTTATACAAAAATTAATTCAAGATGGATTAAAGACTTTAATGTTAGACCTAAAACCATAAAAACCCTAGAAGAAAACCTAGGCAATACCATTTAGGCCATAGGCATGGGCAAGGACTTCATAACTAAAACACCAAAATCAATGGCAACAAAAGCCAAAATAGACAAATGGGATCTAAGTAAACTAAAGAGCTTCTGCACAGCAAAAGAAACTACCATCAGAGTGAACAGGCAACCTACAAAATGGGAGAACATTTTTGCAATCTACCCATCTGACAAATGGCTAATATCCAGAATCTACAAAGAACTCAAATTTACAAGAAAAAAACAACCCCATCGAAAAGTGGGCAAAGGATATGAACACACACTTCTCAAAAGAAGACATTTATGCAGCCAACAGACACATGAAAAAATGCTCATCATCACTGGTCATCAGAGAAATGCAAATCAAAACCACAACAAGATATCATCTCATGCCAATTAGAATGGCAATCAGTAAAAAGTCAGGAAACAAATGCTGGAGAGGATGTGGAGAAATAGGAATGCTTATACACTGTTGGTGGGAGTGTAAATTAATTCAACCATGTGGAAGACAGTGTGGTTATTCCTCAAGGATCTAAAACTAGAAATACCATTTGACCCAGCAATCCCATTACTGGGTATATACCAAAAGTTTATAAATCGTGCTGCTATAAAGACACATGCACATGTATGTTTATTGCGGCACTATTCACAATAGCAAAGACTTGGAACCAACCCAAATGTCCATCAATGATAGACTTAGATTAAGAAAATGTGGCACAGATACACCATGGAATACTGGGCAGCCATAAAAAAGATGAGTTCATGTCCTTTGCAGGGACATGGATGAAGCTGGAAACCATCATTCTTAGCAAACTATCACAAGGACAGAAACCCAAACACCACATGTTCTCACTCATAGGTGGGAATTGAACAATGAGATCACTTGGACACAGATTTTCTCACAAAATATATTTGAATAATTTGAGAAGTCAATTTAAGGAAGTTAAAAAGTTATTTTTATCTTTGAAATTTGCTTTTCAGTGGTCAATAACTAAACTTATAACTTTCGACTATCTGTTCCTATATTATGCCCTTCTGACTCCACAAACTTCAAAATCTTTGAAAAACTGATTTTACCACTTCCCTTGATAATCTCAAGATTGCACTCAAAGTTTAAAAGCCTTTTCAGCCTGCGATATTTCCTTCTAGGCAGGAGTTGTGAAGAAGAAAACATACTGATCTCAAAAACTAATAGGGTTATATCTGCATGATGCCAAAATAATAGATTGATTTGATCAATATTGGTGAAGAGCCTGCCAACCTGGGTTTTAGTGTCATATTAAACCCAGGAAAATATAAATAATAAATATCTAGAGGGTAAGACTTACAGGAAAACATGGCAGTTCCATCAATTATTTGAAAAACTCTCAAGAACGAGGGTTTGACTTGTTCTGAATTGCCTCAGAGGAAAAGAGTAGGGAAGAGAGTCAAATTTTAGCTTAATTTAAGAAATAATATTCCAAAGCTAGAGTAGTTCAACAGTCATATGGACTGACTCGAAAGACAATGAATCTGTAATAAAAGTCAAGCTGATTCTGGAATATTAGCATTAGGGTCTGGAAAGGAGAAGAGCAAAATGATGAATGGAAAACAACTAAAGAAAAAATATTTGGCAATTTTATTTTCACAGAAGGAGCTTGTCTTTTGGTGAGGTCAAGAGCTAGGAGGATTAGGTCTTGTTTATAATAATGTATAGTGCTGTGAACTCCATTTTCTGCACCTCTTCTCCCCATCTTCTTTCTCCAGACTATTAAGATAGCCAGTGGAGCAGCCTGGCCAATATGGTGAAACTCCATCTCTACTAAAAATACAAAAATTAGCCGGGCGTGGTGGCGGGCGCCTGTAGTCCCAGCTACTCAGGAGGCTGAGACAGGAGAATTGCTTGAACCTGGGAGACGGAGGTGGCAGTGAGCTGAGATGGCACCACTGCACTCCAGACTGGGCAACAGGGCAAAACTCTGTCTCAAAAAAAAAAAAAAAAAAAAGATAGCCATTTTATTCAGCTGTGTTATCACTTTTCTTCTACTTTCAGTAAATGTCATGCTCATAAAATAATCTGGAATTAAATATATGAATAATTTTTAAAAATATGCATTTTAACCAAGATGTAAGTATCACATGAATTTAGGATAATGTAATGTTAAACTTTCTGGCATTGTTCATTGAAGTTGGAGCTATTAGAGGGAACCTAAATGCCCACAAGTAAACCCTAGGTTATTTTAATAATGGGTATGTGGTTTTAAATGTTAAACAAATTTAACCACAATGAAATTGTATCTGTCCTTATGAGGTCATGCTTATGCACTCGGTCCCTGACATGCATGTACACGCCACCTTCATTCTCACAGAGACATTCTGTTCTTCATATCTAATATATAATTACCATTGAATTAAAAATAACAACTGGGCCAAAACTGCCTGTTTAAATTTCTAAATTTCAGGGATCCTTTAGAGTCAATACATACCATTTATCCACATCTGTTAACTAGAAAAACTTGAATCATGTCAGAATCCTTACTATACCTGAATTGATGATTTATTATTTATTTTCAAATATTGATGTTTCTGGAAAGCTTTATTTCAGATCATTTGATTAAATGGTGACTTGCCATTTAATGTGATTTTGTTTCCAGAAAATTCAGAGTAGTGGTGTAGCAAAATGTTCATTTACGTGAAATAGTTTTGATTCTTCTTCATCTAACTCTAATTTCCAGTGTTAAATGCTGAGGATAAACTTTTGCCTAATGGGCCTCAGAAGAACATCCTAAGAATGATAGGGATCAAACTGAACAGGAGGGGGAGTTAATGTGAACTTGGGAGGTGGGTGGTGACTGTTAGCGGCTGAGTAAAATAGCTCTCAAATACTTAAAAATTATGCCATGTTGAAATATGAACCTAGACAACTTGAACCTAGCCAAAAAAAAAAAAAAACATAAAAACAAACAAAAAAGCCAAATAAAAAGAGCAAGCCAAACATTGCCCTTGCAATCTAAGGGCAAGGGAAAATATAGCTTTGAAAATGCGAAGTTGATAGGAATATCAAGGTCCAACCCAAGAAAATTCCTTGAAAAGAAAGCACAATGTAATGAACATGGAGCTCAATCCATAGCAAAGAACCAGAAAAGACAAGGCGAGAGAACAGCACATAGTCATTTAGCTGGATATAGACGAGCATCTCCACAGTGCTGGGTTACAGAATGGGAAGAAACAGGCAGAAGAACCTACGTTTCTAAGAGACACAGACATAAAAAGAGCAGGTGATAAGATCTGGCTTCAGTAAGAGATGAGCAGGAGGGACGTCCAGGACATTTTTTGACATGTTCAACACAGCTGCCTAGTAGGGTTTCCTAATCAAATACTATCACTATGTGGGCTAATTATCACTGTTGGTTCCTAGAGTGGAAGGGTACTCTGCAGGTGCCTGGGTGTTCGTCAGACAGAAGCAGATGGATTCTAGGTCAAGGCAAGAATTTATATTCTCTTTGTGCTACTTTACACAGACCTTTTTTCACCATTTTTATAAACCCATTTTCTTTACATATGTTATTATAAGGTGTATTTTTCTCTGTGCAATGAGAATAATTGTAGCTTCATCTGTTAATTTGTAGCTTTTACAATCAACTCCATATAATCTCATATAGGAGGAAGCTTCAGCTTTGCCATTAAGTCTTCCCGTGTGTTTAACAGGTCTCAATTATAATTTTGGCTGACACTGATTCCCTTCCTTTGGCCCAGGGAAGTACAAACTAATCAAGTGAATTTGGCTACTAATCAAGTGGCTAAGAATCATTTGATTTTTAATTAATCATAAAGTTACTAAAACAAAGATTTCATATTTTTTCCCCTCAAGACTATGAAGTGTGTTATATTGTTATTTATTTTTTAAAGTGTTGTCTAAACTGCTATATACTTAAATTACAGTCAGAAGTCTATAATATTGAATTCTTTAGGACATATTTATCAACAAAACATCTTTGAGGAGGAATATTTTGGAATCGGATGTGCAAAGTCTGGAATTTAACAGGTTAGAAATGAATAATAAGAAAAGTAAAAACATGGATACAAGTAATTTGCAAAAAAAAAAAATACAAATGACTTTTTTTTGGCTTCCTTAGTGGCTGTGGCTTTGACTCAAAAACAGGGTCACTCAGCATAATTTTGTTGGTCTGCTGTCATGCTCTCTTCCTGAGTCAGTGAATTCTGAGCTCCCTGTTTGGGGATACGTGGACCTGAAAATGAGTTAATGAAAGGCTGAATCCGAATCACCTTCTTTGTATGTTGTTAGTGTTAGTTATATTGCCAGGAGATGGCTTAAGGAGCAGGAATCACTGTGGTTCTTATGTTTATTAATGATGCTGTCTTTCCCCTTCACCCAGAATCAATATTTTAAAGTCATATTGACACCTCCTTCTTCCACTTCTCTTCACGTCCTGGCAAGTGTATCTTTTTTTGTTCTACATATATGATGTCTCTAATATGTGTATCTTTCTTCCCCCAACACTAATCAATGAAATAATAATAGTGCAATTGTATTGATAGTAAGCAACTATTGAATACTTGGTAATTGCCAATCACTTTAATTCATACGAATCATCACAGCAACACTGTGAGGGAGGTGACGGTATCTTCATTTTACCAGTAAAGGAAATAAAGCTCAGAAAAGTTTCACAAATTGCTCCATGTTACACAGCAAGAAAGTACGTTAGGATTTGAAATAAGACAAGTCTGAGTTTTTGAACTTTACTCCATACCATCTCTTTCCAGGTCACACCTCCTAGGCTATATTTTCTTAAACACTGAACTCCTGACTAATCTTCCTGATAGGTATGTCCAGTCATGTCAGTCCCCTTCTCAGGGGTCATTCCCAAGTACTAAGGGGGAGGTAAGGGAGTGATTTTGACTGTGGCCTGTGGCAACTGACTGTCTTGATTTGAAACTTTTTTTTTTAGTACATCAAATCCTTTAAAGTCTCCTTTGTTCAATGTTAAGCTCTTTAAGAGTGAGACTGAGGCTTATTGATCCACGTATCTGTGATAAGTACCTGGTCCATGGACTTACCCACAGTACTCACCATATAGATATTTATAGGAAGACGCTTAACTGAACAGGTGAACATTATTTTAAAGATAATTTTGATTACATAATGTAAAGAGGCTAATGTGGCTGCTTTTTGAATACTGATAGAATTAGATGAGAAAATCAAACTTTTGTTAAGTGGTGTCAGAGAAGAATACAAATAAGTATACAATAATGCAGTACAGTGATCACAAAGACAAAATGAGGTCCATCTCTAATTTTGTTGTGAAAGGATACAATCTGTTAGACAAATTGAGTTCCTTTGTCTAATCAAGATCATCATTCTAGCAGAACATCCTCAATTGAATATCCTGTATTCTAGCACTCTCTCATTCTATTCCATGTTCCTTTGCATTCACTTCATCTACTTCATGACTTGTAGGATCCTCTAAATCATAAAATCTATTTTAGGTCTTCCAGAAGCTCCGTCATCTATTTTTGGGTTCTGGCAGTAGAAAAGGAATTGCGTTCTCTCAGTGCTTCAACCAAACTAGAAATTCTGCTCAAGAACCAAGGGTCAAGGACATAGTCTTGCCTCACAGGTGTGTTACACTGGACTGCCACTCGACTTGGAAGCCTTACAATATGCAGTTGGGACAAGGCATTCCTTGTATGCAGAATGTAGGAAAAAGTACTTCTTGAGGGGAATCTACTTTAAATTCAAGGATACATAATTGTCCTGGGAACCTTGCAAATATTGAAACAAGTTAATCTGCAAGGGTGGAATTTAAACACATGTCTAGAGAGATAGTGGTCCTTTTATCCAGGGTACTAAAATTAGACCAGTTCACCCAGTATCACCCACTGCCTTTTACACTCTGAACGATACTGGAAACCTTAGTTTCTCCATTCTTCCATCTGTAATATGGAACTAACAACAGTACTCATATGATAACATTATTTTGAAGATTTGCGAGCTATAAACTGTGATATCTCCAAACACATAAAAAGTTCTCAATGAAATAATAGTAAATATGCCATTATTGTAAAGTATTATCATATCATTATTCTAAGGTTGATTCTACATGTGGTGTAGCCAAGACCCTTCTAATGGGGTTTTGAAGGCCATGAAAAAGCCCTCTGCCCCCTATACCTAGTGCTAGTATAATGCATTGGTTAGTTTTAAGATTTGTAGAAGCAGCATTTAGAAGAAAGGAAAGATCCGGCCCACAGTGCTGACCTGGGATAAAGTGTCATAATGGAGGACATAATTGTTTATACAGAGACAGCATCTAAAACGTGTCAGGTAAAAGGCTATGTAGACCTAGATTGACAATTAAACCATCAATATTGGCACATTAAAGGAATATGTAATCCCTTCCTAGAGAAAGACAAACCAGAAAATGATTGCAACACAATGGCATCATTCGTGCTAACATATATAAATACAAGAACTGTAGAGAATGAAGTATCTAATATTTTCAGGGTAAGTGTGAATGCTTTACAGGAAAGGTTATATTGTCTATGTACACCAATGCCTGAGAGCCAGTTTGTCTTGCAGACAAAAGAAATCAGCATATGTAGAGACAATGGAAAGACCAAGAAAGGCATCTCTAGGGATTTGAAATTAGTTTGTTGTTAATTTACAGTATATGACAGATGGGGTCTGAGGGCATCATTAGTAATAGGAGAGACTAGAACAAAATGCTGGGATTTATTATTAGAGATCCTACATGGGAAGCAGTCTGTTCTGAATTCTGCCTTAGGAGTGTGATCAGGAGCTGATGTTATCAGAATTTAAAAGTTATTTCTGACAGCAAAGTCAAAGGAATGTGGGAGAAGGCAGCAAACACAGCCTGAAGGCCTACAGCAGCACCTCTCCAACTGTGGTCCCCAGACCAGCAGTATCAGCATAACCTGGAAACTCGACTGAGAAATGAGAAATTCAAATTCTCATTTTTGTTTTTCATCCCAGAAATCCTGAATCAGAAACTCTGCAGCCCAGTCATTGGTGTTTGAACAAACTCTCTGGAGCATTGAGATGTTTGCTAGACAAATCCTTTCCCTCTATTCAAGTAATTATGTGCTATTTCCTTCCAGCAGAGTCAGTGAAGATGGACAGGAGTAACAACATTGGAAATAGTGATGCGTTTAAAGTGGGCAGTTGGTGAGAAGGAGATGCTAAGAATGAATTTGTTTAGACAATCAAGTCTATAAAGCCTAAAAAGCAGTTACAGAATAAAGGATAATGCAATGGGATGATTTGGAGGAGGAACGCGGTTTTAGAGACCTGTAGAAGCAAAACATTACAATTAGAACACGGAAAATTTGTCAGGAGGAAGTACCTGCAGTGGGGGCGCAGAGAGAAAAGAGAAAAACAACTTTATTTACATCCTGGATTTGATCTAATGTTATCTACGATTCTCATGAGCTTCAGTGGTGTTAGAATTGGTCCACATGAAAATAATTGATTTTCTTTATCTTTTTAATAGGGAAGGACCGGAGCTGGAGAGAAATTGGTAGAGACAACCTAGTACTTGAAATATTGATATGCAATAAATATAACACATTCTCTTCCATAACTCACTACTAAAAATATCTGAATCCCATCCTCCGTCAATTTACAGAAGCTCAGATATTTGTGAGCCCCACACAGTTCCGACTAAAGTTCTTTGTTTCTGCCTCTCAGGCCCTTACCAATTCTCAGTTTGACAGTGTTCTTTTCCCAAGTAATTTGAAGTAATTTTATATGTGAAGCTTCGTGAGACACTTCCTCAAATTCTTTGCTTTATTCCAGATATATAGCATCCACTGCACACTCTCAGGCACTAATCCTATAATTCTCAGTGAGTTTGACTGTTGTGATGTTCTTTCTCCTCCAGCTTAACTTCAACTCTTTGTGAAATTCCTAGGCTCAGAACAACAGGGCAGCGGGGTGGGAAGCAGGCAAGAATGGGAGCAGTAATTAGGGTGAGCAAGTGGGGGATACAGGGGAATTCAAAGTATCTGTAAAGGAAAACAACGCTAATGAAGGAGTATGAATTGTAGAGAAGAGAGGAAAGGACACAGCATTGCTTCCACAAGCTGGAATACTAAAGATAGAAGTAGTTTTAAATGGTCAGCCCCAGGAATTATAATGAATAGGTACTCCCTCATTTTCAGTGATCTCCCTTAGGCCACAGGAAGTCAAGAAACATTTTTGTCTTCTTCACCATGCTACCTTAAATACCCACTGCCAACCTTGTCAAAAATCAGGCAATCCTTAAAAATTTGTTGTAATGTATGAATGAATGCAACTTCACTGATTCCCAGCTCCATCTCCCTCTAGCCCTGGTGTTCTACCTGATATCTCCAAAATCACCGTGTTATGTATGTCACCTGCTGGATACTTCTCATAACCCATTACCCCACCTAGGTCTAAAAATCTTTGACTACATTTGAAAGCTAAATGTTTATACTTCAAGTGATTCAAAAGCCAGGAATAAAGTCCATAAGGGTCATTAAATTTCTATAAAAACCCAGATAGTAAATATTTTATTTTGTGGTCCAATCTCTATTACAACTACTCAGTTCTGTGACTGTAACACAAAAGCAGCCCTAGATAATATGTAAACAAAAGGGCATGGCTATACTTTAATAAAATTTTATTTCCAATAGTCAGTGGGCCAGATTTGGCCCCTGGGTCTAAACTTTGCTAGCCTCCTGAGACGTAAGTCTTTCCCTATCTATCTGAGTAGTTCTGGTATTATTGCAAGATATCTAGACAAAATATTATCAATGGTCCAACCAAATATTGAAACAAGGAGAAATCTTTGAGCCTAATATAATGGTAGTGAAAACAAATTCTAAAGTCAGACTGCCTAGAATTATACTGAGCTTATCTATTTACTCTAAGTTCTTAGCCAATAGATATGTTTTCTTTAAGTTCCATTATCTTTTTCATAAAATGGGGAAATACTGCATACCTGTAGTTTAGGGTTCTCGTGAAAATAATCCATGTGAAACATAACAGTGACTGGCACAGAGTAAGAACTCAAGGAAAAGAGTGCTGGCCAAAACGGAAACTCAAGATCAAGTGATTTGCTCAAGTTTTAACAGTTTTTGACAATGTTCCATAAATATATAATGCTTTGACATACTGAAATGGTGCCACCAATATTAGGCAAAGATGCCCTGCAGTTTGAGGTCAGAGAAATGTGTTTGCCCTTCTTATGTGACATGTACCAATGAAACTGAATCTATTCCAGAGATATTGGAATGCTGATTGATGAAGATACCAATTTAATCACTTACAGCAATCTGCTAAGATATTGTGCTGTCTTTTTAGGTAATGATCAATTGTAGGCAGAATATTCTTCGGCTCTTTTAACATCTGCTTTCATACTGGTTAAGTATATATCTCTACTGTTCAATCATTTTATGAAAAAAGTTCAGGGAACATGAGTAGGAATAAACAAAATTGCTGACTCACTATGCAGCATACAATCTGCATGCATTACTCTGCTTCCTGCATCACAATTAGTCAGAATTCATTATTTAGTTCATTTCCAACCTGATCTTCCAAGACATCTGCTAACAGATACCAAGTTCAAGTTGATTTTTGAAAAATAATAACATTTTCCAGTGTGTGCATGGCCACGTAATAAAAAAGTCAGATAAAGCTGCCCATTTGTTGACACAAGTGGGTAATGCTACATGCAACAAAATTGGTACAAGCCTAGAATTGGTGAGACAAGACTCACTGATAAATGGAAGAGAAGCAAGTTTATTCTCATAAGCACATGTTAAAGCTTTTTAAAGCAGGGTTTTAGAATTATCAGCTATTAAATTAGCAGTTTTGCCTTTAAAGATAACTGCAAAGCAGAAACAAACCCAGAAAGCAGATCACATAACTCTTAGTTTTTTTCCCATTAAATTATGCTATCATATGAATCATGCAGATGTATATAATTATTAGGTATAATAATTTCAAGCTCTTTTTTACTCTCCATTTAATTATATTCTATAAAAACCCACATGAATTATTCAAGATCATTTTATATGTGCAAAATTGTTGAGTATCATGAAAATACCAGTGTGCATCTACAGATTGTTTATTCCCTTTATTTCACAATTGAATCGGTTTTCTCAGAACCTTATGCTCCTAAGGCTGAGCTATTACACTATCACTCCAGGAAAGAGAAGGAGAAGGTAGGGTCCCTGAAGAAAAAGAGGTTACTACTCCATTGACTTAGTTGACGGTTTTTGATAGTTGATAGTGGTTTTTTTTTTTTTTTAAGCCAACATGAAAGTGTAAGATAAGAAATACTAAATTTAAAATCTAATTAATGGCATTCATGTCAGGCCATATTATGTCTTGGAGTTTACACCTACCAGGAAAGACAAGCTCCTGGAGAAAATGTGGAGTGTGTAAAGAATCTGCCCCTGCTAGATCAGAGATCTGATGGAAGCAGAAGGAGACTGACACATAGGAGCAGACATATCCTCCTTTTTTCTTGGGGTGGTGGGAAAGAAGAGAGAGAGAGATTCAGGTGATTGTAGGATGTCTGAAACCATTGCAGACCAAGGCACCCAAGCCTTAAGAGAAACTGTGCAAATTAGTACTTCTAATATGGTTGAGAAGCCTAGGTTCAGTGCCGTAGGTGTGAAATGTTGGTATAAATCAAACTGATGCCTTGTCCCTGGCTTTTCCTCACCTACGTGTGGAATGCTGGGCATCACAGGGTCCTGCATCTTTGATGAATTTGCTGAAAGAGGCTCAGATTCTGGTCCAGTAAACCAGGGTGTGGCTTAGCAATCATGAGAAATTCCTTGGACTAAGTAATCCAGTGGATAACCCCAAATTACTCAATATGCAATAGAGAACAGTGAAAATCAAGGAAAACTGAATCCTTATAGAAGCCTGTTTTCCCCACAACTACAAGATATGTTAAGTCCTTATATATTAATGTGTCCAGATACCATGAAGGGGACTAAAAGAAGATAACAGAACTCGGAGATTAGTAATTTCTCTAAATACACTGAATCATCCATTCAAGCCTATTTACCGCAATTATGTGAGAAAGAAAACTTTCAATAGGCTAAATATGTAAACTTGAAAGAGAATATATAAACTACAAGAGAATAGGATGCTTTTGATTGGGGCAATTAACTCTCTCATCTACTTGGTGGGATAAAGATTCACGAGGAAGGTAAGATCAGCTACAGAGATTAATAGGGGAATATGATAAGATCAAGTAACACAAAGAAGGTACATGAGCTAGATAAAGCTCTTTTGAAAGGCTCTGGAGACTCCGTAATACATAACTGGATCCACATACTGAACTAGTTTAATTTAGGAAAGGATAAAAGGGATAAAAATCACAAGATAATTTTATGAAATAAATTGTCTGTCTGTATCTAGGTAATAAGATTTATCATTCTATTTTAAAAATGAGGGAACTAAATCTCAAAGAGGTTTAAACAGTGTTATTAGGACCACCTATCCAAGACTATGGGAGGCCTGAGACGATTGCAGAACATCTGCTAGTATAAACCTCAAGAATCTCTCTGTAGTCTAAATTTTTTTGGGGAAAATAAAGTGCCCACATCAACAAAACTAATCACATGTATGTATGTTGTACCTACATATCAAAATCAGTTGGGTTTTAGATGATTCACGTGATCTGAATTAATTTAAGGGAAGATATTAATATTTACCAAATTAAAATAGTGTGCCAATTTCTGGAAAATTACTCATATTAAAAATGTGATCTTTATTTAATGCTGAAGAAAATGATTGGAAAAAAATAATAGAACTCATTAATCAGCCTTCATATGTAGCTATATAATCTATAAGCTAGCACTTATTCATGGACCTCAGAAGTTTACTGATGCTTCCTTTACTAGGAAGTTCTGGGTATCCCTAAAGAGGCCCACACGTTTCTCTGAAAACTTCCTAGAAGAACTTGAAAATAGAAAACATGATAATGTAATGATTAATACATCTTTGTTTCTTTCACCATAAACAAAATTAGGAGAGGAGAATAAACTTACTTCAGAACAGTAAAAGATAATGTATTAAATTTAATAGGGGGAATTTCACTTTAATTTACAAATTGTTTCCAGAATCAAAACAGTACAGTCTTTATTAAGTTCTGTATCTCTTCAACCTTACATTTAATTTTCAATCACAGGAAATACCAATTTGTCTTAATTAAATTTTTTTTCTCTTTTTTTTGGATGGGGTGAGGCAGCTCAAGCCTAGTTATTTGGAATTTCTGTATGTTTATTAATGAGTTCTGTTCTTGACCTCTGGGGTCATAAAAAATTATTTATAGAATTCCTAATGCAAGCTCAAGTATACAGGAAACAAATATTTTTCATTTACTTTTCTCTCTTTTATTGAATATTTTGGACTACTTTTTATTATTGTACTGCCATCTTTGAATCAGGATT
The DNA here is from genome assembly GCF_029289425.2 of Pan paniscus. Classification (NCBI taxonomy): domain Eukaryota; kingdom Metazoa; phylum Chordata; class Mammalia; order Primates; family Hominidae; genus Pan; species Pan paniscus. Next base: position 44,615,135 of record NC_073261.2, on the reverse strand, counting down.
CTACCAGGCTGTTACATTGTCAGGTGGCATGTATAATATACAAGATGTTGCTCACAGGTAGAGGCAAAATCTTTGGAAAACATGTAACTGACTACTACAGAAAGAGAAACTGTTAATCTTATAGAGTGTCCACATATATTAGTAGGATTTTAATAATCTCATAATTATATCTTTCCATAAAGGCAAAAAATAACGTGTCAATTCCATAGACACAAAAAGAAAACGGCCAATATCTGGTTTAATTTTATATTTATAAAGAAATCAAGTTAGTTATAATTATAAAATGCTGAAGTCTATCAATGTTTTAACTTGTCAGGATGTAAAAAGTGAATTCTTGTCAATTGAGATATTTTAGAAATTCAGCTTAAAGAATTAATATCTACATATCAGAAGAACATATAGATTGAATGCATTGGGTTCTCTAGTTTACACCAAAAAATGTGTATTTAAGAGATATGAAATAGAAACCCAGTTATGTGCTTAATTATGCAGGACAGAAGGAGAATTATATTGTCCATGGGCAGAAGAGTTCATCTATCCTTCAGGAATTTAAAGCAAGGACTTACTGTCTTCAGATTGAAATTGGAGTCAGACAAATCAAGTGAAAATGCAATGATGAACTAGAAAAAACATGCAAAGTCTGGAAACACACATTTTCATGGGCCTAAAATTTTTCTCCCATCTAGCTGTGTGAAGTTAAATAATTTGATTAAGCTCTCTGGCCCTCAGATTCACCACAGATAAAGCCCTAGTTGTACAAAATACACAATTTGTGTAACAGAGGGCAACAATGTAAATACCTCTTTAAAGTGTTTTATAGTTTTCAATTACTTTTATATAAATTGTTTTAATATGTAATTAATATGGATACATGAATCAATTTTCAAAAAAGTTCATAATTCCAAATTTGTTAACAAACCGGAATAACAAATAACAACAGCTTTTAACCCCCCATCTACCCAATCAGACTTTCTGTTTAGCAGTTGTTACCCCTACACACTAAAACTTTAAGCAAGTCTACTAGATCAGAAATATTGTGGGTTTTTTGCTCACTGTTCTTAGCACAGATTGACCTATAAGATCTATTATTGAGTGAAATATATCAGTCAGTATTCTCTAGATTATTCTGCAGTAAGTAAAGCATCCAAATCCTACTCAATGTGTACAAAAAAGTGTTAAAGTTTTGTTCATATTACTTGTCTGGTGGGTCAGCAATGAGTCCACCTAATGGCAGTGTGATGGGTGGAATTGCATTCCACCAAATTTATATTTATATAAATTTATATATTTATATTTAATACCTCAAAGTGGGGCTGTATTTGGAGATAGGTCCTTTAGAGAAGTAATTAAGGTAAAATGAAGTCACATAGATGGGCCTTAATCCAATATGCCTGTAGTCCTTATAAGAAGAGATTAGCCAGGCACGGTGGCTCACGCCTGTAATCCCAGCACTTTGGGAGGCTGAGACGGGCGGACCACAAGGACAGGAGATCGAGACCATCCTGGCCAACACGGTGAAACCCCATCTCTACTAAAAACACAAAAAATTAGCCGGGCGTGGGGGCGGGCGCCCGTAGCCCCAGCTACTCGGGAGACTGAGGCAGGAGAATGGCGTGAACCCCGGAGGCGGAGCTTGCAGTGAGCGGAGATCGCGCTACTGCACTCCAGCCTGGGCGACAGAGCGAGACTCCGTCTCCAAAAAAAAAAAAAAAAAGAAGAAGAAGAAGAGATTAGGACACCGACAGATGCAAAAAGAAGATCACGTGGAGAAGACAGCCATATACAAGCCAAGAAGAGAAGTGTTAGATAAAACAACTTTGCCGATACCTTGATGCGAGACTTCCAGCCTCCAAAACTGTGAGAAAAAAAATACGTTTTTGCCGTTTAAGCCGCCCAGTCTTTGGTAATTATTATGGCAGCCCTATCAAACTAATATGAGTAGTCACTCAGAAACATGGGCTAAATGAGGTTTCATCTGGCAAGGCAAAGAACAAAAATGTGGAGGATTGTACTCTGATTCACAAATCTTCTGTTCACATGTGGTATAAATCATTGCCTCATACATTAAATTGCGCAAAACAAATCTTACAGCCACAGTCAACTTCAAAAAGCACGTCTCCAAGAGAAGAAGCAGGATATTCATGCACACTTAAAGGCTCAAATTGAGGTTTTTAATTTGGGGTAAATCCAATGGGGGCTGGATTAACCTATCCTCTTCTTTTTATAAGAATTATATACTTTGAAAAACTGCTTTAATTTATCCACCTGTCCCAAAATCTTAGCTTTGTTTTACATCTGTGTTTTGATTTGCAATGTTCTGTCTCCCTGGATAGTCTCCTTATGCTTTCTGCAAAATTTTCCAAATTAATAACCAAATTAATCTTCTTTTCTACCATAAATCTTTACAAATACAAAACAAAGTCAAGTCAGTATGCCTGTTCACCGTTGTGAATCCCCATAGGATTTGGCTCCACCGTTGATTTGGCACTTGAAATACGCTGCCATGAATTACATAAAGTACCATGGAGTCAAGAATACTATAAGAAACATCTAGATGATGCACTGCCCTTCAAAGCGCACACAGTATATACTATATGACTTTTTAGCAATTCATGATATTGCAAACCCTTAATCAAGGATAAGTGTCATAAAGTTCTCTAGCTTTCAGATCATTATTTATTGCTGTACAGAGAAAGTATTCTTATTACTGTACATAGAAAGTACAACGAAAATATTTGGTTGACCTCTGACTTTAAAACTCAACTATTATTTTATTCCTCATTGGTATAGTGGTGAGTACCCCCACCTGTCCACTATCATTTTATATCGATATGAAATGATACACTTATATTGCAATGGATATTAGCAAGTTTGTAAAATAATTTGGCAGTATATGTCAAGGGTCTTAAATATTATTACCCTCTGGCAAGGTAATTTCATTTCAATATATGTATTCTAAGAAAATGATCCTAAATTCTACAAAATAAAATGCAAAATATGCTTTTAACAGCATCATTATACTAACAAATTGTAAACAATATAAATGCCAAACTGAAAGGCAATAATTAAACAATGTCATATACACTTAAGAACCACCAAAAATAAGTTAGAAATTTTATATAATGCTATGAAACAAGTTGGCGGCTGGGCGCGGTGGCTCACGCCTGTAATCCCAGCACGTTGGGAGGCCGAGGTGGGCGGATCACGAGGTCAGGAGATCAAGACCGTCCTGGCTAACACAGTGAAACCCCGTCTCTACTAAAATTTTGAGAATATTTCTAAAGGTTTGGAATAGGGCGAGGAAAGAAGAAATAACTTATACAACAGGAATACTCATAGCCAAAACTACTTATTAATCCTAAATTTAGAGGGGTCAGAGAAGTTCACAGATATGTGAGAATTAACATACTACTAAATTGTGAATCAAATAAGAAATCACAAGGGAAATTAGAAATTTTTGAGATACAAAAATGAAGATACAGCATACCAAAACTTATGGGATGTAGCTAGAGCAGTGGTTAGAGGGAAATGCATAGCTGTAAGTGTCTGTAATAAATATAAGAATGATCTCAAATCAACAACCTAACTTTCCATCTAAGGAAACCAGAAAAAGAACATTATAAGCAGAAAGTAACCAGAAAGAAAGAAATAATACATAGTAGATTGAAAAATAATGGCAAAGGAAATAAATAGCTAATGAAAAACCAAGAACATCAGCAAAATCAAGTTTTTTTTAAATCAACAAAATAGATAAAATTCTAGCTAGACTGGCCAAGAAAAATAGAGCAGACCAAATTAATACAATAGAGAATGAAAGGGGGCCGGGTAGGGTGGCTCACACCTGTAATCCCAGCACTTTGGGAGGCCCAGGCAGGCAGCTCACAAGGTCAGGAGTTTGAGACCAGCCTGATCAACATGGTGAAACCCTGTCTCTACTAAAAATACATAAATTAGCCAGGCATGGTGGTGCACACCTGTAATCCCAGCTACTCAAAAGGCTGAGGCAGGAGAATCGCTTAAACCCAGGAGGTGGAGGTTGCAGTGAACTGAGATCGTGCCACTGCACTCCAGCCTGGGTGACAGAGCGAGATTCTGTCTCAAAAAAAAAAAAGAGAGAGAGAGAGAGAAGATGATGTTACCAACCTTACAGAAATAAATAGGGATTATAAAGGAATACGGTTGATTCTTGAGCAACACAGGTTTGAACTGTATGGGTTCACTTACATGTAGATTTTTTTCAACCAAACATGGATTGAAAATACAGTATTCTCAGGATGTTAAACCTGAATATATACAAAGGGTAAACTTTTTGTATACATAGGTTCCCCAGGGCCTACTTCAGGACTTGAATATATGTGAATTTTGGTATACAGGGGTAGGGAGAGTTGTGTTTCCTGGAAACAATTCCCAGTGTTTATTAAACGATGACTGTACTATAAACAATTATAAGCAAGTTATCTAAAAAAATTAAATAACTGGATTGAATGAAAAAACCTCTGGAAAGACATAAATTACTGAAGCTCAAGAAGAAATAGAAAATATGAATACATGTGTAAAAATTAAAGTGACTGAAGTAAAAATCAAGAAAATTATCTTACAGAAAAACCCAAGACCAGCTGGTTTCTCTGGTGAATTCTACTAAACATCCACCAAATAATTGGCACCAATCCTTCACAGACATTTCCAAAAATGAAAGAGAAGTTTACACTTCTAAAATCATTCTATGAGGCCAGTATTATCCAATAACCTATACCAGGTAAAGAAACCAAGAAAACTACAGACCAATGTCCTTTATGAATATAGACACAAAAATCTTTAACAAAATACTAGCAAATAGAATCCAGCAATTTATAAAAATGATTATACACAATAACCAAGTGGATATATTTAAGAAATTCAGGGTAAGTTCAACATATAAAAATCAATGTAAAATACCATGTTAATAAAATAAAAGTAAAAAATGTAATTATCTCAATAGAGACTTTAAAAGATTTGGTAAAATCAACAGTTTTTCATAACAAAACACTCAACATACCAGAAATAGAAGCAAACTTTCTCAGCCTGATGAGGGCATATTTAATGTTGAAAGACTGAACTTGCCCCCTAAGATCAGAAACAGGACAAGATGTCCACTCTTACCATTTTTATTTGACATTGAGTTTCTAGTCAGAGTAATAAAGCAAGCAAGAAAATGAAACAAAAGACACCCAGATTGAAAAGAAGTGAAATTATCTCTATTTGCAAAAGGCATGAAATACACATGGAAAATTGTATGAAATACACATGCAACTATCAAGCCAAATAATTTCAGCAAGGCTGCTAGATACAAGATCAATATAAACAAATAAAGTTTTTCTATATATTAGCAATGGACCATCAAAAAGTGAAGTTAAAAATAATTTTATGTACAACATAAAAAATAATACTTAGGTAGAAATTTAACCCAAAAAATGCAAAATGTGTACACTGAAAACCACAAAACACTACTGAAGGAAATTGAAGAGCTAAATAAATAGGAAAGCATCCTAAATTCATGGATTGAAATTTTTCATTTTAAGGTGGTGTATTACCTAATTTTTTTTAAATCATAAATTCAGGGGGTACTTGTGCAGGTTTGTTACATGGGTATATTGCACAATGGTGGTAGTTTGGGATTCTAGTGAACCCTTCACCCAAATAGTAAACATAATACATAATGGGTAGTTTTTCAGCCCTCGCCCCTCTTGCTCCCTCCCTCATATTGCAGTCCCCGGTGTATGCTGTTTCCATCTTTATGTCCATGTGTATCCATTGTTTAACTTCAACTTACAAGTGATAACATGTGATATTTGATTTTCTGTTTCTGGGTTATTTCACTTAGAAAAACTTTCAGCTGCATCTATGTGGCTGCAAAGGACATGATTTCATTTTTTATAACTGGATAGTATATCTTGGTATCTACATCACATTTTCTTAATCCAATCCACCACTGATGGACACTAAGATTGCTATTGTTAATAGTGCTGTTATAAACACATGAGTGCGAGTGTTTTTTGATCAAACAATTTCTTTTCCTTTGGGTAGACATCCCATAGTAGGATTTCTGGGTTGAATGGTAGTTCTGCTTTTAGTTCTTTAAGAAATCTCCGTACTGTTTTCCACAGTGGTTGAACTAATATACATTCCCACCAGTAATGTATAAACATTCCCTTTTCTCTGCATTGTGGCAAAAATCTGTTATTTTCTGATTTGTTAATAATAGCCATTCTGACTGTTGTGAGATGGTATTACATTGTGGTTTTGATTCACATATCTCTGATGATTAGTGATCCTGAGCATATTTTCATGTTTCTTTACAACTTTTATGTCGTCTTTTGAGAATTGTCTGTTTAATGTTGTTTTGTCTTATTGATTAAATTCCTTACAGATTTTTAATGTTGTTTTGTCTTATTGATTAAATTCCTTAAAGATTTGCAAATATATTCTCCCATTCTGTAAGTTATCTGTTTACTCTGTTGATTGTTTCTTATGCTATGCAAAAATTCTTTAATTAAGTCACATTTGTCTATTTTTGTTTGCATTTGCTTTCTAAGTCTTACTCATGCATTCTTTGCCTAGATCAATGTCCAGAAGAGTTTTCCTATGAGTTTTCTTAGGGTTTTTGTAGTTTAAAGTCTTACACTTAAGTCTTTAATCTATCGTGATTTAATTTTTGTATATGTTGAAATATAAGGGTCTAGTTACCTTCTGCTGAATGTGGCTAGCCAGTTTTCCCAGCACCATTTGTTTAATAGAGTGTCCTTTCCCCATTGTTTATGTGTGTTGAATTTGTTGAATATTGGTTGTAGGTGTTTGATGTTTGGTTTGATTTCTGGGTTCTCTATTCTATTACATTGACTTGCGTTCCTATGTTTATACCAGTACCATGCTGTTTTGGTTACCACAGGTTTGTAGTATAGTTTGAAGTCAGGTAATGTGATGCTTCCGGCTCTGTTCCTTTTGCTTAGGAATGCTTTAGAAATTCTGGCTCTTCTTTGGTTCTATATGAATTTTAGAATTTTTAATGATACTGTGAAAAACGATGTTGGTAATTTGATAGGAATTGTGTTGAATCTATAGATTGCTTAGAGCACCATGGTCATTTTAACAATATTGATTCTTCTAATATGTGAGCAGAAAATGAATTTCCATTTGTTTATGTCATTTATGCTTTCTTTCATCAGTGTTTTGTAGTTCTCTTTGTACACATCTTTCACGTCGTTGGATAAATGTATTGCTGGATTTTTAATCTTTGTGTATGGCTATTGTAAATTGAGTTTTTGATTTGGTTGTCAGCTTGAACATTATTAGTGTAGAGAAATGCTACTTATTTTTCCACATTGATTTTGTATCCTAAAATTTTACTAAAGTTGTGTAACAGGTCTAGTAGTTTTTTAGAATTTTTGGCATTTTCTAGGCATAGGATCATGTCATCAGTGAGCAGAGATAACACAACATTCTCTTTTCCTACTTGGTAGGAAACTTAGTAGTTTATTTTCTTGCCTGATTGATCTGACTAGAACTCCAGTACTATGCTGAATAGGAATGGTGAGAGTGGGTATCCTTGTCTTGTTCCAGTTCTTACGGGAAATGTTTTCAACTTTTGCCCGCTCAGTATGATATTGGCTTTGGGTTTGTCATAGATAGTTCAGGTGTGTTCCATTGATGCCTAGTTTGTTGAAGGCTTTTCATCATGAAGGGATGTTAGATTGTATAAAATATTTTTTTCTGTATCTATTGAGATAGTCATATGTTTTTTGTTTTTAATTCTATTTATGTGGTTAATCACCTTTATTGATTTGTGTATGTTCAACCACTTTTGCATTTTCAGGAATAAAGCCCAACTGATTTTGATAAATTATCTTTTTAACGTGCTGTTGCATTTGGTTTGCTGGAATTTTGTTGAGGATTTTTGCATTTCTACACATCGGGAACATTGGTCTATTTTTTGTTTGTTTGTTTTCCTTGCCATATTTTGGTATCAGGATGATACTGGTTTTATAAACTTAATTAAGGAGAAATCTCCCCTTAATCTTTTGGAATAGTTTTAGTAAGATTGGTAAAATCTCTTCTTTGTACTTCTGACAGAATTTGGCTGTGAATTCATCTGGTTCTGGGCTTTATTTTGTTGGGAGATTATTTTTATTACTGATTCAATTTTACTACTCATTTACTACTCATCTGTTCAGGATTTCAATTTCTTCCTGGTTTTATCTTGAGAGGTTGTATATTTCCAGGATTTTATCCATTTTCTCTAGGTTTTCTAGTTTGTACGCTTAGAGAGGTTTATAGCAGTCTCCAAGTAGCTGTAGTATTTCTTTGGTGTCAGTTGGAATATCACCTTTGCCATTTCTGACTATGCTGATTTGAATTGTCTGTTTTTTTTTCTTGGTTAACGTAGCTATCAGTCTACCAATTTTGATTATCCTTTCAAAGATTAAGCTTATAATTTTGTTTCCTCTTTTTATAGTGTTTCTGGTCTCAATTTCATTTAGTCTTGCTGTAATCTTTTAAATTTCTTTTCTTCTTCTAGCTTTGGTTTTCTTTTTTCTTGTTTTTTTTTTTGAGTTCCTTTAGGTGTGACATTAGGTTGTTAATTTGAAAGTGTTCTATATTTTTCATGTAGACATTTAGTGCTATAAACTCTTCTCTTAACACTTATTTTGCTGTATCCCAGGGGTTTTGGTATGTCATCTCTATTTTCATTAATTTCAATTTTCTTATTTCTGTCTTACTTTCACCATTTATAAAAAGTCATTCCAGAGCAAGTTGTTTAGTTTTCATATACTTATGTGGTTTTTGAGATTTCCTCTTTTCACCGATTTTTTTTATTCCACAGTAGTCTGAGAAGATGCTTTATATAATTTTGATTTTTTTAAATTTTTTGAGATTTACTTTATTACTAGCAGGTAGTCAATTTTAGAGAATGTTCCATGCACAGATGAGAAGAATATATTTTCTGTGGTTGTTTGATGGAGCATTTCACAGATGTTTATTAGGTCCATTTGTTCAAAAGTCCAATTTAAGTCCAGAGCTTGTTAATTTTCTGTCTTGATGATCTGCCTAGTGCTAATGGTGGGATGTTGAAATTCCCCGCTATGATTATATGTCTTTTGATCTCTTTTCTAAGTCTAGTGATGTTTGTTATAGAAATCTGGGTGCTCTGAAGTTGAACGCATGTATATTTAGAAGAGTTAAATTTTCTGGTTCAATTGAACCCTTTATCAATATATAATTGCCCTTCTCTGTCTTTTTTTACTTTATTTATAGCTTGTTTTATATGACACAAGAACAGCAACACCTGCTGTTTTTTGTTTTCCACTTGCATGATCTTTCTCCATCCCTTTACTTTGAACCTATTGTGTCATTACTTGTGTGATGGATCTCTTAAAGGCAGCAGAAGGTTAGGCTTTGTTCTGTTTTAATCCAATTTCCCACTCTGTATCTTTTAAAAAGAGCAGTTAAGCCTATTTCGTTCAAGGTTAATATTGATATGTGAGATTTTGTTCCAGTCATAGTTTTGTTACCTACTTTGTAGTTTTAATTGTGTAACAGCTTTATAGGATTTCTTAGCTTTCTATTCATATGTACCTTTATGTTAGCAAGTATTGTTCTTTTGTTTCAATGTTTAGAACTCCTTTGTGCACTTCCTGTAAGGTCAGTCTGGTCGTGACAGATTCCCTTAGTGTATCCTTGTCTGGAAAATACTTTACTTTATTACTCCTTTGTGTATGAAGCTTAGCTGAAGCTTAGTTTGGAAGAACATGAAATTCTTTGCTGGCATTTTTTTTTTTTTTTCTGTATGAAGGCTAAAATAAGGCCCCCAGCCTCTTCTGGCTTGTATGGTTGTTATTTAAATTAATGTACGCATTCAGTTCAATCCCATCAAAATCCTAACTGCCTTTTTTGTAGAAATTTGCAAGCTGCAAATCTAAATTTTGTAGAAATTTGCAAGCTGATCCTAAAAGTCATACAGATATGCAAAGACGCAGAAAAGCAAAAATAATCTTGAAAATAACAAAAAGTGAAAGACACACTTTTCAATTTTAAGACTTACCTCGAAACTACTGTTTTCAAAACAGTGTGGTACTGACATAAAGACAGACATATAGACCAAAAAGAATAGAATTGAAAGTCCAGAAATAAACTCAAGTTTTTGGTAAATTTATTTTCAAAAAGTTTTCCAAGACAAGTAAGTGGGAAAGGAACCCTCTTTTTTAGCAAATAATGCTGGGACAACTGGATATCCAAATGCAAAATCATCCTACCTCACAACACACACAAAATTTAACTCAGAATTGATCAAAGAACTGCATTTAAGAGCTAAAATAATAATACTCTTAGAACATATAGATATAAATCTTAACATGGATTATGTAATGATTTCCTAGATTGACACACACACAAAAACACCAAAGAAAAAGATAAATTTGACTTTATCAGGATAAAAACTTTGTTCTTCAAAGACACTATTAAAAAGTGAAAATGTAAGTCTGAGAACAGTAGGAATATTTACAAATAATTTACCCAATAAGAATCTAATATCTACAATATTTAAAGAACTCACAACTCAACAATAAAAAAACCTCATTTAAAATGGATATAATAGATATTTCTATAAAGAAGATATACAGATGGCCGATAAGCTCATAAAAAGATACCCAATGTTATTAATCAATAGGGAAATACATATTGTGGTCAAACCCACAATGATATATACCACTTTACTCACACTAGGATCAAAAGACAGATAATATCAAATCCTGGGAGGAGTGAAGAGAAACTGGAATCTTTTGCTGGTGAATATGTAAAATGATGAAGCCCCTTTATAAAACAGTCTGATAATTGTTCACAAGATTAAACTCACTCTATGACTCAGGATTTCTACTGCTGGGTACATACCAAAGAATTTAAAAATATTTCCACACAAAAACTTGTACATGAATGTTTATAGGAGCATTACTCATAATAGCCAAAATGTGGAAACAATGCAAATGTTAGTCAACTGCTGAATGGTTAAACAATATATGGTATAGCCATAAAATGGAATATCATTCAGACATAAAAAAGAATATTGACTTAGGCTACAATATGAATGAACCTTAAGAAATGTATGCACAGCGAAAGAAGCCAGACATAAAAGGCCATATACTACATGGTTTTATTTATATGAAATGTCTAGAATAGAAAATCTATAAAGAAGAGCCGGGTGCAGTGGCGCATGCCTGTAATCTCAGCACATTGGGAGGCCAGGGCGGGTGGATCACATGAGGTCAGGAGTTCGAGACCAGCCTGGCCAACATGGGAAAACCCCTTCTCTACTAAAAATACAAAAATTAGCCAGGCATAATGGTACACACCTGTAATCCTAGCTACTCGGGAGGCTGAGACAGGAAAATTGCTTAAACCTGGGAGGCGGAGGTTGCAGTGAGCCAAGATCACACCACTGCACTGCAGCCTGGGCAACAGAGTGAGACTCCTCAAAAAAATAAATAAATAAATAAAGTAGATTAATGGTTGAAAGAGGATAGGGGCAAGAGAGAATGAGGAGTGACTACTGAGAAATATGAGATTCTCTTAAGGATGATAAAAATGTTCTGTGATTAGAGAGTGGTGATGGGTGTATAACTGTGAATATATCATAATTTATTGAATTATAATTTTTAAGAAGGTGAATATTAATATTAAAATGATGAAAGAGGTAGTACTGGCTGGATTCCCAGGGAAACCACAAGTGTAGGAGAGCAGCTATGACCTATAGTAGGACTAGTCATCAATCCATGGTGTGACAGGGAAAGAAGAATAAATAGTAAGTCCTTTCCTCCTCTGTCTGCTCTCATGTCAATGTTCCAAATCAGTTAACTTCAACCAGAATCTGGAATTGAAAAGACCCTTAAAGATGCAGTCAGGCTTCCAGACATGGAGAAGGAACAGAAGTGTAGTACTTAGACACGGAAAGGAAATTGAGAATATCTACACCAACTCTCAAAGTCTGGATAGTCTTCACTCTGTTGAGATGCCCATTAAAATTACTTGCAAGTCATAATACATCCAACTTTTGTATTCTCACTGAGTTTTATGACTTTATTATAGTACAATTACTCCTGTATTCAGCACTAATTACTTCTATATGTATCTTCCCCAATTAGAGAACAAAATGATGATCAGAAAATGTTAGGAATTGTGATCTGAGAAGTCATGAGAAATGTTACATAGGTTGATTTTTTAAGTTGTATAGGCTGTGAAAAACTGGAGGGAATCACTTCAGGTGGAAATAATAGTACATTTAAAGAATCAAAATGGAATTAGATAAATAAGCTTTCTCATTTTTTAGCTAACAGTTACAACACATATGAGGACTAAAAAAAATGCAGGTCCCACCAGGCACAGTGCCTCATGATTGTAATCCCAGCACTTTGGAAGGCTAAGGCAGGAAGCTTGCTTGAGCCCAGGAGTTCAAGGCCATCCTGGGCAATAGAGTGAGACCTCATCTCTATTAAAAAAAATGCAGGTGCCTATATCTAACTCAAGTTGATGAATTAGAACTTGTGTAGGAGTCATTGTTATAACTAGTGTCCTGGAGAACAGGGACCATGCCTTACTCATATATGTATCTTTCAGACCAAGTATAGAGCAATTTTGCAATATAATATGAACTGAAGCTCTCCCCATAATTGTATATACACATAAATCAGTAAAAGTAACTATTTTGCTCACTCTGTGACCACCATGGCCAAATTGTATCAAAGATGTTTGCCATAAATTACTCCTTAATATTCAAGTTACCAAACAGGTGGCCAATTGCAAAATTCTTGGGAATCTTGTCAAATGGCTCAATTTTTGTAGGTAAACTCTATTGATTCGGCCTCTTTTTGCAGCCCTGAGAATGAGCATCTACAAACCTTATTAATGCCATCAGTTTCCATATTTCAATGCAAGGCATTTTATGGGAACCTGTCATTAACAGTGTAAAAACTAATTGCAAGTTGCATGCTACATTAATTTTTCCCATAAACAAACATCTGAGAAGTAAAACATATGCTACTAAAGAACTGATAATTTTATCTTCATACCTGCCAAGACAGATGGAGGGCACCACAGACACAGAATTTTGATAAGCAGAGGATTGCAAACAATCACACGCTTTTGTAAGGTCTTGACAAGTTTTGTGATCTGATGTCACATGTGTACCTGTAGGTATCATTTTCCTACATCAGCTTCCTGTTATTTTTGAACTCATATTTTTGATGGAATATGAATATTCAAAGTGAGAGATAGTCCTGTGTGATTACTGTAATCTAAATCAAGCATATGGCTTTGAGTATTGTACTCCTGAGCTAATATTTGTCTGAAGAAATACATAGTCCTTCCTGTGGCTTCATACTTCAAGATGTCTAGATGAGCTAAGACAGATGGCTCTCTTTTTTCTTCGGTTAATTAAATATACTTCTTTGAGTAATCTTTTCAGGGGATTCTCTAGGGATTAAGTCTCATGTACAATCTGATTCAAATAAAGGGGTTTCTGACAAGTAAGTGCCCTACACATATTTTCTAGGTCATGTTAAAGCCAACAAAATATATATCCATTTTCAGTTTATAGAAAAAAAGAACTATAGTTAGGCATGTCATTATTTCCCTTTTTATCATTAGAAACCTAAAGAATGTAATATAAATGATATCAGGAATGTGCCAGATAGGAGGCAGGACTAAATTGCAGCTCCCACTCAGATAGAGCAGCGTGTGGAGACTCACACTGTGAAATTTTGCTCCAAGAACTACTGTAGGAACATACCAAGAAAGCTGAGAGAATCTACAGATCCTTTGAAGGAAATGGATTGCTCCTACAGGACCCTGGAGACAGCCCAAATACTGTGAGAGCCCGAAGTGTGAAAGTGTAAAAGGGGGATCATCTGCCCCCAGACACACACCCTCACTGGGGAGTCTGAAGGTCCAGATTACAGTAGAAGGATCTGACCTTACCTGGAGCTGAGATAACTTAGAGAGCCAAGCAAAATTCAGGAGTAGAGGAAACAGCAGGAAGAATCCTGTGGGCACTTTCGGTCCCTACAAAAGACATTTCTGACATTGTCTCACAGAGTTCTTTGGGGAGGACTGCCAGAGGAACTGGGAAAAGATCACATGGAGAAGGAAACCTCCAGCTGAACTTTGTAACAATTCCAACTGAACATAAAGTTTCTTGGACAGAACTTGGGGGAGGAGGTGACTCCAGAGTACAGATGTGGGCAGGCAGGGAGACATGAAACCTGGAAGCCCCGCTCCCTTTTTCACCTGGGAGGCTGTTAGCCTGGGGCAAGTTCTCAGACCTACTCGCCCATTGCCTGGAAACAAACTCGGTGCTGTTGGGGTGGGGCACAGTGGGAGTGAGACCAGCCTTTTGGGTTGCATGGGAGTTGGGTGAGGCCTGTATCTGCCGGCTTCCCCAATTTCCCTGGAAACCTGCATGACACAGCAGAGACAGCCAGAATCCTCCTGGGAATATAACTCCAATGACCTGGGAAGGACACCCCAGCCCTGACAGCAGCCACAGCAAGTCCTGCCCAAGGAGAATCTGACCTCAGACACGCCTAACCCTGCCCCCATCTGATGGTCTTTCTCTATCTGCCCTGGTGACTGAAGACAAAGGTCATTTCTCTTGGGAGTTCTAGGGCTCCACCCACTGCCTGATCCTACACTACCACAGCTGATGCTCTCTTGAAAGCATCTCCTCTTTGCAGGAGGCAAACCAGCACAAAACTAGTGCAATAAACAACAATCATACAACTAAGGAACCTCACAAAGTCCATTTCACTCTTTTTTGCACCTCCACTGAAGCAGGTGCTGCTATACATGGCTGAGAGACTGGAACACAGTTCACATCATAGGACTTTGTGTGGACACCCCCCACAAAAACCAGCCCAGAATCCAGTAGCCCGCTGGATGGCTAGATCCAGAAGAAAAATAACAATCACCACAGTTCGGCTCTCAGGAAGCCCCATACCTAGGAAAATGGGGAGAGTACTACATTAAGGGATCACCCCAAGGGAGAAAATAATCTGAACAGCAGACCTTTAGCCTGAGATCTTCCCTCTGACACAGCTTACTCAAAGGAGGAGAATCCAGAAAAATAATTCTGGTAATATGACAAAATGGATTTCTTTAACACCATCAATAAGCCATACTATCTCATGAGCAATGGCTCCAAACCAAGAAGAAATCCCTGATTTTCCAGAAAAAGAATTCAGAAGATTGATTATTAAGCTAATCAAGGAGGTACCAGAGAAAGGTCAAGTCGAATTTAATGAAATTGAAAAAATTATAAAGATGCTTTAGTCTGTGTTCACACGGCTGAAAAACACATACCCAAAACTGGGAACAAAAAGAGGTTTAACTGGACTTAACAGTTTCACATGGCTGATGAGTCCTCAGAATCATGGCAGGAGGTGAAAGGTGCTTCTTATATGGTGATGGCAAGAGAAAATGAAGAAGAAGCAAAGTGGAAACCCCTGATAAACCCATCAGATCTCATGAGACTTATTCACTCTCATAAGAATAGCATGGGAAAGAATGGTCCCCATGATTCTATTATATCTCCCTGGGTGCCTCCCACAACACATGGGAATCCTGCGAGATACAATCCAACTTGAGATTTGGGTGGGGACATGGCCAAACCAATCACTCTAGCCCTAGTCCCTCCAAATCTCATGTCCTCCAATTTCAAAACCAATCATGCTTTCCCAACAGTCCCCCCAAAGTCTTAACTCATTTCAGTATTAACCCAAAAGTCCACAGTCCAAAGTCTCATATAAGACAAGACAATCCTTTCCACCTATAAGCCTGCACAATCAAAAGAGCAAGCTAGTGGCTAGGCACGGTGGCTCATGCCTGTAATCCCAGCACTTTGGGAGGCCAAGGCAGGTGGATCACGAGGTCAGGAGATTCAGACCATCCTGGCTAACACGGTGAAACCCTGTCTCTAAAAAAAAAAAAAGCCAGGCGTGGTGGCAGGCGCCTGTAGTCCCAGCTACTCGGGAGGCTGAGGTGGGAGAATGGTGTGAACCCAAGAGGCGGAGATTGCAGTGAGCCGAGATCATGTGCAAGCTAGTTACTTCTTAGATACAATGGGGATATAAGTATTGGGTAAATACAGACGTTCCAAGTGAGAATAATTGGCCAAAATAAATGGGTTACAAGGCCCAGGAAAGTCCAAAATCCAATGGTGCAGTCAAATGTTAAAGCTCCAAAATGATTTTATTTGACTCCAGGTCTCACATCCAGGTCACACTGATGCAAGAGGTGGCTTCCCATGGCCTTGGGCAGCTCTGCCCCTGTGACTTGACAGGGTACAGCCTACCTCCTGGCTGCTTTCACAGGCTGGCATTGAGTGTCTGTGTCTTTTCTAGGTGTATAGTGCAAGCTGTTGGTGCATCTACTGTTCTGGGTTCTGGAGGACGATGGTCCTCTTCTCACAGCATCACTAGGCAGTGCCCTAGTAGGGACTATGTATGGGGCTCTGATCCCACATTTTCCTTCTGCACTGCCCTAGGAGAGGTTCTCCGTGAAGTCCCTGCCCCTGCAGCAAACTTTTGCCTGGGCATCCAAATGTTTCTATGCATCTTCTGAAAGCTAGATGGAGGTTCCTAAACCTCAATTCTTGACTCACAGGTTCCCATAGGCTCAACACCATGTGGAAACTGTCAAGGCTTGGGGCTTGCACCCTCTGAAGCCACAACCTGAGCTCTGCATTGGCTCCTTTCAACCACTGCTGGAGTGGCTGGGACCCAGGACACCAAGTCCCTAGACTGAACACAGCACCGGGACCCTCAGCCTGGCCCATGGAACCACATTTTCCTCCTTGGCCTCTTGGCCTGTGATGGGAGGGGCTGCCGTGAAGGTCTCTGACATGGCCTGTAGACATTTTCCTCATGGTCTTGGTGATTAACATTAGGCTCCATGCTACTTAAGCAAATTTTTGCAGCCAGCTTGAATTTCTCCTCAAAAAAATGGGTTTTTCTTTTCTGTGGCATTGTCAGGCTGCAAATTTCTGAACTTTTATTCTGTTTCCCTTTTAAAACAGAATGCTTTTAAGAGCACACAAGTCACATTTTGAATGCTTTGCTGCTTAGAAATTTCTTCTACCAGATACCCTAAATCATCTCTCTCAAGTTCAAAGTTCCACAAATCTCTAGGGCAGGGGCAAATTTCCACCATTTTCTTTGCTAAAACATAACAAGAGCCAACTTTGCTCCAGTTGCCAACAAGTTCCTCATCTCCATCTAAGATCGCCTCAGCTTGGACCTTAGTATTCATATCACTATCAGCATTTTGGTCAAAGCCATTCAACAAGTCTCTAGGAGGTTCCAAACTTTCCCACATTTTCCTGTCTTATTCTGAGCCCTCCAAACTGTTGCAACCTCTGCCTGTTACCCAGTTCCAAAGTCGCTTCCATATTATCGGGTATCTTCAGCAATGCCCTACTCTACTGGTACCAATGTACTGTATTAGTCCATTTTCATGCTGCTGATAGAGACATACGCAAAACTGGGAACAAAAAGAGGTTTAATTTGACTTACATTTCCACATGACTGGGGAGGCCTCAGAATCATGGCTGGAGGTGAAGGGCATTTCTTATGTTGTGGTGGCAAGAGAAAATGAGGAAGAAGCAAAAGTGGAAACCCATGATAAATCCATCAGATCTCACGAGACTTATTCATTATCACGAGAAGAGAACTGGAAAGATCGGCCCGCATGATTCAATTACCTACCCCTCAGTCACTCCCACAACACATGAGAATTCTGGGAGATACAATTCAAGTTGTGATTTGGGTGAGGACACAGCCAAACCATATCACAAAATATGAAGGAAGAAATCTTCAGTGATAGATAGCATAAATGAAAAACAATCAGAACTTCTGGAAATCAAGGACAAACTTATAGCAATGCAAAATGCACTAAAATGTCTCAGCCACAGAATCAAACAAGCAGAAGAAAGAACATCAGAGCTTGAAGACAAGATTTTTGAATTAACTCAATCCAATAAAGACAAAAAAGAATAAGAAAATTATAAAGACCCCAGGAAGTCTGAGATTATGTTAAATGACCAAATCTAAGAATAATTGGCATTCCTGAGAAAGAAGAGAAATCTAAAAGTTTGGAAAAACTACTTGGGAAAATAATAAAGAAAAGACTTTCCTGGACTTGCTAGAGATCTAGACATCCAAATACAAGAAGCTCAAATAACACCTGGTAAATTCATCACAAAAAGATCATTGCCTAGGCACATAGTTATCGGGTTATCTAAACTCAAGACAAAGGAAGAAATATTAAGAGATGTGAGGCAAAATCACCAGGTAACCTATAAAGGAAAATCTATCAGATTAACTGCAGATTTTTTAGCAGAAACCCTGCGAACTAGAAGGGATTGGGCCCTATATTCAGCCTCCTTAAACAAAATAATGATGAGCCCAGATCTTTGTATTCAATGAAACTAACCTTCATAAATGAAGGAAAGATACAGTCATTTTCAGACAAACAAATGCTAAGGGAATATGCCACTACCAAACCAGCACTATAACAGCTGCTAAAAGGAGCTCTAAGTTTTGAAATAAATCCTTGAAATACTCCTTAAAGCATACATCTCAGAAGACCTATAAAACAACAGTGCACACACACACACAACCCCAAAAACAAGGTATTCAGGCAATAAGCAGCACAGTGAATAGAATGGTACCTCACATCTCAATACTAACATTGAATGTAAATAGCCTAAATCCTCCCCTTAAAAGATACGAAATGGCAGAATGGATAAGAATTCACCAATCAAGTATTTGCTGCCTTCGAGAAACTCGCCTAACATATAAGGACTCACATACAATTAAGGTAAAGGGGTGGTAAAAGACATTTCATGCAAATGGACAGCAAAAGCAAGCAGGAGTAGCTATTCTTAAATGAGACAAAA
This sequence comes from Pan paniscus, assembly GCF_029289425.2. Lineage (NCBI taxonomy): Eukaryota > Metazoa > Chordata > Mammalia > Primates > Hominidae > Pan > Pan paniscus. The sequence continues at coordinate 44,596,162 of NC_073261.2, read as the reverse complement.
CAAACTTTAAAGCAACAGTAGTTAAAAAAGACAAAAGAGGATGTTATACAATGATAAAAGGCCTTGTCCAAAGTACCTCAATCCTAAATATATACACACCTAACACTGGACCTCCCAATTTTATAAAACAATTATTACTAGATCTAAGAAATGAAATGAGATAGACAGCAATACAATAATAGTGGGTGACTCCAATACTCCACTGACAGCACTAGACAGGTCATCAAGACAGAAAGTCAACAGAAAAACAATGAATTTAAACTCTACCCTAAAACAAATGGACTTAACAGATATTAACAAAACATTCTACTCAACAACTGCAGAATATACATTTTGTTCATCAGTTCATGAAACTTTCTCCAAGGTAGACCATAGGGTATAGGGTAGGCCATGAAACAAGTCTCAATAAATTTAAGAAAATTGAAATTATATCAAGTACTCTCTCCAATCACAGTAGAATAAAGTTGGAAATCAACTCCACAAGGAACCTTTAAAACCATGCAAATACGTGGAAATTAAATAACCCAATCCTGAAGAATCACTGGGTTAACAATGGAATCAAGATGGAAACTGAAAAATTCTTTGAACTGGACAATAACAGTGATACAATCTATTAAAACCTCTGGGATACAGCAAAGGCCATGATAAGAGGAAAGTTCATAGCCTTAAATGCCTACATCAAAAAGTCTGAAAGAGCACAAATAGACAACCTAAGGTCACACTTCAAGGAATTAGAGAAACAAGAACAAACAAAACCCAAGCCCAGTAGAAGAAAAGAAAGAACCAAGATCAGAGCAGAATGAAACGACGTTGAAACAACAACAAAAACAAAAGATAAATGAAACAGAAAGCTTGTTCTTTGAAAAGATAAACTGATAGACCATTAGCAAGATTAACCAAGAACAGAAGAGAGAAGATCCAGATAAGCTAAATTAGAGATTAAACAGGAGATATTACAACCCAACATCACAGAAATACAAAAGATCATTCAAGGCTACTGTGATCTCCTTTAAACATAATCTAGAAAACCTAGAGAAGATGGATATATTCCTGAAAATATACAACCCTCCAGCTTAAACCAGGGAGAACAGACCAATAACAAGCAGTGAGATTAAAATGGTAATAACAAAATTGCCAACAAAAAAATGTCCAGGACCAGATGAATTCACAGCTGAATTCTATCAGACATTCAAAAGAGAATTGGTACGAATCCCAATGACATTATTTCAGAAGATAAAGAGGGAATCCTCCCTAAATCATTCTATAAAGCCAGCATCACCCTAAAACCAAAACCAGAAAAGCACATAACAAAACACACTACAGACCAATATCCCTGATGAATATAGATGCAAAAATCCCTAAGAAAATACTAGCTAACTGAATCCAACAGCATATCAAAAAGATAATCCACCATGATCAATTGTGTTTCATAACAAGGATACAGGGATGGTTTCGCATGCACAAGTCAATAAATGTGATAGTTCACATAAACAGAATTAAAAACAAAATTCATATGACCATCTCAGTTGATGCACAAAAAGCATTTGACAGAATCTAGAATCCTTTATGATTAAAATCTCAGCAAAATCAACATAGAAGAGACATACATTAATGTAATAAAATCCATCTATGACAAACCCATAGCCAATATAATACTGAATGAGGAAAAAGTGAAAGCATTCTCTCTGAGAACTAGAATAAGAAAAGGATGCCCACTCTCAGCATTTCTATTCAACGTAGTACTGGAAGTCCTAACCAGAATAATCAGACAAGAGAATGACATAAACCATCCAAATCAGTAAAGAGGAAGTCAAAGTGATGCTGTTTGCTGATGATATGATTGTTATACCTAGAAAACCCTAAAGACACCTCCAAATAGCTCCTAGAACTGATAAATGAATTCAGCAAAGTTTCAGGATACAAAATTAATGCACACAAATCAGTAACTCTGCTAGAAACCTAAAGCAACCAAGCTGAGAAGTAAAAAACTCAACCCATTTTACAATACCTGCCAAAAAATAAATACTTAGGAATATACCTAACCAAGGACGTGAAAGACCCATACAAGAAAAGCTACAAAACACTACTGAAATAAATCGTAGACGATACAAACAAATGGAAACACATCCCATGTTCATGGGACCAATGTGGTGAAAATGACCATACTGCCAAAAGCAATCTACAAATTCATTGCAATTCCCACCAAAATACCACGATTATTCTTCACAGAACTGGAAAAGGCAATCCTAAAATTCATATGGAACTAAAAAAGGTCCTGCATAGGGAAAGCAAGACTTAAGCAAAAGGAACAAATCTGGAGGCATCACATTACCTGACTTCAAACTATACTGTAAGGCCATAGTCACCAAAACAGCCTGGTACTGGTATCAAAATAGGCACATAGACAAATGGAACAGAATAGAGAACACAGAAATACAGCCAAATACTTACAGCTACTTGATCTTATACAAAGCAAACAAAAACATAAGTGGTGAAAGGACACCCTATTCAGCAAATTATGCTGGGATAGTTGACAAGTCATATGTAGAAGAATGAAACTGAATCCTTATTTCTCACCTTATACAAAAATCAACTCAAGATGAATCAAAGACCTGAATATAAGACCTGAATATAAGAATATAATATATAATATATATATATATTATATATATATAATATATATAATATATATATAATATATAATATATATATATATAATATATATATAATATATATAATATATATATAATATATATAATATATATATATAATATATATATAATATATATAATATATATAATATATATATATAATATATATTATATATATATAATATATATATAATATATATAATATATATAATATAATATAAAGACCTGAATATAAGACCTGAAACCACAAAAATTCTAGAAGGTAACATCAGAAAAACCCTTCTAGACATTGGCTTAGGCAAAGACTTCATGACTAAGAACCCAAAAGCAAATGCAACAAAAACAATGATAAATAGGTGGGACTTAATTTAACTAAAAAGTTCATGCACAGCAAAAGAAACAATCAGCAGAGTAAACAGAAAAACCACAGAGCAGGAGAACATCTTCACAATCTACATTTGACAAAGACTAATATCCACAATCTGCAAGGAACTTACACAAATTAGTGAGAATAAAACAATGCCATCAAAATATGGGCTAAGGACATTACTAGATAATTCTTAAAAGAAGATATCCAAATGGCCAACAAACATATGAAAGAATGCTCAACATCACTAATGATCAGAGAAATGCAAATCAAAACCACAATGTGATACCACCTTACTTCTGCAAGAATGGCCATGATAAAAAAAAATTTAAAAAAGATGTTGGTGGGCATGCATGAAAAGGGAACACTTTTACATTGCTGGTGGGGATGTAAACTAGTACAACCACTATGGAAAACAGTGTAGAGATTCCTTAAAGAGCTAAAAGTAGAACTACCATTTGATCCAGCAATCCCATTACTGGGAATTTACCATGAGGAAAAGAAGTTGTTATACGAAAAAGACACTTGCACACGCATGTATATAGCAGCACAATTTGCAATTGCAAAAATATGGAACCACTCAAAATTCCCATCAATCAATGAGTAGATAAAGAAATTTTGGAATATATACGCAATAGAATACCATTTGGCAATAAAAAGGAACAAAATAAAGGCATTTGCAGCAATCTGGATGGAACTGGAGACCATTATTATGAGTAAATTGACTCAGGAATGGAAAACCAAATATTTTATGTTCTCACTCATAAGTGGGAACTACGTTATGAGGATGCAAATGGATAAAAATGATACAATGGACTTTTGGGCCTTGGGTGTATAGTTGGAGGGAGGTGAGGGATAAAAGACTACAAATTGGGTAGAGTATACACTGCTCAGGTGATTGCTGTACCAAAATCTCAGAAATCACCACTGAAGAACTTACTCATGTAACCAAAAACCACCTGTTCCCCAGAAACCTATGGAAATATAAAGATATCTATATAGATTTTAGATGGACACATTTCTCTATCTGTCTTTTAAATAACCTAATAGTTTTGACTGATTTTATTTTTTACTACAGGATTGAACAATTTAGGGAAAATGGTTGATTGGCTATTGGTTGACAGTCACCTAGTTTCAGGAATCAAATATAAGGGATGAAGTAGAGAATTTGCAAATTTCATCCAACCATTCCATATAGCTGCACCTGAAAAGGTAGAAATATCCAAAATGTAATTATTGAGAGTCAGTTTTAGTTGAACATTATTCAGTATACATGTATCCATATACTGTTCATGAGACATACATGTGCTTTTTCTCAATGCCCAGCCCCCTGAAGTTGTGAGTCTATGTGACCAGGTCTTGCCAATTACCTCTGGGAGGCAGTGGCAAGTATCACATCTAAGACAAAATATGGAAGATGGGTGTAACTTCTCCAGGCACTCTCCTCTCTTGTCCTTGTCATCATGGAAAATCCAAACCAAGATGGCCCTGTCGCAAAATGGAGTGTGCCACATATTTTTATGTATTAAGTCCCTGAGATTTGAGGGTCAGTTTCTTAATTCAGCATAACCTAATACACCCTGATTGATATAAATATATACTAAATTTTGAATTTAAAAAATTCAAGTTTTAATCTCAATACCCTCATCAGCTTTCTGATCTTGATCGTGTCAGGTAACAGATTAATGACTCCTCCATAAATTTAGTGATCACCAAATATCCATATTCTTTCCTATGCTTCTCACTTTTAATTATACTTAGATTGGAATCATATAATCAATTCTGGTTAATGCACTAACAACAATAATGATCTGCATTCCTTACTGTGAGAGGCAGAGAAGTAGTATTCCTCCACATCTCTCTTCCTGTGTCATGAGGATGAGGAGGCCAAGTATCCAAAGCAACTTAAGCTGTAAGATAGAGGATCACAGCCTTGAATGATTCAGTAAGAATGCTTTATTAGTTTAAGCCACTAAGATTTTTTTTAACCTCAGTATTTTAACTAGATATCCTTTAAAAATATCATGCTTTAATTCTTTTTATTATTCTTATTATTATATTTTAAGTTTTAGGGTACATGTGCACAACATGCAGGTTTGTTACATATATACACATGTGCCATGTTGGTGTGCTGCACCCATTAACTCGTCATTTAACATTAGGTATATCCCCTAATGCTATCCCTCCCCCAACCCCCACCCCACAACAGGCCCCGGTGTGTGATGTTCTGCTTCCTGTGTCCTTGTGTTCTCATTGTTCAATGAGTGAGAACATGTGGTGTTTGGTTTTTTGTCTTTGTGATAGTTTGCTGAGAATGATGGTTTCCAGCTTCATCCATGTCCCTACAAAGGATGTGAACTCATCATTTTTTATGGCTGCATAGTATTCCACGGTGTATATGTGCCACGTTTTCTTAATCCAGTCTATCATTGTTGGACATTTGGGTTGGTTCCAAGTCTTTGCTATGGTGAATAGTGCCACAATAAACATACATGTGCATGTGTCTTTATAGCAGCATGATTTAGAATCCTTTGGGTATATACCCAGTAATGGGATGGCTGGGTCAAATGGTATTTCTAGTTCTAGATCCCTGCGGGATTGCCACACTGACTTCCACAATGGTTGAACTAGTTTACAGTCCCACCAACAGTGTAAAAGTGTTTCTATTTCTCCACATCCTCTCCAGCACCTGTTGTTTCCTGACTTTTTAATGATCGCCATTCTAACTGGTGTGAGATTGTATCTCGTGGTGGTTTTGATTTGCATTTCTCTGATGGCCAGTGATGATGAGCATTTTTCTCATGTGTCTTTTGGCTGCATAAATGTCTTCTTTTGAGAATTGTCTGTTCATATCCTTCACCCACTTGTTGATGGGGTTGTTTTTTTCTTGTAAATTTGTTTGAGTTCTTTGTAGATTCTGGATATTAGCCCTTTGTCAGATGAGTAGATTGCAAAAATATTCTCCCATTCTGTAAGTTGCCTGTTCACTCTGATGGTAGTTTCTTTTGCTGTGCAGAAGCTCTTTAGTTTAATGAGATCCCATTTGTCAATTTTGGCTTTTGCTGCCATTGCTTTTGTTGTTTTAGTCATGAATTCCTTGCCCATGCCTATGTCCTGAATGGTATTGCCTAGGTTTTCTTCTAGGGTTTTTATGGTTTTAGGTCTAACATTTAAATCTTTAATCCATCTTGAATTAATTTTAGTATAAGGTGTAAGCAAGGGATCCAGTTTCAGCTTTCTACATATGGCTAGCCAGTTTTCCCAGCACCATTTATTAAATAGGGAATCCTTTCCCTATTTCTTGTTTTTGTCAGGTTTGTCAAAGATCAGATAGCTGTAGATATGTGGCATTATTTCTAGAACAGTGGTACTCAAAAGTGTAGTCTACAGACATGTGCTGAACTATACCCTATGTGTTACCAGTTAGCAAGTGGTAGCAAATTAAGATTTTAGAAACTTGTTAAAGAAACTCAGTATTTCCATAATATCTATATATGTGATATTTCCAATAGTTTATTGTTTATCCTATTTCACATGTTTACCATTAACTTATTCTACTGCATTGTTCCTTGACAGATTTGAGGGGGAAAAAAGAGAAACTGGCCTTTATGACATATCTAGCACATAAACATGTTGAATGAATGGGCTGTGTCTGTTTTCTTCATTTAGACATATGTAATTTGGCATGATGTTAAAATGAGGTTTATCAGTTTTGGTAAATATGCATACTCCTTTTAAATAATGTAAATATACTGAAAACTACAGAGAGTAAGTAGATCAAGTCACTAAAATTTTTTATCATTAACATTTTGGTGAGTTCTAGATATCTAGATATGAATTAGACTTTTATATTAGTTGGATCATAACAAATTATGCAATGTGCTTTTTCAGTCAGATATATTTCATGGAAAAATTTATAGGCCAATAACTTCACTTGTGCTCCTTATTAATGGACCTCTAGGTTTTTCATTGTATATACATATGTTTATTAATCCTGACTTCATCGATATATTTTTATTTTAAATCATTTTGCATCACAATGAATTTTCCATACTTGCAGATATATGTTTTCACATGTGTATGATGTTTCTCAAATTGTAAAACATGAAATCCCTGGAGCAATGAGTATGCCTAATGTCTGAGAGTGACCATTTTTTCAAACTAAGACTTACAGAAACTGTAAGGAACATTTTTTTTTCATCAGAGATCTACCTCCTTTTTGCACCCATAAGTGATACACTTCTTAGTGCCCACATATGTGTAATATCTGATGGTCAGCAATTACTATAATTACTGGGAGAAAGCCGAGGATAAACCCAGCTGGCCAGCAAGGCCTACAGAACCATTCTCTTGGATGGTTATAAGTCTATGAATTGGATAATGTCTATTTTGTATCTCTCCCATGGCCATCAGATGTAATGGGATGAGACTAAATTTTCCTTGGTGAGCCCACAGTTTTATGATCCATCTGTTCAAGTAGGAGAGAATGAGGCAGGTGGGATTCCTCATGCTACAACAGGGCCTAGATAGAAGCAAATGGAAACAATGATTTTAATCATCTTTGCAGAACTATAATTCATATTTTCTAATTTATATTAAGACTCTGCATTTACACTGCTATGAAAGCTATAACTAATAAGGGGTGAATTTTAAAACAAAATCATTTTATCTTACATTTAATATATGAAACTTTCTCAATGCAACTTTACAACAGTAAGCTTTTACACAGGCTAGTTCATTGTGAAAGCAAGTTGTACATTAGAATCATAATGATACAATGGACTTTGGAGACTCGGGGGAAAGGATGGGAGGGGGTGAGAGAAAAGACTACACATTATGTACAGTATACACTGCTTGGGTGAGGGGTGCAGCAAAATCTCAGAAATAACCACTAAATAACTTATTCATGTAGCCAAACACCACCTGTTCCCCCAAAACCTATTGAAACAAAAAATAAATTAAAAAAAATAAGATATTACTGCTATCCTCTTTAAATGCAAGAGGTTGTAAACTGTCTTTTCTTAGGTTCCATAGCATGTAAGGCGGTACTGCAGGTTCTCTCCTTCAGATTTCAGGGGGCTCTTTGCTACTACTTCCATTCTATCAATCCCATTGCTTCCAGTGGTATCTGGAGTAAAAAAGAAAAAGCCTTGACAGGAAACACCAGGGAGAGGGACTTCATTCCATGGGAAGGCAGCATTTAATGTCTCAATAAGTCACTGTATGTAAGTCTTGTAGCTTACATGTGTATGTTAAGTAAAGGCGAGGTGATTGATACAGGAGTGCTGGGAAGGGAAGAGCGTGGTCCCTTTAAATGATACAGAAGAGGGGAAGGGAAGTTCTGGGTAGAGGAGGGCGTGGTCCCTGGCTAGGGCTCTACCCCCATGGACCTAGGTAAGGAGAGGCACTTCTGCCTTTGAGCCCAAATGTTGCATTTTCCAAGACCACCCTGTCCTGCCATGTCCCCATCCTGGGCCTATAAAAACCCAAGACCCTAGCAAGGCAGAGACAGAAGCTACTGGATGGTTAGAGGATCATATCAGTGGAAGAAGACAGCGGCTGGACATCAAGAGAATGTGGAGGGGACCTTGCCTACAGAACAGCACACAGACAGACACCGGCATGCCAGCAGGCCATTGACTGGTGGGAGGAGGTGGAGTTTGGCCAGAGCAGTCTGAGGAGAGCTGGGGCTGCCCAAGGGCCCAACGCCAGGGAAAAGCCATCTCCCTTCTGGCTCCCCCATCAGCTGAGAGCTACTTCCACTCAATAAAATTTTGCACTCATTCTCCAAGCCTACGTGTGATCCAATTTTCCTGGTACACCCAAGGCAAGAACCCAGGATACAAAAAGCCTTCTATCCTTGCGACAAGGTAGAGGGTCTAACTGAGCTGGTTAACACAAGCTGCCTATAGACGACAAACTAAAAGAGCACCGTGTAACACACGGCCACTGGGGCTTCAGCTGTAAATATTCACTCCTATACACTGCTGTGGGCTTGGAGCCCCACAGCCTGCCCGTCTATATGCTCCCATAGAGGTTTGAGCAGCAGGGAACTGAAGAAGCCAGCCACACCCCCATCACATGACCTGTGAGGGGGACAAGGGAACTTTTCCCATTTCATTATCCCTTTGGCAGAAATAAAAATACTTAGATATGGACTTTACATTGAGCTTAGTGTAAAACAGGTATGACTAAATCTTCAGGACTGGTAATATCTGAAATACTGTTTTCCAAAGCATCAGAGAGAGGAAAAGTCCCATTCTGCAGCTGTGAAGATGGTGATGGGAGGATTATTTTTGAAGGAAGGAGGTTCCCAGCAGTTATAATTGGAATGATTAAAGGCTCTTATCTGGAGACTGGAATCCTATTGTGGGACTCCCAATTAAGGAAACATTAATCAGAGATGAATTTGGTTGATTTTAATGGGTGAAAACAATGGGCAGCATGGAAACAAAACGACAAACAGGATCTAGCTACAAAATGGTTATTTTGAACATGGATTACCCAAGAAAGAGAAAGCAAAGCACTCTTTTCCAATAATTTTTGTTTAAGCCGTGTGTGTGTGTGGTTGTACATGTGGCCACGTGTGCGTGAGACAGAGTGTTCTATACCTTTACCACTGGGGATAGGGCTTGGGTGGAGGCTAAAGGCCTTTAGAGACTGGACAAGTTTTTATGAAGGACAGAAGTCAGTTTTTCATTGGGATTTTTGTGTTTCAGATAACTCTGATAAATGTATCATTATACCAGTTGGAAAAGGCTATGGAATAATATTTAACCACAATAGAAATTTTAGGGCACCACTACCTGACAATTCTTAATAGATGCAAGTATGTTTGTGTAGATAGGTACAGGACAATGGAAAATGAGTACTGAATTGTGTAGCTTCGACTTGAGGAAAAATATGTTCAACAGAATTTCTAGGGGAGATACAAACCAATGACAGTCATTCTTAAAAATTTTCAATGTCAGGCTAAATTGCCTTTATGAGAAATTTTAGGTATACAACTGCTGGTTGATAGGACATATAATAAGATCAAATCTACATTCTTTAAGTATGAATAGCCATGCTTCTCTCTGACTCCCTAACACATCTTCCAGACCTTGATGATGCTGTGTCCATACTTTTCATCTCCTTCATAACTGTATTAACTTTAATTTTTTTAAATCCTTCTCAGAACGGGTAGTAACAAGTTTTTAGTCTTTTCTAAGAAAAAATCTGTCCTCTCTCTTCGCCAATATAATAATCTCACTCCAGCATTATCTATTTTCGTACGTTCTTATTATAGTTTTGCAGAGTCCCTGTGAATGGCAGACATAGGGCAAGTGTCCTTAGTAACTTCCTTGCCTTGAATAACAAAAGAAAAAAATCATGAATTGAATCTCTACCCTAGTATGTGGCTGAAAAATGACTAAGCTTGGACTGACTTCTGAGGTTTCTGAAAAGAATTCCGGCTGGAATTCTGATGAAGTCAGACTAAGTATTAAAACCAGAGCATTCTTCAATTCAACTTCAGCTTTCTGTTTCCCAGGAATAGCTTTCTTGATAAAATGGTGCTGCTTTGGATTCTGCATCCAGATGGCAATGCAAAATGAGAAGAATGTGTCAAATAATCTCAGAATCTTCCAAAATGTTTGTTTTGAGTACTAAGAAATAAGTTTGTAAGGCGGAACATGTGGTAGTGGAGAAGGCACGGGCAGCTTTTCTAAATTGATTCTCACTTGCATAAGACAAATCTGTTTGCCATGTGACTTTTAAAACCATTCAATGATTTTATGAAGCAAATATTTCTCTCACTGCAAGAGGATGGCTCATCATGCTGTGACCCTGAACATGTAATCTCAAATTGTACTTCCCCTCCTGAATTTTGGGATTACAGACACACAGAAGCATGACATATTAAAATCAATTCTAAAAAGCTTTAAACTGAGAAAGCCCCACCTTTATCTGTTAGTTTGAATAACCCCATACCACATATCAATACCTATATATCTTGGTATGTAACCACAAGGCTTATGTCCTAAAAAGTCATAAAGTTAAAAAAAATCAAATTATCAAACTCCATAGACTCTACTAGATTGGCAAATATATTAATGCTTGTGAACTGTGCGGTAAACAGCCAGGTTGGCTAATTGCCAAAAATTTTTTGGCCTATATCTCTGATATTAGTTATTCAGACTTGAGTGTGAATCTATCTTCACCCCATTACTTTTTTTCCCCGAATTATAAGACTAAGTCATTGAACAGTGATAAGTTGTTTCTCCTTCAAAAATATAGTTGTGCAGTTAAGTCCAGCAAGCAGCAAGAATTCTGTCTTTGAATTGCACTTACAAATATGATGCTTGCTGGAACGGGAATCTCATACTCAATGAACCCAACTAAATGCCAGAGAAACAGTGGAAGATTCAGTGGATTTAGTTAAATAATAACAGAAATCTTTGATTAGAAAGGAAGAAGACACTCATATGCAATATACGCCTATGGGATTGGGTGACGGTGGTATGTATTTGTGTGCACACATGCATGCTAATTCTATTATGATATAGCAAATATTCACCTCCCTGTTGACCACGATGGTACTTTCCTTTGTCAGTGATATTGGGTTTTGCCAGTAACCTACTTTAGCCAATGAAATGTAGAGCTTGCTTAAAATGGCTGTGCAGCTGTGTTTAATTTTCTAAGCTCCTGCATTTTGCCATAAGAACATGTTTCAAATAAAGTCTGGTCTAATTGAGAGTTACATAAAGCAGAACTTGATCTACCATGCAGCTTGGAACCTAGTACAGTAGAGGCTTAAATCAGCCATACCCCAGCTCACCCACAGACACATGAGTGAAATGATGATGATTGCATATCAAGATATTTGGGGAAGTTTTTTTATTATACAGCATTGTGAAAATATGCTACATGTGTGTTTATTTTCAATATTCCTCTTCCAATAGACTTTGCTCTAACGGCATATAATTGTTGTGAATATGAATAATTGAGTCAAATAAACTGTGCTCAAATTCTTGCTCAGCTGCTTATTACTTACTCTCTGTGGGACTTTTGGGCAATCTAAATAAGCCTTAGAGTTCTAATTCACAAAATTCTGATAGTGATATTTACCCCATGGCATTTTCATGAATATTAAATATGATAATATATGTCAAGTGTGAGTAAAATATCTAATATAGTTAGGACTCAAGACACAGTAATTATTATTTTAATTACATATATTCAGTGTATAACCATACAGAGTTAAAATACAGTACATTTATTTTAATACAGCACTACATTCAATACCAAATGCTCTGAACTCTAGGTTAGTTACCTGTCTACTGAGTAATCCATTTGTGTGCATATATGCAATGTCAACCAGCAGCTACTTCTATTACCAGAATAAGGCCCAAGAGGGATTAATCTGCATTAAGGACCACTTCTAACAAGTTTAATATATCTACAAAGCAGCAAACACGCCAGACCACTTTTACAATTATAAAATTTAGACTCTGAGTCCCTTCAAGGGAATAATAAGTGATATCACCATATCTCAAGACTCAGTAATGCATTAGAATTATATTAGAATATTTATTTTCTTAGTGGTATAGGCAAATCAATATCAAGTATTTTTCTTTTGGTATCTTGTTAATAACTGTTGAACAGATAATTTATAACATTTTGTTTATTCTTATGGAATTTATAATTTTAAATTCCTGAAGTAGTTTAGAGAGAAAGCATACTTAGAATGCCAAATAAAGTAGAAATTCTAAAAAATCAGATTCTAAGTACCATTTTATCTTCATATTGCTAAAACCTGTTCTAATATTTCATTATTTAACTATTATAATGGAACTCCTAGTGGAAACAGAGAGGGATGATGGTTAGGTAATCATCAGCTATTAGATATATCAAATATAGCAAATGAAATTTATGAGGATTTAGAAATGTAGCGGTGAGTAAGGTGCAATAACAACTTTCTGAATGATAGGCACTCTCATTCTTCCACGTGCTTTATCCTTCAGACTACACAAGCAAAATCATACATAAATTAACTCTAAGATAATTGATTCATGTATGAAACTATATAGGCAGTTTTTAAAATAAAATTCATAAGTTTATTTCTGTAACATAAAATAAAAATCCCATCTGTTATACCAATTCATTTATTCTAATAACTTTTTTTTAAAGCTTTTAATAGACTATACTTTTTTTTTTTTTTTTTTTTTTTTTTTTTTTTGAGATGGAGCCTCACTCTGTTGCCCAGGCTGGAGTGCAGCGGCAGGATCTCGGCTCACTGCAACCTCTGCCTCCTGTGTTCCAGTGATCCTCCTGCCTCAGCCTCCCAGGTAGCTGGGACTACAGGCAGGAGCCACCACACCTGGTTATTTTTTTATATTTTTGACTATATTATAATAAAAAATCAGTTGACTATATATGTGTAGGTCTATTTCTGGGCTCTCTATTCTGTTCCATTTATGTATTTGTTTATTTTATGACTGACATACTATCTTGATCACCATAGATTTATAGAAGGTCTTGAAGTCATGTAGTCAATATTGCCTCCTTGGCTTTGCTACGTCTTATCTTTTCTTGTACACTTTAGAATCAGTTTGTTGATATCCATAAACTAAATTGCTGAGATTTTTATTGGGATTGTGTTAAATGTGTAGGTCAAGCTGGGAAGATCTATCATCTTAATATAGTCTTCCTATCCAAGAATATGGAATAACTGTCCATTTGTATAAAATCTTGATTTCTTTCATCATAGTTTTATAGTTTTCCTCATATAGCACTATACATTTTTTGTATTTTCAGTACAGACAGGGTTTCACTACGTTGGCCAGGCTGGTCTCAAACTCCCAACCTTGTGATCCACCCGCCTCAGCCTCCCAAAGTGCTGGGATTACAAGCATGAGCCATCAGTTTTATGTTTCAGAAAAATTGTGCAAAAATATAGTGTTGTCATACACACCCCTTCCACAAACACAGAGATACACCCAGTTTCTCTATTATTAACATCTTCCAATATAGTATAAGTAATGTACCATAATTGATTATTAACTAATTATATGGTTTACATTAGAGCTCATTTTTTGTGTTCTATGTTTTTCAGAAATGCACAGTGTTATGTGTTCACCATTACAGTATGATACAGAATAGTTTTATTGCTCTAAAAATGCTCTGTGTTCCACGTGTTCATTTCCACTTCCCTTACTGTGAACCCCTGGAAACCACTGATCTTTTCACTTTTATCTTTTCAAAATGTCGTGTACTGTAATTATTCAGTATGTTACTTTTCATATTTGATTCTTTGACTAAGCAATATGCATTTAAATTCCCTCCTTGATAGCTCTTTTGTTGTTGTTGAGTAACTCCTCGGTATGGATGTACCACAATTTACTTATTCATTCCCTTTTGAACGTTCTGAACAAAGCTGCTATAAACATTTGTGTGTAGGTTTTTGCTTGGATATATGTTTTTAACTCATTTGGGTAAACATCTGGAGTGTGATTGCAGGATCATATGGTAAACCCAGGATTAGCTTTGTAAGAAAATGCCAAATAGTATCATTTGGCATTTCCAATGTATCATTTTTCATTTCCACCAGCAATACATGTGTTGCTTCACATCCTTGCCAGCATTTGGTGTTGTCAGTGTTATATTTTAACCATTTGATAGGTGTGTAGTAGTATCTCCATGATGTTTTAATTCACAATTCCCTATTGACGTACAATGCTGAGCATCTTTTTCTGTGCTTGCTTTCCACATGTATGTCTTCCTTAGAGGTGTCTGTTCAGATCTATTGCCCATTTGTTTACTGTTTGTTTTCTTAAGTATTAAGATCCTTAATAATACCAGTTATCAGATGTTATTTGAAAAATATTCTCTGTCTGTTGCAATTCTTTTTACTTGCATCTGTTCTTTTGAAAAGTGTAACTTTTTAATGAACTGTTACATCATGTTTTCTCTGATAAATTAAGTATCTAAAAAGTCATTGTCCAATCTAATGTCAGCTAGATTTCTTCCTATCTTCTAGAAATTGAACAGTTTGAATTTTAAAGTTAGATCTGTGATTCATTTTGAGTTAATTTCTTTTATGGAAGGTTTTCTCTCTCTCTCTCCACACACAAACACATACACACACACACAGAATGCAGATTTTCACTTGTTTCCACATTTGTTAAAATGACTGTTTTTTCTCCATAGAATTGCCTTTGTCAAAAATCAGTTGACTATGTATGTGTAGGTCTATTTCTGGGCTCTCTATTCTGTTCCATTTATGTATTTGTTTATTTCATGATTGACATACTATCTCGATCACCGTAGATTTATAGAAAGTCTTGAAGTCATGTCAATATTGCCTCCTTGGCTTTGCTACTAGCGTCTTATCTTTTCTTGCACGCTGTAGAATCGGTTTGTTGATATCCATAAACTAAATTGCTGAGATTTTTATTGGGATTGTGTTAAATGTGTAGGTCAAGCTGGGAAGAACTATCATCTTAATATAGTCTTCCTATCCAAGAATATGGAATAACTGTCCATTTGTATAAAATCTTGATTTCTTTCATCATAGTTTTATAGTTTTCCTCATATAGCACTATGCATTTTTAAGTTATATGGGAGTATTTCATTTTTTGTTGCTAATGTGAACACTATTTTGTTTTTAATTCCAAATTCAAGTTGTTTATTATTGCCCTGTAAGAAACCAATTGACTTTTGTATATTAACTTTGTATTCTGTAACTTTTCTATATCATTGTTATTTTTTTTAGCTCCAGATTTTTGTGTGTCAATTATTTGTGATTTTCTACGTAGACAGTGATACCATATGTGAAAAAGACTCTTTTTCTTTCTTCTTTCTCTTCCTTCTGTCTTTGTCTCTTATTTATTTTCTTGTCTTATTGAATTAGCTAGAATGCCCAGCTCTTTGTAGAATAGGAGTGGTGAAAGCATAGAATATGTTTTTTATTATAGGGGGTAAACACTTAGTTTCTCACTATTAGGTACTACATTAGCTCTAGGGCTTTTTGTAGACGTTCTTTATCAAGTTGATGAAGTTCCATCCATTCCTGATTTGCTGAGAGTTCTGATCATGGACAGGTATTTGATTTGTCAAATGCTTTTTCTGCATTTTTTGATATTATGGTGTGATTTTTCGTCTTTAGCCTATGAATGTGATATGTTAGAGTAACTGACTTTTGAATGTTGAACCAACTTTGTATACTTGGCCTAAATCCCACTTGTCTGTGGTATGTAATTATTTATATATATAAAATATGTATATTTAGTTCTATTCAATTTGCTAATATTTTGTTGAGGATGTTTGTGTATATATTCATGAAAGATATTTGTCTAGAATTATTTTCCCAATTAGTATATTTCTTTGCTTTTGATATAAGGGTAACTTTGGAGTCATAAAATGTGTTACCAATTATTCTCTCTGCTGCTTTTTTTCTGGAAGAAATTGTAGATAATTAGTATTGTTCTGCAAATACTTGATAGAATTCAGTGAGACCAACTGGCCTGTTGTTTTTTGTTGTTGTTTTGGAAGGTCATTGATTGTGGGTTCAATTTCTTTAATAGACATAGGCCTATTCAAATTATCTTTCTCCTTGTGTCAGTTTCAGTAGGTCATTTCTTTCAAAGAATTTGTCGATTTCATCTAACTTGTCAAATTTTGAGGCTTAGAGTTAATAATATTTCTTTATTATTCTTTTAACAACCATGGGATCAGTTGTGTTAGCTCTGTTTCATTTATGGTATTAATAATCATTGTCTTTTTCCTCCTGTTTGGCTAGGCTAAAGAGTTATCAATTTTATTGATATTTTCTGAGAGCTAGCTTTTGGTTTAATTGGTTTTCTATACTGATTTCCTATGTACAATTTCACCACTTTTTGCTGTAATTTTTATTTCTTTTTTCTGCTTATTTTGAATTCAATTTTCTTTTCATTTTCAAGTTAATATTGAAGCATAGATTTTAGATTTTTCACCTTTTCTATATGTATTCAACATTATTATATATTCTCTCTAAGCATTACTTTTGGCATATCACACAAAATTTGATAATTTCTAATGACATTTTGTTCAAAATATATTTTTAAAATTTCTAATATATAATTTATTGCTTTGAAGTCTGTTCTTTACATATCCACATAGCAAAACACTTTGGAATTTTCTTGCTTTTATCTGTTATAGATTTCTATTTTAATTTCATTATGGTCTTAACAATGTACTTTATATGATTTTTATTTTAAATTTGCTAAGCTGTATTTTATGGTCTAGAATGTGTTCTCTTTTAGTGAGTGCTCCATGTAAACTTTAAGAATAATGTGTATTCCGTGTTACTGGATAAAATATTCTATAGAGACAGGTGTGGTGGTGCATGCCTGTAGTCTCAGCTACTTAGGAGCCTGAGGCAGGAAGATCACTTGAGCCCAGGAATTTGAGTTCAGCCTGAGCAAAATAGTAAGATGCTGTCTCTTAAGAAAAATTAAAATTAAGTATTCTATAAATTTTCGTTAGATTCAGTTGATGTTCAGTTGAACTGTATAATTCCAAAATTTCTGCCTGCTGAATCTGTCAGTTACTGATATAAAGGCTTAAATTGTCCAACTATAATAATGGATTTCTCTATTTCTCCTTTCATTTCTATCAGTTTTTCAACACTAATTTTGATGCACTGGTGTTAGGTGTAAACACATTAACAATAGTCTATGTAAATAAATGATCCCTTTTACATTATGTAATGTTCCTGTTTATCCCTAATCATTTTACTTGCTCTGAAATATGCTATGTCTGAAATTGATGTAGCTACCCTAGATTTCTTTTTATTTATTTTAGCATGGCATATTCTCTATCTCTTTACCTTTAATCTATATGCATCTTTATAATTAAAGTAGGTTCCTGTAGATAGCATATATTTGGTATCCATTTTGATGGTCTATTATGTGTTATATATATCAAGAAAATTTAAATTTAAATTATTGACATAGTTGCATAATATCTACCATATTTGTAACTGTTTTCTATTCGTTGTTCGTGTTCCTTTTTCTGCCATATTTTTCATTCTCTGGTTTTAATTAAGCATTTTATATAATTTATTTTTAGTTGTTTATTCAAAGCAGGCAATGTACATTTACAACTAATATCAGTGTACTTTCAAATAACATTATACTACCTCTTATGTTGTTCAGGAAAATTATAGCTGAGTATTTCCATTTCCTCCCTTCTGTCCCTTACAACATTGTTGTCATACATTTCACTTAATCATAAATAACTTCAAAATAATAATGACAACAAAATATTGAACAAACTATTATGTGTTCAAAATAAGAACAAAAAAATTTTTATTTTACCTTTTTATTTCTTTTCAAATGGCCTTCCTTTATGCAGATTTGAATTTCTAAGCTATATCATTTCCTTTCCCTCTGAAGAGCTTTTTTACATTTCATGCAAGGCAGACTTACTAGTGACAAATTCTCTCAGATTTTGTAGATCTGAGAAAATCTGTATCTCCTCTGCACTTTTGAATAATAATTTTGCTGCTTATAGAATTCTAGAAGGTGGGGTTTTGTTTGCTTTCAACATTTTGAACATTTCACTCCACTCTCTTCTTGCTTTCATGGTTTCTAAAGAGAAGCTTGATGTTAACTTTTAAACTTGTTACCCTACATGTAAGGGTTTTTTCCACCTTATCCCACCCCTGCCCTCTTTAAAGATTTTCTCTTTGTCTTTGACTTTCTACGGTTTGAATACATGACTAGGTACAGATTTTTTGATATTTATCTTGCTTAGCATTCTCTGAGCTTCCTTGACATATGGTTTTGTGTCTGTCAATAATTTTGCAAAGTTTTCAGCCACTACAGCTTCAAATATTTCTTCTGTTCCTTTTTGTTTTTATATTCCCATTGCATGTATGGTACACCTTTTGTAATTGTTTCACAGTGTTTAGGTATTGTATTTCATATTTTTCATTATTTTCTTAGCAAAGTTTCTGTTGCTGTCTGCTCAAGCTCACTGATTCTTTTCCTGTCTGTGTCTGATGTCTCAGTTATTCTTCATCTCTGTTATGGAGTTTACAATTTCTATCAGTTTCTTTTGATTACCTCTTAGTAGTCAATCTCTATTAAATTATTTAGTATATAATACTTATTTTAATTTCCTGGTCTCATAATTTCAAAATCACCTTCATGTCTAACTTTGGTTTTAATGCTTGCCCTATGTTTTCAGACTGTTGTTTTCACCTTTTAACATGCCTTGTACATTTTTACTGAATGCCAGAAATGCCGTATTGCCTAAAAAGAATTGAGGGAAGTAGAACTTTACAGTGATGCTTTATGTTTATCTGCTATGAGATAGGTTCACTTTGCTGTTTGCTGTATCTGCAGGTGTCAGAGGCTAAAATTTACTGTAGTGTCCTTTTTGTTGCCCTGTTGATTTCGTGTTTCCATAGGGATTTCTTAAATAGAGGCTGAGTCTTGCAATTATTTTCAGCTGTAATCTGTTATGCAGGAATCCTATTTTTGTTGTGGTAAAAATGTAGGGGAGAGGAAACATTCTATAATTCTATGATTGAGTATCAGTCTTATAATAATTCTCTGCCCAAGTGCAATGACCTTTCTAAATGATTCTCATCTTTTACCCCATAGTGAGAGAAAAAACTGGAGGGGGCTGGAGATGGCCATTTCCTTTCCCCCACATTGAAGGCAGAGGAAGCTGGAGTTGGGTATTTCTCTTTCCTCATGCTGAAGGTTAGTGAGGTCTAGTGTTGGGTACTTCAATTCTCCACGTTGTTTAGGCTCTGCAGAAGAGCTTCCTTTGAGCACAGACCCTTTTTAAGGATTACCAACTGTTTTGGTTTTATTTTTAAATTAGCTACTTTTCTCCTTTCCTGCTGGAAGCAGAGCGGGATCTGTCTCACATCTTTACAGTTAGAACCTCGTGAAGCTCCTGAAGGTAAAACTCAAAAAACGTATGGGGAAGCTCCCAAGGTCAGGGTTCCAGGAATTTTTATCTCTTGAGCTAGCCCACAGTCCATTACCAGCAGTTAGTCAACTATCCTTTAAGCATTCATACCCAAGGCTGGCGCTGCCTCTTGCAATGGTTTTTACTCTGGTAATATGTGCTTCTCTATATATGGCTGTTACAGTTTTCAGGGCACTTACTTGACCTGTAACCTCAATTCTTTTATGGATCTAAGAAGTTGCTGATATTCAGTTCTTCATCTTTTGTCTTGTTGTAAGGATTAGAGTGATACGTTTCAATCTTTTCACTTCTCAGACTGAGAAGCAGAAATCCATTAAAAAAATCTTCAAAGAAACAACAAGAGTGAATATTGTAGAACAACATTTTAGAGGGGAAAATTAAAAACACTTTAAAACTTACAATTCTATACCCAGCAAAAATATCGTTTTAAAAGACAGCAAAAATAGCAGCATTATCAGACATACAAAAGCTGAAAGTATATATTACCAGCAAACACCAATTTTGAAAAATATTAAAGTCTTCCAGGCAAAAAAACTGTTACTAGATAAACAAAATGGAATAAAGTACACACAAAATGGTAACAGCATGGATAATTATTTAGTTTTTTGGTGTATGAGGTAAATATCTTTAAAGTATAATTGATTGCTTAAACAAAAATAGAAATGTACTCTGGAACTTATATATATATATATAAAATAAAAAGCTATGACAATAATAGTATAAAAGCTAGGAATTGAGACACAGAAGTGCATTATTATAAGATTCTTGAACTATATTTGAATAGATATGATCTTACTTAAAGGTCAAATTACTAAGATAAAGATGTATGTTGTAAACTCTAAAGCAACCACATTAAATTAGAGTTATTGTTAGGTTAGCAGAGATTGAAAACTAACAAAGTAATCTAAAAGGCACAAAAACAGGAGAAAACAGAGAGAAAACTAGAAAACAAATAGTTGACGTATTGAAACTCACCACATCAATTATCATATATAATCATTGGAGAATGACTGAAGAATAAGGTCCCAATAAATGCAGTCTACACTGAAACATACTTTTAATATAAATACACAAATAGGCTAGAAGTGAATTAACTGGGGAAAAAACACTTGTTAACACTAATCAAAAGAAAGTTGGAATGGCTCCATCAATATTAGACAAAATAGATTTTGAAGCAAGGAAAATTATCTGAGATTTTAAAATCATTTTATAGCAATCAAGTGTTGGGTTATCAAGATAACATACAAATTCTGAATATGTATGCAATTAATATAACACAATAAATAAAAAAACCTAAAGATATAGAAGACTTGAATAACAATTTCAACCAACGTGACCTGAGCTAAATGTGTAAGACATTTGATGCAACAGCAATAGAATGAATATTCAAGTCCACATAGGGCATTTACAAAGTGAGAATCATATTCTAAGACAAAAGAGTTTTAGTAAATTTAAACAGATTCAACTCATACAAATAATGTTCTCTGATGACAGTAAAATTAAATTAGAAATCATTGACAAAAGAGCTCTGAAAAATTTCCATATATTTGTAAATTAAATTATATACTAGTAAAGAACTTATGGCTCAAAAAATATTCACAAAGAAAATTAGCATTTTCAACTAAAAATGAAAATACAACATATCAAAGGCATGGAATGCCACTAAAAAATATTTAGTGGGAAATTTATAGCATGTTACTAAAAAAAGGCAGGCCTTAAATTAATGAACTAGAAAAATACATGGAAGAAAGGAAGTAATATGAGTAAGAGCCAAAATAGTTTAAACACAACCCAGAGAAATCCTAACGAGAAAAAAATGAAAGCAAAAGCTAATTGTTTGATCAATAGAGAGGTTTCCAGTCATAATGAGAAAAATATGAGAGAAGGCACTTATTAGCAACACCTGGATTTAGATAGGACCATAACAACAGAATCTACAGATATGAAAAATAAAGTGCTAATGTAAACAAATGTATGCCAATAAAATCAACTGATTAGGTAAAACAGACAAATTCTTTGAATGACAAACTACTATTTTTAAAATTCAGCTTGTAGTCAAATCTCCACAAACAATATTCTAGAACTAGATGGCTTCACTAGTGAGTTCTACCAAATATTTAACGAAGAATAACAAATCTGTAATAAATCCTATAGTTTTGTGTGGTATTTAGAGTTTTCATATATATATATATATATATATATACACACACACACATATTTATGCACACATATATTCATATATATTTCATATAAATATATACATATGAAAACTATATTTCATACCTATGAAATATATATTTATGTAATATGAATATATATGAACTCTAAAGACTATTAAAAACTGTATATATACATGTCAATATATGACATATATATTCGTATATATTGAATAAATACACATAAATTATTTTCCCTGTTTGCAGATGGCATTATTCATATATTTTTTATATCATATCATATATATTTTTATATATATGAATGATCATGCCATCTGCAAACAGGGAAAATTTGTCTTCCTCCTTTCCAATTTGGATGCCCTATCCTTCTTTCTCTTGCCTAATTGCTCTAGCTAGAACTTCCACTACTTTGTTAAATAAAAGTGGCAAAAGTGGGTATCATTGCCTTGTCCCAGATTTTAGAAAAAAAGCTTTCCGGCCGGGCGCGGTGGCTCACGCCTGTAATCCCAGGACTTTGGGAGGCCGAGAGGGGCGGATCACGAGGTCAGGAAATCGAGACCATCCTGGCTAACAGGGTGAAACCCCGTCTCTACTTAAAATACAAAAAAAATCAGCCGGGCGTAGTGGCAGGGGCCTGTAGTCCCAGCTACTCCGGAGGCTGAGGCAGGAGAATGGCGTGAACCCAGGAGGCGGAGCTTGCCGTGAACCGAGATCGTGCGGCTGCACTCCAGTCTGGGCGACTGAGCGAGATTCTGTCTCAAAAAAAGGAAAAAAAGCTTTCCATTTTCCTCATTGGGTATAATGTTAGCTATGGGCTTGTCACATATGGCCTTTATTGTTTTAAGGTATATTCTTCTATGCCCAATTTGTTGTGAGTTTTTGTTTGAAAGGGACATTGGATATTATCAGATGCTTTTTCTGAATGTATTAAAACAATCATATGAGTTTTTCCCCTCGATTCTCTTAATGGGATGTATCACATTTACTAATTTGCATGTGTTAAAACATCCTTGCATACCTGGGATGAATTCCACTTGATTTTATAATTATGATCTTTTTAATGTGTTGTTGAATTTGGTTTGCTAGTATTTTATTTTGTACTTGTGCTTCTATGTTCATCAAAGACATTGTCCTGTAATTTTGTTGTTGTGTCCCTATCTGGTTTTGACATCGGGGTAATATCGACCTCATAGAGTATGTTTGGAATTATTTTCTCCTTTTAATTCTTTAAGAGTTTGAGAAGAATCAGAATTCATTCTTTAAATGTTTGTAGCATTGAGATGTGAAGCCATTAGGTCCTGTGCTTTTTTTGGATGAGAGAGTCTTTACTACTGATTCAATCTTGTTACTCAATGTTGGTATGTTCAATTTTTCTATGTCTTTGTGATTTAAGCTTATTATGTTGTGTATGTCCAAAAATTTAACCATTTAATCTAGATTTTGAAATTTATTGGTATATAGTTGTTCATAATATTCTTATGATCTTTTGTATTTCTATAGTGTTTGTTGTAATGTTCCCTTTTTAATCCGTGATTTTAATTTTCTCTTTTTTCTTAGTCTAGCTAAAGGTTTGTTGATATTATCTTTTTAGAAAATCAACTCTTTGTTGATCTTTGGGATTGTTTTTTCATCTATTTTATTTCTGCTCTGCTCTTTATTATTTTTTCTTGTTAATTTTGTGGGGTTTTGTTGTTGTTGTTGTTCTTGGTTTTCTAGTTCCTTGAGATGCAATCATTAATTTCTTTGAGATATTTGTACTTTTTTGATGTATTTATTCCTATAAACTTCCCTCTTAAAACTTTTTTTTGTATCACAGTGGTTTTTGTATGTTGTGTTTCTATTTTCAATTATTTTAACAAAATTTTAAAATTTACCTTTAAAGTTCTTCATTGATTCATCTGTTGTTCAGGAGCATGTTGTTTAATATCCATAAATTTGTTTAGTTTCCAGTATTCTTCTGTTACTGATTTTGTGTTTTACCTTATTGAGGTCATATAAGATACCTGATATAATTTAAATATTTTAAAATTTACTGACTTGTTTTGTGACTCAATATATGGACTATTCTGGAGAATATTCTATGTGTTATTGAGAAAAATGTATATTCTGCAGCTGTTGGATGGAATATTCTGTAATCATCTGTTAGATCCATTTGGTCTAGAGTGCAGTTTAACTAATATTTCTTTGTTGATATTTGTCTATTGCCGAAAGTGAGGTGTTGAAATCCCCTACTTTATTGTGTTATATTCAGTGTCTCCATTTAGGTCTCTTAATATTTGTTTTACATATTTAGCATCCCAGTGTTGAGTATACATATATTTAAAATTGTTATATCCTCATGCTATACTGATTTCTTTATCATGAGATAATGGCCTGGTCTTTTTTTAAATACTTTTTTTGGCTTAATGTCTATTATGTCTAATATACTCCTATTCCTTTTCGTTTTCCATTTGCATGGAATACCTTTTCCTTTTCCTTCACTTTCAGCCAATATGTATCTTTTTAGGTGAAATAAATTTCTTCTAGACAACATACAGTTGGATCTTGGTTATTTTATTTTGTCTTAGCCAATTCAGCTACTTTATTTCTTCTAATTAGAGAATTTAATTCATTTGCATTAAAGGTTATTATTAAAAGGTAATGATTTAGTACTGCCATTTTGTTACTTGTTTTCTGGTTGTTTTGTAGGTACTTTCTTTTTCTTCTCTGCCTTTTTTTGTAGTTAAATGATTTCCTCTATGTGTATGTTTTGATTCTTCTATACCATTTATTGTGTTGTGCCTATTACTTGCTTTTGCGCTGTAATTACTACAAGGTTTATAAAAAATTCTTGTAGTTATGTTATTTGGACCTGATAATGACAACTTTTATCACAAAGAAAAGTAAAAAATATATATTTTTAAAATAATGCCCTTCTCTTAAACAATTATTTTAAGTATTGTCTTTAATAGTTTTGTCTTTTGGTCTTCATACTTAAGATGTAATGTATATGCCACAATTACAGTATTAGCCTATATTCGTCTTTATTATGTTTACCAGTGAGTTTTATGCCTTCAGATGTTTTCTTGTTACATGTTAGCATTCTTTTCTTTCATATTGTAAAACTCCCTTTACCATTTCCAAGATAGGACTGGTGTTGATGAACTCCTTCAGCTTTTGTTTGTCCAAGAGGCTTTATCTGTTTTTCATGCTGGAAAGATTTGCTGGGTACATTATTCTTGGAGGGCAGTTTATTTGCAGTTTGCCTTCAGCATTTTAGATATATCATCCCACTCCCCACTCTCTCCTGGCCTTATGTAGTTTCTGTGGAGAAGTCTGCTAAAAGCCATATTTGGGCTCCGTTGAACGTGGTTTGTTTATTTTCTCTTGCTGCTATAAATATTTTTTATTGTCTTTGATTTTTGGTGACCTATGAGCTTTCTGTACTTAGCTGCTGATGTCTTCCTCCAGGTTTGGGAATTTTTCAGCCATTTATTTTCTTAAATATGCTTTCTAAGCCTTTTTCTCATCTCCTTTGGGAACTCCTATTATGTAGAGGTTGGTGTCCCATAATTCTTATAGGTCTTCTTTACTCTTTTTTTCTCTCTGCTCTGCTGATTGGGTTATTTCATATGTTCTGTCTTTGTTCTGATTCTTTCTTCTGCTTGATCAAATATACTGTTGAAGCTTTTTAATGCGTTTTTCAGATTAGATATTGTATTCTTTATTTCTAAAATTTCTATTTGGTTGTTTAAATTGTTTCCATTTATTTTTCAAGTTTCTCTTGTTTGTTCCTGGATTGTTTTCCACATTTTTTAAGAGTTATTCATATATTCTTGTGATTTTCTTTTGAAGTTCTTCAAAAGAATTATTCTGAAATTTGTTAGACATTCATATATTATTAACTTTTATAGGTCCGTTACTGGACCTTGGTTGGTTTCTTTTGATGATATCATATTTCCCTTATTTTTCACCGGCCTGCATTTTCACATTGATACCTGCAAATTTGAGGAGAAAGACACCTTTTCTAGCTTTTGCAGTCATTTTTTTCATGGTGTTCAGCTTGTACTACTTAATATTAGAACTTAATTGCTGGCTTGCTGTTGTTCCCAGGCTCGGTAAGATTTATAGTGAGAATCAGAACTTAAATGCTGCACTGAAATTACACAGTAGTGCTACTGTTGTTTCTTGCCTAGGGAAAGTTATAGTAAGAACCAGAACTTGAATGCTGCCTTGCTGTTGTTTCCTCATTGTCTGGGGAATATTTATGCAAGTGCTGAAACTCAATTGCAAATTTTTTAGTTGTTTCTATTTTGGAGATAGTTTCCACATGAGCAACCAGGCTTTGTGAAAAATCTGGCCAGGAATTCAGGTCTTCCTGAAGATCATGCTCCATGAAGAACTATGGCAGCTACCAGTCTTTTTAGGATGGCTGATAGGGACACAGAGCAGTCACTAAGATCCACACACCAGTTGCTGTGATCATCACTTTTTGTCCCCAATTTATCCCAGGTGTTCCAGACCTCCAGCGCTCGTAATAGTTCTTGTGGAATGAGACTTAAGTGGGCTTCTCACAAAGATTCCCAACTGGTGGGGATATTGAGCATCCACCTCCAATTTTCTTCTCCCACCTCAGAAACCTTGGGTCCAGAAAAATTATGTTAGTGTCATTATGCCTGCTTGGGAGAGAAAGTGGTGCAATTTGAATTGACAATTCCTCTTAACTAATTCTGGCTTCTCTTGATTCTGTGCTCCCAGTGGATTTCTCTTCTCTCCTGAGTTCTCATGAATTCAGGGTGGTATTCTTGTCTTTGAATAATTTTGACTTTTACTTTTGTGGCAGGAAATGATGCCAGGAGATCTTCTAGAGAGTTTTAACCTTTAAGTGCTGCAATAATTTATCATCATTGATAAAACAGCTCAGGTCCACATACACCATTTGTGAGAAATGACTAGCTAATTTCTACTTTAATACTCCCAGGACCTAAAACTTAAGGATATGAAGCTGTGACATCAAAAATCTATGCTCAATTAATGTAGCACTATAATTTACTAAAAGTACATTTTATTTTGAATTGAAATGTATCTCTGTGTAAATTTTATCCATCAATCTTAATCATATTCCCTTGAAATATCACAAAACATAACAAGGATTAAAGAGTGTGGTCTCTGGTTTCAAATCTCAAGTGAACTATTTCCTGGCATTCTGACCTTAGGCAAAAATATTGAACTTGGCTCTGCCTCAATTTTGGAGTTGTTCTGGTAATTAAAAGGCATGATTAGGTAATTCATTTGGATCAATTGGTTTATAAGCACTATTCTCTGATTCAGATTGGTAATCAGAAGTGGGAGTTTTTTGGTAGTTTGTTTTAAGGAAAGTTTTTAATAACTATCACTTGATGGCTGGCTGAAGAAAACAATCCTGGGATTTTTATTCTACAGCAGAGGCTGATAATCTTCATTTTCTATGGAAATGCTCTTGTTTTGCATCTCCAGAAGCATATGCAAGTGACCTTTTGCATTCAGTAGAACGACTTTTTAGAAATTGTTTGTCTAAGGTGGTAGTTGCAATGTGAGCCTGAATGGTTTCTAATTTACAATTGTTGGTGTCTCCCCATTATGTTACCTCTCCTATCTCAGATGAGCCTCCACTGGGACTTCTATGGGACACTTGCTTAGGAGGAAGCTGAGACAGCCTACCTAAGTTAAGGAGCATGCTCACTATTAGAACTGGCTCAAATGACTTTCCTTGTAGACTGAACTCTGTAACCTCACCTACTGGGTTCTCACTGGGCTTTCAGAAAGGATTTGACAAATGCATGACTGAATGAGTAAACATAAGTCAGCAACAAAGATTCTTTCTGGGAAAGAAGTAGGCCTGTGCCACGAACTACCTTATTTATTATACTTTTTGTTATCTATTTAAATAAATATGGGCCTCTTGTTTTGGAACAACAAAATCATAACTGAATAATGTTGAGTTTTCCTCAACATTGGCCTCAACATGAGGCCAGTCAGCATCATTTATAATCCAGATTATCAGGACTAAGAATTATAATATTTATGATACTTAGACTTTGTAAAGCTTAAAACATGTCTAGTTTCTCATTGGCTTTCTCCTGTTATGAGGAGGTCTCTTATTTGTCACGGAAGCATTTTCACAATAATTTTTGTTTTGTCCTGGCAAAATAACCACATGGTTGTTTGAACCATATTTCATTTTAATCCAGCTTTTCTGGTGGGTGTTTTATGAACCCATGACTATCATAGGAAATGCCACCATCTGGAAGACATTCTCCCAAATTTAAGTACAAAGTCTAAGTGAAGATTTATTATCCCATAAATAAGTAGTTAACTGTCTACATAGAATCTCCCTGACATGAAAGAAGTTGTTATTTATAAGCAAATCTATAAATCACATCTACTCCATTCTTCACAAATATAGCAACCCATTTGTTTCATTTACTATACCTAGATAGCTTCTTTTTGCATTTCTTGTGTGAATAGTAAAATGGATTATCTGCAGTGAAACAATGCTTACCAGAACTTTAGCCACATACCTTTCTGGTTGCCTTGTTATATAAGAGTTGAATCACTAACCAGTTTTAAATTTCATTTAATTGTATTACTTTCCAGTCTAGATTTTAGACCTTCAAAACTGCACTGAGCTAAAGATGGCTGCTTCAGTAGTCACAACATGATTATAAATTCCTCAGTGTCTGGAGGAATTTGTTATAAAACTTGGTATTAGGTGATTTTGAGAATGGACTAAAGAAGTAGTCTAAATGTACTAAAGAAGTAGGTCTTGTTTTCTGATAGCATCCAAACCAAAGACAAGGGCAATTTTATGATTAGGTACATCAATTTTTTATTTAGGAATGGTAGGTGCAGTGTAGGACGAATGCCATAATTGATAAGGAGAAGCAGTTACTTATGTTCAGTGGAAGAAAGACATGTTTGTTCAGTTTTGTCATTGTACAATGCTAGTTTTTCGCTGTGCTCCCATATAATAATGTGTCATCCTGTTTGGTCTCAATGCATCAGAATAACAGAGTTATCTTGTCTGAGGTTAATGTTCTGTGACTTATTTCTGTTGAATATTGACCACCGTGGCCAAGCTCTTAGGGCCAGGCTAGGTACCAGCTGGAAGCTCAGAAAGTTGGCCAAATTAGGTGGAGAAATCATAGTACTAACCTGGGGAACTGAAGTCAAGAAGAGAGCTGAGTCAATCATGTGGGCCAAAACAAGAAACACAAACAGATTAGAAAATCTCTAGATGCCAGGAGGATTTTGATTTAACGGGAAATCAAGTGTTTTCAAACTGCTTCAGTTTTGTAAATAATTAAGAATAGGGCTTCTGGGATCTATTGCTAAACCTTTCAATGAGCCAGTGCTACTTTGAGTACCTGAGCTATCAAGCAACATACTTATTTTGTGATATGTAATCAAAATAAGACTTTCAGGTGGGAGAAAAATCTAATCCTTAAAACATCCAAGTATCTAGTCAATTTTATTTTGGGTACACATGACATCTACTATCCCAAATGTTGGGAAACAACAAATATCCATCCAAATTACAGACAAAATATCAGTTTCTCATTTAGTTACAAGGTCTACATTTGAGTGAAGTCATGGTCCACCCTGAAATTGTGATATTTATTTAAAATATCTAGTGTCAATCACCCTTTAAACAAATTAATGCAATATTCCTACTCTTGTTTGATCTCTGGAAGAATGAAAGATAAATACGTTGGTTGATGGTTCTTGATTTTGTAACCATTTGGCAGCTAACCGAAAATGCAATCTGTGTCTATTATACTCTTCTTCTAAATCCATTCACACCCTTCAAAATGTCACAACTAATCACCCTGCATCTCCAGCCTCCAGAGAACAGAAACTTCACACCCTCAATTTCTTCAGTCATAGAGCTCTGTACAGTCAAGCGTGTAATCAGCCATTTGTTATATACTTTGGAAATTTCATAGTCAAAACAAAACAAAAAAAAACCTAGACAACTAAAAGATTTTTAAAAAGAATGAAGTTTCTATTAAAATAGATTATCTCATTTTGCATGTTCTTTCAACCTCACATTTTCCCTTTCTCTATCTTAACATCCGAAATCAACACACAACTATATTCATTTGTTTTTAGCAGCACTGCTTGATCTACTTTGACATTGATGTTCATGCAATCTATAGGATGGAGTAAATGACAACTGAAAATGGAACAATGACTTCAGCAGAGGGACCTTGGGCATAAATATTAGACCATATGCCAAATAAGGGTCAAACGAATAATTATTAGCTACTGACGCCTGTAATGTTCATGTCTGGATTTTTCAAGTCCTTAATATAATGGGATCTTAGCTGGTCAGAAACAAATATTTTTATATCTTAATAAACTTAAGTTTGAATAAAATATCTATTAATACCAAATTCTGTATTTCTACCATTGTAATCATAAATTATACTTTAGACTTCAACTGAATTAGGTAATTAGGAAAATATAAGAGATCCTGACCTAGACTTTTAAAGAAGACTTCTCAAATCTGTCCATGTCTGATCCTTGTTTCCTCTGTCCCCTTAGAACTTAGGAATTACCTACTTACCTGATGTCCCAGAACAGCACATCAGTTACCCTGATGTCAATGAGGAGGTCTGATTCAGGGGTACTCCTAATTAGTCTGTCTTTCACTTCTTAGAATGTTTTTGTAGTTCTGTCTGTTACTCACAACCTAGAAGTTGACTATATGGCAATAAGGAAAACAGGATTTATTTCCTGTTCTGTATCTTGCTATCTAGATGATCTTGGGTATATCTTTCACAGTGATACAGTTGGGTCCACGGTCTGCTTTTTCTTTTCTTTAAATTGAAAATGATATAGTAGAATCAGTGATTATTCTGAAATTAGGGATGGAGGAAATGCTGTGGAACAGGAGAGTTGTAATATGAGAATTTTAGGAAAGTTTGTGTATGGTAGAAATAAAGCAGGGAAGAGTCTCTGTTTGATTTATTCTAGCAACATTTGAATTTCAAATCTTAAGTGAAGGTGTATGATATCTGTATTTATCAATGCTGGAATTGTACATAGATTGAGAACCACTGGACTAGGTAAACTTTAGGATATCTTCTGGTTCTCTATCCTCTCTCTCTTCTTTTGGTAGTTTGTATAATTTACTTATTTTAATCTATATATTTGGTTTCTTGTTTGTAGTTTTTTTTTGACAGCTAATTTTTTCGAAGGCAAGGATTTATCTTTCCTCTTTTGTACACACTAATTATATCTTGCACACTGCTGAGGCTCAGAAAATGATACCCAAGTATCGTGCTTTGACATGCTGAGTACTTTAAACAGAAAGATACTGAGGCTGGGCACAGTGGCTCATGCCTGTAATCTCAGCACTTTGGCAGTCCCAGGTGGGAAGATCACTTGAGCCCAGGAGTTCAAGACCAGGCTGGGCAAAGTGAGACCCTATTTCTACAAAAACAAAAAAATTAAAAATTAGCCAGGCATGATGGTGTATGCCTGTAGTCCCAGGTACTCAGGAGGCTGAGGGAGAAGCATCACTTCTCCCACCTTTCTGTGTAAAAGCTGGCCACAAAGAAATTCTCTGACCTCCCTTGTCTAACAGTAGGTCATAGAACCTTTATTCTAGACAGAGTCCTGCCATATACCCAAGAGGAAGGAATGCCACACAGAAAGACCAAGAAAAATCTGAAAAGAGGCCTGGCTGAATGTCTTCATGTAGCTTGTCACCATTAGATCATTTACTTTTTTTCAATGGTATTCCTACATGGATGTCCATTCTTCATCAAACCTAATCATAAAAATAGACAATTTTCTCTGGGTCTTAACTTCTGAAAGCTCCCATGTCAAGTAAAACTTTGGTTAAATACATCTGTTATGTTTTTCTCTTGTTAACCTGTCTTTTGTTTTAGGAGTGTGAGCTGTGACTCCTATAATGGTAAGAAAAGTTTTCACACCTTTTCTATTCTTAAAACACTGAACACTTGATAAGATTCCTTGGAGGTCCCCTGGTGGGTTCCTCTGACAGGGAAGCAAGATTTTCCCAAGGATGAAGGATGAAAACCCTGGGAGCAGAGTATTTGCCTTTACTCTTTTCTTTTTCTATTTTCCCTAACTTGTTTATTCACTGTGAGCATCTATGTTTGTTTCTTCCCTTTCTTCTGTTTCAGCAAATGTTCGGTGTCTTCACTTGTTCTTAATTACTTAACACTTAATCTAAGGAAATAACTGATAAATTCATTAGCACTGAATTTTAAAAACTAGTAAAAAAGCAGAGTGCTAACTCTTTCATGGGGTATTTTAGCTTTCTAATGAAAAAGTATTCACACTAATTGAGAAAATGTTCCAATGGTAAGATTTCAAGTATAAGTAAGGTCAGAGGAAAGAAAGTTTTGCAAATACAGAGGTCTTGCTAAAAATTCAGAAGTGATTGATAGGATGTAAAAAAAGGAAAAAAAAAATCTGGGATATTCTAGGATAATTAACTTATTGTTAATAATACATTTTATTTTTATTAATGAAGAGAACTTTTTATTTCAACTCCAGAAAAAACCCAAGAAACTGGAATTTGTGCCAGAAATTTTAAACTTTTAAGAGAAATATTAAGTGAAATTAGATCAGAATTTTGCTCAGTTTGGGCATCCTTAATAAAAATGTAATTTTAATTTTTATGAACCAAAGTTATATACTCCTTCAAACATGTATTTGATATCAGAAAGCAGATGTGGAGAACTACATGTGTTTTACTATTTTGAAATTGTGATGGGCAATAGCCATAAAAAATTGTATAATATAGTATTTGTAGACATTTTCATGGCTTTTTAAAAACATTTTTATAAAATCTGCCAAATTTTATGAAATTTACATTTAAAAAGTCTAAGATTTATAAATGGTCTGTTAAAAATATTTAAGGACTTAATGTACATAATTTATCATATTAGTTGGGTTTGAGCTCTTTGTGAACTTCAGTGGGGATGGAAAATTGAAATAGTAAAAGGAAAAATAAATGTATTGGTTCAGATATTTTAGTTACCTGTAAAATAATAATAATAGTAATCATCATCATCATCACTCCAAATGGCTTAAGCAACAAAGTAAGTTTCAGCCACTGAAATAGTAAAGACTGGGGTCAGGCTGGCCGTCATCTCAGCTGGCTTCCCTCACAGTGGCATTTGCAGGATCTATCCATGTACATACCAATGCCCAGAAACAGAGATCTTCTAGCTTCCTCTGAACTACTGAAAAATTGCTACACTCTCCTCTGATCTCTACCTATAACCAGGGGAATATCAAATTATCACCCACCTCTGAACCATGCACTGAGTAAAATAGATGAGTTTAATTGGCTTAACAAATCAAGATTCTTGCTAAAACTAGGTAGATGTGAAGACTGGGCTGTAACTGGAAGGCATGAGACACAGATGTGGGGTAGGCAATCTCATGTCTACTACACATAGTATAGGTTTCTACTGAAGATGGCAGCTGATAGGTGGTGAGAAATGGAAGCAAAAGAAAGCAAAGCCCTGGGAAAATGGAGAAAGTGTCCTTATCTTGGTCTCTGGGCTAGAGGCTTGGGGACTCTAAAAGAAAGATTGTCTCTGAGAAGCAAGCAACATTCTTTGTCATTTTATTTCTCCTCATGATTATCTCATTTGTCACTAAAACTCATGTGCAGCCTCAATAAGGAAATTTGTCTTGGAAACACAGCCCTGAAAGTATTGTGATTATCTTCAATGTGTTAGCAACAGGTTGGTCTCACTGTAAACTAACCTATTAGGAAACAAAATGCCCTTCATTTTCATAAGACATAATCAAAGAGTGGCTTTTTATTTTGAAATAATTTTCACTTGAAAAATGTTAACCATTATGATTACAAAGGACCCGTGATAGCATTTGTTGAGTGCTTAATATTTTTATATGCATTATCTTTCTTAATCCTCACGACTACCTGATGAAGTAGATCTACCATGTCACTTTTTTTCCAGGTGTTTTGAAGCATAATACATTGCCACACAAGTCACGCTTTGTTGGGGTAAAGTTTTAGAACCTTTGGCAAATGCATAAAGTCATGTAATCTCAGTCCAGTCAGCAGTCTCTTTACCCCAAAAAGTTCTCTGCTATCTTTGGAATTAATCCTTTCTCCTCTTTTAGAACTCGTTGTAACCACTGATTTGCTTCGTGTCCTTCTGCTTTTGCTTTTTCCATAATACCATATAGATGGAATCATACAACATATAGCCTTTTATTTTTAGATTTTTCATTTGCATAATGCATTTGATATTTATCCATGCTGTTATCAATGCAAACCTCCTCGGGTGTTATTGGTAATTCATTTTTAAAGGAATTCTTGAATAATATCACAGCATACAGATGCACCAGAGTTTGTTTTCCCACTCACAAAGTAATGGATATTTGGATTTTTTTTTTTTTGGTGACTATGAATAAAGCCAGAGTAAAATATTGTATCAGACTTTTTAATATGACTATATATTTACTGAGACTTTCTTTCATGTATCTTTGGATATTATCTATAAGTGGGATCACTGTGTTGCATAGTAGATATGTGCTTCATTTAATAATGAGGAAATCAAGCAATTAATAGGTTAAATAACTAGCCCAGTTTCACATGGTAATTAGCAGAACTCCAATTTAAACAAAAGCAGTTTAGCCCCAAATTACATAGTTTTAACCATGGCCTCCACATACTTGATCTAATATATCATTGTAAATAATAATTTTTTAGATTGAATGCAATTTTTACTCTGATAACATATACCGTAAACATTGCCGTATATAAGAAAGGACCAGCAAAGATCAGGATTTGCTCTTTTGTGGCAGATGCTGCTCTTGGTACTTTTTTTTTTTCTTTACTAGAGTTGATTACCCTAATGTGAATGTTTAAAACCTTTCTCATATGTCTGGAATTAAACATTTTCTTTGTTTCTATATAAGATTAACATCTTCTCAAGAGCAAAATACATACACATACCCTTCCGTGTGAAATCTTCTTTCTCTCTAGTGGCCACCCCAAGTTTAAGAAGGACCTCATGCCCAAAATAAAGTAAAAAAAGAAATCCTTAGATACTTTGGAGTCTAAACTGTTTGCCTTACAAATAAGGAATGAGCGTCTTTTGTAAGGTTACTGAGCAAATCCATAGCAGAACTGATTTTAAACTGAGGATTTTGCATGCCCCCCAGATTATTCTCCAAACTGATAGTGTTTCTCTTATTGAATTCAGCATAAGCCAATAATCAAATATTTATTGATGTCTACTAATATATTAGGTTATTTTGAAAAATACCACCAATGTCATCGTCAATGCCATTTCCTGATGTTAACTCAATAACTCCCATTATAACAACTTTTATTTACATTTTCTTCATCCTGTCACCTCTGAAGATGGCAATTTCAGCTTCATAAAGTCATGAGTTACATTCTTTTTCTTTGCCTGAACATTGGTTCTCAATGGAACCAATTATGCAACAGCCTACATCTACTTACAATGGTTAAAACTCTGCTTTTCAACTGATTTTAAATGTGTCCTAGTAAACATTTGAAGAGATAAAGATTATCAATTTCTAACCTTCTTTTTCAGTACTTCTTTCCTCTTTCCTGTTTTTACTATTCTTCTTCCAGAACTTATCAATTGCTTTTATGGCAGCTTTTGGCTCATGGACACTATTGAAAATTTAATCATGCTCAAATTTTACCCAGTGAAAACTTAATTGTTAACTTTTTCTCATTCAAATATGACTTGTGTATTATTTAATAATCTTTAAACCAGGAAAAGCCTTAAAATTCTCTAAAGCACTAGGAAAAAAATTAGAAGTAAATTATAGATAGCTTTGACAAATGTTCCCTCAGTAGAAATCTTTACATTATAAAGGTAAGAGGATATTTGGCTTTTTTAATTTCATGCTTTTTATTTTATTAAGTTCCAGAGTACATGTACAGGACGTGCAGGTTTGTTACACAGGTAAACATGTGCCATGGTGGTTTGCTGCACCTACCAACCCATTACCTAGGTATTAAGCCCAGCATGCATTAGCTATTTTTCCTGATGCTCTCTCCCTCGCGCCACCCCTTCCCAAAGGCCCCAGTGGGTGTTGTTTCCCTCCCTGTGTTCATGTGTTCTCGTTGTTCAGCTCCCCCTTATAAGTGGGAACATGTGGCATTTGAATATTTGGCTTTTAAGGCTAGTTCTGTTCCTGTTCACTTTGGTTATCCACCTATTTGTGGAAGACCTATGGGAAAATTTTAAAAGATTAGCTTATTTTCCTCTTTACCCACAGTCTAAATTGTCTCTTCTCCTTTACGTTTGTGCATTTTAAAGTATTGTGATATAGTTCTCCATTAAAATAGAAAATATATAAACTAAGCTACCACTATCTGAATTAGGGAATGATTTCTGATAATATTTATTTTTTAAATCTTTGTGTTAAAAGCAATTATAAAAAAAAAACAATCACACATATGCTTATGGTTCAGGGTTCAGCAGATTGGGAGGATTTTTGGATTTGGGTACACTGGTTAGGTCAGTGGAAGTTTCTGCTAACTCCAGAAACATTTTAACAACTTTCGTGAGGCTAATGCAGCAGTCAGACAAAGCTAATTTATCTCCATGGCTTTCTGTTCTTCTAGGGTGACAGTTTGTCAGTTTGACTTCCCATTTAAAGGTCAAAGCAGTGCACCTTAATTGATGGTGGGTGGAAATTGTCTTGAGAAGATTATAACCTTCAGCTTGCTTAGGAATTTGGTAACTGATGTTTGCTAAACTTCATTTGCTTTACTCCCCAACCCCCACCTCAAAACTTTATGTCTGTGAACAAAGTGGAGCTGGTTTATTATACCAACCTGCTTATCCCCATAACTAAATTATAAATCTATACATTAACCAGTATATAATATAATATGCCTGTATGGTCAGTACTGAAAAGATCATAGGAAGAGATTTGCTAGCTAGCATGGAAGATCATATTAACTTAGGCCATAGGAACACTGCACTGTAAGTAACAGACCCTACGTAATGCCTTACAGGTCTAAAATGATTAAGTGATTACAAAGCATTCACAGAACTACTGCTACTACTATTTATAACAATGAGAAAAATAGTAGTTAAATGATTTTTATGTGCACTTGTCACCAGGCTGAATTACAAGCATTGTCTCATTTAATCTTTACTAAAATCCCATATATTTTGTAATATAATTATATTGCATTAAAATATATTATCACTATTTAATGGACTGAATATTTGCATCCTCCACAAAGTTCATATCTTGAAGACTGAGGTGGTTTGGCTGTGTCCCCACCCAAATCTCATCTTGAACTGTAACTCCACAATTCCCACGTCATAGAAGAAACCCAGTGGGAAGTGACTGAATTATGGGGGTGGGTCTTTCGTGTGCTGTTCTCGTGATAGTGAATGAGTCTCTCAAGATCTGATGGTTTTAAAAATGGGAATTTCTCTGAAGCAGCTCTTTCTTTGCCTGCTGCCATCCACATATGATGTGACTTGCTCCTCCTTGCCTTCAACCATAATTGTCAGGTCTCCCCAGCCATGGGGAACTGTAAGTTCAATAAATCTCTTTCTTTTGTAAATTGCCCAGTCTCGGGTATGTCTTTATGTGCAGCATGAAAACAGTCTAATACAGTAAATTGATATCAGTAGCGTATTGTTGAAAAGATACCTGAAAATGTGGAAGCGACTTTGGAACTGGGTAACAGGCAGAAGTCAGAACCCTTTGGAGGGCAGAAACACGTGGAAAAGTTTGGAACTTCCTAAAGATTCATTGAATGGCTTTGACAAAAATGCCCATAGTGATGTGAACAATGAGGTCCAGGCTGAGGTGGTCTCAGATGGAGATGAGGAACTTACTGAGAACTGGAGTGAAGGTAACTCTTGTTATGTTTTAGCAAAGAGACTGGTGGCATTTTGCCCCTACTCTAGATTTGTGGAACTTTGAACTTGAGAGAGACGATTTAGGGTATCTGGCAGAAGAAATTTCTAAGCAGCAAAACATTCAAGAGGTGACTTAGGTATTGTGAAAGGCATTGAGTTTTACAAGGGAAGCAGAGTAAAAAAGTTTGAAAAATTTGCAGCCTAACAATGTGATTGAAAAGAAAATCCCATTTTCTTAAGAGAAAATTCAAGCCAGCTGCAGAAATCTGCAAAGTAAGGAGGAGCTGAATGTTAATCCCCAAGACAATAGGGAAAAGGTCTACCAGGGCATGTCAGAGGTCTTCATGGAAGCCCCTCCCATAACAGGCCTGGAAGCCTAGAAAGAAAACAGGGTTTCCTGGATCAGGCCCAGGGTCCCCATGCTATGTGCAGCCTAGGGACTTGGTTCCCTGTGCCTCAGCCACTCCAGCCGTGGCTGAAAGGGTCCAACATAGAGCTTGGCCTGTGGCTTCTGAGAGTGCAAGCTCCAAGCCTTGGCAGCTTCGATGCCGTGTTGAGCCTGCAAGTACACAGAATACCAGAATTGGGGTATGGGAACCTCCACCGAGATTTCACAAGATACATGGAAATGCCTGGATGGCCAGGCAGAAGTTTGCTGCAGAGGCAGGGCATTCATGGAGAACCTCTGCTAGGGCATTGCAGAAGGGAAATGTGGGGTCAGATCCCCCCTACAGAGTCCCTACTGGGGTACCACCTAGTGGAGCTGTGAGTAGAGGGCCACAATCCTCCAGGCCCCAGAAAGGTAGATCCACTGACAGCTTGCACCATGTGCCTGGAAAAGCTGCAGACACTCAACACCAGCCTGTGAAAGCAGCCAGGAGGGAGGCTGTGCCCTGCAGAGCTATGGGGGCAGAGCTGCCCAAGACCATGGGAACCCACCTCTTGCATCAGTGTGACCTGGATACTAGACATGGAGTCAAAAGAGATCATTTTGGAGCTTTAAGATTTTACTGTCCTGCTGGATTTTGGAATTGCATGGGGCCTGCAGCCCCTTTGTTTTGTCCAACTTCTCCCATTTGGAATGACTCTATTTACCCAATGCCCATACCCCCATTGTATATAGGAAGTAACTAACTTGCTTATCATTTTACAGGCTCATAGATGAAAGAAACTTGCCTTGTCTCAGATGAGATGTTGGACTGTGGACTTTTGAGTTCGTGCTGAGATGAGTTAAGACTTTGGGGGACTGTTAGGAAGGCATGATTGGTTTTGAAATGTGTGGACATGAGATTTGGGAGGGGCCAGGCTGTTTCCCTACCCAAATCTCATCTTGAATTGTAACTCCCACAATTCCTACATGTTGTGGGAAGAACCCGGTGGGAGATGATTGAATTATGGGGGCGGGTCTTTCCTGCACTGTTCTTGTGAATGAGTCTCATGAGATCTGATGGTTTTAAAATGAGAGTTTCCCTGCACAAGTTCTCTTTGCTGGCCACCATCCATGTATGACATAACTTGCTTCTCCTTGCCTTATGCCATGATTGAGAGGCCTCCCCAGCCATGTGGAACTGTAAGTCCAATAAACCTCCTTCTTCTGTAAATTGCCTAGTCTTGGATATTTCTCTATCAGCAGTGTGAAAATGGACTAATATAAAAGCCTTAGCCCCTAATGTAACACTATTAGGAAATAGGGCTTTAAGGAAGTACTTACATTAAGATGAGATCATGAGGGTGAGGTCTTCAGGTTGGCATTAGTGTCCTTATAAGAAGAGAAAAGAGAGGATATTTTGTCTTGCTCACTCCCCCACCAGCATTTTTTTTTTTTTTTTTTGGCTATGTCAGGATACAGCAAAAAGGCAATCAGCCACTCACTAAGAGGGCCTTCACCAGAACCTGACCATTCTTGCATCCCAATCTTCAGAGTAAAAAGAAATTTATGTTGCTTAAGCTACCCCATTCTCCATCTATAGTATTTCATTATAACAGCTAAGCTGACTGAGATACTTCATTATTTGTGTGAGGAAACTGAGACTAGATAGGCTGAAAAAAAATTTATTAAACTCACATAGGTAGTAATGATGCCAGTGGAGACAGAGCATAGGCCCAGGCCTTAATGGATCAAAAGCCATGTTTTTATTTTGAGTTTTGTGTGTGTTTGTGGTTTTTTGCACAGAGGTAGGTATAGCAGTACTAAAGACAGATGTAGCAACCCCATAGTTTCCTCCCAAAAACTTTCTATGGAACATAGTAAGGGCCAAAGTTGAGATATCACTCCATTTGTTTATTCATTTACTCCATTTTTGGCTTTTCGTATCAGAAGACATACTAGTGTAGATGAAGATGTGTCTAACACATAAAGGCAACTATTAAAGCAGTAAAGATACACTATAGAATGCTGGCAATTCTACTTTTGTTTGCACCTGACACTTTTCCTGTATGACTCATA
Source organism: Pan paniscus (assembly GCF_029289425.2). Classification (NCBI taxonomy): domain Eukaryota; kingdom Metazoa; phylum Chordata; class Mammalia; order Primates; family Hominidae; genus Pan; species Pan paniscus. The sequence goes on along the minus strand of NC_073261.2, from coordinate 44,555,645 downwards.
CTATTCTATGTAATACTATGTTAGTCTAAGTAATTATCCTTTTTTTGGGGTGGGGGATGGGGTGGCAAGGCCTTGCAATCTTGCCCAGGCTATACTTGAACTCCTGTCCTCAAGCAATCCTCCTACCTCAGTCTCACAAAGAGCTGGGATTATAGGCATGGGCCTCTACTCCTGGCCAGCAATCATCTAATATATTGTCAGGCTTGTACAAATTGAGTATGGTAAACAATTTCAATCTTAGGTCCAAGTAGGGCAAAATGCTCCCTTTCTTATCTAAGAAAATCATTGATTTTCTTTTTTTTTTCCCCCACAATTACTCTCTTCTCTTAACACAACTTTCATATTTTCTTATGTCATGCAGATTCCAAACCATATTTGAGCAGGGAGAAAAATCAGTGCACTTGAAGATAAGACAATGGAAATTGAGTCTTGGAAGAAAAGGGAACAGATTCTGTGGGACACAGCAAACAGACCACCACGTGCATTGTGGGAATCCCTGAAGGAGAAGAAAAAGAAAATGGAATAAAATACTCAAAGAAATAATGGCTAAAAACCTCTTAAATGAAAAAGATATAAGTATGAACATTAAAAAAATTCAAAACACATCAAAATGAAATCAAAGAGACCCACACTAAGACACTTTATAATCAATCTTTTGAAAGATAAAGACAAAAAGAAGATCTTAAAAGCAGCAAGATAACTTACTGACATATAAGAGATCAGCAATACCATTATCAGATTTCTCATGAGACATTTTGAAGGCCAGAAGGCATTGGACCTTGAAAATCTCCCAAGTGCTAAAAGAAAAAGCAAAAACAAAAACAAAGAAATCCACAAAAACAAAACAAAATAGCCACAAAAAATGCTGTCAATCAAGAATCCTATAGAAAATCTGTCCTTCAAATGTAAGAAATTAAAACATTTTTAGATGAACAAAGCTTTGGGAATTTATTACCACTAGACCTACTCTACAGAAAAGTTTCAAGGGACTTCTACAAAATGAAATAACACTAGACAGTAATTTGAAGCCATATAAAGAAATAAAGATGTCAACAAAGGTAAGAACATGAGCGATTATAAAGCTACTGTTATTGTAATGGTTTGTACTTTCACTTTTTGATTTCTACATAATTTAATTAATACATTAAAAATAATTTTAAAAGCTAGTTTTGTTATAGCTTTAGTTTGTAACTCCACATTTTGTGTTTTTAAAAATATAATTTAAGACTAATACATTTAAAAGAATTATTCGTTTGTTTGGGGGCATGCAGTGTATACCAGTGTAGTTCTATCACATAAGTGACTAAAAGAGGTGAGTACAAAGCTGCAAAGTTTTTGCAAGTTATTCATGTTAAATTGATACAAAGTTAATATAGAATATTATAGCTTTAGAATATGAAATGTAATCCACATGGTAACATATATATATACAACAGGAAGTAAGAAATTTAAACATGTCACTACAAAATAAACAGAAGAGGAAAAATAGAGAAAAATAAAAAATCCCAAAAGTTATTTCTTTGAAAAGATGAACAAAATGAATGAAACATTAGTCTAGCACTAAAAAAAAGAAAAGACTCAAATTGCTAAAATCAGAATTGAAAATGGGTATATTACTCCTGTTTCTAAAGAAAATAGAACTCTGGATAATTACATAGCAACAATTGGATAATCTAGATAAAATGAACACATTTCTAGAAACACAAAATCTAGTAGGAGTAAGTCATGAAAAAATAGAAAATCTAAATAAATCTGTAACTATTAAGGAGATTGAATTCATAATCCAACATCTGCTGACCAAGAAAAAGAAAAGAAAGCCCTAAACCTGGGCTTTTTGGTGAACTTATTTCTTTGTTGAATTATGCTAAACAGTTAAAGAAGAACACCAGTCTTTAAGTTTTCTGGAAAATGGATGAACAGGAAATATTTCCCAATTTACTCTATCAGGCCAACATTACTCTGATCTAAGACAAGGATGCTAATAAAATTATAGGCCAAGATATCTTATAAACATTAATGCAAAATTTCTCAGCAATATACTAACAAATTCAGCAATATAATTTAACATATGCAAATTGATCAATATAATAGACTGCATTAATAGAATATATATTTAAAAATATGTGTATGTAAAATTTTATCTTTGACCCCCAAGTTGTTTAGAATTCTTACTAATTCTTAAACATGAGAGTTTTATTCTCTCTCTCTGTTATTTCTAATTTAATTTTATAACAAACAATGAATATGATCTGGTAAGATAAGACTTAAAGTGTATTTTTTTGCTGCTTTGTGGTTTAGCTTGTGATCAATTTTTATAGTCTGTGTTGTAAAAAAAAGAATGTATATCGCCCATTTATGAAGATCAACATCCCATGTTAATTTTGTTGTTTAAATCTTCCATAGCACCTTTAAACTTCATTTATTTTTTCCTTCTTGATCTATTAATATTCAAAAGATATTTATTCAATCTCCCTTTAATCCCATCATGTTTTACTGCTTTCTGAATAACTTCTACAGATCTTTCAGTTTACTAGTTCATTCTTTACCATGGTCTAATAGAAATTTAAATGTGGGAATGATTAGTACATCCATCTTACATGTGAGAAAACTAAACTTCAGAGTAACTTGGCTAAGAAAGTACATTTGGTATTTAATGGTTGAACCAGACTCAAATTATACAGGGCTTCAAAATCTATTCAGCTTTATCCCTAACATAATAAAGAACATTTTTCTAAAGAACAAGAAAGAATTGGATTGATATTCTAGCAATCACATAGAGACACCTAGCTAGAATGATAATATTGGGGATTCAGCTTCATTTGAAACCAGCTGATTACATTTGTTGCCATGAGGGTTTCTGAGCTAAACTCACAGCTTTGAACTCTGTGTGGACCAGTTTATTTGTTCAGGGACCCTGAAATTCTATCAAAACTATGCACCAACAGGCACATGTAGAACCAATGTAAAAGTGCATTTGGGGGAGTAGGGAAGAGCTTAAGGTATTTTCCTGTCAAACTCTTCAATATTCTTGGCCTCAGAAAATAGATCAGAATAATATATTTTTTTAAATGCTTGCTACTCTGCAACCTCCAGATTCTTGAAAAGGATAGATAAATTGAGATTTACTTGAAGATTTGCTTCCCTACTATTTTGCCTTTGTTAATCAGTTTACAGAGGAAACTTATTAGCTTTTGTGATAAAAGATTCTTCATAGTTCTATCTGCAGTGGAATGTTTTTACTTGAATAGAAATAGATCAATAGAAAAATATGTGATTTTAGCTTTTCTACCTACAGATTCTATCAATTGTAAAACAAACATTTGAAGTAGATTGTCTTCTGCTCCCCTTAACAGAAAAAATTTCATTGACTTGCAATTTTATTGATCCTTGAGGTTGCTTTGCACTTTGCTAGTATTAAGAACCCTGGGGAATGAGAAGCTATTAGAAATTCTGATTCCATGCACGAGAAATCCACCCATTCCCCCTCTCATATTTACACCTGCCAATACTTTTCTCATTTGCTTCAGAGTGTGATAAATTTAGGCATCTTTTAGCATGCTATTCTTCATGTAATTCTATCATCCACACAAACTTCTTTTTAACGTAAGCCATTAAGCATTATGAAGTTTCAATAGATGGCACCTACATAGCAGTATTGGACTATAATATTAAGTTCACTAAAGAAATCATACTTGCTGAAACTCCTTTATCCACTTGATATAAAAGGCTATATAAGATAGAATATATCAATATTTTCAAATTACAGCATGTGGGAACTATTCACTGATCAATACTCTGTATACCTTAATACTATCTAGAAAATCCACACTAAAGATTTTTATTTCTTATTTTAACCTGTTATTTTAGGTCTTGAACCTTCTGTTAGTCTCCATCTCCAACTGTGACCTTATTGTGTTTTTTAAGCCAAGAGCAGAATGTAATCAATGGGACATGATATTAAAGTTACTGTAATCACTGTTTTGAAAGTTATTCCATATATATGATCAGAATAACAAGTTCTGTTAAATCATAGCTATAGATACCATAAATCTTTTGATTCACGCATTTATTCATTTACTCAGTTAACAGCATAGATTGAATAGATTCTAGGTGCTCAGCACTTGGTTACATACTCGGGACACCAAAATAGTATATTATGATTACTTTGATAAAAAGTGAAAGAAATTTAACTATTTAAAATTAAGGAAAAGGGTAGAAAATCATTTATTCACTCACTTCTCTAGAAAATGTACAGTTAACCTTTGCTTTCAGCTATGGTGAGATCCAGTAAAATAATACTCTCCAAAGTTTACCTTATTTTCTCTATATTCCTGCTCTTCTTCCTCTACAATACACAGACAAAATGGCCATAGCATTTGTTACCTTCCAGGTTTATGTTTAACACATAATTCATAATCTCAGTTGACTTCTCTCATGATCATTCCAGAAAGTATCACAAGGGATTTTCTAATTACTACTTTTCTATATTGAATCACTTGCTCATTCTTTAATCAGACTATGGCTAGGAGGTTAAAATGTTCTGATGATTCTATTTTGGTTCATGAGTTCACCCCTAATGTTAGTATCAGAAATGTACACATTCATATTTCATAATGACTACGAATGAAAGTGTTGGTTCTGTTAACCAGTCAGCAAAGACAGAGCTTGAAGGGCTCCAGCTGTTATGGTGTTCTTACACATACACACACTCATATACACAGAAAAAGAAGTAATACATGCCAATCAACTATATATGTTCCTGCCTTGTTCTCAGAGATGCCAAAGCTTGCCTGAGGATGTTAATTTTAACCTGACCTATCGTAAATTAATAGGATCTAGCCAAAAAGGTAAATGAGATTGCTCATGAGAAGTATTATAGGTGACAAGAATAAAATATTTAAAATCCCTAAGGTTGGAAGGATATTGACTCATTCAGGAAGCTTAATCAGAGCTAGTAAATCTAGAACACAAAGCATTTGATAGAGAGTATCAGAAGGTAATGCTAAAGAAACACATAGATAACTCCATGTCTGTTGTACCAGGAAATGTAGATACTTTATATTTTCATTGGAAGAAGAAATAGTCACCATTTCTTATTTTAAAATACAGATATAACAATCAAATAAGCAATTTTGGAAAAACACAAAATGAAATGTCCCATCTTAATTATTTTGAAGTGTATAATTCAGTAATGTTAAGTACATTCACATTATTGTGCAGCAACTCTGCTGAACATTTTCCTCTTGCAAAACTAAAACTCTATAATGACTAATCCAATTGGGGTATAATTGACAAGCAAGAAGTATATATATTTACAGTGTACCATATGATGTTTTGATATATGTATACATTGTAAAATGATTTAATCAAGCTAATTAACTTACCCATCACCTCTTATTTTTTTGTGGTGAGAACATTTAGCATTTCCTCAGTAATTGAGAATATAATTTACTATTACTAACTATAGTAACCACGCTGCACGAATAGATCACCAGAGCTTATTCATTCTACCTAAAACTTTATATCCTTTGGCTAATCACTCCTCATTCCCTTCCCCCAGCCCCTACTCTGTGCTTGTCTGGATTCCACATTTAAGTGAGGTAATATAGCATTTGTCTGTGTCTGGCTTATTCTACTTAGCATAATATCCTCAAGGTTCAGCCATGAGGTCACATAGGACAGGATTTTCTGTAAGGCTGAATAATAATATGTTATATATATACATCACAATTCCTTTATCTATTGCTCATGGACACTTAAGCTGATTATACATCTTAGCTGTTATAATGTTGCAGTGAACATGGGAATACAGAGATCTGTTTAACATTCTTAGGCTATTTCCTTTAGGTATGTATGCAGGAGTAGGATTGCTAGGTAATATGGTAGTTCTATTTTTAATTTTTAAAGGAACCTCAACGCCATTTACAACGGCTGTACTAATTTACCTTCCCACCAACCACATACAAAGTTTCCCTTCTCTCTACATCCTTGACAAGACTTTATCATTTATCTTTCTTATAATAGCCATTGTAATAGGTATGAGGCAGTATGTCATTGTGGTTTTAATTTGCATTTTCCTGATGATTAGTGATGTTGAGCATTTTTTCATATACTTTTTGGCCACTTGTATGTTTTCTTTTGGAAAATATCTGTTCAAGTCTTTTTCCCATTTTTAATTGGGTTGTTTTCTTGACATTGAGATGTGTGAGTTTGTTATTTATTTTGGAAATTAATGCCTTATCAGAAGTAAGGTTTACAAATATTATCTCACATTCCATAGGCTTTTTACTCTGTTGTTTGCTGTGCAGAAGTTAGTTATTTAATTTGATACAATTTCATTGTCCATTGTTGCTTTTGTTGCCTGTGCTTTTGAGGTCATGTTCAAAAAATCATTTCCAAGACAAATGTCAAGAAGCTTTTCCCTTTTCTTCTATGACTTCTACAGTTTCAGGTGTAACAGTTAAGTGTCCATTGTCATTCTTCTATACATAGACACTCAGTTTTCCCAACACCATTTATTGAAGACTCTTTCTTTCCTCATTCAAAGGCCTTGACAACTTTGTCAAATATCAATTGACAATAACTGTGTATATTTACTTCTTGGCTGTCTATTCTGTTCCAGTGACCTATACATTTGTTTTTATATCAGTACAATGTTGCTTTCATTACTATAACTCAGTATATTTTGAAACAATGTAATGTGATGCCCTAAGCTATGTTCCTGTTTCTCAACATTGATTTGGCTATTTGTTTTATGTGTGTATAGTTCAATATAGGTTTTAGAATATTTTTCTATTTCTGTGAAACATGCCGTTAGAATTTGTATAGGGATTGCACCGAATGTACTGACTGCATTAGGTAGTATGGCTGTTTTAACAGTATTATATCTTCCAATTCATGAACGCAGAGTATCTTTCCATTTGTGTCTTCAGTATTTTTCATCAGTTTTTAAATTTTTCCACTTACAGCTTTTTTTTTACCCCCTTAAATTCATTCCTAAGTGGTTTTATTGTTTTTGATGCTTTGTAAATTGGATTTCTAAAAAATTCTTTTTCAGATAGTTCATTGTTAGTACATAAGGGCACTAATTTTTGCAGTTGATTTTGTACCCTGTAATTTTACTTAATTTGTTCATTAGTATAATAGTGTTTTGGTGACATCTAAAATTTTCTGTATATAAAATTATGTCATCTGCAAACTGAAAATTTTATTTATTTATAATTTAGAAGCCTTTTATTTCTCTTTCTTGCCTCATTGTTCTGGCTTGTATTTCAAGTACTATATTGAATAAATGTGGTGAGAGCGGGTATCCTTGTCTTATTCTTGATCTTAAAGAAAAAAAAGACTTTGGCTTTTAGTTGTTGATTATGATGTTAGCCGTGGGTTTGTCATACATGACTTTCATTATGTTGAGCTACATTCCACCTATATCTAATTTGTTGAAAGTTTTTTTAAATAATGAAAAAATGTTGAATTTTGTCAAATGCTTTTTCTGTTTCTATTAAGATAATCTTAATAGATTAAGGAAATTATATTTAATCTTAAGATTAAGATATTATCTTTATCTTTCATCGTGTTAATGTGGTATATCATATTTGATTGGCATCTATTGAATCATCCTTGTCTTCTAGGCATAAATCCCACTTGACCATATTGTACAATTCTCTTTACTTGTGGCTGAATTCAATTTGCTGAATTTTTTTGAGGATTTTTGCATCTATGATCATCAGGGATATTGGCCTGTAATTTAATTTTCTTGTGGTGTCCTTGTTAGGCTTTTGTATCAGGGAAACATTGGCCTTGTAAAAAGAATTGGGAATTTTCCCTCCTTTTCAGGCTTTTTGAGAAGTTTGAGAAGAATTGGTGCTAATTATTCTTTAAATATTTAATTTGCCAGTGAAGTGATCAGGTCCTGGGCTTTTCTTTGTTGTGAAGTTTTTGTTTTCTGATTCAATGTCCTTACTAGTTATTGTTTCATTCACATTTACTATTTGTAATTTTGGCTTGTTAAGTTGCATGCTTCTATTAATATGAATGTTTCCATTTATTCTTGGTCACTTAATTGGTTGGTATATAATTGTTCCTTGTATCTCATGATCTCTTGGATTTTTGTTGTCAATTGTAAAGTCTTTCATTTATAATTTTCTTAGTCTAAAAGTTTATCAATAAAGGCCTTAGTTTCTGTGACGTTTTCTATTGTTTTTCTAGTCTGTTTTTTTAAAATTTCTGCTCTGATCTTTATTATTGGATTTATTCTACTGAATTTTGCTTGTTTTGTTCTCTAGTGTTTTATTCTATAAAGTTAGGTTGCTTATTTGAGATCATTCTTTTTTTCTTAATTTAGGCATTTGTTACTATACACTTCTCTCAGAGCTGCTTTTGCTGCATCCAATACATTTTGATATGTCATATTTTTATTTTTGTCTCAACATTTTATTTTTCTTAATTTCTTCTTTGACCCACTGGTTGTTCAGAAGTGTATTGTTTAATTTCCACCTATTTGAGAATTTTCCAGTTTTCCTCTTATTAATTTCTAGTTTCATATACCATTGTGGTCAGAAACTGTATTCAATATTATTTTAATTTTCTTAAATGTGTTAAGACTTGTTTATTGGCTTCACATATGATATATCCTGGAGAATGTTATGTGTGCACTTTGATTTGGTAGGTCTTTGTTTTTATTTATGGATACTTTTTTGTTTTTCCTTTTAATTTTTTACTGTGTGCACTTGAAAAGAATGTGTATTCTGCTGCTGTTGAGGAGAACATTCTGTATGTATCCAGTAGGTCCATTTGGTACAGGCTGTTTAAATCTGCTGTTTCTTTACCGATTTTCTCCCTGAATAATCTATCCATTGTTTAAAGTGGGAGTACTGAAATTCTCTACTATTATTGTATTGCTATGTATTGTTCCTTTCAGTTCTGTTAATATTTGCTTTATGTTATTTAGTTGCTCTGATAAGTTTAATATTTTATGTTTGTGGGTACATGTGACGGTTTGTTGTACATATTATCACATCACCCAAGTATTAATCCCAGTACTCAATAGTTATCTTTTCTGCTCCTCTCCCTCCTACCACCCTCCTATCTCAAGTAGACCCCAGTGTCTGTTTCCTTCTTTGTGTTCAGAAGTTCTTAGCTTCCACTTATAAGTCAGAATATGTGGTAGCTGGTTTCCTCTTCCTGCATTAGTTTACTAGGGATGATAGTCTCCAGCTCAATTCACATTCCTGCAAAGACATGATCTTGTTCTTTATGATTACATAATACTTCATGGGGTATATGAACCACATTTTCTTTATCCAATTTTTCATTGATGGGCATTTAGTTTCATTCCATGTTTTTGCTATTGTGAACAGTGCTGCAGTGAACATTTGCATGCATGTGTCTTTATGGTAGAATGGCTTATATTCCTCTGGGTATATACCCAGTGATGGGATTGCTGGGTCAAATGGTAGTCCTGCTTGTAGTTCTTTGAGAAATTACGATACTGCTTTCCACAAATGGCTGAACTAATTTACACTCCCACCAATGGTGGACATGGGTCTTTTTTCATAATAATGGTCATTCTGACTGGTGCGAGGTGGTATCTGACTGATTGTGGTTTTGATTTCTATTTCTCTAACAATCAGTGATATTGAACTTTTTCCCCATATATTTGTTGGCTGCATGTATGTCATTTTTTGAGAAGTGTCTGCTCATGTCCTTTGCCCACTTTTTGTTTTTCTCCTATAAATTTAAGTTCCTTATAGATGCTGAATATTAGATCTTTGTCAGATGCATAGTTTCTTAGTAATTTTTCCCATTCTATGGGTTGTCTGTTTACTCTGTTAAGAGCTGCCCAGCAAAAGAAATTATCAAGTTTAATTAGATTTCATTTGTCAATGTTACTTTTGTTGTGATTGCTTTTGGTTTCTTTGTCATGAAATCTTTGCCTATTCCTATGTCCAGGATGGTATTGCCTAGGTTGTCTTTCAGGGTTTTTATAGTTTTGGGTTTTGCATGTAAGTCTTTAATCCATCTTGAGTTGATTTTTGTATATTGTGTAAGGAAAGAGTCCAGCCTCAATCTTCTGCATATGGCTAGCCAGTTATCTCAGTACCATTTATTGAATAAGGAGTCTTTTCCCCATTGCTTGTTTTTAGCAGCTTTGGCAAAGATCAGATGGTTGTAGATGTGTGGCCTTATTTCTGAGCTCTCTATTCTGTTCCTTTGGTCTATGTGTCTGTTTTTGTACCAATATCATGCTGTTTTGGTCACTGTAGCCTCGTAGTATAAAGTTGGGTAACGTGATTCCTACAGCTTTGTTCATTTTGCTTAGGATTGCCTTGGCTATTCAGGCTTTTTTGGTTCCATATAAATTTTAAAATAATTTTTTCAAGTTCTGTGAGAAATATCATTGATAGTTTGATAGGCATAGTATTGAATCTGTACATTTCTTTGGGTAGTATAGACATTTTAATAATACTGATTCTTCCAAGGAATACAGCTTCATAGGAATATAGGAAGGTGAAAGAGCTCTATAATGAGAATTACAAAACATTGCTCAAAGAAATCAGAGAAGACACAAACAAATGATAAGTTTTTTAAATGCCCATTTTGTCTGTAGTGTGCATAATGGGTTGGGAAAATACTGATTTCTAAGCTATTAGAATAGTCCCTGGAAACAGTGGTAATGGTTGGTTAAGTATACTGATAATGGGAATAGAAAGAAAGACATTTGAAGATATTTAGTGAAATATCTAATTAATAAATTCTAAACCTAAATTCTATGTAGAATGTAAGGAGGAGAAAGGCATCAGGAAGGACTTCAGTTTTTACGGGTTTATAGCAGGGGAAGGGAAAATGAGTATGTTAGATGGATGGAGGTTTATTTCTGTGAGCTGAAGATCTGAGAAAAGCCTAGTGCTGCTGTAGCCCAATATGTATTTTGGAGATTATAAAGAAAGATGGCTATGTGACTAACTTTGAAAGTGTTGCATTTCAGTTGAGAAAGCATACAGCATGCTTACTGGGAAAAAATAGCAAAATTACAGTAAAATATGTCATTATTGAAGAGGTAATAAATTCTTATTACTTATGTGAATGCTCATATATAAGAAACGAAAGGAGAATGAGACCACCTCATATTTGGATGGTCAGAAAATTGTAGCTGGAAGAGGAAAAGCCTTGGTCAGACCAAGATTTCAGAAATAAGTATAGAATATTGTGAAAGAGCAATTTTGTTATGAAAACACAAACATTGGATTCTGCGGAGTCAATGAGTTGATTAATGTGTGTGAAGATTTTAGACTGGGAAATAATGGAAGGTTATCAGGGGAACAAGCCCCCAGTATTTCAACGTAGGTTCTATTTTCCCTAAGTGTCGGTCTGAGAAATAAAGAGAAAGAGTACAAAGAGAGAAATTTTACAGCTAGGCCTCTGGGGGTGTCATCACATATTGGTAGGACAGTGATGGCAACCCCAAGCTGCAAAACCGGCAAGTTTTTATTAGGGATTTTAAAAGGGGAGGGGGTGTACGAATAGGGATCACATGCTTCAAAGGGCAATAAAGATCACAAGGCAAGGCAAAATTAGAATCACTGATGAGGGTCCATGTCCCACTGTGCATGCATTGTCTTGATAAACATCTTAACAGGAAATAGGGTTCGAGAGCAGACAACCGGTCTGACTAGAATTTACCAGGCTGGAATTTCCCAATCCTAGTAAACCTGAGGGTACTGAAGGAGACCAGGGCGTATTTCAGTCTTTATCTCAACCGCATAAGACAGACACTCCCAGAGCAGCCATCTAAAGACCTACCCCCAGGAATACATTCCTTCTCCAGGGTTATCAATTATTAATATTCCTTGCTGGGAAAAGAATTCAGCAATATTTCTCCTACTCACACATCCATCTATAGGCTTTCTGTGAGAAGAAAAATATGGATCTATTCTGCCCAACCCCGCAGGCATTCAGACCTTATGGTTATCTTCCCTTATTCCCTGAAAATTGCTGTTATTCTGTTCTTTTTCAGGGTGCACTAGTTTCATATTGTTCAAACACATATTTTACAATCAATTTATACAATAGTGGTCCTGAGGTGACGTACATTCTCGGCTTACGAAGATAACAGGATTAAGAGATTAAAGACAGGCATAAGAAGAGTATTGATTGGGGAAGTGATAAATGTCCATGAACTCTTCACAATTTATGTTCAGAGATTGCAGTAAAGGCAGGTGTAAGAAATTTTAAAAGTATTAATTTTGGTAACTGATAAACGTCCATGAAAACTTCACAATTTATGTTCTGCCTCGGCTCCAGCTGGTCTCTCCGTTCAGGGTCCCTGACTTCCCGCAATAGAAGATAAGGTTGGAAAGATGTTTTAAGACCTCGCAGTGAAGTGTCAGTATACCAGACAATAGGCAAGATTTTGTCCATGAAGAAAGGGGTGGGTCATTGAAAAATGAGGGAGTCTAATAAGAATTACAATATTGGTCAATCCGAAAGACTATATATGCAGTGATGTTAAGTCAATCTACGTTCTGATCCACATCATGCCTACTGATGAAACATGTATGCCTTCTGGAAATAAGGATAAACGAGTCAATATATGTACCTAACTAAAATTTTGCCTCACTAATATGGTTTGGCTGTATCCCATTTCAAATCTCAACTTGAAGTATATCTCCCAGAATTCCCACATGTTGTAGGAGTGACCTAGGGGAAGGTAATTGAATCATGGGGGCTGGTCTTTCCTGTGGTATTCTCGTGGTAGTAAATAAGTCTGACGAGAGCTGATGGGTTTTATCAGGGGTTTAAACCACTTTTGCTTCCTGCTCATTTTGTCTTGCCTCCACCAAGTAAGAAGTGTCTTTTGCCTCCGATTCTGAGGCCTCCCCAGCCATGTGGAACTGTAAGTCCAATTAGATCTCTTTTTGTTCCCAGTTTTGGGTGTGTCTTTTTCAGCAGCATGAAAAGAGACTAATACACTCAGCATCCCAGGATCTACTTCAGATAGCAGTTGAATTAAGCATAGTGTACACCGACTTCTACAATGATATCATAGTATTGACTGTTCCACAAAACTTCACAAATTCTCCTGGATCTATCATTGACCAAGACATGCAGCAATAGTATTTGCTTCTTCTACCCCTCATGTGTGTGGTTATTTATGGCATGCTCACTACTGATGAAATAAGCCTCTTCTTGACAATCACCTGTTTTATCAAAGTCCTGTGGCTCTATTGGCTGGGAACTCACCACTCAACCATGTAACAGTAAACTCTACCCTAAATTTCACTTCTAAATACTGCTTTCTTAGATTGCTAGAAACACTCAGGCTTGATCTCACCTGTATTTCTACTCTAGAGAATTAAAACAAGAGCAAAGATCTTTAGGAAAATTTTTTAAAAGAAGATTTACTTCTTATACTAAAAACATTAACAGTGCAGTAAACCTGGTATCTAAAAGGGTTTCTTTGCTAAATCATTAAATAATATATTTCTAAATCCAATGTCTACTATTCCATAAAGATTCAAAAGCATTATATAGAGAATGTTTATTAGATTTTCACTAGCAAAAAAAATGGAGAATTTTGACAGCAGGGTTTATTATTGTACTTAAGTTTTTTTTTTTTTTAATAGTAACACCAATGCCTAGGTCAGTAAGAATGTCCACATTTGTGGAAGTTTTATCTTTAGATCTTCCCATAAATGAGATTTTAGACATGTCAGCATCTCAGTCAGGGCCAAGATTAGGGTGATTCAAGTGAGGACAAGTTGCTACATTAAAATATTATATATCTTGATCTCAGTTTTCCACACCTCCTTTTAATTTGATGCCCCAGGCAAGTAACTCAATTCACTTTAGTCCAAAACAAGGAGGTTAAGAAAATGGCTTTTTAAGTTTCTCTGTGACAACCTCTCATACCTGGTGATTCTCTTTAGCCCACTGAGTGAGATGAACACTTTCTAGCTATTAGTGAGAGAAATCCCACTCTACATTCAGTCATCATGCTTCTTCAGGAATGCACTGGCCTCTGATCTGAGAGTAGCACCTCTAAGCCAACATTTAGAAAATCAGCCTTGAATCTTGGAATAAAAGTACCTAGTTTTCTTGTATCTTGTTTTGTGTGGTTGAGTGCATTTATACAATGTTCATTAGTAATGTCACTGCTTAGAATGAGAAGTATAAAAGAATGGTTATCAAATTTTAATGTACATATTAATCACTTGGGGATTTGGTTAAAATACAGATTCGGAGTAGTTTGGTGTGTGATATGATTTAGATATTTGTGTCCTCCAAATCTCATGTTGAAATGTGATTCCAAATGCTAGAGGTGGGGCCTGATGGGAGGCAATTGGAACATAGGGACAAATGCCTCATGAATGATTTAACACCATCGCCTTGGTGATAAGTGAGTTCTTGCTGAGTTAGTTCACATGAGATCTGGTTGTTTAAAATAATGTAGCACCTCCCATAACCCCCTTGGTCTGGCTTTTACCATGTGACTCACCTGCACCCATTCACCTTCTGCCACGACTGGAATCTTTCCAATCAGAAGCTACAGCCTGCAGAACCATGAGCCAGTCAAACTCCTTTCTTTATAAATTACCCAGTCTCAGGTGTTTCTTTATAGTGATTCAAGAACACACTAACACAGTGTAGGATTTAAATATATTTCTGTATTTCTAACAAGCTCCCATGTAGTGATGTCCCTCCATGGCTCATGCTTTGTGTAGCAAATCCCCCAAATCTGAAAGTATTAAAGATTTTGATTTTTTTCAAGTTAATATATCTCAGGCAGCATCTTTTTCTTTTTAAACTCAAAATGCTTATGGATAGGGGACACATGATATTGAATACAGACTACAGAATAACACTGGATTTTGGCTGCAACTGAACAATTCCCATACATGAAAAGTATGATCATCTCCATTAAAATATTTGTCTACCCTAACTCATGGCTGCACCATGACAAATAATCCTTCCAATAACTAAGAGTTGCCAACCTATCATTAAAAATCAGCATGGCACATGTTTACCTATGTAACAAACCTGCACGTGTACCCTGAAACTTAAAATAAGAAAAAACCTTCGGCAAAGGTGATCTCTGCCTATGGGACTTGTACTCTAGAGAATAATCCCTAGCAGTACTGGAAACTGAAGGCATCATTATGGCATCACAACCCTAAATCGCACGCACTGAAAAATAAAATCGCCCACTCCTAATGAAGCAAAACCAAAAATTCTACTCACATAGGAGCTTGTCTTGCTCAGTCAACAATTTGAATTCTGTTCTCAATGTACGGTAAGCAAAAAGAACCAGCAACTAAACACCATAGCAAAGAAACGTGATAGAGCCAAATCTATCTCACTTTTTTTTTTTAAGGCAGCTTTATGACTGCAATTGGAAACAATCTGGCAGGAAATAAAATACACAGCCTGAGAGACTGCACACTTCTCTAGTCAAACAAGTTATACATGTGGCCACCAAAAATGTATTGAGAACCTACAGTGAGCCAGGCAATTATATACGCTGGTGAATGCATCTACACACATGTACTATGTTATTGGTACCAGCATCACTGTGGTGGGTTACTGCATCTTACTGAAAACACTAGACAAGGTCAGTTGTGTGCTTTACTGGTTTGACACACCATACTCTGATATTCCTCTACCAAAAAATGAGCTGAAAGGCTATCAAAGAATGATCAAAGAGCTACTAACACTAATGATTATCCTCTAGTAACCATAAGATTTGGTTTGATTAAAAAATATATCTACTCCTTAAGACACAGAATGTCTTGGTGGCATTGGTGGTTGCCTCACAAAGGTAGCTTATTCATCTCCTTCTTGGCCTCTTAATTATCCCAGCTGCTTTTACTATATTCTTTGATAAAGAAACTTGATTCTCTATGGGCTTTAATACTCTCTCATCTCTATCTGCTTTCCTTGGTTTACATCACAGTCCTGGAAAGTACTTTCTGGATCCATGTCTTTCGTGATGTTCCATCACACTTAGAATCTTGTCAAAGAAGAACAAATCAGCTAGATGACACAAATATACTATCTTACATTTCTGGAGGTTAGAAGTTCTATATGGTTCTTATAGGACTAAAATCAGTGCTTCATTTTTACTGGAGGTTCCAGGAGATAATCTGTTTTCTTGTTTTTTTTCTCGTTTCTAGAGGTTACCTACATTCCTAGGCTTGTGCCCCCTTCTTCCATTTTCAAAGAGCATCATGTCAACTTCTGCATTTTTCATATTTCCCTTCCGATTTTTACCCCCATTTTCTTTCTATAAATCCCCTTCTGATTACTTTGGGACTACCTGGATAATCCAGGATAATCTCCCCATCTCAAGAAACTTAACTTCATCACATCCACAGTCTTTTGCCCTTCAAGGTAACCTATTTGCAGGTTCTGAGGATTTGAACACTGATAGCTTTAGGGGGCTATAAATCTGTGTACTACACAGTACCTTACTGCTTCCCAAATAAACACAAACAATAGTTTTGACAAAGGCTTTGCCCCTTCAAAACATGGAGAGCATTATTCCAGCCTCGAAAATCAGTTTCCTTTTTTACTTCTTTACTCTGGGACTCAGGCTGATAGAGCACCTGCTATCTGGAGTATTACCAAGAGACTTGTAGAAAAAAATAGAGCTCTGGGTGATTTTATACTGAAAAATAAAGGTCCCATAAGTGACACACATTACTCTTGCTCACAAATTATTAACCATGACCAGTCTTATGGAGCTACACTACCACAAGAGTGCTAGAAAGTGTAATCTCAACATGTATCCAGAAAAGAAAAAAATAAATATTAAATATCATCATTAATCACCCCAGTAAGTATTTTATTCCCCCTATAGGTATCTTTCATTCTCAATGCAATGATTAACCTCTTAATAAGTGATTTCTCTTAATTTACTAAAATTTTACAGGCCATGAGCGCTGGAAAACTGGCACAGGTGCATGTACTGGAAAATGTAAACAAAATGTTTCTTAGTCTAGTCTTGTGTTACAGAGTCTATGTTCTTCGGCAATTAAAAGCATAAATTAGATTAGACTAAGTATTGGCTTCAAGGAAAGTCATTTTCCTTAGGGTAACTGCTCTAAGGTCTATCAGTTGAAATTTAGGGCCAATAATGTGTTAATCTTGTATGCCTTTAAATATTTAGACTTTTTAAACAGCATGGAATATGCGATTCATTCAACTTGACAGGTGCTGAAATGGACAAAAACTTGAAGGAACTTTAACTCTGAGTATCTCAGTAATACTAGACTATATTGATTGATGCATAATATAATAAATGTTGAACTTTTTTGTACTTCCTTTAGATTTCACCTTCCAAGATAAATTTTTGATAATTTTTACTTTTATAAGTTTTACATAATTTCTCCTTTGAATTTGATAAAATTAGAAGGTTCATGCACAAATAAAGGGCATATCTCTATAGTTGACATTGTAGCTACAGTATAATAAGATTATATAATATATATATTAACTTAGACAATATGGATAAAAAATAAGATTAATATATATTAACTTAGACAATATGGATAAAAATAAGATGGGAAGATGGTCTAATATAAAGTGAGATCTTAGAGTTAATTTAAATAACGTACTGATGTAAGTTATTTTATTAGTCTTCTGGAACGTTTTAGCCCAAAACCCAAACTGCTAACCCATGATTCCAGGAAGGTTCATAAGGAGCAGTGGTTGAAATTGGAGATATTAACTCATTAAGGTGGAACTAGTCTCTAAAATTGACCTCCTCCTATACAGGGGAAGATCTATCATTTTTTTTTAAATAAAAAAATTGGAATTTGGGGAAGTGTTTATCCTTAATTTCTTATTTATCCTGGAAGAGATTTTTGCTTGTGGGGAGTGTATATCTTCTGCATTCTGCGCCATTGAAGATAAAAGAGAGGCTGGGCAAGATTCAAGCTTTGCAGAGTCTTAAATAAACTAATTTTTAAGTCACAGGCTTTTGAATTCTTTTTTCTGCTTGTCTTTCTAGTAAATTGGGACAAAAAAGTATTTTCTTTGTATTTGCCTCAATGTGTTTTTTCAGATATCTGAAAAAACTCCGATCTAAGAGTTTTTTCAAGTATATATCTGTCTTTGTTAAATCTTATCTGTCTTTATAGAAAGTTTTTATATCTGCTGTCAGATTTTATTCACCCACTTTTCATTCATAGAGATGCTGAGTGCAAAGGCAATAGTGAGTAAGAAACAGGAGCCCTTCTTTCTGATTCTCTTCAACTGTAACTCCTTACACTGACTATATTTCTAGAAGGCTGATGTCACCTAAATATTAAGATTGTTTTTAAACTTAAGTGCCAGAAGACTACTAAAATAACAGTATTTTTTAGAAACCTACTAAGCAAAATTTCAATTCCTTCTTAAATCTTTCGGTTATAATTGCAGGCAATGGTGCCATCCTCAACATGAATTTCTGTCTTCCTTACAATTATTTTCAAAATGTTCACTATCAAATCATAAGAAAATGTGTTCTCTTCCCCATTTCTCATTTCTAAGATAGACCATCTATTTGATAGAGATAGAAACAGACTCCTAACTCTTCCTTCTATCCCACTCTACCTCCTGCCTCGCCCTATTATAGAGTTGAACTCAACTAGATCATTCGATTTCCAGTGAAATAAATTTAAAAATAGAGAGTTATTATTTATATATAGTTAGAAATAATGGGGCTTATTCAATACAGAGTAAATGCTTCATAGAGTAAAGAACTACTTATTACAGGGTAGTAGTAATGTTGGCACTGCTAAGACCCTGATAGTTTGTTGTGAGAGGATGTTCTGTGCACCAAAGAATGATTAGCAGCATACCTGCCTTCTACCCACTAAATGCTAGTAGGACTGACACAGTTGTGATAATGAAAAGTGTCTGTAGACATTGCCAAATATCCCCAGAGAAGGGGAAGGAAAATCATCCCTGATTGAGATCCAGTGATGCAATAGGTTAGGTTTTGTGTCTTTCTCATTGTACCGAGCAACTCAGATTCTTAAAAAATCTTTTATTCTTTTGACCTCATTTGTAAATAAAACCACTCCTAACATTATACCACTGCACCAATGCATCAAATTGAAATATAACTAGCAAGTCTTAGAGCATATAGGGAGGAGGCAGAGCTTTAATTGAGTGCTTGCATATGGATGAAAAAATTAATTAAAGCTGCAGTACTGTGTCATTAAAATCTCTGTGACATGTTAAATCACTGAGACGGCTCCTAAGGAATGTGAAGGTAAGATGTCTTTGCTAATTCTTTGGCATATAATACCACACTTGGAGACTTGCTTTGCTCCTTCCTCTGTTTCAGATTGTTTTCCTGGAGCTCATTAAACAATCTTCTAACTGCCTTCATAAACATTATTTGGAGCATTTTATTTTTTTTAATCAATTCATCCTGTTTTCCTCAGACTCTCTCATGCTCAGCACCATATTAAGTTCTGGCTGCCCTCTAATTTCCTCATCAATTTCTTATAGATTTATCATATCTACAATTTGTGAAGCTAAAATTCCAGAGGAAAAAAAAGGAACCAGTTCAGAAAATCTGAACCAGTAAAATTCCAGAGGAAAAAATTTGAACCAGTTCAGAAAAACTGCAGCCATCTTAGGAGAGCAGAATCTAAGAAACTAATGCAGAAAAGCTTCAGATGCATCCGCTATTGGATAGATACTTCAGATAGATGTGTTTTACAAAGCCAAAGTCAATAACTGGAAACCAGGGTATTAATACCATTGATCAAACCTTAATAATTTAAGAATTAGGGGAATTAAACTCATATTGATGTCACTCTTATGACTATTGATCATAAGGTGAGGAGGTTGAAAAGACTCAAAAGTTGTAGAAAACAGACTTAAACAATTTATAATAAATCTAAATGTTGAGAAATGACTATTTACTAGACACTATTATTGAGTTACATGTATTAATTTTTTTCAAGAATCCTAGAAATAATTCTTATTTCTCAGATACAGGTGACAAAAATTGAGGCAAGGAAATATTAGGTAGATTATACAAGAGCAAATGGTAAGAACAAGATTCAAATTTAGCCAACCTACTTCTGAGTCAGTGCTCCTAAGATAGAATGGGGTTGATGTTAATATCCTTGTCTTCTGAGACCTCATTATCCCATAATTATGGAGATATCTTCGACAAATAGTTTATACATTTAAGTCTTAAGCCAGAATCCTGTAAGGTTAAAGTTAAGTTTCTTATGTTAAGTCAGTGAATTTTCTGGCAGGAAGTGAAAGAGAGGCTAGAGAAGAGACAAGTTCACCAGGATTTTCAAAGTAAATATTTTCGTGTTGTTTTGTTTTCTTGGATTTGATTTGAACTTTAGAGAAGATGGATATATACTTTAGGATAATAGACATAATAGCTTTTTAAAAACATTATTAATGTGTTTTACACTTTGCAAAGCACTCACACATAAAGACTTCTCTAGCTTTTACTGCACATGCGTGACACCCGTTTTAATGAAAAAACTGAGTGAGGTTAAGATCTATGACTTCATCAAGATTCCAACCACCCTGAAATTCTACCAGTGACCTTAATGATGGATTATTATACAGTGCCCAATTTACGCTTGTTTCTTTTCCTAAAATTGCCTGCCTTCCCAAACACAAATAAGCATGCCAACATCCATATGCTCACATCTCCCTATACACACACAGTTCTACTGAATGTCTCTTCTTTCTCTTAGATCCTCTGCATACAAGGAGTACATTTGTGTTAGGACATTATTGCATTGCTGTTAATAAATATCTGAGACTGGGTAATTTACAAAGAAGAGTTTTAATTGGCTCATGGTTCTTCAGGCTTTACAGGAAGCATAGTGCTGGCATCTGCTCTGCTTCTAGGGAGCCTCTGGAAGCTTACAATTTTGGTGGAAGGTGAAGGGGAGCAGGCATATCACATGGCAGAAGCAGGAGCAAGTGAGAGAAAGGGTGGGTGGGGAGATGCCACATGCTTTTAAATGACCAGATCTTGTGATAACTCACTATGGAAGACAGCACCTGTTCCCACGACCCAAACACCTCCCCCCAGGCCCCACCTCCCACATGAGATTTGGGCGGGGACAAATATCCAAATAATATCAAGATTCGTAAGTCTTCAGTTAACAAAAGTGCACTTAGCTACCTAAGAGTTCCTGGGATCCTTTTTGTTTACTTCCACAAGAGCCTAGGTTAGGGAATCATTGTGAGTTGATGTTTGGGTAATAGTTTATCATCAATACTCAAAAGTAAACTATGAAAATAATGGACAAAATAATCTGGAAGTATATTCATTAGGAATATGTCTGAAACTTTTGTAGACTTGATATATTTGACCTTCTTTCCCCTCAAGAGCCTTTCTTGCGGGGGCAGGGAGGGAGAAAAGGACAACCTTGTTATAGTCAATTGAGATGTCATGTAACACTACCACTGCTAACAACAACATGCAGTCTACACCATTTTGCTCTTTGAAACAGAGAACTGCAGTTTCTCAGCAAGAAGTTTCATTCTATAAAGGGTTGCCTGATTAAAGTGAAGGGGATTATATCAGGGCCTGCCCAGGATGGGGGTTGTGAAAAGGGTGATGAGGAGGCAGACAATGACAAAACCTGGAAGTACTATTTTAACAGATAGTCGTGATTATTTCAAAATACAAAGGCTTTCTTCCCTTATTACCAAACCTCTAGTTACAAATCACTGCTGTTACTAATATGATTACCAGTATCAAATATGACGTTTATTGTAAAAATGTCATATTTTAAATAATAATCAGGGTTGGCTTAAAGAGGGCTTAGGAAAGGTAGCCAAAGGTGAGTTAGGACATTTTTCAAATTGAATTTTTTTCTTATTGATGTTAAAAGCCCTCATTTCTCCTGCCTACTCTATATTCCTCAAGCATTGCATATCACATTCTAGAACCAGATGGCTTAAGCAAAATGTTATTAGGCTGCTACCTAGCTACTTCCTCTTCTTTGCCCCTAGGATTCTGGGCACAGATTGGTTGCTGCCAGGCATCTGAAAGCTCCAAGGAGGGAAGACTATTCCCATCCCACTCTCTCTGTCCTCACAGCTGGAGAGGTGTCACCACGACAGCTGCACTAGTTTTCCAGCATCCTTAAACCATTCCTATTAAGCTCTACACACAGGAAATCTTCCTGTACCTCATAATTAGATGTGTGAAAGTAGTCAAAGTCGGAAAAATAGGAAATAGTGCTTTAGTGGCTAATCAGAGAAGTATGGTTATTTTATACTTTAAAGGGGCTCTTTCAAATGAATTTCAGTAAGACCTTGCATTATGTCTATCAAACATTTTATGCTTTAGCAAAGAGTTTTTAAAAATTAAAATATCACATTGGATAAGTTAAATATAGAAATAGAAGTTTTTCAGGCTTATGGAACAGGCTGAGTCTGAAGTCTGACACCCAGAACTAAGAAAATTCAAGGCTACTTGCGTCCTAGAAAATAGCCAGGGTTTAGGAAACAGAGGAATCATGCTAGAGTTGCAAGAATATCAAGGACTTTATGCTGGAGGTGTAAGAATACCAAGGTTTTGAGTCAGTCAAACCTACTGTTGAAGACTGACCACATAATAGATACATGATAGTATGATTTCCACAGGTGATAAAAGGAAACACTAGGCCAGGCATGGTGGTTCACGACTGTAATCGTAGCACTTTGGGAGGCTGAGGCGGGTGGATCACCTGAGGTCAGGTGTTTGAGACCAGCCTGGCCAACACTGAGAAACCCTGTCTCTACTAAAAATACAAAGTATTAGCCAGGCATGGTGGCGGGTGCCTGTAATCCCAGCAGCTTGGGAAGCTAAGGCAGGAGAATCGCTTAAACCCAGGAGGCGGAGGTTGTGGTGAGTCAAGATCGCGCCATTGCACCCCAGCCTGGGCAGCAAGAGCAAAACTTCATCTCAAGAAAGAAAAAAAAAAAAAAAAAAAGGAAACACTAATGCTTCTGTCTCACAATGCATACTTGCCCACTTGGCTTAGTACTGTCATATAGGTTAGTGCTCACCATATATCATTTTCTTTCATTTCCTGGGTTCAAGACATGTCTTGAGGATCAGCCCAGATATGATGTTAATCTAATTGTACCTAACCAACTTCAGCAGGATCTGGACTACCTGAAGAGCTGCGGTAAAATAAGTGCCTCATTTTTCTGGTCTCTTCTAAAGCTACCATTCTTAAGTGTTACCACCAAGATACTGGTGAAACTTGAGGACAGCAATAGAAAATTCATGACAGGCCGGAGAGCCTTCCTTTTCCCTCTCGTTGATTCCATCTCTAATCATTGCATTTTATTTTATTTTTCTCCAAACGTAATATATATAGATTTTTATGTACTATAGATAATATATATTTTATATAATATATATTATATATAACATATATATTATATAATATATGAAATGTGTACCTTTCTGAATGCTGGATAAAGGCCTCAGTTTCTCTTCACATGGAGCTCTCCATGTGACTCCTTAAGGATTCTCATGACATGGTACAGGCTTTCTCTGAGCCAGTGATCCAAGACACCAAAGAGGAAGCTAGAATGCCTTTTATTATCTAGACTCCGAAGTCACATTGTGTCATTCCACTGTATATCACAGAAGGCTATCCCTAATTCATTGTAGAACAGGACTACACAAAAGAGTGAATAAGAGCAGGGAGCAGAATTAAAGACTATCTTGGAGACTGACTGCCTCATGCCTAATATTATGAGGAAAAAAGTATAAAACACCACTTAAATTAGCATTTCAGGATCTTTATGATCTTGTCCAAACCTTATCTTTCAATATCATCTTCTAATCTACTCTACAACGTATCTCCTTCAGAGAAAAAAAAAATGAGTATTTTGCTGTTTTCTATTTACCTTCAAGGCTTTCTCTCATCTAAGTCTTTTTTATGCTGCTATGATTTGAATGTTTTTGTCCTCTCTAAAGTTCATGTTGAAATTCAATCCCCAATGAAACAGTATTAGAAAGTGTGAACTTTAGGAGGGGATTGAGCATTGAGGGCTTCACCCTCATGAATTATTATATGCCCTTATAAAAACACCTTGATGGAAATTTCGTCCTTTTTTGCCCTCCTCCCTTCTGCCACATTAAGAGCACAGTATTTTTCTCCTTCAGGAAAGACAGCATTCAAGGAATCACCTTGTAAGCAGACACTGAAACCTCGCGAGACAACAAAACTACTGACACCTTGATCTTGGACTTCCCAGCCTCCAGAACTATGTGAGACATTAATTTATGTAAATTTGTAAATTAGCCAGTCTGTGGTATTGTCTTAAAGCAGCAAAAACAGACTAAGACTTATACCCTTCTCTATAATTAAAATTTCCTGTATATATATCCTCTTTATTCATGCCTACATGCCTCCAGAAACTTTTCTAACTTACATATTTACTTGTGGCTGTAATTAATCTCTTTTCACATTTTAAGTTTTATGTCCTTTTTTGCTTTAATATCCTTTTTTGTTTATAGTAAACATATTTATGAATATATTTCTCTTTTTTGAGACAGAGTCTCGCTCTGTCACCCAGGCTGGAGTGCAGTGGCGAGATCTCAGCTCACTGCAAGCTCTGCCTCCCGGGTTCACGCCATTCTCCTGCCTCAGCCTCCCGAGTAGCTGGGACTACAGGCGCCCACCACCACACCCGGCTAATGTTTTATATTTTTAGTAGAGATGGGGTTTCACCGTGTTAGCCAGGATGGTCTCGATCTCCTGATCTCGTGATCCTCCCACCTCGGCCTCCCAAAGTGCTGGGATTACAGGCGTGAACCAGCATGCCCAGCCTTCATATTGAATTCTGACTATTTTAAGAGACAAGGTCCTCCACTATCACCCAGGCTGGTGTACAGTGGCACAATTGCAGCTCACTGAATCCTCAAACTCATGGGCTCAAGCCATCCTGTCACCTCAGACTCCCAAGTAGCTAGAACCACAAGTGTGTGCCACATGCCCAGCTAATAGGTTTATCTTTGTAGAGAAGGGGTCTTGCTATGTTGCCCAGGCTGGTTTCAAACTCCTGGCCTTAAGGGATCATTCAGCCTTTGCCTCTTGAAATGTTGGAATTACAGGTGTGAGCCACTACACCTGGCCATGACATTTTAAAATCTGGAATCAATTTTCAGTTCATCTGTTTAATGTTTACAGTAACTAGCATCACTGTATTTAGCATCATCATAGACTTTCAATAAATATTTGCTGAAGAAATTGATTTAAACTATCAGAGCAGATCACATAGGGAAATAAGGTGGTAGACAGCTCATTAAAATTTTACTTCAAAGAAAGATATCTTGCCTTATGCTAGGTAATTTAAAATAAATCTAAAACTAAGAATATTAACAGATTTAATATTTGATTAGCTATCTTATACAGACACACAAGCACATAATCTTTTAATCTAATTCTCACAACAAATCTGAAAAGTATCAAATTTCTTTTTCATTAATGAATTGAGGCTATAAGAGTTAGTAGGTAATAAAGTCCAAATGTGACCCTGAGTCACTTTGGATCTTACTCCTATGTTTTAACTGGTTTAAAATAGCATCCCAAGATTGTGTCTCATGAAATCTGTGCGAGAAAGAAGAACCTCACATTATTCTCATAATATTCAAATACATCAAACACTATGAGAAACTGATTAATGTTAAGTAATTACAAAGTCACATTAGTTTTGACTAAAAGAGGCAGATGATTGAATTGATAAAGTTAGGTCAAGCTCTTGCTTCCAGTACATAAAAAATTTAGAGGTGTTAGTGTTATAATTTTCAAAACCTGTTACAAAGATTTTACATACACATACTCAAGTATAAATTTACACAAACCTGATACTTTGTCATTATAAACTTCTAGAAAGTAACATATGTCTTAACCTTTATAGTAATAAAATGACCTTTGTAGTCAAGAAACCTTGTTTCTCTTTAGAATAGGTATTGTGTACATTTCAGGGCAAGGTAATTTCTAGTCCCTCCTCTGTCAACCAGAATCACTAGTCAGTACAACACCAGCAGTAGCCCGGGCCATATATTTGCATTTTGTTTGCAGATCTACCAGGATCTGATTGTATTGCCCCATTTTCAGAGTTGAAATGTATTATATGCTTACTCTAATGGCTGAGTGCCAGCTTCCCAACACTATTAAAAAAACTGACAAACTGACATTAACAAAGCAATAAGGAGTCAACAGTGGACCCTTGGCTTTTATGTCCACCAGAAAGTCAGGCTCTGAAATGCCTTCCTGGCTGCCCTCTGGAAGTTGCTGCACCAACCACTGTGCAGTGGCAGAAAGATGTTTTCTTGCTGATCATGAAGGTCTTTAAAGATCACTATCTGCTGATTTAGGTTTATTGCCATTGTGAATGTGTCATACTAGTAAGAAACCTCCACTTGTTTAAGCAAAAACAGTGGAGATTACTACTTTTGCATCTGGCAAACTTATAAATATAAAAAATGAATACACATAATGTGGAAAGGAAAAAATAGAGCAAATACTAATTTTGGGAATGAATTCCTAAGCAGTTGGGTGTGAGTAATGAGATAAGGTTAAATTATTGATCATGCATAACATGGATTATAAAATAATATGAGTATATCCTAAAGTAAAATCTCAAAAAGTACACTTTCTAAAATAAAAATAAAATTAATCTAGTTTGGTGTTAAGTTCTATGAAAAACACATTTTAGGGTCAGTTAATTTTGGGGATATTTGCTCTGATAAATGATTCAAAATATATTTTGTCTAGTATTTGTTGCTCTTTTTCCTTTCTGCCATTGTTGCCTGCTCTAGTCAGACTTCTGATACCAGAGCTCATAGGTGAAGTAGGTCAAAATTTCTATTGTCACAAAATCCCCTAAGTCCCAAGGTAAAATAAAATAATGATGTATATATATATATATATGTATAACTTTTGCCAATTTGTCCCTTTATTACCAATGACCACAGAAAGGTCTCTTTTTTTCCCATCTGTTGAGTAAAATGCCCTTCTTTTTAATTTTCCAAGTACCCCATGTCTTTGAGCAGTCCTCTTAGCAAGATCTACTTGCCTTGATTTGGGAAGAGCAGAGCACATACCTCCTTCTCTTGGGAGAAGAGAAAATCCAAAAGGAAATTTAGTCCTACAAATTCCTTTCAAAGTAGCTTTTCTTTTTTACACAGGCACGAGGTATGTCAGGAGAAATGATACTCAAACCACCAAGTGCAGCTTTTCTTCTTATGTCCCATAGGATATGTTTGTAGCTCTATTTAGAATACTTAGCATATTGATTTTAGCTTTGTAACTTTAACTGACATTCCAAGAAAAGAGAAAAAAAATCACACATTTAAAGTCCTGTTATTCTAGTTTAAAATAATCCATTCACGTTCTAATATTTTCATTTACTTAGGTTTCCTGCTTCTGTATGATTGAGGGTTACTCCAATTAAAGTGCTTTTCATCTTCAAAGTCTTTTACAGTCATTACTTACAGCTACATATGTAGTCAGGTAATGATTTTGGATTTCTCAGGGGCTTCCTGATTTATGTTTCCTCAGGGTCTTCCTGATTTATACATGATAATTAGCAATTCCTTCTAATTCGGCATAGAAGGTAACTCTTGCCTAAATCAGTATGCCAGAGATAAGTTAGTTTGGACGTCAAATACATAGGGTATTTTATCATTTTTCTTCTTTCCTACCTTCTTTCCTTCCTCCCTCTCTTCTTCCCTCTTTGTTTTTAGTCATAGAGAATGATAGAAAACAATTTGACTTTTTCTCTTCCAGCAGTAAAGAGAATATCTATCTAATTTCAGAGTATGAAGGTGAGAGCAAAGGCAATGTATGTTTCTCCTCACACACAGCCCACAATTGTCAGAACAGAAAGGAAAATCAACCACTTAATAGCAGGAGCTGCTTTTATACCCAGATATTTCCTAATATATCTATCTTAATATTTCCTGTATATCTGTCTATCTCATCAGAAAGATGGTGACCATACATAGTTGTGAAAATCACTGAGTTGTCTTTTTCAAACCAGACAGTCTGGTTCTAAGATACTCTGTTGGTCCAAAGCAGAGCATAGATCATGGGTAATCCTACTTGATATTATTTCTTAAGCAATTTGATTATCTGATAAATGTAAAAAATGGTACTGTAACCACTAAAAAGTCAGGCCACTCAGTCAACCTAATGCAAAAGCCTGAGGGTGTTGCCATCATGGAGGGCAATCAACTAGTATCACAGAAAACCATATGCTTATGGAAATCATTCTGTAAATATTTTATGAAAACTGTGGAGTATTGGCCTAAGAGTTATACATTACCATATCTAATATTAAGTAATGAAGTGATACAATCATTAGTTTATTGCTTAGAATCTGGGCATTTTAAAACTATGAAAACCTATGTGGTACCAATGACACTAAGACTAACACAGGAATACATTTGGTATCCATTTTCTCTGATCATGACTCTTCTCTTCTCCCTCAGTCCTCCTTGTCAAACTTCTTTATCCCTGCATTGTAAATCTACTAGTCTAAAGTATGTTACTGTATAAGAAAAAAAAAGTAAAAACCTTAGAAACTATTCAGAACTCTTAAATAGATATGAAGTCAAATGACATTTTATAACATATACAATAAGGAGTTTGTCAAAAGTTGATAAACTAAGTTCTATGATATAGTATGGTTATGTGTCCCCACCCAAATCTCATATTGAACTATAATCCTCAGTATTGGAGGTGGGGCCTGGTGGGAGGTGATTGGATTATGGGGGTGGAGTTCTCATAATAGTTTAGCACCATCCCCTTGGTGCTGTCTTTATGATAGTGAGTGACCTCTCATGAGATCTGGCTGCTTAAAAGTATGTTGCATCTTGTTCTCTTTCTCTTGCTCCTACCGTATGAGATGTCTGCTCCCCCTTCACTTTCCACCATGAATGTGGGTTTCCTGAGGCCTCCCCAGAAGCTGAGCAAATGCCCCAAGCAATACTTCCTATATAGCCTGCAGAATCATGAGGCAATTAAACCTCTTTTCTTTTTAAATTACTTAATCTCATCTATCTCTTTTTAGCAATGTGAGAACTAATACACTCCATCACCTATTACATATGTAACCTGTGGAAGTTGACTTGACATTCCTTAGTCACAAACTTTTTGTCTATCAAATGGGAAAAATAATATTCATCTCATAGGTTTTTTTGTGGACATTAATAATGTAGAAGGCTTGAGGTGATTTCTATTCTGCAACATGGCAGAATAGAAGGCTCCTGACTCTCTCTACCAGTAGGCACTCTGAATAAACATTTATTCACATATTAATTCAATCTAAGATGAGTTAAGAGGCTTCCTCTTATCAACTAAGAAAACATTTGTATCAAACCAGCAAAAAAAGCTGAGGTACACTGAGGCATGGACCAGGGACCCCGGTATGTGAAATAAAATCAGGAAGGAATCCCAAACAGCCTGCTTCTCCCTGTGGAGACGAGGGTTTGGACAACACATATAGCACTCTAACTATAGTGCGGCTGTTAATTCACCAACTTCAAGAGCAGAGGAAATTAGGCATATGTGTCTCTTCAGACTACAGAGAAAAAAGTGGCAGTTTTTTATGGGCATGCAAACATGTTCAAGAGCCTTGTCCCCTAAAAGCAATGCAGAGACGGGGCTTGAAAACAACTTCCTGTTTCTTTCCAGCAGGGGTTTATGATACAATCTTCCAGAGGCTATTTGATGGCCTGGCTTCTAACTTGCTTCAGGGAGCCATACAGGGACACAACAGTAGCCCTCTAGCAGCCTGAGTAGGAGCTCAGCACATGCTAAGCCTTTTCTTTGGCTCACCCCAGTGATAAATCCATGCCTAGCCATTCTACCTGGAAACACTTTATGCATGCACCAAAGCCACAACTTTAGATTCCACCCATGAGACTGTTTGCTTAATGATTTAGTTCTGGGAGTCTACAGGACTTTGTCTTCCTGAGTCTCCTAAGACCACAGAAAACAAAGGGTTGGACATACAACAGAACAACTTCCAGTAGCTGTCTCCTCAGGGTCAGATAGTATAATATGAATATGAATATGGACCTTCCCCTCATATTTTTTTCCCCAGCTTAGTGCAAAGTGAGAGACAAACACCTGTGTTTAGCTTCATTATGAAAATAGAAGGAACTAGGAAAACTTCATACTCCAACCTTTCCAGCTATATCTAGAGAAACTGGTTTCTGACTTATCAGTCTTTGGGTGCTGATGGGACATTGCACATCATAATCTTCTGAGGACTACCAAAAACAGAAGAAGCAATTCAGACAAACACAAAGATTAGAAAAGGCATCTTAAAATTTCTGGCCAGATAGATTGCTGAGATCATTCTCCTACACAACTACAACCTGAAAAGAATGGGAGAGACATATTTCTTATACAATGTGCAGAAACAAACACAGAAAAATCAAGAAAAAGAAACATGGAAATATATTCCAAATAAAAGAAAAAATAAATATCTAAAAAAACAGTCTTAGTAGAATGAAGCTACCCAACAGGGAACTCAAAATAATGCTCATAAAGATGATAAAAACTTCAGCCAAATTAAATTTAAAGGAGTTTAACTGAGCAATGAATGATTCACAAATCGGGCAACTCCCAGAATCACAGCAGATAGAGAGAGACTCCAGGGCAGTCATGTGGTAGAAAAATATTTACAGACAAAAGCAGGAAATGACGTACAGAAATCAGCAGTGAGGTACAGAAACAGCTGGACTGATTACAGGTTGGCATTGCCTTATTGAACACAGTTTGAATACTTAGCAGTCTATGAGTGGTTGAAGTATTGTTGCTGGGATTGGCTAAGACTCAGTTATTGTTACAGATGCATACTCCTAAGTCAGGTTTTCAATTTTGTCTGACTATTAAGCTAGGTTACAGTTTATCCGCAGGGACTCAAGTATAGAAGTACAGAGTCCTTCTCAGGCCATATTTAGTTTGCTTTAACAAAGATGACCTCCGAAGACAGCAGAGCAATGCAAGGAAAAAAATCCCATTAATTTCAACAATAAGATAGAAAGTACAAAACATACCAGTCAGATATCATAGAAGTGAAGAAAACTATAACAACTAGAAAATTCAGTAGAGGGTTTCAACAGCAGACAAATCAAGAAGAAAAGTCAGTGAATTAGAAGACAGATTCAAGAAAATCTTCTAATCTGGATCAGCAGAAGTAAAAAAGGAGTGATGAGTGAAGATAGCTTTAGAGATATATGAGACATCATCAAGTGAAACAACATACACATATTTGTTTTCAGGAGAAGAAGAAGAGAAAGACAGAAAACACAATCAAAGAAATAACGGCAATGACCCAAACCAGAACAGGTCATAATTGAATTGTCAAAATTTGAAGACAAAGGGAGAGTTTTGAAAGCAGTAAGAGAAAACCGAATTACTACGTACAAAGGAAACTTCTCATTGTATTATCAGAAGATTTTTCATCTGTAATCTTACAGGCCAGAAGAGAGTGGAAAGATACATTCACAACCCTGAAAGAAAAAAATATTGATAAAACATTCTCAGACAAATGAAGGTGAGAGAGTATATCACCAGCAGACCTACATTATAGGAAATGCTAAAGGGAATTATTTAAGTTGAAGAAAGAAGACACAAAATTACAACATTAAAACTTGAAAGTAAAAAAAAAAACGGATAAAAATACATTGTCAAATCCAAAACACTAATACTGCAATGGTGGTTAGTAAAACCACCATTAAATATCTACAATTAAGGTTAAAATGCAAAACTAATTAAAAGCAACTGAAATTACAACAATTTGTGGAAACATACAAATTATAAAATTTTGTTAATTGTAACACCAAAAACATAAAACATGAGAGGAGGGGGAGTATAGAATCTGTATATACAATCAAAAATTAAGTTGTTATCAGCATAAAGTAGCTTGTTCAGTATATGGTAATTATCTAATCCTCTAGGTAACTACAAAGCAAAAAAGCATATGATACACAAAAGATAAGATCCAAAGCATATTATGACAGAAAGCTGTCAGACCACACAGTAGAAGAGAGAAGAATAAAGAAACAAGGGATACACATAATAACCAGGAAACAGCTAACAAAATGACAGGAATAAGTCCTTACCTGTCAGTCATACAAATTGATTATATTTCCCAATCAAAAGGCATTAAACAAACAAACAAACAAAACCAGTCGGCTACTAAAACAAAACAAAACAGGGGCCGGGTGCACTGGCTCATGCCTGTAATCCCAGCACCTTGGGAGGCCAAGGCGGGTGGATCCTGAGGTCAGGAGATCGAGAGCAACCTGGCTACCACGGCAAAACCCTGTATCTACTAAAAATACAAAAATTTAGCCAGGCATGGTGTTGGGCACCTGTAGTCCCAGCTACTCATGCGGCTGAGGCAGGAGAATGGAGTGATCCCGGGAGGCAGAGCTTGTGGTGAGCCAAGATCGCGCCACTGCACTCCAGCCTGGGTGACAGAGTGAGACTCTGTCTCAAAAAACAAACAAAAAAAACCGGCTGGGTGCCGTGGCTCACACCTGTAATCCCCTCACTTTGGGAGGCCGAGGCAGGCAGATCACCTGAGGTCAGGAGTTCGAGACCAGCCCGGCCAACATGGAGAAACCCTGTCTCTACTAAAAAATACAAAATTAGCCAGGCGTGGTGGCACATGTGTGTAATCCCAGCTACTCGGGAGGCTGAGGCAGGAGAATCGCTTGAACCCGGGAGGCGGAGGTTGCGGTGAGCCGAGATCCTGCCATTGCACTCCAGCTTGGGCAAAAAGGGCGAAACTCCGTCTCATTTAAAAAAAAAAAAAAAAAAAAAAAAAAAAGATGTAACTATAGGTGGCTGCCCACAAGATATTCACTTTAATTAATGGACACTTACAGACTGAAGGTGAAGGGACAGAACAAAATATTCATGCAAACAGATATCAAAGGAGGGCAGGAGGGGGATATGTCCTCCTGCCATACTTATAACAGGCAAAGTAAATGTTAGGTCAGAATATATTAAAAAAAGGAAAATAAGGTAATTACATAGTGATAGAGAAGTATATGCACCCAACACTGGAGCACTTAAATATATGAATATTAAAGGATCTGAAGTGAGACCTAGACTGTGACAGTAGGGGATTTAAGTAACCCACTTTCAACTCCAGACAGATCATTCAAACAGAAACTCAAAATAGAAACATTCGACTTAAAGCATACTTTAGTTGAAATGAACCTAGCAAACATATGCAGAATATTTCATCCAACAGTTACAGAATATATTTTTTTCCAAGTTCAGAAGGAATATTCTCCAGGATAGATTATATGTTGGGCAAAAAAAGTTTTTACACAGTTTAAAAAATTGAAGTTATGTCAAGTATTCTTTTTTTTCTGACCACAATGGTACAAAACAAGAAATCAATCACAGAAGGAATCATGGAAAATAAACAGAAATTCAACAATATGCTTCTGAACAATTATTGAGTCAAAGAAGAAATTAAGAGAAATGCTGAACATACTTTGAGACAAATGAAAATGGAAACACAACTTACCAAAATATATGGGAGGCAGCAAAGCAGTTTTAGGAGGAAAATTCATAGCACTAAAAGCCTTTAATAAGAAAAAAAGAAATATCTCAAATAAGCAACCTAATATTATACCTCGAGAAACTAGGGAAAAGGAAAAAAAAGCCAAATACAACGATCCCTCGATATACAGAGAGGATAGGTTCCAGGACCCCCTATGTATACCAAAATCTGCATACTCAAATCCCGCAGTCAGACCTGCAGAACCCTTGGTTACAAAATGTTGTCCTCTGTATATGCAGGTTTTACATTCCACAAGTACTGTATTTTTCATCTGCATTTGGTTGAAATATTCTGTAAATTAGTGGATCCATGCAATTCAACTGTATGCTGTGTAAGGGTCAAATGTAAATCAAAAGTTAGCAGAAAGAAAATAAGGTTCAGAGTAGAAGTAACTAAAATAAGGACAATGAAAAAACTGAAAAAGATCAACAAACTAAAAGATGGTTTTTTGAAAAGCTGAACAAAGTTGACCAACCCTTCGCAGACTAACCCTTGGCAGAAATACAAAGAATCATAAGAAATTACTAGGAACAATTGTGTCAACAAATTGGAAAACCTAGAAAAAAATGGATAAATTGCTAGAAGTATGTGACCTATCAATATTAAATCATGAATACTCTGGAAATCTTAACAGGATAATAACAAGCAAGAATATTGAATCACTAATTAAATGTCTACCATCAAAGAAAACCCCAGGACCAGATGGCTTTATGGCTGACTTTTTATCCTAATAAAAATTTAGTGATTTAATGATTTTTATCCTGAAATCACTCAGAAACAAAGTGAAATGCCATATATTATCAATTTTTATTTTTTAATTTTTTTATTGAGACAGAGTCTCACTCTCACCCAGGTTGGAGTACAGTGGCATGGTCTCAATTCACTGCAGCCTCTGCCTCCTGGGCTCAAGCAGTCCTTCCCCTTCAGCCTCCTGAGTAGCTGGGACCACAGGCATGTGCTACCAAACCTGTTTATTTTTTTTGTATTTTTGGTGGAGACAGGGTTTTGCCATGTTGCCTTGGCTGGTCTCGAACTCCCGAGCTCAACGGACCCAACTGCCTTGGCCTCCCAAAGTGTTGAGATTACAGGCATGAACCACTGCACCCAGCCTGCATATTCTCACTTTTAAATAGGTTAGGTGCTAAACAATAGGTACACATGGACATACAGAATGAAATAATGAACACTGGAGACTACAAAAGGTGGGAGAGTAAGAGGAAAGTAGCATTGAAAAATCACCTACTGGGTACAATGTTCACTATTCAGGAGATGGGTGCACTAAAATCTCAGACTTCACCACTACACAATATATGCATGTAAGAAACTTGCATTTATAACCACTAAATATATTAAAAATTTAAAATAAATTTAAAAAAATAGGATATATCAAATCTACAGATCAAAAAAAAAACATTATTTTGATTAATGCCAAAAAAGCATTTGATAAAGTTCAAAAACCCTCCATAATAAAAACTGTCAATATACTGGGTACACACACAAAAAATATTCAGAACCATGAGGGCCACTTATGAAAAACCCATGGCTAATATCATGCTAAAAAGGGAAACTTTGAAAGCGTCCACTAAGAGTTGGAACAAAACAAAGATTTCCATTTTTAACACTTTTATTCGACCTAGTACTGAAAGCACTATTCAGAGCAATCAGGCAAGCAAAAAATAAAGAGAACCTAAATTGGGAAGGACAAAGTAAACTTTGCAGATGGCATAATCTCATATGTAGGAAAACCTAAAGACACCACCAGAAATCTCAAAAGTAATAAACAAATGTAGTATAATGGCAGGCTACAAAATTAGGTATTTCCACATACCAACAACAAAATAGCTAAAAAGGAAATAAAAAAGCAATTCCATTTACAGTAGTTACAAAAAAAAAAAAAACCTAGGAATAAATTTAACAAAGGTGGTGAAAGAACTCTACAATAAAAAACTGTAAAACATTTGTTAAAAAAAAAGACACAAAAAAATGAAAAGACATCCCATGTTCATGGATTGGAAAAAAATAATATTGTAAAGATGATCATACTATAATACCCAAAGTAAAGAACAGATTTAATGCAATTCTATAAAATGACTAATGTCATTCTTCACAGAAATGAAAAAATCCTAAAATCTGTATGGAACTACAAAAGACTCTGAATAGTCAAACCAATCTTAGCCAAAAAGAACAAAGCTGAAGACATCGTACTAGTAAATTTCAAAATATATTACAAAGCTATAATCAAAATAGCAATGGTACTGGCATAAAGACACATTGACTAACCAAATAGAGTTCCCAGAAACATGCTTATACATCTATGGCTTAACTGATTTTTGACAAGCCAAGAAAACACAATCTCTTCAATAAATGGTATTGGGAAAACTGGATATCCACACACAGGGAGTGAAAATGGATTCTTACCCTTTATATATGAATCAATTAAAATGAATTAAAGTTATAAATGTAAGATCTGAGACTGTAAAACTACTAGAAGAAAACATACCATACAAAACTCCATGACATTGGTTTGGGTAGTAATATTTTTTATTTTTTTATTTTTATTTTTGGAGACGGAGTCTCACTCTGTCGCCCAGGCTGGAGTGCAGTGGCGCGATCTCGGCTCACTGCAAGCTCCGCCTCCTGGGTTCACGCCATTCTCCTGCCTCAGCCTCCTGAGTAGCTGGGACTACAGGCTCCAGCCACCAGGCCGGCTAATTTTTTGTATTTTAGTAGAGACGGCGTTTCACCGTGTTAGCCAGGATGGTCTCAATCTCCTGACCTCGTGATCCACCCGCCTCGGACTCCCAAAGTGCTGGAATTACAGGCATGAGCCACTGCGCACATGACCCCTAGAACACAGACAACCACAGCAAAAAACAGACAAATGAGAGTGCATCAAACTAGAGAACTTTCTCACAGTAGAGGAAATAACTGAGTGAAGAGATACTTAAAACCTACAGATGGTAGAAAATAATTTTAGAAATCATACCTTGAATAAGAGACTAATATTCAAAAGATACAAGACACTCAAGTTACTCAATAAAAAGTAAACAAATAGCTATTTAAATTGAGTAAAGACATTGAATAGACCCTCAGAAGATGACATACAAATAACCAACAGATAAATGAAAAAACAGCAAACATCTCTAGTCAGAGAAATGCAAATAAAACCACAATGAGATGTTACTTCCCACCTGTTAGGTTGGCTATTGTGAAAAAGATGAAAAACAACAAGTATTGGCAAAGATGTAAAGAAAAGGAAAACCTTGTGTACTGTTCGTGGAAATGTAAATTAATATAGCCATTTTGGAAAAGAGTATGAAGGTTTCTCAAACTAAAAATTGATTTACTATATGACACATGATTTAATTTCTGTGTATCTATGCAAAGAATTAAAATCTATATGTCAAAAATATGTTTGTACTCCCATACTCTTTGAAGCATTATTCCTAGCAGCAAATATATGGAAACAACTGAAGTGCCTATCAATGGATGAATGGATTAAACAATGTGGTATTCAGATACAATGAAATACCATTCAGTCCTAAAAGTACAGGAAATTCTGTCATTTTCAACAACATGGATGAAACTAGGTGTATATAACACTGCATAGAATAAGCTAGGCACAGAAAGACAAATACCACATGATCTCACTTACATGTGCAAAATGAAAATTGAACTCATAGAAGGAGCGAGTAGAATAGTGGTTACTCAAGGCTGGGGAAATAGGTGGTCATGGCTACAGGAAACACTGATTAAGGTTACATAAGCTCAAGAGTGGAAGAATTAGGTTCTAGTGATCTATTGCACAACAAGTTATATATAGTTAAAATTAATGTACACTAGTGCCCATTTATGTGTGGTTTCACTTTCCTTGGTTTCAGTTATTCATGGTCAACCATAGTTAAAAAATATTAAATAAAAATTCAGACACAATTCATAAGTTTTAAATTACAGGATATACTGAGGAGCATAATGAAATCTCTCATTCTACTCTGTTGCCCAGGACATGAATCATCATTTTGTCCAGCCTATCCATGCTAAATATGCTGCTCACCCATTAGTCACTTAGTAGCTGTCGATTATCAGACTACTCATTGTGATATTGTAGTTCAAGTAATACTTATAGCTCCAGAGTGCAAGAGTAGTGATCATGGTATTTCAGATATGCTAAAGAAAAGCCACAAAGTTTGTCCTTTAAGGAAAAAGGTTAAAGTTTACTGTATGTATCTGTTTATAGAAATAAAAGTCATATGGTATATGTACAGTTTGGTATTATTGGAGGTTTCAGGCATCCACTGAGGGTCTTCCAAATTATCCCCTGTGAATGAGGGGGGCCTACTATATTGTATATTTTAAAACAACTAAAGGAATGAATTTTAAATGTTCTCACCACAAAACTATTTGAGATGAGGGATATGTTAATCCACAATATATACATTTATAGAAACATCACATTGTACTTCACAAATATGTGCAACTTTTGTCAATTAAACATAAAACTTGAAAAATTAAGAAAAATAATGTAAAAGGCTTTAAGATATTTCAATAAACGTATTATCATATAATGAGTTTACTTTGCAGTTCAAACTATAAAGTATACCTATTCCTCAAGAACAAACCGAACACAAACCTGGAAGAAAAAAGAAAGATTGAAGTAGAACTAAATAATATTGAAACCAACAAGCAATACAAGGTATCAATTAAATAAAAAGTTGGCTCTAAAAAGAAATAAAATTTACCTTTGATTGATTGCTTTTGGTGTCATGTCTTAACAATTCATTACCAAGGACTAGGTCACATACACTATTTTTTTTCTTCAACTTTTAAGTTCTGGGGTACATGTGCAGGATGTGCAGGTTTGTTATATAGGTAAACATGTGTCATGGTGGTTTGCTGCACAGATCAACCCATCACCTGGGTATTAACTCCAGCATCCATTAGCTATTCTTCCTGATGCTCTCCCTCCCAGCCCCCTCACTCTGACATGCCCCAGTGTGTGTTGATCCCCCCAATGTGTCCATGAGTTCTCATCATTCAGCTCCCACTTATAAGTAGAAGCATGCGGTATTTGGTTTTCTGTTCCTGGGTTAGTTTGCTGAGGATAATGGCTTCCAACTCCATCCATGTCTCTGCACAGGACATGATCTCATTTTTTTATGGCTGCATAGTACTCCATGGCATATAGGTCCCACATTTTCTTTATCCAGTCTATCACTGAAGGGCATTCGGGTTGATTTGATGTCTTCATGTTGTGAACAGCACTGCAATGAAGTTTTTATAATAGTATCATTTATATTTCTTTGGATATATATCCAGAAATGAGATGACTGGGTCAAATGGTATTTCTGCCATTTTTGAGGATCTTTGATCTTTGAGGAATTTCCACAATGTCTTCCACAATGATTGAACTAATTTACACTCCCACCAACAGTGTAAAAGCATTTTCTTTTATCTGCAACGTTGCCAGCATCTGTTGTTTCTGGACTTCTTAATAATTGCCATGATGACTGGCCTGAGATAGTATCTCATTGTGATT
The DNA here is from genome assembly GCF_029289425.2 of Pan paniscus. NCBI lineage: Eukaryota > Metazoa > Chordata > Mammalia > Primates > Hominidae > Pan > Pan paniscus. Next base: position 44,516,518 of record NC_073261.2, on the reverse strand, counting down.
TTGATTTGCATTTCTCTAATGATCAATGATGTTGAGCTTTTTTTCATATGTTTGTTGGCCACATGAATGTCTTCTTTGGAGAAGTGTCTGTTCATGTCCTTTGTCCTCTTTTTAATGGGGTTTACCTTTTTCTTGTTAAATTTGTTTAAGTTTCTTGTAGACTCAGGTATTAGACCTTTGTCAGATGAAAAGATTTCAAAACTTTTCTCCCATTCTGTAGGTTGTCTGTTCACTCTGATTATAGTTTCTTTTGCTGTACAGAAGCTCTTTGGCTTAACCAGATCCCATTTGTCAATTTTGGCTTTTGTTGCAATTGTTTTTGGCATTTTCATCATGAAATCTTTGCTCGTGCCTGTGTCTTCAATGGTATTGCCTAGATTTTCTTCTACGGTTTTTACAGTTTTAGGTTCTGCAGTTAAGTTCTTAATCCATCTTAAGTTAATTTTTGTATAAGATGTAAGGAAGGAATCCAGTTTCAATCATTTGCATGTGGCTAGCCAGTTCTCCCAGCACCATTTATTGAATAGGGAGCCCTTTCCCCATTGCGTTTGTCAGGTTTGTCGAAGATCAGATGGATGTAGGTGTTCAGTCTTATTTCTGAGTTCTCTATTCTGTTCCATTAGTCTATGTGTTTGTTTTTGTACCAGTATCATGCTATTTTGGTTACTATAGCCTTGTAGTATAGTTTGAAGTCAGGTAGCATGATGTCTCTAGCTTTATTCTTTTTGCTTAGGATTGTTTTGGCTATACAGGCTCTTTTATAGTTCCACATGAATTTTAAAATAGTTTATTCTAATTCTGTGAAGAATGTTAAAGGTAGTTTAATGGGAATACCATTGAGTCTATAAATTGCTTTGGGCAGTATGGCCATTTTCAAGATATTATTTCTTCCTATCCATGAGCATGAAATGTTTTTCTACTTGTGTTCTCTCTGATTTTCTTGAGCAGTGGTTTGTATTTCTTTTTGAAGAGGTCCTTCACTTCCCTTTTTAGCTGTATTCCTAGTATTTTATTCTTTTTGTAGCAATTGTGAATTGGAGTTCATTCATGATTTCAATCTCTGCTTGCCTGTTTTTTGTGTATATAAATGCTAGAAAATTTTGTACATTGATTTTGTATCCTGAGACTTTGCTGAAGTTGCTTATCAGCTTAAGAAGCCTTTAGGCTGAGACAATTAGGTTTTCTAGATATCGAGTCATGTCATCTGCAAACAGAGATAATTTGACTTATTCTCTTCCTATTTGAATAGTTTTTATTTCTTTCTCTTGCCTGATTGTCCTGACCAGAACTTCCAATACTGTGTTGAATAGGAGTGGTGAGAGAGGGCATCTTTATCTTGTGCTGGTTTTCAAGGGGAATACTTCCAGCTTTTGCCCATTTAGTATGATGTTGGCTATGGGTTTGTCATATATGGCTATTATTATTTTCAAGTACATTCCTTCAATATCTAGTTTATTGAGAGCTTTTAACATGAAGAGATGTTGAATTTTTTGAAGGCCTTTTCTGCATGTATTGCGATAATCATGTGTTTTTGTCTTTAGTTCTCTGTTTATATGATGAATTACATTTATTGATCTGTATATGTTGAACCTTCTTGCATTTTGGCAATAAAGCCAACTTCATTGTGGTGAATAAGCTTTTTGATGTGCTGCTGGATTCAGGTTGCCAGTATTTTATTGAAGATTTTTGCATTGATGTTCATCAGGGATAATAGCCTGAAGTTTTCATCTTTGGTATTGTATATCTGCCAGGTTTTGATGTCAGGATAATGCTGGCCTCATAAAATGAGTTACAGAGGAGTCCCTCCTTTTAAATTTTTGGAATAGTTTCAGTAGAAATAGTGCCAGCTCTTCTTTGCACCTCTACCAGAGATATAGACCAATGGAAGAGAACAGAGCCCTCAGAAATAATGCCGCATATCTACAACCATCTGATCTTTGACAAACTTGACAAAAACAAGAAATGGGGAAAGGAGTCCCTATTTAATAAATGGTGCTGGGAAAACTGGCTAGTCATATGTAGAAAGCTGAAACTGGATCCCTTCCTTACACCTTATACAAAAATTAATTCAAGATGGATTAAAGACTTACATGTTATACCTAAAACCATAAAAACCCTAGAAGAAAACCTACGCAATACCATTCAGGACATAGGCATGGGCAAGGACTTCATGTCTAAAACACCAAAAGCAATGGCAACAAAAGCCAAAATTGACAAATGGGATACAATTAAACTAAAGAGCTTCTGCACAGCAAAACAAACTACCATCAGAGTGAACAGGCAACCTACAAAATGGGAGAAAATTTTTGCAATCTACTCATCTGACAAAGGGCTAATATCCAGAATCTACAATGAACTCAAACAAATCTACAAGAGAAAAACAAACAGCCCCATCAAAAAGTGGGTGAAGGATATGAACAGACATTTCTCAAAAGAAGACATTTATGCAGCCAGCAGACACATGAAAAAATGCTCATCATCACTGGCCATCAGAGAAATGCAAATCAAACCACAATGAGATACCATTTTACACCAGTTACAATGGTGATCATTAAAAAGTCAGGAAACAATAGGTGCTGGAGAGGATGTGAAGAAATAGGAACACTTTTACACCGTTGGTGGGACTGTAAACTAGTTCAACCATTGTGGAAGTCAGTGTGGTGATTCCTCAGGGATCTTGAACTAGAAATACCACTTGACCCGGCAATCCCATTACTGGGTATATACCCAAAGGATTATAAATCATGCTGCTATAAAGACACATGCACATGTATGTTTATTGCGGCACTATTCACAATAGCAAAGACTTGGAAGCAACCCAAATTTCCAACAATGATAGACTGAATTAAGAAAATGTGGCACATATGCACCATGGAATACTATGCAGCCATAAAAAAATGATGAGTTCATGTTCTTTGTAGGGATATGGATGAAGCTAGAAACCATCATTCTCAGCAAACTATCTCAAGGACAAAAAAACCAAACACCACATGTTCTCACTCATAGGTGGGTATTGAACAATGAGAACACATGGACACAGGAAGGGAAACATCACACACCGGGGCCTGTTGTGGGGGGGGGAGGGGGGAGGGATAGCATTAGGCGATATACCTAATGTTAAATGATGAGTTGATGGGTGCAGCACACCAACATGGCACATGTATGTGTATGTAACTACCTGCATGTTGTACACATGTACCCTAAAATTTAAAGTATAATAAAAAAAAAGAAAAATAAAACAAAAAAAACACATGTTCCTGATATCCATATCAACACTATTGATAAAGCCAAAGTCTGGAAGCTACTTAAGTGCCTATAATATTAGAAAGGGTTAATAATTTGGTCTATCCACAATTGAATACTACACAGCAATGAAAATGAGCAATTTACTACTGCACACAATTTTAGAAACATAATGTTGAGCCAAAGAAACAAAGCAGTACCTACTGTATGATTTCATTTATAGAGTATAGAAAAAGGAGCCTTTTTCTATATTCTAGAAGCAAAGATATTGCTTATGCTCTGTATGCTTCTAGAAGTGAAGATATTGCTTATGCTCTGTAGGTTTAGTGACTTTAGTAGATTTGTTTCCAAATCTACAAACACTCAATTCCCTTATGTAGGTTTATATAGTGTTTGCATATGAACCATGTATATCCTCCTGTATAGTTGAAATCATTTTTAGATTACTGTGTTTATAATACCTAATATCATGTAAATGCTATGTAAGTAGTTATACTCTATTATATTTTATTTGTATTATTTTTAGTTATATTGGATTTATGTTTGTTTCCCCATGGACACTTTAAATCTGCAGTTGAATTTGTGAATGCAGAACCCATGGGTATGGAGGACTGACTGTGTGAGACACCCAGGAGGGGTTGGATTAACTAAAGCCATTCTCCTTTTTCCTTTTCATTTTCACATTTCTATCTTAGATAACTAGGTGCCACTAAGAAAAGAAAAAAATCCAAAACTAATATAAATTTTAGCAGGAAAGGTGATTTTAATTTTGGAAATGTTGAATAGAACTCTTTATGTCATTCCAGGGTTGTGATGTCTATTAAATAAAGTTTAGCCTAAAGCTGCCCTCTTACATATTTTAAGTTCCACCAACAGTTCTCCATACATAATGAACTGTAACAACTGGATGTGTAAACTGACTATAACCTACCCTTGCACTAATCACAGAGTGGTCAAATCACAGGCAGCCAACTGTCCAAACCATGTTCAAAAAGGCAGCCACTGAGCTGTAACCAATTTGGCTGCTTTTGTACCCCATTTCCATTTTCTCTACATCATACATCACTCTCCTTTTTCTGTCCATAAATGTTATCTGACCATGTAGCAGCCCCAGAGTTGCTCTGCATCTATCATGGTTGTGGAGGCTGTCTGATTTGTGAATCATTCTTTACTCACTTAAACTGTTAAATTTGTCTTAAGTTTCTAACATGTCTTTCTGACATACTTAGGCATATCTGGAAATAATGTTTTGAATTAGACATTGTTGGAATTGACCCAAGCCCTGTGATCCTGAAAAACAGAAGGTCAAAAAAATCTTTTCACCTTTTATGTTTTTGGAAATGGCTTACTGACAAGAACCATCCTTCCTAAGTGACTTGGATGAGACTCAAACATGCTTCCTTATATGACAAGATCAGACAAGGTTGTTCCAAATTCCCATCCTTTGCCAGATAAGGAATTAGTAAATTCTTTGTCCCCACTGATCAATCTAAACAAAATGTTTATTAACCAACCTTTGCTTAAGATTGTTTCCTCCAAGTCCTTTATCTTTGAGTAACCTTAGTCTATGACAGCATACAACCCATCTTTAACAGTCACTTCCAATAGGCTGGCCTCAAGAAAACATTCCCTAATCTGCTGAATCATGACACTGTTATTCATCTCACTTCGACATCTGGTTCTTTCGATCTTTGTTTACTCTTTCCCATTAAAAAACAAAAACAAAAAACCCTTTTCCCTAACTTTTGATAAACTCACATTTTCTGGTTTTAATGTTCTCCCTACTGCAATAGCCCTCATTTTTCTATGACAATAGTCCCTTCCCCCAACCGTTTTCAATAATCCTTCTGAATAAAGTATCTTACTCAGTTCATATTTATTGTGTATTTGACAGAGCAATTAACATATAATTGGTAAGAGAAAGCAAAAAAGAGAAGAGAATTTTACCAAGTATGTAAACCCGAATATCATCAATATTTACAAGGTAGAATAAGGATAAAAAGTCGAGGAAATGGTTTGGAAAACAAAACAAAACACAGACACCTGAAGAATACAATGGAAATTGGAGAAATTTATTGAATAACTTAAGAGATGTGCATCCCTCATCAAAACCAAGATTTTATTCTCTTGTCAGCTAGAAGGCACAATAAAGAGGGTCTAGGAGGAATCACAAAGTATTTAGCACCTAATAACTGCCAAGATTTCCACTAATTACTCTAGCACTTAACCCTCAACAAGAACACTCACCAGTGTAGGTGAGTATGGTGTGGGCTTTGAAGGTCAATAGACCTAAATTTAAATTTAGATATTTCTTAGACACTGATTGACTCAACATAAAAATAGTAACAATAAAGTATTAGAACTATTAACATATTGAACGGTTATGTTCTAGGAATGAAACTAAAAACACTTATACTATTGCACCTACTTCCATAGACATTATATGATGCAGCTATTTTCAATACCTGCATTTATCTATGAAGAAATTGTGGCACAAGGAGGTTTAAAAAGATGCCCAGTCTTATATGATGAATCTGGGATTTGAACTCAGGCACATCTTCCTGGTCACTCAATCCCCTAACTTTTACATTTGGTTGCTGACTTTTCCAAGTTAATTAAACTCCTTAAATTATCTTCTATTTTATTTTCTCTTATAGAAACCAGCAAAGAGTACATAGGGCAAACATTTTTTTTAGAAGGATTAAATGGGACAATTAAACAATTTGATCAGCATAATGTCCAGCTCAAGGTAAGGCCTCAATAAATGTGAGCTCTTAATCTTTTGTAAGTGAGAATACCAAGTCTCAGAAAGAAAAATTCCATCAAGGTCATTCAGGTAGCAATTAAAATAATTAGGATTCAAAAGCATGTCTTTGTAATCCAAAGTCTGTTATTTTCCACCACAGCTTGCTGTCTCAAATGAGTGAGATAAATTGAATTTTGATTAATAAATGAAACAGTGCATTTACTTTTATCATTATGCTTTTTGGGAAAGATTTTAAACTAGTTCTCTTGTGATAAGGGCAGTGAGACCAACAGCACCTTATGTCATAGAGATTGCTTCTCCATCTGGCATGATTGAGTAAGGATGCAAGACTTTGGAGGAAAATGAAATCACTCTCAGCTGTCACCTTTCTTTCTTTCTTACCAGTGTTTTACAACATCTGCTGCTGCTCTTTTCACACCCATGGATCTTAATCATTTTTTTTCCAGTTTAAAATTACATTCTTCTCTAGGGGTGTCCTCCTCGCTCATTGCTAAATAATGCCATTCATGATGTCGCACCATGTTCTGTTTCTGTCCCTGGTGAGTGGACAAAAACTAAGCATATGTGGAACATTGTGAAACAGAGATGTCAGAAGCTCTCCAAAGTTGCCTCCAGTGAAGGCCTGATTCCTGAGCCTTGTATAAAAGGAGATTTGATCCAGGATAACAAGAATAGGAGACACTGAGGCTTGGAGCTGATTACATGTCCATCCTTTGGGGAAGAATATAGAATACAGCAAACTGAGCTGCAAAGGCCCATCTCAATTGACAAGGTGCCACCTCAGGCAAGATGTAGAAATTGGATAAAAATCATAATGTATTTATGGGCTGATGGTACAAAATTGACTGCATTCAATGGAATTTTTAAAGAGAATCATACTTACCCTATTTTTTGAGTCCATTAGAACACAAAACCTATAAAAACATTTAATTTGCCATGTGTATGATTTGTGTCAGAGACAAAGTAAAACATGGCATTCATCTTGGATTTACTTAATGTCTACATTTCTCACTAGACTACAAGTTGCATGGTACAGATAATATTTGCAAGTTGTCTTTATTGCTGTTCTATTGCCAAATAGTAGCAAAATGCCTAGCGTTGTGCTTGGAGCACAGTAGGTGCTCAATAAATGTTTATATAATTAATAAATTGATGAATAAATTCATGAGCATGAGAAAGGAAGACTGGAATTAAACAGAAAAGATATATCTTAAGTTAGTGGACTATTAAAAAAGACAGGTAAAGAGATTAAACAGGATGTTGTGAGTAAAAACTAATGGTTTACCCAAGTTTCCCACATTTAATACATGTTTGCTTCCTTTACAGGATCTTGGAGGTGGTGAAGCAGCCCAAGTGGAAAGGCAGCAGAAGGGGTATCCTTGTTTCACCAATTACTCATATGTAGGAGATGGTGCATTAAATGAAATATTCTCTGCTCTCTCCTAACATCTACCCCTCACACCAAGAGGAAGGCATGTCGCCTGAACCTTTGCAGTATTCAATTAAAGTTCTATTCACACGGTATTGCAGTTGTTTGCTTATCTTTCTTTCTTATTAGACTTAAAATTTCTGGAAACTAGAGGCTATATTACTTATTTGCCTCAGAGTCCTGTTGGCCTATCAAATGGCACACCTTCAACCCAAGAGTGAATTAATTAAATAAATGTGAAGAAAAAAAAATCCAAGTTGCTTATTTTTGTTAAATTTATTTTTCCCCAAAATATTTACTGAGAAAATGACTCTGGGAAGATAGCAGAGTGGAAAGCCCCAGAAATGTGTTTCCCCACCTAGACAACAACTGTACTGGCAGAATCTGTTTGATGTGACTATTCTGAAGCTCTGAATTGAATAAATATGAAGAAAATACAAAGTGCAAGTCTTGTTACTTCCAAGGGATGGCTTGCATAGTAAGTTGTTTATTTTGGTGAGTTTCAGCTTTTGATTGGGTAGTGGCAACTCATCCCCAATCCTAGCCATGGTAGGAAGCTGTGTGCCTCTTCCTGGAGCAGCTTGTACATGGTTTGTGGGAGCCAGGGTGAACAATAAGGATCCTAACCTCCAAACATCAGGTGTCTGTGCTCTGATTACTAATTGCTTCTTCTGATTGAAGAGATACAGACACAGGTGAGGAGCCATTGTTTCAATCCTCACTGAAATAGTCATTATTCACAATAACCAAAAGGTAGAAACAACCCAAATGTTCATCAACAGATGACTGGATAATCAAATTGTGGTATAGACATACCGTGAAATATTATTCAGCCTTAAAGAGGAAGGAAATAATTTTGACACATGCTATAACATGAACAAGTTTTAAGGACATTTTTCTTCATCTAGCTAAAAGACAAACTGTGTAATTCCACTTATAAAAGGTACCAAGAGTAGTCAGCTTTATAGAGACATAAAGTATACTGATTGGCAGGAGTTTGGGTAAGGAGGGTGTATCAGGCCATTCTTACATCGCTATTAAGAAATACCAGATATTGGGTAATTCATAAAGGAAAAAGGCTCATGGTTCTGCTGTACAGAGAAGCCTGGTGCTGGCATCTGCCAAGGCCCCGTGAAGCTTTGAATAATGGCAGAAGGGACCCTGTGCAGTGGCTCACCCCTGTAATCCCAGTACTTTGGGAGGCCGAAGCTGGTGGATCACCTGAGATCAGGAGTTCGAGACCAGCCTGACCAACATTGTGAAACTCCATCTCTACTAAATACAAAAAAAAATTAGCCAGGCATGGTGGTGCATGTCTGTAATCCCAACTACTTGGGAGGCTGAGGCAGGAAAATCACCAGAACCCGGGAGGCAGAGGTTTCAGTGAGCCGAGACTTTGCCATTGCACTCCAGCCTGGAAACTCCATTTAAAAAAAAAAAAGAAACAAAAGAAAAGAAAAATAATAATGGCAGAAGACAATGGGGGAATCCAGTGTCTTACATGGTAAGAAGTTGGGGGAGCTGCTACATACTTTTAAAAAACCAGGTTTCCTGATAACTCACTCACTGTCGTGAGGACAGCATCAAGAAATGAGGGATCCACCCCTGTGACCCATGACCTCCCACCAGGCCACATCTCCAACAATGGGGATTGCAATTCAACGTGAGATTTGGCAGGGGCATATATTCAAGCTATATCAGAGGGCATGAGGAGTTAATGTTCAATGGGTATAGAGGGTTCAGCTTTTGCAAGATGAAGTCAGTTCTGCAGGTTAATGGAGATGATGCACAAAAATATGAATGTATTTAACACTATTGACCTGTACACTTCAAATTGATTAAGATGGTAAATCTTATGTCTATTTTGCCAAATTAAAGAAATTAAAATTATTTACTGAGCAAAGATTAAACACATAAGAATATTTAAAATTTTATTATAACTATATTGATTAGATTTTACTGAGCTTTATACTAAAATATGAGATTATACTAGGCTATGTACTTATACATATTCTATATACTACATATAGTCTATATTCCTCACAGTAAGAGGAGGTAAGTACTGTTTCATTTTGTAAATAAAACAGACCAGAATAGCAAGATAACTCAATAAAGACAATAATGAAGAAGTATCAGGATATGAACCAGTTCTTTCCCTAACATCCATTTACCAATAGAAGTGAAACTCAAGTTTAAGTCAAGCTATTAAGTTGCTTATAGTCATTCTATCTTTCATTTGCTGGCATCTTGCCACCACTTCTATAAAACGTTACTCTTGAAAAAAAGTGAGAGGTAAAAGGTAATATTCAGAGTCAAAAAGAGCATCATCAGCTACCCAACACATGGGTGCCATTTCAACACCATTCTCCAAAAGACAAAGTAGACATAACTTCCGCTTAGAGAGACAGTTGAATACTTGTCAAACAGCTGCCATAAACCCATGGGGTCTGCTACATTGAACAGTGTCATCCTCTGAACATGACTTTCAATGATATCTTTGTATTAAGGCAAAATACGTCAACTGGAAATAACATTTTCAACCTTGTTTGAATCCAAATGTCAGTGTGTTTACATGTTCTCTGCTCTTGCCTATGACACTGGCACCTTAGTGCATGAGCTGACATATATTTTGTGGTCATGCTGGCATGCTACATCAAGGTCCTATGATGAGCAGTTTTAAAATCAAACTTAGAAAATATTGGTGTTTAAAAACTTTTCTATTTGTCCAGAGGATATTTTCTTAAATATAGAAAAAAAGGAAAAACATCAGGAAATACTAAGTATCCTTTTCTCGAAGAAAAGGAAAAAAAATCTATAGACTTAAGGTAGGGAAATAAATGTTTGCCTTAGGTCAATTTAGTAAAATTACAAGACAAATAAATGGCAAAAGGAACATTTTATGTATTTTTCAAATTTTATTAAGAATAGGTGATATGCTTAGTCATCACCTGGACTTCTCACCTAAAGCTTTGAATTCCTGTACCATCTCTATCTCCCTTCCTTCTACCCCATTTCCTTCACATTACACTACTAGAAAGAAAAAAAAGGCAAAGTAGTAGACCTAAGGAGTAAGAACAAGTGGAGCAGTAAGCAGAAGGAGAAACTAAGGTTAAAGGCAGAGATGTTAGAGCTTGTTTATTTGCCAGTGGAAATGGTTTAGTAGAGAAGAATGTGATGATGCAAAAAAAAAAAAAAAAAAAAAAAAAAAAGATGTCTTAGTCAGAGTTTCCCAGAGAAACAGAACCAACACAGCAAGGAATTGACTTACATTAGGGAAGCTGAGAAGTCCCAAGATCTGCAGATGGCAAGCTGTAGACCTAGAAAAATTGATGTGTGTTTCAGTCCTAAGTCAAATGCATACGATCTAGGAGACTTGACAGCTTAAGTTCCAGGCTGAAAACCAGCAGTCTCGATATCCAAGAAGAGCCAATGTTTCAGTTAGAATTTGAAGCCTGGAGAAGACCAAAGTCCAGCTAAAGCAGTCAGGCAGCAGGAGTTCCCTTTTATTCTGCCTTTTTGTTCTATTCAGGTCTTCAACTGATTGGAAAAGGCCCACCCACAGTACAGAGGGCAATCTGGTTTATTCAGTCTACTGATTCCAACGTTAATTTCATCCAGCAAAAACCTCACAAACACCCAGACTCATATTTAACCAAATATCTAGGCGTCAGTGGCCCAGTCAAGTTGATACATAAAATTAATCATTGCAAGAGATAGATGAAGGATCTGAGAAGATAAAATTCAGATAAAATCCAGAGCACTAATAAACAGATTGGCCTTTCCTAGGAAGAGAAACAGTTTTTCCATTTTAATAGGTGGAAATCAGAGATGATGGCAAAGGCAGATAATGTATAATGTGGAGTTTTATGGACTGGAGAAACAAGTCAGAAAAACCAAACACAGTGTGGGAATTTTATGCTATTAAGCAAACTTTGTATTTTTGGGGTTTCATAATTGTATTATATTTAAAACAAGCTCTTTTCTATTGATTATATATTAAATACATTTTATAGATCAAATATGTCTTGAATTTGAATTAAGATATTCCAGAAAAATTATGTACTGCTAAAATTTAGGGAATGTGTTGAATATAGAAGTGAAATGTAAAAGAAGATATTAATAGATCCTAAGAGCTCATTTAAAGGATTTGACTTTGTCCTGCTTGGTAATCAATCTATAACGATTCCTGCCTCCTGGAACTTTCACCCTGTCCCTTTCCATGTTATACTAGTATAGCATATTGCCGACTTGAAGACGCCTCACTTCTCAGATTAGGCTATAAATATCTTAGGTGTTCTCATGTTTGTTCCCTCTTGCTCTGGTCATTTGCTTTGTGGGAAACAGCTTCAACATACAACGTTGCTGTTGTGGCCTAATTAATAAGAAACTGAACTCTCTGATAGCCGTGGAGGAGAGCTAAGTTCTGCCAACAATTTTATGAATAAGCTCAAAGTTGATCCTCCAGTCCCAGATAACTGTAGCCCCAGCCTAGAGTCTGACTGCACCTCGGAGATCCTAAGCCAGTTTAATTGAACTAGTCAAAGATCAATTAAAAATCAGTAGTCAAAAATATCTGGAGTGTGAAAAAGTTCTAATGGAAAAAAACAAAGAAATCCGATCTTCAGTTTTATCTTCACACAGTACCCACAACTTATTAGGAAATTAGCCTACATCTCTGTATTTGATCATTTCCTATTTCCAGCCATATATACTTGAATTTATGTAGTGAATTAAATGTTTATTTTTAAAGTTTACTTGAAAACACATTTTCTTATGATATTTATATCTTAGTTCTAGCTGTCTCTTAGCTCTAGTTGCTTGTCTCAAATTATGTTGTCAGGCCCCACGCTCACTTTTTAAAAAATTCAGTATGTACTCAATAGTGATTTGAATATGCAAACAAACAACCTTCTTTGTTGTGAAAAATGTCAAGATTTATAGCAAGAAAACGTCTGCTACAATCCTGTGTGTGTAAATTTCTGAGCCCATAACCTTAGGCCTTGTACTCTGAGCCTCAAATTTTTACTTATAAAATGAAGAAACTGATGATATCTATATCACTAATTGCTTCATTTGCTGCAGAGTAGACTAATGGAAAAGAAATATTTGAATAAATGGTGATTACACACAGAAACTAAAGTATTAAAATGGGAGCACAATAAAAGAAATTGCATTACAGCATGAGATATGTGTTGGCTAAGTTTTAATGTCTTCCTTAGTTAAAAATTGGTTTTTATAAGAAAATAACTTTGAGTTTCAATAACAAGCTGTTTGTTTTTTAATCTGCATCTTAAAACCGAAGTATATTTCATCTCATTATAGTCTTGGGCTCTCATGACCAGCTCTTCAACCCTATTTCTTTTTTAGTTAAGATATTTGCTATGCAGATTACTTGACACAAGGGGATATGATTGCTTTGATTCACCATCCAGAATTTTTATAACCACAGCTTCCCACAAACAAGCTTAATATGTTTAACTACTTAATTATACTTTTACTTTAACAATAGAGTTCTTTCTGAAACTAATGAACTGCAAGATATTTAAACATCATATAGAGTAAAATGTAAAGAAATACTAATGTATACAATGAAGTGTCCTCTACATAACAACATGAATCTTAATGATTTCTTTCTTTTCATCAAAGGTGTTCTTTCTAGTAAAATCTGTTTATTATATTATCATAAACCACAGGGGTAATCTATGATTCTGGTAACATATCAGAGTGATATATACCACTTTCTAAGACTTGTACCCATAGTCCACTATGTGCTTAATCCCCAGAAAAAAAATCTTCCCACAAAACTCTTAAAATATTTTTGTGATTCTTCTCTTTGGAAAAGAGTAGCATTCTCAGATTTTAAGTCTGTTATCTAAACAGGCTAAATTCAGCGTTTCTTCTGACTAATTTTAATGTTTTTGTCTTGTCTTTGCTTTTTAGCAGTTTTAATATGATACTCTCACTGTTTTTGTTTATATCTTGCTTAAGATTTGAAGTGCTTTTTGAATCTGGCTTTTTATATTTCTTTTTGTAAAATTCATATCTAATGTCCTCAAGGATTGCTTCTGCCCCATTATCTGTTTATTCTCCTTCTGGGACCCTGGTTGTGGATTTTTGAGACTAAATTTTTTTTTCTAAATGACTTCTATATCTATTGCCTTTTTTATTGTTTGTCATTCCATTGTATCCGAATGCTTCAATTTAGATATTATTTTCTGACATGTTTCCCAGTTTAATTTTGTCTTTAGTTGTCTTTAATTTTTACTTATATTTTTAAAATTCTAGATATCCTATTTGATCTTTCTCTGTAGTCATTCCATTATCTCATGAAATTATTCATCTTGTATTTTATTTCCAGAACACAATTCTCATTTGTTTTTTGTGTCTAATCATTCCTTTACCTGGATCTGCTGTGTTTGTTGATGTTATTGTTCTTATTTTAATATGCCATGGTAGTCTGTGAACTATAATTTTTGCAAAACCAGTCCCACAAATCCAAATATCCTGCTCATTTTCTCAGCGACCATCCTCAGTATTAACAATTATCTCCTAGAAAAATGCAAAAGTTAAGGTCAGCTATGCAAGTTTCCCTCTGTTGATCTTGGCATCACGGTTTCTTATTACTATGGATAAATTTCCAATGTTTTAAAACATTTTTTTTTTGTCTAATTTTCTAGTTGTTCTCTCTGGGAAGGCTGGTCAAACCAACCTCATCTGCTCCTGCTAGAAATGGAATCTCCTCCACATCATTTAAGGAGTTGATCTGTCTGTATCTATAGTCTTAGCCAAATATGAACTTAAAGGATTTTACACATCTATTTCAAAACATAGATCAAAAATGTAATAATATAAAGGAGGAAGAATAATCTGCAAAAGCAGCATTAAAAAATTCTAATGTTAACTCCTTATTTAATTACAGATTTTCTACTTTTCATGGTCTTATAAATTTAGTTTTCTTCTAGAAGCTACAACCTCACTTTTGACAAAGCCATCACAATTTTTTATACGTTTTGGAAACTAATAATGCAGAGTGAGTTTTTAAACATAGCTAAAGTAAAATGGCAAAGTTGATTTGAATTTGTCATAGCAAATGTAGAGCTATAAATATGCTTGTTAAATAGCCAAGACGTAAGGGAAAATTATAAAAACTTGAAGCCTAATTAACTTTCTATAGAAACATACTATAAGATATCTTTGCTATCTATGGATTTATAATTTTGACTGTTGATTTAAATAACAATTTCAAGAAAACAAAAGTCAAGTTGTTCACTAGTAATTTTGCTAAATCTGTGTGACAATTACTTAAGTACTTGGAAAGTAGATAGATTATGTTCACAGACACACAAGCACATACATACATTCACAAGAAAATTTCTCAAAGGGTTATATGAACCCCAAATTCTTTTAGTGGACCACATTGATAACCTAATTGTGTTGGCTATATTTTAACTCATAAATTTGCAAACTAAGAGATGCTAAATCACCTGTCCTGACCATGCATCAGCAGTAATCAGTGATTAATTATAGACAACATTAAGATTCACAACTGACTCCTATTTGTAATGCAAATATTTTCAGAATCTGTGAAAAAAGGGTCCTTATATCTGTCTCTTAATTATATTGTGGTCTATGGTATTTTCCAAAGATATCTGCAGAAACATCTCTCTTCTTTCTTTTCCTTCCGTAATGTGACCTTACAGCTGTCTCATTGAGAGGTGAGGTTTGTAACTTCACTCCATAGAATCTAAGTGGCCAGTAGAATAAAGAGAAAGTGAGACTTTGAAAATCCTATGTATAGCCCTAAACTGGCCTAGAATCTTCTGTTTCCTGGGTTTTGAAAATCCAGCAGCAATATGTGAGAACTCCTGGTCACTTAGAGAGAACATGTGAGTGTCTTGTTGCCTGCCCTGAACTCCAGCCAGTGACAGTAAACGTCAACTGTGAGTCAACCTTCTCCTATGTGCTGTGTAGGCAAACCTTCAGATCTGACTCCAATCAAATAACCTCATCTGAGTTCTCTAATCCATAGAACCATGTGAGAGAATTATTTGAGTTCAACATTTTTGGGTATATTTTGTTCTGCAACATATACATATTTATGCCCAGCAATACATCACTCAAAGGTCAAATGCCGATTACCAATTGTCTTTTTTTTTTTTAAGAAATTGTTGTCTGGGCACGGTGGCTTACGCCTATAATCCCAGCACTTTGGGAGGCCGAGGCGGGCAGATTGCCTGAGGTCAGTGTTTCAAGACCAGTCTGGCCAACATGGTGAAACTCCATCTCTACTAAAAATACAAAAAAATTAGCTGGGCGTGGTGGCGTACACCTGTAATCCCAGCTACTCAGGAGGCGGAGGCAGGGGAATCGCTTGAACCAGGGAGGTGGAGGTTGCAGTGAGCCGAGATCATGCCACTGCACCCCAACCTGGGCAACAGAGCAAGACTCCATCTCAAAAACAAAAAACAAATTAAAATGTCATGATCTAGGTGCGCTTACCTTAAATCTTTCATCCCCTTCTTGCAGCTCAACTCTGAAAATATTGGAGCTGGAAAAAAATATCACTGTATTCTATCTTGGTTTATAGATGAGGAAACTGAGGATTTTACAGAAAAACAAACAAAAAAAAGTGAAAAAACATGATTGTCCAAGATCTTATCAAAAGGGTGCCAAAAGTTTGATAGTGTTAAATCAAATTTGGGCAAGAGCTGCTTCCATATTTTGCAGACTGAAACCTAACTTAAGACTATATTCTTGTAGAAGACAGCCAAGTCTCAGCCAATCATGTCAATTGAGTTTCAGCCAATCACAGACTTTCAATTGATAGAATATGTCTATATAAGGCAATGCCTCACCACATCACACCCACATAAGGAAATGCTGAGCTGTAACTAATCAAGCTGTTTTTGTATTATCACTTCCTTTTTCTGTCTAGAAATAGTGTCTGCTCATGTTGCTGTATGGAGCCACTTGAACCTCTACCGTTTCAGGGTGCTGCTCAATTTATGAATCATTCTTTCCTCAGATAAATCTTGCTAAACGTGTCCAAACTTTTCTTTTTAAAGGAAAAAAAATAGTAACCTATAGCTTCTACCACCAATCTCAGTTTCAGCATGTGAATGTGATTCTGACTCCCACCACATGCACAGTGAATGAACTATTCTTAGATGTTTTTGCTATTATAAAATTCAGTCTCCTCTTCCCTTTCTTCTTCTCTTACTCTGTATTTTAGATCATGTATATTGTGATAGATAGGGATGTTTACCCTTCTTGAGTGTGGACTGACTGACTTGTTTCTAATGAATAGAACGAAGCATATGTAACAGACTGTGACTTCCCAGACTAGGCTATAAAAAAGTTCTGTGGCATCTGTCTTGGTGACTGTTTTTCTCTTGGGTCACTTATGTCAGCAAACACAGCTTCCCAGTCTTGAAAACACAGGCTGCTCTGAGGAAAGGTCCGTAGAACAAGGAATTGGGACCTCCAGCTAAGAGGCAAGTGAGTAACCCATCAGAAAGCAGGCCCTCCATCAGTTAAGTCTTACATGACTGCAGTCCAGTGGACAGCTTATGGGAAATTATATGAGACACTCCAAGCCAGAGAGAAACTGAAATAGTAAATGTTTCCAGTATAAGCTACTACATTTTGGCATAATTAGTTATATAGCAATACATAACTAATTTAGCTTTTACGTTTTTCCAGAGTTAAAAAATTTACAAGGTTAAAAAGAACATTTTCCTAGCATATATATCTGCCTACTACTTGCTCAGCAAGCATAGTGAATTCTAAGGAAACTACATGTGGCGTTTTAATTTTTTTATATGGGTTATTCATTTTTATATCCAGGTATTACTATAGCTATTTACATAGTGCTCCATAAATTTGTTATTAGAGTTTCTGCTATACACAGTTCAGTATCTAAATTCTGAATTTCTAACTGTGAAATTTTACCATTTGAACCTCTAAAGCCAAGGCAGCATAGCTGGTAAGTATGTATAAGTTCTGGTTCTCCAGCAGGTTGTGTTTAGAAGTCATAATTTTACTCTCACTGTGTCACAGTCCAGTTGTTTAGAGTTCCGTCTTTTCTTTCTTTTCACTCTTCCCACTCCTTTGTACCCTACTGGATAAAGCACCTCATGTTGAATCCTGAGTTTGTTATTGTGGCGGTCCCCTACTCTCTCACCCGCCTGATTACGCTCAGCTTTAGTTCCCCTGTATGTCCAGGTGTGGGCTTATGCCTGTAGCAAAGTGAATCCCTTTCCTAATATCATAACATAGTAAAATAAGCATGCTTTGAAAGAGAGAGGGTAGCAAGGAGACCTTAGAGTATTTCCTCAAAAGCCAGACTTATAGGAAGCATCTTAAGGTCTCCATTATTTTTAATTATTATTGTAGTAATAGCAGTACTTAGTAAAAGAAGAGGTTCTCTGAGCATCTCAGTATGAGGGGATGGTGAGAACAATTCTGAAGGATAATTTGTCATAACAGATCAAATGAGAATGCATGAGGAGGAGGAACACAGAATGAAGAGGAAGCATGGAAATTAACATTTATTAAGCACCTGCTAAGTGTCACTTTGAAAGTTTACATTATTTCTAATATTTCTTATAAAAATCTGAGTGTAAATCACAACTATTTTAACTTTATGGATAAGGAGGGAGACTATTGGACGTTCAAAATGGCACTTACTAGTTTGTACAACTAATACCTAAACTGGAAATTGACAACCACAACAGTTTACTTCCAGTATTTGCTCATTTGAATATACCTTGATGAGCTCAGAAACCAGGCCACAAGAAGAATATTGAAGGTGCTAGAAATATTTAACATAATAAAAAGAAAATTTTGTATGGCCTTCCCACAATATCTTAAGGAAACTAAATGATCATCATTTGTAACATAGACATAAAATCCTCACAACAGGAGATTTCTAGGCTGGTAAAATAATAAGGACATTGATAAAGGAAATTCTTATGAAGACGTTGGGTCAGAAATTTGTGGAAACTTATTTCAACTCTAATAGTTTCGATTCTTAAGTTTTGTCCACATAATGACTTTACACAGATTCAGCATTTTCTACTATACATAGAGCTCATATTTGTATAATCCCAGCCACAAAAGGAGAAACAGAAGATGGTGACTATATTCTCTGTGCATTCCTTAAGTATGCGTCAGTCGAAATTTTATTAGTTTCTCCCACCTGGGGTCTTTAACTCATTTTTCCTCTGAATATTTTACTTATTTTGCCACTATATTCCACATATATATCTACATTTCCAATTTCTTTAAGTTACACATTACATAAGAGAGATGAATCTCCCATTAATTCATTTTCTCAGTAATTTTTTCAGTCAGTCTATCCATAACACTTACATCAGTCTTTATGCATAAACAATTGGGTAAGAGGTTCCTTGACCTTAAGGAGCTCTCTGCCTAAAATATAAGGCAGGCAAGTTAACAAAAAATTGCAATGCAGTATGATAAGTTCTATGAACAGTAAAGATATATGAGTGAGAAAAAAAAGCAGACGGCATTGAAACTGGCATCATCAGGGACAGCTTTGAGAGGAACTGGGATCTAAGCTGAATTGTAATAGACATGTTGAATGAGAAAAGAGAAGGGGATATACCTTTCTTAGGGCACATAGGTAGTAAAAGGAGTCCATATGTGACAGTGATTTGAAATCTACTCTGCTTTTTTTCTGCCATATAATTGATATGCTTTTGAGGTCGAGAGGATATGAACGAGTCTTAGTTCAGCAGTTTTCCACTGGGAATAATTTTGCCTTCCCAAGGAAAAGTCCTGGAGTCATTGTGCGACCAGGGGTGGAAATGCTGCTGGCATTTAGTGGGCGGACACCAATGATGCTGCTAACTCTCCCTAATACACAGTACAGGCCCTGATAAACCATTATCTGGGCCCAAATATGTATAGCACCAAGGCTGAGAAATTCTGCTTCAGATGCTTGAAAAAGTTTGAAAACCTCTGCTTTAGAAAAAAGTTATCACTGGAGACTTTTAAGCAAGAGATTAACATGGTAGATCCTTTATCTCTCTTCCCCCTGGCCATGCTGAACACTGCTGTGGAAACGGTAGGCATTGCGTACTGTTCTGCCAAGCTTGCCGTTTTTATAAAGTGCCTTGGGTTTGCTCTGACCTTTCTGCATGGGAGACAACCTTGCATTCCTAATTCTCTGGGATTATTTTCTTAATCTAGGGAAATGTATTTCTCGATTAAGTGCAAGATCAAGTGTATCCTCTTCCTAAATTAATGGTTCTCTTGACCAGAGTGCTCAGTCATTTGTTAGTGCTCCAAAAGGAAATGTGCATTTCTCAGACTCCATAAATCACATAAACAGGATTTTATATTCATCATTTAAATGGAGATAAATCATAACTTGTCTGCAATATCTTTATGTTGTACTGCAAATATGTATCTCTGGATATATATCTCGGGCTTTGGTAACTCTATCATTTCCTCAGAGCCCCAGTCCATGGTAGAATCTTCTTTAACCTAAATAGGATTATCAGTTGCTCATGCAATTATTATATCTTAGAATATTGGCATCATCTTTTAAACATATATCCAAATATTATAAGCATACTGGGCCTATATAACTCAAGGTCTATATTTTGTTAGTCCTTACAATTTGATTGAGATTTACATTAAACTTTCATATTTAATTTACCTAGAAATTAAAGTCAATCAGTTTGTATTTTATACTATTTGGTCATCTTAGCAAAAATTACATTTAGCATACAATTAGTAGGTGCTTATGCATACATATAAGTATATACATACACACACACATACACATACATACATATATATATATATATATATATATATATATATATATATATATGCTCCTCAACTTTCAGTGGGGTTACATCCTGACAAACCCATTGTAAGTTGAAAATATGGTAAGATGAAAATGCATTTAATACACCTAACCTACCAAATATTGTTCAGCCTACCTTAAAAAACATGCTCAAAACATATTAGCCTACAGTTGTACAAAATCATTCAACACAAAGCTTGTTTTATAATAAAATATTGGATATCTCATGTAGTTATTGAAAACTCTATGTTATACCAAAATTGTGATGGTTTTGCACCTTAATGAAGTCTAAAAATCTTAATTTGAACCATCATAAGAGACCACCTATATATGTTCTACTATCTCATCCTGTTCCCGTGTGCTCCTTTTGTTATTAGACTTTTAACTCCTAACTGGTGCGGGCTAAAATAAGAAGATCCAATATGCATTACGAAGTAAAGGAAAATGCCTTGTCTCCAAAAGCTATTGCATATATAAATAGCATATCTTTGCTGCTATTACTATGAATTTAAGCCTTTCTCTTGGGAACCTAATTAAGGATTGCAAATATGTTTTAACTCACGTGCCAACTTGGGCTACATTCTAACTAAGGCTGTATCTGCTCTCAGCAGGAAGGAGTGAAACAATTGATTAGCAAGATCTACTGTGGACTCCTGAATGATGAACACAACAAGGATGCCCTGCATTCATCAAGCTGTTATTGGCCTATCAGGTTAGTCAGCTGAGTGCTTCAGAACAGATCAAAATATTAACTATTTCATTTATGGAAATGAGGTAATTGAAACGAGCAAAAAAGGAACACATTTCTGGGGCATGTTCTATATATTTTGTATCTGCATTATTTAATATTACCATAAGCCCTTCAGATTGCCATTACCTACATTTCCAAGATGAGGGAAACTCAACTTCGAGGAGGAGACGTTTATTCATCTAGTAAAGGGTAGGGTTTGAATTCAAACTTGGCTTTTAAACCTATGCTATCTTAACATTTACAGGGCTTTGGTCAACCACAAATATTTTAGAATTTGTGTTTGGTTAGAAATAAGGAGAAAATTGAGAATGATGCACTAAGAAAGAAGATCATGAATCTATATTAAGTTTTGAGAATACACAGTATCTGTAACCATTGCTACTATCAATTTTAGAACATTTTATTTCAAATCTTTTGTTCTGAATCAACTCATTAAACACATGTCCCAGTCCTCTTGTTCCTAGTCAGATTGGACACTTTACTCTGTGCCCCAGAAGCTGAGTTAAAACTTTCCTCTTTGGCTTTTAATGCTATGTCCCCATTCTGCAGTGTCTTCCTTTTGTCTACAATCCAAATTAACTATTTTAGGAAAACTCAAATTCAATATATTTCATATAGACTTTCCTAACAATTTAATCCACAAAAATCATAAAATCTATTTAATAAAAGCTTCACTGATACTTTTATTAGGTATCAGATATGAGAAAAAGGCAAATAAAACATTATGACTGCTATACCGGTGTAAGGGATAAACTTGCAGGAAGTGTAAAAGTTGAGATAATGTATTGTTACTAGAATAAAGTGGAAGGTCAGATACATTTTATGTTCAATGAAGGTAAGTATCTATGCCTGCTTTATTTAGTCTTATATCAGCAATGCGTACATAGTGTCTGGCAGAGAGCAGTGGTTGAAATAAACTCATTTTGATTTAAATTTTTTAAAAATCTGTTGGCAAGAACGGGATTGATGCTGATGATTTTGAATTTAATACCAAAGGACAGATTTTGGGCCATGAAAGGCAGAAATAGGGAAGGACATGTCACAAAGATGGACACTCAAAATAGTGAATGTGCGACCCTATGTGGTTTTGAATGACGGCTACGGCAAAAAATATTTGAGCTGAACAGTTAGAGATGAGACTGCACAAGGCGTCCAGGGTCAGTTGAGGAAGAGACTTATGTTTTAGTTTTAGGGGGTTACTTTTATCCTGAAAGTATGAGGAATAGCTGAAATGTTTAAAGCAGTAAAAAAAAATGAAAAAAAAAATTCAGGTGAGAAAACTCTATAGTAATCGTATCAGCCTGCTCATGCTGCTCTAACAAAATACCATAGACTAGGTGACTGAAACAGGCTACTTTTCAAAATCTGGAGGATGGGAAGTCTAAGATCAAGGTGCCCGATGATTTGGTTCTTGGTGAGGGTCCTCTTCCTGGGTTTCAGATAACTACATTTTCACTGTGTCCTCACATGGCTGAAAAAGGAAGATCTTGTGGCTCTTCCTCTTCTTATAAGGCCCCATCATGAGCCCCACCTTCATGACCTCATCTAAACCTACTTACCTTCCAAAAGTTTACCCCCTTATACCATCACATTGGGGGTTAGAGACTCAACATGTGCATGTTTGGGAAGACACAAATAACAGTCCATAACTGGGATTTTTTTATACTGCTTTAGGTTAAAATTTATAAAGGCCTAAACATAAAAAGAATGATAAAGGATATGGACTTAAAAAAAGTGGGTGACTGATCATATATAAGTTTTTGTAAGGTTTCTGCCTGACTTGCTAATGCTGTTAACATTTACCAAGGGAGATTATACTATGGAATCCTGCATTTTGTTTTTTTGGGATAAGAATCCTTGTAAAGGCCAGGTGCAGTGGCTCACACCTGTAACCCCAACACTTTGGGAGGCCAAGGCAGCTGGATCACTTGAGGTCAGGAGTTTGAGATCAGCCTGACTAACATGGTGAAACCCCATCTCTACTAAAAATACAAAATTAGCCAGGCATGGTGGTGCACACCTGTAATCCCAGCTACTTGGAAGCCTGAGGTAGGAGAATCGGTTGAATCCAGGAGGCAGAAATTGCAGTGAGCCAAGATCGCAACTTTGCGCTCCAGCCTGGGCAACAAGAGTGAAATTCTGTCTCAAAAAAAGAAAATAAGAATCCTTGTAAATATGAGTTTAGCTGTAAAGTTTAAGCTTCCTGTGGAACACAGAGATATGTAGTATAATTTACTATTTTTCTAATCACTTAGTGAACAACTGTGGATCTTAGGCTTACACTCACCTTCTTACTCAAACTTGTTTCAGAATACTATCCGTTTTATGATAGTATGTACTGACTTCTCAAGTAGTGTGAAAATTTCTTAAAGGAAGGGAAAATATGTTATACTTGGTTTCTGCGTTTCTTGTGAGCTATTAGAACAGGAAAGTCAATATATTCTCAGAAATCCGTACTGAGTTGTGGAAGCCTGAGTCTTGAATGTAAATGATAGTAAGATATTGATTAGTCACATTTGTGCAATGCTTTGTGGTTATAAAGCACCTTCAACATTTAGAATCCAATCTTTGCGACAATCTCATGTGTTAGGCAGATCAGGTATTTCCTCATTTCAACAGAAAAAAGTAGTAAGCATTGAAAATTTTAAGGTTTTATACCAGATTAGAGAGGCATAGCAAAATCATTATACCATGTCTTCTGCCTCCCATGTAGCTCGTGCCTTATTAGGATTCTTGAAATCTATTTCCTCCATCCCTTGACCCCACTCAGATGCTCTTCCCTGCCACTAGTGTCATTTCAAGTCCTATTACTTCCAATTAATTTATATGCTTGCACCTAAACTGAGATTCAAACCCCTAAGGGTAAAACTGATTTTTGAGGGCAGGACCTTCACAACTTATATTAAAAAATTATAAAAATGATTTTATAAAAATTATAAAATTTTTATAAAAATTATAAAAATGATTTGGAGTTTTGTTTTTATCCCCCCCTTGAATGGAAGCCTGAGAGGAAACTTCATTTCTTGAGAGAAGTAGAAAAATGGTATGGTGTCTGTCCAAGACAGTTGTACCTTGACTTAACCTATTGGTTCCCATTTAAAAAACAGTACAGATGCTAGGTTGATTTTTTTTCTTCTTCTTTTTGGCCAACAGCACAGAACCTGTTTTCCCATAACTTCCCCAAATCTGCATGTTATTAATCTTTTAAATTCTTAGTTTTATTTTGTTGACTTCTTCCCCAACCTCCCTCCCCCACCCCGTGTTACTAGGTATTTCCAAATGCATCCAGGGTAAATTCACAAGCATGATTGTGTAACACTAGCCATTAGAGATTTTTCCTGGGCAGCATCACTCATTTTACAATTAAATATGCGAAGGCCCAGAGGGACAAAGTAACTTGCCCCAATCCAGTTAAAGCAACACAGCCGACATCATATTAACTATTGCAATAACATCTCCAAACATTCTGATAAAATAAATTGGGGGTGGAATATTGAGATGCACAGAAGTGTGAGGCAAAACTTTATAAGAAGAGAAAAAAAGAAAACAGTAACTTTTGACTGTCCCTTATATTAAAATCACGTTATTTCCCCCACCTAGATTGAGCTCACCCAGCTCTCCGTAATCAGTCTACTCCTTCAACAGCCTTCACGTGTGTGTGATGGTTCGGCAACACAGTCACAGTCTCCATTATAGTAGAAACGCTTGTCTCTTTGTTGTTCATGTAAATAAACGTTTGTTTTAAACTCCATTTGTTCTTATTGGTCAGGTAGACAGTATTACATTTCTTTAAATAGTTTACTCAGATATAACTACAGACATTCACAAGTTCTTCACATGCAGCTATCTGACATTCTTCAAACAAATGAATAGAGAATATCTGCATAAATTGTCTCATTGTTTTCCACTTCAAGAGCAGTCCCTTTTCTTTGCAACACATTTACTTAGATGTCTTCATTTTCTCATCTTTTTGAGTTTTTTTCTATTTTAATGTATTCATCCTATTATACTTTCTAAGATTTCCTGATCCAGTGACAATTTTTATATTCACAATTTATATAACTCATTTATTGAATTCCTAATTATCTAATTAGGAATATGCTTACACAAGGAAATTTACTAGAACAATACCTGACTCTGAACTAGATAAGACAATTAGGGATTGTTGTCTGGCTGTTTCCAAAGTGAACAAGTAAACGAGTCAAGAGGAACCTAGGGGAGATGTCTCGGATACAAACATCAGAAGATATTTCCATCAGAAGCTTGATTGATGACACGCTTTATAAGGTGATTGATTTTATTGATGGGAGAAGGTAGGAATTTGATAAAGGTAAAACAAGTCAATTGTAAAAAAAGGAAAGTAGAGGTTCCTCTTCAAAGACTTTCCTCCCCGTCTAATTAGGAATAAATAGTAACTTCTCATAGAAGCAAAATTTATTCAAACACCTGTGCTAACATTCTTAAATATCTGCTAGCCGTGATAAAGAAATCAATGTACTTTATGTTCTTAGCTCCCACCTTAGCCTAAATATTTGCCCTGGCATGCTTATACTGGTCCAAGCAAGCTTTAGGTCATAGCCTGTTCCTCTTCCTTATTTAAAAATGGGTTTACCTTTCTCAGCATTCCACAAGTTACTTCCTCCTTCCTTTGTTCTCATCTACCTTTGCCTGTTTTAAAAGGTTCTAAGTTGCTAGACAAATACAGAATGTGAGGTTCCGTTCCAGCCAATGGAAACCGGACACAGCAGTAGGGTGGACGCGTCAGGTTATAAATGACCCTGTCTCCTTTGTTCAGTGTACTCTCGTGGCAAAACTGCTGGCGAGTGTACCCTTTCTGCAGGAGGTAAAAATTGCCTTACTAAATTAAATTTATGTTCAAGTGCTATTTCTTTATGGCACTGGGGAACAAGCATTTCAAACACAATGAATGAGAAAAAAATAAACTGGTAAGTATGAACAATTATTAATTCTCAGAAACTTTAAAAAATTGATAAAATAATATAGAATGTAAGAAACAAAAAAATTCACAATTTCTAAAAAAATAAAAAGAAAAGAGAAAGGACTCTAGACTACTATAGAACCCAACAGTGGGTTTTCCAGTTTTTGTCTCTGTATTATGTGTACTCTGTATTTTGGTATCTTTATGTGAACTTAAATATAAATAGTATAAGCTAAAACAAATTTTTTATACATATAGATGAGAGAAGGATTTCCAGAACCAACAGTTGGAAAGAAGTTTCAAAAATTGTGGCTATTAAATGATCTTCAGGAGAAGAGAAAAGATAATGATCTACACATTCATGTATATATTGAAAGTTTTATTTTCCCTAAGTTGACATTAGAAAGCCACCTTAAGGTTACCTGTAGGTTAATTACTATATTTCATTAATTTTGCCACTTAATTGATTATAAGACTCATCACTAATTCATGTATGATTATGAACACAAAAAATTTGGAAATTTAATCATAAATATGGCTGCTTTGTTTCTGAACCCTCCTGCATAATCAAACATTTCATTTAAAAAATGACTCAGTGTAATCTTTCTGATGCCATTTTAAAAAGCAATTAAACTCAATATATATATAGTAACAATGCAGCACACAGAACAATTGCAATGAAGAAAAAAATAGCAATTATCAAGTCTGTGAACATGAAGGCAATGAAAACAACTTTATGGCTCCTGATTGGCTAACAAAGATTTTAAGACATCAATAAGATAAAAATCCATTTTATGTTTGATATTTGAAACAATGTGAATCTTACAAAAATCAATGAAATACAGTACGTCGTATTTTACTTGCAGCCCACTGCCATCTTCAGGACTTACTCCTTCCAGTTAAAAATGTTGGTCCAAAGAAAAGAGGAAAAAAAAAAAAAAAGAATAGATTGTATTTATGCTGTGTTGTCGGTCAGACAACACACATGTAAGTATAGGAACACTTGCAAATTCAAGTAAATTCAACTGCTTGTGGAATTTAATTGCAGAATAGTTCCTGTTTTATGCATTGCTCCCAGACCCCAATTGTCACCTTTACTGTTTATATTTGATAGAGGGAAAGTTTGTCAGGTATTGGCAAGCTACAGCCCCTTTTCCTCTACTTGTTTCTGTATAGTTGGAGAGCTTTGAATTATTTTTATACTTTTAAATGGTTGAAAAAGGTAAAATAAGAATATTGGATGTGAAAAAAAAATTTAAATTTTAGTGTCCATAAATAAAGCTTTATTAGACTGAGCATGATGGTGCATGCCTGTAATCCCAGTTACCTGGGAGCCTGAGGCACAAGAATTGTTTGAACCTGGAAGCTGAAGGTTCTAGTGGGCCAAGATTGAGAGATTGAGGCAATTTATCCAGTCTGGGTGACAGAACAAGAACTTGCCTGAAAAAAAAAAAAAAAAAAAAGGAAAGAAAAGCTTTATTAGAACCAAGCCCCACCTATGTATTTACTTATTGTCTGGCTGCTTTAGCACTGTAACAGCAGCATTTAGTTGCTGCCATAAAAAGCATATATGGCCTGTAAAACCTAATCTTTTCTAGAACAAGTTTTTGCATACCTGCTCTACGTAAGTTTCTCATGACCTCTGTTTATTTGGTGCAAATTATATTACAACAGGATGACAGTTTGGAATTTTAGTAATTTTCTGTTTTCTAGTTAATAAAGGTATCCTCCCTTCAAATTTTTACTTGTGTTCAATTTTGCTAATTTCAGTATATTGAAATATGCCAATGTGCTCTTTTTCTTGTATCCTTCTTGGAACTCATACTTGTAATTTTCTAAATAGACTAGAATTACCATAATCACCTCTTCTTTGACCCATGAGATATTTAGAAGAGCTTTCCATCTTTCTGGGTTTTTCAGATGGGCTTTTTTTTTTTTTTTTGGCCTTTTCTTCCGTTGTTTTTAATCTTGCATATGTTGCCCTGAACTCAGAAAACATGGTGTGTATAATTTCTAACCCTGTAAAAATGATATATAATCGTTTTTTGAAAACCAATGAGAAATTTTAAAAAGAATGTACATTTTTAGCCATGTACAGAGTTTCAATATATGTCATTTAGAAATCTTAAAATAGATTCATATTCATTATATTATATATATGATTACCAAATACTTTTATTCTTATTTTTTGCATAATTCATCTGTCAAAAGTGGAAGGGGCTGTCTTAACACTTCTGACTAAACTCATTTTAATAGAGGTTTAGATACATAAATGATTTTTAAAATTCACTCAGCAAATATTTCAGGAGCACCTAATCTGTACCCCTTAAATACAGAATACCTGCTATTATGAAGTGCTCATGATGGGAAGTATTTTATGGAAACCAAAAGAAAGTGAAACAAACTTTTTATATACTATATAGTTTTATTTCAATTCATGTAAGGGCTGTGAAGGAGACATAGGGTACTTTAGATGTGCAATAATGGAATTTACCTGAAAAGTCAGAACATTTTTTCCTTTTTGTTTTTGTGTTAGGTGCTATGTAATCTACGGTTTCCTAGGACTTGTGTTTTGAGGAAAAGATGGTGGCAGAATGAGAATTACAGGCCAAGGAAAAGCAAAAGTGTGAAGGCCTTGAGCAAGGAGGAGCATGAAACTTCAGAAATGAAAGCAAGTAAAGAGGGTTGGAGTGGAGAGAGAAAGGAGAGAATGACAGCACACAAGGCTAATTCTCTGCCTGGAAGACAGGCTAAGGATTCTGGATTGTTTCCCAAGAACAAGTGAACAGTTTTAAGAAACAATATGATCAATTTTTCCCCCTATTTCAAATAAATCCGTTTGCAATATGCAGGATGGTTTGGAGAAGACAGGCAAGACTTGATGTCAGAAGACTATTCAGGGGCTAAAGCTCTACTACCATTTATAAATGAAGGGAGTTATTGTCATTTAAGTCTCTGAAATTGAGATGTACCTACTTAAAAATTAATATTGTTATCCCTTTTATTTTTCTGTGGTCGTGAAACAAATTTGCAAAGATTATGACAGTGAGAAGTATAGTGTGGCTGATTCTTTTTTACTTCTATCCTCACAGGTTGTCTGTCCTTGCTCATTCCTGAGTATAGGCCAAGCTAACCATAGGAGGAATTTATAGAGTAACTTTGAAGCAAGGATGACAACAGTCTCTTCCCAAAACTAACCCCCTCCTTGAGGGACTGACATCACCTTTGTAAAACTAATTAAAACCACATAATTAGGATTATGGAGAGGGCTAAATTCTGCTAAGATGTAGGCATAGTTTCTATAATCCCTTACTAGCCATGAGTCATGTGGCCTGAGGTCACAAGATTTGTGACTTCACCAATTGCTCCTATATATAAAATCACTATTGTAGAACCTAATATTGACATTTTAATTTGTTTTTCATACTTTTGCTTTCTGGTAACTGACCCCACCTAGACCCATGACTCACGACTCAACTGGTCCTGTGGCCACCCCACCCAGAGGTGGACTAAGCACAAGACGACCTTTTCTCACACCTCTGTGATTTCATACTAAACCAATGAGCAGTACCCATTCTCTAGGTCTCTGCTCACTAAATTATTAAAACTTTAGCCTCTGAGTTCTCGGGGAGGTAGATTTGAACAATAACTAAGTCTTATGCTTACACTTGGTCAGCCTTGCATTAATTAAACTCTTTCTCTACTGCAATACTATGGTCTCAGTGAATTGGTTTTATCTGTGCACCAGGCAGGAAAAATCTGTTGGGCAATTACAGATCCCTAATGAGTTTACCCTGAATTTTCTGTTTATTTTTCTATGCTTCCAGATAAGTCATGATTTCCTTAAAAAGCATATCATTGATGAGTGTATACTTTTATGTAAATAACATTGTGTTATCTCATCTTGTGTTGTTGCACCTAACTGCTGTTTTCCTCTATATGAATCAACCTTATTCTGCTAATTATGGACTACCAACCCACTGAGCCCAATCATAAAAAATACCTCAGTAACCATAATCATTCATACCCTTGAAAGGAGCTGTGTGAGATTTTCTTTGTAGTATATATCCAGAATCAAATTTCAGTTGCATAGTCTGTTTGTATATCTCCTGACTGCCTACCATGGCCTACTTTCCATGAGAAATGGATGAGGGTTTTTATACTTCATATTATTTAGTTTTCTAATTTTTATAATATATTTAATTGATAACTTTAAATAGAAGTTGTATATTTTTCAAACATACCTAAAAATACAAAGACTAAAACTGGCCTCCTGCAGTAAATAGTTACTTATGCTTGCTTTATTTAAATTTTTTAAATTATTATGCTAAAATGTTTAATTCAAATCTCAGAGTACTAGTTTTTCATTGCTGATGTGAAATATTACCACAAATTTAGAGGCTTAAACTAGCAAAGATTTATTACCTTATAATTCTGGAGGTCAGAAGTCCAAAATGAGTCTCCCACAGATAAAATCAGGGTGTTGACAGGACTATATAATATCACCCTGACACTGCATGTTTACCTCTTTTACATTTAAAGGACCTTGTGATTACATTGGGCCCACCCAAATAACCCAGAATAAGAATAATCTTTTTATTTTAAAGTGACCTTATTAGCAACCTTAATTTCACATGTAGCCTTAATTATCCTTTTTCATTGTAGCACAACATATTCACAGTTGAGAAAGGGACTTTTAGGATACAGACAACTTTGGAGGGCCATTATTCTGCCTGCCACAGAGATATCATCCATAAGTGACTCGTCTCTAAAAATTAAAGGTATGTTGTTATGTACCCACAGTACCAGCAATTTTTTTAAAATCAGGATCCAAATAAGATCTACCTACTGTTGTTTAGTTATGTCACATGAGTAATTTTTAATGTATATAAGGCTTATCATGTCCACTTTTTCTCATGCAATTGATTTGTTGAAAATATCCAGTCTACCGTTACAGAATATACCACTTTATGAATTGTTTTTCTCCTGTTTCCTCGTGTTGAGATTTAAGATGTTCTTTTTGTTTTTAATCTCAAGCTGGAGCTAAAAGCCAAAGGCGATTCAAGATTAATGTATCTGAGAAAAATACTCGTCAGAAGATCCAATACATTTCACATTGTATCATATTAGGAGACTCATAACATATTCTTGCTCCATTGTGTTGAAGTAAGGTTTTGCCATTTATTTATATGGTTGAACTTTGCCCACTAACAATAGCCATTTTATTACCTCCACCTTGCCACCGTTAGAAATCTTGGTGGATTTCTAACACATGATCCACCCACCTATTATCCGAGTGTTTTCCCCACTACCGCATTTAATGACTCCTAGACAATTTCCTTTTCTTAATTTGGTCTTATCTGAACTATATTTTTATAAGTCTTGTTTGAAATTTTTGGTTGGCAGATGATGTACTTGCCAGTTTCCCAGTACTGATATAGAATCTCATATATGTATTTACATATATGAGAATACACACACACATACACTTTTACCATTTTGAGAGAGAATGACTAAGTTGATTAGAAGTTTTTCTGTAATGATTTGTAAAGAGAAATGACAGTACTTGTGATTTTAGTAGATAATGATTGAGAATATAGTAAAAAGGCAGTATTAGTAAATCTTAAATATATGTGAATCTGTTTAATTCACATGTAACATTCACATGCTTTTTAAAATTAGCAATTCATGTTATACTAGACATTTAAATATTCTAAAAATGTTTGATGCCTACATGGATTTATGAACTCCTTGCAACAACTGATGGCCCCTGCTCTTCAGAAGACTAAACTTCAGAGTAGAGAACACGGCTTTAAGGAATATGACTTCCAATTTGGAATTTCAGTGGGACTTATTATCTGAATTAATTCTTAATCTCTAGGCTATGGAAGTACAATTGAAAATTTGCACATTAATACTTCAGTGATTCATAAAATGAATTCCTTTTTCAGCAACTAAATACCTAGAGGTGTAAAATATTTACCATATTTTTTCAAATTATCCGTGTTGTACTCATAAAGGACTGTATTTTCAAAAAGGATTCATTTCATTATTCAATAAGTGTTTTATTCATCTTTGACTATATATCTCTTATTGTTATATGTTAGGGATACAGTTGTGAGGAAATAGATATTGTTATATTGTTCTTGAATATAGAACTTGTAGTTATATCTATGAAATTGATTTTCTATACATTAGCCAGGATAAGATAGGAATAATTTTGGCATTAAGGGAATTCTGTTATTTGGAACAGTTTTAGAGAGGCTGTGTATTTCTTTTGACCATTATCTGTGAGTAACAGACACCAGTAAATGAATAGTAGCTTAAATTTGACAAAATGTTTATTTTTGTCATCTGGAGGAATCAGTCAGTCCAGTTGCTGGTGTGGCTCCCTACCACCTAAAGAACCAACAGTTAGTTTTTTTCAGCTTAAACACTTGAACCCGTGGTTGAACCCTATCAGAATGATCAAGGGATATCCAATGGGAATTAGTTACTATATAATTTTGGAAAGAGCTGGGAAGTAAATGTCTAGGAGAAAGTTGAGAGACCATAGAAAAAGTAGGTAGAAAAGCCTATGAAAAACCTTGTTTCTGTGTAGCTACCATCTTTATGGGTCTATTGCCAAACTTCTGAAAGGGCCGAGAGCTGCTGCTGGTTAACTGGGGTGGGGTTTGAGAAGGTAGACACATAGAAGAGGGGAGTGGGAGAGGAACCCACTGGCACCTCTGCATCTGCCTGTGACAGCAAGTGACCCTGGTGACCATCCAAGAATAAGAGCTGCTGCCTAAGTGCCCTCCCTCAAATGTATTGTGAATTCTTTTGGACAACTCTAACCCAGAACCATGCAGAAAAGATGATTCTGGGAAACTAAACCGAATTAACATAATACAAAAAAATCAGAGGTAGAAAAACCTAGTCAGGTCCTCAAAAGCAAAACACAGGGCAGAGAATATTCATTTGGATGCTAAAAAGTCACTTAAACAGTTGGTCTGTGTAGGTTCACTATTGTGAGAAAACTTGGGAAAATAAGATTAAGGTAAATTGTCAAAACTATTGTGAAATTAGCAAAAAGGAGTGTTTTAAATATATAGGTAAAATGTAAAGAAAATGTTGAGTATCATGGTAATATTAGGAATCAATTTATAAAATTTAGCTAGTGACCTCTGGGTTCCTTTTCCCTTTTAATCTTCATTTTAAATTATTGAAAAAACTGAATTCAGAACTATTTTGCCTTTTTAAGATGCATATACTATGTGGATGAGTTTAGCGAATGAGAACTGAAGAGTGTATTGGCCAGTGATGGAGTATGTGTTCCCAAGGCATTTGGCAAATGCTTTGAGGGAAATTACTTTGTTCTTATTCAGACAAATACCATCATGTTCTCCCTAAATAAAATGCCTATAACAAGTCATTTGTATGTGAAGAAAAGGGATTGTCAGTATTGAATAGGAAGCAAACGTTTTCAAGATTTATTAAAATAATGGTTAAACTGTGAAGAGACACACATTGGCGCAATATTTTCCTGGTAGCTCAGATGAACTTTGCATGCAGAGAACCAATTGGCTGTACTCATATCTATCCAAGAATACCATGTAATTAGGAAAATGCCTACAGCTCCTAAGAGAGGATGGATGGGAGCTTGCCATCCAGAAACTAGGTTTATAAAAAGCAGGTTCTCACTGGGTTCGCCTTTGAAAGAAAATACCCTCCAGTAAAGCTGCCTTCCTTTCCACAGTCATCTGGCACTATTCCATACTGCAGTTTCTGAAGAATATCCTACAGAGTAGGCAGCAACAAAATAGACACAGTCTCTACCTGTGGACATTAAGAAAAATATAAAATTTCAACATTACTAAGTTTTGTGGCAGAAACTTCTAGTTGTCCAAAAATGTCTTATACCCTTCCTGAATAGAAAAATAGCCCCAGATTTGATAGCTGGGCACATGTCTGCCTGAATACTACGTTTTTCAGCTTCCCTTAGAGCTGGATGCGATCATGCAAGTAAGTTCAGCTAACAAGACGAAAGCAGAAGTGGTTAGGGCAATTTTCAATGTGCCCTTTGAGGAAAGGGCGTTCCCTTTTCATTTCACCTTCTAGTCAGGTGCAAATATGGGTATCTTATACTAGGAGGTTACATTAGGAATGGATACTAATTATACAGCTACAGTCATGTGTCATAACAATGTTTTGGTTGGTGATGGATTATTTTTTCCATGTATAGATATATTTAGATACACAGATACTGGCCACTGTGTTAGAATTCCCTACAGTATTCAGTACAGTAACATGCTGTACAAGTATGTAGCCTAGGAACAATAGGTTAGGTCATATAGCCTAGGCATATAGTAGGCTATACCATCTAGGTGTGAGTAAATAAATTCTCTTATGTTGGCACAATGATGAAATCCCCCTAACAATGCCTTTCTCAGAAGGCATTTCCAGCTTTAAGTAATGCATAACTATAATAAGCTAAAAAGAGCCTAGATTTCTGTGGCAGATGACTGCAACTATGTTACCACTGCCCCCATCAATAAGTGCAATCTATTTTCCACTCTCTTGAGTGTGAGCTGGTCTTAGAGCTTCCTTTAACCAAGACAACGTGGTGGAGGTGACTCTAACTTCCAACATCAAGCTGTAAAAGACTTGCAACTTTCAGCTTTGGCCCTTCTGCAAAACTCCTGTTGGAAATGTAGTTGTCATGTAAAAATCTTATTACCCTGAGATTACTATTCTTTTAGAGAGCCCAAGATAAACATGTTAGAGGCAACATAGAAAGAGAGATGACCAGCAAACCCCTAGCTGTTTGAGTTACACACGAGGCACAAAACATGTGAGTGTGAAATATCCCTGGGACATTCTACCCCTAGCATACACCATGAGCAGCAGAACCACTAACAAACTGTATCTGGTCCAGGATAAAGAATTATAAAAAATAATAGAATTGTTGTGGCTTTAAGCCACTAAATGTTGGAATGGTTTGTTATGCAGTATGGATAACAGATACTGTCTAGTCTGTATTCTACTCATCTGATAGAACTCTGGTTTCCTCTCTAAACACTACTCAGAGCAGTTCTGCCTAAATCACAGTTTGACTACAGTATTCATTAAGTTACATGAGATATTCAATACTTAATCATAAGATAAACTTTGCTCAATTGTAGGCTAATATAAGTTTTCTGAGCACATTTGGGGTAGACTAGGCTAAGCTATGATTTTTGGCATGACTTAAATATTTAAGTCAAAAATACATTTACTATACCTAAATGTAAGCTAGGTGTCCATTTAAGTGTAAACTATAAGCTAAATGTGTGGCTTATAATTTTAATTTGAAAACATTTTAAAGATTGTATTGGGAATTTTAGAGAGATGTTTTTACGGTTAATGATTTCACTGTTTTGACTAAATTCACATTTAATTAGTAAGAAGCAAATATATAGATCACATAAATCTTCTTAATAGTTCTGACATGGTCTATAGAAATGGCCAAAATGTAATATTCTGCTATGTCCAAAAGCTTGAAAATTATCTGTTTTATCTTTATATGTTTGATGAAAGTCACATAAGTATAATTATTGCAATTGCTGTTCTTTTAGTTTCTGTTATCACATTTTTTCCATCTTATAAATTCTTTTCTATATTCCTTGAGTTTTGTGGTGCTTTGATAACTCTGTCCCATTCTAAGCACAGTCTCTTAGTGCATGGAACTTTCCCCGTCTACCCCATGGAGAAGCAAGAATATTAAGGCATTGACAGCAATTTTCCTGCCTAGCTCTATGGGAGGTATGAAAGCATCACATATGGAGAAAAGAACCATATATCAAGTTAACATTCAACAATGTATCATGGTAAAAGGCAACAAATGTCTGCAAGGAAGGAATATCCAGTCCTTTTTTAAGATGACATAATAGTTAATGGCCCCAAACCTTTAAAAATTCTATCTCTGATTCTAAATCCCCTCCTACCTCCTCTTCATTGAATAAAAAAAAATCCAAGCCATTTATTCAAATAACATTTAAGATTCAATGGCTATATGAAATATTTCCTATGTAACATTACTGAATAATATTTTTCTTTGCGTAGACTTTGCCTATCCTTGTGACTCAGTTAATGATAAACTTATCATAAAGTCCTCACTGATCATGATAACCCCATTTATTTTCCTTCCTATCAACTCCTAGAGATATTATTTATTAATCACTTGGAAATGACTTTATACTGCCTTGATATGTATTTTTTTAACCTATTTTAAGCTTATGTCCTCAACTAGACTTTGAACTTATTTATTGGAAGAAGTATTAAGTTAAATCTTTGTTTTCTACCACAGAATCTAAGATAGTTTCATATAGTCA
This sequence comes from Pan paniscus, assembly GCF_029289425.2. Lineage (NCBI taxonomy): Eukaryota > Metazoa > Chordata > Mammalia > Primates > Hominidae > Pan > Pan paniscus. The sequence continues at coordinate 44,480,196 of NC_073261.2, read as the reverse complement.
TAAATTAATAGATTTTCTATTTGACAAAAATATAGAGCTCAAGTAAAAAAAGAAGAAAACAAAAAGTAACCCTGAATAGTTAACTTGGAGATAAAACTCAGCTTGAAGAAAAATAATAACAATGTTTGTGGAGCACATACTATGAACTCAAGTAATTTACACAGTATTTTACATAGTTTTTCATTCAGCTACTTAAATATTTGCTTACTTGAAATAAACTCTTTGTATTCAAAATAGCCTGGAATCTAGGTATTTGAAATTATGAAATACTCTAAATTATCTGATTCCTATATTTTATGAAAATAAGTTACTTCTTATCTGATAAATAATTTCTTAGAGAACCTTTGAGGACATATTAGAGAATGTACTAAAATTTGGAGGAAAGATGTATTAGTCCATTCTCACACTGCTATAAAGAACTACCTGAGACTGGGTAATTTATAAAGAAAAGAGGTTTAATTGACTCACAGTTCCACAGGCTGTACAGGAGGCATGGTTGGGGAGGCCATAGGAAACTCACAAGCACGGCAGAAGGGCAAAGGGGAAGCAAACACATCGTGGCAGGAGGGAGATACAGGTGGATGGTGGTGGGGAAATGCTACAGACTTTTCAAACAAACAGATCTTATAAGAATTCAGTCACAAGACAGCACTAGAAGGATGGTACTAAACCATTAGAAACCACCCCAATGATACAATCACCAGGCCCAACACTCCAGATCACAATTCAACATGAGATTTGGGTGGGGACACAGAGCCAAACCATATCAGAAGGCACATTAGGAGATAGCAAAATTTTTATATTGATTCGGCTATTTGGATTATGAAATAAGACATGCAAACCTGCTCCTTAAACTCTGTTTGCTTGTTTTGGTCTAAGCACCAAGTGAAAATATAATTTCTGTTTGTCTGTTTCTTAAAGCTGACATATCTCTAAATTTTGCCAGAAGCACTCATTTGCAAGTAATGCTCTTCTTATCCTCCTTGTTTGATTTCCATGTCTCATGATCAAATTCTTATAAGTTATTTTAATGTTACTTTATGTCATGCTATTTGCTTCCTTTAAATCAAGTTTGGTTTCCCAATACTCAGCACTTCTCTATCCTTAGGCAATATATTTTCCTAAAAGAGCATAATAGCCAACATTTTCTAACCCCTTTGTGGGTTTTTCAGGACTAAAAATTCATTACAACAGAGTAAGTGAACTCCTGCATTTTGTGTCCATATTTACCCCACCAAAATATGGATGTTCTTATTAACACATAATACAAATGCTTTATGCTCCAAATAGACACCTGGAGGTAAGAAGGCACATTTGATTTTATTGCTCAGCATTATGCAAGATGAAAGGGGCATGTGTGTATAATTAAAAAGCTACAAATGTCACTGACTCTGGTCAGAAGTCTACCTTAAAATAAAAAAATAAAATTGAGGCACTTGTGTATTTTGTGACCTTGTCTACTTGCCAAAATGGAGAGGATTAAAAAAGAAACTGCTGAGCTGGGAACACAAAGATCTTAGCCAGTGATTTCTTCCTGGCACAGAAAGATCAAAGCAGTACTATTTTTAGGGGTAAGGAATGGCTCCTATTCCAATTTTGTCTATTTTTATGTTGGTATACTAGATTGAGAGAATCATCTATTAAGATTAAAATACTGAGGTTTGGGTCCTTTTGACAGTAAGATACCTTAGTGTCATGATTCAGAGCCCAGCCATAAGACCCATTCTTCCTGGGTTCAAATTTCAGTTCCACTGCTTCCTATCCCTAAAACTTGGGGGGATATTTCATCTTTCTGTGCCTCATTTCCCCAGGCATAAACAAGAAATGATAATGGCACCTACCTCCTGGGATTGTTTGAGGATGAAATGGGTAGATATATAAAACAGTTTAGGAGAATATCAGGTATACAGTAAGTCCCTATGTGTTAGCTATTGTCATTCTTGTGTACCCTGACCCCACCCCAGGAATCTTAATTTTCTCAAGTATTCAGATTCATCTTTTGTTCTCTTTGGTTCCTCATTAAAACTTTAGAGAAAGTCCGGCACATTAAAGGGAAAAAAACTAAGTAAAGAATTAGCACCATATTTAACAGGCACTCTATTAGGTGACTTTAATAAGCTTTTAAAAATAATTATTATGATGGCACTAGTGTTCAAACCCAAGAGACTCCATCTCGAATAGGGGCTGGGTAAAATGAGGCTGAGGCCTCTGGGCTGTGTTCCCAGGAGGTTAGGCATTCTAAGTCACAGGATGAGATAGGAGGTGAGCAGGACTGGTATCACAAGATACAAGTCACAAAGACTCCGCTGATAAAACAGGATGCAATAAAGAAGCTGAAAAAAACCTGCCTAAACCAAGATTGTCATCAAAGGTGACCTCTGGTCATCCTCACTGCTCATTATACACTAATTATAATGCATTAGCATGCTAAAAGACACTCCCACCAGCACCATGACAGTTTACAAATGCCATAGCATGTCCAGAAGCTACCCTATATGGTCTAAAAAGAAGAGAAACAGTTTGTTCTGGTAATTTCCCTCCCCTTTCCTGGGAAACTCATGAATAATCCACCCCTTGATTAGCATATTGTGAAGAAATAATCATAAAAATAGTAAACCAGCAGCCCTTGGGGCTGCTGTGCTTATGGAGTAGTCATTTTATTCCTTTGCTTTAATAAACTTGCTTTCACTTGTTGACTCTGTGGACTCGCCCTGAATTATTTTTTGCATGAGATTCAAGAACCCTCTCTTGGGGTCTGGATTGGGACCTCTTTCTGTTAACAATGATATTTCCTATGTATGAATGCTGGCATCCCTTTCAGATGAGAAAACGGGGCTTTGGGGAGGAAAAGTTACTCGGACAATGTCACACAGTTAGCATGTGGCAAGTAGTTATGATGACCAGACCAGCCTTATGTGCCAAGTTTAAGATAAACCACCTTTGACAAGAATAAAAACTTCATCTTCTGGTACAGTAAGGAGTCAAAGGATGGAACTGAAAGAACCAAAAATTCAAGTCAACTCTACAGTTCTAAGTAGAGAACTGTAGGGTACTCGGGTATAGATGATATTTTCACCTCTTTTATGTATGCGGAGTTTTCTACTCCCAGATCTCTGAGTATAATGCTAGAAATTGTTTTCTTCCATCACATGGATTTCATGACCAGAATGACAGACTCATGAAAAGAATCCAGTTTGTTTCTCCAAATGAAAGACCTTGTTTTAGGGATGACTTGATCTGATACAGCAAAAGCAATATCTCAGTAGGATAATTTTTTTTAAAGGTGGCAATCAAGGCATGCTTATTTAAAAGAAAGTATACTACCCACATAGAAACAAGACTTGTAATAATTAGGGAACTATAATCTTCATAAGTCTACTGAAAATTCAGTTTATCAGAGCATCTCAACTAACAAATGTTGGCAAATTCACATTTCAGAAAAACAATGGAAATGTGGAAATAGAAATAGGAAAACTGTTGATCTGGATCTAATTCACATCAATAAGAATAAATAGCATTCATAAAAGACAATTATTACATCACATCTTGAGGTTTTTAGTAGAATACAAAATATATGTGCACAAAATGAAGTAATCGAGCTATAGTTCACAAATGTTTTAAAGCAGAGAAAGAATTGTTAAACATTATAAAGATATAATCTCATGACTGTCATTATCTGTTTATTGTACACCTAGTTTGTCCAAGAGTGTTGTAAAAATACTAGTTCAAACAAAATTACTAACAAATTTCAGGGTACACATTATTTTCATCATTTTATAGAGAAAGAGTCCCAGACTCAGAGATTATAGGGCATGTCCAAGTTTACAGGCATCAGAGCTAGGAATTCAACCTAGATCTAGATTACAAGCCTTGCTTTTGGAATACAGTAGTAAATGAGCTTTTCAACCGAGAAAATAGAATAAGAGAGATATTAAAAGTACTAAAGAATAAAATTCACATTATACAGTAACAAATAATTCCCGAAAAAAAGGGTAATTTGACCAAAGCAAACACTCAAGCCCTGTGGCAATTCTGCAAATTATGAAATGGATTTTTTCCATGGAAAAAGGTGTAGATAAATGATTCCAGGATCCTGAAAAAAGACCAGACCCAGAATGAATCAAAGTTTGTGAAGTACTAGAAACGTTGTTCACATACATTTTGTTTTTTCTTTCATTAAGTAGGAGAAAGGGATAGGTTCATTGTTTGAAGAAAAGGTACAGCGATGTATCATGGATAGAATATGGTATGATGACAAAATGAGCTTCAACTTTGTTTTAATATTCTCTTGCAAGAAGAATATAATGAAAGTTCAAAAAGGTAAAAAACATGATAAATAGAAAATTGAAATTCAACGTAATTTGGATATAAACAGTTCCAACTTGTTTTAGTATGCAGGCTCAGACAAAGGTTTGTCAGGCTACTAAATGAATTTAAAAATGGAAAGCTAAAAATACAATTTAAACTTAAAAGTGATGAGAAAATATAGTAAAAAAATGACAACATATTTTATTTCTAAGCATACAGAATTAGAAGACAGTAAAAAAGAGGGGCATTTTTTTTTTTTTTGGAAAAAGAAGATAAAGTGGCGACAATTCTTTTAAATGCGTGAAGGACAATTTTAGGGAAGAAAACGGTGTATTTTAAATGATTATCTCAGAAGAATGAAAATAAATGAGGTTTTTAGAAAGGAATATTTTATCAAAGGCTTTAGTCATAAAATTTCTGAAAATTTATACACTGAAATGATTATCCCTTGTGGAATTAGTCTGCATGTGTTTGATGTGGACTTATTCTTTTTTACTTCGTGTTCTAAGTAATTTCTACTTTTTTCCTCTGTGAACAAAACTCATGGTTTTTTTTTCAAATAGAATAATCAGGAAAGTAATGATTGACAGTAACATTTAATTAAATATCTGGTTCAGTGTAGCAGCATTGAAGGAAATAAGTGGATATCTGGAGCGGTTTCCTGGCAAAACAAATAAGTTTTGAGGTATAATTGACAAAAAAATTGTGTATATTTAAGCTATTCAATATGATGATTTGATATACATATGTGTTGTGTAATGATTACCACAATTAAATTAATCAACACATTTATCACCACACTGTTACCATGTGAGTGTGTGTGTGGGTGTGTGTGTGTGGGTGTGTGTGTGTGTGTATGTATGGTGAGGAAACAAGATATACTCTTCTAGCAAATTCCAAATAAACAATGTATCATTAGTAACTATAGTCACCATTCTGTACACTAGATCTCTAGAATTTATTCATCATATAGCTGACTCACTTTTTGGAATTAAAGACAAAGGTGTGTCCTTAAATATTTTTTCATCAAAAGAGAAATTCATGCTGATCAGAGATGTAAATGAAAAAGAAAGAAAAACAAAAAAAAAGTTGTCTAAGAAAATATAAAATACTAATATGTATAGAAATACTTTTTATCAATATGACTTTATCAAATCAATGCTATCTACATTTTAGATAACATTTAAAACAAAAATTAGCAGATCACCAAGTGCAGGTGCTTTTTCTGATCTGTACCTATGTATTTTTAAATAGTATTAATATATTGGCTGAGCATGACTTATTTGAAATGCTTGGGGCCAGAAATATTTCTAATTTCAATTTTCCTTGGATTTTGGAGTATTTGCATATAGATAATAAGATATCTTGGAGATGGGTTCCAAGTCTAAACACAAATTCGCTTATGTATCATATATACTTGATATATATACTCTGAATATAATTGTATACAATATTTTCAGTAATATGCATTATCTATCACATGAAGGCAGGTTTGGAATTTTTCACTAGATGCATGTTGTTACTCAAAAAGTTTCCAATTTTAGAGCATTTCAGATTAGGGATGTTCAACCTGTATTATCATATTTTATTTTATGAAATATAAACACTTATTTGCTTTCATTTAAAGTAGAATAGATTTATCTCTGATAAATTTTTTCATAATACCGTTATAAACCATAACCCTCCCCACCTTCACAATTATGATTTCCCCCTACATGTGATATTTTGAAAATCTTCCTGATAAAGCCAGTGTGTAAGCAGTACTTACTCTCCACATCAAGTGAAGATCCCATGTTAAAAATAGCTTTTTATTAGGAAATCTCTAAATATTTGTATTACAAGGTCTTTTTCTGAAGCAATTTAGTTTTCCACAGGAGAATACCCTAACCTCTTGTCTGGGAGATTAGGATGGTTGCCCCACTTCTAAAACCAAAGCATGGGGAAAAAGTCTGGGCGGTCTCAGCATTGATTTTCACAGACCACATCCTTATCATTTTGAGGCTATTTTTTGTCAATTACTGGGCTGAGACGCCTGAGTGTAGGGCCTCTCTAATTTAAATTTTCTTGAGGATAAACCATGTTTCCTTCCTGACTTTTTAGGGTTAAGGCTAGAGGCATATCGCTGTTTGGGTCTAGGTATAACAGGTCTGAGGTACCCAGTCCTTCCTGTTCTCAATTCTTCAGGCTTACTTTAGGTTGGTGCAAAAGTAATTGCAGTTTATCATTAAAAGAAATGGTAAAACCTGCAATTACTTTTGCACTAACCTAATAACCCATTTACAAGAATATTAGCACGTAGTCTACTCCCTTCTGCTAAACCAATTATCCTAATTTATCTGAATTCAGTCTTCTAAGAAGTATTGAAATGATTGTTTGCTGAGGTTTTCATTTCCATTTTTTTGGTCTTCATTTATAGTCTTTTCAAGTAAGATTTGAGGAAAGATAGAAGATTAAAGTTTGTGGAACATCAATTATTTTAAACGAAATGATTTAGATTTTCTAACGATGACGCTAAAGGCATATTCTGCAAAATGGAAGATTCACAGACCATATTTATAAGAAATGAAAACCATTTATAAAGGCTAAAAATCACCAATAAAGTCAAAATTAAGGAGACACATAAGGAAAAATAACTTATGAGATTAAAAAGTGTTGTCAACTACATAAATAAAAACATGAGTACAGGAATAGAACAAAAAGTAGGCAAAGTGTATTTGCAGGCAGTTCAAAGAAAAAAGTGACTAACATATGAAAGATGATTAGATAATCAATGAGAGCCAAATATATAGAATAGAATTTCACAGTTACTTACCTGCCACAGTGACTAAGAAGAAAATGTTTGCTGGTCTCTGATCTAGATAGGGATATGAAGACATAGCCCCTCTCTTTTGCCAATGGAAGTGTAAATTGACTCAGTGTACATGGAGAGTTAATTGGTACCATATATCAAAATCTAAAATGCCCTATAACACAGCAACTCATTTATATGAAGTATTCAGATATCTAGAAGAAAGCAAAACTGTATATATAAACTTATTTGCAGCATTCTGAAACAAATTAAGATGTACCTAAATACTAAGGAACATTATAAAATATAATTTATCCACACAATCCATAAAATATAATAATCAGTAGTTGAGAAGAAAGTATAAGACACACACACACACACACACACACACACACACACACAAATAGGGTAAAATATCTAGGATTTTTAAATTGTATTTAGCTACTTCATTTTGTCAAAATCTAGGATCCTTTACATGTAAAGTCATATTGTATATACTGTGCACCAACTTGTTCATGTAAAAGAATACGTTGTTACACAGATGAATGCACTTAAAATTACTGGAATGATACCAAAAAATGTTATAGGTTTTGAAAGAAAGGACTGGAAGATAAGAGGTATGAGAGTAAGTTTTGTTTACACTATTATTTTATACTTTCTGTGATAATATGATTAGAAAATGTACTTACAAATGACATTTGAAAGTTAATGGGAAAAGCATGCTATGTTTGCTAAGAGAAACCAAAAAATCTGGAATTATGAGCCCATTTTGTTTAAAACTAGACATATAAAAGTACTAAAAACTTGGTGAATATGTGTATGTACATAAATATACAGAGAGAAACATACAGATAATACTTGTCCTATGCATTTTTTTAAAAAGTATCTTGTTTGCTATATAAAGTAATACCATAAAACAAAAGAAAATTTAAAAATAGAAGAGGAGAGTTTGAAAAAGTGGTTTTCCTCTTAGTAAAATGCTGTACTTCTATAGGAAGCTGAAGTAAATAACTTCTAAAATGTGACTAGACTGTAAATTGTTATGCTGTGTTTAATATTTTGTGTTTTTGTTTAGTGTAATTTGTAATACTTATGTCCATATTTTGAAATAAAATGGACTTAGTTTGAACCATAAGAAGTAGTGACTCTTTAACACCAAATTATCAAAAATATACTCTAATAGCTTTTTGTGGTTGAAGTTTTTTTTTTTTTTGTAAATTTTACTTTAAGTTCTGGGATACATGTGGTGAACGTGCAGGTTTGTTACATAGGTATACAAGTGCCATGGTGGTTTGCTGCACCTATGAATTTGTCATCTAGGTTTTAAGTCCTGCATGCATTAGGTATTTGTCCTAATGCTCTCCCTCCCATTTCCCTCCAGTCCTTAACAGGCCCCAGTGTGAGATGTTCCCCTCCCTGTGCCCCTGTGTTTTCATTATTTAACTCCTATTTATGAGTGAGAACTTGTGGTGTTTGTTTTTATGTTCCTGTGTTTGCTGAGGATTACGGTTTTACTCTAGTAGTTTTAACTAGATTGTTTTTTTTAATTTCAACTTTTATTTTAAATAGAGGGTGCATGTGAGTAGATTTATTACCTGGGAATATTGTGCAATGCTGAGATTTGGAGTATAGATCCTATCACCCTGATAGTTAGCATAGTACTGAATAGGTAATTTTTTTATAACTCCCGTTCCCTCCACTCCTCCACTCTCTTCTAATCCAGTGTCTACTGTTCCCTTATATGTCTATGTGTGCCCAATGCTTAACTCCTACTTATAACCCTATTAAAAATTAGAAAAGGACACGAACAGACACTTCTCAAAAGGAGACATACAAGTGGCCCACAAATGTGAAAAAAAAAATGCTCAGCATCACTAATCAGAGAAATGCAAACCAAAACCACAATGAGATATCATCTCACACTAGTCAGAATGGCTAGTATTTAAAAGTCAAGCAACAAATGCTGGCAAGGCTGCAGAGAAGAAACAACGCTTATATATTGCTGGTGGAAATGTGAATTAGTTCAACCACTGTGGAAAGCAGTCTGGAGATTTCTCAAAGAACTTAAAACAGAGCTACCATTTGACTCAGCAATCCCATTACTGGGTGTGTACCCAAAAGAAAATAAAGCATTCCACCAAAAAGACACATACACCATATGTTGATCGTTGCACTGTTCACAGTAGCAAAGACATAGAATCAACCAAGGTTCTTGTCAATGTTAGACTGGAAAAAGAAAATGTGGTTCATATATACCACGAAATACTACACAGCCATGAAAAGGAATAAAATCATGTCTTCTGCAGTAACATGAATGAAACTTGGAGCTATAATCCTAAGGAAATTAACACAGGAACAGAGCAACATTCCTTGAATTGCTACATCTCTTCAGATTCTCTCTCCTCTGAGACCCATTCCAAGTTCCTCTGATACTCATACTATGGTACATCCAAAATTCCAAAATTGCCTTCACCGACTGCCTCAGTAGCCTCATCTTCTGCTCAGCATCACTGTAATGCTCCATCAGTACCACTGTTGGTGCACAAGGCACGGTTCTGCTTGGCACCCTCTGCCTTTGTTCAATGTTGCTGTGGCCTGAAATGCTTTCTCTAACCCTCTTACTCCCATCCCCTCACTCACCCTGTGTCTCAGGTGAGGTCCTTTTCCATATTCAAACTCTGCAAAGTTATCCCATTTGATACCACCCTCTCTTGCATCAGCCTACCTCTCGTGACTAGGTGGAAAGTTGATAACTGCCCTCTGACACCACTTCTTTTCAGTGTTGTACATTTCAAATGTTTGTTGACAAGTACATTTTTTCCAAGAATTTATTCTTATTGAAATTAGAGCCTAAGTTTATTATTATATCCAAAGTTTTTTTTCAGCATACTATTAGGTAAAAGCAGGTCTTTCTAAATATTAGCACATTTAATATAGTTATTATTTAGTATCCCATGTAAATAAGGCCATTAGCTCAAATATATTTTTCTATTTCCACAAATATACATTGTGCTTTTTTATAGTTTATTAGTTTATGTTTTCATTTGCTTGCCTGCAAATAAAAGAATCTCAATTGGAAATTATTAATGAACAACTAAGACAATCTGCACTAAATGGAATATTAAATTCTAAAAAAGTCTGAGCACATAAAATGTAACACTTTTTTTTTTTTTTTTTTTTGAGATGGAGTCTTGCTTTGTCCCCCAGGCTAGAGTGCAGTGGCACGATCTCAGCTCACTGCAAGCTCCGCCTCCCTGGTTCACGCCATTCTCCTGCCTTAGCCTCCTGAGTAGCTGGGACTACAGGTGCCCACCACCATGCCCGGCTAATTTTTGTATTTTTAGTAGAGACGGGGTTTCACCATGTTAGCCGGGATGGTCTTGATCTCCTGACCTCGTGATCCACCTGCCTCGGCCTCCCCAAGTGCTGGGATTACAGGCGTGAGCCCCCATGCCCGGCCCGTAACACTTCTTTTGGTACTATCATTATGTTACTGTAGTCAACTTTAGCATGTTGGAACTATTTTCAATAATTTCTTTATATTAGGTAAGAGTGTCTCTTAAAATGCTTCAGGTACTATCTGAAATTAAATGTGAGATATTAAATACAGTCCTTCTGGGAGATGAAGGCATTTTACTTAATTTCTGTGCTGATCACACCAGGCAAACCTTTAACAGATGGCAGAGGGAGAAGCATCCACAGAATATACTAAGGAAGTAATTAATTTTTTATTACAAGCACTGTGACAAATGCACACACTATCAGGCCAAACAGAATGCACACAAGAATGGAGGGTTGGGAGCCTACACTGCATGGAGACCCAGTAAGTACTGCCAGGCCACGCACACTTCATACCTCAAAACGGAAGGAGAAGCTAAGAAACGGTTCTCTCCAGGCAGCAGTGGTATAAACTATGAAGAAACTTACTGTCTTTCAATGAAAAGCTGAAGGGAGATGCACTAATTTTTTTCCCTAAAAGAAAATATTTAATTCTGCCAGCAATGATTTGCTTGCACTTAAAGGGTCTCAGAAGTGTTGAGATCCTTTATCTGCATCTATTCAAAAGCAGATAAATTAAAATGAGATAGCTCAAGTACACTGTAATGAGAGACAGCTTCAAAGGCTGTCTTGAATAACTTGACTAGTCAGTAGTAAACCAGATTTAATGCAAATGAGAAATTATTTCCTCACCAAAGCTGGAGCATAATTATCTTGAATTAGTGAAAGAAAACAAATCAATTGATTTTAAATCTTAGAATTTACTCACAAGTAATTTTTCTCATTACAAAATAGACAAAATGTGTTGAATGTTGACTACATTCTGGCCACTTTATTTCTGTTTTGTTTAAACATCCATTCCTCAGTTGTAGCAATTACCACTTAGTATATTGTTTAATATCTATGGTTTATATTATATTTCTTATATCTCTCTCCAAATGTTGTGACATCGGAGAGGGCAGGTAATATTATCCATTTACCCTAGAGATAGGTGATGTATATTTTATGACCATCGAAATCTGCATATTGAGATTCTGCCTGGGCCAATAGGTATAGCAAGTAAATTGCTAACAAAATTAAGTCCAAGAAGCACTAATTGTTTAAATTTTGCCAAGTTTTAATTAGCACAGTTTAGTTAGATAAAACCAGTCTCCTACCTTCACAATTCAAATCTTAGTTATCAAGGTATATTCACTGCAAACAATTGCAAAAAGTGCAAAGTTTTCTGATAGCTCTTCAGTCCACAAATACCTAAATAACAGTTAAGAATTATAATCAAAGACCAATCACTTCTTTCAAAGTCTATTGGTTTTGAGCCCTCTACATCTGTTACTCAGTTTGCATACAGAAAGCAAATCATATAGTTGTGTTGTCTCCTTGTTTCCTAGTTATAAATTCATATGCCACCTTACAAAAATCAAAATAGGCCAAGAAAAATGAAAATGCAGGAAAGATAAGGGTGATAATATAGTGACTGAAATTTTAATCAAACAAATGCAGTTATAGAAGCAATAGCTAACTGTGGAAACATTGACGTTGCTGCTTTAGATATGTAGCTAGAACAACTTACTGAAGGCTACTTTTTCAGCATAAATGAAGTGGATGTGACAAAGAATGAAGATGTCCCAGAAGAAATGACACTAGCAAACAACAACAAAACAAAAACAACTTCACATTTTTAGAAGTCTTGAAAATATATCATAACATTGGAAGCACAAACAATAAAATGTTAGAAGCTGATCCTAATGTAAGAAGCATGCTGGGTCAAACGGTATTTCTAGTTCTAGAACGTTGAGAAAGCACCACAATGTCTTCCACAATGGTTGAACTAATTTACACTCCCACCAACAGTGTAAAATCATTCCTATTTCTCCACATCCTCTCCAGCATCTATTGTTTCCTGACTTTTAAGTGATCGCCATTCTAACTGGCGTGAGATGGTGTCGGTATCTCATTGGAGATGAGATGGTTTTGATTTGCATTTCTCTAATGACCAGTGACCTACTTAACAAACCTGCATGTTGTGCACATATACCCCAGAACTTGAAGTATTAAAAAAAAATCCCTGGGAAATTATTCAAGCATAAAAAAATTGAAAATAAAAAAAAGAAGCATGCTGATTCACCAAGGCATAGAAAAGGTGCTCACTCCATTGCAGATGTCGTAAAATGAGAAGGAAGGCAATCATTTTTCAAATTATTCTTGATTTTTCAAATAACTACTTTATTTTTCATTTCTTATATTTTAAATTACAGTATTCTAAATAAACTAGTTTTACTATTTTTAAAAATCTCTGTATGTATTTACCACTGACAGTATAGAGTTTTTGATGTTTTGGCAAATTTTTTTAAGGTCATGGAACAATCATAGTTTTTCCATTGGCTATGATCAATTTGCACAGGTTAATTTGTATGGGCATGTTTATGATCTGGCACTACCATAGAAGTGAGAACTGCCTGTACATGTGATCATTATCACTCTTCACAACAATCATTTTTTAAATGTGCTAGACCATAAAAATTAGACAGCAAATATCTATTAGTGCTGTCAATGAACCACTAGTAATAGTTTATAAGATTGGAAGAACATAGAGTTTCATATTTCAAAGTGACATTTCTGGTCATGTACAACTACAAGGCAGGAGAATTCTTTGAATGGCATTTCTGAAAAAAAATATTTATATGTATATATTCATTATATTGCTACACATTTAATTCAGATACACATCATAGTAATTTTTCTAGTTGTTTTAAATTTGCATTATCAACGAGTTTGGTCAATCAACTACAACACTTTCTAGCAGCCACATAGTAAAAATGTCCTGGCTGTGAACTTTTCAGAGATTCCGTGATCTCTTGATCATATCATCCTGTTATGTTCTAGTTCCCCACCACCTCCAGCACTGTTCCCATCTTCTCTACAACCAGTCTGTAAATCAATGTTCCTCAAACTGAGATCAAGATCTTTACTTCTAATCATGCCCATATAATTCCTGCAGCAGCATTTTCCTATAAATAGCTTCAAACGCATGAAGTTACAGAAGCTTCCTCATGTATACTCTCCCATTTCACATTCTAATAGCAGTGGATAGATAGCTATGACTTTGGAATCTACACCTAACCAAATATTTGGAAAGGAGGTCAAGTCTAACATTTAAAATCATTAGGGGAAGAATTCTAATTGGAAAGAGAAAAGCAACATTTCATTTATTCATGCAAGTCTGAAGTTTAAACCAAGAAAATGAAGAAAGTTAAAAATAAAGCAAGGTCAGTTCAATTTGAGGAGAGAAAAAGAATATGAGATGGTCATAATTTGTCTCTTTGTCTAATATACCACCACCAAGAGCAATGATCAAAAGATCAGCAGCAGCAATAATAAATAACATTTATTGAGAACTTCCCGTGTTCCTGACAATATTCTTCACATGTTAATGCCTCATTTAATGCCCCCTACCTTCCCATGAGGTAAGAATTATCAGTAACCCAGTTTAAAAACAGAAAAACAGGCCAGGCGTGGTAGCTCACACCTGTAATCTCAGTACTTTGGAAGGCTGAGGTGAGAGGATTACTTGATTCCAGGAGTTCAACACCAGCCTGGGCAACATAGGGAGACTCTGTCTCTATAAAATTTAGCCAGGAATAATAGTGTACATCTGGGGTCTCAGATACTTTGGAGGCTGAGATGTGAAGTCAAGGTTGCAGTGAGCAGTGATTGTGCCACTGCACTCCAGCCTAGGTGACAGTGTGAGACTGAAGAAAGAAAAAAAAAAGAAAATGAAAAAGAAAAAAATAAGAAAAGAAAAAGAAAGGAGAAATTAAGTACATCCCCCAAGGTCACACAACTAGAATCTGGATGGAGTTAAAGTCTTTCAATCCAGGGCACATATCCAATAATCATTACAATGTATTTAACATATAGATTCAGAAATGGGCTAAATGCATGAGGTCTCCTTAGCTACTGTCTTATTCCAATCACAGATGGTAAAAAAAAAAGTAATGTAAATAAATGAGCAGATAGCAATAGTTAAATAAACTAACATTTAGGATTCCAAAGTTGAGGGTTTACACAGCAATGCCAGCTCTCACTTTCTTTTGCCTGACATTTTTTAAAACAGTTTCTAAAGAATGCAACGTGGAAAAGCAGGTCAGTTAATTCAAGTCATTATTGAAGACTTACCAGACATACAAGTTCCAGTAGAGTTTAAGTTATTCTTGGTGACAGAAATATGAGTATAATATTTAAAAGATATGAATAATCTGATTTTGCTCCAGTTCTTTGAGTTTAAAATCTGGGTAACAAAAGCCTGTAGAGGTCATAGGGTACACCGCGTATGGCATTTTGTTCCATTTCAGTCTAGTTAAGCATAAAAATGGTTCAATTGTACAGTACCAAAATGCGTGCTTGAGGTTTTGGTCCGAGTTTTCTTTAAAAAGAGCTTCATTGTTTGTCCAATTTGAACTCATTGATTGACAACCATTTATAGATTCCATTTACCCATTTCAAGGGATACTAAAGTCATAGAATTTTACCATGAGAAGTGTTTTGGAGTGAGGAGTTTCTTCTGCTTTCAGACTCTGCTTTCTTTCATACTTGATTAGAAGACCAAAATATGTAGACAATTTTACTTACTAAATATATGACCAAGATTGATTTCATTTTGAGAAGAATTGGGCAAATTATTGACACTCGCATTGTTTAGAAACTATCACAGTTAACCTACCCAGGAGCCTAATAAAATGTCTTAATCTTGTGTAAACTGAATCAGCATGTGCAAAAGTCGTTTTCATGTTAAATAAATGTGAAGGTCAATGGATGAATAGAAACCAAGGGAAAAAATGGATTTTGTTTCCTTCTATGCCGTTGCTATTAGCCTTTGCATCTATCAAAGATAGTTCATTCTGAAGCCTGCAATTGGGAGGAAACTGCAATTCAAGAAACAGTAAAAGAACACTCTGTACTCTCCTTGAACTTCTCTGCCCCAGTCTCTACATATATTTTCATTTGTCCTCAGTCTTTTGAGATTGCTTTTGAGGAATAATATGGGCTCCCTCTGGTGACTAATTTCACATGTAAACATTCCCATGGCAGTTAGTTAAGAAGTTGCAACCTCAGGATCCTGTGCTTGTCTTATACAGAAAAGTATGTAAGGTTATAGGCTTACAGGAAAGCTTTTTGATTCAGTTTTTGTGTTTTTAAGTAAAAATAAATCTCAGAATTTAGCATGCATTCTCCATTGGATGCACAGAGTAAATTTTCATCACTTAACTATTACATTAAATTCCCCAATTGTGTGCTATTTTTATTTTAGCTACCATTATTTGGAATGAAAAGATCTTCATAGTTTCAGAAAACAATACTTCAGACATTTAGACAAAATGAAAGTATGTAGAAGTAGCACAAATAGATTTTTTTTGTATGTTTTGTTAAGATAGAAAATGGAGTTGATGCAGGAAAAATAAGAAATCGATGTCATGGATAAAGACGACTTCTCCTGGTCTCCTTTCTCTAAGCAAAACAACTCAGTAGCTCAAGAGACTAGGTAAGGCCTCCTACCCAGCATTTTGTGGCAGATTTTAGATTGCTTATTCAGCTCATCCTTTTTCCTACTTCTATTTCATCCGTCTCCCCTCTCTCCTTTCTGCAAGGAAATAAAATGTATTTCAAGAGATATAATTAAAACTTTCAACATTGTTCTGGTCTCATGGTCATTCTTTTAAAATCAGAAGTAACCTTCATTTTGAAATTCCTATGCATCTTTCCCTTCAGAAATTATAAATTTACTAAATGTCTATATAAACAATCTTAAGATTGAATATTGTCTTGAAACATTTTATAGTTTACTTATGTTAGTATCATTGTGTATATATTTTCCTGCAACTGGTGTCTTCATTAGCATGAAATTTTTAGAGATTTATATATGACACATGTAAATGTATATTATTCTCCTTACCTGCTTTCAATTATACTATACTACTGTAATACCGTTTATTCAGGCCAATAATTGCCTTTTATGTTTTTCATTTTTCAGTAATCCTAAGGGTTCAGAACAACATGTGAAAGAGGGCCTGCTTTCTCTTTCACTTGCAGCAGGGTTTCCCAGGACTGTGAATTTTGATTGATAGGTCTCAGAGAATGCACCTCTTTATTAACACAAAATTGTTCTCTAAAGTGATTGTTTCCATTTGCATTCCCACCTGCGGCAAGCCAGGTTCCCCTTAGCAACCACAAGAATCAGTTTCCACTAACCCTTAACTATAATTTTGATGAAGGCATAAGTTAAACATTAAAGAACAGGAGAAACTGCTGCCTGAGTATGAGGTCTGGAATGTGAAAACAAACCCAATGGAACCTTGCCTGGGTTTTCTCAGACCCTCAAGTCTGATAGAATAATGAAAGCATGCTTACACATACACCTTGTACCAGAGCGACTTACGATTAAAAAATTTTCCAGGACTATAGAGAAAGCTTTCCAGACCCCAGATCCTAGTTAAAAATTAGATATAGATTGAATGAAACATTCCCGTTTGTAGGTACACTCCCACACGTAGGCATCGGGCTTAGAATATGTTTAAAAACAAACTTGTAACTTTGAGTTCACCTGGTGACTTACTCTGACCTTCTCCCTGTAATTGGTTGTAGAAATAAACTCCCTTCTTTCTCAGTCTGTCTGCATCTTATTATTGGACCAAGAGAACAAGCCTCCGGTTGTTGTTCTGTCCAGGAATATGCCCACTTCTTACTTATTCTATGAGACCATTTTGCCTAATCAGAAAAATATGTTCTCAGTTTAATTTCTGTCATGCTATGTTATACATTTAAAGCTGGTCTTCAAAAGTGACTTCACTTGATGACAATCTACTAAAGTTACAAATTTCCTCTAGTCACCTAATCATTTCCTGTATGATTCAATAAATATACACTTTTTTGCCCCGATGTACAAATGTCAGATAGAGGAAAAAACATTAACATTTACACCACTGCTACTTCTAAAACAAACAAACAAAAAAACTCCAGCACCATATTCTAATGCCGCCTCCCTCTCCTTTTGAGATATCACCTGGCTAAACTACTCTACTCCCCTTCTTATATCATCTGACTAACTAGGTCATTTTCTTTTATTTTGCAAGATATTTTACTAAGGTGGTTCAGTTTTCTTCTACAGGCTTTCTCTGCCAGCTCCTTTGGAAGTAATAGCAATGTCCATACAAATGGCTTTATTACCTTCATGACCTTCCCCACAGTACCTGAAGAATCCTCATATATCCCTACATCCTGGTATTTATCCTGTCACCCCAAACACATTTACCTTTGAATTCTTTCACGGTATATAGAGTTAACCCAGAATGATAACTTTTCATCTATGCAATACCAGAAACATCTTATCTAAATGCAAATGGAGAAAAATAGACAACCATAGCACACATCATTTTTAGCTTTTAAATATTAGTTTCAAGTGAGTTCTTATTGCTGCCGAGAAAACCTGCTCATTCTCCCTAGCCATTTTTTCCTATATCAGAAACAATAATTTCTATTCTTAAACTTTCAAATCTACTTCCCAACTCTTGACCCTTCAAAAATATGTATGTTTCTCACATCACCGAAAAAGCAACAAACCAAATACAACTTTCAGGCTCTTCCAAAGCTACATCTACCATTCATGCTATACTTGGCCATTATGGTAGTCAAATTATCCCATTTCTCTTTTAGGCAAACCTCCGTACTTTCACACTGAATCCTATCCACTTGAAGAATACACCTTCTGCAATCAACCCATTTCATATCCATATCATCAAGATTTCCATCTCAGCTGGATTATCATCCTTATGCCAACATGTTGTAATATCTCCTATCCTAAACACTCAGTCTTGTGTTTTATGTGACGATAGAAGATGTAGCCAGGATTTAAAAGGAACCCTAAATTCTGAAGTTTCTATTTTTTAAATTATTTGTCTATAGATTCCAGAAAATGACCAATGAGAGCTCTTTCATCAAAGAAAATATCGAACAAGAATAACTGTTTAATTTTATATTTCAAGAATTTCAGTTTGTATTCAAATGGATGTGCTGGGTTTTTTAAATTTGTATGCTAATCACCTTCAGCTTGGTAGGGGAAAGAAGAGTAATCGTTGTACAATATTTTATATTCTTCTTCCTATCAAAGGCCTACTCTCCAGAGGAATAATTTTACCAGAGCCATGTCACTGAGCCAGGGAAGAAAGGCATTCCTCCCATTCAGTCCCACCCAGACTTCCTGTCTCACCTAGGAGATGGGAGAGTGGAAAAGCTGTATAAAAAGAAATACTGATGAGAGTAAAGGCCAGAGACACAGGCCAACACAGAAACAGATTTCACTGGAAAAGTTTAGAAAGTTCTCACTCCCCTTTATCTTATACCACATTAACAGGGGTCCACTGTGATAATAGTTGATTATAGCTGAAAGAACTACAATAAACCTACTTTTATTTTTTAAGGGAGGAGAATTTATAGGAGCTCAAAGTTGAGAGGAAAGACCAAAACAAATACACAAGAGGAATCTGAATTCGGTTAACTATAGCAACAGAAAGCATTAATCAAAGCAAATTTAGATCAACTTAAATCCTCATAAGAGAAATCTACTTTAGTTCCTATGGCCTGAAAACACATATTAGTTATTAAAAAAATACAAGAAGGCAAGAAAAAAAAGAATCCACCATTTGAAGAGACAAAGAAAACATCAGAACCAGATTAGACATAACACAGATGTTAAAATAATCAGACAGGGAATTGACAATGACTGATTAATATTTTAAGGGCTGTAATGGAAAAAAGCAGATAACACAAGGACAATGGATAATAAAATTAAAAATAAAATATCCAGGAAAGAGTCAAAGGAAATGCTAGAAATCAAAGAATAATGTAAGAGAAAGGAAGAATGCCTTAAATAGACTTATCAGTAGACACAAGTCCAAAGCATCATTGAGTCTGAAAATAGTTCAACAGAAATTCTCCAGATTAAAATGCAATGGTAAAAAGGTTAAATAGAAAAACCCAGAACATCCAAAAACAGTGGGACAATTTCAAAAGTAACACATGCTGTCCAGGCACAGTTGCTCACACCTGTAATCCTAGCACTTTGGGAGGCCGAGGCAGGTGGATCACTTGAAGCCAGGAGTTTGAGACCAGCCTGGCCAACATGGCTAAACCCCATCTCTACTAAAAATACAAAGATTAGTTGGGCATGGCGGCAGGCACCTGTAATCCCAGCTACTCAGGAGGCCAAGGCAAGAGAATCGCTTGAACCCAGGAGGCAGAGGTCGCAGTGAGCCAAGATCATGCCACTGCACTCCAGCCTGCATGACAAAATGAGAATCCATCTCAAAAAAAAAATGTATATATATATATATACCAGTAACACATACATAATTGGAATATCAGAAGGAGAAAGAAGAGAGTAGATGAAATATTTGAGGTAAAAAAAAAACTTTCTATATCAAGTCACATATCCAGGAATGTCAAAGGAGAACAAGCAGAAGAAATGCCAAACTAAACCATTAAATATTATATTTAAACTCCAGTAAACCAAAGACAAAAAAGGATCATGAAATAAGACTGAAGGAAGAGCACTTTAGCTAGAGAGGAACAAGGATAATTATTGCTACAGCAAACTTCTCATCAGATTTCATGCAGGAAAAGGCAAGTGGAGTAAAATATTTGGAATTCTGAACAAAAAAAGAAAAAGAGTAGTATTTTATATCCAGCAAAATTATCCTTCCAAAGTCAAGAGAGAGGACAAAAACTTTCTTTTGATAACCAAAAATGGTGTCTTTTATGGAAGAAAAATATAGATCAGAAACGAATAAATGATAATACATGATAAAAAATATTTTATTTTTCTTATTTGTAAAAGGGTTTAAAAGACAATTCACCTAAAAGACACTTAAAATATAAACGTAAATGATGATTATAACATATAGATAAGTTAGAAGAACAACAATACTGCTAGAATAAATGAGAGAGAGGAATTAAGAATTGTTATAAGATACCAGCATTACGAATGTAATGGAATAGTGTTATTTGAAAATGGAGTTAGATCAGTTAGAATGTAAACTGAGGAAATCACTAATTTTTTAAAGAGTGTAATTGATAAACAAGAAATAAAATATAATCATCTAAAATTTTCAATTAAGACAAGAGAAAGCAAAAAAAGAGACCTTTGGCAACAAGTAGCAGCTACATAATGATTGATGCAAATACACCAACAATAACTGTAAATGTGAGTGTTCTATATACACAAATTAAGAAGATTGTCAGAGTATATAAAAATAAAAACAACCATGTGGGAGGCTGAGGCAGGCAGATAACTTGAGGTCAGGCATTCGAGACCAGCCTGGCCAACATGGTGAAACCCCGTCTCTACTAAAAATACAAAAATTAGCCGGGCATGGTGGCAGGAACCTGTAATTGCACGTAATCTTGAAGCTGAGGCAGGAGAACCACTTGAACTCGGAAGGCAGAAGTTGCAGTGAGCCGAGATCATGCCATTGCACTCCAGCCTGGGTGACAGAGTGAGATTCCACGTCAAAATAAAATAAATAAACAAGACCTAACTATATGTTGCCCATAAGAAACCCACACTGAATATAAACACCCTGATAGATTAAAAGTAACGAGGTGGAGAAAGCCATACTATGCTAGTATTAGCCAACTAAGTTGGAGTAGCTGTATTGATTTCAAGCAAAGTAGGTTTCAGAACAGAAAAATTATGAGGATAGCAGAAAAATTATGAGGATATAATAATATATATAATATATATGTATATATATGTATGTATATATGTATATAATATATGTCCATATATATGTATGTATATATATGTATATAATATATGTCCATATATTATGTATATATGTATACATATATATGTATACATATATTATGTATATATGTATACATACATACATAATATATGGACATATATTATATACATATATTATATATATCATTATATATGTATATACATATATTATATATATATTATTATATATGTATATACATACATAATATATACATATATTATACATAATAATAATATAATGTATAATATAATACATATTATTATATGTATATTATATACATATATAATATATACATATATGTATATATTATATATGTATATAATATACATATATGTATATATTGTATATGTATATTATATACATATATAATATATAATGTATTATATTATACATTATATTATTATTATGTATAATATATGTATATATTATATATGTATATACATATATAATAATATAATAATATATACATAATAATATATATAATATAATAATATATACATATAATAATATAATATGTATACATATATTATGTACATATATACATATATGTATATATTATCCATATATACATATATACATAAATTATATATTATGATATAATAATAAATTATATCATAATATAAAAATTATGAGGATAGCAGAAAAATTATGAGGATATATTATTATTATATAATAATAAAGAGACCAATTTTCCAAGAATACATAGCACTTTTAAATGGGCAAGGACCTAACATGGCATCAAAATATGTGAAGCAAAACTAATAGAATTCCACCAAACACAAAGTATTATATCACCAATTTTATACAATATATTTCAGGAAATAGAAGAAAGAACTCTTTCCCACTCTCTCTATAAGGACAGCATCTCCCTAATACCAAAACCAGATAAAGATATTAAAAAGAAAGAAAAACTACAAACCAGTAACTATCAAACTTTGACACTGCACCCTGCACATATTGTCATATCAAACCCAACAATGTAGAAAAAGAATTATACACTACAACCACATGGAACTTATTCTAGTATGTAAGGCTAGTTCAACATTACAAAAAAAAAAAATCAATGTAGTCTACTACATTAACACACTAATGAAGAAAACCTAACGATCCTATCAATTGACACTGAAAAAAAAAACCCACTAAATCCAGCAGACTTTCATTGTAAAAACTCTTTGCAAGACGGGAAGAGAGAAACTTTTTCCATTTGTTAGAGAATATATACATAAACCTATAGCTAACGTCATATATAATGGTGAAAAGTTGGGTGCAATTCCCCTAGGATTAGAAAGGTGGCAACAATGTCTTCTTTTACCCTTTCTAGTCAATATCATACTGGAAATTCTAGCTAGTACAAGACAAGTAAAACAGGTAAAATCCTACAAATTTTAAAATAAAGGATAATATGCTCTTGTTCATAGATTACATAATTATCTAGCTAGAAAATTCCAAAGAGTTAACAACAAATTTCTGAACCTAAAAAGTGAATATTAAAAAGTCACAGGATACAAGGTTAATGTACAAAACTCAATTGTTTCCTATATACCAGCAATTAACAATTGAAATTTGAAATTCTAAAATGAATACTATTTACAAAAATTGATGAAACAGTTCAAAACAGATCCAAATAAAACAGATCATTGATGTTCACAAATTTGAAGACTCAGTATTTCTAAACTGACAATTATTCCCAACTTAATCTAGAGATTCAATGAAACCCCACTCAAAATCCTAGCAGGCTATTTATTGATATTGAAAAACTGATTCTAAAATTTTTTATAGAAAGGCAAACACAATACCAAAGTGGAACAAAGTTAAATGGCTCACAATACCTCATTTTAATACTTATTATAAAGGCATAGTTGAGACAGTATAGTGTTGGTGAAAAAAATAAATGCATAGCTAAAAATAGAGGACTTAGAAACTGACTTATACGAACATAGTCAACTGATCTTTGATAGAGAAAGACACATCAAATGAGGAAGAATAATCTTGTCAACTGGTGCTGGAGAAATTGGACCTCTCCAGACAAAAACATGAACTTAGAAACAGACCTTACATATTACACAAAAATTAGCTCAAAAATAGAATACAGAGAATACGTAATACAAAACTGTAAGATTTTTGAACATGGGAGAAAATCTGTATGACCTTAGATTTGGTGATGGGCTTTTAAAATAAAACACCACTCGCATAATCCATGAAAGAAAGAATTGGTAAATTGCTTATTAAAATTAGAAACTTCTACTCTGTGAAAGACAATAAAATAAAAACACCCAGAGAAAACATTTGCAAAACATGTCGCTAAAGAAGATGTACAGATGGAAAATAATCATATGAAAAAAATGCTCAGTATCATTTTTCATAAGGAAACTGCAAATTTAAGCAACAATGAGATAGTGCTACACACCTATAAGGACAGCTAAAATCCAAAACACTGACAATGCAAAATGCTGGTATGGATCGGGAGCCATAGGAACTCTCATTTATTGCTGGTGGAAAAGCAAAATGGTACAGCCACTTTGAAAAGCTGTTTGACAGTTGCTTGCAAAGCTAAAGGTAGTCTTATTATATGATTCCCCTAACATACTCCTAGGTATTTACTCAATTGAATCAGAGGGTTGTGTACATATAACAACCTGCAGATAACTGATTATAGCAATTTCTTTTACAATGGCCTAAAATTGAAGCAACCAAGATGCCCTACAATAGGTGAATAAACAAGCTGTGGGGCATCCATGCTATAAAATATTTTTGGCAATAAAATTAGATGAGCTATCATGCCACAAAGTCATGGCTGAACCTAAATGAATATCATATGTGAAAGAAGCCAGTATGAAAAGCCTACATACTATAGGGCTCAAGTTATATGAAATTTCTTAAAAGGAAAAATTATAGTGGGGAAACTCACTAGTGGTTAATTGGAGAGTTTGGCAGGAGTTGGAGGGTGAAGGTTGAATAAGTGTAGCACATGAGATTTTTTGCAGGGTGACGAAGTTATCCTGTATGATACTAAAATGGTGGATTCAAGACATTAAACATTTATCAAAACCCACAGAAATTGACAACAGACAGTAAATCTTAATGCACTCAGATTGCAAAATGTACATACTTTATGGATCAGATGATCCTGAAGGAAATGCTGAACACAACCAAATAAGCTAAATATATTACAAATGTATGCAACAACTTCACTGAAGGGGAAAATATAGTAAGGTGCTGACCTAAGTAACTTCGGGAGTGAGTGGAGTCTGCAGGACAAAAGGCAAATGGAATTGTACAAAGCACTGCACTTTAGTTAATAAAGTCTTTTTTTTCTTCTCCCATGGAGGTAACATGCTAAAACTACTATATATGTATACTGGAACTGAGCAATTAAGTAAATGAATGGCAACTGGTAGAAGCCAGTGATCACACTCCAGGGAGTGGGAGGTTACAGATAAGCAAGGAAGCAGGCTAGAATGATCCATGTAGTAATGGATTAAAGTAGAAGGCATAAGCATGAACTCATTTTAGCTTAATATACATGCCAATAATTACATATGGACATATAGATAAACATGTGTAAGTACAAGTGTTCATATACACACATAACTTTCCCTGCTCTGTCAGCTCAGAGACAGTGACACATCAGTAGCAATGGGCACAGCTAGTGCATAAATTTGGTCTCTGATATGACCCTTAAATAGAACAAACCTGCATGGCTCCTTGGAGAAATAACTTATTCTAGGACTTGGAAAAGAACCATACGAGATGAGCCTGGAGTATCACACAGTGCCAGAAAATAACGAAGTGTTAAAACGAAACCAAACAAAACACAACGAGAATATGCCAGTGGACTCAGCAGATAACTAAAAGAGGTCCAGTGGCCAAAGCTGGAATAATTTGGGCAAAAACTGTAAAGTGGCTTCGGATCTTAACCCAAAATATAAAATAAAGATCCAAAAGTTTATGATGACTTGTGATATTGTTCTAATTTGGTCTGGAGGTATCTCTCTTGAGAGTGGCCATGAGCCATAATAGTCACTTTTTAAGGGAGCTTTCCTAGGGATGAGAGGAACTTAGGATGGGTGTGCCTGTTAGGTGAAACACGGAGGAGGCAGCACAACAAAACATGAAATAGCCAAAGTACTTATTACTCACTCATCCATAAATGCAGAGGGTTGCCCCTGAGAGAAGGCCGGAGACAACAGGGTACTCAAACAGTCCGTAGAGAGCAAGAGAGAGCGCGAGTAAGCACCTGGGGGACTGTGCCTTTATTAAGGTCCATGGGGCCACGGGTATCCCTTAGGGTGTGGATTGGCTAGTTAAAAAAAAACAGGTGAAAAGAGGAAACTTAATTACATGCCTGGTGTTGACCATTAAGTTTCATCATGATCAGCAGCTGTGGGATGTGTTGAGCCCGGGGTCAAAAAAATGAGGCACAAGTGAGTTATATCTCCCCAAACAACTACATGGCGAGGGGAAGTTTTAACTAGGCTAAAGGTTACAGGGTACGACTAGGTTTCAGACAACTCATGTCAAGCCTAAAAATGGATGCCATGGCAGCAACTGTACTAAATAATTTTATGACACTGACATAAGTAAATGCTTGAATAAATAATAGATGGAAGGAGAATAGATAAATCTGCCTCAGAAAACTCCAAGTAATTTTTGTAGATATGTCACCATCAAAGAGGTAGGACATAAATTCCCACTCCTTAATTGTAAATTTATATAATGATTTTTATTGAAAGTATATAGTATAGAGGAAAGTGGGAATAAGAGTAAATGTATGGCATAGAAACTTGAAAGCTACTGTCTTAAGCCAGGTGATCAAGATTAACATCAACAGAATCATCGCAGATAGTAAGTTTTGCTGATAGAATATAAGAATGGTACTTTACTACTGGGATCTTCTTCCCAAAAACTATTGCCAGAGTTTAACCATGAGAAAGGCATTAGATAAATCTCAACTGAGTATTATTCTACAGAATACCAGTACTCCTCAAAACTATCAAGGTCGTCAAAAGCAAGAAAAGTCTGAGAAACCATCACCATCTAGAGTGGCCTAACCTTGTATCCTGAAAGAGAAAAAGGAACATTAGGGAGAAATTAAGGAAATCTGAATAAAGTACAAATTTGAGTTAATAATAAGATATCAATAATCTTTCATTAATTGGGACAAACATACCATACTAAGATGCTAATAATTTGGTAAATTAAGTGTGGGGTATATAAGGAACACTTTGTATTACCTTTGCATTTATTCGGTAAATCTGAATTTATTCTAAAACCAAAGGTTTACTAAGTTTACTAATACCTATTAGCTAAGGAGTTTTTTTAAGTGGCAACTTTTCCAGATGAGTCTCCTTAACAATTCCAGGGTCTTAAGAATAGGAGAATACAGGGGAAGGTACTACTGTAATTATAACTTTCATCTTTGTTATTTAGGTAATTTAAGCTTGCAGATTCCCAAGTCAATATAAGTACTAGGTTAAAATAATCAGATAGGAAAGTAAAAGCTTTCAAGATATATTTTATTTTATTTTACATTAACAAGAGCTTTGGACAACAAAAAGGTCTTCAAGTAGCTCGAAATTGAAATAGAAACTGAGTCACTGCTATTTCCGGTATTAACTGTTTTTGTATAATTGGATATTTTTATTGCTTTTTTTTAAGTAAATACTTTCTGTAACTCCAAGTTTGGCCACTCTTTTTTCTTATTTCCTTCTTCTTCTGCAGTCTCTCAAATCCTCTGGGAGATAGAAATATAATATTAATTCCTTATATGAAAATGGTCAGTACAGACCATCACTTGTGGTAGTACAGAAAGACATACATGAAATGTCATATATTAAATATGTTATATGATTCTATTGTGCAAATCCATGTGCTTACTAATTCCAGAGTTGTTGTAATGATTACAAGTCAAGTAAGGTAATATGGTCCTCACTGATTTAAGTTTAGATTCTAGAAGGATCCAGAATAAATGTGTGACTCTGGGAAAAGGGTACATGTGTCTGCTTAATAGGTTCAACAACAAAGAAGCTTGTCTGCAACTACCTGCAAGGAAAATATTGCAAAGAACCTCTTGAGATGCATATTCAAAATGTCTTCTCCATTTCCCTATTCTGGTTTCCCAATGTGATTCTTTGAAATTTAAGAGGTCACTGATAAAATTGAAAATCCTTCCAAAACCCAAAGTGCCATCTATGGACAATAACTGAGTCAAGAGAACATTTACAGAGAAAGGAGGGAGATGGAAAAGAGATTCAGAGTGTAAGATCCCTTTATGTAAGAGAAGTGGGGATTATCCAAAGTGCAAGAGAGTCGACCAGACACTAAAAGGTTTTTGAGGTGTTTGAGAAAGTCGATCATAAATACAAAGCTAGAAAATATTACTACCCACCCTACACACCATAAGAGGGAACTTTGAAGAGGAGTAGAGTCCTTCAGCTGTTTTCTTTGCAGTCTCATTTCATAATAATTTTCCAATACTGTTTTACTTTTTACATTGGCTCAATTTCTCAGAAATAACTTCATGGTTATTTGCACTTCTTGGTGTGATATTTCTTAAAGGCTGAAGAAAAACAGTATTAAAACAAAATCAAATTTGCCCTCCATATGTCTCTACTGCAGTCCTTGAAGAAGGTGCGTCAATCTTCCTAAGTTACAGTCTTGTGCTTCAGGTAGTAAAGGGCAGTACAGTGAGGTGAAAAGAGACTGAAAACCTTACTTTCTGCTTACCTTCCTACTCACATATGAGAGAAAACCAGCCAATTAAATGAAAATAGAGGATGAAATGTGTGTTATATCTATGTTTGAATCTTTATTAGTGTTTTAGCTATTCATTGAAGCAAAACAAGGCACCCCCAAAACTTAGTATCTTTAAACACTGACATTAACTATCCCAATTCAGTATATGGTTCTGCTCCTCAGTTTTTCCTGAAGTCACTCATGGAGTTATATTCAAATATGAGCTTTCCTGAAACTGGAATTACCAAGATGACCTCTTATCCTTCAAAGTGTCTCTCTTTCTGTATCTTCTGTGGGTATTCAGGTAATCTAATCTGACTTCTTTAAAGGTTGGTGGCTGACTTTCAGGTGGGAGGGATTTGAAGATGATAAGCCCAAACGTGCAATTACTTCTCAAATCTGTGCTTTCTCTACACTTGCCAATGTCCCATTCATCAAAGCAAGTTGTGTGGCCAAACTCGGAACTAGTGCAGGAGAGAACTATTTAAGTGTCTGAATGCCAGAAGACAGGGATTATAGGGGGGTACCAATCTAACAATCTCTCATAATTACAACTTCAAAATAAACACAAAAATCAATGAATTAAAGTTAAATTACTATACATGTTGGGTGATGGAAAGCATACTTGGGAAACCGGGATTAGGCAATGTTCCAGAATGTTTTTTTTTAACAAAGAATATTGGTTTCTAGTAATTATTTTCTGGGGTGCAAGTACCACTTTGACCAAATCTGTAGCTAAATTTTCTTCCCTGATGTATTAATAACTGAATTTTGCAGAACTGATAGGTTTCTTAGATATTTTGTCTGCTAATGTGGTTATTTCTAGACATCAAACTATCCCTCTCCCACCCAGCCCACTTGCTCAACACAATAAACACAGACAAACACACACACATACACACAGACACACACACATACCTGAAATTAAATTTTTAAAAAATCATTAGGATTGATTAAATATCTTAAAGGCCTCCTTCTTGAAATAGACAGTGAGTCACTGCTATTTCCAGTATTGACTTTTTTATAATTAACTTTTTATTTTTTTCAGTTTTTTTTAAAAAGTAAATACTTTCTGTAACTCAAGAATTGGTCATTCTTTTTCCTAATTTTCCTCTTCTTCTGTAGTCTTTCAAATTCTGTGGGAGATATATAAATAAAATACTCAATCCCTTATATTAAAATGGTCAGTACAGACCCTCATTTGGGGTAGTACAGAAAGTATTACAATCAATACTGTACTAGGTACTAGATAAAGGGCAGATACAAAAGAAGATATGTGATATCATACTTTAATCTGTATAATACATTTTAATTTATACATTTATCCATAGGTTATGATTTTGTTGAAATTTCAACTGTATGAAGAGGTTTTCAAAAGTGATATTATATACATATTATGGATGATAAAAATGAGGCTGATAAAGAGGAAGTGAATGTCTACAGTTGTACAACTAGAAGGGGGTTGAATTCAGGTTAGAACTGAATAAAATTGAGTAGAATTTCAGTGTTTCTTTATGGTAGAATAATTGTAAGATGCAGGATTTTATAAATCTAAGTTTAAATTTTAATTTCAACATTTGAGCAAATTGCATAAACACATGAAATGCAGATTATATGTTTTAAGTATAATACTGATACCTTATATAATTAATACAGTTCTATTAATATTATTCTATTACATGATTTTATCTCTTTAAGGATATGGCTGCTGTCCTTAAAATCTTTCAAGCTGGCTGAGGAATAAGGTACGATTACCTAAACTAATAGCATTAGGTATTCAAAAGTGTTGAAAAGAAAAATAAATATAGAAAGAAAATAGTTAACTATTCAATTGTGTCACATTGAAGGAAGCAATACATACGTTCATTGAAGAGGAAGAGCAGGGAGATCTGATGTAGTCAGAGAGGATTTGACAGAAAAGGTGACACTTATACTTGGCCTTCAATCTATTATACATGTATTTTGTGTCTTTGTATCCTCAGCAGAGTTCATATTCATTCTTCCTGTAATGACTGTTGAGAGGCATGAAGTCTGTTATCAATCACATCTCAACCATGAAGGCTTGACCCTTTTGCCACATTGATTAGGCATCACACTGATCTGCTATGCATTATGTCAGTTTGCTCTTCTTCCTTCTTTCCTCCCTCTCTATTTTACAAGTGCTGCATTGCCCTTTCACGGTCAAAGTATCCACTTCCAGCGTATTGTGCCTGGATTCCTTGTATTGAAAAGCACCAGGTTCTTTATGATAAGCACTTATATATGCGAAAATATTCTCTCCAAAAAATATAAGTGTGACTACCCTAAGTACCTGAGGTAAAGAACAATTGTGAAATTCAAAAAGAAGAATGAAATGTTCAATTAGAGACCAAAATTGCTTTACAGCAGCACAATAAAATAAAACACAAACCAGTTTTTCTCAGCACCAGACTATTTTTTCACACACAGCAAAATAGAAAGTAGCCCTCATGGTTGCTTAACCAGTATATGAGTGGTGAGAGTTTTCTTTCTTTCCTTTTATCCTCCAAGGAGCTATGGGGGAAGGGTAGAATGACTCACACTCAAGTAAAAAGTGAAGATAATTTTTGTACTTTTCTTTTCTTCTTTCTTTTTTTTTTCTTTTTGAGATGGAGTCTTACTCTGTCATCCAGGCTGGAGTGTGGTGGCACAATCTTGGCTCACTGCAACCTCCACCTCCTGGGTTCAAGCAATTATCTTGCTTCAGCCTCCTGCATAGCTGGGACTACAGGTGCGCCACCACACCCAGCTAATTTTTTACATTTTTAGTAGAGACAGAGTTTCACCATATTGCCAGCCTGGTCTCGAACTCCTGACCTCATGATTTGCCCGCCTCGGCCTCCCAAAGTGTTGGGATTACAGGTGTGAACCACCATGCCTGGCCCTCTGTCCTTTTCTTCTGCCATCTTTCCCACTAATTACTCTGATAAGCTGTTCAGCAGACAACACAATATGTACCCTCTTTAGTCTTTTAGATAATTCTACCAATGAGGGGTAGAAAAGCGCACCGTCCATTAGAAATGACAAAAATGGTTTCCCATCCATACTGAGATAGGACAATAACCCTGGGCTTCTGAAGACACTGACTACCCATGCTCTGGACTTATAGACAATTAGGTTATGTCCTGATAAACCTACGATAACTTTAACATACTATAATTAAAAACATATTTAATACTGAAATGGGAGAGTTTCCTGATCCCCTTGCAGGGTGTGCAAAAGGGGCATGGCTTGTCTGTTCAAACCCCTGATGGGAGGGGGAGCATGCAGACGGGCAGGTGCAGGAAGCCTGGGTGAGTGCTTTTGGCTCCAGCCCTGCAGTCAGTGTCTAGAGGTGGGTACCTGAGGGCCCAGAGTTACAATGCTATTTTACCCTTGCCATCTGCAGATGGCTTAAGTGTTAACCAGCTCAGTGGACCCTCCACCTTTTCCCAAGGTCAGAGGGCTGGTGTGACAGCTTTCTGTATCCTGAGCTCTTGCCCAGTGTCCCAGAAGAATCAGGTCACGCACAGGCTTGAAGGGTGAATGTGGGGTGTTATTGAGTGGTGAAGGGGGCTCTCAGTGGGATGGATGGGGAGCCGGAAGGGGGATAGAGTGGGAAGATGATCTTCCCCTGGAGTTTGGCCATTCAGCAGCTGAACTCCCCTTCCACCCACCACCGGTAGTCAAACTTCTCTCGGCATTCAGACATCCCTTCCCTTCTCTCATTCTCTATCACGCTGTTCATCTGCTTGTTTCCTTGTCTCCTCATCTGCTCCTGGAGCCTGGGGTTCAGGATTTATGTGGGTATAGAATAGGGGTGCATGAGGGGCCAAAAGACGTGTGAAAACAGAAATGCCTGTTCCCACTTAGGGCTGTGGGCCTCCAGGCTTGAGGGTGGGACCTTTGCTGGAGAACTGCCCTCTTATGCCTAGTATTTCCCTGTCTCCTGTCCATATCAATACACCTAACCTACATTCTCAAAACAACTGCATAGCCTACAGGTGAACAAAATCATCTCTCAATGCAGTACACTGTAGAGATCTGGTGTTTACCCTTGTGATTGTGGAGGCGACTGGGAGCTGCACTTTCTGTCTCTGCTTAGCATAAGGAGAGAGTATCTTGCTGCACATCACTAGCCCGAGAAAAGGTCAAGATTCAAAATTCAAAGCACAGTTTCTATTGAATGTGTATTGCTTTCACACCATTATAACGTCAAAAAATTGCAAGTCAAACTATCATAAGTCAAGGACTGTCTATAGTGGCCAAACTGAATTTCTTACCCAAAAATTCACACAGAATATCCAGTGATTTATAATAGCAATCAAGAACTTTTGTTGATTTAACAGAGACAATATTTATATAAAGATGGCAATTTGTGTAGCAGGTGAAGAGGAACTGTCAGGAATTTCTCTTGACACTGTTTGTTCAGGGAAGCACACCAATTTTACACAAATAGTGTGTTTATTTAGAGTAGCTTAAAAAGATAGCTGATGGAAAGTCATTTTTTATTCTTCTGTCTAGTTAAATCTGTTCATTTCTTCAAACTTAACACACTTTTTCCTCATATTAGACTTTTTCTGTGACTGTTTTTGTTTTGCTAGAAGGGCAGAAGAGAGGAAATTGATAGGAAAATAAAATAACTATAACTGACTCTTGATTATTGACACCAAAAATCTTGTGTGCTCTCTCACTGAATCACACATATTTGGTTATCACCATTCTGTTTCTATATGTATAAAATGTTAAACCTGAACAGAATTTTTACAGACCATAGCAATTTTATCTTCTTTTGCAGTTTTTCTTTTCTTTGATCTTTACCAGCCTCTAATCAAATCTATTAAAATCAGATAATATTCCCAGTTTTTGGCATTTCCACTTTTTCCAAGCTGCTGTGCTAGTATTTTACAAGTTATCTACTAAAAAAATGACCAAAAATTTAAGTTGGAGGTAGTAAATATCCCTCCATGTTTAGGAAATATGTACAGTTGACTCTTGAACAACATGGGTTTGAACAGCCCGGGCCCACTTATATACGGATTTCTTTCCAGCTCTGCCACCCGGGAGACAAGAAGACTAAGCCCTCCTCTTTCTTTCTCTCCTCAGCCTACTGAACATGAAGACAATGAAATGATCTACTTCCATTTAATGAATGGCAAACATATTTTCTTTTCCTTATGATTTTCTTAAAAACATTTTCTTTTCTCTAGCTTACTTTATTGTAAGAATTATATGTATGTAATACATGTAGCATACAAAATATGTGTTAATTGGCCATTTATGTAATCAGTAAGGCTTCTGGTCAACAATAGGCTATTAGTAGTTAAGTCTTTGATGAGTCAAAGGTTATACTCGAATTTTTCACTGTGCATGGTATCAGCACCTTAACCCCATGCTGTTCAAGGGTGAACTGTATGTATTAACCAAATCTTGACTCTCAGAGATTGAGCTGATGTAACATAGGAGCTATTTTGGAAAAATAGAGGTGAGGAGACAGTGGAGATCCTGCTTTCTTGCCACTCTGCAAAGCACCTTGAAGATGTAAATTGAATTCCTCTAAGATGTAAATTCTAAATTTCCATATAAGATTTTAAAGGAATAAATCAAAACTGTGAAAACTACTGCTTTTTATAACCTACTAAATTGACATGTGAAAGAATGCAAGAGGATCATTCCCATAAAGAAAAGAGGGTTTAATTATAAGATGCCTTTTATAGGCAATGGCTTCATTATTTCCCAGCTAAACCATTTATGATCGGCACAGCAGGAATGTGAAACGGAATAAAGACGACACAACAAAAGGCCAATAAGGAGAATATTTTCAGGCAGAATCAAATGGCATCAAACCAACAGCAACACCAAGAAACTCTTAGCCATATAGTGAAACATGTAATTGCAAATTAGGGAAGAGGCACTATCTGAATCACCTATCCTGCACCCTGGCACTTCAGGCAGAGAAGAGGTATTTCCTTTGTTTTTTTCTAGGCTAATCTTACTCATGCTCTTAGGGGAACTCAAGAGTCAAATTGTGCAAATAGTCGCACTTGTCTGTTCAAAAGCACTTCATTATTTCCTACCCTTAAATTCAGCTTATTTCCTTTCCTGATAGTCTGATTTTCATGTGATTTCAATCCTTTCCCTTTCTTTGCAGTACCTAATTTATGCCTCCCTGATAGCGTCAATGTATAATAGCAATAAGACACTGGTGGGCTTCTGTGCTTCCTCAATTCCTTCTGTAGTTGAACTTTCTCACTGCCCTGTGAAAGCCAGCAAGTGACCCAGAGGTTTCTATAAACATTTCTATTAATTATCCTAAGTTGTATTTCTCAAAATATTGGCCTTTTTCTCAGTCGTTCAGAATTGATAATCATTCCTATTTACTATTACGAAAGCGGCCGCCTTAGTATTCTTCAAGTAGAGAACAAATCTTTATCTGTTTATGAAGTGAGTTTAAACATATTCTACCTCTGCTTTCCTCATTTAACTAGGGAGGTCAAATATGTTGCTTATTAATCTCAGTAGCATGAGCAGCGCAGACCTTAATACTTGTTTAGTATTAGAAAAATCACTGACAGCAGAATGGTTAACTCTGCTTTAGAGACAGATGCGAAGGAAAAAGAGAGAGAAAAGAAGAATATTGACAATGGGAGAGGAATTATGTAAAAATATAATAATTTCAAAGAATAAATGAGAGGAAATGGAAGAGAAAAAATAGGACTACAGGAAGAGAGTTAAGAGGATTTTTTTTAAGCTACACAAGGTAAGGAGACAGGAAACATCTTTTTATCACTCTCTGTTAAACACAAAGCCAGACATTATATTTGAACTTACAATGATATATATTTTTTCTCATTTGACAAATATAATTAATCAAAGAAATAGGAAGAAACAAACAAATAGCAACAAAAAAAGAGAAACCTGAAGCTTAGAGAGGTTGAGGTTCCATAAAGAGGTGAGAGAACAAGTAAATATAGTCATGTGTCCCTTTGTTGTTGGGAATGTGTTCTGAGAAATTCATTGCTGGGTTATTTCAGGATAATGAGAACCTCATAGAGTGTACGTACACAAACCCAGATGTTATACTCCAGTGGTCCCCAATCTTTCTGGCACTAGGGACCAGTTTCATGGAACATAATTTTTCCATAGACTCAGGGTGGGCATGGTTTCAGGACGATTCATGCGAATTACATTTACTATGTACTTTATTTCTATTATTATTACATTTTCATATATAATGAAATAATTACACAACTCACCATAATGTAGATTCAGCGGGATCCTTGTGCTTGTTTTCCTGCAACTAGAAGGCCTCATCTCAAGGTGATGGGAGACAGTGATAGATCATCAGGCACTAGATTCTTATAAAAATCACGCAACCTAGATCTCTTGCATGCACAGTTCATAGTGGGGCCCACACTCCTATGAGAATCAATGCCACCACTGAGCTGACATGAAGCAGAACTCAGGTGATAATGTGAGTGATGAGGAGCAGCTGTAAATACAGATAAAGCTTTGCTTTCTCGCGACTGCTCAATTCCCGCTATGTGGCCAAGTTCTCAACAGGTCACAGACCAGTACCAGAGGTTGGAGACCCCTGTTATACTCTACTTTACACCTAGGCTATATAATATAGTCTATTGCTCCTAGGTTACAAATCTGAACAGCATTACTGTTCAGAATACTGTAAGCAACTGTAACACCATGGTATTTGTGTTTCTAAACATATCTAAACATAAAAAAGGTATAGTACAAATATGATATAAAAGATAAAAAATGGAACACCTGTGTAGGGTGCTTATCATGAATAGAGTTTGCAAAACTGGAAGTTGCTGTTGGTGTCAGTGAGCAAGTGATGAGTAAATGTGAAGGCCTAGACATTACTGTACACTACTGTAGATTTTATAATCCCTGAACGCTGAGGTGACATCAAATTTATAAAAACAATTTTCCTTTCTTCAATTAAAAATTCACCTTAGCTTACTGTATTTTTTTATTTTGTAAACTTTTTATTTTTTAACTGTTTCACTCTTATAGTAACACTTAGCTTAAAACACAAACATATTGTACAGCTACACAGAAATATTTTATTTATATCCCTAATATATGCTTTTTTATTTTTATATCTATATTTTTTATTTTTTACTTTCTAAACTATTTTGTTAAAAATTGAGACACAAACACATATATTAGCCTAGACCTACAGAGGGTCAGGATCATCAATATTACTGTCTTCCACCTCCACATCTTGTCCCACTGGTAGATCTTCAGGGACAAAAACGTGTGGAGCTGTCATCTCCTATGATAACAATGCTTTCTTCTGGAATACTTCCTGAAGGGTCTGCCTGAGGCTGTTTTATAGTTAACTTAAAAAAAAAAATGTAAGTAGGAGTACAGTGTAAAATAAAGATAAAAACAATAGTAAATGCATAAACTAGTAAGTCATTTATTATCAAGTATTATATACCACACATAATTGTATGTGCTATACTTTTATAAGACTTGCACTGCAGTAGGTTTGTGTACACCAACATCACCACAACCAAGTGGGTAATACAGTGGGGACACTGCCACAGCTACAGTGTCACTAGATGATGCAAATTTTTAAGCTCCATTATAATCTTACGGAACCACCCTTGTATTTGCAGTCCGTCATTGCCTGAAATGCTGTCACGTGGCACATGACAGTACAAAGCCATCATTCCTGCAACGTTTATCAGATTCCAAGACAGATTTTCTAAAAGATGAGAAGGAAAACCAAGGATGCCCTCTAGAAAGGAAAAGATGAATCTCCTCTAACATGGAGTTAACCCAT
This sequence comes from Pan paniscus, assembly GCF_029289425.2. NCBI lineage: Eukaryota > Metazoa > Chordata > Mammalia > Primates > Hominidae > Pan > Pan paniscus. Next base: position 44,443,223 of record NC_073261.2, on the reverse strand, counting down.
GCTAAGGCAACTTAACCACACTGACTTTTTAAATTGGCCCGTACTCTAAATATAACTTCACTTTTTGCAAACACAAGAGTAATTTTTAAAGTATCAAGCAATTACTTTCCTTTTTTTTTTTTTTTTTTTTTTTGAGACGAAGTCTCACTCTATCGTGCAGGCTGGTGTGTAATGATGCAATTTTGACTCACTTCAACCTCCACCTCCCAGGTTCAAGCAATTCTCCTGGCTCAGCCTTCCGAGTAGCTGGGACTAGAGATGTGTGCCACCATGCCAGCTAATTTTTGTATTTTTAGTAGATACAGGGTTTCACCATGTTGTCCAGGCTGATCTTCAACTTCTGACCTCAAATGATCTGCTCGCCTCAGCTTCCCAAAGTTCAATTACTTTCTTAAAGCAAGCATTGACCTTTTCTCAAAAGGATTTATTAACCACTGCCCCCAACTCAAAAACAACAACAACAAAAACAAAAAACAAAAAAAACCACAAAAAACAACTTAGCCAGGCCTGGTCACTCATGCCTATAATCTTGGCAGTTTGTAAGATCAAGACAAGAGGGTTGCTTTGGAATTAGAGATAGCTCAGGAATTCAAAACCAGACTGGGCAACATAGTGAGACTTCCTCATTGCAGAAAAATTTTAAAAAATTATCTGGACATGGTGGGGCATGACTGTAGTCCCAGCTACTCTGGTGGTTGAAGATCGCTTGGGCCAGGGAGACTGAGGCTGCAACGAGCTATAATAGAACCACTGCTCTCCAGCTTGGGCAACAGAGTGAGTCATGTCTCAAAAAGTAAGAAAATAAACAAATAAAAATGTAAAAGAAAACTTAAACTATACTTTTGTTTTTTTAAAGAAAGTATGTAAGAGCTAATTCTTAAAGATGCCAACATTCCTACTCTCCTGAAAAATATATTCCCTCATACTATGAAAAAAAGTTGAATTTCTCTCCTAAATTGATTTCAAATAGGAAGAGGGCCCATAAAACTCAGAGTGAATTTTTTAAAAATCTGGTGTAAATAGAAGAAAGCATAGATATAAGCTTTCCCAATTCAATCTCCTTCACATATAAATAATACTCATGGGATAGAAAATAAACTGAGTTGTTTTCAGTAAGTAAACATATTAATTTATCCATTCTTTTTTTTTTAATTATACTTTAAGTTCTAGGGTAAACATGAACAACATGCAGTTTTGTTACATATGTATACATGTGCCATGTTGGTGTGCTGCACCCATTAACTCGTCATTTATATTAGGTATATCTCCTAATGCTATCCCTCCCCCCTCCCCCCACCTCACAACAGGCCCCGGTGTGTGATGTTCCCCTTCCTGTGTCCAAGTGTTCTCATTGAACAATTCCCACCTATAAGTGAGAACATGCAGTGTTTGGTTGTTTATCCTTGCGATAGTTTGCTGAGAATGATGGTTTCCAGCTTCATCCATGTCCCTACAAAGGACATGAACTCATCCTTTTTTATGGCTGCATAATATTCCATGGTATATATGTGCCACATTTTCTTAATCCAGTCTATCATTGCTGGACATTTGGGTTGGTTCCAAGTCTTTGCTATTGTGAATAGTGCTGCAATAAACACACATGTGCATGTGTGTTTATAGCAGCATGATTTATAATCCTTCGGGTATATACCCAGTAATGGGATGGCTGGGTCAAATGGTATTGCTAGTTCTAGATCCTTGAGGAATTGCCACACTGTCTTCCACAATGGTTGAACTAGTTTACAGTCCCACCAACAGTGTAAAAGTGTTCCTATTTCTCCACATCCTCTCCAGCACCTGTTTGTTTCCTGACTTTTTAATGATCGCCATTCTAACTACTGTGAGATGGTATCTCATTGTGGTTTTGATTTGCATTTCTCTGATGACCAGTGATGATGAGCATTTTTTCATGTGTCTTTTGGCTGCATAAATGTCTTCTTTTGAGAAGTGTCTGTTCATATTCTTCACACACTTTTTGATGGGGTTGTTTCTTTTTTTCATGTAAATTTGTTTGAGTTGTTTGTAGATTCTGGATATTAGCCCTTTGTCAGATGAGTAGATTGCAAAAATTTTTTCCCATTCTGTAGGTTGCCTGTTCACTCTGATGGTAGTTTCGTTTGCTGTGCAGAAGCTCTTTAGTTTAATTAGATCCCATTTGTCTATTTTGGCTTTTGTCGCCATTGCTTTTGTTGTTTTAGAAATGAAATCCTTGCCCATGCCTATGTCCTGAATGGTATTGCCTAGGTTTTCTTCTAGAGTTTTTAAGGTTTTAGGTCTAATATTTAAGTCTTTAATCCATCTTGAATTAATTTTTGTATAAGGTGTAAGGAAGGGATACAGTTTCAGCTTTCTACATATGGCCAGCCAGTTTTCCCAGCACCATTTACTAAACAGGGAATCCTTTCCTCATTTCTTGTTTTGGTCAGGTTTATCAAAGATCAGATGGTTGTAGATGTGTGGTATTATTTCTGAGGGCTCTTTTCTGTTCCATTGGTCTATATCTCTGCTTTGGTATCAGTACCATGCTGTTTTGGTTACCGTAGCCTTGTAGTATAGTTTGAAGTCAGGTAGCATGATGCCTCCAGCTTTGTTCTTTTGGCTTAGGATTGACTTGCCAATGCGGGCTCTTTTTTGGTTCCATATGAACTTTAAAGGAGTTTTTTCCAATTCTGTGAAGAAAGTTATTGGTAGCTTGATGGGGATGGCACTGAGTCTATAAATTACCCTGGGCATTATGGCCATTTTTGTGATATTGATTCTTCCTACCCATGACCATGGAATGTTCTTCCATTTGTTTGTGTCCTCTTTTATTTCACTGAGAAGTGGTTTGTAGTTCTCCTTGAAGAGGTCCTTCATATCCCTTGTAAGTTGGATTCCTAGGTATTTTATTCTCTTTGAAGCAATTGTGAATGGGAGTTCACTCATGATTTGGCTCTCTGTTTGTCTGTTATTGGTGTATAAGAATGCTTGTGATTTTTGCACATTGATTTTGTATCCTGAGATTTTGCTGAAGTTGCTTATCAGCTTAAAGAGATTTTGTGCTGAGGCGATGGGGTTTTCTAGAAATACAATCATGTCATCTGCAAACAGGGACAATTTGACTTCCTCTTTTCCTAATCGAATACCCTTTATTTCTTTCTCCTGCCTGATTGCCCTGGCCAGAACTTCCAACACTATGTTGAATAGGAGTGATGAGAGAGGGTATCCCTGTCTTGTGCCAGTTTTCAAAGGGAATGCTTCCAGTTTTTGCCCATTCAGTATGATATTGGCTGTGGGTTTGTCATAAATAGCTCTTATTTTTTTGAGATTTGTCCCATCAATACCCAGTTCATTGAGAGTTTTTAGCCTGAAGGGCTGTTGAATTTTGTTGAAGGACTTTTCTGCATCTATTGAGATAATCATGTGGTTTTTGTCTTTGGTTCTGTTTATATGCTGAATTACGTTTATTGATTTGTGTATGTTGAACCAGCCTTGCATCCCAGGGATGAAGCCCACTTGATCATGGTGGATAAGCTTTTTGATGTGCTGCTGGACTCAGTTTGCCAGTATTTTATTGAGGATTTTTGCATTGATGTTCATCAGGGATATTGGTCTAAAATTCTGTTTTTTTGTTGTATTTCTTCCAGGCTTTGGTATCAGGATGATGTTGGCCTCATAAAATGAGTTAGGGAGGATTCCCTATTTTTCTATTGATTGGAATAGTTTCAGAAGGAATGGTACCAGCTCCTCCTTGTACATCGGGTAGAATTCGGCTGTGAATCCGTCTGGTCCTGGACTTTTTTTCGTTGGTAGGCTATTAATTATTTCCTCAATTTCAGAGCCTGTTATTGGTCTATTCAGGGATTCAACTTCTTCCTAGTTTAGCCTTGGGAGGGTGTATGTGTCCAGGAATTTATCTATTTCTTCTAGATTTTCTAGTTTATTTGCGTAAAGGTGTTTATATTATTCTCTGATGGTAGTTTGTATTTCTGAGGGATTGGTGGTGATATCCCCTTTATCATTTTTTATTGTGTCTATTTGATTCTTCTCTCTTTTCTTATTAGTCTTGCTAGCGGTCTATCAATTTTGTTGATCTTTTCAACAAACCAGCTCCTGGATTCATTGATTTTCTGAAGGGGTTTTCTCTATCTCCTTCAGTTCTGCTCTGATCTTAGTTATTTCTTGCCTTCTGCTAGCTTTTGAATTTGTTTGCTCTTGCTTCTCTAGTTCTTTAAATTGTGATGTTAGGGTGTCAATTTTAAATCTTTCCTGCTTTCTCTTGTGGGCCTTTAGTGCTATAAATTTCCCTCTACACACGGCTTTAAATGTGTCCCAGAGATTCTGGTATGTTGTGTCTTTGTTCTCATTGGTTTCAAAGAACACCTTTATTTCTGCCTTCATTTCATTATGTACCCAGTTCATTCAGGAGCAGGTTGTTCAGTTTCCATGTAGTTGAGGGGTTTTGAGTGAGTTTCTTAATCCTGAGTTCTAGTTTGATTGCACTGTGGTCTGAGAGACAGTTTGTTATAATTTCTGTTCTTTTACATTTGCTGAGGCGTGCTTTACTTCCAACTATGTGGTCAATTTTGGAATAAGTGTGATGTGGTGCTGAGAAGAATATATATTCTGTTGATTTGGGGTCAAGAGTTCTGTAGATGTCTATTAGGTCCAGGTCCACTTGGTGCAGAGCTGAGTTCAATTCCTTGTTAACTTTATGTCTCATTGATCTGTCTAATGTTGACAGTAGGGTGTTAAAGTCTCCCATTATTATTGTGTGGGAGTCTAAGTCTCTTTGTAGGTTTCTAAGGACTTGCTTTATGAATCTGGGTGCTCCTGTATTGGGTGCATATATATTTAGGATAGTTAGCTCTTCTTGTTAAATTGATCCCTTTACCATTATGTAATGGCCTTGTCTCTTTTGATCTTTGTTGGTTTAAAGTCTGTTTTATCAGAGACTAGGATTGCAACCCCTGCCTTTTTTTGTTTTCCATTTGCTTGGTAGATCTTCCTCCATCCCTTTATGTTGAGCCTATGTGTGTCTCTGCACCTGAGGTGGGTCTCCTGAATATAGCACACTGATGGGTCTTGACTCTTTATCCAATTTGCCACTCTGTGTCTCTTAATTGGAGCATTTAGCCCATTTACATTTAAAGTTAATATTGTTATGTGTGAATTTGATCCTGTCATTATGATGTTAGCTGGTTATTTTGCTCGTTAGTTGATGCAGTTTCTTCCTAGCATCGACAGTCTTTATAAAAATTTGGCATGTTTTGGCAGTGGCTGGTACCAGTTGTTCCTTTCCATGTTTAGTGCTTCCTTCAGGAGCTCTTTTAGGGCAGGCCTGGTGGTGACAAAATCTCTCAGCATTTGCTTGTCTGTAAAGGATTTTATTTCTCCTTCACTTATGAAACTTAGTTTGGCTGGATATGAAGATCTGGGTTGAAAATTCTTTTCTTTAAGAATGTTGAATATTGGCCCCTGCTCTCTTCTGGCTTGTAGAGTTTCTGCCGAGAAATCTGCTGTTAGTCTGATGGGCTTCCCCTTGTGGGTAACCCGACCTTTTTCTCTGGCTGCCCTTAACATTTTTTCTTTCATTTCAACTTTGGTGAATCTGACAATTATGTGTCTTGGAGTTGCTCTTCTCTAGGAGTATCTTTGTGGCGTTCTCTGTATTTCCTGAATTTGAATGTTGGCCTGCCTTGCTCGGTTGAGGAAGTTCTCCTGTATAACATCCTGTAGAGTGTTTTCCAACTTGGTTCCATTCTCCCCGTCACTTTCGGTATACCAATCAGATGTAGATTTGGTCTTTTCACATAGTCCCATATTTCCTGGACGCTTTGTTCATTTCTTTTTACTCTTTTTTTCTCTAAACTTCTCTTCTCGCTTCATTTCATTCATTTGATCTTCAATCACTGATACCCTTTCTTCCAGTTGATTGGATCGGCTATTGAAGCTTTTTAAGGTCAATATTGAAGCTATTGAAGGTCATTTAAGGACTTCTCTACACTGGTTATTCCAGTTAGCCATTCGTGTACTCTATCCATTCTTTTTAAAAAGACTGAATTTCATTTGCAGCTGGAAACAGAGAGGTGGGGTCCAGTTCATAGAACAGGATCTGTCAATATAGACTGGTGGATACAGAACCTGTAAAAAACCTGGGGAACTATGGTGTATTAGTCTGTTCTCACACTGCAATAAGATACTACCAGATAGTGGGTTATTTATTTAAAAAAGAGGTTTAATTAATTCACAGTTTGGCATAGCTGGGGAAGCCTCAGGAAACTTACAATTATGATGGAAGGTGAAGGGGAAGTAGGCATCTTCTTTACAAGGCAACAGGAGAGAGAGTGTATGTAAAGAAGGAACTGTCAATGATTTATAAAACCATCAGATCTCATGAGAACTCACTATCATGAGAACAGAATGGGGGAAACAGCACTGGGGAACCTGCCTCCCTTTGGGTGTCTCCCTCAACATGTGGGGATAGTGGGGATTACAACTCAAAATAAGATTTGGGTGGGGACACAGAGCCAAACCATATCATTCAATTCCTGGCCACTCCAAAATCTCACATCCTTTGTATGTTTCAAAACCATCCATGCCTTCCCAACAGTTCCCTTAAGTCTTAACTCATTCCAGCATTAACCCAAAAGTCCAAGTCCAAAGTTTCATCTGAGACAAGGCAGCCTCTTCCATCTACGAGCCTGTAAAATCAAAAACAAGTTAGGTACTTCTAAGATACAATGAGGTTACAGAATTGGATAAATGCTCCCATTTCAAATGGGATAAATTGGCCAAAACGAAGGGGCTACAGGCCTCATGCAAGTCCAAAAGCCAACAGGGCAGTGATTAAATCTTTAAGCTCTAAAATGATCTCCTCTGACTCCATTTATCACATCCAGGGCACACTGATGCAAGGGGTAGGCTCCCATGGCCTTGGGCAGCTCCTTCATATGCTGGCATTGATTGTCTTTAGCTTTTCCAGACATACGGTGCAAGCTGTCGGTGGATCTATCATTCTGGTGTCTGGAAGATGGTGGCCCACTTCTCATAGACTCCCTATTAGGCAGTGCCCCAGTGGGGACTCTATGTGGGGGCTCCAACCCCACATTTCCCTTCTAAACTGCCCTAGCAGAGGTTCTCCATGAGTGTTCCACCCCTGCAGCAGACTTCTGCCTGGACATCCAGGCATTTCACACATCCTCTGAAATCTAGGCAGAGGTTCCCAAACCTCAGTTCTTGACTTCTGTGCACCCATAGGCCCAACACCACGTGGAAGCTGCCAAAGCTTGGAGCTTGCAACCTCTGAAGCAACAGCCCTAGCTGTATCTTGGCCCCTTTTAGCCATGGCTGGAGCTGAAGCAGCTAGGATGCAGGGCACCATGTCCCAAGGCTGCACAGAGCAGCAGGTGACCCCGGGCCCAGTAAACCATTTTTTTCCTTTTAGGCTTCTGTGTCTGTGATGAGAGGGGCTAGTGTGAAGATCTCTAACATCCCTTGGAGACACTTTCCCCATTGTCTTCGTGATCTGGCAATTAACATTCAGTTCCTTGTTACTTAAGCAAATTTCTGCAGCTGGCTTGAATTCCTTCCCAGGAAATGGGTTTTTCTTTTCTACCACAGGCTCAGGCTGCAAATTTTCCAAACCTCCTAGGCTCCGCTTCCGTTTTAGTCATAAGTCCAATTTCAAATCATCTCTTTCAAGTTAGAAGTTCCACAGATCTCCAGGGCAGGGACAAAATGCCATCATTCTATTTGCTAAAGCATAGCAAAAGTGACCTTTGCTCCAGTTCCCAATAAGTTCCTCATCTCCATCTGAGATCACCTCAGCCTGAACTTCATGGTTCATATCAGTATCAGCATTTTGGTCAAAACCATTCAACAAGTCTCTAGGGAGTCCCAAACTTTCCTACATTTTCCTGTCTTCTTCTGAGCCCTCCAAACTGTTCCAACCTCTGCCTCTTACCTAGTTCCAAAGTCGCTTTCACATTTTCAGGTTACCTTTATAGTAGTACCCTACTCCTGGTACCAATTTACTATTTAAGTCCATTCTTACACTGCTATAAAGATACTACCAGAAATTAAGTAATGTATAGAGAAAGAGGTTTAATTAGCTCACAGTTCCACATGGATACACAAGCCTTAGGAAATTTACAACCATGGCAGAAGGTGAAGGGGAAGCAGGCATCTTCTTCACAAGGCTACATGAGAGAGAATGTGCCTGAAGAAAGAACTCTTAAACACTTACATAACAAGCAGATTTCATGAGAACTCACCCTCTATCATGAGAACAGCATGGGGAAACCACCCCTATGATCCAGTCACCTCCCACTAGGTCTTTCCCTTGACACACGGGGATTATAAGAATTGTTATTTGAAATGAGATTTGGGTGGGGATACAGAGCCAAACCACATCATATTGGAAAAATAAGTAGACATGAAGTTGCTTACAGGAAGACAGAGCAAGCTGTGAGTTTGCAAAGCCTAAAAATAGACTTTCCAGGGGGGTTGGGACAGTCATTGGAAAACAAATCTAGCTTCAAACGTAAGGGGTCACACCATAAGACTGACAGATCAGGTCACGGAATACTGGATAATCACTCACACTGTTACCAAATGCCAATGCATTCAACTGAGTTCTTAAACAATTCTAACCCCAGGTCCCAAACCTGAGCAGTGCTGAGTTGCAGGAAAAGAGGCTGTGAGCACTGGGGGCTAAGTAGAACCTGACAATGAGTGTTGAAGTCCTTGACCTTTACCATAGTCTCACCTAGAGGGGACACTTTCTCTGTATAAGCTTAATGATGAAACACAAATCTTCTCTACATCAAATATATTTTCTAATCTGATTAAATTGTGGGAAAAGTCAGTGCATTTACTTTGCAGTCTTTGTTCCCAGTTGTAGTTTCTAGAAACAGAAGAATAAAAGCATTTTCTCCTACTAAAAGTTAAGAAAAAATAAAGTATGCATTCATAGTCACACATGACTATCAAAATAGAGACTCCTTTATCTATATTTTTCTAATACCACTTGGGAACTTATCAGAGATGAAAGGTCTCTCAGTATTTTATTTTTACTTAGAATAAAGAAGTTTTTATCCATTCAGAAAAAAAACTTTTAATGCTTAAGTAATTCATGACTAAATATTAATTATATTAATTTTGCTACTAACAGGTCAGAGGTTGAGCTCTATAGAAAACATTCTCTCCATAATAAGAGGTTTTGATTTTTTAAGAAACCTCCCTACATTCTGTACTTTAGGGCAATAATCTCTCAGAACGTGTATTTACTATTTATTATTCTATTATTTCTCAGATTATTGCTGGACAATTTATAAGTGAGCCCTCCTGATACTATTTTTTAATGAAGATGCCACATACGCAAATCCTATTTTATAATGTGGATAAAAGAAGAAGTGGTAAACTGTATTATAAAATGAGTCTTCACTTTACAAAAAGCTTTATCTAAGATTCTTCATGCAATGATTTTCTACATGGTCATTTTTTGTTTGCACTCAGATAAATAAACAGCTGCAGTCAAGGGCTGAGAGGCATAGATAATTACATGCAGGATATACGTTATATAATCCATCCAAAATGAAGATAAGGCAATCTGAAATGAGAGGTTTTTGTCTCCCGAGACAATAATTTGTACAGGAAAATAAACATTTTTTGGTTGTTTCCTGGAATATATCTAATTGTGAAAATAAAACACACTTGCCAATGATATGAATATCATTTCACAGTATGACAACAAATGCTCCATCTAAACTACTTAGGGAATCCCTAACGGATCCCCTGCCCCACCCCCCACCCCGCTGACCCTTGTCCATTATATCCCTTAGTTGAAATAAAGCAGGAAGTCCTTACTATTCACAAAAAGTTTTCATTTTGATTGTCAGAAACTCAAGATTATGCTTGAGTTTACTCTCCCTATTAGAATGTGAGCCTTATATGGTTAAGGACTTTTTTTTTACCCAGGTTGTTCCCTACTATATCACTGAGAACAATCCCTGGTTATACATTACATGTTATGTGAGGTAGAATAAGTGAGCTATCATAAAACTGGCTTAAATGATGTCAGTGTGCATTATGGATTCAGTGTCCCAAACAAGGACATAAAAGTTCTTGCCAATCCTTTGGTGTCTTGGCTCAACTCTGCTGGATCTTGCCATTTGTACCTATTTATTTACTTCTCTTTTGATGATGGCACATTGCCCCACAGGGAAGGGAAGATGGCCACTGACAACCCAAGCCTTTTCTCTTTCATTTATAACCTAGTGAATGTTTATAAAATATATTGGGAAAACTCCAATGGAGCCCTTTGAATTTCACACCAACACATATTGCAAAGAAGCAGATAAGGTCATATGAGGGGCAGTGCCACCAGTAAGAACCACATAACATTGAAAACAGAAACTCCCCAAGGAAAAGAAGAGGTTGGGAAGAGAAAAACAAAATAAGCTCACTAATTCCTTGTTGCTAGTTAGTATGCCAGTCAAAGTTAAATCAAAGCAAGACATATCCCCTTGTCTTAAGAAAACACTTTGCATTCATATATCTAGAGGTCAGACATGGTGGCATTTTGGGAGGCAGAGACAGGAAGACTCCTTGAGGCCAGGAGTTCAAGGCTAGTCCAGAGAACACAGCGAGATCCAATCTGTACAAAAAATACAAAAACTACAAAAAAAAAAAAAAAATAGCCAGGAGTGTTGTAATAAGACACCCAAATGAGAAATATATTGCCTTCAAAATCCAAAGAAGCCTACTCAGTATTGGGCCTGTTTGTTTCTTTCATCTTCTTCTCTTCCCTTCTCTCTCTCTTCTCCTCATCCTCTTCTTTCTTCCTTCTTCCTTCTTCGTTTTCTTCCTCTTCCTCCTTCTCCTTTTCCTCCTTCTCTTTTTTTGGTTGTCACAGGGACCAGATTCAACAACTTATGAATCACCTTAGAAGGAATATCTCAATCTGACCCACACCACTGTACCTCTAGAAATTTCACTGAAGGCCGGGAGCGATGGCTCATGCCTGTAATCCTAGTACTTTGGGAGGCCGAGGCAGGCAGATCACAAGGTCAGGAGATCGAGACCATCCTGGCTAACACAGTGAAACCCCGTCTCTACTAAAAATACAAAAAATTAGCCAGGCGTGGTGGCAGGCACTTGTAGTCCCAGCTACTCAGGAGGCTGAGGCAGGAGAATGGTTTTAACCTGGGAGGCAGAGCTTGCAGTGACCAAGATCATGCCACCGCACTCCAGCCTGGGCGACGGAGCGAGACTCTGTCTCAAAAAAAAAAGAGGAAATTTCACTGAAGTAGAAAGCACTCCGTGATATGTAAATATCATACCAAGAAGTATACAGTAGTTCTCACTTCTTGCTTACTAAGTCCAGTCACTATAATGTCGTTCATGTAAAGAACTAGTGTGATATCTTACAGGGAAAAAAGACAATTCAGATTCATGCAAATTAAACAATGACAAAGGGCTAAAGAGTTGATATACTCCTGAGGTAGGAGAGTGAAGGTATATTGCTGGCCTTATCAGCAGAAGGTAAACTACTTCTGGTGGTGCTTATTGACAAGAATAGAAGAAAAGGCATTTGTCAGAACAATAGCTTCATACCATAGAATTTGTTAATTTTCTCAGTCAATAAAACTACATCTGGAACAATGCCTGTAACTGGAGTCACTGCTTGACTAAGATTATGAAAATCCAAGGACTAGCTTGCAGCTTCTACTCACATGAAAAGTAATGTGTAGAAACTCATATCATAAACTTTTGCTCCAAGAACTACTACAGGAACATACCAGGAAAGCCAAGAGAATCTGCAGACCCCTTGAAGGAACTGATTGCTGCTTTAGGCACCCAGAGACACTGAAAAGCTGTGAGTCTGCTTGCTTTCTCAGTAGGGAGGCTTGTGGTCTGAGGCAATTCCGCAGCCCTGGGCACTGGCTGCCTGGAAATAGACTCAGTACCATTGGGAGGGTGCAGCGGGAGTGAGACCAGCCTTTAGGACTGCCGGATGTGTGGAAGTGGGGTGAAACCTGTGACTGCTGGCTTTCCCCCACTTCCCTGATGACTTGTATGACTCATTAAAGGCAGCCATAATCCCCCTGGGAACAGAACTCCATTGGCCTGGGAACCACACCCCCAACCCCCACTAGCAGCCACAGCAAGCCCTGGCCAAAAATAGTCTGAGCTCAGACACACCTATCCTTGCACCTACCTGGTGATCTTTCTCTACCTGCCCTGGTAGCTGAAGAAAACGGTCACAATCTCATGGGACCTCTATGGTTCTGGCCACCACCTGAGAATCCTGAGTACTTAACCAGGTGTCCCTAGGGCAAGTGTGCACCCTCCCTATAGGACCACAGCTGATGCTCTCTCGAAAGCACCACCTCCTGGCTGAAGGCCAACTAACACAAACCCAGTGCACTAAACAAAAATACAACCAGGGACCCCCACAAGCCACATCACTCCCCTGACACCTTGACTGGAGCAGGTGCTATTATCCATGGAGGAAAGACATGAAGATGAATCAAATCACAGGATTCTTTGGAGACACTCCCCAGTACCAGCCTGGAGCCTGGTAGCCCCGCTGGGTGGCTAGACCCAGAAGAGCAAAAACGATCACTGCAGTTTGGCTCTCAGGAAGCCCCATTCCTAGGGGAAAGGGGAGAACACCACATCAAAGAAACACCTTGTGGGACAAAGGAATCTGAATAGCAGATTTGAGTATAAGATCTTCCCTTTGACAGAGTGTACCAAAATAAAAAAGGAACCAGAAAAGCAATTTTAGTAATATGATAAAACAAAGACCTTTAACACCCTCGGAAGATCATACCAGCTCACAGCAATGAATCCAAATCAAGACAAAATCTCTGAATTGCTAGAAAAAGAATTCAGAAGGTCAATGATGAAGCTAATCAAGGAGGTACCAGAGAAAGGTGAAGTTCAACTTTAATAAAAAAACATGTACAGAATATGAAAGAAAAAATCTCCAGTGAAATAGGTAGCATAAATTTAAAAAAAATCATGACTTCTGGAAATGAAGGACACACTTAGAGAAATGCAAAATGCACTGGAAAGTCTCAGCAATAGAATCAAACAAGCAGAAGAAAGAACTTCAGAGCTTGAAGACAAGGCTTTTGAATTAATCCAATCCATCAAAGACAAAGGAAAAAATAACGAAAATGAACAACGGCTCCAAGAACTTTGGGACTATGTTAAATGTCCAAACCTACCAATAATTGATGTTCCTGGGGAAGATGAGAAATCTAAAAGTTTGGAAAACATATTTGAGGGAATAATTGAGTTAAACTTCCCTGACCTAGCCAGAGATCTAAACATCCAAATTCAAGAGGCTCAAAGAGCACCTGGGAAATTCATTGCAAAAATATCATGGCCTAGGCACATAGTCATCAAGTTATCTAAAGTCAAGATGAAGGAAGGAATCGTAAGAGCTGTGAGGCAAAAGCATCAGGTAACCTATAAAGGAAAACCTATCAGATTAACAGCAGTTTTCTCAGCAGAAACTCCACAAGCTAGAAGGGATTGGGATCCTATTTTTAGCCTCTCTAAACAAGACAATTACCAGCCAAGAAATTTGTATACAGCAAAACTAAGCTGCATAAAGAAAGGAAAGATATGGTCTTTTCCAGACAAACAAATGCTCAAAGAATTTGCCACGACCAAGCCAAAACTATAAGAACTGATAAAAGGAGCTCTAAATCTCAAAACAAATCCTCAAAATACACCAAAGTAGAATGTCCTTAAGCATAAATCTCACAGGACCTATATAACAATAACACAATGAAAAAAACAAGGTATTCAGGCAACAGATAGCACAATAAATGCAATAGAAACTCACCTCTCAATACTAACATTGAATGTAAATGGTCTAAATGCTCCATTTAAAAGATACAGAATGGCAGAATGGATAAGAATTCACGAGTCAAGTTTCTGCTGTCTTCAGGACACTCACCTAACACATAAGGACTCACGTAAACTTAAGACAAAGGGGTGGAAAAGGACATTGCATGCAAATGGACACCAAAAGGGAATAGGAGAAGCTATTCTTATATCAGACAAAACAATCTTTAAATCAACAGGAGTTTAAAGGACAAGGAGGTACATTATATAATGATAAAAGGCCTTGTCCAACAGGAAATATCACAATCCTAAATATATATGCACCTAACACTGAAGCTCCCAAATTTACAAAACACTTACTCCTAGACTTAAGAAATGAGATAGAAGGCAACACAATAATAGTGGGGGATTTTATTACTCCACTGACAGCACTAGACAAATCATTAAGACAGGAAGTTACCAAAGAAACAATGGAATTAAACTATACCCTAAAACAAAGGTACTTAACAGATATTTACAGAACATTCTACCCAATAATTGCAGAATATACATTTTAGTCATCAATACATGGAACATTCTCCAAGATAGACCATATGATAGACCACAAAACAAATCTCAACAAATTTCAGAAAATTGAAATTATAGCAAGTACTCTCTCAGACCACAGTGGCATAAAGTTGGAAATCAACTCCAAAAGGAACCCTCAAAACCATGCAAATACATGGGAATTAAATAACCTGCTCCTGAATGATCACTGGGCTAACAACGAAATCAAGATGAAAATTTAAAAACTCTTTGAACTCAACAATAATAGTGACACAACCTATCAAAACATCTGGGACACAGCAAAAGCAGTGCCAAGAAGAAAGTTCATAGCATTAAATGCCTACATCAAAAAGTCTGAAAGAGCACACATAGACAATCTAAGGTTATATCTCATAAAACTAGAGAAACAAGAACATTCCAAACCCAAATCCAGCAGAAGAAAAGAAATAACAAGATTAAGAGGAACTAAATAAAGTTGAAAGAAACAAACAACAACAAAAACAAAACAAAAGATAAATGAAACAAAAAGCTGGTTCTTTGAAAAGATACATAAAATTGATAGACCATCATCAAGATTAACCAAGAAAAGGAGAGAACATCCAAATAAGCTCAATTAGAAACAAAATGGGAGGGCCAAGCATTGTGGTGCATGCCTGTAATCCCAGCACTTTGAGAGGCCATGGTGGTCAGATCACCTGAGGTGAGGAGTTTGAGATGAGCCTGCCCAACATGGTGAAACCTCATCTCTACTAAAAATACAAAAAGTTAGCCAGGCATGGTGGTGTGCACCTGTAATTCCAGCTACTGCAGGGGGTGCTGAGGCAGGAGAATAACTTGAACCCAGGAGGCAGAGTTTGCATTGAGCTGAGATCATGCCACTGCACTCCATCCTGGGCGACAGAGTGAGATTTTGTCTCAAAAAAGAAAAAAGAAACAAAATGGGAAATATTACAACCGGCACTACAGAAATACTAAAGATCATTCAAAGCTGCTATGAACACCTTTATGCACATAAACTAGAAAAGCTAGAGGATATGGATAGATTCCTGGAAATATACAACCCTACTAGCTTAAAACAGGAAGAATTAGAAACCCTGACCAGACCAATAACAAGCAGCAAGATTGAAATGGTAATAACAAAATTGCCAGCAACAACAACAACAACAACAACAAAAAGTCCAGAGCCAGACAGATACAGCTGAATTCTACCAGACATTCAATGAAGAATTGGTACCAATCCTGTTGACACTATTCCACAAGAGACAGAAAGTGAGAATCCTCCCTAAATCATTCTACAAAGTCATTATCACCCTAATACCAAAACCAAGGAAGGACATACCCAAAAAAGAAAACTACAGACCAATATCCTTGATGAACATGGATAAAAAAAATCCTCAACAAAATACTAGTTAACTGAATCCAACAGCATATCAAAAAGATAATCCACCATGATCAAGTGGGTTTCATACCAGGGATGCAAGGATGGTTTAACACACATAAATCAATAAATGCAATACACCATATAAACAGAATTAAAAACAAAAATTGCATGATCATCTCAATAGCTACAGAAAAAGCACTTGACAAAATTCAGCAACTCTTTATGATTAAAACCCTCAACAAAATCAGCATAGAAGGGATATGCCTTAATTTAATAAAAGCCATCTATGAGAAACCCATAGCTAGTATAATACTGAATGGGGAAAATTTGAAAGCACTTCCACTGAAAACTAGAACAAGACAAGGATGGCCACTCTCACCAATTCTATTTGACATAATTCAACTCACCTATTTGGCCTCTAAAGAAAACAGATCTTGAAGAATGAAAGTATATTTTCATAATATTTTTAGAAAACTCTTTTTTATTTCAATAGGTTTTTAGGAAGCAGGTGGTGTTTGGTAACATGAACTCACTGAATTGGTAAGTTGAACGGAGATGTGATGGGAATCACCATTTTGCATCTTTCAAACACTTGATAGTGGTATTAATTTCTGCAATCCCTCCAGAAATATGTGCATGTGCGTGTGTGTGTGTGTCTATTTTCCTGGGTAAATGCAATTCTAGTTTCTGCCACTGGCCTTTTCCACTGTAACAGATGTTATTCTACAGGTCAGGGAACCAATTTGAGGATTCTGCCAGCTGCTGAATATGTCTATTCCAATTATTCATTCTGAAACTAGAGAAATAACCACAGAATTGATTTAGGAAATCACTGTGGGACTCACTGAGCCTACCAGGAGACAGACCTGAGCTAAAACGCCATTGATCAGTGATCGCCATAAGCCCCTCATCTAACTGGTGGGCCACCGTGACATTTTGGGTCTCCTGGAATTAGTGTCAGTTCAGAACCTCTGTCCCGTAGTTCCAAAAGAGCCTGATTATTTTCTTTTCCCCAACAGACAGTTACCGTGGTAAAAAAAAAAAAAAAAAAAGACATAAGTTCCATTGGGGAAGGCTAGAAGAAGGATCTCAGCTGAATAATTTAAGTCCTAAGCACACTTCTCAAAGGCCCCAAAACTGCCCAAATTGTTATTCCATACCTCTGTTCCCATTTTTACCACAGTCTCAGTTTGTTCCTTATGCTATAACAAAATATCACAGACTAGGTAACTAATAAATAATATAAATTTATTTCTCACATTTCTGGAGTTTGAGAAGACCAAGATCAAGGTGCCAGAAGATTCAGTGTCTGGTAAGGACAGTTCTCTGCTTCCAAGACAGGATTTTTTGCTATATCCTCACATAGTAGAAGGGCACGATAGATGAGCAGATCCATCACATCTCTTTTATAAGGTCAGTAATCTCATTTATGAAGGGAAAACCCTCAGCACTTAATCACCTCCACAAAACAGGGGCAATTAAGTTTCAACATATGACGTTTAGGGGACACATTCAGACCATAACCAAACAGGTCCCAGAGGTCCTTTGAGCCCTCCTTCAATCGCTAAGCACTAACAACCAACAATATAGCTTATTTAAATTATTTTCAATCCTACTTAATATCTTAACACTGTACAACTGAAAAAGTGCTTTGGCATTATTTATTTCAGTTGGTCAATAAAATATTTTTTAGAGGGATCTGACTAGATATTAGCATTAAGATGAGAAAAATGACCTGGGGCTCATGTCATTAATGTTATTTCATCCAAATAAATTTCAGAGACAATATCTGCTGAGGACACTAATGTCAGTATTCCTTTGGATTATAACTTCATTGTTCAACATTTCTAAATCAGATTACATGAAAAATTGTAAACTGTGATAATAAGAGTGTCACACTAAAATTAATTATATATACTCATTTCATGGAAAATAAAAACCTGAGGGATATGTTGAATTCATTTGTATAGAGCGAAACTGTAAAATTTCCTTGGATTTAGAAATTTGATTAAACAAATAAGTGAAATAATGGATGATTACAAAAGAAATTAATGGTTAATGCAAATCATGGTAATGACCTTACATAGACCCCAGGCAGAAAAATATATTTATTCTGTTCCTAATTGTGACATTGTTAAATTTTTATTGGTATCAATATGAAAAACATATGTGAACATGATGTGCTCTATTAGCAAATTCTTTTATTTGCATCTTTCATTTAAAAACATCATAAACAGATGGAATATGCTATTTTTATATCTTCTATATGTTCTAACAATGTAGACTAGAGATCTGATTCAGTACAACTTAATAGAAGAAACTCATTCTAAAAAATATAAAAGGAATTCACATATTTAATCAAATAAAAGATAACAACCTAGAGAATGACATTAGACTAGCAGTCCACAGAAATTACAGAATAAAAGAACTAGATGAAATTTCAAGATCATATAGTTCATCCTTTCATATTTTACAAATGAGGCAATAATCTCTTAAGAGCATGCAACTCGCTTAAGGTCATGGGATAACTACATGGAAAAGTGAAGATCCATTTAGTTCCACTTTTCTTTCAGTGAAAACATATAAACTTCCTCTGACAATTCTCCATTAAATTACACATTCTTGGTCCCATCATTGTAAACTTTACTTAAAATAACAAAATGGTCACCTCGTAACCAGCTTGCAGAAAGGCTGGTATATATGAACATAAATTTAAATATTAATAACAATAATCCAACAACAAAAAAAGACAGCTATGTTCTCTGAAAAAGCAACTGTTTGCAATAGATATAACTGAAATTCACAAAATGATGAACAAGATAGTAAATCAAGGAAATAAATATTGAATGTTCACCAAGTTATTGCATGAGAGGATATAAGAAATTAACATTATATGTCTAGCATTGTATGTGTAACATTTCAATCATTACCATAAAATTTTAGCTCCATTTAAACAATTAAATAATTAAGATTTATATATGCTATGCTAATTGCTCAAATTCAAACATCTAGTAAATAATAGAAGATTTAGGCATGGTTTTGTTAAAAGATAATATTGACTGGTTTTTTTTGTTTGTTTGTTTTGATATGGAGTTTTGCTCTTGTTGCCCAGGCTGGAGTGCAATGGTGAGATCTCAGCTCAACGCAACCTCTCCCTCATGGGTTCAAGCGATTCTCCTGCCTCAGCCTCCCGAGTAGCTGGGATTACAGGTGTGTGCCACCACGGCCAGCTAATTTTGTATTTTTAGTAGAGACAGGGTTTCTCCATGTATGGTGGTCAGGCTGGTCTCTAACTCCCGACCTCAGGTGATCTGCCCACCTCAGCCTCCCAAAGTGCTGAGGTTACAGGCGTGAGCCACCGCACCCGGCTGTTGATTTTTAATTGTTATGGTTCTTAAACCTTGGAAGTAAACTTAACTTGAATTAAGAAATAAGGTATATCAAGGCTGGGAGCAGTGGCTCACACCTGTAATTCCAGAACTTTGGGAGGCTGAGGTGGGTGGATCACTTGAGGTCAGGAGTTTGAGACCAACCTGGCCAACACGGTGAAACCACATCTCTACTAAAAATACAAAAATTAGCCAGGCTTGGTGGTGCCTGCCAGTAATCCCAGCTACTGGGGAGGCTGAGGTGGGAGGATCACATGAACCCAGGAGGCAGAGCTTGCAGTGAGCTGAGATCCTGCCAGTGTACTCCAGCCTGGGCGGAAGAACAAGACCCTGTCTCAAAAAAAAAAAAAAAAACAGAAAAGGAAACAGAAATAAGGTGTATTGGTATACATTTATGAAATCTGTGGGTTTTTGATAACTAATAAGCAATTATTAATGATATTTTAAAAACTTTATATCCTCATCCTTGACCCATTTAAGACTTTTAGCTTTTCTGTATTATTGTCGTGATTTTTATTATTTCAAAATTGACATCATACTAACAAAAACTTCAATTTTAAAAATTGTATATAACATTACTTCAATTATTCAATGAACATTTATTATTTTAGCTACTTAAGATTTTTCTTGCTTTTATATATTTTCCTTTTCTAGTTGGCTTTCACGTGTTTATTAGCAGATCTCTATTACCTTTATCCAAAAGGAGATTTCAATCCCCTTTATTAGAAAGGGTGCATTATTCTTCTAGAGAATGTCTGCTAGAAATTTGTATTTATATAGAGTTTTTTTAAATCAATGCACTTTTTACCTCTGTAGACAATCTCATCCATTTATACCTCCAAAATACAAATATTTCACAAATCTCTTATGGTAGATATTGGTAGTACTCATTAATATTTTCAATTATCTTGATATTCTAGGCAGATAAGATGATTATACGTGCTACTCTAAATTAGAACTGGCTATGTGTCTTACTTTGGCTCATGAAATGTTATTCACTTCCAGGTGGAAATGTTTAAAAGCCAGTGAAAAAGTTGTCTGTGTTCTCTTTCTATTCTTAAATACCTTTATTGAGATGATGGGGTTGTAAATTGGCTGACCTACTGTCAGCCAATATCCATGGCACTGATAAGCAGAGCCTTCCTGCCAAACTACATTGGACATGCTTCTAAGAGCAGGGAGTGGTTTGATACTGCACCATAAAATAACCTAACTTGAAGATATCTTTACAAAAGGCATATCTTCCCAGAACCTTTACTATTACATCCAAATTCAAACTAAACATTTTTAGCTAGATGATTCGGAGCCCTGTCAAGTTCTTCCTTCCTCTATTATTTACAACTGCCATCAACATGCTTTAGTATTTAATTGTAGGTCTTCGCTTTGGACTGATATCTATATTAATATAGCCTACACCAATCTAAATAGATCCAACTATGACAAAAAATACTGGTGTTATATTATGTGGTTGTTATACATTTTGGAGTAAAACCTTCAATGTGTTGATTATTACTACCCCTTATTTAGAATATACAGGCCACAACATGATAAACATATATGTATATAAATCAAGAACTAATAAATAATAGCATCATGCCACACTGAATCAGGCTCTAGTTTGGTTTTGTTTTTGAAATAATAGTCACAAGTTAAAGTCTCCATCAAGATAGCCTTTTTTTTCACTCCCCAAAGAAAGTCATTATCCTGGCTGGGCACGGTGGCTCACGCCTGTAATCCCAGCACTTTGGGAGGCTGAGGCGGGCAGATCACGAGGTCAAGAGATCAAGACCATCCTGGCCAACATGGTGAAACTCTGTCGCTACTAAAAATACAAAAATTAGCTGGGCGTGGTGGCACGCGCCTGTAGTCCCAGGTACTTGAGAGGCTGAGGCCGGAGAATTGCTTGAACCTGGGAGGCAGAGGTTGCAGTGAGCTGAGATTACGCCACTGCACTACAGCCTGGTGACAGAGCGAGACTCTGTCTCAAGAAAAAAAAAAAAAAAAGTCATTATCCTAAAGCCATTTACATTAATTTTATACATACTTTATCATTTTAATGGCAGTATGTAGTACATTGAAGTGATGTAATGACATGCATTTTTGCAACATATTTTTGACACAAAAAATATATTTCAGATTTATCCATGATAAGTAGGAAACTAGTTTACTTGTTTTAGCTCCAGTATAGTATTTTATCTTGTGAATAAACCATGATGCGTACATTAATTCCTTTCTTGTTAGATATTTAGATTAGCTTTGGTCTTCACATTTATTAATAATAGTGAAACAAATACCTTTGTACATTTCTACAAGTATAAATTTTTAATAGCTTCTCTCCAGAATAAATGTAAAAGTGGGATTGCTAAGTCATGGGGTAATCTTATCACCAATTTGTCCAGATTTTGCTAATTATTTTTTAGAAATGGCTGTGGCAATTTGCACTCTCAAAAGCAATTTATGAGAGCTCATATTTCTCATTTCTTCACCATGTTGATTAAAGTGATATATATGAATGGTATAAAAATCAATTTATATTTATTTTACATTTTCATCAAAGTGGCTTATATGAAATACTACTAAATTAATTTTCCTTTTATTACTTTCAGTGTCCAGCAATATTTTGGTTTTCATTTTTGTGAGTTGCCCTTCACTTCTTTTGCTTTTTACCTGTTAGAATGTCTTTTTATTTTTTGTATGTTAATTTCTTATTAATTATGTGCTTTGCAGGTGCTTTCTGAAAGTCAGTCACATAAATTTTTATATTGTCAAGGGATCTTTTTTATACAGGCATTTAAATTTTAGCATAATTATATGCTTTATGAGTTATGTTTTCTACATTTTACAAAATGTTCTGCCCACTCATTGTTATAAAAATTGTCTACTGTATGTATTCTAAAGGCTTTACATTTTATTATTTTTCACATTTGGATCTTGAATCTTTTTTTTAATTTAGTGTGAAGGGAAAAAAACACATTTTTTTTTAAATTTTCCCATATGAATAGCCACAAGATGTGGCTATTCTGGAACCATTTATTGACTAGCTCTATTAAACTACATATATTTCAAAATTTCCTTTAGATATATCCCATATTTTAGAAATTTTGTTCATAGCTAAGCTGATATCATACATTACCTAAAATTAGTTACTTCACTCTACACTTCTATAAACCTCATTTTAAACATGTATTAAATGAAGTAAAAGAATGTCCTACATAACTCTTATTAGAATATGTTGCTTTCTGTCTATCATTCATCCATACAGCCAATGAATTTAGAATAATTCTAACCATCCACCATGGCCTCTAACATATCTAGACTCCACCTAGTTATCAAGATCTCATTTTATGTAACTTTTCTTCATATTCACCATACCCCTAACAAATGGATCTTCCTCATTTATTGTTTGACCAAACCAATTTCTCTCCCTTCCTAGGGACACTGTGCAATTTATTTTGTCTGACTGGATAACCTTTCCCAGATTTTCAAATGATTTTTATTGAAATTCAGCTTTCAACTCACATGTAACAATTCTAATAGAGGCCTTTTTATCAACAAATAAAAGGTCACCTTTTTATCATATCAAATTATCTACTACATAACATTATTTGCTCATTCCATAGAACTTAAACTATATGAAAATGTGCAGGTTTTCTATTAGTTTATGTTTCTGTCTTCCAAATACTATATCATAATTTTTGTAAAATCTATGACTTTAATTTCTAAATTTCTCATTGTTCAATCCATAGCACATAGAAGCATATCTAGCATGTTGTGGCCACTCATTTGATATTTGCTCAATAAAGACTAAAGAAAGTAATAAAACTGTGCTTTTATTTACCAATTATTTTACACTGTATAATCTTCAAAATTATTCATCAAGTAACATTTACTTTTCTTACTTATTTTGCAAAAAATATCGACTATTTCATTTATATTATAAACTTTAGACAATGTGCACTAAAAATAACAAATCCAGTTGGAAAATGACCCCCCACAAAATAGAATTTTAATTAAATAAATGATAAGATTGAACAATTAAAATCAAATCCCTACATTTCCAACTGTGTTGAGTTTTCAAAATAGATAATAAGAATTAATCTTATTGTTAGTATAAAATATCATCTGCCCTAGTATGTTAATGTTAAATCCTGCTTAAGTGTCCTTTTTGCCTATTCTTTTTTTTTTTTTTTTTTTTTTGAGACGGAGTCTTGCTCCATCACCCAGGCTGGAATGCAGTGGCGCGATCTCAGCTCACTGCAACCTCCGCCTCCGGGGTTCAAGTGATTCGCCTGCCTCAGCCTCCCGAGTAGAGAAAGTGGGATTGCAGGCACCCCACCACACCCAGCTAATTTTTGTATTTTTAGTAGAGATGGGGTTTCACCCTGTTGGCAGGCTGGTCTCAAACTCCTGACCTTAGGTGATCCACCCACCTCGGCCTCCCAAAGGGCTGGGGTTACAGGTGGGAGCCACCACACCTGGCTTTTGCCCTATACTTTAAAGCTCTGTTTTTATAATCTTCTTTATCTAGATTATCAATACAAAGTTTAATAATCATGTTATATTAGATACATTTAAAGAACTTGGTCTAGATTTGTGGCTCTACCAGGGAAACAGAAAACATGACATGAAGATATTTTCTGATTTATGGCTTAAATGGTGTACTATGTAATCTAGCTGGGTATAGAAGAAAGTCTAGACAGAAAGTAGTTTATATATTGATGGATGGATGGATGGCTAGGTGATAAATAGATATGCAGATAGAGAGATAGATAGATATTAGATAGATGATGAAATGGGATAGTCAAGGAACTGTAGTCTTGATATAATAGAAAAAACAGATTGAGGTATCAGGATAAAAATGTAAGATACTATCTTGGAACTTAGAATTTTAACAATAAAACATTTTGCTCACCAAGATATAGGGTAGTACAACAAACATTAGAGGCCAAGTTAAAATGGAGATGAGTATCATGACTTTATAGATTAGTATTATGAGAATCCATGGATCTGAAAGGCAAAATGGTTGGAAATGTGAGTCATATGGCTGGTGAAATCACATAAGGTAATGACATAATTTGAGGTGCAGGGAAGAATCTATCCAGGTCCAAAAGTCTTCAAAGAATCCTGGATGATTCAGTAATCATTCTGACTCTACGAAAAATCGGTAACATTGAGTTCAAGAAGAGACGGTACCCTTTATTGAATGGCAACGACTTCAGTGTGGTAGATTTTTTTTCTGAGAGTGAAAGATTAACATACTAAACAATGAAGTTTGGAAAAACCAACACTACTCCCAGAAAAAGCTCAAAGGTACATGTAGAATAAAAAAAAAATAGAATTTTCTTGAGAATATTTTAGAGGCAGCAGTATCTTTGAAAGGAAAATAATTTTTGATTGAGGCAAGTAGGATAAAATATTTAGTGAATTACTTGAGAATACAAATGACAAGTTAGTTTTTATCCAAATTGTGTCATGAACTTTTAATTTATAAAATGGATTCTTTAGAAGAGTAAATAGCACTGTGAGTCACTGTTATTGATGTTATTCATTTCTTTCTTATTATAATTTATTATTTTACTGTATCATGAAAATTAAGAATTTTGGGGGCCAGGCACAGTGGCTCATGACTGTAATCCCAGCACTTTGGGAGGTCGAGATGGGTGGATCACGAGGTCAGGAGTTCAAGACCAGCCTGGCCAAGATGCTGAAACCCCATCTCTACTAAAAATACAAAAATTAACCGGGTGTGGTGGCATGTGCCTGTAATCCCAGCTACTCAGGAGGCTGAGGCAGGAGAATCACTTGAACCCGGGTGGCAGAAGTTGCGGTGAGCCGAGATTACGCCACTGCACTCTAGCCTGGGTGACAGAGCAAGACTCCATCTCAAAACAAAAAAAAAAAAAAAAAAAAAAAAAAATTTTGGGGAACATATTTGAAAAGTTTGTGGGAGATTGATTTGAAGGAAAATACAGACATAGTAGTTATCCTGTGTAGATTACAGACATAGTAGTTATCCTATATAGATGAGAATGTAGAAAGATTAGATGGAAGACCACAAACATCTACTCATTTATTTTACTGCAACTTAGTATGATAGCATTATGTAATATGGTAGAAATAACAGCTGGAAAAATTCCCTAATTAAGGTGCTGCAGCCTATATTATTTGTAATTTTGAAGGATTTATCCACCAACAGTAAGTATAGTTTACTGGAAACTCACTAAAAGTTACAAATTTTTCAGCAACAGGTAGATGGTGTTATCCAGGGCTTCCTGGAAACAATAGTCAAAATCTGCTTTGGACATCTTCACTTTTCTATTTTGATTGCCTCATCAGTTGAAACAACTTTGTCTCTTGGGGAATTCATTGTTTTATAATATGAAAAAAACTATTAATTACTTCTTGAGAATTGCCATGTACTCAATTTCAGATGGATAACAGCAAATAGCAAAGCCAGGTTTAGGTATAGATGCTATTTTTCTGGTATTTTTCCACTGAGTCAAACACAATGGAAATTATGAGGATATCATGTTACCCCCACTGTTTCTCAGTGTAAGAAAGACATTTCTAATGATTATTTTTTTCAAAATGGAATAGATTGTCTCAAGTAGTACCAAGTATGGAATATTTTATAGAAGTCATTGAAATTCTTGACTGGTGGGTAGACTTCTAAGTTTCCTACAAACTCTGATATTTCTGAAATATTTACTGCTATGATTTATATTCCTGATGCATAGCAGTACTTTGTAAATACTACTGTTTGGACCATTGGTTGGTTAAAAAAAAAAGAAGAAAACTCAGGAGCAGGAGACATAAATGATATGCCCACAGAGTTCTGCTCACTGAGAGGTCAACATAAATTAACCATGCTTGATTATCCCTCACGAGTAGGAAAAATACTACCATATAAGTTATGACCTTTTGGCTGAGAATTCCCAGATCTAAGAGCAGTTTCTTTCTGCCAACCTTATATCTTCTGAGCTTACAGATATAGAACTAGTAGAGAACTCAGGGTGGAAGTTTAATAATCACACAAGCCTCCCCTCAATCCTAGATCTTTGAGAAGAGATTCATCAATCCTGTTTGCTTGCTAGCTTGCTTTCTTCCTTTCTGTCTTTGTTCTTCCTGTGTTTCTTTCATAACAACTCATGAAAGCTTACTCATGGCAAGCAATGTTCTAGACATTGGATATACTGCAGTGAACAAAACTATGAGTCTCATTTTATGGGGGAGAGACAAAAAATATACATTAAATAACACAAATATGCATATATATGCTGGGAATAATCTATATTCTAGGGTTCATAAATATTGATCTGTGATTTGTGCCAGATTAAATTGGGAAAACATAACAGTTACAGACAAAATGGGCTTGTTTGATAGGTCATACATATCCAATGGGGATGTTTTTAGATGGAACACATTATGACACAATGCAGTTAAAACCAATTTGTCAAATAATTTAAGCAAAATAATTCACTTTACAAACAAACATCATAGGTCATCCTAAGTTACTTGAATTGTCTGCCTACAATGATCAGAGTAATTAAGTTTCAAATAAAGCAGATGATGAGTTTTGCTCTATTTTGACCCAGGTGACCAAAATAGGCTGTAAATTGGAAATAATTTTTAACTGTGATTCCAAATATTATTCCTACTCATCTATATGTAGTTCAAATAAATCACCTCTCACATATCGATGAGTAAAACAGTAATGCAAACTTAAAATTCGTATACACACTCAAGAGCTTCCTGGCAAAAAGTATTATAAGCAAACAAATGTTCCAGGTTTTAATCATTTTAGTCCATTGAATTGTAACATTGATTGTAGACATCATTTTAAAACCATGCAAAGTTATTCACTTAAGGATATCTTATAAAATTTGTAATATTTTTATAGTCCTAATGGAAAAGGTAACTAAAAATATATTCAAGGCTGGGAAGCTCTTATGCAGAATGTCTTTTTGGTACTTATACCATACTTCATGAGCGTTTGTGACATTAAGCAAGGCGTAGAAAAATTATTTATGCATTTTAATTTTTTCAGAGTTTGTTCTATGCAGTTTTCCAACTTATGTCACCTGGTGCTGCCTTAGAAAAAAAGAAGTACTATATGAACTACATTTGATTTTATTTGTTTCTACAAAAACAAAATAGCAATCACAGTGAGTGAAAGGAAATATTTTGCTTTTGAATGTGCACAAATAAAATATGGAATTTAAAACAGAAACCAAATTAACCAGTGGTATTATGCCTCAATAATGAAATCTATTTCATAGTAGACTATAGATATTATTAGGTAAGATTTTTATACCATGTGCCTAATACTGTCTTTGGAACATAAGGTATCCGATGTATGTTTATTGAAATAAATAAATTTTGATGGAGAAAAGTGGGTAGGCAAGGACTTATGTTAGCCATGGGATTCTTAGTGAAAAAGAAAGAGAGAGAGAGAGAGAGAAAGAAGCATTTGGTTCACCAAAAGACAATGCATGGAAAGACTGTGAACACTAAATCCTAGCTTTCCTAGATTTACAATTTTTCTCAAGGCCTGACTGGGTTTATTTACTGCAAAATAGAAATAGAAAAGAAACACTTTGGTGTATACTAGAGACAATGTAACCTTATTTTTAGTACATTCTCCTTATTGACTAGTGGTGGACTTGAACAAACATGTGGTTTTGTATGTATACATTTGTAAACCCACAAAAATATATATTTAGCAACTCACACTTGAACTTTTTTTTGCCACAGCAATACGATAGTTTGAAAGTTGAGTAAAACAAGGTTCCTTTCCAGCCTTCACAAACTCATTGTGTAGGAGCGGGAGACAAAACCAAGAGGTACCTGAAAGTTCACAAGTTTATATCTTGCTGGAAGATTAGACTGTATTTTGATAGCCTGTGGAAGCTTTGTGGAAATCATCATAGAATAATTAAAATGAGTCCCAATGCTTGAATGCTACCTTTATTTATATATTG
Organism: Pan paniscus; assembly: GCF_029289425.2. Lineage (NCBI taxonomy): Eukaryota > Metazoa > Chordata > Mammalia > Primates > Hominidae > Pan > Pan paniscus. The sequence goes on along the minus strand of NC_073261.2, from coordinate 44,415,078 downwards.
CTTTCCCAAAGTAACGACACTTCATATAAGAAAAAACAGAGAGAGTTTTATGATATACTTGTTTTTTGGAGGTTGCAGTGAGCCAAGATCATGCCACTGCACTGCAGCCTGGGCGACAGTGCGAGACTCTGTCTCCAAAAAAAAAATAAAAAATAAAAAATAAAAAAAATATATAGCAGTTGTTATTAGTGTTACAAGGAAGGGTAATGCAAATGAAACATCAAGGGCATATTCATCAAAAGTGTTTGTACATTGATGGAGAGATTTGAAGGAAAGGCCTGATAATATCAAAATCATGACTAGATGAAATCAAGCACAAAGTATGGGCAAAGCAGATATTATCCTTTTAACTACCTTTTATCACTTGAATCTCCTTTTCTTTGGCATTAGCAGAAAGCATATAAAATGAGTCTTTGGGCATATCTCTTGATATTTCTTCAAGAATTAATGATTAATTTTAGTTAAGCTATGTTAATATTTGTAGTTGGCTTGTTCTGACCCTTTTAGTGTCTGAATAATCAATTATAGTGCACATTAATTAGCCAATATATTTGAACAATATAATATTTTTTCTTTGCTCAACTTTACCTTGTTCACTTAAAGAAATTACTTCCATTTATAAAGTTTAATAAATACATTAAAACTCTCTCCATCTACTCACAACCTCTCCACACACGCACAAGCACACATGTATATATGTATCCCCTGCCCGACTTAATCCTAAACCCCAATTAGTTCCCAGAGATTCAGAGTAACTTCTTTGCTTGAGAAGGTAAGTCTATAAAAATATTTATTTAAACTAATTCAATTAAACATTATCTAAAAAGAACTCTGAAATCATAATCCATCATTTCATAATATAATAGATTTTACTGTCATAGCTTTTGTTATTTCATCTATGGAAGTTTTTGCTCATGGTCCCACTCCCAGTGATCCACGTGAATTAAGCAGAGGAATAGGTTTACGCATGACATTATAGAGGAAAATTCTGATGAATAATGAAGTCACCTTTATGGGAGCATGCCTTCAAAAATGAAGCTTGTGAATTCCCTGGTGGTGTAGTGGTTAGAAAACAAAACAAAACAAAACAACAATGACAACAAAAGTGAAGTTTGTGAGTAAGAAGATTAGAATGTGAACTGTTATAACTCAACTGTATTTTCTTTTTATTTAAACCTTGCCACTCATCAACCTCTTCTTTGTTTCCATTATTTTTTCAGATTGTAGACCATAATCTCCCACAGAAAGGGAGAGCTGAGGGCTGGGCAAAGATTTGCCATCCTTAAAATCAATTAGGCACGGTAGTGTGCCCATGCTCAGGGCACTGGAGGCCAATGTGAGCTGCAATATCTCAGGGATATAAAGGCAGCCAAGATCTCTCCGTGAGTTGTCCATCCAAAGATAGTGAGAAGACAGACATAGTTAAATGGTTAAGAGACATAATTGGGATACCAGATATGACAAAGTTTGAAGTTGGAGCAGACATGATTGTATATCTCTCCAGCATTCCTTTGGGGAGACAGTTCTTCCTTAGGCTATAATGCTCTGATGAGCCTGATTCTTCCTTCTCACTACAGGTGTAAGTAGATATGTGATCCAGGACAACCTCTGAGCATTTAATCCTCCTGGATACAGTGATTGGTGTAAGACGGGCATGTAATTCAAGAAAATCCAGAGTCCTATCCCTCTACATTTTCTGTTATCACTAGCAAGAAATATAACCTTTATTTTCTGGTATTGATATACTAGAAGGATATTAAACAAGGAGGAAATAGGCATGAAGTAGGAAGGAATTGATGCCAGCACAGAAAGAGAAATAGAGCTGTTACCCGGAGGTGCAGGAATCCTCAATTCTTAGCTTTATTTGGGGAAGGATTTCTGCCCTCCCACCCCCACCACAAGAGAGATAGTTTATTGAGCAGAGGGATTATTTAGAGACACAATACGCTCTGAAATATGAGGCAGAGTAGGCTGCTGAAAGGGAGTGAGCCAGCAGCAACCCGAGACTTCTGCGTTGGGTTTTTATGGTGTCAGATTTTTTCTTGAAGTTCCTGCCTCTATCTTAAGTCTCAGCATTTTCCTTTGTCTAGTTTTCCCACTTCTGCCTTAAGTCCTCAACTTCCCCCCGCCCCACCCCATCCCCCTCCTCTGCTGCCTAGTTCCAACCCCAGGTTTGTGGAACCCCCACTTAGTATTAGTTGGTGTGCATGGCGGCCCAGGAGTTGGATACAAATTTCACCTGCCTATCTGTCGGGAATTTCCTCTCTCCTTTGCCCTCTTCCCCTTATCAGCATGCACCTAGTGACATTCTGACATTTTAACTGCAGCATGAATGATTACTGAGTATCTTAAGGAGTGTTCCCTTCTACATAGGTATTTCTCCTCTCCTCTGCTCATATCTAACATGCATGTTTTGGGTGATCTCTGGGTGTGACATTTTCCAGACCTCCCATTTCTCAGGGAATCCCCTCTCCTGCTCATGTCTAGCTATCTGCCTATTCTAACAGAGCTAAGAAAGAGGTATAAAATCATTTAAGCCCACAGAATGCTGTCTGGAACCAAATCTACCTCCATTCTTTCAATCATGTATGCCATTTTATAAGCAATTTTAAACTAACTTCTGTCACGTGCACCAAGATGTATGCGTGCTTAAAAACAGGCAAATTCCAAATTCCATATTTTGGAAGAATTATGAGGACTCCTACCCCAGAAGTCTTCATGTTTTTTCATCTTCTGAGTACTCTCAACTAAATATAGCATTTGTATTTTAGAATTTAAATATATATACTTCATAAAATAATTTTGGAGATTTGGGTGCAAGAGAAGACCCGAGACTGCCTAAGTTAGAAGCTACTAGAATGCCAGCCCCTTGAATTACAATAGCAAACAGCTACAATGCAACAGAGGTGATAAGGTATTACAGTGTTTCCTTACTGAAGGGGGTAAAATTTGAAGATCAACTGCTGGAAAATAAAGAGATTTCAGGACCCTAGAAGGCATTTGCCACAAATGTAGTTTTATAGTCAGAGTAAAAGTAATATTTGAGATGGTAAAAATATTGTACCAATGCTAATCCTATCAAGGTGATAGCTGTGGTTCTGTATATGGAGGGCCTAAAGGAATCTTCATCCCTTTTCCAGCCACTTTAGAGTTTGCTCACCCTTTTTTCAGCGACACTAACAGTTCTCTTTGCTACTTTTCTAGCCATCTCCAACAGCTTCTCCATTGCTTTTTGATCCTTTACTCACCTACTGGTCCCAAACCAATACCACACACATTAGATTTTGTCATAAAAGCACCATGCCTCTGGGTATCAATTACCATATCATTCTTTGGTGCATAGCAAGCCCTCTCAAAATATAGAGGTTTGAAACAGCCATCATGTATCAGCTTACAGTATGTTGGGTTGGCAACTTGGCCTGGGATCAGCTGAATCATTTTGAACACTGGCGTCTTATAGGCTCACTCAAGGCTCTGAAGTCAGCTGGCAGGTGAGTTGGGGCTGGACAGTCTAGGATATTATGTGGATTGTATTTTCCAAACACAGCCACACCAATATTTTATGCCATAAGCTGTTCTTACCTTGTGATGTCAGTACTCCTACATTGAGGGTACATTTTTCCTCCTCTTGAATTTGGGTAGGTCTGTCCCAAATGCATGATTTTCAAGATTAGGTTAAGAAAAGGCTACACAGTTTCTTCCTGGCTTTTTTTCTTAGGAACTCTGTTTTTCAACCAACCAACCAACCAACCATGCTGAGAGGAAATCCATATGGGCTCACCCAGAGAAACACCACAGAGTCCTCCCTGAAGAGGAACTGGCACACCCACTCTAGAGTCAGCATCAACCACCAGAGATATGTGAATCTTCAGATTATTTTAGCCTGCAGCCTTTAAACTGTCCCAGCTGACAACAAATAAAGCAGAGTTGAGCTATTCCTGCCAAGCCTTACTCAAATATCATATTCTAGAGAAAAAAAAAAAGTTAGTGCTGTTTTAAGCCACTTAGTTTTGGGATGATTTATTATGCAGCATGAAATGACTAAAACAGATGGCCTCATTCATATGTATGGCAGTTTGCAGGCTGTTGGCTGGGAGGCTTTAATTCTATTCAAAATGGTTTCTTTGAGTGGAGGCTAACTCAGACTCATTCACATTTTGACTTCATACATCCAAGCACAGAGAAAAGAGGGCAAGCCTCAAATGTACAGCCACTCTTTAAGCCACAGCTTGTATCATACTTACTGATGTCCTTTTGACACAGCAGCCTACCTAGAATCTGTATCATAACAGAGTGCCTTGATTATGGGCTCTGAAAGGTCCAATATGCATTCCGAAGGCATATGACTTGTGGCACCAAATCAAATGTAACACACAGTTACTGCATATGCAGTTTTCAGTTTTCCTTCTGGGTAACTACCACAGATTTCCTGGTTTCCTGGGACCAAGGAGAATCTGTAAATTTGGAAATTTTTAGATGATGTAATTAGTGTTGATAGCTTAAGTATGATATAGAATAAAGATCAGAGATTTTTCCAGAGATAATCAGAGTGCAAGTTGCACTCTGAAGCAGGTCAAAGAGTCTTATGAAAAGCTCCAGACTGTTGGCATTTTCCCATGGCAAGCCTTATTGGGATTATATGCTATAGTAGAACATTATGAATGCTAGTCTAAGACTGGAGCTATGACATATTCTGACACTTCTCTTTCTAATATTGTCTCAACTGAAAGGCAGGAAAGCTGCCACCAACTTATATAACAAGACACATGAAAAACTTCTTCTGGAGGTCAAAAACTCAAGCGAGAATTAAGATGTTATTCCACAGTTCCCCCCACAGAGTAAGGAACTTCATATAGAGGTAGGCTTCTGTGAAGTAAAGAGCCTTTCAACTTTAATAAAGGCACAGTCACCAAACCTGGCTTACAGAAGCCTGGGCTGTTTTCATTAGAGTATTTCAAAAATGAGATTTTGAAATAGATATTTACAGCTCAGAAGTGAATCCGATTGACCTGAGGGTGAAAGCTAAGCCTCACAGAGATGAAATCAGAATGATATTCTATTTACCATGAGAGATCTGGTGAGATAGCCTTCTAGCAGAGGAGAATGGGGCAAGGATAATCGATTTGTGAAAAAGGCAGAGGAAATACAATCTCTGGAGTACAGGAGGAGCAGAGTTAGAAGATGATTGTGAAACACTGCAGTAGCATGTTCTGGGCATCTAGAGTATAAATGAAGGATATTAGACCGAGCCATATTAAATTACCACTTTTGTAGAATAAAAATGTTTAAATATTCTATTTGGTTCAACTTAATGATTAGGAAAAAGACAGCATTCATATATATTCTTTCCTCCATGTCTGTTATGTGAAAAGCAATTATCCCCAACATCTGTGGAGCTGCACTATTCTCTTAATTTTTCTGATTTATCCATATGGGTTGCTAGGCAGGTTCTTAGGTGTCTATCTATAATATACAGTCGCATCATGATAGTTCCTTAGCGAAGCCAAGTATGCATTACTCAATCAATGCAAAGAAATGCAAAGGAATTATGGAGCCTGAATAATTAAACAAAAAAACTTGACAGCTTCCAAATATTCTAGATATATTCCTACAATAGGAACAAGGTATACTGCAGAATATGGTAAGCAGGTCTTAGCATTACATTAATTGCTACTGCATGGCACTAAAAAAATTCATCATGACAGGTGTGGGAAGAAAAGATTTGGTGGGAATGAAAGACATAAATTCATAATAAGCAGCAGAAAAAGTTTTGATTAAAAATTCATCCCAGCGGGACATGGAGACTCATGCCTGTAATCCCAGCATTTTGCGAGGCTGAGGTGGGTGTATCACCGGAGGTCGGGAGTTCAAGACCAGCCTGACCAACATGGAGAAACCCTGTCTCTACTAAAAATACAAAATACAAAAAATTAGCTGGGCATGGTCGCTCATGCCTGTAATCCCAGCTACTCGGGAGGCTGAGGCAGGAGAATCACTTGAACCTGGGAGGCAGAGGATTGTGCCATTGCACTCCAGCCTGGGCAACAAGAGCGAAATTCCATCTCAAAAAAAAAAAAAAAATTCATCCCATCTCTGCATGAAACACATACATGCACATATACACATATACATATATATACCTATAGCACTGAGATATGAATAAAATGATTGTATTCAGGACTAATCTGATTGCTGCAACCCACATGCTCCCGAAACTTATAAAAGCATAACTGATGGAGGCTGTTCTGCATTGAAGCTTTTCACATCTTACTGGGAAACATAATGGCCTACCAGCAGAGGAGGTAAAAGAAAAGCATATTCTTTTAGAATTTCTATAGAAATTGAAGAAGCATAGGATGATTTGTTTCTCATTCAATCACATACAAATAAATATAAATAATTATATGTTTTGACAACACATTTCTTTTTTTTATTATATTTTAAATTCTTGGATACATGTGCAGAACGAGCAGGTTTGTTATGTAGGCATACACGTGCCACGGTGGTTTGCTGCATCCATTAAACCATCATCTACAATAGGTATTTCTCCTCCCCTAATCCCCCATCCTCCAATAGGCCCCAATGTATGATGTTCCCCTCCATGTGTCCATGTGTTCTCATTGTTCAACTCCACTTGTGAGAGAGAACATGTGGTGTTTGGTTTTCTCTTCCTGTGTTAGTTTGCTGAGAATGATAGATTCCAGCTTCATCCATTTCCCTGCAAAGGACATGAACTCATCATTTTTTATGGCTGCATAGTATTCCACGGTGTATATGTGCCACATTTTCTTTATCCAGTCTCTCATTGATGGGCATTTGGATTGGTTCCAGGTCTTTGCTACTGTGAATACTGCTACAGTAAACATAAGTGTGCATGTGTCTTTATAGTAGAATGATTTATAATACTTTAGGTATATACCCAGTAATGGTATTGCTGGGTCAAATGGTATTTCTGGTTCTAGATCCTTGAGGAACTGCCACACTGTCTTCCACAATGGTTGAACTAATTTATGCTCCCACCAACAGTGTAAAAGTTTCCCTATTCCTCCACATCCTCTCCAGCATCTGTTGTTTCTTGACTTTTTAATGATCGCCATTCTAACTGGCGTGAGATGGTATCTAATTGTGGTTTTTTGTTGTTGTTGTTGTTGTTTGTTTGTCTTTCTGAGATGGAGTTTTGCTCTTGTTGCTCAGGCTGGAATGCAATGGCACCATCTCAGCTCACCCCAACCTCCGCCTCCTGAGTTCAAGCGATACTCCTGCCTCAGCCTCCCCAGTAGCTGGAATTACAGGCATGTGCCACTACACCTGGCTAATTTTGTATTTTTAGTAGAGATGGGGTTTCATGTTGGTCAGGCTGGTCTCAAACTTCTGACCTCAGGTGATCCACACACCTCGGACTCCCAAAGTGCTGGGATTGCAGTTGTGAGCCACTGCACCCATCCCTCATTGTGGTTTTGATTTGCATTTCTCTAATGACGAGTGATGATGAGCTTTTTAAATATGTTTTTTGGCCGCATAAATGTCTTCTTGCGAGAAGTATCTGTTCATATCCTTCACCCACTTTTTGAATGTTTTTTTCTTTTCTTGTAATTTTGTTTAAGTTCCTTGCAGATTCTGGATATTAGCTCTTTGTCAGATGGATAGATTGCAAAATTTTTCTCCCATTCTATAGGGCGCCTGTTCACTCTGATGATAGTTTCTTTTGCTGTGCAGAAGCTTTTTATTTTAATTAAATCCCATTTGTCAATTTTGGTTTTTGTTGCCATTGCTTTTGGTGTTTTAGTCATGAAGTCTTTGCCCATGCCTATGTCCTGAATGGTACTGCCTAGGTTTTCTTCTAGGGTTTTTATGGTTTTAGGTCTTACATTTAAGTCTTTAATTCATCTTGAGTTAATTTTTGTATAAGGTATAAGGAAGGGATCCAGTTTCAGTTTTCTGCATATTGCTAGCCAGTTTTCCTAACACCATTTATTAAATAGGGAATCCTTTCCCCATTGCTTATTTTTGTTGAGTTTGTAAAAGATCAGATGGTTGTAGATGTGTAGCCTTATTTCTGAGGCCTCTGTTCTGTTCCATTGGTCTATATATCTGTTTTGGTACCAGTATCATGCTGTTTTGGTTACTGTACCCTTGTAGTATAGTTTGAAGTCAGGTAACCTGAAGTCTCCAGCTTTGTTCTTTTTGCTGGCTATGTGGGCTCTTTTTTGGTTCCATATGAAGTCTAAAATAGTTTTTTCCAAATCTGTGAAGAAAGTCAATGGTAGCTTGATGGGCATAGCACTGAATCTATAAATTACTTTGGACAGTATGGCCATTTTCACAATATTGATTCTTCCTATCCATGAGCATAGAATGTTTTTCCATTTGTTTGTGCCTTCTCTTATTTCCTTGAGTAGTGGTTTGTAGTTCTCCTTGAAGAAGTCCTTCACATGTCTTGTGAGTTGTATTCCTAGGTATTTATTCTCTTTGTAGCAGTTGTGAATGGGAGTTCACTCATGATTTGGCTCTCTGTCTATTATTGGTGTATAAGAATGCTTGTGATTTTTGCACATTGATTTTGTATCCTGAAACTTTGCTGAAGTTGCTTATCAGCTTAAGGAGATTTTGGGCTGAGACGATGGGGTTTTCTAAACATACAATCATGTCATCTGCAAACAGAGACAATTTGACTTCCTTTCTTCCTATTGAATATCCTTTATTTCATTCTCTTGACTGATTGCCCTGGCCAGAACTTCCAATACTATGTTGAATAGGAGTGGTGAGAGAGGACATCCTTGTTTGTGCCAGTTTTCAAAGAGAATGCTTCCAGCTTTTGCCCATTCAGTATGATATTGACTGTGGGTTTGCCATAAACAGCCCTTATTATTTTGAGATACGTTCCATCAAAACCGAGTTTATTGTGAGTTTTTAGCATGAAGGGGTGTTGAATTTTATCAAAGGCCTTTTCTGCATCTATTGAGATAATCATGTGGATTTTGTCATTGGTTCTGTTTATGTGATGGATTACACTCATTGATTTGCATATGTTGAACTAGCCTTGCATCCCAGGGATGAAGCCAACTTGATCGTGGTGGATAAGCTTTTTGATGTGCTGCTGGATTCGGTTTGCCAGTATTTTATTGAGGAATTTTGCACTGATGTTCATCAGGGATATTGGCCTGACATTTTCTATTTTTGTTGTTGTGTCTCTGCCAGGTTTTGGTATCAGGATGATGCTGGCCTCATTAGATGAATTAGGGAGGAGTCCCTCTTTTTTATTGTTTGGAATAGTTTCAGAAGGAGTGGTAACAGGTCCTCTTCGTACCTCTGGTAGAATTCGGATGTGAATCTATCTGGTCCTGGGCTTTTTATGGTTGGTAGGCTATTAATTACTGCCTCAATTTCAGAACTTGTTATTGGTTTATTCAGGGATTCAACTTCTTCCTGGTTTGGTCTTGGGAGGGTGTGTGTCCAGGAATTTATCCATTTCTTCTAGATTTTCTAGTTTATTTGCATAGAGATGTTTACAGTATTCTCTAATGGTAGCTTGTATTTCTGTGGGTCAGTGGTGACATTCCCTTTACCATTTTTTATTGTGTCTATTTGATTCTTGTCTCTTTTCTTCTTTATTAGTCTGGCTAGCGGCCTATTTTTTTGTTAATCTTTTCAAACAACCAGCTCCTGCATTCATTGATTTTTTGATGTTTTTTGTTTGTTTGTTTGTTTGTTTCTATCTCCTTCAGTTCTGCTCTGATCTTAGTTATTTCTTGCCTTCTGCTAGCTTTTAAATTTGTTTGCTCTTGTTTCTCTAGTTCTTTTAATTGTGATGTTAGGGTGTCGATTTTAGATCTTTCTTGCTTTCTCCTGTGGGCATTTAGTGCTATAAATTTCCTTCTAAACACTGTTTTAGCTGTGTCCCAGAGATTCTGGTATGTTGTGTCTTTGTTCTCATTGGTTTCAAAGAACTTACTTATTTCTGCCTTAATTTTGTTATTTACCCAGTAGTCATTCAGGAGCAGGTTGTTTAGTTTCCATGTAGCTGTGTGGATTTTAGTGAGTTTCTTAATCCTGAGTTCTAATTTGATTGCACTGTGGTCTGAGAGACTGTTTGTTATGATTTCCATTCTTTTGCATTTGCTGAGGAGTGTTTTACTTCCAATTATGTGGTCAATTTTAGAATAAGTGCGATGTGGTGCTGAGAAGAACATACATTCTGTTGATTTGGGGTGGAGAGTTCTGTAGATGTCTATTAGGTCCTCTTTGTTCAGAGCTGAGTTCAAGTCCTGAATGTCTATGTTACTTTTCTGTCTCATTGATCTGTCTAATATTGACAGTGGGGTGTTAAAATCTCCCACTATTATTGTGTGGGAGTCTAAGTCTCTTTGTAAGTCTCTAAGAACTTGCTTTATGAATCTGGGTGCTCCTGTATTGGGTGCATATATATTTAGGATAGTTAGCTCTTCTTGTTGTGTTGATCCCTTTACCATCATGTAATGCCCTTCTTTGTCCTTTTTTAATCTTTGTTGGCTTAAAATCTGTTTTATCAGAGACTAGGATTGAAACCCCTGCTGTTTTTTTGTTGTTTTTTGGTGGTGTTGTTGTTGTTGTTGCTTTCCATTTTCTTGGTAAATATTCCTCCATCCTTTTATTTTGAGCCTGTGTGTGTCTTTGCATGTGAGATGGGTCTCCTGAATACAGCACACCAATGGGTCTTGACTCTTTTTCAACTTTGCCAGTCTTTTAATTGGGGCATTATCCCATTTATTTTTAAGGTTAATATTATTATGTGTGAATTTAATCCTGTCATTATGATTCTAGCTGGTTATTTTGCCCGCTAGTTGATGCAGTTTCTTCATAGTGTTGATGGTTTTTACAATTTGGTATGTTTTTGTAGTGGTTGGTACTGGTTTTTCCTTTTCATATTTAGTGCTTCCCTCAGGAGTTCTTGTAAGGCAGACCTAGTGGTGATAAAACCTCCCAGCATTTGCTTGTCTGTAAAGGATTTTATTTCTCCTTCACTTATGAAGCTTAGTTTGGCTGGATATGAAATTCTTGGTTGAAAATCCTTTTCTTTAAGAATGTTAAATATTGGCCCCCACTCTCTTCTGGCTTGTACAGTTTCTGCAGAGAGATCCACTGTTAGTCTGATGGCCTTCCCTTTGTGGGTAAGCTGACCTTTCTCTCTGGCTTCCCTTAACATTTTTGCCTTCATTTCAACCTTGGTGAATCCAATGATTACGTGTCTTGGGGTTGCCTTTCTAGAGGAATATCTTTGTGGTGTTCTCTATGGTTCCTGAATTTGAATGTAGGCATGTCTTGCTAGGTTGGAGAAGTTCTCCTGGATAATATCCTGAAGAGTGTTTTCCAACTTGGTTCCATTCTCCCCCCCACTTTCAGGTACACCAATCAAACTTAGGTTTGGTCTTTTCACATAGTCCCATATTTCTTGGAAGCTTTGTTCATTCCTTTTCATTCTTTTTTCTCTGATCTTGTCTTCACGCTTTATTTCATTGAGTTGATCTTCAATCTCTGACATCCTTTCTTCCACTTGATTGATTCGGCTATTGGTATATGTGTATGCTTCACGAAGTTCTCATGCTGTGTTTTTCAGCTCCATCAGGTCATTTATGTTTCTCTAAACTGGTTATTCTAGTTAGCAATTCCTCTAACCTGTTTTCAAGGTTCTTAGCTTCCTTGCACTGGGTTAGAACATGCTCCTTTAGCTCAGAGGAGTTTGTTATTACCTTTCTTCTGAGGCCTACTTCTATCAATTCATCAATCTTATTCTCCGTCCAGTTTTGTTCTCTTGCTGATGAGGAGTCGTGATCCTTTGGAAGAGAAGAGGTGTTCTGGTTTTTGGAATTTTCAGCCTTTACGAACTGGTTTTTCCTCACATTCATGGATTTATCTACCCTTGGTCTTTGATGTTGGTGACCTTCAGATGGGGTTTTTGTGTGGATGTCCTTTTTGTTAATGTTGTTGCTATTCCTTTCTGTTTGTTAGTTTTCCTTCTAACAGTCCCCTCTGCTGCAGGTGTGCTGGAGTTTGCTGGAGGTCCACTCCAGACCCTGTTTGCCTGGGTATTTACAGTGCAGGCTGCAGAACAGCAAAGATTGCTGCCTGTTCCTTCCTCTGGAAGCTTTATCCCAGAGTGGCACCCGCCAGATGCCAGCCAGAGCTCTCCTGTAAGGATGTCTGTCAACCCTTGCTGGGAAGTGTCTCCCAGTCAGGAGGCACGGGGGTCAGGGACCCACTTGAGGAGGCAGTCTGTCCCTTAGCAGAGCTCAAGCACTATGCTGGGAAATCCACTGCTCTCATCAGAACCAGCAGGCAGGAATGTTTAAGTCTGCTGAAGCTGTGCCCGCAGCCGTCTCTTCCTCCAGGTACTCTGTCCCAGGGAGATGGGAGTTTTATCTATAAGCACCTGACTGGAGCTGCTGCCTTTCTTTCACAAATGCCCTGCCCAGAGAGGAGGAATCTAGAGAGGCAGTCTGGCTATAGTGGCTTTGCTGAGCTGTGGGGGGCTCCACCCAGTTTGAACTTCCAGGCAGCTTTGTTTGCACTGTGAAGGGAAAACCACCTGCTCAAGCCTCAGTAATGGTGGACACCCCTCCCCCGACCAAGCTCAAGCATCCCAGGTTGACTTCAGACTGCTGTGCTAGCAGCAAGAATTTCAAGCCAGTGGATTTTACCTTGCTGGGTTCCGTGAGGGTGGGAACCGCTGAGTTAGACCACTTGGCTCCCTGGCTTCAGCCCCCTTTCCAGGGGAGTGAATGGTTCTGTCTCACTGGGATTCCAGGCACCACTGTGGTATGAAGAAAAAACTCCTACAGCTAGCTTGGTGCCTGCCCAAATGGCCGTGCAGTTTTGTGCTTGAAACCCAGGGTCCTGGTGGCATAGGCACCCAAGGGAATCTCCTGGTCTGTGGGTTGCAAAGATTGTGGGAAAAGCGTAGTATCTGGGCTAGATAGCACCGTCCCTCATGGCACGGTCCCTCACGCTTCCCTTGGCTAGGGGAGGGAGTTCTCTGACCCCTTGCACTTCCCAGGTGAGGCAACACCCCACCCTGCTTCGGCTCACCCTCCATGGGCTGTACCCACTGTCTAACCAGCCCCAATGAGATGAGCTGGGTACCTCAGTTGGAAATGCAGAAATCACCTGCCTTCTGTGTTGATCTCTCTGGGAGTTGCAGACTGAAGCTGTTCCTATTCGTCCACCTTCGTTTGAATCAACAACACATATTTTTGAAGGTAAAAATCAATTATAATTAAAACATGCTGAGCTCTACTTTATGAAGTCTATTGTTCTCTTGAGCCTGTTTAGAAATGAGAAATGTCCATATGTGGTTGTCATAGAAACAAGAAAACTTTGGTTTTTTCTATTCTGGCAGCTGATATTACAATAATTCATCCATATCACAGGACTTTTATTTTTCACCAGTCATAAATATGTCAATTTCATTATTAAAGATTATAAGGATGCTATACCCAAAAAAATACCTAAATCTCAAGATGGAATGTATTTAAAGGATGAATATCCTGTGCTTCATGAATAATAGAACCAATGAACAACCAGTGGCCCTTTTATCTTTTCAGTAATATGAGAAATAGAAAGAACATAAGAAGAAATGTTTTAAAAAATCACAAAAATTCCAACTTTGGCATCTGAATTTGTTTGGGAAAAATGACTAAGACAGATCATATTCACTATTGCAACTACAAAACTCTAATGGTTCTAACTTTCTCATGTTAGTTATCCTCCATGGACCCTGATATACTTTTATCAGGATGTATTGAACACTTTCTGTGTGCTGCATTCTGTTAATGATACAGGAATAGCCAAAGTACCCATTAAGAACTCTCCATCCAGTGGGGACCCCAAACTCATATATGACCAAGTCTCATCCAAGACTGAATCCAATAGGTGTCTGAAGGATAAACAACAAAAATGCAATATGAGAAATATTGAGTACTGGTAGGCAAATGATTCAGTCATTCCACTCCTGAGTATTCATCCAAAATAAATGAAATAAATGTCCATGAAAAGACTTGTACTTGAATGCCCCCAGCAGCTTTATTTGTAATAGACAAAACTATAAACAACCTAAATGTCCACCAATGAATAAGTGGATAAACAAACTGTGGTATATCTATAGAATGAAATAGATAACTACTTAGCAACCAGAAGAACTGATATATGCAATGATAATGATGAATTTCAAACTAAGAAGCCAGGCCAAAAAAAGAACACATACTGTACAAGTCCATTTATATTACATTTTAGAAAATGCAAACTAATCCATAGCAACAGAAAATAGATCAGTGGTTGTTTGGAAATGGAGGGAAAGAGGGATGACAAAGGGAATGGAGGAAACTTTTGATGGTGAAACAATTTTGATTAACTATCTTGGTTAGCTAGGTTGTCAAAGGTTAACTTGGTTATCAAAGGTTAACTACCTTGATTGTGCTGGTAGTTTCACAAAAATATCCAAATTTAATAAGTCATATACTTTAAATGGTATGTCAGTTATATCTCAATAAAGCTGTTATAAAAATCATGTTTTATTTATAAGGATATATAGATCAATTGAATAGAATTCAGAGTCTAAAACTAAACCCTCACATTTATAGCCAATCAATTTTTCACAAAGGTGCCAAGACAATTCAATGGGAAAGAATTGTCTTTTCAACAAATGATGCTGAGACAGCTAGATATCCATATGTAAAATTTGCCATTATTACATAACATCAGAATGTGATTTTATCACATGTCTTAGAAGATATTTTCACTTGGATTCCAGCAGTTCTACTGCTTTTTTAAAAATTTCTCAAATAGGTGATTATTCTTTGTGAGTTATTATATAACTTCAGGTAGTATATTTTATCCAGCCGAGAGGAAAAGTGTATTACTTACACTTTTCTGTATTGTCATTGGTATTATGAAAGAAGTCAACATCAGAGAATGCTGTAGTAAAGTCATCTTCATCATTTTCTACTACTAAATAAAATACATTTAAACAAATTAGGATAAAAATATAAGTTAATCAGTTGATTCTTAGGTTCAACTGAGTCAATTTACTCTGGATTGTGTGAGCACAAGATCTCATTCATCTTTGTATTATCATTGGTAATCAAGGAATGCTCAATATGCTGTGAAATGTCAAAAAAAAAGAAGGTGGTAGGGAAGACTCTTGAAGAAAATAGGATTCAAACGATTTGTTAGCAAGTTGGTAGAAAATAGATTAGTATAAATATTTTTATCACAAAACATCTCAATTCCTTTTAAAATTGTATTTTTATATTTTATTCTGTACATTGTCTCAAGCAAATAAGTCTAAATGTTTACTTTCTAGTGCAAGGAGTTAGTTTTACTTATGTGAAACTATCTATGACTAGCACCAGTTTTCAAATGGAGACACCTGGTTTTCCACAATCTGGGGTCTACTGAGCAAATCTCTGAACTTCCATTTTAATCTCTTTCTAGTCCACCAACCTCCTGTCTTCATCTTTGTCAAAGGATAAAAAATCTTTTTCCCTTTTTGCAATCCACCCATCTGACTGAGGTCTAATATAGAGAATTTACAAGGAACTTAAACATATTTACTAGAAAAAAGCAAATAACCCATATCCAAAAGTGGGTAAAGGATATGAACAGACACTTCTCAAAAGAAGAGACTTACATGGCCAAATACATGAAAAAAAGCTCAACATCACTGATCATGAGAGAAATGCAAATCAAAACCACAGTGTGATACCATCTCATGATAGTCAGAATAGTGATTATTAAAAAGTCAGGAAACAATAGATGCTGGCGAGGCTGTGGAGAAATAGGAAAGCTTTTAAACTGTTGGGGGGAATGTAAATTAGCTCAGCCATTGTGGAAGACAGTGTATGGTGATTCCTCCAGGATCTAGAACCAGAAATACCATTCAACCCAGCAATCCCATTACTGGGCATATACCCAAAGGAATATAAATTGTTCTACTATAAAGACACATGCATACATAGGTTTATTGCAGCACTTATTTACACTAGCAAAGACATGGAACCAACCCAAATGGTAGAATGGATAAAGAAAATCAATGATAGACTGGATAAAGAAAATGTGGTACATATACATCATGGAATACTATGCAGCCATAAAAAGGAATGTGATCATGTCCTTTGCTGGGACATGGATGAAGCTGGGAGACATCATCCTCAGCAAACTAACACAGGAGCAGAAAACCAGACACCACATGTTCTCACTCTTAAGTGAGAGTTGAACGTTGAGAACACATGGACACAGAGAGGGGAACATCACACACCAAGGTGTGTGGTGGGTGGGGAGTGAGGGAAGGGAACTTAGAGAATGGGTTAATAGGTGCAGCAAACCACCATGGCACCATATACCTATGTTACAAACCTGCATGTTCTGCACATGCATCCAGTTTTGTTTCGTTTTTTTTTTTAGAATAAAAAAAATCTTTTCCCTTTCCTTCCTTATTTTCTCTTCCACCATTCTACTCCCCTGCCACAATTATTAACTTCCACATGACACATGTCTAGCACAATCCTTTAATATATCATCGAGCCATCAAAATCAAAATGATTCCTATTTAAATTACATAAACAAAAATCCATCTGTATAAACAAGTGTGTTTCTGCTTCTTGCAGGTGGGGATAGCATCTTTTTCATCTTTATATTTCCAATCCCATCACCTAGTTGCTCAATAAACCTTTGTTGAATTCAGCTGACTGGCATTATTCATTATACAGAAGGGTTTATTACGAGTAATGTTATCTCTTCTAGTGAACTTATAATTTGTAAAAATGTATATAGTCATATTAACGAATATCTCTATTATGAAACAAAGCTTTTACCCATAATTTTCTTCACACCAGTAATAAAAGGTCATAATATCTCGCTAGGCAAATTCATGTTTATTTATTCAGTTTATTTTGTACCACGCCTTTTTAAGAACCACCAAGCAGTTACTGTAGGTAGTTGTGATTCATTCATTTGCACTAATGAGTAGTACTACACTGTATAATACAGTTGATCTGTTTCACTTTTATAAAAATTTGTATTATTACCAGTTTTTACCTATTAGGATAAATGTTGCTGCTAATATTTAGATCCATATAACCTGGTGCACATAAAAACACACGTACACTTAGGAATTAAATTGGTGGGTCATAGGATAATTACCTTTAATTTTATTGGATAATTATCACATGGTTTTCCAGGATTGAACCAATTTAAACCTTCTCTAACAACATGTGATACTTATTGTCACTCCAAAGAGTCTTTCATATTTGATTTTAAGTGACTTCAAACACACTTGCTGGTTGGGCATGGTGGTTCATGCATGTAATCACAGCACTTTGGGAGACCAAGGTGGGAGGATTGTTTGAGGTCAAAAGTTCAAGACCACCCTGGAAAACATAGCAAATAGCAAGACCTGATCTTTATCAAAAAAAAAAAAAAAAAAAAAAAAGTAGAATAGTGTTCATGGAGGCATGCACATCTATAGTTTTAGCTACTTGGGAAGCTGAGGCAGGAAGACTGCTTGAGCCCAAGAGGCCGAGGCTGCAGTGAGCCATACCATTGCACTCTAGTGTGGACAACAGAGCTAGACCCCAACTCAAATATATATATCAAATATATATATTTTACTAAAATAAAACCTTTAAAAAATACATGTCAATCTAAAGTAAATATATATATCAAATATATATATATTTTACTAAAATAAAACCTTTAAAAAATACATGTCAATCTAAAGTAAATATAGTGCTAGCATATTTTGGTTCATTTTGAAGTTTCTTATAAGTTAGTAACTTTGCTAGTTTTTCAAGAATAACTGATCTTCTTGTGTCCACCTCCGTAGTAGCTGGGACTACAGGCACAGGCCACCATGCTTGTATTGAAATAACTTTATGTTGACCATTTGTATTTTCTCTTACATGAAATTCCTGTTTAATTATTTTGTCTATTTTACTGTGGGGCTGATTTTCATTTCAGGATTTATTTGTGGGATTTCCTTATATATTCTATAAATGAATGCTTTTTATTAAATACGCAACAAATAATTTCCTTTTATCATGGTATGGCTCGCCTTTTTACTTAATGTTGTGGTTTTTAAATATATGTTCTTAATTTTAATTAAATAAAATTTATAATATTTTTCTTTATGAAATGTTTTCTATGCTGAATTAAAACATCTTTACTCCAAGTTTACAAAATAATCACTTCTATCATCTACCAATACCTAAATTATTATGCCATTTACAAACCAGCTAGACTTAACTTTTGTGTATGGTTTAAGATAGGGGTAAAGTTATATTATTTTTCATCATATGGAAATACAATTGTATCACAATAATTTATTGAAAACTAAGAATACGGTGTCTTGTAATAATAAGAAGTGTGAAAAAGGTGAATAAGTCAATGTATCAAATTATGTTGCTATGTAAGATAACATGGAGACAGAATTTGTCATTTGTGGATGACATCATGAAAAGAAAAATACCTCTGAACTAAGAACAAAGATCATATTTGGGAGTTAATTTCCTGTGTTTTCATTTCTCTGATACTCCATAGATGGTGTATATGTGATTATGGTGTCAAGGGTAGAAAATGAAGACACTGATATAAAAAAAAAGATCATGAGACATTTGGAGAGGCAATATCAGCTAAACAGGCTTTGACAAAATGTAATATTTTTACCTGAACTTGAATTCATAGCAGGTACTCTTGAATCATCTGCAGGGACTGAAAGGTTAAGAAAGCTTTTTGCAAATCTGTAAACTAAAATTAGCAGTTGTCATTACATATAATATTACTTAGAGGCCTTGCTTACTAAAATGGGTATGGGGAAAGGAGGCTCCAAGTACTGGGTAAAAACTAATACCTATAAAATTACCACTTGATTGATAAATGTACTGATGATTATAAAGATATTTAGTCATTATGTATTTTTAAGCTGTAAGGATCTATTATTTAGGTGATAAATTATTTGGCACTATTTCATTAGTATCTGTGACTATAACACTACAAGGGGAGAAAAATATTTTAGGCAAAAGACAAGACATGTTAAACCAGTGGGAGATAATACCATTTGAAGGCAACCCCTGGAAAGCAGATACAATGAAAAAAGTAACCCTGGAGCTCAAGTTATTTTATGGAGCTTAGCTTTTACCAAAACCTACAGGGAACTACTGATTTTGACCCAATGATCTCTTGTGTTAAGATGCTGGCTGAAATGCAATACTACTCAAACACCCACCGAGAAATAATATTATTCCCATTTTTCATCCTATTCAGCCCTGTGTTATGTATGACCTATGCAATTTCTCTGCTTGAAGATTTCCTGTAGCATGGTGGAAAATGATGTACTTAGCTAATCTTAGAGATCTTGTTCACTCTCTTCCCTCCATTATGAAATAATGCCCCCAAGAAAAAAACATGTGAGCAGTCCAATGGATGTATCTCTCCAGAGATTCAAGTAGAGATCTCAGTTAAATATACAGATACGGGAGCTACCAACCCTAAAAAATAGTATACCTTGGAATACATAAGCTCTTCCAGGCAGAATATAGAATAAGACTAGAGAAGAATTAAGAATACAACTCTGAATAGGGAATATTTACTTTTAAGATTTTGGTAGGTTTTGAGTTTTTAGCCCATAATGGAGCTAGAGAACTAGAAAAAAACAAGATAGCATGGTGTTAAAAAAGAAAACATATCAAATTGCTTTAGGTATTCCATAAGGATTCGAAGAATATGAGGAGGCAAAGTGTGAACTGGGAATGAGAAATTTCAAGAAAGCAGTAGGATATTAGCCATGAAGCAATGAGTAAAAGAGTAGAACAGGAAAATATCAAGATGGGGAAGGTAAGAATGGCATCAAGGAAACAGGTTTAGCCCATCAATAGAAGTTATCTCTTTGGGAGTACATGGTCAGGAAAAGAAGACACACATCAAGGAGAGAAAGAAAAATGGGAACAGAGGGGATAAAAAGAGAAAATATAATTAAAGCTCTCATTTTGACTGCAGAGGTTAGAAAATATCACCCTCAAAATAAGGCCCATTCCTACATCCTTTGCTACTGTTCTTGGCATCTTATTTATAACCCACTTTAAGAGTAGGTAGTATGTGAATGATTGTTAAATTTAAGAATATCTCCTTTGCTCCATTGATTGGGTCATAAATTGACATCAGCTTTTTTCTTGGCTGATAATCAGCCTTATGCTTCCTTTTGCTAATTCTATAGAGAAAAGTACTATGATGTATCATTGCACAACATACACAGAAACACACATGTGAATTTAATTTTATATATCTATGTTCAGTGGAAAGGAGATTTAAAGATGCAGTGGACGTGTTCCTCAATTTCATTTGGTTATATTAGAAATAAATCCACAACATATGAATTATTTCTAAATATAATAGGAACTATTTTCAAAGTGTGTTTTTTTCCACAGTTTAGATTTGCTTGGGGGAGAAAAGTTAGTGAAATAATTGATGGATACATTCTTAAATAGAAAAGCTTTATGTCCCTTACCAACTCAGTTTCTCAAATATTATAACCACTTTATATTTACCTTCCCACTTTCCTCCAAAGTACTTGCTAACAAAATTTTTATTTGCATTAGAAAAATCCATTAGAACTTAAAATAAGCATAAGTTCAATCAATTTGTTAACTAGTAAATAAAGTTCACCAAATGTTTCTCATATTGTAATGCTTTAATTAAGACAGAGTACTTAGATTAAAATTAAAATTGAAAAAATTCTTGAGTTCTAGGTAAACCTTTTTCAGTTAAGAAAGCCTAATAAATGCACCAAGACATCATGTTATCTCAATAGCAAGCTAAGTTTAACACATACATTATTTTTTTTGTTGTCTCTATTGATTTTTGATTTGTTGTCTCTATTGCTCCTAAGTCTTATATATTTCCTGCTTTTTGTTGTCTCTATTGCTCCTAAGTCATATATATTTCCTGCTTTTTGAAAGTGGATCTGGGCCCTTTAAATATTTTTCTTTTGCCAGAAGGCACAATTCCAAGCTTTGCCAATAGATGGTGATGGGAAGAATTTGCAGGAAGAAAAGGTTTTGCTTTCTGGCTTTGGTTTTCACTCATTGAATTCCTGCTGTGCATAGCAATCAGTAGCCATGCTACTGGCTACTGGGGATACCATTCCTTGGGAAAACTTGTAGTAGAATGCCTCCAGTGAGACATCATAAACAACTTGCTGCATATCCAGGCAGGTGGCTTTTGCAGTTTCACTGGTGCAGTATTCAGAGACTTCTATGCCATTTAGTAGGCTATGGCTATTTATTTGCAACAAGATCTAGATCTCAGCTCAGAAGGGCTGAGTTAATTTCCTGTATTTTCGTTTCCCTGAAATACAGGGAAATAATCCCTATATTGTTTGATCCTTATATTTGATGTTCCTGTATTTTTTTAGGTTCTCTGTATTTATTACTAGTCAATCTCTCATGACTTCAATACCCTGTTGTAATTAATTGTTCTTTATATTAAATTTCTTCTGTTCAAATTACTATGTAGCTTCCCTCTCTTGTTTGGATCCAGATTCTCAGACTTTCCATGCTATAATTATGTAAAGTCTGCTTTGGGCTGATCAGTTTCTGTAGAGATGGTTTAATATCTCCTGAACAAAACCACTCACATTGTCTTTATGTAGAGAGCCCAGGTGTTCAATTTGTTTTTGTATTTTTTTTAGATAGGTATGGATTTTCTTAGGCTTCAGTGTTAGCTCTGGGCTTTACAACACATTTCAATCCATTGCTGGCTCCTCACAGAAAGGTAATGGAATCCCAAGATTTTTCTTGAATTCTGACTCTGCTTTGCATAGTCTAGCACTGTACTAATGTAGTTATGGCTGCTTCCACCATTTAGATAAACACTGTTTTTTTTTTTTCCTTAAGAAAAGTGTTTAGTGAAAAAAATGGCAGAATAATTAATGGGTAAGAAATGTTAATTTACGCTAAGTGGTAGCAATTTGGGAAATAACTGCCAAAAGAGTATTACCCAGAGAAAAAGTTGAAAGCAAATACATATGAGTCATAATAGAAGAGGTGTTAGAGAAAATTAAACAGTTGTGATTTTGTGTGGTTTCAAAGCCATACTCACTATCCTCTTATCAGCCATGCTAGTTAGAGGTTCAGAGGAATGCTATTTGGAGAATGAGAAACTTCATATTAGGCAAAACAGATTAAAAGAAATGAAAAATTCTATACCTTTTTACACTCAAAACTTTATTAAAATCTCTTGCATTGGTAACTGTTATGCCTTCAGTCACTAGGCCCAAGGTAATGCATAACTGAGAATCAGTTATTTGCAAGACAGCAATGTTCAAGAAAATTAGGATAACAATTTAGGCAAATGAGAAATATAATACAAATATCTGCAGTCAGCTTGTGAAAAACTAGGGATCAATTATACTTCAAACAGATATATAATATCATGAACCTAGAGTTACTTCCCTAATATTAGAGTCCATGGTATTATTAAACAGAGACATGCTACCTATACAAAAAAGGTGGAGTGACCAATATGTCCTTATCCATTATATTGCTTAGATTCTCCATTTTCTTTTCTTGTTTATTTGTTGGTTGGTTGGTTTTTTCATATATGATCTATCAAAGAATAAAATTGTTATGAGACGATATTTAAATTTTCCTTTTGCCAATTTCTCTGTGTGAGTTTAAAGTAGAGGATATTGGCCAACTGTAGGGCTTTGAGATGTTACAAACCTAGCTTTGAATCCCAGTTCTGTAATTTAATAGGTGTTTGAACTTGGTCAAATCACAAAACTTCTTTTTTTTTTTTTTTGCAAAATAGAATAATAAAACCTACCTCTAGTTTTTGTTGCATGGATTCAATCAGAATATTTGTATAACCTTTAATTTAGTTTAGTTCTACATCACAGAAACTCAACAAATGTCTTCTATCATTGTCAAAAATATTACTAGTTAACATTGCTTCACTTAATTACATGATCTTCATTGTATAGGGAATCACTTGGTTTTGACACCTTCTCTGTGGATTTTGCCTTTTTGCAATATAAATTGAAAAATACATATGCTTAATGTTCCTATCTAGAATAATAAGGGTATCCTACATTATTTCATCTTTTTGACAAATGCATTTTTGCATTATCCATTTTAGTTTTAATATTGCAGTACTATTTTGCTTTTGTTATTGTGTAAAGCTTTACATTAGGTGATTCTTTTGTGTTACTCTTATTGAGAGTTCTTTTCAAAATAATTTTTATTACAACAGATCTGTTTGGCTCCAATTTAGTTATTTTGTTTTATGCTTTTTGATTAACATCCTTCTATCTGTTAAATTTTTATATTCCATTCATTTTTCAATTTAATGAGGTGTTTTTATTTCCTCTTGTGATTTAAAAGTAATATTTTCTGTCCATCTAAAGGAACTATTATACTTAGAAGAAATATATTTAAATCTTCTGTTCTCTAATTATTGTTTATGAGTGAAACTGTACCTAGAATAAGAAATAGTGAAAATTAGCATAATTTTCTTTTTCTCACCCTCGCTTACTACCCCACACACATCTAAACAGAAATACACATACATTTCACATAATTTAAACCCAAATATTTGCTAAAATATTGTATTACAGAAACTATATTCTAGGTGATTTTTGTCTTATTGTATTTCTTGGCCTATCAATGTGAGCCTTTGAAAAAAAAGAATGTGATCCTCATGCATGTACTGTATTTATTACAGAAAAGCCTTCCCACATAACCACTTCATAAATTGATCTTCAAAAACCCATGAACACAAAAAGAATAACAGTCTAGAATATAATATTCAATTAATTAAAATCACCTGGGAATGAAAGCCTAGTTCCCACAATCTATTTGCACAATTATAAACTATAAAAACATTTATACATTGAGTATTAGCATATTCCCCATTACTGCCTCTCTAACATTAGTTATTTCACTCTACTTTTGCTGGAATTAGATGACAGTAAATTCCTAATTAATCCGTAGAATGAGTAGCTATACACATGTTTGCGTATTGTAGTGAACCTAATTTCAAAGACGTTCTGCCATAAAAATCAAAACGATTTACCTGTCATATAGAGGGGTCTGGACAAATCTGCAGAAGCTATTAATGATGGCTGGATTTAAAGTCATAGCATTTGGTGAAATCACAGTTCAGGGTAAATTAAGAAAAGTAATTTAACAGAACTGTAAGTAGACACTTGAGGGACACACACATTTAGAGATTCCAGACAAAACAGTCAAATATGAATTAGAGAGTTAATGCCATATGATGTTACAGAAGCCAGAAGCAAGCACTTCAGATGTAGCGGAATTCAACAGGAGTTAACAGAGCACTTAGAAATAAAAATAGAATTAAGAAATAAGGTATTTCTGATTATCCTACTGAGTTAATTCTCTAAAGAGTTAAGGTATAACTTTGGCAAATGAAAGTTGGTAATGGGTATAGATTACGCGCTCTGAGCTTTTGGTATTATAGGAAAGAAGAAAAAGTTATGAGTTGCTTGAAATAGTACTTGACTTACTTAGTTCTTTTATGAAAGTCATGGAGATCCCTAAATACTTAAAGTTTTGTGCTAAGGGACATATGCAAGTTGTAAAGAAATTTGACATAAGCAAAAAAAAATTACTTAAAACCACCAATGGTAAACTATGTATTCTTTATTACTCTTCTAGGTTATTTGATTCTAGGACTTTATTGCTTTTGTGCTATTATACTACTTTGTAAGTTATAGATGTTAATAACTGAAAAAATATAAAATTATTATGGTATAGACACAAAAATAAATTATTTCCAGTGGAGGTTCAATTAACTTTCCTTCCTCAATATAAAAGAATCAAATTTTGCCTTAATTTGCACATTCGTTTTACTATTTCTGATTGAAAAATGTCATTTTGTTTAGGTTGTCCATTGAATTGGTTATAATACCTTATTAGCTTCCTCATTAACAGTAAGTTAAACAAAATCTTTAACACACGTTGGTTTTATATCTGCCTGTCTCATGATTTTACTTTTGATTATTTAATAAAATGGAAAAGCAAATAATAACAATACTAATGAAAATGGTTATTAAGAGCTACTCACTATTACACATGAACAAACTCCCTTAATTCCAAGCTAGACCCCATACCACTGAATTTCTGCCATCTGGTGAACTTTAATGCAATTGTTCTAAGCCTTTTTTTTTTCTTTTTTTTTTTCTTCATTTTTTTCCCTTGAGGCCTAGAACCCACTCTAAAAAGCAAGATTATTTTTCTTTGTACCGAGCCCTCAAACTGGAACATCAAAAACTGACAGGGTTATAAATGTTTCCAAGAATAAAACACAAACAGCCTAATGATTTAGTAAGCAAGAAAGAGAATGTGTAGATGAAAATAAGCCTTACATATATTCTTACTGTGATAATTTAATCAAAGTAAATATCACTCCTGAAATGGAGCCCTAAGAAAGGGCTATGTTAAAGTTTTTTTGGCTAAATCATCACTCAAAATTTTTTGAAATAAAAGAAATTTGTGTGAGGCCAGCAAAATACTGTTTTTGATTTAAATATTGTTATATTACTCCTATCTACAAACAATTCTGGTTCCTTTAAATGTAGAAGTTATAGGACTGCATTCCTATTTCAATTCTGTAAGTTACTTTTGAGATAGTAACGGATTGTTAGAAATAATATGATATAAAGTATGAAAGAATTAATTACATGATATCTTTTCCTCATTTCCTTCAGAAGTCTGTATTGCCTGTCTAAAGTACTATTCATTATTTTATGAAAGTTGAAGAAAAATTCAAAATGTTTTATTATTCATTCTGATATGTGAATACGAAATATGCTTTATCTGTCTCATTATTTGTTAAATTGAAATTTTAGGGGGAAATACTCTGTAATACTTTTGAAATGAGAGTGTTTCATAGAGAAGTAGGAAAAGATATATTATGAACAGAAACTAAAGCATTCTGTTGTACTTAACAAGGCTCAATGAAAGATAAATACTATATATATGTACTAATAATATAGTCAATGGCTTGTTTAATTTGAATTCAAAAATGAATATTTACATATTGCACGCTAGCACTTTCGCACATGTCATATACTAAGAATGATAGTGAAAACTAGAATATGTACAGATGAACTAAAATAGAAGCCATCTAATAGTAAAGCAGCTATGGAAATAAGGCACACATTGTTATACGGTGCTTCACTTTATTGTAATTCACAGATACTGCATTTTTTCACGATCGAAGGCTTGTTATAGCCCTATATCAAGTAAGTCAGCCAGTGCCAATTTTCCAACAGCATGTGCTCACTCTGTTCTCTGTATCACATTTTGGTAATTCTCACAACGTTTTAAACATTTTCATTATTATATCAGTTATGATGATCTGTGATCAGTAATCTCTGATGTTACTATCGTAATTGTTTTCGGATGCCATGGATGGTGCCCATATAAAAAAGTGAGTTTAATCAATAAATATCCCATCCGTTCTTACTGCTCTACCAACCAGCCATTCCTCCATCTCTCTCCTCTTCAGGTCCCTCTATTTTCTGAGACACAACAATATTGAATTAGGCCAAGTAACAACCTTAAAATGGCTTCTAAATGTTCAATTAAAAGGAAAAGTCACACATCTCTCACTTCGAATCAAAAGCTAGAAATGATTAACCTTCATGAGGAAGGCATGTCAAAAGCCAAGATAGGCTAAAAACTAGCCTTCTTGTGCCAAACAGTCAAATTGTGAATGTAAAGGAAAAGTTATTGACAAAAATTTAAAGTGCTACCCCAGTGAACAAATAAGAATGTGAAACACCCTTATTGCTGATATGGAGAAAGTTTGAGTGATGTGGATAAAAGACCAAACCAGCCACAGCACTGCCTTAAGCCAAAGCCTAATCTGGAGAAAGGTCATAACTCTCTCCGAATCCATGAAGGCTGAGAGGTGAGGAGGCTGCAGAAGAAATGTCTGAAGCTAGCAGAGGTTGGTTCATGAGGTTTAAGGAAAGCCGTTTCCATAACATAAAAATGCAAGGTAAAGCAGCAAGTGCTGATGCAGAAAATGCAACAAGTTATCCAGAAGCTCTAGCTACAATTGTTGATGAAGGTGCCTACGTTAAATGACAGATTTTCAATGTAGACAAAACAGCCTTATATTAGAAGATGCCATCTTGGACTTCCATAGCTAATATCTGGCTTTGAAACTTCAAAGAACCGACAGATTCTCTTGTTAGGGGCCAATGTGGCAGGTGATTTGAAACCAATGCTTATTTTTCATTACAAAATCATAGGGCTATTATGACTTACGCTAAATCTACTCTACCTGTGCTCTAATAAATGGAACAACAAAGCCTGGATGACAGCTCATTCTGTTTACAGCATGATTTACTGAATATTTAAAACTCACTGTTAAGATAAACTGTTCAGGAAAAGAAAAAAAAAAGTTCTTTCAAAATATTACTGTGTTCATTGACAGTGGACCTAGTCACACAAAAGCTCTGATGGTGATATACAAAAGGATGAATGCTGTTTTCATGCCTGCTAACACAAATCCATTCTGCAACCCATGAATGAAGGAGTCATTGCCTTTCAAGTCTTATTGTTTAGAAAATACACTTCGTAAGGAAAAGTGATTCCTCTGATGGATCTGGGCAAAGTAAATTGAAAACCTTCTGGAATGAATTCACCATTCTAGATGTCATTAAGAACATTTGTGATTCATAGGAGGAGGTCAAAATACTGATATTCACAGGAGTTTGGAAGAAGTTGATTCCAGCCCTCACAGATGACTTTGAAAGGTTTAATACTTCAGTGGAGGAAGTAACTGAAGATATGGTGGAAATAGCAAGAGAACTAGAATTAGAAGTAGAGGTGGAAGATGTGACTGAATTGCTGAAATCTCATGATAAAATTATTGAATGGGTGAGGAATTACCTCTTATAGATAAGCAAAGAAAGTAGTTTCTTGAGATGGTATCTATGTCTGGTGAAGATGCTCTGAATGTTGTTGGGATAACAACCAAGAATTTTGAGTATTATATAAACTTAGTCGATAAAGCAGCAGTAGGGTTTGATAGGACTGAATCAAATTTTGAAGGAAGTTCTATTATGGGCAAAATGCTATCAAACAGCACTGAATGCTACAGAGAAACCTTTTGTGAAAGGAAGAGTCAATTCATGTAGCAAACTTTATTCTTGTCTTATTTCAATAAATTTCCACAGTCATTCCTATTTTTAGCAACCACCATTCTGATCAGTCAGCAGCCAACAATATCGAGGAAGGACTGTCCACCAGCAAAGAGATTAGGATGTGCCAGGTGCGGTAGCACATGCCTGTAGTCCCAGCTACTCAGGAGGCTGAGGCAGGAAGATCAATTGAGCCCAGGAGTTCTATGCTGTGGTGCACTATTCCAATCAGGTGTCTGCACTAATTGAAGCATCACTATGGTGACATCCTGGGAGTAGGGGACTACCAGGTTGACTAAGGAGGGATTAAATAGCTCAGGAAATAAACAGAGCAGGTCTAAACTCCCATGCTGATCAGTAGTGGGATTGTTTCTGTGAAAAACCACTGTACTCCAGGGGCAACATAGTGACACCCTGTATCTAAATTTAAAAAATAAAATAAAATAATTTTAAGAAAAGATTATGACTTGAAGGCTCAGATGATTGTTACCATTTTCAGCTAACATTTTAATTAAGGTATTTACATTGTCTTTTAGACATAATAGTATTACACACTTAAGAGACCAGCAGATAGTATAAACATAACTTTTCTATGCACTGAGAAACCAAAAACACTGAGTAACACATTATTGTGATATTAACTTTTATTATGGTAGTCTGGAATCAAACCTGCAATATCTCTAAGGTATGCCTATACCATGCATATAATTCTACAAAAAAATCAAATTTGAAAAAAATATTTTCTGTGTCCAAAACATTTATATTTTAATGTTATACAAACCAATCAAGCTTAGTATTTATTAATGAAGAATGTTTTAAAAGTTTCTGCACATGCTCCTAAACAATGATGGAAGCTTGGCGCTTCCCCTGATGACCATTTTCAATGGCATATTCTAAAACAGGAAGATGAGAAAATCCCAAACATAAATTAAGAGAAAACCTGATGTGGTCAGAGAACAATTTCAGAAGGAGTGAGCAAGTAAGAAAACTGAAAGATAATTGTTTGTGATCAGACATTAGAAAGTTTAAAATTAAGAATTCAGGAATGTTACAACTCTAATTTACTTCCATTACCTCCATGAAACTTTTAGCAACACCTTGATGCAAAACCGAAGTCTTATATTTCTTCATTTGACACAAACAAATGGAAAAACATTCCATCCTCATAGATTGAAAAAAATCAATATCATTGAAATGGCTACGTTGCACAGAGCAATCTGCAGATTCAATGCTATTACTATCAAGTTACCCATATCATTTTTCAAAGTATTAGAAAAAAACAATTCTAAAATTCATATGGAACCACTGAAGAGTCCAAATAACCAAAGCAATCCTAAGCAAAAGAATGAAGCTAGCTGAAGGCATCACATTATCTGATTTCAAACTATACTAGAAAGCTACAGTAACCAAAAGAGCATGGTACTGGTACAGAAATAGACCAGTGGAAAATAATGGAGAACCCAGAAATAAAGATTCATATCTACAGTCATCTGATCTTCAACAGAGTTGACAAGAAAATAAGCACTGGGGAAATAACTCCCTAATTCAATGAACGGTGCTGGGATAGATGGCCGGCCATGTGCAGTGGAATGAAACTGGACATCCGCCTTTCACTATATAGAGAAATTAACTCCAGATGGATTGAAGATTTAAATGTGATACTTCAAACAATAAGAATCCTATAAAAAACCTAGGAAATGCCATTCTGGACATCAGCCTTAGGAAAGAATTTATGACCAAGTCCTCAAAAGCAATTGCAACAAAACCAAAAGTTGACAAGTGGGACCTAATTAAACTAAAGAACTCCTGCTTAGCAAAAGAAACTATCAAAAGAATAGACAGACAACCTAGAGAATGAGAGAAAATATTCAAACACTATGATCCAACAGAGGTCTAAGATCTAGAATCTATAATGAACTTACACAATTAAACAAGCAAAAAACAACCCCATTAAAAAGTGGACAAAATACATGAACAGACACTTCTCAAAAGAAGACATTCAAATGGCCAAAAATGTATTTTAAAAATGCTCAACATCACTAATTATCAGAGAAATGCAAATCAAAACCACAATGAGAAACCATCTCACATCAGTCAGAATGGCTAAAAACAATAGAGGCTGGGGAGGCTTCAGAAAAAGGGAGATGCTTATACACTGTTGGTAGGAATGTAAATTGGTCCAGCCACTATGGAAAGGAGTTTGAAGATTTCTTAAAGTACTTAAAACAGAACTACCATTTGACCCAGCAATCCCATTACTGGTATATACCCCCCAAAAAATAAATTGTTCTACCAGAAAGACACATGCACTCATATGTTCATTACAGCACTATTAGCAATGACAAAGACATGGAACCAACCTAGGTGCCCATCAATGGTAGACTGGATAAAGAAAATGTAGTACATGTCCACCGTGGAATACTATGCAGCCATAAAAAGGAAATCATGTCCTTTGCCATTATCCAATGCAAACTAACACAGGAACAGAAAACTTAATATCGCATGTTCTCACTTATAAGTGGGAGCTAAGCATTGGTTACACATGAACATAAAGATGAGAACAATAGACAATGAGGACTACTAACTAAATGGGGGAAAACAGAGAGGGAGAAAAGTACTGAAAAACTACCTATTGGGTACTATGCTCACTACCTGGGTGAGAATCGTTCATACCCCAAACCTCAGCATCATACAATATGCCCATGTAACAAACTTGTACATGTACCTGCTGAATCTAAAAGTTGAAATTATTTTTTAAAATTAAAAACAAATTTACAAAAGTCTAATATTTCTATTGTTTTATTTTGCCATTGTTGTTGATTTAGCCTCATTTGTATTTATTTCTGACTGCCTTTTATATTTTATTTACAGAAAGTGCATAGTTGAGAATATAAGCTCTGGTGAACAGGCTTATATTCAAATCTAAGCCCTA
Source organism: Pan paniscus (assembly GCF_029289425.2). Lineage (NCBI taxonomy): Eukaryota > Metazoa > Chordata > Mammalia > Primates > Hominidae > Pan > Pan paniscus. The sequence goes on along the minus strand of NC_073261.2, from coordinate 44,383,942 downwards.
TCACTATCTAACTCTTCTACTTTCTCAGCTATCAAATACAGCACTTGGATATTTATCGTCTTGAGCTACAATATCTCAAATTCTATTTTTAATATGGCTGTCTAGATGTGAACTAGGCATTTTATTTATGTATTTATGTACTTATTTATTTTCTAGAGATAGGGTCTTGCTATTTTTCCCAGCCTGGTCTTGAACTCCTGGAATCCAAGAATCCTCCCACCTCAGCTTCCCAAGAGGCTAGGATTACAGGTATGCACCACTGCACCCAGCTAAAGCCTTAAAAAATAAACAAAGCTTCTATGTTCCTTTTCTTTTAAAAACAGGGTCTCATTTTGTCACCCAGGCTGGAATACAGTGGTGCTATCTTGGCTTACTGCACCCTAGCCCTCCTGGGGTCAAGCAAGCCTCCTACCTCAGCCCCTTAAGTAGCTGGGACTACAGGTGCATGCCACCAAGCCTTGGTAATTTCTACATTTTTTGTAGAGACAGGGTCTCACCATGTTGCCCAGGCTGGTCTCAAACTGCTGATCTCAAAGGATCCTCTTTCCTTGGCCTCTCAAAGTGCTGGGATTACAGGAGTGAGCCACTGTACCTGGACTGTTTTCTTTAACTTTTTTTTTTTTTTTTTGAGATGGAGTCTTGCTCTTTTGCCCAGGCTGGAGTGCAGTGGTGCGATCTCAGCTCACTGCAAGCTCCGCCTCCCGGGTTCACGCCATTCTCCAGTCTCAGCCTCCCGAGTAGCTGGGACTACAGGCGCCCGCCACCGCGCCCGGCTAATTTTTTGTATTTTTAGTAGAGACGGGGTTTCACCGTGTTAGCCAGGATGAGTCTCGATCTCCTGACCTCGTGATCCACCCGCCTTGGCCTCCCAAAGTGCTGGGATTACAGGTGTGAGCCACCGCGCTCAGCCTTAACTTTCTAATTTAACTGTCATAAGACTGCAGTTTGAAAAATGTTAAAGAAATACTCGGTTCCCAAATTAAATTTTAAAACCCAAGAAATATTTTATTTTCTATTTCTTAATGTTGGTTATGAAAGTATTGAACAAATGTTTATAGAAAGTGTTTTTTTAGGTTTATTAGAACTATTCTCTCACTGAGGCTACCTCATATACATACAGCCTTAAATATTTAAAGGTAATCTAAGCATGAAACAAGTATCTCAAAACAAGTGTTTAAAAATGTGTATATAACAGTGGCAAATCTTGATAGGACAGTTCTTTTATGATTAATTATAGGCAACTGAAACATAAAATAATATTGAAATATTATCTGTCTTGTGTTAGATGAGAGCTGACTAATTTTGTGTGTGATAGAATGCAACAACATTCTGCATACCTGGTGTCCAATCCAGCTTTGCTTCTTGTTGAAAGTGCAACCTAATTCTTTTTACTTAACCTTGCTTGGCTTCAATTTTCTCATGTGAATTGGGATTAATGGAATTTCCCCCACCTCCCCCAATCTGAATTTGAGATTGAATAAAATAATGAACATGAAGTATTATTACAAAAACGAATGTTGTTAATATGAATTCATACACACAGTTTTTAAATTCACATATAGAAGATTTGATCTACGCTTAAGCTAAAGCGATACAGAGTAAATAAGACAGGTGGACAACCAGCATGCTCAGTGGAGAGCATTAATATACATGATTGCTATTTATTTTCTTTTCATAGAAAATGGCTTCTTTTAGAGCATTATTTCTTAAATAATGGGAGTTTCTATATGTGACCATTAAAAATACTATATAATTGTAGTCATAGTAGCATAGGCTGTAGGTTTCTAATTTCCTTCTTAAGAACAACTACACACAGATATTGAGATCACCATTAGCAACGCAATATCCGAAATATTTTTTAAAGAAGGACTAAAGAACACATGAAAAAGGACAGATATATTATACTCAGATGGATTGCCTAGATACCTGACTTCTACAAAAGGTAATATCTCAATGATATACCAATAAAAATCTCCATGTGATTCTTTAGAGAGAGTAGTGAGTTAATTTTTAGGTAAAAGCACACAAACCTATGAAAATGCTAAAAAAGAATTGTGATGAGGATTTGCTCAGCAGATAGTCAAATGTTTTAGAGCTACTGTGTTTGTGTGTGTGTCACTGTGTTGCTTGTACAAAAACAAAAAAAGGCTAAATACAAGACACGCAGTTAATTAGGTACACAAAAACTTAAATTTTTGTATCACAGCATGGAACAACATAAATTCAAGTAGATTAAAGAGTTAAAAAATCAAAGTAAAATACAAGAAGCAAATATAAGGTAATACCACTATAAATTAGTAAGGAAACAACGAACTAAATAAAAATGAGAGAATGAGATTATTGTGACATAAAAACAAACATCTTACATCACCATAATGGTAAAAAATTTTTTAAAAATGATAAATTAAAAAACTTGTTAGTGAAAAATTTGACTGAAAATTATCTTCAATAATAAAATATATTTATTTTTCCATATTTTTATGATAACCTTTTTAAAAATTAAATTTACTTTTAAAAATTTTATTATGGTAAGAACATTTAACATAAGATCTACATTCTTAACGAATGTTTAAGTATTGTTAACTCTGGCCACGATGTCATACATCAAATCTCTAGAATTTACTCAACTTGCATACCTGAAACTGCCTGTTAAACAGAAGTTCCTCATTTCTGTATCCCTCCAGCCCATGGTAAGCACTAATCTACTGTTTCTGTGAGTTTGACTACTTTAGATATCTAGTGTAAGTGGAATTATTCAGTATTTGTACTCCTATGACTGGCTTACACAGATTGGCTACAGATTCGTTCACCTTGTCTCATATGGCAGAATTTCCTTCTTTTTCAAGGCTGAATTGTATTCAATTGTGTATATATGCCAAACTTTCTCCTTTCATCTGTTAATACACACTTAGGTTCTTTCCACGTCTTGGTTATTTTGAATAATTCTGCAATGAACACGAGAGTGCACATACCTCCTCGAGATGCTGATTTCAGCTCTTTTGGATAAATATCTAGAAAGAGAATTGCTGGATCATATAGTAGATCTATTTCTAATTTTTTGAGGAACCTCTATACTCTTTTCCATAAAGGCTGTATCATTTTACATTCCTGATAGATGACAAAGGTCCCAATTTCTCCACATCCTTGCCAACACTTGTTACATTTTATCTTTTGATAATAATTAATTTGTGTGAGGTGATATGTTATTGAGGTTTTGATTTACATTTATACAGTGATTAGTGATATTGTGTATCTTTTCATATAACTGTTGGCCATATTTATGTCTTCTTTAGATGTCTACTTAAATCATTTGCCCATTTTGAAATCAGGTTACTGGTAGGTTGTTTGTTTGTTTTTGTTTTTGCTATTCTGTTGAAGGGGTTCCTTGTATAGCAGCTGGGATAGTGATCCCTCATGAAAAATCTGGTAAACTTTCTTCAGCAAAAGTCAAGTTTCTTCAGCACAAGTCAACTTAGAAACAATATAAAAAGACAATTTAATTTTTTAAGCGAGAAAAAGGACAAAAAGGAAGATTAACGGAAGAAGGCAAGTAGCCAAAGTCACTGATAAACATTTATCTTCCCCAGTAAATAAAATGAATGCAAATTTTGAAAATGACATTCTATCTTTGTCAATTTAGCTAATTTTTTTAAAAAATTATGTAAGAATAAGAGATAGCAATAAGCATTGTCATTTTCTGTTTGGGAGACTATATTACTATAACATTTCAGAGAAAGATGCAATTTGGAAATGTGTGTAAATACATTTATAAGAGGTAAAAGTGACCCAGTAATTCTGATATAAATAATTTTAGTCTTCAGTTACTAATCAGCGATATATAATGTATTAATGTTGTAAATGAGTATTTGTTCAGGTTTTCTTTGTAACACATAAAAATAGAAAACAAACTAAATATTTAATGTGTAAGAAGTTGCATAACTCTTCATATAGCCATAGCTTGAAGATATATCAGAAAAAATATTTATATATAAAAAAGTAAAATAATGTTGACAGAGAAAGTTGTAAGTAAGGGTGTCAGAGTCACTTTTTAGAATATGTCACAGTAAAATTGACTTGCATTCACTAAGATAGTGAGGGTAGAAAGACGATTTACCTATAAGTAAATTGTAATGAACTGGTATGAATTAAAATCATTGCTGTATATTATTTATAAATCAACAATAGAAAATTAACTGTATTGTTCATATACAATTTAGTTAATGTAATATTTAACCCAACAATGTTTTTATTAACCCTTTATTTCTGTGGTAGGTTTTTCCATTTTGATAATTAAAACCCTTAATATACATAGAATTTCATAATGTGACGTGATTCAATAAAAGAAAGATATCCCAGGCAAGATGAAATCAGCTGATGGAAATTTCCTTTCTAATTCATCCATCTGAAACGAGTTACCATAGCAAAAATTAAACCTAGCCTGTCTACCATTGGTCTTGCAGTCTTGGAACCATTTATGATTGCCACATTTCCCTTCACCAAATGAGGCTAATAGTGATCATTCTGACATAATTCATGCAGCTATGGCACTTTACAGACTTCAAGTAGACACAATAATTATCTACTGTTCTCAAAAAAACTCCTGTGAGGCAGGCAAATTGACAAGGAAATCCATGAGGCTCAGATGCATAACCAAAATCCTAACATCACACTGATAATAAATGGTAGAAATGGTACCCTCTTCCTTTTTCTAGTCCTGACTCCATTAAACACACTTGTTGAAGATCAGTATATGAGAATTCCTAATTTTCTGCTGTATAAATCAAATGAATAAAAATGGTTTTGTGCATGCTTGTATGTGTTTTTATGTATATGTATGTATATGCTGAGTTGCCATTAAGTGGTTTTAATGTAACTTAATTCGCAAATTTTAATGACCACGCAAATTACTTGGGGATTATTTTACCATTAGTAATCCGGCCAGAGAATGGATGAAGTATGGGATTTCCATTTGTAACAAGTTTTTTGCCTGTTCATGGACACACTTTACAAAGACTGATCTTAATTTTACTATTTTTTTCTTTATTCAAGAATGTCAAAATAAGCAAGAAAAATTTCTCAACTTGACCATTTATGTATTGCTTTTTTTCTCACCTAGTACAAAGAAAGGTATATACCTTCATCATAATCTGAACACCCAAAGGCACATTTAAATATTTTATTTCTTTCTAGTTATAAGCAATGCCATGTCTCAGAAAGATTAAAGAGATAGAAACCCTGCAGTAAAAAATCAATGATTTAAGATGTAATTAAGTTTAGATTTTCAAACTATCACAACCCTCCTAGTTTTTCAACTGATGGTCTTTGCACGCCAACGTGACAGATTCTTGATTCTTTCCCTCTTGCCGACAAAAATAAAGATGATAAAGGGTCTGTAAAACCATTTTGTTACTAGAATTTATGCAAAATTTGTTTTTCCTGCCTTTAGGAGAAAGAATACTTTCACTTTTTTCTTGTCAAAGGAGAATGTAGTTTGGGATCCTGAATATTATGTTTGGGTCATTTGACTTTCAAGCCCTTTATTAAAGATGGCAGCTAGTAATGCGTGTAACATTTGTATATAGGAAACTTCCTCTGCAAGGCATTTGTATTTTACTGTGTGACTTCTGGACAGAATTCTTTTTGGTTATTTTGTTTTCTAAAAACGTTCTAATTTTAGAATATTTCTAGAAATGTGAAGATAGAATAGATAGCTATCACATACACCACACTGAGTTTTTCCCATTGCCAACATCTTACATTAGTATATTTGTCACAATTAACTAACCAATATTACTATATCATTATTCACTAAAGCTCAGACTTGCTCAGATTTCCTTAATTTTCATCATCTAAAATCCTTTTTCTCTTCAAAGATTTCATCCAGGATACCAAATTACTTGGAGTCTTCATGCCTTCCTAGGCTCCTTTTAGCTGTAACTGTGTTTCAGATTTTCTTGTTTTGAATGACATTGAGAGTTTTGATGATTAGGGATCAGGTATTTATACCCAATCCAATGGGTCGAATTTATCTGTTTTTTTCATAATCAGACTGAAGTTATGGGTTACCATAGAATGTTTTCCTGAACATTGTAAAATTACATTAAAGCAAACTACAACTGAATTAAAAGTTTTGTATTTTGTAATAATGATGTCTCTCTATAAGTATGACGGTGTTGCAATCTTTTGACTCTGCCACAACATTAGGACAAGTCAATAGTGTAGATCACTATGTACCCATCCAGTAGTCAGCACTCATACATCCAGCAGACAGGCTTGGACTCAGCCTGAGTTTGGGTGCTACTGATATTACCATCTTATGTTAAACGGTTTAAACCAATTGTATTATAAATATATATTTTCAAATTTTATATGTATTATAATGTTTTGACATCTTAAAACTCCTTTCTGGCTGGGGAGAGATTGTCCCTTCCTGATGATAATTCTTAGAAATGACAAAGGGTCTAGCTAGCAATGTGCCTTTGCTATACAAACAAATGAACCCAGAGCCATGCCTCCTCTATCTGACTTTTACACACCAAGAGGCAATAGCCCCCTGCCTAAACCATTCCAGGCCAGGTATCATGCAACTAGAATCTACTGCTATAGGTTAGAGCCCACTGAAATTATTCAAACAAGCCATACTAAACTGCTTAACCTGCCCTGCCTTGCCTTTCTTGCTGAAAAATCCCAGTAAAGACCAAGGTCTAATCCTCTCCCTCCCCCTACCACCTGTTGACATGGTGTATCTTGCCTCTGGTCTGTAAAACCTGAGAGTATAATAAACTCTGTTTCCCTCAGCCTTTCCTGTGTTTCCTCTTGTGGCTGTACCTCACATAAAAGAACACAAAACACCAGTTGAAGTAGTTTTTGATGCCTACGGTGAACTTGTGAATAAAATATAATTGACCACCTTTCCATAAATATAAAACTTATAAAAGTTGCATTCTTTCTTCAGAACTTTTTTTTTTTTTTTTTTTTTTTTTTTTTAGTTTTTTGGCCGAGTTAGAGTTGGAAGCAGAAAAAGGTGAATATTCTTCTCATGTCAAGGGATATATATTCCTATATTTTTTAATATGAATTAGTGGCAGGTTTCACCAATCTCTGGTCATTCCTGCCCTACACTAATGAGGGATGCATGCCCACCTATTTGTTAACTTAGTCTTTTTTAGACTTTGAGTCAAATAAAGTGAGGCTTCATAGTATATTGCTGTTTTTACTTAACTATGAATAGGTATTACATAGGCTAACTGCACCCAGTATATCAGCATTAGCCTCTGTTCTTTGTGCTTTCATTGTTCTAATAGTCACCAGTCAGCCGAACTGGCATTTTTCCCAGGTTCTGGTTTCTGGATTATATCCCACCTGACAATAAATGTAAGAAATTGTATATGGGGCAGCCTAGAAACCTAACCCTTTTGTTTTGTTTGCTTCTGCCAGTTTTTCTATGGCTGGACCCTGTTTCTACATTCTTATGTCACACCACACAGGATCTTCATAGATCATTGAAACTATTGTTATGTAGAAGCTCTACCTTTTCCATATTCTGTCATATCATTGTGGAAATTTCCACTGTGGTGTGTAGATACATGGATGTGTCAAAAACAGGTGATATATATGGCCAAGTCTTTTGCTTCTAGTAATATTAAATGTAATACATATGGCTAATATTTGGATTGACTACTTCAACACCTTATCCAACCTTTCTCCTGGTGTGCTTTGTAGCTAAAACTATATTTTCTAGACTCCTTTTTGGCAAGTGTTCCCAAAGATATTGAAGGTCCACCAATCATAATATTCATTTGACACTTGATCTTACAACTCAGTTAAATGGGTAGAGAGAAGATATTGCAATGGCATTCATTTTGCTGGTGTAGATTTGGCAGTAATAGTTCAGGTGACATCATTCCTTAATGTGGCTTCTGACACTGGATTAGCTAAAGGGGTATTTTTTTTTTAATCTAATAGTTGTGGCTAGAGGTTCCTGGCCTCTCTGTGATGGCTAAGGTGGTAAGATATTTGAATAAGTAGTTCCTACAGCAACTGAGAAGTCATATCAGAAGGGTAGTTTCCCTGTGGAAAAGCCAGTTTGGTCCTGTTTTTTTATTTTATTTTATTTTTGACACTGAGTCTTACTCTGTTACCCAGGCTGGAGGAGTGTAGTGGTATGATCTTGGCTCACTGCAACCTCTGCCTCCTGGGTTAAAGCAATTCTCTGCCTCAGCTTCCCATGTAGCTGGGATTACAGGCGCTCACCACCATGCCCAGCTGATGTTTTTGTATTTTTGGTAGAGATGGGGTTCCACCATGTTGGCCAGGCTGGTCTTGAACTCCTAACCTCGTGATCCACCTGCCTCGGCCTCCCAGAATGTTGGGATTACAGACCTGAGCCACCACGCCTGGCCTGTCAAGTCATTTTTAGAGATTTTGTCTAGAACCAGGTCTTCTGGCCCTTCAAATAATTTGTAAGTACCTAACTCCCTATAACTTTCAATAAACTGTTGCTAAAACAATGCTGTATAACAACTAACCAAAAATTCTCAATAGCATTCAACAATAAGCATTTATTTTTCATGTCTATGTGTCAGGTAGTGGTCTGCTGATTTGCCCTGGGCTCTTGTAAAGGCAACTCCTATCCTTTTTGGTGTGTCAGGCTAGCTGGACATGGCAATGGCAGATGACCAAAAGACCAAATCTACTCACTCAAGCATAATTCAGTCCAATACCTGTGTTATATCTGTTAACATCCCACTGGCTAAGGAAAGTCACATGGTGAGCCCAACATCCAGAAGTGGAGAATTACTGCAGTAAGTACCATGCCACAGGGTGAGACTGCACAATCCCATGATGAAGCAGAGAGTGAAGGGTGGAAACCATAATTCAGTCCATCATAAAATATAAATCTCTTTTTACCAAAATAGCTAAAGTGGTTTAAGTCATCTGTAACAGAACACTGAACAATAAAGAGTGTTTTATTACCTTATTTATAAGTTCAGTATATATTTAAGATCTCTATATTAACTCCATTCTCATTAATTTAAATATAATATAATAAACTTTATTCAGTAAGAGAAAAAAGAGTAGATTTAACACCAAGAACAGAGAAAGTGAACTTGGAGATGTCTTTTACATGTGGAAAACAGTTGGGAGTCCCTGAATCAGACCCTTTGGGTGACTACTGGGAACAGGAACAAGATTGGCTACTAGGAATTTTTGCTTGATAATTTGAACTATTATCCCGATTGTTATCACCAAAATTTTGAGCTGCAAAGTTAGTTTTCTCCAGCCCTAACCCCATCTGGCTCTGGCTGTTTCCAATCTTCTTGCTGGAATGCTTGCAGCATATCATGCAATCAGAAACATAGTGATTAAGGCAGGCTAATTGAATTGTAAAATGTGAAAGGCCATTTGAACGTCAGACTTTATGCCTTTTAGAAATTGAGGATTGCCACTATTGATACGGTTTCATGTGTGTCCTGGGGTGAGGGGTTGAGTGGAGGGGCAGGAGCAATTACTTCTAGGGAAAATGGTATTACCTTTCCTCTCTGAAACTATGTAAAATGATGTGAGCAGAGTAGCAAAAGGGAAAAAATATAAAAGGGATAAACTTGATACAAAAATAGTGAGATTATTTGTGTTTTGCTACCTAGAAGTACTCAGAGATGACATCTATCACCATTCCCTCTCTCTTATCTTTGTTTCTAAGCTTTTTCTTTTCCATTTTTAAAAAGACTTTAGAAAGAATGATAAAGCCCGCTGAACATCATGATACATAAATCTCTAAAGGTTCCAATCATTTATTTCTCTGCAGTTGCTTATAACAAATTATATCTGGTAAAGGAACTGAAAATATTTATCAAAATATTTATTCTCTAAAATTATTGGTTCATTTAAGTCATTTAAGTTTGATTTTGTATGCTTGACTGTAGGCCTATTTATATATTTTTAAAATTATTTTTTATTACCTTAGAGGTTTAAACATTTTTTTCTGCAGAATCCCTTTTTACTCTTTGCTTTCTGTGTCGTTCCTCCAAATGCTTTTCCATGTGTTCGCAAGAAGTAGAAATGGATAGTACATCATGTGTCTCCCTTTCCTACTAAATATAGATTATTACACATTATTTGAATTGACAGTGTTTTGAGTTCTTTGCCTGTCTAACGTACAGGTCACTTTTGATGGACTTCTTTTAAATCATCAATATATTGCCAGGAAGTATTTTTACACCTCTTGGGTGAATGTGTCTAACAAAGCATTGAAGCACAAATTTTAAAATATATTATTGCTTTTTTAGAAGTATTTAACACAACATCAGTTTGTAAATCTTAAAAATTAAGGCTTAGAATTTTTTTTAAAAAATTGTTGAACTAAAAATTCAGCAACAAGGCAGTAACTTTTAAAAAACAATTCTATTCAATAAGAATAGGAAATTATATTGAATAGAATAACTACAAGAAATGCCAACGTCAATTATCCTAGTTTGACCCTAACCTAAAAGACACATATCCAAATCACTATCACCCCAAAAAATTAATTATAGCTTTTTACTTATTGTTACTTTTTTTTCCTATTCTGGTATTATCAAGGAGATGAGGCAGGGTGTTATTAGATAATTACTATTCTTCATAATTTTTGCATATTTGTATGTGTGATTGTGTGTGACTTTTTGATAAACTGTCTAATTCCCAGTCCAGTTCTGTCTCTTCCACCAAGACTGCTAACATTGAACTACCTGTGAGTGATGTTGGTCATGACCCTGGGTAAACAGGAATCACAGATGATCTTGGACATAAAGAACCTTCTCTTTTGGACTGGTATGCTCATTCAAGATCAAATCGTCAAACTTTTTTTTCCAGGTTTTCCCCTCTGAACAGTTAGGAATTTAAACAAGACATAGCCAAGGACTCAAGCACTTTGATTCTGTGATTTCATTTAAATATAAAACCCGTATCGGGAAATGTAAGACAAATTACAATAAAAGAGAAGTAGTAATATGAAGATAGATATTAAAGAATAGATAGTAATAACACTAATAGCAGCCACCATTTCTACCTTGTGTACTCTGTGCCAGATAAAATGCTCACAATAACATCTCATGTAATAATCATAACTGCCCTACAAAACTGGCCTCTTTTATAGAGGCGATACCATCTCTGCTTCATGTTTGAGAAAATGGAGGCTTAGGTGGTTCACACAGCTAGTAAGTAGCACATCAGGGGTGAAAATTTGGAAAACTTATTCCCAAATCATACACTCTTAACCAGTGTGTTAATATGCCTAGGTTGTACTTCCTCAACAGTAACCGTGGAACTTCTGGATTTATCCCTAAATTGCAATTTTTCTTCCATCCTTTCATAACTCTCCTTAGCCCCAGTTACTCTGTCAGTATTCGTGAGATACATGTGTATCTTCTCCGTTTTCTTGGGGGCAAGGAGGGAGAAGTCAATATTTTTCTTAAAGCAACACTTTAGGAAGGAGTGTTATTTTTCTCAGGCTTTAATTATTCACACATTTTTATACGGCAAGCCTAAGGGAAAGAATTAATAAATGAAAAGAGATTACAGTTTGTCTAATTAAAATCCCTCTCTGGTACTAAGAAGGCTTTATAGCAAATATGCATGGGCATTAGATCACTGTGTAAGCAATGCAATAGCTGAACTAATAAAGAGTATTTTATCCTGTCAGCTCAGCTTCAGGTTGGGAGTTGCGGTAAAGTGAGTATATCCTACTCAGGGCCTCTCATGATTTAATAAAAATGCCTGTCTTGTTCTCTAAGAATTTAACTAACCAGAGAGTGAACTTTTTCTTTCCCTGCTGGGATCATAGATTGCAAATCAGTTTTCTCCGCCTAAAAGCAATCACCTAAGCCAGTGGTTATGTGAGACTAGGGTAAAAGAAAAAAGTCATAAAAATTAATGAGCCTACCTGATGCCCAGGCTTTCAAGACCATAACTCTGGGCATGGGAGAACTGAAGTCTTACTTGGTACTGGCTCGAGTGGGTGTAGACTGTACTGAATGCTTGTGATTTTGAAACGTTTGCTGCATGTGAACCACTTTTGAAAAACGCTTCTATTCCACCTCTTCCTGCCACTACATAAACAAAATTTAATGAAGACAAAACAAAATACACCATTAGAAGAGTTAATGGTCTATAAGTGAGGAATCTGTTGGATATTTGTAGCAGAAGACTTTCCCAAACTGGCTGTGGCAATTTTATTGACTCATGTAACTAAAAATTCCAGTTGTAGGAATTACTTTAAGATTTGATGCAGAGTTGACGCAAGGCTCAAGATGCCTCCACTCCTCTCTCACCCCCTCATTCTCCCCCCTCTCTCACCTCTTTCTCCACCCTCTTGCCCTGCCCTTTTCCAGGCCCTTCTCTGATTTTCATGGTATTTGCTTCACCAGAAATCTGGCTGGATCACCTTGTGAGATGTCTGCCAACAACTTCTGGGAGTTACAGGCTTACATGCCTGCTTCTTCCCAGTAGTCCTTTCTGAATAACAAGAGTGTATCTCTTATTATAAGACTACGCCAAACATTTATGAAAGTCCCCTTACTGGGTCAAATGGCCTGAACAACAATCAAGGGGCTCTTTTCTTCTCTTTTCTCCTGTTTTTGAGACAGAATCTCACTCTGTCGCCCAGGCTGGAGTGCAGTGGCATGATCTCGGCTCACTGCAACCTCGGCCACCAGGGTTCAAGCAATTCTCCTTCCTCAGGCTCCTGAGTAGCTGGGATCACAGGCACCCACCACCATGCCTGGCTAATTTTTGTATTTTTAGTAGAGACAGGGTTTCACCGGGTTGGCCATGTTTGTCTCGAACTCCTGACCTCAGGCAATCCACCCACCCTGGCCTCCAAAAGTGCTGCGATTACAGACATGAGCCACATCGCCCCCGCCAGCATGTTTTCTCAAGCCAATTACCATCCTCCTCAGAGGGTGGACTGGGCATGGCCTGTGGTCTGACAGAGGCACACATTCCCAAATGAGAAGCAAATTAGTAATATGAAGATAAAGTGGGAATGGATAACAAGCAAAGATAGCCAATGTCCATTAGAAATTGGAAGACAAACTACTTTATAAATTAACTATCAATAAGTAGCAGTGCATTTGCATAATTTTCTGCCAGACTATATATGGCTTTGCCATTGTATTAATTGCCATCCTCTTGCTGACAAATGGCAGGGCTCCCTTAAGCTACCATTTGCCTTTCTTCTGAAAATCAAGCAAATAACAAATATTTCATTGAATGTTCACTATAACATTTTTAAGCCATAAGGTAAAATTTTAAGTAGATAATTTCTTATGTGCATAAAAAGTATTTACCAGAATTAGAAAATGTGTGTAGCTTTTCTAACGTGAACAGCCTTTTCATCATCTCTTGCCAGGACAAATACATTTTTGACTGAAGTCAAACATGCATCAGATTCCTACTCAACAGAGAGTTTTATTAGTTAATATCAATAATTTAAGCTCAAATGCAAAAAGAAATCTATCATACCAGAGACTTACCATATTTACAATGTGGCAGTTGCTGTGAGGGGCATCAACAAGTGAAACTAAAATCATTAGAATATGTCCTTCAGGAGCACATACTTATTTAGGCAGACAACTTACTATTAATCTGGCACGATATTTGGAAGAGAAGTCTTGTAGAAGTCACAAATTATCTTTTGACAATGTAGTTGCATTGAGCAAAGCATGGGATAGCTTTGGAAATGAGTATATTGGGTTATATACACAAACCTGAACCCTCACTTTAGGTACTGGCTTTGAGGGTTGCAGTCTGAGGAAATGCCAATAGGATTATAATAACGGGCCCACTGTGTATAATTTTATAGTCTGCCCATATTTTCAATAACCCTTCTCCCTGCTTGGGTAATTTGTTTTGATTTCCTATCACTGGAGAAATATCTCACAAAACAATTAGATGAATTCATTTTCCCTATTTTTATAACAGAAAGTCTAATTAATGGTAAATACTATAAAACACGTCAACCATGCATTAAGTGGATACATATAAGTCCTGAGAGTTATCTTCATCATGTATTCATGCTCCACATTTCCATAGGAAGATCTTAAGCAGCACTTGGTTGGGTATTTAGCTTCCTACTTTCCCAGAACTCCACTTCGGATACTGAATCTTAGGAGAATCTAGAAATTGTTTATTGAGTTTACTTCAGCCAAGTTTCTGTCATATTTATTCTTTCCATCCTTCTAGATATTCTAGTGTGTGTGTGTGTGTGTGTGTGTGTGTGTGTGTGTGTGTGTGTGTTTTGAGACAGAGTCTCACTCGCTCTGTGGCCAGGCTGGAGTGCAGTGGCGCGATCTCAGCTCACTACAAGCTCCGCCTCCCAGGTTCACGCCATTTTCCTGCCTCAGCCTCCCGAGTAGCTGGGACTACAGGCACTCACCAGCACACCTGGCTAATTTTTTTTATTTTTAATAGAGACGGGGTTTCACCATGCTAGCTGGGATGGTCTCGATCTGTTGACCTCATGATCCGCCCACCTCGGCCTCCGAAAGTGTTGGGATTACAGGCGTGAGCCACCGCACCCGGCGGTGTTGTTTTTAAAAATATACATCATAATTAAATTGAGAGACGATATGCTTTTCTTTGCCTCTCTGTATATTCCCTCAACCTACCCACCCCTTCATTCCACAGAAACATTTCCTGTTTATACAATCTTCTGCATTTATAAGGCAGGTGCTTTTGCCCTTTAGTTTTTCAAGAAGAATCTAATAAACATTTGTAGGACTCATATACTTGGCTTTTTAAACATCATCAAATAACAAACTAATATTTCTTAAAACTTTCATTATTAAACACTAAGTTTTGGTTCCTCTAAAATATTCGTATTTAATCCATGTGATAACCAACTATTTTCAGCAACAAACTTTTGCTCATTGCTTATTTATCTATGTAAAAGGGATTGCAATTGTAAATTTGTCTGTTAGACGGTAGTAAATTATTTCTTTTCTTTTCTGTCTATATAGTTTTCCATAATTATCTTAATCATCCTCATTTTGATCTTAAATAGCCAGTGGTTCATAAATAAGAATAAACAGCAAAATCATCTAGAATTATTTTGTAATTATGCAAATATTCAGTCCCATTCTAGAAATTCTCATGTAATATTGAGAGGTGACAACGTGCTATCAGCCCTCGCTCGCTCTCTCGGCACCTCCTAAGGCCAGGGCATCCACTCCGGCTGTGCTCGAGGAGCCCTTCAGCCCGCCACTGCACTGTGGGAGCCCCTGTCTGGGCTGACTGAGGCCAGAGCCAGCTCCCTCTGCTTGCAGGGAAGTGTGGAGGGAAAGGGGCAGGCGGGAACCGGGGTTGCAGGCGGTGCTCACAGGCCAGTGCGAGTTCCAGGTGGGTGCAGGCTCAGCATGCCCTGCACTCGGAGAGGCCCTGGGCAGTGAGAGGCTTAGCACCCGGGCCAGCAGCTGCAGAGGGTGCACTGGGTCCCCCAGCACTGCTGGCCCGCCCGTGCTGCGCTGGAATTCTCACCCGGCCTCAGCCGCCTCCACACAGGGCAGGGCTGGGGACCTGCAGCCCGCCATGCCCGAGCCCCCCCCGCCCCCAGGTGGGCTCCCGCAGGGCCGAGCCCCCCCCAATGGGCTCCGCTCCCTGCTCGACGGCACCCGGTCCCATCGACTGTCCAAGGGCTGAGGAGTGTGGGCACAAGGCGCAGGACCGGCAGGCAGCTCTGCCCACCGCCCCTGCACGGGATCCACTAGGTGAAGCCAACAGGGCTCCTGAGATGGGTGGGGACATGGAGAACTTTAATGTCTAGCTGGAGGATTGTATATGCACCAATCAGCACTCTGTGTCTAGCTCCGGGTTTGTGGATGCACCAATCAGCACTCTGTATCTAGCTGATCTGGTGGGGACTTGAAGAACTTTTATGTCTAGCTGGAGGATTGTAAATTTACCAATCAGCACTCTGTGTCTAGCTAAAGGTTTGTAAAAGCACCAGTCAGCACTCTGTCAAAATGGACCAATCAGCAATCTGTAAAACGGATCAATCGGCTCTCTGTAAAATGGACCAATCAGTAGGATGTGGGTGGGGACAGATAAGGGAATAAAAGCAGGCTGCCCCCACCAGCAGTGGCAACCCGTGGGGGTTCCCTTCCAGCCTGTGGGAGCTGTGCTGTTTTGGTCTTCACAATAAATCTTGCTGCTGCTCACTATTTGGGTTTACACTGCCTTTATGAGCTGCAACACTCACCGTGAAGGTCTGCAGCTTCATGCTTGAGGCTGGCGAGACCACGAACCCACCAGAAGGAATGAACAACTCAACACGCGGCGCTTTTAAGAGCTGTAACACTCACCACGAAGGTCTGCAGCTTCACTCCTGAAGTCAGCAAGACCATGAACCCACCAGAAAGAAGAAACTGGACACATCTGAACATCTGAAAGAGCAGACTCCGGACACACCATCTTTAAGTATTGTAATACTGAGAGGGTCTGCGGCTTCATTGTTGAAGTCAGCGAGACCAAGAACCCACCAATTCTGGACACAATATCTATGTCAGAAAGAAGCAAAATTAAGAAAGTTACCTACAAGCCTGATGAAGAATCACTGTTACTTTTTCTGTAGAGGGAGTGGGACCCTCCACGTAATACAACGTCATCTGATTTCCTCTTACTTGGTCAGAAGCCATATTCCAAGCTTTCATCCTTGCAGAAAAATTCATCTTACTTTGAGCAATTTGGTCACGTAAGAGAGACAAAACAATATTATGAGACTGCTCAAGAACAAAAGAAACCCTGACTACAATACACATGTTGACAGCTTTTATATATCACTTGGTATTTGAATCAACATGAAAATGAGTAAAAGAGATGTGAAGGGCACCAGGGAGCTTGAGAGACACGTTTAGTTTCAGCTTTAAAATATTCACCCAGGTACACAGTGGGAGAGAAGCTTGTGTTGAAAAATGGTGTTTTTAGGTATATAATGCAAATTGTAATATCATTCTTGATGTTGATCAATTGTTTTCCTCTTTATTGTTCTAGGTAGGAGATTTTTGTGCTGCTCAATTATAAAAGTTTCTTGGCTTTGCTGTTTTTTTCTACTTTTTCTTAAAAAAAAATCCTCCATTATTCCTCTTTATTTTTTCCTTTCTTTTACTTTTTTTCAGCTTCTTAAGATAGAATCTTAGCTCATTGTATCTAAGCCTGTTATCCTTTTTAACAGGTATTAAAATATGTAGTTTCTCTCTAACCACTCTTAACTATACTGCACAGATTTTGATAGGTTGTATTTTTATGTTTGTTCACATAAAATATTTTCCATTTTTTGATCATGAATTATTTAGAAATGTTTAATTTCCATATATTTTATGTTTTTACGTGTCTTAGTGTTATTGATTTCAAGTATATTTTTGTTATATTTGGGAATATATTTATAATTGTTTTATGTTTAATGAGGCTTTTATTATTATTATTTTGCCTGAAGCTGTCTTGTTGAATGATTGTCATGAAAAATAGTTTTAGTTCTAGTTGTCGGCTTTCTATCAATTAAATCAAGGTAACTGACAGTGTTCTAGTTCTATCTGTGCTAACTAGTTCTGTCTAGTTCTCTAGTTCAATTAGTTTTATCAATTGCTTTATGTCTACTGTTATCATTTGTAGAAATGTTATAAGGATATTTGTTTTTTTGTTTTTGTTTCGTTTTGGAAACGGGGTCTTTCTCTGTTGCCTAGACTCGAGTGCAGTGGTGCAGTCATAGCTCACTCAACCTCCTGGACTCCAGCAATCCTTCCACTTCAGCTTGCCAAGTAGCTGGGATGATATTAATAATTAGTTGGGCATGATATATCATGCCCAGCTAAGTATATTTTGGTAGAGATGATGTCTGTGTTGCCCAGGATGGTCTCGAACTCCTGGACTCAAGTGATTCTCTCACCTCAGCCTCCCAAAGCACTGGGATTATAGGCATGAGCCACCATACCTGGCCTAAAAACATGATTACTATGATTATATAATTATCTATTTTTCTAATTCTGTCCATTTTTTCATATGTGTTTTGTGGCTGTAATTATCTATTTTTCTAATTCTGTCAATACTTTTCTTCATGTGTTTTGTGGCTATGTCATAGGACAAATACAAATTTATGATTTATATAGTCCTCTAATGGGTAGATAAAATATGTCATTTTCTGTTTCCATTACTGCTTTATCATTATAAATTTTTCCTATTTATCTCTAATAGCATTTGTCTTAAAATCTATTTTATCTGACATTAATATATCATTTTGGATTACTATACTTGCTGTTTGCATGAAATATATTTTTTATCAATTTACATTTTTCCATTTCCATCTGTGTATCTGTAAGGTGCATTTCTCACAGATAGCATTCCATTTGGTTCTTGCTGTTCCAATCACCTCTGCCTTCTGTTTGGAGTGCTTAGACCATTAATACTTAATGTAATTGTTGGCATAGTTGAATTTTGGTATATTATTTTATAATTTCTTCTTTTGTCCTTTTTCTTTTGCATCCTTTTTCTCTTTATCATCTTTTTTATTATTTGGCAATTTATTTCTATCTCACCTCTATTTCTTTAATCTTATTGTTTGCTCTGAGTGTACAATATGCAACCTTAGCTCTTCACAGTATATTTATAGTTAATATTGTACCACTTTACAGAAAAAAGTAGAAATTTGCAGCCATATATCCATTTATTTCCCACCTGCCATTATTTTTACTGTAACTATGTCGTATTTATTGTATCCACATATAATATAGACACCTTAAGATGTCACGTTTCTTATTTATAATCATATATAAAGAATTTAAGAGAAAAAATATTTTTTATGTACCTGTATATAAAACGTTTGTAGTGTTCTACATTTCTACCTAAAGATACACATTTCCCTTTTGCACCAAATTTTTTTAGCCTGAAGAACTTCTTTAACATTTATTGTAGTGGTAAGTCAACTGGTAATGAATTCTTTTAGTTTTCTTTTATCTGACAGAATCTTTACTTTTATTTTAGGGGCATATTTTTACAAATATACAATTCTTTTTTAGTGATTTCCCCTTATTTTTTCATCACCACAAAGATGCTGTCCCACTCTCTCTGGCCTCAATTGTTTCTGATATAATGTATCTCTGTATTTAAAGTGTTATTTTTCCTTTGCTACTATGGAGAGGGGAAAGTACTATCTTTTCCTCACCCATCGCAAAATTCATAGCTTAAACCCATGTAACAAACAGCAGCAAACCATAATAACCAAAAAATAAAAAAACAGAACAAATTCACAAAACCAAAATTTTACATGGTACAGAGCCTTCCAAAATGAAGACCCAAGGCTGGGAATGGTGACTTACATCTATAATCCTACCGTTTTGGGAGGCTGAGGTGGGAGATTTACTTGAGGCCAGGAGTTCGAGACCAGCCTGTGCAACATAGTGAGTCCTCCATCTCTACATAAATAACATTAAAAAGTAATTTTTAAAAACAAAGACTCAAAACCCATGAAAAAACTATGTGTTTTTATGGATAGTCATGCAAAAGTGTGAATGAGACAAAAGGGTATAATGTAATGGTAATAAACTGTGAAACATTTAGCAAAGCCTATGTGTTCAGATTTTTCATGGCCTAACATTCCTTCCTTCCAGGTATAGGAAAGGACATCTGTCACATGCAGGTATTTAAGAGAGAGAGGGTAGGAGAAAGTCAAAGAGAACTTTTCTGCTTGTGTGATTTATTCAGTTCCCTTTAAATACTCAGCATGCCAAGCTGCCATATTTTGGGGTACTGTTTTTTGCACTTCATCACTACTTTCAAGATATTCGATGTTTGGTTTTAAGTCATTTGGCCTTGAAGTGCCTAGACATGGCTTCCTTCATATTTATTCTCTTGGAGTTTGCTGAGCTTCATTAATCAGAAAATTTGTTTTTTATACAATCTGGGAAGTTTTTGTCCATTATTTCATCAAATTCCTTTTCTCTGTTTCACTGTCTCTTTTGTCTCTCCTTTTGGGACTCCTTGATATTTTCCCAAATGTTCCTCATGTCCCTGATTTGCTCTCGGATTTTTGTTTTTGTTTTAAAATAATCTATTTTTCTCTTTGTTCTTTAGTTTGAATAATTGTTTTCTTCAAGTTTATGATAAGCTTTTAATATTTATAATTATTCATAGTACTCTGAAAGTAAACCTGAAGTTTCTGGAGCACGGACAGGTTAGTTATTCTATCAGTTATTTCCAATTCTGTCTAGTTCTTAGCCATTTATAGCACTTAACAGCAATAACCACATTATTAGCCTTACCCAGTCTCCACCTTCTGGGAAAATGTCATGAAAGCCAGACGAAGAGGCCCACATGTATGGGAATATACTTTGTTAGGAAAATATGAATCTATAAACTTGTATACATGCTGTCCCCTTTTCCTGTGAGAGATGAAGAGAAACTTAATCTTACTTCTCCTAGAGACTAGAAAAGGGAGAACCCTGTTTTCTTACCTTTTGGAATGTAAATAAATACTTGGTATGGGGAGGTGTGAATAAGATAAACCACTCTAGTTTCCAGCCTCTGGAATATCTTCTTGGTTCCATACCTGATGTTTTCTTGAAATGTAAACATATGACTCTTGGATGGTTTTTCAGTATTTAAATCATCACTTCTATTCAAAAATATTTTCCAGTGACCTAAATCCTAGTAAAAGTTTCCCAGTAAGTCCTAACCATGGAAAAATAAAATGTTCATTTTCTGATAGCTTTCTGACTGTTTTTCTTTATTATGTCCATTTTTTCCTAATATTCTGAGAATTTTTAACTATTTTCATTCAAAGTTTTCCATTGTGTATTTAAATATATATATTCTGTCTCTCTGGAGAGATTTCCTCTCTTTTTATACATAGTTTTCTTTACCTCATTGCTTTTAAGTCTAGGTCTGATAATTCCAACATCTGGATTATCTCAGAGTTAGCTTCCTTTTTCTTTGTAAGAATAAATAATATTTTTCTGTTTCTTTATTGTTAGTACCTTTGAATTACATTCTGTAAACTGTAAATGTTATATTGTGTGGTATCTGGAAAACCTTGCATTTTTAAAAATAATGCTTTGGAAATCACCTTTGCAAAGATTATGGCAGTGAGAGAAATCTAACATAATTGTCTCCACCTTGCTTCTAATCCCACAAGTTAACTGACCTTGCTTATTCCTGGTATAGCCCAAGCTAACTTGGGAGGAGTTTAGTTTATAGTTTAACTTTAAAACTTTAAAGATGATAATAGTCCCTTCCCAAAATGAATTTCCTTTTGGTTTGGGGACTAAAACTGCCTTTTGTAAAACTAAAGAAAGGCCACAAGGTTTGAATTACGGTAGGGTCCTGAATTCTGCTATGCTTTAAGCATAGTTCAGCAATAGTCAGCCACTGGTCCCTAATGTGCTTACTGCTCAGGAGTCATGCAGCCCGACGTCGCAAGCTTTGTAACTTTCCCCGTTGCTCCTACAGATGACATCACAGTTGTCAAAACTTAAGATATTTTTTCGACTTTTCCATCTGAAAAGGCCAACTGATCCTCCCAGACCCATGATTCGTACCAAGAAAGTGACTCAACCAGTCCTGTGACACCTACCCTGAAGCTGACTCAGCATGTAAAGGTAGTTTGAACAATCCTACGATTTTTCAACCTCAACCAATCAGCAGCACTCATTCTCTAGCTCCTTGCCCACCAAATTATCTTTAAAAACCCTTGCCTCCAAGCTCTTAGGAGGCAGATTCGAGAAATATCTCTGATCCTCCCACTCAGCTGCCTTGCAATAATTAAACTATTTCTCTATGGCAGAACCTACTCTCTCAAGTGTATTGGTTTTTTCTATGCAGCAAGCAAGAAGAACTCAGTTGGGTGATTACACTTTTGTTTTCGTTTTGGCAGATGATTAACTCAATTAGCCTGAAACTGCAAACTCTGCCGTATTTGAGATGACTGGAATCTTGGATTCTAGTTCAGTTTTTATTTATTTATTTTTTACTTTATAGTTGTGCTGTTTGCACAATTTTCTATGAATGTATAGTTCAGGGATCAGCAAGAGACTTTAAGTAGAGGTTACACACATACACCACCATTTTGTTTTTCTGGGATTCCCTTCACTTTCCTGTGACTGTAGCCTCTCCAGGCAATGTGATCTTTCAGCTAGAAAAATGAAATATTTCTACTGGAGTTTCAGCAAACCCACATCATACTTAGCTTCAGCCTGTCCTCACACCAATGCTATGAACACAAGGTTCAACTTGACTTCAAATATGCTTGCAATTATTTATTCTCTAGATAATTTACACAGTGTTTTTGTTTTGTTTTGTATTGTTTTACGACTGAGTTTAAATTTATACGTGTGGAAGAATCTGAGGGTGATTTTACCTTCACTACTAGAGACGAAGTCCACACTTGGTGATGTTTAACATATTTCTGTATAAATACCTTTCACAATTTTCATTAAATTTATTCCTAGATACTTGATAATTTTTGAAGCTATATTTTAAATAAATAATAATTTATATAGGCCGGGCGCAGTGGCTCATGCCTGTAATCCCAGCACTTTGGAAGGCTGAGGTGGGTGGATCACAAGGTCAGGAGATCGAGACCATACTGGCTAACATGGTGAAACCCCATCTCTATTAAAAATACAAAAAATTAGCCAGGCATGGTGGCGGGTGCCTGTAGTCCCAGCTACTCGGGAGGCTGAAGCAGGAGAACGGCATGAACCCGGGAAGTGGAGCTTGCAGTGAGCCGAGATTGTGCCATTGCACTCCAGCATGGGTGACAGAGTGAGACTCTGTCTCAAAAAAAAAATTAAGAATATATAAAGTGAAACAGCACTCACTCTCTATTTCCAAGAATGCCAGATTGTTGGTAACCATGACATTTATTTTGTATTTTTCAGCATAGTCTCTGCCTTAATTTGAACTATACATCAAGTGGCACATACTGTGTTGTATTAAATATGTTTCTTTAATTAAAATATATGCTGATTCTGATGTAATTAAGAGGTAGTTTTTTTCTCATGAGCTACCTATCTTTGGACCCAACTGAAACTAACTTTGAAATAGGGCACAGTATTCACAGACACTCACATAAACTAAGCCTCTTTTGCTCTATTTCAATAGTTTTGAACCTTTTCTATATAATAGAATCAGCTAAGCTAAATAATACTGATGCCCTGTTTCACTCCACTAGTGACTCTGGGGATGGAACTGAAGCATCAGTGTTTTATATTTTTTGTAGACATGAGGTCTCTCCTTCTTGCCCAGGTCGTTCCTGAACTCCGTGCCTCAAAGGATCCTCCCACCTGGGCCTCCCAAAGTGCTGGGATTACAGGCATGAGCAGTATTTTTTAAAAAAATATTCCCAGGTATTTCTAATATGCACTCAGGTTATGTCCCTTTGTTCTATTCAAAGCCAAGCACACAGGTCTGGCTTGTTTAAAACATTCTAAGGGTACTCATGTGAGAAAGTAGCCAAAGAATTAAAAAAAGATCAATTTCCTATCTTCCAGAATGTTACAAATTTTTTACTGTCGTGGATATTATTTTCTGCCTTTTGACTTATTCTTAAAAATGTAATTTGAAGGTTCCTTGAAATTTGACTTAATATTTAAGAGTAATAATGGGAAAAGGATATGGAAATGTAAGATAGAGTCAGTGTAGAGGGCTACACATTCCAGGTCAGATTTTGGGACCAGACTCTACTGTGAAGTCACTAAAAGATTCTGATCAGAGTAGTCACACATGTGTGCACACACCCACACCCTACAGATATTTGGAGAAGAGTAAGTTGACATTGATTTGCAAGAAGATTTATCAGAGAAAGGTTGTAGATAGTGCTACTGCAAACAAACTTGGAATTCTGTGTCATTAGATTTATTAACAGTGATGAAGCTTATATCCCAATATGATTTTACACCAAAAACTTTCTAACTTGCCCAGTAGATCAGAGTAAAGTGTGTGCTTCTAGAGTTTTATTATTCTGCCTTCTGGTTCTACAGTGTATCAACCTAGATAGCATCTTGACAGCACCCTTTTCCCTGGAGAGCCGCCTCTGACACCTCGCTTCCTTATTTCAGGAGCTGAGAAGCAACTTAATCTCCTGGGGATGAATCTCAAGGATAGAAACACTATGAGTAGTTGAAGATTTGACTGGTTATATTGAAGTCTTATTGGAAAACTTATCTACCTACCCTCTCTATTCTAAGTTTAAAACATTATTGAAAAAGGAATAATAAATTTAATTCATCAGATATAATACTAAAAATCTATTCTACATAATTATATTTTTGGTTATGTCATCGAAGACATTCCCTCGTTTTGGTTAAAGCCTATATGCCCAGGAGGTGTTAAGCCTTATCAGTTTTTGCTTTAGTTTTGAGATAACATCCTATCTTGTCAAATATGATCAAGTTGATACCTTCCTTTAAAGTGTTCTATGGTTCCCAGGAGCTTTCAAGAAAAAGAAAGAAAATAAATAAATAAATAGGCTGGGTGTGGTGGCTCAGGCCTGTAATCCCAGCACTTTGGGAGGCCAAGGCAGGCGGATCATGATAAATCTGAGCCTGGGGGTTCATGACAAATCTGGGCAACATGGTGAAACCCTGTCTCTGCTAAAAAATGTAAAAATTAGCTAGGTATGGTGACGCATGCCTGTAGTCCCAGCTACTCAGGAGGCTAAGGCAGGGGGATCACTTAAGCCTGGGAGGTTGAGGCTGCATTGAGCTGTGATTGTGCCACTGCACTTCAGCCTGGGTGACAGAGTAAGATCCTGTCTCAATAAATAAATACATAGATAGATAGATAGATAGATAGATAGATAGATAGATAGATACGTAGATAGTTTCTTTTGTTAGCATGCATGTAATTTAAATTACTTCTTCTTGCCTAAAACTCTGCCAACTTCTCACCACCTTCCTACCTTGAATCCCAATGCATGGGCAGCTCCAGCTGTCTACCTGTGTCTTTGAACATGATGTTGTCTATAGGCCTGGAATCAGTTTTCATGTTTTTTTTTCTTCTAGAATTCTATTTATTCTTCAAACTCCATTACAAACCATCCCACTGATAGAAAGCATTTGTAGATTTTGATTTCTCTCCATTTTGCATCTATAATGTCCTTTGCTTTTACTGAGCATGGTAATGAATATGCAGTTCTCTAAGTATTGTGACACTTCACTTTCACCAGTCAACCATAAACTCCCTAAAAAATAGATGGTACCATTTTATTTTTTAATACCTGAACCTAGCAAAATACCTGGATAGAAATAGTCACCTTTGAAAAAAAATGTTTAAATTAATTATTCAAAAGCATTTTATTATTTAATTAAGTTTAATTATTTAAACTTTTCTCAACAAATGAGGTCAATTTCCGTAGGAACTGAATATAAGGAAGGATGAGAAGGTAGCAAAGATAGGGCTGGGCAAGAATACCAATATCAGCCTTTACCTATTTTATAATTTTGCTGGGGGCAAAACTGAGAGACAGCTATAGAATGTGTGCCAGTTTTAGCTATTGTCTGGGCTCAGAAAGTGATACCCTAAAGACTAGTACTCTGACATGCTCTGAGGCCTTAGAAGCTGCCTCAGAATCAAGGTCACTCTAACGTTTTCTTTCCCCCGTCAATCTCCAAGCACAGGAAGGAACTTTCTTAATTTTCATATCTGACCCAGAAAGTTTATTTCCAAAAGAAATGCAATTGTCTTAAGAACCTCTCCTTAGGGATTTCATCGGTTAATTAGGAAAGATCAACCACCAGAAAAGAGAAGAGACCGAGATTCATCACCACACCCCTACAGACTTTACATTTATTTTTCGGAGGGCAACATTAAGAGATTACTTTGGAGGCTTTATCTGTATAATAAGACAACCTTTTGGTCCTTGTGCTTCTCTTCCCATTGAATGTCTGCCTCTCACCTCCTCCTCCCAGATCCATTCAGGCTCCCCATCCCCATGAAAAAGGGTATTGGTATATAGGCTTCTGTTCTGCTCTGGATTATTGAATAGTTATTCTGTGATTCTTGCCTGCTATGTACATTAAAATAAAATTTTGTAATTTTTCTCCTATTAATCTGCCTTTTTTCAGTTGATTTTCAGTGGACTTTCAGAGGACAAAGGGGAATTTTTCCCTTGGTCCCTACACTACCTTGAGCCTATAGAGGAAGAAAGTGATCAGACATGCTGACTTGCCACAGGGTAAAATTAAATTAGTGAAGTCATTAACATATCCTAAGACAACACAACCTATGACTATATTTTCTTGTAACAATTAAATTTTGATAGGTCAGGTGCCCATTAAAAATATCATTTTTCCTTTTTCCAATTATTTCTGAATTTTCCAATGGATGGAGTTTGTATATTGGTGTTTATATTTTCTTCAGTCACTTAGAGTGAAGATGATGCTTCCACATGGAGAACTTAGCCTCACAACAGTTTTTATGAGAGATTTGTAGTTCAACTGAGTCTTTAATGACAACAGCTCTTGGGCTCAGATGATAGGTACTAACTGTGGATAGAAGCCATTATCACCAATTCTGTATAGAATCCAGAAACACTCTAGCACTCTTTAAGAAATAAATTCTCATAACTGTCAGTCACAACACTGAGACTCCACTAAGTGGAATTAAGGGCAGTCAAACACTGAGATGGACAGGAAGAATAGGATCACTTTTCTTAGGTGATAGCTGCTGCTGGGGTGTGATGGGGCCCACGTAATGAATATTGGTGGACACACTAGACATAAGTGTTGTGGGGGGTGGGGGCGCAGTGAACTATTTCAGCAATTATGGTGGGGTGTTAAAAGCTACAAAAATGTTATTAAAATGAATTGTACAAAATTTCTAATTACTGCATGAATGAGAATTGGAATACCAATTATTATGACAAAAAAGATGAATCCTCAGTTGTTCTACCCTGGTTTTCTATGGCTAATGCCACAAAATATTGGTAGATTTTACTTTACACTTTGCTCTTTTAATATTTAAAAGTTTCAGTTAAAGTCAAAAAGTTTTTTTTAATCATGAACAAGTTTACTTCTTACATACTTATTTTATATGTTCATTTAATAGAATATACACTGATTATCTTTGGTTCATATTACCATAGGAGGTAATTTTAGTGTCATCTGTAAGTGATATCAATGTACCTGATATGGGACTTCATAAAGGCCATGTACAACTTTGAAAGGCTAATAACTTCTATTGTTACAAGAATAGAAACAGTTAATATATAGCATTAAATATACATTACAATGTAGAAGATTGTTATTACCAAACATGTATATTCTGGTATTGAATCCTATGATTTGGCCAATTGGTATTGGCAGTGAGCAGGTAAACAGTCTCCTGTGGTAAAGACATGTACACACTGTCAGAAAATTCTGTAGGGATCTAGGATGTTAGGCTCCTCACTCCCTGGGATGGGCAGTGGTTTTAGAAGGCATCTGTGATGGAGATAATGGCCTCACCACATAAAGAAATTCTGATAATTTTACTACATATATAGTCAATTCAAAATGGAAGGCCTCTCCCCATGTCGTTATTTGGTATCTGGAAAACAGAGTGAAAATTTGGATAAGAAGTTATTTATACTAAGAGTTTAATAGGAGCAAAAATACTCAAAAAGCAAGGTTTTTTTCAAGCAAGAATCAATCCACATCCCCCAATCGAATTCCTCAGCATCTCTGTTGTTTCTTCTTTCTGTTTCCCAAGCGACCACCTCCTATGATAGCAATCATGTTAATATGTATTATTACCCTTGATGCAGGGGTACTTCATTTAGTAAGGTATTACTAAAACCAAGGGATTGGCTTCCTCATTTTTATGTTTTTATTATTTTATTGAATATTTACTTTATATTTTAAATGCTGAATGGAAATATGACAATAATACATATCAAGAAAGTAGAGATTAATGACTGTATCAGACCTGGGTATAACTACTCCTACTTATTTTCATAGCTTTGCATATTTATGCATATGCAAGAGTAGCAACTGTTTCCACAATTTCAAATTTCGTATCCTGATACTTTTCATTTAAATATATGTTTACACACACTCACACCCATGCCCATACCCACGTGCCTAGACATAACTATTACATACCTATTACACACACCTAACCATATGTATAAATGTAGACAAATGCTTCCACAGTATTAATAATAAAGGAAATTTCTTTAGCAGCAAAATCTTAGGTAATAAGATGATATAATACGACCTGGATGATTTAGCATCTCTTAAAACTAACAAGCATGCTACGGCTTAGGTGAGAGTTCCCAGAAGTAGTGTCTTGGATTGAAATTATTTCCCAGTGATGTATTGGGAATAGTCCTCGCAGAAGAAAGGGTGTAAGGGAAATAGGATAGGGCAAGGGGAAAAAGGTAAACAAGAATAGTTCACAAGAAAACCATGATGCACAAATTGCACCATAATGTATATTTTGTCCTCCTTTGCCAGGCAACCATTGGCCAGGGCCTGTGGACGCTGGGGCAGTGGTGAAGGTTCGTGGCATTTGTCTGAGAACAGTTCTTGAGAGAAGAGACATTTAGGAGTTATCAACCCACATTCAGGGGACCTGGGGTAAGTTCATGAGTCTGGCCAGTAATGGGGATCAGAACAGTGTTTTGCTAAACACTTAAACTTCAGGATTTTGTAAAGTAGTGGTCAGATAGTTGGAATTAATTAAATTGGACAGCTTAAAGTTCCTCACTCACACTCTTTACGGTTCTTATTAGTTTCTTGCCACCATTGAGAACAGTTCAGTACACCAGCCGGAGAGGGGCTATTTTAATTAAAATAGGCTTGATACTGTGTTATTTTATCATTGTTCCACATGCCAAGAATCCTTTATTTTATGATCAGCATTTTAATGCTTGCTTTCATGGTCAATTTCACTGACAGTGATACAATATGATAATAAATAACCAAGAAAACCAATTCAACCTCCCCCACATTTTTTTAGGTTGTAGATGGAGGGGCATAAAAATCAGAAATTTAATTATATCACAAATAAATAAATGCAGGCTGTAAAGGAAAAAATCTAAGTTAATTAACAATTTTGGCCTTCAAAGAATTCTATCTTTATATTTTTTCAAAATTGAGGTAACAGGTGAAAGAACGGACTGCTCAATTTTCTGACATTCACTTACCAGAAAATATTTTGTAAATCTGAATATGCTTGAGGTTAAAATATATATGTGTTTACTCTGTCTCGGAGTCTAGGGAAGCACACAGCAATTGGGAAAAACATAAAGCAGTCAGAGTTTCTCCAAGACTAAGCCCAAAATACTGTACTTATGGACCACAGAGTAAAACATCTCACATAGCTAAAATATAAGGACAAAGAAAATTAAGTAAATCTTTATTTACATTCCTTGAGGATGGCCAGGACGTGGTGCCTTGTAACTAAAGGTTTCTTCCTGATAATTGCTACAAATTGCATCATTAGATAAATATTTTAACTGTGAAGTGCCAAAAAAAAAAAGTAAAGAACAGGAATTTGAATTCTAGTCCTGATTATGGATATAGTTCATTCTTACCTGGCTTGAAAGTCAAAATTCAATTCAGCATGACTTTAATATTAATAGCTTTCCCATAAAGCAAGTGGTAGTGTAACAGTATTCCTAAATACTGCAGGAAACCTCTCCATCTCTTATCCAAAACTGGCACTACCTGAAATTGATGAGATGGCTGATCATACAGAATAAAATTCTACATGACTATTTAAGTCTTCATCTGCCCCCCAAATTTCTGTTTTTCTGTAATAATAATTATCATAGCTAATATTTATTGGAATATTATTAAATGCAGGATACTGGACTAACTGTTTTATAGATATTATCCTATTTAATTAAAAACTTTAGTGGGATAATGCTTGCCTTCTTTTACAGAGAACCCGAGTTCATAGTGATTAAATGGCCTGAGTATAGCCATTCAGCTGACAAATGCCAAAGTCATAATTCAGAACTGAGTCTACAAACCTGAATGTCTATGCTATACAGCTTCTCCAATGCTGCTTGCTGAAGTAGCTTTTCATCAACTTTAAAATTCCGTCTGTTAGAGATATTAATTGGGGCATTTCTGACACTGGGGCAGTGAACAGCATTCATTTGGTAAAGTAGAGTTTTCTATTGCAGGTCAAACACAATATATCTTCGGCCACTTTAAAAACATACTCATAAGAGTTGCACATCACTACCTAGGACATTCTACTATTGTCCTCAAAAACAATGCTTAGAGCACTTATTAGCATATCCCCAGGGTCTCTAGATAGCTATAATGAAGATGGACATGTGACTTTATGTATATGGCCTGCTGTTCTATTCACACAGTCACATGTTATCTTTCAAACTATTCTAGATACTTCCCCCTTTGGGCTCTAAAATAAGGAAACACAAAGCTGACAAATATTCCGTGATAGGTAGATGTGTAGGGTGGGGACTATATAAGAAAAATCCCTTTGGGATATTGTCATGGGGGACCATGAAGCCGGAATTGTATCGGGAGTTGGTGCAGAGGGCTTAAGTGTGATCAACCTCAACCAACACTGACCTCCACTGTACTCTGGGCATGAATTGTGGGACCCTATGGCTCTCTACCTGGTTACCTTCTTGTCTAAAGAGAGCCACAAGTATTGACTTATTGTATCAACTAGTAACGGTGCTATCCAATGAAGCACATCCCCGGTGACTGATACAAATGTTAATCAAAATTTCACAATTCATAGAAAGAAGAACCTACGCAGCTACACATCAGTTTGTGCTGCCACTCTTTGCATTTCTCTCTGAAGTGTAAGGTTACAAGAATAAATCTCTCTTTCCATGTGTTTGAAGTGTTGACCCACTGAGGCATCAAGGGTCTTGCATTCCTTGCCAGCTGTGCTGCTGTCTCTGCTGTAGTCTTTTGGGTCAAGTGTCACTGTGTCTGGAGTGGCATTTTGTGTGAATGTCAGCACTGAAAGGAAGCAAGAGTCAGTCTCCTAGAGCACCTATTATAAGTTTCTCTGAGCTTTCATTTGACATTTGCTACCTTATATTGCTGTATGTTGTTTTATTCATTTATGCTGTCATTCTGATTCTATCTATACTCCTGCAAAAAAATGATATGGTCTTATTTTAAGACATCAACATGCTTTATTCTGGTACATATTTTTCCCTATTATTTATGATACAGACAGACGATGAACTGAATTATGAGAAGAAAAAGCTTATTGGTCACTTTTTCACACCCTATGCTAAGTATGGTGCTACCAAACAAACAAACAAACAAAAAAGAATGCATTTTTAAACTGATAGTGATTACATCTAGCTCTCTACCCCTCTGTAACAATGACTCCTCCCCATTAATCTTAAGGTAGACAATTCATTTTCAAATCGAAAACAATCAAATGCTGCATCATAACATATAGATAAGTAGGTGTGGATGTAATGTTACATTCCCATTGGCTTTGTTATTCCTTAGTTTGGAGGAGATGGTTAATGTGCCTCTTGAG
This sequence comes from Pan paniscus, assembly GCF_029289425.2. Taxonomy (NCBI): domain Eukaryota; kingdom Metazoa; phylum Chordata; class Mammalia; order Primates; family Hominidae; genus Pan; species Pan paniscus. The sequence goes on along the minus strand of NC_073261.2, from coordinate 44,352,451 downwards.
ATGATATTCAATTTTTTAATTCTGTAGTTCTTGGAATACACAATGTTATGTTAATTGATGAGAAACCTAGCAAATTGTGTGTTTATGAATGCCTGCTCAAATAGTGATCTTTTTTGCCCATTTTTAAAAATTTTACCTGAGGCACATTTCAAGCTCTTATCAGAAATAATTTTGCTGTGGGAGTATGTGTAGTTCGATGTCAAGTTTATGATGGGCCTGCTGCATAGGAGATAAGGAAATAATAATAGTAATAATAATTATAATACAACAGATGCTAAGTGATTTACATGAATTTCTATATTTAAAATACTTCAAATATATGAGGCTGATCATATTTGCTATGTGAACTGGTAAGTCGCTATGTCACTGATTTCATTTCCTTAACTTTAAGATTCGAAAAACCAGGTCCCCTTATTCACGGTTTCACTTTCTGTGATTTCAGATGCAAGTAGTCAACCGCAGTTCAAAAACATCTAATGGATAATTTCAGAAGTATACAATTCATAAGTTTGAAACTGTGCACCATTTTGAGTAACCTGATGAAATCTCAAGCTGTCTTACTCCATCCAGGCAGGAATGAAAATCATCCTTTCCTGTACACATTATCTGCCCATTAGCCACTTAGCAGTTATCTCATTTATCAGATCAAATGTCCAATAGAATGTATATAAGATTAGGTACTATCTATAGCTTCAGGCATCCACTGGGGGTCTTGGAATATATCCCCCGTGGATAAGGGGCGACAACTATACCACTTCGTAGGGCTGCCGTGATGATTAAATGGCATGCTTTTTCTTTTTTTTTTTTTTGAGACAGAGTCTTGCTCTGTTGCCAGGCTGGCACGATCTCGGCTCACTGCAACCTCCGCCTACCGGGTTCAAGTGATTCCCCTGCCTCTGCCTCCCAAGTAGCTGGGACAACAGGCCTGTGCCACCATGCCCTGCTAATTTTTCGTATTTTCATAGAGGCGGGGTTTTACCATGTGGGCCAGGATGGTCTCAATCTCCTGACCTGTGATCCGCCCGCCTCGGCCTCCAAAAGTACTGGGATTACAGGTGTGAGCCACCACGCCTGGCCTAAATGGCATGCTTTTAAGTGATAAGTACCATGTCCAATACACAGATTAAACTCCATAGGTGTCAGCCAGTTCCTACCTTAAAGCAGATAAGTAACCTGACCAAGTCTATACAGTCACTAGCAAAGATTTTAAGCTGTAATTCAAAGCCAGATATCCATCCCCATGTTTTACTATTGTGCTACACTTCTGTATAGGGACACTGCAAGCCATTTTGAAAAGGAATCTAGAATAACAACTTGTTCCTTTTCATCTGGCATCCTGTGGAACAAAAATGCTACGCTTTCTTTGAAATACTGACTTGGAATACAAATGCCTTACAAAGATCCACAAGTCCTTAAATAATTTGGCCCCAGTAAGTCTCTGGCTAGCTCCTCCTCTGCCCTAATTCTCCTGCTCTGCCTCAGTTGTGCTGATGTCTTCTTTGTTTCTCTGACAGGTTGGCCTGCTCCCATCTCAGGCCCTTTGTGTTTTCCTTTCCTTCTGGCTACAGGTATCTGCTTTATCCTCTTACTTACTTCAGGCTATTCTCCAAACATCATCTTCTCAGTAAGGCTTTCTTTAATTTCCCTATATATTTTGTAAACCCCTCAGAACTATCTCCTGCCAACACTTCAATTCTTCTATCCCAATTTATTTTTTTTCTCCTGAGCATGTATCAATATTAAACTATTTATTTATTTTTCTACTTATTTATCAATAAAATATAAACTTTGTAAATACAAAGATTTTTGCCTCTGGCTCATTTATTGCTGAATTCCAATTTCTTATAATAGATCCTGTCATCTGTTATACAGTATGCAATCACACAATATTGCTGAATATATGAATACATGCAAAAGGTTATTTTCCCAAAAACTACACACACACACACACACACATAATGTTATGTGTTTGTCTTTTCCTCTAGACTAGTGCCAAGCTGGTAGAACCAAATGTCATTGGTGAAACAAAGGCTCTCTATCTGCACTGCCCAATACAATAGCTATAGAACACATGTGCCTTTTAAGCATTTTAATAGAGCTAGTGCCACTGAAAGACTGAACTTTTTATTTTAGTAACTTAAATTTGAATAGCCATATGTAGCTGGTTACCATGTTTTTTGGTACTTGTAATTTTCAAATTGTGGGTAGCTGGATGGTTCCACAAACACTGATACATAATTTAAATAGCCATGAAAAAGTATTTCCAGCTGCTTATTAAAATACAGTGTTAAGTAAAGGCAGATGGGTATTATGCATGGACCATGTTCCTTACATAGGGCCAGGTGGATCCCTTTTCTATGTTATATCTTTGCTCTTCTCTCTGCCTGGAATTTTGTTTATCCAGAACTTGAATTGTCTCTTTCAACCTTCATCTTCCATCTCAATTGTGCTTTTCTCAAAGAAACATTTCCCGCCATCACTATCTAATACAGCCCTTCATACCCAGGAACATACTTCTTCTTATCCTGCTTTATTTCATTTTTAGCATTTTGCAAAATAAAATTTGTTTATTTGCTCTATTTGTTTATACTGGTTCTAACCCAATAAGACAGAAGTCCAAGAGAAAAAGGACTTTGTCCTTCATATGCATTGCTATAAGCTCAGTACTGAGAATAATGCCTAACATTAGAAGCAGCTCTACACATACGTGTGAAATACGTAAATGATATAATTTTTTTTTTTTTTTGAGACGGAGTCTCGCTCTGTCGCCCAGGCTGGAGTGCAGTGGCGCGATCTCGGCTCACTGCAAGCTCCGCCTCCCGGGTTCACGCCATTCTCCTGCCTCAGCCTCCCGAGTAGCTGGGACTACAGGCGCCCGCTACCACGCCCGGCTAATTTTTTGTATTTTTAGTAGAGACGGGGTTTCACCGTGTTAGCCAGGATGGTCTCGATCTCCTGACCTCGTGATCCGCCCGCCTCGGCCTCCCAAAGTGCTGGGATTACAGGCGTGAGCCACCGCGCCCGGCCAATGATATAATTTTTTTACTATCTTAGTACTTGTAGTTGTGATTTTAGGCGGGATTGGACAGACTGTGGCCTCATTTATAATCTCTTCAAGGTTCTTAAGTATCTTGATGCTACTACATGGTAATTATTCTTCTCTGAAATTTGCTGAAAAATTGTGTGTCTGTGTGTGTGTGCATGTGTGTAAATAACTATGTAGCGTTGGGCTGTTAGGTAATCTGCTTTCTGTGTTCAAATTTGCTAGGAATTTCCCATGTTACTAGAGTTTGTGTCAAATCACAGCCCAGGGCTTTAATTTCTCCTTGGGTCAAACATAACAATGACACTGGGTAATGTTTAAGAATCATTTAAGTGTAAACTTTCTCACTACAGCTATTATCACAATAGTCACCAATAAAAATCAGGTCCTGTGGTGAGTGCAAAGTGTAAGGAGCTAAGGAAGGATCCAGGCAATGTTCAAACTCTCCCAAGAAAAATGAGGCATTTGCCCAACGGACAAAATTAAAGTGGCCCTCCTTACTCAGTAATTAAGATAAATAATATTTTAATGCAAGATTTATTTCATCCCATATTTCTTTTCTTTTTTTTGAGATGGGGGTCTCAAGATGTTGCCCAGGTGCATGCCACTGCACCTGGCAATGCCATATTTTTAAAAGCTGGATAGAATCAGTTGCCATCCTGTACTGAGCCTATTCAAGCCTTAGGGAAAAGAAAAAAATCAGTAAGACTTACCTTAGCTTTATTTAAAAAGTCATGTTATTTTCATTATGGATTTTTTTGCATTAATTTTAACTTTAAAAAAAATAGTGCATAAAGTTAGAATTTCCACATTTAGCAAGTAAAAATATAGGACACACAGTTAAATTTGAATACTAGATAAACAGCAAGAAAGTTTTTGGTGTAAGTATGTCCCATGCAATATTTAAGTTTTAGATAAACTATTGTGTGAAGCATTCTTTTAATAAAAAAGTATCTATTTTTTATCTGAAAATCATATTTAACTGCTTATCTTATATTTTATCTGGCAACCCTAATAAAAATACTATTTGTTTTCATTACAAATTCTTTGGCACCCTGCTAATTTTGCAAACCCCTAAATTTTCCACCCAAAGAAAGTACTTTTTCCCATTCCTTTCCCAGGCATAGGATGCTGTCCATAAAACAGTTACTAGCTGAGTAACAAAATAAGAATTTATCAGCAGCAGGGAAACACTAAGACTACCTACCTAGTTGCCAAAAGGCAAATTCCACTTATTTTACAATCCTGAAATGGCAAAATCAGTCCTTAGTTTCAGCTGATTAAACAAAGATCTATTAAATATTTTGACCTTGAAAAGAAGTATTTTTAAAAATACAAGATACAAAGAGGGTGAAAATAATCTTTGCTGTTTTGAGGATTAAACAAAAATGTTTCTTACCTCATTGTCACACCAATCATTATCTTGAACAATTCAGATATTAAATGAATCCCTCATAATTTTGAATAAACCTGTCCAGCCTCTGAGCCCAACCTAAGCCATCATATCCCCTGTGACCTGCAGGTATACATCCAGATGGCCTGAAGTAACTGAAGAATCACAAAAGAAGTGAAAATGGCCTGTTCCTGCCTTAACTGATTACATTCCACCACAAAAGAAGTGAAAATGGCCAGTCCCTGCCTTAACTGATGACATTACCTTGTGAAATTCCTTCTCCTGGCTCATCCTGGCTCAAAAGCACCCCCACTGAGCACCTTGTGACCCCCACCCTTGCCAGCCAGAGAACAACCCCCTTTGACTGTAATTTTCCTTTACGTACCCAAATCTTATAAAACGGCCCCACCCCTATCTCCCTTTGCTGACTGTCTTTTCAGACTCCGCCCACCTACACCACCTACACCAGGTGATTAAAAAGCTTTATGGCTCACACAAAGCCTTGGTGGTCTCTTCACACAGATGCGAGTGAAAAAACCCTCTTACTGCCATTTAATGTATTCTGAGTGGAGTCAGCAAAGTGATTGTCAGTTGTTCTCACATGAGACATTTTTAGCAAATGGGAAAGGGAAGCAACATTTAAAAATTCCAAGATCATCACTTATAGATAGGCATGCTTATTTACATATGTCTATTTATTCTTTTTTTTTTTTTAACATTTGCTCCTGTTACTTTAAAAGCTTCTAGGCATGAATGCATTAACATATACCATTAAGTAACTTTTTGAGAGGGAAAATGCATGCTGTAGAGATGTTAACTGAACAACATTAAGGGAAACATCTGTAAACAGCTCACAGAAAAAAAAACATCAGTTGATCATTTAGCTATAAGCTGTAAAGAAAATGGACTTTCAGATGGAAAAAAAGAAACTCATTATAGATACCCAGTTACTTCTATAGTAGCCATGAAAACAAATACAGTAGGTACAGAAAATGTTAGCAACAGCATTATGTTTTCTGAAAGTAACTATAAACATGCATATGAGAAAGATGATTGGTTTCATAGTTATTTAATGAGAAGGATAAATCTTAAGAAAAGCTTATAGGGATTCCACAACCAAGTTTTACAGTTAGAAAGGCCTATGTGTGTGTGTGTGTGTGTGTGTGTGTGTGTGGAAGAGAGGGAGAGACAGAGAGAGAGAGAGAGAGAAAGAAAGAAAGAAACCCAGCACTTTAGGCTTTGCATGTGTTTAAATGGGGGCATGATAGCCAAAACAAAAGCTAAAATTCCTGTCTTCATCAACAAAGATCTCTCACCATGTCTGAATTCTGGAATAAAAGAGTTGTCATCATCACCTTATCTGCAATGAAAAAATAAATAAATAAAAAAGACTTACATCTTTGTTTTACATAGTTGTCATGAGTTAAATAATGCCCCCCGACCCCTCAATTTATGTCCACATGAAACATCAGAATGTGACCGCATTTGGGTCTACAGATATAATTAGTTCCAGATTTTGATATGGATTCAGCCTGGATTTAGGAATCTCTCTAAAATGAGTGACTGCTAGCCTTATAAGAAGAGGAGAGGAAACAGAGACATAGAGATGAAGGCGATGTGAAAATGGAGGCAATGGTTGGAGTGATCTACAAACCAAGGAATGCCAAGAATTGCCAGAAAACACCAGGAAACACCAGGAAAACTATTAGGGAGACTTTGGGTAGTTCTCTCTCAGAGCCTACAGAAGAACCAACCTCGCAGACAAATTGATTTAATACTTTAGCTCTCCTACTGTGAAAGAAGACATTTCTGCTATTTTAAGCCATAAAGTTTATGATAATTTGTTATGGTAGTTGTAAGAATCTACTGTAACAGCTGATAAACTCTTAACCACTTAGTCAGCATTTACAGAGGTCTGATACATGTTAGGGCATTGCTTTAAACTATAATGTTCATTTGAATCACTGTTAAACTACAGATTCTGATTCACTGGTTCTTGGAGAGTCCTGAGACAGCTCATGTCTAACAAATCACGAGGTGATGCCCATTTAGCTGCTTCTAGAATGACATTTTTTTCAGTACCAAAGCTATAATAGGGCACAACAAAGGACTCTAATCTATAAACTTTTTTGTTTTAGAGCTGCAATTTGGGTGAAAAGACATATCTTACCAACACATAAACTTATAAACAATTGAGGAATTACGTGATAATCAAAGATTAGAGAATAAATGTTATCCATGTGAGCTGGATTCATCAGGAGAAGGTTTGATATAAAAGGGACATTTTGGGGTGAGTTAAAGACAAACAGAATTAGCAACAGTAAGATTAGACCAATTAGTGCAAATTCATGATAGAAAACACTAAGAATGATATTAGAAAGGAACAATGAAGTGCATTACAGAAACATAATTATTGTTTTTATTGTTAACTAACATATTTACCAAAGATAGACATTTCTGGTAACCCAAAAGTTAATAAAAATGTGGTTATGTTTGCACATATTTATAGAGGACATTACTGTCTTTTGGTTTACAACATAAGTAACAAAAGGCAGAATATAATGTGCTATAAATAAAATGATTATTGCTATATAAAAATATCCAAGGAGGGTGAGAGACTAGATTTGTTAGGATGGGAACAATGTGAATTGTTTTGTTTTGTTTCTTTTTTAAAATTTCTTCTGTTATTTTTATTGTTCTCAATTTGGGGACTGCTATTCCAATAGCCAGAGCTTTTGAATCTTGTACTAAGTATGGAATACAGATGCAAATTTAATGCATAGATTTATAGGGGATTTTCCAAATATTATCCTACTTGCCATATAAGGTTAATGATGGTTCCAGAATGTTTCAAGGGATATATTTGACCAATAGTTACATAATAAACACATTTATTAGTGAAATATTTCACAGTCCTTTACATTTTCTGCTCTTACCAGAAATGCCATGACAGACAGCAGGAGTATTATCAGTAGTGACGGGAAAACAACTTTACTCCAAATTTAGTTTTAGAGATTTTGTCTTCTGGTGTATTTTCAGCATCACAGGATAGACTGACATTATCTATGAGATTTGGAAACATTTTTGATAAAGCTGAGCATTGCAGCCTCCACTATGGTTAGCACCAGTACTACTACCCATACATCATGTGGATGAAGAGCAAGTGACAAGTTCTGTATAAAAGTTAGGTAATACTGGCTGGGCACGGTGGCTCACACCTGTAATCCCAGCATTTTAGGAGGCTGAGGTGGGTGGATCATCTGAGGTCAGGAGTTCGAGACCAGCCTGGCCAATATGGCGAAAGCCCGTCTCTACTAAAAATACAAAAATTAGCCGGGCGTGGTGGTGGGTGCCTGTAATCCCAGGTACTCGGGAGGCTGAGGCAGGAGAATCGCTTGAACCCGGGAGGCGGAAGTTGCAGTGGGCCGAGATTGCACCATTGTACTCCAGCCTGGGCAATAAGAGCGAAACTGCATTTCCAAAAAATAAAAATAAAAAAATTTTAAAAAAGGTATGAGTTATTATTTTTTAAAAACTTTAACAGGTAAAGACATGCAAGATAGAAGCTAGCAATAATGTCTAATCCTAGAAAAAAACATAGATCATATGAATATTTCACCGTACGTTCTCATTATTAAATAATGCTTTGTGTACATATATTTCACACTTTCAGCTGAAGATTTTCTCCTTCAGAAGTGATTACATTATTATTTTTACAACAGAAAATTTAAACCTAATAATTTCCAACGAGATAACATTATGCTTAACCAATGAGCTTGTAAACAAAGTAATAAAGCACCAATAAAAATATGAGTTGCTTTTTGATGTAGCTGTAGATATTTGAAAATATAGAACAATTTTCCAAGTTTATTAGATGCCAGTCAAGTCAAAAATCTATAGTCTAGCCATTGGCCAGTGCCACTAGCTGTCTGAGACTGTGTGAACATTTGTAGCATTATTAAATCTTTCCAGATTTACACAAATAGTTGTGGGTTTATTTTATGACCCTATATATTACAAATATATACTAAAATGTTTATGTTTAAAATTACATAATGTCTAATATTTTCTTCAAAATGTCTAATTTCTTCATAATGTCTAATTTTCTTCAAAATAACACAGAAGTGAATGGAGGTTTGGATGGGATGTTGTATTCTTTCTACTTTTTATATATGTTCAAAATTCTCCATAATGAAAAGGGAAAATATTATATTAAACAATTCATCAATTTAGCTTCTCCTACTGGTACTCCATAGTGCTTTGTACTTCTATCAAAAAAACCTTATACCATTTTATTAATGTTTGTCTTTCATGATAGGCTATAGGTTCCATAATGGAACTAACTATGTAATGTTATTCCCCAATGCATCCACAACAATTAGCACAATTAGTATCCAGCATGAAGTAGGGATTTACTAAATATTTATGGAGTGAATAAAGTTATGAATAAATGAACATAAGCACAACAACTGTCCTCTGGTTTCATGTAATGCTTAGAATTGAAAATACTTGGGCATGTGTTGGTGAGATAATGGACGTTCATTGCCATGGAGGCCAGCTTCACTTCTCTCCTAGGCTCACATTCTATTTGAGACCACATCAAATAAGAATAATTGTTACTAAAATAAACCAGGAGATCATTGTGTTTGTACTGCATTGTGTCTGTACTGAACAGAAGCTGTTCCCAAATACTTTTATTTTCTGTCAATATTTTTTGTATATTATAGCAAATACTGCATTTCCAGATGAGTGTCCTGCCTCCTTATACATCCTTTGTTCTACAGGTGAAGAAACCTGATTAAATAGGCTAGGTTTTATATTTGAAAGCAGGTAATTTAAAGAAGAACTGGCCCTAGGAATAGGCAGACTAACGCAGCTTTGAGGATTCTGAAATTCTGTGGACACCAAATAAATTAACATTTATTAAAAAAAGTTTTTGCATTGATCTCAATACCTTGATAGAATTTCCTCCTTACTCTTCCAATTTTTTCTTCCTTCCAGCAAAGCACCAGAGATACTTTCCTGAAGTTAAATGGAAGCTATAACACATTGAATCCTCACTGCTAATTCCTACCAAGGGATAATTCAAAGACCTAGAAAGAAGGCCTAGATTTATTCTCAGCTCTACCACTCCTAGATGAAGGACCTTATTAGGCAAATCATTCAATCTTTCTGAGCCTCGTATTGTTCACCAATGGGAGAATACTTCACAAAATTTTCAAAATTGCAGGCAAGAAAATACATAAAAATTATGCTATCTAAAATAAAATGTGCTACAAATTTATACACACACACACCTAATTCAAAATTATGTACTTCTGCATTAAAGTTCTAAAGGATTAGAACAAGTGATTCATAAATTTTTATGTGAAATGTCTCCAGGGTATGCGTTTACATATCCCTCCCTCCGTTCCTTCCACAAGCAGAGGGTTGGATTAAATCACACTCTGTTTCATGGTACATTATAGACATTGGTTCTTGAAGAGCCCCTTTGTTAATTTATCAATTTATTGATTTCCTTTGTCTTAATTCCACACTCCTGTTCCCTCCCTCCTTCATGTACATCCATTAATGTGTTTAATGTGCATCTTTTGTTTATATGTTGTTGCAAAATGTACATTGTTGATTTTTGTGCCTGCTTTCTATTTCAACTGATAGTGGATTCTAGGTCTTATTTTTTTAATTAAAATATATTTTCTACATTTTTAATAACTATGTGTGCATGTCTAGACCTGGGCTTCTAACTGCATCATAGTTCTCTATTCTTCTCTACGTCTCCAGTGTATTCTCATGGTATTCTGACACTGTGAATCTCAGGGCAGTCCACATTTTACCTATTCATTAGCCCAGTGAAGAACTCCAGATTCCACTAATTCCTGGCAACCTCAAATAATGTCACCTGGGCATTTTCACACAAGTCCACCCACATACCTATGTGAAAATTGTGTGTGTGTGTGTGAGGCACTAGGAGAATATGTGGTTGAGTCATAGGGTATCCCTACAATAAACTGAAATAAGTAGCCCCAAATTGGTCTTCAGAATGGCTGCATTATTTTCTATTCTTGTGCCCAAATTTTTCACAACATTCTAATTCAAATTTTGGTGTTATTTAGTTTTCTAATATTTGCCAATAGAGTGGTTGTAAACTGATATCACATTGTTTTTTAATGGGTATTTAACTGATTACTTGTGAGTATCATAATTTCTACATATGTTAATTAGCCTTTTAGGAACCTAGATCTGTTATTATCCCAACTTTTTTTTGCTTACTTTTTTGGTTAGGATTGTTGTTTTTCTATGAAAGTTGTAGGATTTGTGTGTGTGTGTGTGTGTGTGTGTGTGTGTGCGTGTGCTCTCTTTGATAGTAACTCCATATTAGTTTTAGGTTTTGCCAATACCTTCTCTCATTTTGTCATTAGTATGTTAAGTTTGTCCAGAGTTTTAGCTTTAACTGTTCAACAGAAGTCTTTAACTTCTATGTAACAAAGCTTACCCACTTTTTGCCATATGCTTCACGGTTCTAAAATTTTATTTAAGAAGCCCTTATCCAATCTTAAGTCACTATGCTTTTAATAGTCCTAATCCTTTTGAGTTTCATTCTTGTAGGTGGTTTTAGGCAGAAATCCAGCTTCACTTATCTCCATATAGTAAATCAGTTTTTACAATGCCATTTATTAAATAATCTGCCCCATTCCAATTGAATTACAGGACTCTACTGTATATTACCTTCCCATATATATATGCAGAATTTTTCTAAATGAAATTGTGAAGAACTGACATTGTTACAATAGTTAGTCATGCATGAAAAAACATGGAGATATAATTTTCAAATTGTTTTCAATGCTCTTGACTAAAGGTTTAAAGTTTTCTTCAAAGGATTGCCATGACATGAATGTTTGTGTCCTCTTAAAATTCACATGTTGAAATTCTAACCCTCAATGTGATGATATTAGGGTGGGGCCTTTGGGAGATGTTTAGCTCTTGGGGATGGAGCCTTTATGAATGAAACTAGTGTCCTTATAAAAGAAGCTGGTGAGATACTACTTTCTCTTCCACAATGTGAGGATATAAAAAAAAAAAAGGCCACCTATGAATTAGAAAGCTCGTCCTCATCAGACAGCTGAATTTACCAGCTGTTTGACCTGGACTTCCCAGCCTCCAGAACTATAAGAAATAAATTTCTTTTGTTTATAAGAATACCAAGTTTACCATAGTTTTTTACGGCATCCCGAATAGACTAAGGCAGAGATCTTACAGGTTCGCTGTTAATATACTACTATATACTTTATGTTTCTTGTTGCTATTCTTAATGGAGTCATATTTAATTTTATTTTTGTTTTTGTTGGTTTAGGAAAATGCTATAAAATTTTCTTTCATGCAGAAACTTGCTGAACTCTTCTTTAGTTTTAATAATTTGTCAGTTGATTCTTTTAGATTTCTGGCATAAATAACTATTTCATTTTAGGTCTTTTCTTCAACTTATCACATAAAAATCTCCCAACAGCTATCTTATATAGAACAATAAAGATGACTCCCAAATGTTAATCAGCAACTGAGACCTCTCTTCTGAGCATCAGCCTAGTCTAAGCGATCCTCAAATTCCACATGAACTTACAATATTTTTACATGAAAAGTTTATGTTTTTCTGCTATTTCTTACTTAATGACTGATATAACTCTCAATCCAGTTGCACAAAGTGGAAAAATAGAAGTCAACCTGCAGAGCATTCTTATTTCACCCTCATATCTCATACATTATCAAGTTGTGGCAATGCTATCTTCTTGGCTTTTTAGTTCTTATTAATTTGAATTTTCCTCTTCTTTTTTCTCTTCCTTCTTGTCCACTACCATAAGTCTTCTAATTATTCTTCCTGTATCTCTACCCTTGGTTCTCTTCATATGGTAGTTAAGTAATAACTTTTTTTTGGAAAGCAGAGTTTACTAAGTATTTGCCTTTTTAAAATCTTTTTATCACATTTTCATTATTTTGGCGAGAAAAGTAAAGAGTCTTCAAAATGACTTACAAATTCCTTCACAGACTGATGCTTCCTTAATTATCTGCAATCTAATTAAGTACAATGATATCCCTGGTTTGTTTATCCACTTGCTAGGATTTCTGCTCTTCGTCCAATTCTTATAATTAATTATTGCATTTCTAATGTTTATCTTTAGTAATATTGTCCTAAATGCACACGCAAGGTCTTTGAATCAACGACAGATTTCTTTCTATACCTACTGTATTAGTCTGGCTTCTCTAGAGGGACAGGAATAATAGAATAGATGTATATATGAATGGGAGTTTATTAAGGGTTTGTTTGTTTGTTTGTTTGTTGATTTTGAGATGGAGGCTCACTCTGTCACCCAGGCTGGAGTGCAATGGCGCGATCTCGGCTCACTGCAACCTCTGCCTCCCCAGTTCAAGCTATTCTCCTGCCTCAGCCCCCCAGGTAGCTGGGACTATAGGCACGCCCATCACACCCTGCTAATTTTTGTATTTTTAGTAGACACGAGGTTTCACCATATTGGCAAGTCTAGTCTTGAACTCCTGACCTCGTGATCTGTCCGCCTTGGCCTCCCAAAGTGCTGGGATTACAGGCGTGAGCCACCACACCTGGCCTATTAAGGAGTATTGACTCACATAATCACAAGGTGAGTCCCACAATAGGCCTTCGGCAAGCTGAGGAGCAAGAAAGCCAGTCTGAGTCCCAAAACCTCAAAAGTAGAAAAGCCGACAGTGCAGCCTTTATTCTGTGGCCAAAGGCCTGAGAGCACCTGGCAAATCACTATTTAAGTCCAAGAGTCCAAAATCTGAAGAACTTGGAGTTCAATGTTGGAGGGCAGGAAGCATCCAGCACAATAGAGTGATGAAGGCCAGAAGACTCAGCATGTCAAGTCTTTCCACTTTATTTCTTTTCTTTTTTCTTTTTTTAGATGGAGTTTTGCTCTTATTGCCCAGGCTAGAGTGCAATGGCACAATCTCGGCTCACCACAACCTCTGCCTCCCAGGTTCAAGTGAGTCTCCTGCCTCAGCTTCCCGAGTAGCTGGGATTACAGGCATGTGCCACCACACCTGACTAATTTGGTATTTTTAGTAGAGACAGGGTTTCTCCATGTTGGTCAGACTGATCTCAAACTCCTGACCTCAGGTGATCCATCTGCCTCGGCCTCCCAAATTGCTGGGATTACAGGCATGAGCCTCCGCACTCAGCAAGTCTTTCCACTTGTTTCTGCCTGCTTTATTCTAGCCTCTCTGGCAGCTGATTAGAGTGTACTCACCCAGAATGAGGGTGGGTCTACCTCTTCCAGTTCACTGACTCAAATATTAATCTCCTTTGGCAACACCCTCACAGACACACCCAGGAACAATACTTTGCATCCTTCAATCCAATCAAGTTGACACTCAGTATTAACCATCACAGTCACCATTGGTTGTTTTGTACAACTGACAGCCAGGTACACTTTGCAGTGTTGATTTCTCAATGCCCAGCTGCCTCTCAGAGTTACTCAATGAGAGCCAGATAGAAAAATATCCTATACCCACTCCTTGAGTAAGAGTGAGAAAATGAGAGAGAGAAAATATGAATTTTCTCTATAATTAAAGGAGATGAAGAGCCTTTCCTTGCCTTACAAGAGGATTTACTTGGAGAGAGTATTGAAATACCTTACTCTACTTCTTTGGTATTTGAATACATCTCTCTAGGGAAAAGACAATCTGAGTGTCTCCAGTCGGGGGAAAAAATCTTCTAGGATTTAGTCTTCAGTACCACCTTTAAAAATTAAACATATATCTCCTGAGATAAGAAAATCTCTCTCAAGTTCTCTCTCTAATTAGTTGCAATTTTTAATAACTGTATGTTAAGATTATTTTAAATACCATACAATTTATCAATTTAGAGTATATAAATCAATCATTTTAATATATTCACAGCTTGTTCTAACATCACCAAAATTGATTTTAGAACATTTTAATCACCCCCAAAACAAATCCCCTATCCATTTGCAGTACTCTCTATTTTCCTCCCAACTTCCCAAACCCTAGGCAATCAGTAACTTACTCTCCACTGCTGGGTCTGACCTGCAGACCCTGGCCAAGTGACAGATGAAAAATTGTACGTAAACACAGGTTTTTTTTGCCTGACTGCATGGCTAGGGGACCGGGCCACCACAGACACCAAGGAAGGTGCCATAAAGTGTCCCAGCAGCTGTAGCCCAGACAAGCCAGTGCTGCGGGCATTTACTTAGTAAAGAATTAATGACAAAGGCTTCGAATCAACACACTTGTGGGTAATTAACATGGTCGCCCCCCGGAGAGGGCTGTCCTTTGTGTGGATGATTTAAAGGCAGGTTCTGAGGCCTAAGTAAACTAACTTATCTAGATCAATCCCTTTACATTATTTTTTGTTATCTACCTTTTGCTCTCAGGCTCCAAATAAGAGAATTTGACTGCCTTCAGCCAAATTATCTTTCTAACCTTTTGCAAAACCTCCTGGCCTTCCAAGAAGGTTTGCGTTTTTCCTACAATTTCTCGCACCACCCTGACTGATCTCCTACATTCCATCTCTATGAATTTGCCTATTCTGGATATTTTGTATCATTTTATGAAATGAATAATTCAGTATGTAGTCTTCTGTTGGCTTCTTGCAAGTAGAAGCATGTTTTCAAGATTTATCTGTGTGGAAGCGTGTATTGATAGTTCATGCTTTTTTATGGTAGAATAACTTTCCATTATTTGAATATACAATATTTTACTTATCCAATATCAGATAATAGATATGTGAATTGTTTCCACTTTTGGCTACTATAAATTCTGCTACTGTGAACATCCATGTACAAACCTTTGTATGGACATGTTTTCATTAAAATATATGTAGATACATATATACCTAGGACTGGGTATATGGAATGACTGGGTCATATGGTAAGTTTTAGTTTGAGGAACTGCCAGATGAAAACTAGCTGCACCATTTTCCATTTTCATCAGCCATGGGTGAGGGGTCAAATGTCTTCATGCCCTTACCAGTACTTGTATTTCTGCCCCTTTTACTACAATCATCCTAGCAGTTATGATGCGGTATCTCATTGTAGTTTTGATCTGTATTTCTTGATAGTCGAGAAAGATGAACATCTTTGAATTATCATGGAACCTTAACAAAAATCAATTGATTGTGCATGTGAGAAAAGTTTTTTGGACTCTCATTATTCTTTTTTTTTTTTTTTTTTTTGAGATGGAATCTCGCTCTGTCACCCAGGCTAGGGTGCAGGGGCGCCTGCAACCTCCGCCTCCCAGGGTCAAGTGATTCTCCTGCCTCAGCCTCCTGAGTAGCTGGGATTACAGGCACACACCACCACACCTGGCTAATTTTTGTATTTTTAGTAGAGATGGGG
The DNA here is from genome assembly GCF_029289425.2 of Pan paniscus. Taxonomy (NCBI): domain Eukaryota; kingdom Metazoa; phylum Chordata; class Mammalia; order Primates; family Hominidae; genus Pan; species Pan paniscus. Next base: position 44,336,631 of record NC_073261.2, on the reverse strand, counting down.
TTTCACCATGTTGGTCAGGCTGGTCTCGAACTCTTGACCTTGTGATCTGCCCGCCTCAGCCTCCCAAAGTGCTGGGATTACAGGTGTGAGCCACCATGCCCGGCCTGAATTCTCATTCTATTCTACTGATCTTTATGTCTCTACTTTGGCCAGTACCATGCAGCCTTGATTACTGTAGCTTTATAGTAAGTTTTGAAATCAGTAAGTATAAAACGTCCAACTTTGTTCCATTTATTCAAGATTATGAATCCTTTAAATTTCCATATGAATCCTGGAATCAGCTTGTCCATTTCTCCAAAAAAGTCAGCTGGGGTTAGATAAATGATAATTAGATAATTAATAAAGATCAATCAACAGATAAATTTGGGAAGTATGCCTTCTTCATAGAAGTATCTTCTGATCCATAAATATAGTCTTTCTGTTTTAGTTCTTTGAACTTGCTCCCGGAATGTTTGCATTTCTTTTCTTATGTTTATTACTATTTCAGTTTTATAATAATAGAAAATTTTTTCTTAATTCCATTTGAGGTTGTTTATTACTAGTGTATAATGTAGCATTCTTGTATATTGATCTTGTGTCCTATACCCTTGGTCAACTCATTAAATTAGTTGTAATAGGTGTTTAGTGAATTTCTTTGGATTTTCTTTAAATAAGAACAAACATATCATCTGTCAATAGAGATAGCTTTACTCTTTTCAATTCAGATGCCCTTTATTCTCTTTACTTGTTTAACTAACTGCACTGAGAAGAAATTCCCTTATAATGTTGAACAGAAATGTCAAGCAAAAATATTTTTGCCTTTAAAAATGTTTTTTTGACGGAAATCATATCTCTTTCACCATTAATGATGTTGTTTCTGGATCTTTCATAGATGCTTTTATCAGGTTGAGAATGCTCCCCTTTATTCGTAGGGTGCAGAAATCAAGTTTTTCCCCTTTATTTTATTGATATGGTATACTATATTGATTTTCATAAGTTGAACCTATGTTACATTCCTGAGACTGATCAAACGTGATATTGTATCTAATCATTTTTATATGTTGTTGGTGTTGATTTGCTACTCTTTTTTGAGAATTTTTATATCTATATTCATAAGAGATATTAGTAGCTTTATTATGTTGTCTTTATCTGGTTTAGTATTAGGGTAAAATTGGCTTCATAGAATGAGTTGGGATTCTCACCCTTCCCTTCTATGTTTTGGAAGAGACGTGACAAGTCCATATTAATTTCTCTTTAACATTTGGTGATATTCAGTAGTGAAGCCATCTACTTCTGAATTTCCTTTGTGGGAAGTGTTTTAATTACAAATTCAATCACTTTATTTGTTATAGGTATATTCATATTTTCTCTTTCTTCTTTAATTATTTTGATGTTTTGAGTCTTCCTAAAAATGTGTTTAAGTAATCAGATAAATAGCATACATTTGATTGTAATATACCCTTAAAATTGCTATTATTTCTGTGAGGTAAGTAGTAATGTCCCCTCTTTTATTCTTAAATTTAGTAATTTGAGTATTTCCTATTTTTTATTGTTCAGCTTAGCTAAAGTATTGTCAACTTTGTTGATCTTTTTAAAGAAAAATCTATTTTTCAATTAATTTTGTTTCATTAATTCTTTTTTGTATTTTCATTCATCTAGTTCATTAATTTCTCCTCTAATATTTATTAGTGACTTTCTTCTAATTGCTTTGGATTTAGTTTTTTCCTCTTTTCTAATGTGTCTATATACTTCATTTGAGATCTTTCTTCTTTATTAATACAAGATTTACAGCTCTACATTTGTCTTGAAGTACTATTCTACTGCAACCCAGAAGTTTTGGAATACGATTGTCCTCATTTTCATTTATCTCAAAGAATTTTTCTAATTTCCCTTGTGATTTGTCCTTTGATCCATTTGGTATTTAGAATTAAACGGTTTAATTTTTACATATTTGTGAATATATTATATATTTATTTATAATTTCATTATATTGTGACTGGAAAACATACTTTGTGTGATTGCAATCCTTTGAAATTTAGAGAATTTTTTTTTATGGTCTATCATATACAGTATGCTGAAGAATTTTCCATGTGCATTTGAGAAGATGGTGTATTCTGCTGTTTTTAGGTGGAGTATTTTATAGATGTTCTTACATCTAATTGATTTATACTAATAGTCAAGTGTTCAATTTTCTTATTGATCTTCTGCCTGTTTTTTCCATACATGATTGAAAATGGCATATCAAAATCCCCAGCAATTATTGTTGGGTTGTCTGTTACTCTCTTCAATTCTGCCAGTTCTTCCTTCATGTAATTTTGGGGTCTGTTATTAGCTGCATATATGTTTATAATTGTTGCATGTTTCTGCTGGATAAATTTTTTATTATTATAAAATGTCTCTCTTGATCTCTAGTAACTTTATTTGCTTTAAATTATTCACTGTTTGATACTAATATAGTAATTGTAGCTTTCTTGTGTTTGCTGGACTCATGATTTTTTTTCATTATCTTACTTTGAACTAATTTTATCTTTAAATCTAAAGTGTATCTCCTGTAGATAACATGAAGTAGGATTTTTTTCTCCAGTCTGACAATCTCTGCCTTTTGACTCAATTGTTTAGTTGTTTCACATTCAATTTTATTTTTACCATTGAATTCACTCATTTTACTTTTTCTGTATATCTCATCTTTTTTATTCCCCTATTTCTCCACTATTACTTTTTCATTGTGAATGAGTATTTACTAGTGTAACATGTTTATTCTGTTACTAAATTTTTTATCTTTTTTTGTTGTTCATTGTGGTGTTAGTGGCTTCTCTAGGGCTTACCATATATCAACTTATATTCTGATACTGATTTACATTAACATAAATTCTAGAGAGATATAGAAGCATTATTTTCTTTTCTCCCATTTTGAACTATTAGTATTATACAGATTGTAAGTGTTACAAACCCAATAATAAATTGCTTTAACTGTTACTGTCTATAATTTGGTATATTTTTAAGATGGTAAGGGAAGAAAGAATAACTATATACTTACAGGGTTTGGTGTATTAACATTCTTATTTACCTCTTCTAATTCTCTTCACTTAGTTATATTAATTTGGGTTCCCAACTAATGTTAATTTTTTTATTTCAATTGATCTGTGCTCCTACCCACAACTTTTGAGGTCTTATGCCAAACATATTATACTAGTATATATTATAGTCCCAGCAATACAACTATGTAGATATTGATTAATAAAAATGCTTTGAAATCAATTAAGAAAAGAGAAGAAATATACACATACATGTACATTAGTCATTACATAACCATTTTTACCCATGATTACTGTTTGTATATGTGGATTTGAATTACTGTCTTAGATCACTTCCTTTCAGCCTAAAGAACTTTCCTTATTATATCTTGCAAGGAAGGTCTACTAGCAATGAATTCTTTCAAGTTTTGTTTATCTATAAGAGTATTTATTTTACCTTCATTTAAAAATATACCATTGCAGAATTTAAGATTCTTGTTTGACAGTTGTTTTTTGTGGGGCTGGGGGGTGGGGCTTATTTTTAGTACTTTTCAATATGTCCTTTCACTTCCTTCTGACTTCTCCTATTTCTTCTAAATTTATTGGAGTTACTTTTTATATGAGAAATCTTTTTTTTCTTGCTGTTTTCAAGAGTTTTTTTTTCCCTTTGGTTTTTGACATTTTACTATGTGTTTATTTGGAACTTTTTGTGTTTATGTTCCTTAGAGTTTGTTGAGCTTCTTGGATATGTAAATGAAAGCTTGTCACTAAATTTGTGGAATTTTCAGCTATTATTTCTTGGATTCATTTTCCTGCTTCTTATTTTCTCTCCTCTCTCCTGATACTCCCAGTATATGTATATTTGAGAACTTAATGTTGTCCTCTGCCTGGCTCTACTGGTATCATACCAACTCTTGGGCTTTGCTAATTGATAACTAATTGATTTACTCTTATGACCTGGGGTATAAATTGCTCCACAGTCTAACTTAATTAAAAATTTGAAGGGGTAGTTTTTCAGGCTCATAGTTGACAAAAACGTAGCTAACATTACAGCACATAGAAATATAACTGAACATTTTTCAGATTTAGAACAAGACAAAGATGTCTACTTTCACAATTTTTATTACATGTACTACTGAGATGTCCTATATAAAGCAATTAGACAAGAGAAAGAAATAAAGGCCATCCAAATTTGAAAGGAAGAAGTTAAATTATTCTTGTTCACAGAAGACATACCATGCTATTATATTTTGAAAAACCATTACAAAAAACCTCCACCAAATAAAACTGTTAGAATAAAAAAAAATTCAGTTACCTTATGGGATACAAAGTCAACATATAAAAATTAGTAGCATTTATATATGTAAACAGCAAATATCTGAAAAAGAAATCAATAAAACAATTCCATTTACAGTAGCCACTAGAAAGATAGATAGATAATGCTTAGGAATAAATTTAACCAAAGAAGTGAAAGATCTATACAAGAAAACCATAAGACAATGATGAAAAAAATTGAAAAGGACACCAAAAAATGGATAGATAGCTCATACTCATGGTTTAGAATAATTAATATAATTAAAGCCAGGCACGGTTGCCCACACCTGCAATCTCAGAACTTTGGGAGGCTGAGGTGGGTGAATCATTTGAGGTCAGGAGTTCAAGATCAGCCTGGCCAACATGGCAAAACCCTGTCTCTACTAATAATACAAAAATTGGCCAGGCGTTGTGGTATGCACCTGTAATCCCAGCTACTCAGAAAGTTGAGGCACAAGAATCGCTTGAACCTGGGAGCTGGAGGTTGCAGTGAGCCGAGATCAAGCCGAGATCAAGCCTCTATGCTCCAGTCAGGGAAACAAATTGAAACTGTGACTCAAAAAATTAATATATAAATAGAAAGAAAGAAAATTCATATAATTAAAATCTCAATTCTACTCAAAACAAAAACAAATAATTAACATAATTAAAATCTCAATTCTACTCAAAACAATTTACAGATTCAATGCAATCGCTATAAAAACACAATTGACATTATTTCAAAAATAGAAAAAAAGTCTAAAATTTGTATGGAACCATTAAAAAACCTGAATAGCCAAAGCAATCCTGAGGGGGGAGGGGGAAATCTGGAGGCATCATACTAGCTGACTTCAGAATATACAAGAAATCCATAATAACCAAAACAATATGATTCTACCAGTAAAAAGACACATTGACCAATGGAACATAATAGAGAGTACAGAAATAAATTCACGTATTTACAGCCAACTCATTTTTAACACGTGAAGAACATACGTTGAGAAAGGAGAGTTTCCTCAGTAAATTCTTCCGGGAAAACTGGATAACCAAATGCAGAAGGATTAAGCTAGAGCCATAAATCTCATTATATACAACAATTAAATCAAAATGTATTAAATGTAAGACATGAGACTTTAAACTGCTAAAATACAGTACTAGGGAAATGCTTCAGGATACTGGTTTGCATGAAGATTTTTGGGGTAAGAACACAAAAGTTCAGGCAATAAAAATACAAATAGACAAATGGGATCATATTAAGCTAAAAAGCTGCAAAGCAAAGGAAACCATCAACAAAGTGAAGAGAGAATCTCCAGAATGGGAGAAAATATTTGAAAACTATTCACCCTAAAAGGGCTTAATAACCACAATACAGGAGGATCTCAAAAAACTCCATAGCAAAAAACAAAACAAATAATCTGAACTGTTAAAGGGTAAAATATCTCAATAGACATTTCTCAAAGAAGACATACAAATGGCCAAGAAGTACATTTTAAAAAGTTCAAAATCACTAATCATCAGGAAAATGCAAATCAAAACCACACTAAGATATGATCCCATCCCTGTCAAAATTACTTTTATTAAAGAGAAAAAATAACATATGCTAGTGAGGATGTAGCAAAAGGAGAATTCTCATACACTGTTGATGGGAATGCAAATTAGTATAGACAATAAGAAAAACAATAAGCAAGATTCCTGAAAAAATTAAAAATAGAACTACCGTTTGATCTAGTAATCCTACTACTGGCTATATAGCCAAAGAAAATAAAATCATCATGTGAAATAGATATCTGTACTCTCATGTTTATTGCAGCACTATTCACAATAGCAAATATACAGAGTCAAACTATATGTTCAATGGATGAAAGGATAACAAAAATGTGTTACATATACACTATGGAATATTTTTCATCCATAAAAACAAGGAAATCCTGTCATTTCCAGAAACATGGATGAAACTGGAGGTCATTATGTTAATGGCTTAAGTTAATAAGCCATGCAGAGAAAGACAAGTATTGCACGTACTCACTTATATATGTATTGGTTTCATTCATATTGCTGATAGACATACACAAGACTGGGCAATTTACAAAAAAAAAAAATGTTTAATAGACTTACAGTTCCATGTGGTTGGGGAGGCCTCATAATCATGGTGGAAGGTGAAAGGCAAGTCACGTCATGCATAGACAGCAGCAGAAAAAGAGAGAGCTTGTGCAAGGAAATTTCCATTTTTAAAATCATCAGATCTCATGAGATTTATTCACTATCACAAGAACACCAAAGGAAAGACCAACCCCCATGATTCAATCACCTCACAACAGGTTCCTCCTATGACACATGGGAATGTGGGAGTTACAATTCAAGATGAGATTTGGGTGGGGACAAGCCAAACCATATTATTCTACCTTTCTTTGTCCCTTCCTAAATTTCATGTCTTCACATTTCAAAATCAATCATGCCTTCCCAAGAATCCCCCAAAGTCTTAACTCATTTCAGCATTAACTCAGAAGTCCACAGTCCAAAGTCTTGTCTGAGACAAAGCATGTCCCTTCTGTCTATGAGCCTGTAAATTCAAAAGCAAGTTAGTTATTTCCTAGATAAAATGAGGGTACAGGCATTTTGTAAATATAGCTATCACAAATGGGAGAGATTGGCCAAAACAAAAGGGCTACAAGCCTCATGACAGTCTGAAAGCCAGTGGGGCAGTCAAATATTAAAGCTCCAAAATGATCTCCTTTGATTCCATGTCTCACATCTAGGTCACGCTGATGCAAGAGGTAGGTTCCCATAGTCTTGGGCAGCACTGTCCATGTGACTTTGCAGGGGACAGCCTCCCTCCCGGCTGCTTCCATGGACAGGTATTGAGTGTCTGTGGCTTTTCCAGGCATGCAGTGCAAGCTGTCAGTGGATCCATCATTCTGGGGTCTGAAGAAGAGTGGCTCTCTTCTCACAGCTTCACTAGGTGGTGGTCTCTGTTTGGGGGCTCCCACCCCACATTTCCCTTCTGTACTGCCCTAGCAGAGGTTCTCCATGAGGACCCTGCACCTATAGCAAATTTCTGCCTGGGTATCCAGGCCTTTCCATACATCTTCTGAAATCTAGGAGGAGGTTCCCAAACCTCAGTTCTTGACTTCTGTGCACTCGCAGGCTCAACACCACATGGAAGCTGCCAAGACTCGAGGCTTGCACCCTTTAAAGCCATGGCCCAAGCCCTGTGTTGGCCCCTTTCAGCCATGGCTGGAGCGGGTGGGACACAGGGCACCAAGTTCCTAGGCTGCATACAACATGGGCACCCTGGGCCCAGCTCACAAAACAATTTTTTTTTTCCTAGGCCTGCTGTGAAGACCTCTGACATTTCCTGCAGACACTTTCCTCCTTGTCTTGGTGATTAGCATTCAGCTCCACATTGCTGTGGGAAAGAGAGTTTCTGGGGTGCCAGTTGAGTTGGTCTCCCCTGTGTGAGACACCCATGGGAAGCCATGGGCAGCCTCTGAGGAGAAAAGTCTCCTGATTGCCTTCATGTCTTTATGCCCCAAGAGCATAACCGCTCAGTGGCATTCCACAGGTTGCTCAGGGAGATAACACTCCCTTGAAGCAGTGGAGTATAACCAAACATCTTGGCTCCTCCTGATACCCGCTCCCACCCGTTTTAGTCCTGATAAGTTAAAGATCTTAAGTAGTTTAGACACACACCTTTGCTCAAGGAAATTCACAGAAATCGCCACTGTTATATACATCTTATCGAATGACTCACAAGTTCTCCTTCACTGATTAATCCTTTTCCTCATCCCTTCCTCCCCCTCCCATCTGCCCTAAGAGCAAAGATCTTGTAAACCAATAAATTGGGTGGAGCCCGAGAGCTCTGGGCTGTGAGCAAGCCTCCGATGCTCCGGTCCCCTGGACCCGCCTTTTAAACGCTTATTCTGTCTAACTCCTTTGTCTCCGCCAGACTCAGGGTACCCACTGGGTGGTGTGGGGCTGGTTTGCCCAACACCTGGTGCCCAATGTGGGGCCCCCCATAATCTCTACAAATAGCACAGTGAAGAAACACCAGAGCATGGACAGTGCAGGACGACTGACGAAGGACGCCCGAGTACGTTTTTACTTCAGGCTCCACAGGTAAGTAGGGCACTTGGAGAATTCCAGGGTAACCTCGTGGAAAATATGGGTCAGGCTGAAAGTAAGTTTGCTAATTACTTAAGCTTGGCATGGCAGTTCTTGTGCCGCGGGGGGCGAGGGGTAATTGTGAGTACCCAAAATCTCACATCTTTGTTCTGTCTTGTAGAAAAGTATTCTTGGTTCCCAGAATATGGAACCATGAATGTAAAAGATTGGGACAAGGTCGGATCAGACTTAAAACGAGCACAACAAGAGGGCCACAATATTCCCTTTTCTGCTTGGTCTGTGTGGTCGGCAATTAAAACAGCACTGGAGCCCTTCCACACTGAGGAGGAGGAGGAGGAGTTTCAGGATGATATAGAAAGTTTAATAACCAAGAGTCTGATAATCAGCAAAGTGAACCATCACAGTCTAATTTAAAAAAGGGAGAGAAACAGGAAACTATATATGCTGACCTCCAAAAACTTATGAAAGAAACAGTTCCACCTACTGCAGAAACAGTGCCACCTACTGCGTCTTTAGGGGAAGGTCCGTAGCGGCCACCCCCACTTCAGCGTTATGAATTTTTGGAATGGGAGCCTGAGACACGGCTTGCTCTCCCATTGTTGCATGTCATGCCATTAACTATGGCAAAGCAAACCTTCAGGCTTGCCCAACAGCCAATTACGGTGAGAGAATGATCCAGGCTTGTCTACCTGTTAATTATGGTAGAGGAATGCTGTGAGCCAGCCCAAATACAAATTATGGTGCAGGCAAATACAATCCAGGCATCCATTTGCCAGGCACAAGAAATGGGGGATTTGGATGCTTGGCAGTTTCTGGTAATTATTTCACCAGCTGAGGAGCCCGGAGGACATGCTCAAGCATGCTGGGTGACATTTCCTTTTAAAATATTAAAAGACTTGAAGCAAGAAATTGGACAATATGGGCCAAATTCTCCTTATGTTCATTCCTTGTTACAATCTGTGGCTTATAACCAGCGTTTAATACCTATGGATTGAGAGTCATTAGCCTGATCCATCCTGTCCCCCTCTCAGTTTCTCCAATTTAAAACCTGGTGGACAGATGAAGCAACAAATCAGGCATGCAGAAATGCTCAAACCCAACCTCTCATTAATATCACAACTGATCAATTGCTTGGAATCAGACAGACATGGGGTACTCTAAATCAACAGATGGTAATGGGTGATGAGGTTGTTGATCAGCTCAGAACTATATGCCTAAGAGCCTGGGAAAAAAATCATGACCCTGATACTACTTAACCTTCTTTTAACTCAGTTCATCAGGGTCCAAGGGAGCCTTATCCAGATTTTATCACCCATTTGCAAGATGCGGCTCAAAAGGCTATTTCGGATTCTCATGCCAGGAAAGTGATTGTTTAGCTGCTTGTTTATGAAAATGCTAATACAGAATGTCAGGCAGTAATTACACCTATTAAGGGAAAGGCAGATCTAAATGAGGAAAAAACTTTAAGTGAATACATTAAAGCCTGCGATGGCATTGTGGGACACTTATATAAGGCCAGCCTCCTTGCTCAGGCAATGGCAGGACTAAGGGTAAAAAAAAAACACAGGAGTGTTCCCTGGATCTTGCTATAATTGTGGACAGATAGGACATACAAAAAGAGAGTGTACAGAGAGCCAAAAAAGGCAAAACTCAGGAAGAAAAAGCAGGGAACCAGGTACCTGTCCTAGATGTAAAAAAGGAAAACACTGGGCTAATCAATGTCATTCAATGTTTGATAACCATGGACAGCCCTTGCTGGGAAACAGAGAGAGGGGCCAGCCCTGGGCCCTGATTCAATACTGGGCATTCCCAATTCAGGACGGGATGTCCCCAACTCCAAACGGAGTGTTTCCAGCCCAGAGTATCCCTGTACAAATGTACAGCAGTTGTCCCCCTCCATAGCTAAAAGGGTGGCAGTAGACTTATGCTGTACAGAAGCCTTATTCCTCCTTCCTGGTGAGCCTCCTAGGAAGGTCCCAGTGGGAGTTTACGGCCCATTGCCAAATGGCATGGTGGGACTTATACTGGGAAGGGCCAGCTTAAACTTAAAGGGAATTCAAGTACATATTGGAGTAGTGGACTCTGATTGCCAGGGAGAAATTCAAATTGTTATCTCCTCCACTCTTCCCTGGAGTGCTAATCCGGGTGACAGAATAGCTTAACTGTTGCTTTTACTATATGTTAAGTTAGGAGAAAGCTCAGAAAAAAGAACAGGAGGATTTGGAAGCACAAATTCAGCAGGCAAGGTTGCCTATTGGATAAATCAAGTCTCTGACAATAGACCTATTTGTATGGTCACTTTTCAAGGAAAACAATTTGAGGGTCTGGTCAACACAGGAGCAGAGGTGTCGATCATAGCTCTTTATCAATGGCTAAAAAACTGGCCCAAACAAAAGGCCCCAGTGGGTCTTGCTGGGGTCGGAACTGCTGCAGAAGTTTTCCAAAATACTTTTATCTTAGCATGTCTTGGTCCAGAAGAACAGGAAGGCACAATACAACTTCTAATTATGCCCATTTTCATCAACTTATAGGGGAGAGATCTGCTTCTGCAATGGGGCACAGAAATTTCAATCCCTTCTCCCCAGTTTGGTCAAGCTAGTCAAAAAATAATGTCAAACATGGGCTATGTTCCCAGAAAAGGCCTAGGAAAACAGGAGATGGGCATCATTGAACCTATACAGGTTACTGTAAAAAAAATGACTGAAAAGGATTAGGTTATCATATTTACGGATGGTTACTGTTGAGCCTCCAAGTCCTATTCCCTTAAAATGGAAGACCCAAAATTCTGTTTGGGTCAATCAGTGGCCGCTTTCTCAGGAAAAACTGGGGGCCTTACAGGAATTAGTCAAAGAGCAATTAAACAAAGGAAACAGTGAGCCCACATTTTCTCCATGGAATTTGCCAGTATTTGTAATAAATAAAAAATCAGGCAGATAGCGCATGCTAACCGACTTACGAGTGGTGAATGCAGTCATCCAACCAATGGGGGTCCTGAAGCCCCAGGTTCCATCCCCCACGATTCCTAGAGACTGGCCATAAATAATTATAGATTTGAAGGATTCCTTTTTTAATATTCCTCTAGCAGAGTCTGATTTTGAGAAATTTGCTTTTACTATTCTTGCTATGAACAACAAGGAACCAGCAGTCAGATATCATTGGAAAGTCCTGCCTCAGAGTATGTTGAGTATTTCTACAATTTGTCAAACTTTTGTGGGGAAGACTATTCAACCTGAGAGAGATCAGTTTCCCGATTCGTATATCATCCATTATATGGATGACATATTGTGTGCAGCCAAAAATCGAGACGGACTTAGCCAGTGTTATTCATATTTACAGGAGGTGGTAGCCAACGCTGGATTGCTCACAGCACCAGATAAAATGCAAACAGCCACTCCTTTCCAATATTTGGAAATGCAGGTTCAGGAAAGGGCAATTAAACCCCAAAAGGTTCAAATTCAAAAAGACTCTCTGAAAACTTTAAATTATTTTCAAAAATTATTAGGGGATATAAATTGGATTCGACCTACTTTGGGAATCCCTACCTATGCTATGTCGAATCTGTTCTCTATTTTAAGAGGAGACCCTGCTCTCAATAGTAAACAAGAACTGACTCCTGAGGCTGCCAAAGAATTACAAATGATTGAACAAAAACATAACAGGCAAAGGTTAATAGAATAGACTCCAGTTTACCATTACAGTTCATTGTGTTCCCTACTCTCCATTCTCCTACAGGGGTTATAGTTCAGCATGAGGACTTAGTTGAATGGTCTTTTCTGCCTCACAATACTGTTAGAACACTCACAGTATACTTAGATCAGATGGCAATCTTGATTGGGCAAGCTCGCCTTAGAGTTGTTAAACTTTGTGGCTCAGATCCAGGTAAGATTATACTAATGAATAAAAATCAGATTCAGCAAGCCTTTGTTAGTTCAGTCAATTGGCAAATAAATTTAGTTGTCTTCACTGGAGTTTTTGACAATCATTATCCAAAAAACAAAATTTTTCAGTTTTTAAAGCTAACTACATGGGTTCTTCCAAAAATTACCCATAGTGCTCCATTGGAAGAAGCAGTGACTGTGTTTACAGATGTCTCTAGCAATAGAAAAGCAGCTTATGTAGGACCTAAAAACAGAATTATTCAAACTGACTTTCGATCAGCACAGAGGGCTGAATTACAGGCAGTTATAGCTGTGTTAGAAGACTTTAAGCAACCTGTAGATATTGTCCCTGATTCAGCTTATGTTGTTCAAGCCACTCAATACACAGAAACTGTACTCATTAAATATCTTGTGGATGAACAACTCTATCAGCTGTTTTCTTCTTTACAAAAGGTAGTGTGTGATCACTGTTTTCCTTTCTATATTACGCACATTTGAGCACGTACTAATCTTCCTGGGCCCCTTGTAAGGGCTAACGATCAAGCTGATTTACTAGTTTCCACTGTGCTTACTAATGCCCAAGATTTTCACTCCCTAACACATGTTAATGCAGCAGGACTTAACAAAAATATTAGATTACTTGGAGACAGGCAAAGACATTGTGCAACATTGCTCTCAGTGCCAGGTACTACAACTGCCACATGAAGGGGCTGGTGTTAACCCACGGGGATTAACCCCGAATATGCTGTGGAAAATGGATGTAACCCATGTACCTTCATTTGGGGAACTTTCATACATCTATGTTACTATAGATACCTTTTCTCATCTTGTATTGGCAACTTGCCAAACAGGAGAAGTAGCTGCTCATATTAAAAGACATTTACTTTCCTGTTTTGCAGCCATGGGCATCCTACAAAAGATTAAAACAGACAATGGCCCAGGCTACTGTAGTAAATCTTTACAAGCGTTCCTTCAACAATGGCACATTGAGCACAGTACTGGAATACCCTATAATTCTCAAGGCCAAGCCATTGTTGAACAGGCTAATCAAACCTTAAATTCTCAATGACAAAAACAAAACACGGAGTGGGGAAACAGAGAATACTCTACTCCCCATATGCAGCTACAATTGGCTCACATAACTTTAAATTTTTTTAATTTGTCTAGAGATCAGGTTACAACGGAAGCAGAGCAGCATTTGACAGGGCAAAGAATAAATCCTCATGAAGGAAAACATGTGTGGTGGAAGGATGTCAGAACCAAAACCTGGGAAAAGGCAAAATCATTACATGTGGTCAACGGTTTGCTTGTATCTCACCAGAAGGTAATCAGCTTCCTGTCTGGGTACCCACAAGACATCTTAAGCTGTGCCATGAGCCAGAATCCAAGGAAGAGGAAAAGACCTCAGAACGTCCCTGCACCCCCAGTTTGTCAGATGGCTCAGATGAACATCTCTGTCGAGCCGATGGAAACGGTAAAACTCCCCATGCAACTCCACTGACCTGGGGGCAAATGAAAAGACTAGCTCACATTGCAAAAGACAACCTGAGGTCTCAGAACAAGCTGCTGACCACCAGTAATCTAATGGTAGCTATGATGGCAGTAACCTCCCTGGCGGTGAGTCTCCCCATAGCTGAGGCAGATCAAAATTACCCTTATTGGGCCTACACTCCATTCCCACCACTGATGAGGCCTGTTACATGGTTAGACTCCCTGGTGGAGGTTTATGTTAATGATAGTGTCTGGATGCCTGGACCAAGAGATAACTGAGGTCCTACGCATCCAGAGGAGGAAGGAATGTTAACGAATGTTTCCATTGGTTATCGCTTTCCTCCCATCTGCCTAGGGCCAGATGCAGGATGTCTAAATTGTGATAAACAAAGTTGGATGGTTTATGTCCCTATACATAATGGATCAAAAGCCTCTATTCATGCAATCAGTGGAAGAACATTTCAATCTTTGGACACTATTAAATACCGTGAGCACAGCTATGTTATGACACATCGCCAGATTAATAAATTTAAACCTAATAAGAAGCCCTGCCCTAGGCAGGCCATTAAATGATCTGGAAAGCTAGAGGTGCTAACCTGGGAAGATTGTATTGCAAACAGTGCTGCTGTACTGCAAAATAAATCCTATGGAATCATCATTGATTGGGCACCTAGGGGACGCTTTGCAGTAAATTGTAGTGGACAGCGCAAAGATTGTAGAGAGACTCCTATTGCAAACGACTACCCAGATAATGCACCAAAATTACATAGAAGAATTGAAACAAATTATTCTGTTAAGTGGGAGGAGAACAATATGGCTCCTCCAAGCCCAAAAATGATTGATCCAATTATAAATCCAGAACATCCAGAATTGTGAAAATTAATGATGGCTCAAACCTCAATTTGGATTTGGAAAGAAGAATATAAAACAGAGACCCATAGTAAAAAACTTCGATTTGTTGTAGCCATAACCTCTAATTGGATGGCCCCATTGCAGAGTTGTGCTAAGCCTCCTTTTATGCTGGCAGTGGGAAAAATTAGTATCCTATCTGACTCTCAAACCATATCATGCCTCAACTGTCATCTTTTTACCTACATTAATTCTACCTTTAATAAAAATAATAGCATTTTACTGGTTAGGGCCCAAGAAGGAGTTTGGATACCTGTTTCCGTCAATAGGCATTGGGAGCCCTCTCCCTCTATACATGTTATCACTGAAGTACTAAAAGGAATACTTAATAGATCAAAGAGATTCATATTTACTTTAATAGCTGTGATCATGGGCCTTATAGCTGTCACAGCTACTGCTGCTGCTGCCATTGCTGCTTTGCACTCGTCTATTCAAACTGCAGGCTTTGTAGATAGTTGGCAGAAAAATTCTTCTAACCTTTGGAATTCCAAAAGCCAAATAGATGAAAAATTGGCAAATCAAATTAATAATCTCTGTCAAACAGTAATTTGGATGGGAGATCGGATTATGAACTTGGAGCATAGAATTCAAACGCAATGTGATTGGATACTTCTGATTTTTGTATTACTCCTAGCTCTTATAATGCCACTGAACACCATTGGGAGATTATTAGACTTCACCTACAAGGAAAAGAAGATAATTTAACAGTAGATATTGCTAAACTGAAAAAACGAGGTTTTGAGGCATCTCAGGCTCATCTCACCCTGCTGCCTGGAGCTGATATTCTTGCTGGAGCCACTGATGGCCTTTCTAATACCAATCCTTTAAAGTGGGTAAAAACCATATGTGGATCAACAATTGCAAATTTTATTTTGGTTTGTGTCTGTTTATGCTGTTTGTTTTTAGTCTACAGATGCGGATGGCACCTTGGGAAAGAAGCCAGACACCGTGAATGGGCCATGATAGCAATGGCGGTTAATAATAATAATAATAAATTAATAAAGACAAAAAGGGGGACATGTGGGAAAGAGAATTTCTGGGGTGCCAGTTGAGTTGGTCTCCCCTGTGTGAGACACCCATGGGAAGCCATGGGCGGCCTCTGAAAAGTCTCCTGATTGCCTTCATGTCTTTATGTCCCGAGAGCATAACCGCTCAGCAGCATTCCACAGGTTGCTCAGGGAGATAACACTCCCTTGAAGCAGTAGAGTATAATCAAACATCTTGGCTCCTCCTGATACCTGCTCCCACCCGTTTTAGTCCTGATAAGTTAAAGATCTTAAGTAGTTTAGACACACACTTTTGCTCAAGGAAATTCACAGGAATCGCCACTGTTATACATCTTATCGAATGACTCAGGAGTTCTCCTTCACTGATTAATCCTTTTCCTCATCCCTTCCTCCCCCTCCCATCTGCCCAAAGAACAAAGATTTTGTAAACCAATAAATTGGGCAGAGCCCAAGAGCTCTGGGCTGTGAGCAAGCCTTCAACACTCCAGTCCCCTGGATCCACCTTTTAAATGTTTATTCTGTCTCTTTCTAACTCCTTTGTCTCCGCCAGACTCAGGGTACCCACTGGGTGGAGTGGGGCTGGTTTCCCCAACATTATTTATGCAAATTTCTGCAGCTGGCTTGAATTTCTCCTCAGAAAATGGGATTTTCTTTTCTATTGCCTTGTTAGGTTGCAAATTTTTCAAACTTTTATGTTCTGTTTCCCTTTTGAAACTGAATGCCTTTAAAAGCACCCAAGTCACCTCCTGAATACTTTGCTGCTTAGAAATTTCTTTGACCAGATGTCCTAAATCTCGTTCAAGTTCAAAGTTCCACAAATCTCTAGGGCTGGGGCAATATGCTTCCAGGCTCCTTGCTAAAACATAACATGAGTCACCTTTGATCCAGTTCCCAAAAAGTTCCTTATCTCCATCTGAGCCAACCTCAGCATGGATTTCATTGTCCATATCATTATCAGCATTTTGGTCAAAGCCATTCTACAAATCTCTAGGGAGTTCCAAACTTTCCCACATTTTCCTATCTTCTTTTGAGCCCTCCAAACTGTTCCAACCTCTGCGTGTTGCCCAGTTCCAAAGTCACTTCCACACTTTTCTGTATCTTTTCAGCAGTGCCCAACTCTACTGGTACCAATTTACTGTATTAGATTATTTTCATGCTGCTGGTAAAGACATAACTGAGACTGGGCAATTTACAAAAAAAAAAAAAAATGGTTGAATGGATTTACAGTTCCATGTGGCTTGGGAAGCCTCACAATCATGGTGGAAGTTGAAAGGCAGCAGGCAAAGAGAGCTTGTGCAAGGAAACTCCCATTTTTCAAACATCAGATTCCTTGAGGTTTATTCACTATCATGAGAACACCACAGGAAAGACCTGCCCCCATGATTCAATCACCTCCCACTGGGTTCCTCCCACGACACATGTGAACTGTGGGAGTTACAATTCAAGATGAGATTTGTGTGGGGACACAGCCAAACCATATAAATGTGGATGCTGAAAAATTAGATCTTATAGAGGTAGAAAGTTAATTGATGGTTACCAGAGGCTGGGAAAGATACAGGGGAGAGGGTGAGAATTTAGTTAATGGGTACAAAAATTCAGTTAGATAGGAATAAGAGCTAATATTTGGTAGTAATTAGAGCAACTCTAGTTCCCAATAATCTGTGTAGTTCAAAATTGCTGAAGGAGAGAAAATGGAATGTTCCCAGTATAAAAAAAGGTATGAATGTTTGGGGGTAATGGATGGCTCAATTGCCCTGGTTAGATCTTACACATTATATGCACATGCACAAAATACCACAAGTACACCAAAAATTTGTACAATTATTATGTATCAATAACAAAAATTAAAATATTTTTTCATTATAGTAAATACCCAAACCTGCAACATAGTAGTTTATAATCATTATCAAGTATTATATATTGTACATAACTATAGGTACTAGATTTTCATAGGACTGGTAGCACAGACTTGTTTATATCAGCATCACCACAAACCTGTGAGTAATATATTGTTCTACAATATTACAAGGGCTATGATATCACTGGGAAATAGGAAATTTTCAGCTCCATTATAATCTTATGGCACTATGGTCATATATGAAGTTCATCTTTGGCTAAAAACATTATAATGTGGCACCTGACCATGTATATTTTAATATTTTCACCAGTTATTTTTTGGGGGAGTAGTTCTATGGAGCTCCTTACACTGCCATATTCTGGTAGTGAATTTCCAATTAATAGTGAATTGCATTCTCATCCTTGGTTTTATCCTAGTAATGTAATTTTATTAAAATTAATACACAAGACCTAAATGTTGAGAAACATAAGAATAATTTTTTCTATACACTTCCAAATTAGTTAACACTATTTATTAAATGTAAAATACAGTGTCACTTTTATCACAGAAGATTTTTCTGACTTTCCAGGATTGTTCAAATTACTATATGTACCTTTAGCACTTACGACAAGGATAATTTTCAATATTTAGGTCATTAATATTTAATGTATCCATCCTCAACTAAATTAAATATTTTATAAAGGTAGGATCTACAGGGTTATGGTTTGCTTGGTTTTCATGTCTTCTGTTATTTTTATTGCTGCCACCATGTTATCACCAGCACAGAGAACAATGTCTGGTGTCTAAAAAGCTCTTAATATGTATTGAAACAATGAATGAAGAAAAGGAATTGACCAAGTTTCATATTTGACACAGTTGTTTTGAAGTAGCCCTGTAGAACTTGACTTAGCCCCATAAACATTTACTGTGAGGCAGCTGTTTCTTTCCATTTTTAAAGCATGTTTAACCAGTCTTAACATCCCAATAGCCAAATCCAACCAAGCAATTATAAAAAGGGTGTGTTTATGAGTCTGAATGAGTGTGAGAAAGACAGAGTGTGTGTGTGTGTGTGTGTGTGTAATGTTAAAGAAAATGGAAACTTAGCAAGAATTTGGCTTCCTCTCAGACACAAAAACACAAAGTTATTTGAATCAAGTCAAAACTAGACCCTTTAAAAATGATTAGTATTTTCAAAGAATATAGAGACTTCTTTTCTCTTTGCTCATATCTGTCATCTTCAATTTGGAGTGAGAAGGATCTGTATTATATGTGTGAAACTGTAAGTGGGAAGGAGGATGAGTGTTATGGCAAGGTTTTCTCAGAATATGCAGTTCTTGGTCTTTGACTTCCCATCTAAAGATTATTGAAATAGTGTATGTGATGTAGTTTCAGCTGTGTTGGAAAGAAAAAAAAAATTGAAAAAATATGGTTAAGAATTGTCAAACAGGATTGCCGAGACCAGCTCGGTGGTGGAGACCCTAACCCAGCGGTGCTAGAGGAATTAAAGACCCACACACAGAATTATAGAGTGTGGAGTAGGAATCAAGGGGCTGACAGCCTTCAGAGCTGAGAGCTACAAACGGAATTTTACCCACATATTTATTGACAGCAAGACAGTGATAAGCATTTTTTCTATAGATTATAGATTAACTAAAATGGGAAACAAAGGGATGGGCTCTGGCTAGTTATCTGCAGCAGGAACATGTCCTTAAGGCACAGATCGCTCTTGCTATTGTTTGTGGTTCAGGAACGCCTTAAGTGGTTTTCCACC
This sequence comes from Pan paniscus, assembly GCF_029289425.2. NCBI lineage: Eukaryota > Metazoa > Chordata > Mammalia > Primates > Hominidae > Pan > Pan paniscus. Next base: position 44,317,330 of record NC_073261.2, on the reverse strand, counting down.
TTGGGTGGGCCAGGTGATCCTTGCCCTCATTCTGGTAAACCAACAACCTTCAGTGTGGGTGTCATAGCCATCATGAGCATGTCACAGTGCTGCAGAGATTTGTTTATGGCCAGTTTTGGAGCCTGTTTATGGCCAGTTTTGGAGCCTGTTTATGGCCAGATTTGGGGACCCATTTCCAACAGGATAGTGATCATGAGAGGGATTGTATTCTGTAAAATTCATGTGAGGTATATATGAATTTGAGAGGCTAAGTATATATTATTTGGGTATGCTAATGTTTGTGAACAATTTGCACAATATCCTGAGTTAGAAAAGAGTTAGTTTTAGTTTTTTATTCATAAAGCCATGCTTGATGTTTGAAATTTATTTCAATCCTTTTTATATGCTCAATATAAATGTTTTAGTGTTTTCTACACATAGATCCAGTAATTTATTAAACACCATAGTTGTTTGTTTGTTTTCTTTTGGTTTCACTTTTTTAAAAAAATTAAATACGTTGCCAAGAATGTGCTTATTTAATATTTCTTTCATTCTGTTTTTTTTGCTCTATGATATCCATTGACTGAAACTTTTTGGGGGGTAGGGAGTAGAGAAGAGTGATCTATTATTTTATAAGAGGTAGGTTTTATTAATGTAAATTTACAAGCTGTTGTCACTTTGAATAGAACAGAAAATCAATAGAGATGAGAAATGGGGTGCTAGCCTCTGAATTTCTATGCTGTGATTCTATGTCTCCCCAGTTAAGAAAATCACACTGAGGAAGAGAATAAAAAGTTACAAGCAGGTTGTTATTTCTTTTTCTGAATTGAAACCCTTCTTTTTTTCTTTTCATTTTTTAAGAGGGCAATCATTTCCAATTCTTACAAAAGATTCTTTTGTTGGGAAAAAAAGGAATTGATTTTTCTTTTATTCACAATGAAATGGAGAAGCAAGCAGAATAAAAGCACCATTATAGTAAGTATAATCTTGAATTCTATCAGAGTAATCATAAAAACTAGAATTGTTATTAATCAAGGACAAAGTATGTTGAGATATGTTTCCATGTTAGTTTTAGCATCCTAAACTTAGCTGAAACTCACCAGATTAGACCAGAGAAACTTCTTATGGAGAAAAACTACACAGTATTGATTATCTCTACCACATGCAGGTTAATTTACCATTTGTAGTCAAGAGACAACATCCTCACATTAGTATACAAAAAACCATAGTTAAATATCAAGTCTGTCTTGTTAATTTGATAATTTAAACCTGAACATTGATCATTCTCTTCTCTTTTTCAGCCATAATTTAGTGAAACTAACCTCAGAGAAACATCTTATCACCAATCCTTAACTGCTTTGAAATTTATAGGGATACATTTAGAAATAGCTAACTCTAAAGATTTAATAAATTCCTGAGAATAACATAATTACCGTTGGTAAATTTCTTTCCTTTCAAAGCTATGGCACACACTGCAAAGTGCGCATGTAAGCCAAATATTTATTAAAATATAAATAATAGTTAAATAATTTAGGTTAAATAAACATGCCATGTTTAGTAGTTATCTGTGTTAAAAGTTGCAGTTTATGTGTACAGTTTGCTTATCTCCTAATCAGAATAACCAAGAGGATTTTTCTAAGTATTTAGACTTTCAAGCTCTACCTGAAGACTGTAATTCAATAAAATGATTACAAACCTTCACATTTACCTTTTCAGGAAGAAATACACAAGGGGCTTCTGGTCCAGAGAAGATGACATACAACCATTTTCTCCGCTCTTACCCGTTATACACATCTATAAACTTTGAAAATTGTGTAAGAATTAACTAAAGAAGAATCTTGAAACATGATAAAAGAAGGATAGCCAGTTTGGGACCTCAGCACTGGAGGAACAGTATAGCAGCAAAATGTATTACCTGCCCCCCACCCAGTGAATAGAAGATGGCTTCTCTTGCCTAACATCTACTGACCTTCAATCTAGCAAAAGAAGAAACTCCAGATATGATTATTTTTGCCCTGAATGGAAGTACTTAGACAATATCAGATAAGCCTTACAACATGTAAGAGAGATCATTGGAAGGCAAAAATAAGCAGACAGAGGAGGCACTCTTATTCTCTGCTGGGCATAAGACTATCCTTTCTACCAAGAGAGTTTAGGTGGCTAGGCAAAGCCAGCAAGAGAGAACCAGCTATACCACTTGGCCTGGTACAGGATATCTCTTCATATCCATGGGCCTAGGATTCTGCCCCTCAGAGACACAAAACTGGAGGTGATAACTAGAAAAAGGGAGCTGATTACAGTAAGCAGGTCGAGTAAAATGCAAAATGACACAACCAGCTTAAGTGGCCCAGTCTAGGAAGCCTATTTTTCCCACTGGTTGAATCCCACACTCAAAGACACTGGAACATCGAGGGCAACTCTTGGTAAATCCCTTATACTCTTAGTAGGAAATTCACCAAGAGTTGCCTGGCCTTGGGAAACCTCTTCCAACTCATATGCAATCTATCACCCATCATACCAGGAACCAGAAGAATCACAACTTGAATGAGAAATGACAATTAACTGATACAAACACAAAGGTAAACATGGTATTAGAATTACATGAAAATTATTTCAAGGAAGCTGTCATAAAAATTATTTAACAGTCAAATAAAAATTTAGTTAAAGCAAATAAAATATGAAAAAAGATTCTAAAAAGTGAATATTATAGAACTGAAGAACATAACAATAAAAATTAAAATTAAAAAATTATCAGGAAAATTTTTACTGATCAGGAAAAATTACTGAATTCAGTGATAAACTAGACATGACACAGGATAGAATCAGTGACATTAAGGACATAAGTATAGAATTATCCCAATCTGAAGAACAGAGAAAATAAGCTGAAAAAAAAGAACACTGCCTCAAGAACCTATAAGACAAGAGTTAACATTCATATAATTGTATTTCCGAAAGGAAGAGACTAAAGAAAATGGAAAGACAATGTATTAAAAATAATGGCTGAAAACTTCTTAATTTTGCTAGACATTAAACTATAGGTCAAGAAGCTGAACACATTTCAGATATGACAAATATAAAGAAATTTATAACCAAACACGTTATAGGTAAACTATTAAGAATTAAATATAAGGAAAATATTCTGTCAACAGTCAGAGTAAAAAGATAAAATACGTATAGGGAAATAACAATAGGAATGATGGTAGATTTCTCATCTGCAAACATGAAAGCATAAAGGAAGCACTTTTCTTGTGCTTAAAAAAGAACTACTCTACAAATTCTATAAATGCCAGATTTATTCTTCTGGATTTTAAGAAAAATAAAGACATTCTCAGATGAAGAAAAGCTAAAAAAAAGTCACAAATATACCTACATTTAAAGATTAGCTAAAGTAATTTATTCAAACATCAAGGGTGATAATAAAAAAAATTATCTTGGAGCATCGGGATGAAAGAAGAAACAATAGAAAGAGACAGGCCTGTGATGGGTTGAGAGGAGCTGCAATAAAGGTCTCTGAAATGCCCTAGAGGCATTTTCTCTCTTTTCTTCGCTATTAACATTTGGCTCCTCTTTACCTAGGCAAATTTCTTCAGCCTTGAATACCTTTCCAGAAAATGGGTTTTTCTTTTTTACTACATGGTTGGACTACAAATTTTCCAAAATTTTATGCTCTGCTTCCCTTTTAAATGTAAATTCTAGATTCAGATAATTTTTTTGTTTATGCAATTGAGCATAGGTTTTTAGAAGCAGCAAGGACACATTTTGAATGCTTTGCTGCTTGGAAATTTCTTTCACCAGATACCCTAAATCATCTCCCTGAAGTTCAAAATTCCATGGATCTCTAGAGCAGGGGCACAATGCTGCCAATCTCTTTGTGAAAGCATAGCAAAAGTGACCTTTATTTCAGTTTCCAATAAGTTTCTCATCTCTATCTGAGACAACCTCACCCTGGACTTCATTATCCATATTATTATCAGCATTTTGGTTACAACAATTTAACAAGTCTCTAGAAAGTGCCAAACTTTCTTCCCGCATCTTCCTGTCTTCTGAGCCCTCCAAACTGTTCCAACCTCTGTCTGCTACCCAGTTCCAAAGCCACTTTGACATTTTCAGGTATCTTCATAGCAATGCCCCACTCCCAGTACCAATTTTCTGTATTAGACCATTCTTACACTGCTATAAAAAATTACCTGAGACTGGGTAATTGATGAAGAATAGAGGTTTAATTGAGTCACAGTTCTGCTGACTGTACAGGAAGCATGGCTGTGAGACTTCAGGAAACTTACAATCATGGCAGAAGGGCAAAGGGGAAGCAAATATGTCTTCACATAGTGGCAGGAGAGAGAAAGAGAGCAAAGGAGGAAGTGCTACACACTTTTTAAACAACCAGATCTTGTGATAACTCACTCAGTATCATGAGAACATCCAGGGAGAAATCTGCCCTCATGATCCAATCACCTTCCACCAGGTCCCTCCCCCAACATTGGGGATTTCAATTCAAATAAAATTTGGGTGAGGAAACAGAGCCAAACCATATCACTAGAAAGAGAAGATCACAAATGCAAAGCAAACAGAAGAAATGAAATAATAAAGATCAGAGAAGCAATCAGTGAAAATAAAAACAATACTACAAATCAATGAAACAAAATTGTTTTTTTGAAAATTAATAGGAATGATAAAACTCTATCATGACTGACAAAAATTTAAAGACATAAATCAGGAATGAGATAGCACATGCCTATACATATGGTGCAGTTATTAAAAGAAAAATTAAAATGTACAATAACAACTTTATACTCACAAATTCAATATTTAGAAGAAATACAAAAATTCCTTGTAAATCACAAATGATGAAAACTCAGCGAAGATGAAATATATAATATAATATACATAGATCTGTGAAATAAATAATATCTATAATTGGAAACCTCCCATTAATAGAAATCTCCAGAGCCAGAATATTTCAATGAAGAATACTCCCAGCACATAATAGATAATTAATCATTTTACATAATAAATTCCAGGAAATAGAAGAGGAGAAAATATTTTCCAGCTCATTTTATGATGCCAGCATTATAAAAAACAAAAAGGACAGTAAGAAAAAGAAAACAGCACATCAACATCTCCTATAAGCTTAGACACAAAAATCTTCAGTAAAAGATTAGCAAATCTAATTCAATGTTATATTAAAATGATTATGTAACATGCAAATATCAGATTTATTCTGGGTATGCCAAGCTGGTTCACCATTCAAAAATCAATCAATGTAAACCTCGATATCAATAAACTAAAGAAGAAAAAATCATATGGTTATATCGATTTACATAGTAAAATAATTTGACAAAATCCAAAATCCATTCATATAAAAACACTCAGAAAGAAATTTAGGAATAGTGGGAATTACCTCAATTTGATAAAAACATTACAAAAAACTGCCTTCAGCTAACATCTAATATCATACTTAATGATGAAAAATTGAATGTTTTTCCCCTAAGATCAGGAACAAGGCCAGGATGTCTACATTCACCATTTTTATTAAATATAGTATTGGAAATTCTAACCACTGCAATAACTCAAGAAAAGAAATAAAACTCATTTATATTTGCAAGTGGGAAGTAAAAATATCCCTATTCAAAGATAACCTGAACATCTTCACAGGAAATCTATGAAAAAATTCACAGAACACAGAACTAAAAGGTAAGTCATGAAGGGTAGCAGGATATAAGATCAATAAACAAAAGTGGCATTTAAATGTCATAGAAATTCAGGAAAATTTTAATCAAGGGAGTAAATATGATATGATTGAGGTTTGGAAAGATTTTTCTGGTTCTTATTTTTTTCTCTTGGACTAATTTTCATGCCAAATGGACATTGGAATCTTTTACTCTGGAGCTTTCAGTCAAACATGAATCCTTATGTGCTCCCACCCCACCACCACCCCTGGAGAAAAGTATATAAAAATTAATATAGATTCTGTGAAGAAAATGGCACTTTTTACATTTCCTTGGATCAAATTTGTCAGTCATTTCATCCATTAACAAGCTTTCTAATTTGGTTGATTTACAAATTCCTGAGAACAAGCAAAATGTGCTTATCCACTGCATAGCACCTATCAGTATATATTCAAAGGGAATATAGAGAGGATATTAACCAAATATGCCTAATTACTAATGACTGATGAGGCAAAAGTCTGGTAATCTTGAAACAACACCTACCTTTCATGATTTAAATTGAAGATAACATATCTAAATTTTAATTACAATCAAAGTCAAAACCAAAAGATAGCAAGTAAAGCTGGAACGTCCCTTAGGTGATTAAAGAATGCCTTCCAATTTGTTACATTTAGCTAATAAGTTAGACAAAGGATTTTGTTGTCTTGCTTTTCCATTACTTACAGTTCCTGTTATCAAGAGTGTTAAGTTTCTATTAACTCCTGTAACACTCTGGCAATGAGGTAAAATGCAAAAGTATGGATAGTTACAGAGGTTTGAAAATTGGTTTCTCTAATTTTCTAAAAGATGACTGGGAGCTTGATTAATGCTCATTCATTGAAGAGTATTAATACTATTACCATGAGTAAGTAGAAGCCACTTTGATCCAGTATGATGTTTAACCAATTTTTTAAAATTATTTTTATTAATTAAATAAGTATTTTAAATTATTAATTAAATAATTGTTTATGCAAACTTGTTTTTAACTTCTTGTGAATATTTAGGGCTTTTTATCTTTGTAACTAATACATAAGCTGATTCTTGTGGGTTTTAAATACTGAAAGTGTGATTAGGTGCATAGCGATAAATATATATACATAATATAAAGTTATATATATACATATATATGTATAACGCAAGTTCTCACTATATTGCCATGGCTGGTCTCTAACTTCTGAGCTTAAGTGATCTTACCTCAGCCTTTTGAGTTTAGTTCATCACAAGACATATTTATCCATCATTATGGAAATAGTAAAATTTGAAATAAAATTAAATTGGAGGCTTCTTTTTTGAAGACTGAAGTCACTATCATGAACAGATTTACCTGTGAAATTTCAAATAATTTGAATTATATTTACTTCCATTGGTGAATGTTCCTGAATACATTCTATAATCTATGGATTATAATCAAAGTGTGATATATCATTTTGATTGTAGAAACAATCTACAATTAAATACTCAACATGGGATTGAAGGACAAGGCAGAGAAAGATGATGGACTAGGACTCTCCAGCAATCATACCCCCACAGAAATATCAGCTTGAACAACTACTCACACACAAAAAATACCTTTAAAGCTCTAAGGAAACCAGATGACAGCTCACAGCACCTGGTTATAGCATAACAATAAGAAAAGATGCATTGGAGAGAGTGGAAATAAAACTTTTACATTACCCACATCACCACTCTCTCAACCCTAGGCAGCACAGTGCAGAATAACATACTGCCTTCTTGGAGGAAATAGAGAGATGTAAGCCTAAGACTCTTATTTGAATCCCAATATGGGGCCTACCATAGCAAAACTCAAAACTGGGCTAAACCCTGTAGCCTCTGACTCCGGGCCGGTACCTGCAAACTGAGCTTCTGGACCTGCCCTAGCACCACATGGGAACCTGTAGCTCTTTCAAGTCAGATTCAAATTCTGGCCCGCATCACAGCCAGTCAAATACAGCAATGCTGGGCTCCAAATAACCTACAGTGACAGGCAGTCCTCAGGGTTTGTGAGCTTCCGGTGTGCTTTAATGCTGCATCAGCCTTGGTGGCCACGATTTTTGAACTCAGTGCTGCTAAAGTCATGACATTTGGGTAAAGAGTACTTCCTAGTACTTCCAGAGCTGCAACAGTCACTGGCTTAGGGACCACACAAGACAACAGGCTAAGGATCTCTGTGCAGGCTTACTGTTGAGTGACATGCCCCAAAATAAGTCAGACTGCAAAGAATGAAGTCAGTACATACTCCTTTAATGTGCAAACATCAATGTACAACCACAATAACCAAGAAAAATCAGGGAAATATAATTCCTTAAATTGGACAATAAAAAGGTGCCAGTGACTGACTCTAAGAAGATGGAGAAGTATAACCTTTCTGGAAAAGAATTCAAAATAGCTGTTTTAAAGATCTTCAAAAAACTTCAAGAATACACAGGTAAACAGTAAAATGAGGAAAGCAATAACTTACCAGAATAAGAAACTTAACAGAGATATTAAAATATTTTTTTAAAAATTGAACAGAAATTCTGGAGCTGAAAAATACAACTAATAAAGTGAAAAAATTAAATAGACAGCATAAACAGTGTGGTGTGTTTTTTGAAAAGATAAAATCAGCAAACCTTGAGTTAGATTAACTAAGAGAAAAAGAGAAGATCTAAATAAATAAAATAAGAGAAGAGAGGAAATCTTACTGATGACAGCAGCAACCCATCTGAAGCAGCCACTGTAAGGACACCAGCTGCAGCAGGGGAGGTGCAGCTGGGGCTGTGCACTCCCTGGAGCTGGCAGGGACTAAGAGCAGGTGAAAGCCATTCACAGGGACTAAGAGCAGGTGGGAGCCATGCACCCAACCAAGTTGATGGGGCAGGAGCCCCACACTTCCAGGCACAGCTGCAGCCATCCAGCAGCAGCTTAATACCTGAGCATCCCTGTGCAGTCAGGGGCCCAGGAAGACCCTGCCCTTGCAGACTCGAAAGTGCCTGTTTCTGCTTTCTGGCCTCTCCCTGCTGTCAGCACCCACTCTGGTGTGGAGCAAAGTTGTGGCTGAGCCTGGGTGCTGTAGCAACCTAGCCAGGTGTGTACATGCTCAGGGCAGCACTGACATGCCAGTCCCCTGCCACCTACACTCCCTACAAACATTGGTTGCTGATAAGCCTGGGAGGGGGCCCAGGGACTGAGCATGGTTTGGCATGGGCCTGCTGGTGCCCTTGAACACATACAACCTGGGCACCATGGATGGCAGGTTGATGGCACAAGGATGCAGGCAGGTTCCTAGGCAGGAAGTGGCAAGTCTTCAGTGAAACCGAACTTCAAGCCAAAGAGAACCTGAAGCCTGGGGGCTGGGCTGCCATTTACAAGTGAAGCCGGGAATGAGAACTTCGTTGATGACCATTTGGCCAATCAGATGGTGCTTTTTCCAGGTCTGCCCATGGCTGCCCAGGAACCAATCAGCACACACTTCCTCCATTCTAAGCACATAAAAACCCCAGACTCACACACTCCACAGGACAACCTGCCTGTAAATAGGAGCTACCCCCTCTCAGTCTTCTCTCTGCTAAGAGACACACTCAGCAGGATAACTTGCCTGCAGATAGCAGCTACCCAATCCAGGTCTTCTCTCCACTGAGAGCCACACTTGATGGGACTATGTGCCTGTGGATAGGAGCTGCCCACTCTGGGTCTCTTTTTCACTGAGAGGCACACTTATCAGGATAACTTGCCTGCAGATAGCAGCTACCCAATCCAGGTCTTCTCTCCACTGAGAGCCACACTTGATGGGACTATCTGCCTGTGGATAGGAGCTGCCCACTCTGGGTCTCTTTTTCACTGAGAGGCACACTTATCAGGACAACCTGCCTGCGGGAAGGAGCTACCCACTTTGGGTCTCCTGAGAGCTGTTCTGATACTTGATAAAGCTCCCATCCATCTTGCTCGCCCTCCAGTTGTCCACATAACCTCATTCTTCCTGATGCAGGACAAGAACTAGGGACCTGCTGAACTCCAGGAATGAAATGAACTGTAATGCTTTCTGGCCAGCCTCTGAAACTGAAGGCAGTGACATGCCCCTGGAATGCAAAATTGAAGAGTGGCAACCCTTCTTGGCGGGAAGCATACTTTGGGTTTCCCTATCCAGAGCTGTAGCACTATAGCCTCCTGCCCTCTGCCAGTGCAAGGTGGCTGTCTGCTGCTCTCTGCCAGCACCAGGTGGCTGCCCCATGCAACAGGAAGCAATGGTGGGGCTAGGCCAGCTTAGGCACCACAGGCTGAAGTGGGGTGGTGGGACTGAAAGAGTTGTAACACAAATGGGCTGAAACATGCCCCTCTTCCCACAATGCCTAGAGAAGAGCTGCAGCCCTTCTGGGATCCCAGGCCTAGGGGCTCCCAAAGCCAGGGCTGTGACATGCTGTAACACCCCTTTGAGGATTTGGGGTCGCTGGTGTCTCCAAGTTTTTCAGGCACCATCACATTCCCCTCATCCAGACACTTTCCCAGCCACAAGCTGAGCATCGTTACCATGGTGAGGACAGGATCCAGGCCAGAGTGCAAGCCAAGTGCAGCCCCACTGGTCTGCAGGGTACCTTCTGCAGTGAGCCCAGGGTGAAGTGAGGCCCTGGACAGGGGTGTCACCAGCTGCAGAGGTCTCTGACTGGCAAAGCAGCACCAAAAAAATCCTGCATCATTTTAACTGATAGCAAACAAAACAAAACAAAACAAAACAAAGAAACATAAAATACTTTTATGAACAATTAGATACCAACAAATCATGTAACCAAGAAGAAATGGAAAGGTTCCTGAGCACATACAACCTACCAAAATTGAATTATCAAGAAATAAAACATCTGAACAGATCAATAATGAGAAAGGAGATTAAATCAGTAATAAAAAGTCTCCCATCAAAACATAGCTCATGAACTGATAGCTTCACTGATGAATTCTCCCAAACACTTAAAGAAAACACTAACACCAATTATTTTCAAACTATTTCAGAAAATTGATATTTCCAAACTCATTCTGTGAGGCCAGCATTACCTGATACCAAAACTAGACTAAAGTCACAACAGAAAAAGAAAACTACAGGCCAATATCCCTGATGAACAAAAATGTAAAAATCCTTGACAAAGCATTAGCAAATCAAATTTGATAGCACATTAAAAAATATTCAGCATGATCAAGTGGGAGTCATCCCAGAGATACAGGGATGATTCAAAATATGCAAACCGATAAACATAATATATCACATTAAGAGATCAAATACAAAAACCATATGATCATCTTAATAGATTCAGAAAAGGCATTTGACAAAATTCAACATCCCTTTATAATAAAAACTTTTAAACATTAGGTATAGAAAATATGAACCTAAACATAATAAATGCTATACACAGCAAACCGACAGATAAAGTCATACTGAGTGAGCAAAAGTTGAAAGCTTTTCCTCGAAGATCAGGAACAAAATAAGGATGTCCATGTTTACCACTTCTATTCAACATATTATTAGATGTTCTATCCAGAGCAATTTTGCAAGAGAAAAAATAAAAGGCATCCAAACAGGAAAGGAAGAAGTTAAATTGCTCCTGTTGTAAACAACATAATGTTATATACAGAGGACCATAAAGACTCTATCAAAAAAAAAAAGATTAGAACCAATGAACAAATTCAATAGAGTTATCAAATACAAAATCAACATACAAAAATCAGTAGGGTTTCTATACACTCACAGTAAAGTATCTGAAAAACAACTCAAGAAACAATCCCATTTATCATAGCTACAAAACAAATAAGAAAATAAAATACTTAATAAATTTAACCAAATAAGTGATTGATGTCTACACTGAAAACTATAAAACATTGATAAAAGATGTTAAAGAAGACACATCAATGGTAAGATAACTCTTGTTCATAAATTACAAGAATTACTGTTGTTAAAATGTTCAGACTACCCAAAGTGATCTACAGATTCAATGTAATCCCCATGAATATAAAAAGACTTTTTTCACAGAAATAGAAAAAATTCTAGAATTCATATGAAATCACAAATTTCTCTGAATAGCCAAAACAATGGTGATTAAAAAGAACAAAGTTGTGGTCATGTCATTATCTGACTTCAAAGTATACCACAAAGCTATAGTAATCAAAACAGCATGATACTGGCATAAAAAAAGACACATAGTCCAGTGGAAGACACTAGGGAGCCCAGAAATAAATCCACACGTTTACGGTCAATTGATTTTTGTCAAAGGTTTCAAAGAACATATGTGGGAGAAAAGATACTGCCTTCAATAAATGTTGTCTAGAAAACTGGATACCACCGCTCAAGGAAATAAGAGAGGACAAAAACAAATGGAAAAAGATTCCATCCTCATGGATAGGAATAATCAATATCATGAAAATGGCTATACTGCCCAAAGTAATTTATAAATTTAATGCTATTCAATTCAAAATACCATTGACGTTCTTCACAAAATTAGAAAAAAAAAACTACTTTAAATTTTATATGGAACAAAAAAAAGAGTCTTCATAGCCAAGAAAATCCTAAGCAAAGAGAACAGAGCTGCAGGCCTCACACTACCTGACTTCAAACTATACTACAAGGCTACAGTAACCAAAACAGCATGGTACTGGTACCAAAACAGACATATAGACTGATGGAACAGAACAGAGACCTCAGAAATAACACCACACATCTACAACCATCTGATCTTCCACAAACCCGACAAAAACAAGAAATGGGGAAAGGATTCCCTATTTAATAAATGGTGCTGCAAAAACTGGTTAGCCATATGCAGAAAACTGAAACTGGATCCCTTCCTTACACCTTATACAAAAATTAACTCAAGATGGATTAAAGACTTAAATGTAAAACCCAAAACCATAAAAACCCTAGAGGAAAACCTAGGCAATAATAATTCAGTATATAGTCATGGGCAATGACTTCATGATGAAAACACCAAAAGCAATTGCAACAAAAGCTAGAATTCACAAATGGATCTAATTAAACTAAAGAGTTCTGCACAGCAAAAGAAACTGGCATCAGAATGAACAGACGACCTACAGAATGGGAGGCAACTTTTGCAATCTACCCATTTGACGAAGGTCTAATATCCAGAATCTACAGGGCACTTAAATAAATTTGCAAGAAAAAAAAAGCCAACAACCCTATCAAACAGTGGGCAAAGAACATAAACAGTTATCAAGAGAAGACATTTGTGTGGCCAATAAACATACAAAAATAAGCTCATCACTAATCATTAGAGAAATGCAAATCAAAACCACAATGAGATACCATCTCACGCCACTCAGAATGGCAATTATTAAAAAGTCAAGAAACAATAAATGCTGGCGAGGCTGTGGAGAAATAGGAACACTTTTACACTGTTGGTGGGAATGTAAATTAGCTCAACCATTGTGGAAGACAGTGTGGCGATTCCTCAAGGATCTAGAACCAGAAATATCATTTGACTCAGCAATCCTATTACTGGGTATATACCCAAAGGACTATAAATCATTCTACCATAAAGACACATGCACACATGTGTTAATTGCAACACTATTCACAATAGCAAAGACAAGGAACCAAGCAAAATGCCCATCAATGATAGACTGGATAAAGAAAATATGGTACATATATACCATGGAATACTATGCAGCAATAACAAAGAATGAGATTATGTCATTTGCAGGGACATTGATGAAGCTGGAAGCCATCATCTTCAGCAAACTAATGCAGGAACAGAAAATCAAACACTGCATGTTCTCAGTCATAAGTGGGAGTTAGACAATGAGAACACGTAGACACAGGGAGGGGAACAACACACATTGGGACCTGTTGATGGATGGGGTGGAAGGGGAGGGAGAGCATTAGGACAAATTACTAATGCATGTGGGGCTTAAAACCTAGATGACAGGTTGATAGGTGCAGTAAACCACCATGGCACATGTATACCTATGTAACGAACCTGCATATTCTACACATGTATTCTGGAACTTAAAGTAAAATAAAATAAAATAATGTTAAAAGGTATATTATATTATTATATAGTAAAATATGCTTTTTATTTTAACTGTTTACATGAATTTCAACTTTTAAATAATAAACATGTTATATAGTTGGATGCATTATATAAATTTCATCTCTATGAAATAAATGAACATATTAAACCTAAAAAAAACAAAACTGGATACATGCAGGAGAATGAAATTAGATCCTTATTTTTCAACATATCAAATATTATCTCAAAATGGATTAAACACTTAAATTTCAGACATGAAACTATAGAACTACTACAGGAAAACAGAGAAGAAGCTCTATGACATGGTGCTGGGCAATGGTTTCTTTGGATATGATCTTAAAAGCATAGACAACAAAATAAAAAATAGACAAATGGGATTAATGAAACTGAAATGCTTCTGCACAGCAAAGGAAATAATCAATAAGAGACAACCTACAGAATGGAAGAAAGTATTTGCAAATCATACATCTGATAAGTGGTTAATATCTAAGAGCTCAATTCAACACAAACAACTCAATAGCAAGAACAAAAATAACTCAATTTAAAAAATGGGCAGAAGACCTGAATAGACATTGCTTAAAAGAACACATACTCGTGGCAGGCAGGTATATTATTTAAAATCCTCAATATGACTAATCATCTTGAAAATGTAAACCAAAACCACATTGAGATATTTCCTCACTCCTGTTGAAATGGCTATTATCAAAAACACAAAAGATAAAAAATGTTGGCAAGGATGTGGAGAAAAGGGCACATTTACACACTATTGGTGAAAATATAAATTAGTACAGGCATTATGGGAAACATTATGGAGGTTCCTAAAAAAAAATAAAAAATAGAACCACCATATGATACAGCAATTCCACTGCTTGGTATGTATCATACAGAAATGAAATCAGTATGTCAAAGAGATATTTATACTCTCATGTTTATTGTAGCTTTATTCACAATAGCCAAGATATGGAATTAACCTAAGTGTCCATCAGCAAATTAGTGGATACAGAAAATGTGGTATATACAGACACCCTTTGTATCTGTAAATTCTGCATTTGTGGACTCAACCAAAAGTGAAAATATTCTATAGAAAATAGTTGAAGAAAAATAATAAAACAAAAAATCCAAAAAACATTATAACAAGCATTTATGTAGTATTTATATCTTATTACATGTCATAAATAATCTAGAGATGACTTAAAATACATAGGAGGATATGCATAAATTACACACAAATACTACTTTACTTAATACATGGGACTTTGTATATCAAAGTTCCATGAGCATTGGCTCATTTTGATATACACAGGGGTCCTGGAACTAATTCCCCATGGATATGGAAGGATGACTGTATATACAATGGAATACTATTCAGCTATTTTAAAAATTTCTGTCATTTATGGATGTTGCATGGATGACTGTGGAGGGCATTATGTAAAGTGAAATAATCCAGGCACAGAAAGATAAATACCGCATGATCTCACACATATGTGAAATCTAATAAAGTTGATCTCATAGAAGTAGAGAGCAGAATAGTGTTTACCAGAGGCTAGGGTGGTTAGTGGAGAGGAGGGGTCAGGGAGATGTTAGTCAAAGGGTACATAATTACAATTAGACAGGAAGAATAAGTTCAAGAGATCTATTGTATAGCATAATGACAAGAGTTAATTATGATCTTTGTATTCTTGAAAAATCCAAAGAGAGTAGACATTAAGTATTTTAACTACAAAATGATAACTATGTGAGGTAATGCATTTGTTAATTCACTTGATTTAACCATTTTGCAATGAATATATTCTTCAAAACATCGTGTTATATACAATAAATACATACAATTTTATCTGTCAATTAAAAAAAAAGAACTCAACTTGAACGTGTTTTACCACTGATTTAGTTGCTATTGTGATTGTAGCAGTTGTTTCCTATATTTTACTTACATATTTTGAATGAATAGAATTAAGTATAAGAGTTTGAATATAAATTAAGGCTTCTTCATACATTGAATTTCATGTTTAAGCCTAGTAATAGAAAAAAAATCATGTTGTCTGCCTTCGTACTGCAATTATCACAAGTACCTGACATTCACATTGAAAACAGATGCTAAATATTTATGAAGGTGCTTTGATTTGCATAGAGACTTTCCCCTAAAGAACTGAATACATTTATTCTTCTAAATTCAGTTCTGCACAAACTTACTGCATGTATTTTCATTGTTCCAGGTGCCACGTAAAATAATCAAAGTGCTTTTGCCCTCACAGAGCTTAAAATATAATTGTGGAGAAAATATATATACATATGAAACAGTTATCAATCCAAGGCAATATCAGATTAAATATCCTATTTGATCATAACAGCATGCAGGATTGATAGGAACATGATGGAGAAGTAAGATCAGGTAGGTTGATTTTTTGTCCTTGCAATAGTTTGCTGAGAATGATGGTTTCCAACTTCATCCATGTCCCTACAAACGACATGAACTCATCATTTTTTACGGCTGCATAGTATTCCATGGTGTATATGTGCCACCTGCACGTTGTGCACATGTGCCCTAGAACTTAAAGTATAATAAAAATATATATATTAAAAAAAAGATCAGGTAGGTTGAAGGAGTCAGAATCAGTTACTAGGAGGTAGTGAGAAAAGGATAAACCCTTTATTATCTCTGCTTAGAGGCAACATTGTAGAGTAGAAAGATGACTGGCTTTCCATTCCTGATTTTACCACTTATAAGGTAAGTGACAATCTTTCTGCAACTCAATTTCACCATTTAAAAAATTGAATGTGATATACCTATTCATCAGGGTTATAAAAAAAGAAAAGCAAAAATGTAGGTAAAGGACCTAGCATAGTCATAGCAAATAATATATACTCCAAGAGCAATTATTTTCCTGGGAAGAAGTTGAAGTACAAATTCAATTTATATGACTCTCTATTCTTTTATAAAAGACACTGCAGATAAAGTCAACTTTTTCTCATTCACCTGTTTTTATATCTTAGGACACAAAAGATACTGAAAAGTGCTAGGACTTAAAAGGATACAAATTAAAGTAAGGTAAGTACCAGGAATATAGATTCTATGGCAATTTTCTGTAAAGATTCTAGTTTATCAGTTGAAAAACAAACAATTTTGCTGTTCCAAGAAAGCAGTAGGCATCCAGGAGGTTATGAACTGTGGTATCACACCTGTCTTTATGCAAAAATGAGCCATGAAAGGAATGTAAGAACAGCTAAGACAGTGTATATCAGGTAAGCTTGTCACTATGTTGTGTATATCAGTGCATTGTGTTTCAGGGGTAGGAACACACTTGCTGAAAATGAATAGCTAATAAAAAAATAGAGCCTCAACTTCATAGAAACTAGTATATTGGTCCAATGTAAAGGAAAAAGGCCTAGTACTGAGAATAAGATATATATATATATATAAAACTTATTATATATAACTATATAAATATATGTAGTTATATAGTTGCTTAAGCCAGTCTTCAAAGATAATTTCAGATCTCTAGGGAAATGCATAAGGCTCATAAGTAAAAAACAGAGCCTAATTCAGACTTGCAACCAGCATGATTTAATGTTTGGATTCTGCTACTGATATTATGGTCTTTAAGAATAAAAGGGGATGTTATTAGTAACTGCACCATGATCATGGAAACACAATGTGACTTTTCCCATAAACTGATATGTATGGCACTCCCTACCTAAGTCGTAATTGATCAGGTGCTAGAGCTGTAAAGCTGGAGGTGGGGGTAGCTGTATTTGCTCCATGTGAGATAAGGCCTTAAGGACAGACAGTCTGAATATTCCGAGACTGATTATTAGGAAGATACACGTTAACACAAGTGAATACGGTAGACAGGTTGACAGAGTTATGAGGTTTTTACAATAAACATACATATACATTAAAAATATGGCAATCCTATTTTAATAAAACAAAATTCTAGCTTTGTAGTATAACTGAGGGCCACACAGTTACAGAACTTAGATAAAAATACATTTCTGTTCTTTTGCCTGTGTAATATTATGCTTGTCTGTATCAAAACAAACATACAATTTTCATGCTGAAAAAAGTAATTTTTTCATTTGCAATGGACACGGATCACCTTAATAACTAATAAATCCTTTTTCTCTTTCTAATCTCTAAATGTCAAATGCCAACATATTGTAAGCAGTGGTCTTTAGGAGGTATTTGGTTTTAAAATCCTGAAGTACTCACAGTTAGCATATCAAATGCATTTGGGAATCACACTATAATTTTTACCATAGAGGGTCAAAAAGCACAAGGAAACCATTTAAAATGAAGAAATGTGAATCAAGAAGAAAGCATGAAAAATATAAGATGATTTTTTTGTCTTGATAATGTTCCTGCAAATTTACAATATTTTTAAGTGATATTCAAATTCTAAGAATGTTTCCCTAGAGCCAATATAGCATAGACTTACACTGTGGCGATTACCACAATGTATTTGTTTTCAGACTGCAAAGATGTATTCAGGTATGAAAGGAAAGAAGAAATGGGCAAATTAGTGTGTTCTTGAATATTTCACATTTAGTTGAATATTTTAATCTTTGTTCAAAAAGTGTAAAATATGTGGTGAATCACATGTATTGATTTGCCTATGTTGAACCAGCCTAGCATCCCAGAAATAAAGCCTATTCGATCATGGTGTTTTAACTTTTTTTATGTGCAGGTGGATTCAATTTGCTAGTATTTTATTGAGGATTTTTGCATCTCTCTCTCTCTCTCTCTCTCTCTCTCTTTCAGTGTGTGTGTGTGGGGTGGGGGGTGTCTGCCAGCTTTGGATATCAGGCTGATTGATGTTAGGGTGGAGCACCTCATCCTCAATTTTTTTTGAAGGGTTTCAGTAAGATTGATGTCAGCTCTTCTTTGTATATCTGGTGGAATTTGACTGGGAATGCATCTGGTTCAGGGCTTCTTTTGGTTGGTAGGTTTTTTTTTTATTATTACTGATTCAATTTCTGAAGTTAATATTGGTCTGTTGAGGGTTTCAATCTTTTCCTGATTCAATCTTGAGAGATTGTGTGCTTCCAGGAATTTATCAATTTCCTTTAGTTTTCAAATTTGTGTGCATGGAGCTGTTCACAGTAATTTCAGGATCTCTTGTGTTTCTGTGGGATCAGTTGTAATATCACCTTTGTCCTTTCTAATTGCACTTATTTGGATCTTCTTTTTTTGTTAATCTAACTAGAGATTTATCAATTGTATTTATTATTTCAAATAACAAACTCCCATTTTCATTTTCCATTTGTATGGATTTTTTGCGTCTCCATTTTATTAAGTTCTCTAATTTTAGTTACTTCTTTTCTGTTAGCTTTTGGGTTTTGTTGTTGTTGTTCAGTTAGGTGCAAAGTTAGATTGTTAATTTGAGACCTTTGTAACTTATTGATGAAGATATTTATGGGTAAAAACGTTCCTCTCAACACTGCTTTGGCTGAATCTCAGCGATTTTGCTAAGTTGTATCCATATGTTCATTAATTTCTAAGAATTTATTTTATTTCTGTCTTAATTTTGATGTTTACCCAGGAGTTATTCAGGAGTAAGATGTTGAATTTCCATGTACTTTTGTAGTTTTGAGAGATCTTCTTGGTATTGGTTTCTATTTTTATTGCACTGTGGTCCAAGAATTTGCTAGTATGATTTCAATTTTTTTAATTCATTGAGGCTTGCTTTATGACTAAGCATGTGGTTATTTTAGAATATGTTTCATGTGCAGATGAGAAAAATACATATTTTGTGGTTGCTGGGTGAAGTGTTGTGTAGACGTCTATTAAGTTCAACTAATCCAGTGTCAAATTTAAGTTAGAGTTTTTTTGTTAGCTTTTTGCCTCAACAATCTAATGCTGTGAGTACAGTGTTTAAGTCTACTGCTATTATTGTGTGGTTTTCTACATGTGTTTGTAGGCCAACAAGAAGTTTTATGAATCTGGGTGCTCCAAAGTTGACTGTGTATTTATTTAGGATAGTTAAGGCTTCTTGATGAATTTTATTCTTTATCATTATGTAATTCCTTTCATTGCCCTTCTAAATTTTTATTGGTTTAAAGCCTGTTTTATCTGATATAAGAATAGTGACTCCTCTCCTTTTTCATTTTTCATTTATGTGGTATCTTACTCCACTCATTTGCTTTAAGACTGTGCATGTCATTTTTGTGAGATGGGTCTCTTGGAAACAACAGATGATCGGGCCTTGGCTTTTTATTCAGACTCCTATTCTGTGTCATTTAAAAGAAAAACCACATGACATCTCAATATATTCAGAAAAATTTTAAATAAAATCTGACATTCCTTTATGATAAAAACCTTCAACACACTAGCAATCAAAGGAACATAGCTCCAAATAATAAGAGCCATCTATAACAAACCCACAGCCAACATCATACTCAATAAAATAAAGCTCAAATCATTTATCTTGACAACTGGAACAAGGATGCCCACACTCACCAGTCCGCATCAGCATAGTATTGCAAGTTCTAACTGGAGCAATCAGGCAAGAGAAAGAAATAAAAGCTATCCAAATAGGAAAAGAAGTGAAACTATCTCTTTGCTGATGATATGATTATATAGGTAGAAAATCCTAACTACTCTGCCAAAAGGATCCTAGAATTGATAAACAGCTTTAGTAAAGTTTGAGGATACAAAATCAAGGTAAAAAATCACTAATATTTTTATACACCTGCAATGTCCAGGCTGAGAATGAAATCAAGAACACAATCCCACTTACAATAGCCTCAAAGAAAATGAAATACTTAGAAATACAAATAACCAATGAAGTGAGAGATCTCTGTAAGAAGAACTATAAAAATTTGCTGAAATAAATCAGAGATGACACACAAAAATGGAAAAATATTCCATGCTCATGAATTAGAAAAATAAATATTGTAAAAATGTGATTTCTATCAGATTAGCAAGGTCATTCTTCACAGAATTAGAAAAAAAAAAACGGTTCTAAAATTCATATGGAACAAAAAAGAGCCTGAATAGCCAAAGCAATTCTACACACACACACACACACACACACACACACACACACACACACAGAGAGAGAGAGAGAGCTGGAGGCATCATACTACCTAACTTCAAACTATGTCATAAAGCCACAGTAACCAAAACAGCTTGGTACTGTTACAAAAACAGGCACATAGACCAATGGAATAAATTATTTTTGAAAGAAAATAAATGAAAAACTCAGAAGTAAAGCTGCACAACTACAACCACCTGATCTTCAACAAGTCCAACAAAAACAAGCAACAGGAAAAAGACTCCCTATTCAATAAATGTTACTGGGATAACTGGCTAGCCATAT
Source organism: Pan paniscus (assembly GCF_029289425.2). Taxonomy (NCBI): domain Eukaryota; kingdom Metazoa; phylum Chordata; class Mammalia; order Primates; family Hominidae; genus Pan; species Pan paniscus. The sequence goes on along the minus strand of NC_073261.2, from coordinate 44,296,327 downwards.
GCAGATGATAGAAGCTGGACCCTAACTTGCACCATATACAAAAAGTAATGCAAAGTGAATTAAAGATTTACATGTAAGACCTCAAACTATAAAAATATTGGAAGAAAACCTAGGAAATACTCTTCTTGACAATAGTTTTGGCAAAGAATTTTTGGCTGAGTCCCGAAAAGCAATTGCAGCAAAAATAAAAATAGACAAATAGGACCAAATTAAACTAAAGAGCATCTATACTGCAAAATAAACTATCAACAGAGCAAGAAAAAACTACAGAATGGGAGAATATATTCACAAACTATGGATCTGACAAAGGACTCCCTATTCAATGAATTATGCTGGAATAGCTGGCTGACCATGTGCAGAGAAATGGAACTGGACCCTTACCTTTCACTATATACAGAAGTTAACTCAAGACAGATTGAATATTTAAATGTACGATCTCAAACTACAAGAATCCTAGAAGAATACCTAGGAAATATCATTCTGGAATCAGCCTTGGGAAATAGCTTATGACTAAGTCCTCAAAAGCAATTGCAACAAAGACAAAAATTGACAAGTGGGACATAATTAAAATATAGAGTTTCTGTTTAGCAAAAGGAACTATCAATAGAGTAAACAGACAACCTACAGAATGAGAGAAAATATTTGTAAACTGTGCATCCAACAAGGTCTAATATTGAGAATCTAAAAGGAACTTAACAAGCAAAAAAAAAAAAAAACCATTAAAAATGAGCAAAGGACATAAACAGGCACTTCTCAAAAGAAGACATACAAGTGACCAACAAACATATGAAAAAATATTTAGTATCACTAATCATCAGAGAAATACATAAGAAACCATCTCGCACCAGTCAGAATGGCTAGTAAAAAAAGTAAGCATAGAACAGATGTTGGCAAGGCTGTAGAGATAAGGGAATGCTTATATACCCTTCGTGGGAATGTAAATTTGTCCAGTCACCATGAAAAGCCATCTGGAAATTTCCGAAAGAACTAAAAATGGAACTAATATTTGACCCAGCAATCTCAATATTGGGTATATACTCGAGAGAAAATAAATTATTTTACCAAAAAGACATATGCACAAATATGTTCACTGCTGCACTATTTATACTAGCAAAGACATGGAATCAATCCAGGTGCCCATCAATAGTTGATTGGATAAAGAAAATGTGGTACATAACAACCATGGAATACTATACCACCATAAGAGAGAACGAAATCATGTTTTGCATCAACATGGATGCAGCTAGATGCCGTAATCCTAAGCAAATTAATGCAGGAACAGAAAACCAAATACCTGATGCTACCACTTATAAGTGGGAGCTAAGCATTGAACACATATGGACGTAGATATGGGAATAGTAGACACTGTGGACTGAATCACTGTGTGATTCAGGCTACTGGAGGTTGGAGGAAGGTTAGTGAGTATCAGATACTATACTCACTACCAGAGTGACAGGATCTATACTCCAAACCTCAGCATCATGCAATATTCCCATGTAACAAATTCGCACATGTACCACCCCCGTATCTGAAATAAAGATTGAAATAAAAATAAAATAAGAAAAACTGTGTAAAATATATGAAACAATGAATAAGGTTTATTTAGCTAGATGACAAATTTAAGGATAGGTAAAGACAAAATAAAACAATGCCAGAAAATACTCATTATTTCATGTCATTTCTGTAAAACAAATCTTGTTTTTAATTATGTCTCTGAATTTGAAATGACAATATTGTTCTGATCCTAAAATTTGTGCATGATTATGTTAGTGCTAGTCTGTATTTTAGACTTTGTAAAGGAATAGTTGTTAATCATATAATCTATTTGGTTTTGTAGAAATGAAAATCCAATTGGATAAATGCTCTCTAATTTATGTTGCCATCTTTAAATGTTTCAACAATGTTTCAAGGTTGTTGAAAACGGTGAAAAAATTGATAGTACAGTACAATGTTTTGATAGCAATTAGACTATCCTTGGCATATCCCTCTGTGTGTTTAAGTTCTATAATTATTTTGAAGAATGGTTAATGTGAAACAAAACATAAAATTTGTGTTATTTATTTTTGTAATATTAAGTAATTCATGGTGATTGTAAAAGGCCGAAAATACTAGAAAATGCAGAATGAAAAAAAAGGAATAAATAAAGTTGAAAAAAGCCAAAAGAAAGAAAGGGGAAAGGATGGAAAAGCAGAAGGAAAAGAGAGAAATAAAGAGAAGGAGGAACAAATAAAAAGGTGGCAAAGAGTAAAGGAAGAAAGAAAAGGAAGAGAAGAAAAGAGATGGAGAGAGGAGTATCCTCTCAGCTTGAATTACAAATTTAAAGTTAAAATTTGGGTATATATCAGACTTTGTGTGTATGGTGTGAGGTTAGATGTATCCATATAATAATCTAGTTAATTCAGCACTATTTGTAAAAGAGCTTCATATGCACTTTGAGTTATTTTGGGATCTACCTCAAAAGTCAGTTGACTTATAAAGTGTCATCCTATTTATGGACCTTCTACTGTGACCTACTTATTTATTTTTCTACCTCAATCAAGAACACATTATCTTGATTAATTTAGCATCAATGTAAATCATAAAATTAGGTCATTTAAGACCTTGACATTGCCCTTTTTTTCAGAATATTTTGGCTATTATTTGTATTTCCATGTATGCTTTAGAATCTAGCACATGCATGTGTATATACATCTATGTATGTTTGTGATGGTATGTGTGTGTATGGTGTTCATTAATACACATACATACACACATAGGGTATTTGTTCAGTATTTTGATAACTATATATCAATTGGAGGATAATGGATTTTTCAAACAATATTGATGATTTCAATTCATGAAAATTTCCTATCTTATGTTTTATTTCTGTCAGCAATATTTCACACTTTTCAATGTAGATTTCTTACATGTCTTTTATTAAGTATCTTTCTAATTTTTAGCCTAATGTAAGTTATATTTCTATTGCAGTATTTCTGGTTGTTCATTGCTAGAATACATTTTAAATTTTTGTATTGAACTTGCAGTCAATTTTTGAACTTACTTAACAAAGTTATATTTTTCCCTTTTATACTTTCTTTGGATTTTCAACATAAAATACAATAGGAATAATTTTTAAAAAGTGGTATATATGCAAAATAGAATACTATTAAAACTTTAAAAAGAGGAAAATGCTGTCATTTGAAACAACATGGATGAATCTGGTGGAAATTATGAAGTGAAATAAGCCAATATAGAAAGACAAATATTATGTGATCTTTACACATGAAATACAAAAAATAATCTGAAGTTACAGAAATAGAGATTAGAATGGTATTTACTAGGGGCTGGTTGATGCCGGTGTAGGGAAGGTTGGTCAAAGAATACAAAATTTTAGTTAGGAAAAATTAGATCAAGAGATGTATTGTACAACATGGTGACTCTTGTTAATAACAACGTATTGTATTCTTGAAAATTGGTAAAAGAGTCAATTTTAAGTATTATCACAAATCAGTGATAAGTATATGAAGGAGTGTTAGTTAACTAATGTTAATTAGTTCAATTTAATGATTCCACAATAAACACATATTTCAAAACAACATTTTGTGCGCAATATATACAATTCATGCAATTTTAATTTGCTAATTAAAATATTTTTAAAAATAAAGAAAAATAATGAGTTCATAAAAGTATACATACCTTAATATTTAAAATGTGTATCTGGTATAGGACACGTGGTTGAGTTTTGCTTTCTTTTAATCCCATCTGACAATCTGTGCTTTTTAATTGTTATTTAACTTATATGAGTGTTTAAATGTGCTGTTTGATTATTTTCTTCTATTTGATTCATCTATTTTTAGCTTTTTCTTTTATGGCTTCCCTTTAAATTAAATGAATGTTTATAAGTATTACATTTTCTCTTTTCTGGCTATTTCTCTTTGTTTACTTTTGCATGTTGCATTTAAGCATTCCTAACTTATCACAGTGTATCCTGAATATTAATTCACATATACTAAAAATAACATAACAGTGTATTCAATTTACCACTCTCTTCTTTGTGCTATTTTCAACAAATATTTCACTTCTATATGTTATGAGCATGATTATTTTTGCTTTATGCAGTTGCACTAACAAATAATTCGATTGTCAGATCACACTGGATCTAATTAAAGAACTGTATCAGTATCAAGCTTTTCTAATGATTTCAAGTATAGTCAATCCTTGATTCAGACAAAGCAGAATTTTGCCAAGACATCTCATGTGACTTCCCACTACAACCTACCCACTTTTCATTCCCATATTGGACACATTGGACATATTTTTTTTTTTTTTTTTTTGAGACAGGGTCTTGTCCTGTCGCCCAGTCTGCAGTGGCATGATCTGGGCTCACTGCAATCTCTGCCTCCCAGGTTCAAGCGATTCTCCGGACTCAGTCCCATGAGTAGCTGGGATTACAGGGACATGCCACCACACCCGGCTAATAGTTTGTATTTTTAGTAGAGACAGGGTTTCACCATGTTGGCCAGGCTGGCCTCGAACACCTGGCCTCAAGTGATCCACCCACCTCAGCCTCCCAGAGTCCTGGGATTTCAGGCGGAGGCAGATAAGATATGAGGAGACATGAATATCTTATGAAACATTCTCCAAGAACAAACTCCTTCCTTGCTTCCTTCCTTCCTTTCTCTTTCCCTCTCTCCTTCTTATTTCTTACAAAAGAAATTCTTAGCTAAAGACATCTTTCTAATGTGATCTAATAAGTAAGGAGTTATTAGAGAATATCCTTAGTCTGTTTACCCAGCGGGCCAATTGACATGTAGATTTTAGAAAGTCACCTGATGTCTATTTCTCTCTGAGTGTATTCCCCAGTTAAAGTGAGTAAATAGATGGCAGGTCAGCTGCTTTAAATCATTCCCTGACAGTCATTTGTCTCATACAGAAATTAAGAGGAAAAAAATGTTTTCTAATTACCCACATAGCTACCATGTATTCTTCTTTGCAGATCTGAGTTTTAAAGGAGTATCATTTACTTTTGACCTACATAGAATGCCTTCAAGAATCTCTCTGAGAAAATATTCATCATCAACAGAACCTCATATCTTTTACTTTGCTAAAAAGTCTTTTGCTTGCCTTCATTTTTAAAGGATGGTTCTAAATTGACATTATTTTTTTCTATCAGCATCTTATAGATGTACATTCATTGTCTTCTGCATTCTATTTGTTTTGGTACAAACACAGCTATATTTAATATTGTTGTTTCCCTGTATGAAATATGTCAAGATGTTATTTTTCCTCCAGTCACCTTCTTCTCTTGATTATTGGCTACCAGAAATTTTGATGTGCTTAAGCATGGGTTCTCTTTCTAGTTCTCTCTCTTGCTCTCTCACTCAAAAAATTTTGAGTTTTATTGTTCCTGCTTGAGGACTGCCAATATTCTTCACTCTGTAGGTTAAGAGTTTCACCACATTTAGCCATTAATCTTCCATGTCATTTCCCCATTCTCACTCTCTTTTCTATCTGTTTCTATGGAAATACATATTTTAGAACATATGATATTTACTCAAGTGATCTGAGATCTTTTTCTTCAAAATATTTCTCTTACATTTAATTTAGATAGTTTTATTTACCTATTTTCCAGTTTATTGTTTTATTCTTTTCTGTAATGTCCAATCTACTAGTAAGCCTAATCAATTCTTGCTTTTAAATTTTAGAAATTTTACTTTTAATTTCTGAAATTTCCAATCATTACTGTTATGTTTATTTTTAGGATTCACATTTCTCTGCTGATATATCCTGCTTCTTTTTGTGTCTTGTAATTTTTTCTTATTTAGAGTATTAGAGAACATTGAGGACTAATATAAAAACATTTGCTTCGCTTAGTTTAATTGACATCATTTTCTTCTGCTTAGTAGTTAAGGTGAGGGGTTGTGCATTTAGATTCCTCTAGAATTAAGTTAGCCTGAGGCTGGGTTACACTTTATTACATTATTAAAGTAACCTGAGGCTGGGTCAACTTTATTTGATTAAATTTACCTGTGATTAACCCAACCCTCAAGCAATTTAGCTGATGCCTTAGTGACTCTGTCAGTATTTGAGCCATAAGTGCAATGTGTTTGGTACAATTACAGATACTGTTGAATTCTCTAACAGATCTCCCTTTGCTTTTTAAAAAAAATCTGAAGCAGGTAGGAAACTCGAGATAAATCTGTTCTTGTTTTAGGGCCTTTTCACACAGCAAACTGTCATGCAGCAACTTTCATCAGAAACTTGGGTGGTTTCCCCTTATTTTGTAAGCAATCTCCTAGTATCAGGACTCCAGTATCCAGAGGAGGAACGTGTTCCGACTGATAGCTGTTGTCAAGGCTATCTACTCAAATATACAGGGCAAAATTTCTGTGGGATTTAGTTCATAAGGCTTCCTTTCACCCAGTACTTTAGGCTAGTTTCATTTTTAAAAGTATGAATTTTATTGGGTCTCAGCCTGAGTCAGTGGAAACCCAAACTAAGAAAAAAATTGTTTATTCTCTCACTCAACGACAAACACACAAGACTTCTGTGACTCCACATATGGGGGATTTCTCTCCACCAGCAAGCAACCAATTTTGTAGCGAGAATCAGCTGGGTGTCCACCAATTCAATTCTGGTACCATGTACCTGAAGATAGTGTCACATCTCACAGGTTGGGGGCTCAGTCCTACAAGACCAACCCCCACTTACGATGCCAAGAGCAAACCCTGGGTTGTTTTTTCTGTGCTTATGACGAACGAGCTATAAATCAGGGTTTCCACGACTCCCTCCTTGCATTTAATTTGCTAGAGTGGCTCACAGAACTCAAGGAAACATGTTTATTGGTTTATTATAAGATATTAGAAAGCATACAGATGAAGAGATGCATACGGGAAGGTGTGGAGGAAGGAGAGCGGAGCTTTCCTGCCCTCTTTAGGCATACCACCCTCCAGGAACCTCCACATGTTCAGCTATCTGTAAGCTCTAAGAACTCTGTTTTTCAGGTTTTTTGGAGGCTTCAGTATGCAAGCATGATTGATTAAATCATTAGTCACTGGAAATTAACTTAACCTTCCGCCCTCTCCCTCACCTGCAGGTTGGGAGTGAGGGTGAAAGTCTCAATCCGCTTATCATACCTTAGTCTTTCTGGTGACCAGCTCCCATCATGAAGCTACGTGGGGGCTGCTGGCCATCAGTCAACTCATTAACACACAAAAGATATCATTTTGGAGATGCTAAAGATTTCAGAAGTCATATGCCGGGAAATAGGTCATAGACTAAATATATATTTTACAGTATGACACTCAGTGTTTCTTATTGCCACTACAGGGTCTAAGGTCTTTTAAAACATTGTGGTGAATTTTACCAGGAAGCAGAAATATCCCTTAATATTTTCTTAATTGTTACTTACATCATGCCAAGTCTGTCTTCCAACAGCTACAGCCCAGCCTTGAGATGACTGTATCCCTAGCTGACACCAACACCTTTGATGCAGTTTTGTGAGCCACGCTGAGTCAGGTGCACCCAGCTAAGCATGCCTGAACTCCTGACCCACAGAAATTTAAATAATAAAGGTTATTGTTTAAAGCTGCTAGCTATGGGGTAATTTGTAGTAGATGACTACTGCAGACTCTATTAGTTGTAGCTAAAAAAAACTGCAATTTAAACTAGCTTCTACAAATAGTTACGAGTTTTTTTTTTTTTTGGTGCAGAGATTTCAAAGTGTTTTAAGGCCTTGTAAGCAGCTGAAACAGATGATTGCAGGGCTCTCAAATATGTGGGTAATCTTTTTGGAAAAAGTATGCTTATCATGCTCCTCTTCTTTATGGTACAAATCTTGACAGTTCTCACACATTTGTTATTTTTCCAAGGAAGCTTATAATCAATCTGATAATGTCTCCAGTGTAAATTCTCTACCACTTCATTCTGAAAAGAATGAAGTGAATTTATGAGTTAGATTAGAGAATATTGACAGAGTTAGAATAAATATTACTATCCATGAAAATGAAATGTGGTAGCTTTTATACTAAGTATCCTCTTGAGTACATCTGTAGAAAAGTACATATTTTTTCAAGAGTTCTTCACATTTGTAATTAATAGTATTTCAAGTGTTAATATGTTACTTGACTTTGTTACTTTCTGTATATACAAATTTACAATGCATAGGTGTTTTATATGGATCAAAATTGGAAACTTTCTCCTTTAACATATTTATGATAGAATAACAAATATTGAATATAAAAGTTTCTTGTTAAAATATTTTTGGGAATTTTTAAATAAATTATAGTTAAATATTTTGTAAGTATATAATTTAGATATCATAACCTTTAATACATAGAAGTACATTAAAAATATCTTAAAGACTGGATATTGTTTTCAGTGTTTTAAACTTATTTAAACAACAACAAAATACACTTTTTTTTTTGTCTTCAGGAAATTTTTGTCCATGCAATATACTGTGGAAGATGTTGCCCAAGACTCTCACCATTCAATCTACTATTTGCAGATCATATTTTTTCTTTTCTATTTCTAAGTTACAGATGGTTTTATGATTCAAAATGTGTGTTTAATTTTATAAAATTTATTATTGACTGAGGTAGTCAGAATTACTTTTTAAGTTACTAACAATAATTACATTGTATCTTTCTTATTCTTTAAAGAAGAAACATTCTTGTTTATTCCCAGTCATTTCGTCTCATTGCATAAAGTTGGAACTTCCCCATCATCAAATTCTTTAATTCTATGCAACTGAAAAACATAGTGAGTTATAGAATGTCTAAGATTGCAAGAAAGTACTGGGGAAGTTCATTCACAAGTATGTACATTATCTGAGTCTTCATGAGTTAAGTTTTTCTGGGCAAACTTGTTCCCGACCAGCAGGGTAAAGGTGGTAGAGTGTTGTGAAAGTGAGAAGCAAGGGCTCTACAGTTTGGGGAGAATAATTTAACTCTGATTTTGGTCATATCACCTGCTTTAATCCATAGCATCAATATTAAAGCTAATATTCTGATAGCAAGAATGAAGGAAAGAGTTGTGGTATTTCTCATCAATAGCCAAAGGATTAAACATTTTTGCATTTATACATCCTATTTTTGTCAAAGTCTTTTTCTAAAAAATACAATGTAGAATTTGATGTGTTAATATATTATTTGATATTTGTAAATATTCAATTCCACTTGAAATATATCTATATTACACTTGGAATACTTGCAAATACCCAATAATATGCAAATTTTTTCAATAAAGGCCCAACCATTATACATTTTAGACTTTGCAAGTCATAACGTCTCAGTTGCATCTACTCAACTGTTACAGCATATGAGTTGCTGCAGCAACTATTTAATAAAACTTTATTTACTAAAACAAGCAATAGGCCAGACTGGACTTGCAGGCTGCAATTTGATCATCCTTGTCTATCAATCTCTTGTGTGTTTGTGTACATGTGTGTGCCTCCATCTTTAAAAAATGTTTCTGTCTTAAAATACATACTGAATAATATAACAATTATCTATTCACTGAAGTCTTCACAGATCTTACCAATAAATCCATTTTGCCCAGGACATTTTTAAAGTTTAGATTTTCACCATATTTTGCTTTCTCATGTTTATTAATCAGTAAGTAATTTCTGCTACTGAGTCTATTGCTTATTTATATTTTCCCCTAAGAAGTAATTTTCATTTGGATTTCTTTTGGCATGCCATTGTAATTATTTACTAATTTTTAAATATTCATTATAATCTAATAATAACTAGATATTCATTCTCCTTTTAATATTTTTGAGGGTGCGTTTCTTTTGTTTGTTTTTCTATACAGATGGCCCTCAACTTAAAATGGTTTGACTTACAATTTTTTGACTTTAGGATGGGTTTATCAGAACATAAATCTAGGATAAGTTGAGGAGCATCTGTATTCATGAATAATTTCTAGTATTAATACATCATGACCAGAGATTAGGTAAGATCTACATTTCATCTGTTTTATTGTGCCTAGTACATGACAATATTTTTTAACAATATGAGAGCCTGAATATACAAACAGATCTGGTCATACTGTATATAAAAATGGAACTCTCACACACAACATTTTTAGCAACCAGACCAGAAAGTCTATAGCACAATTTATGTAGCAATTGTCCCAAATAGGCAGGGCTTGATCAATAACTGAGAATTTCCACAATCTTTGCACTCCATATCCACTTCCAACTAGGACCAATCAGACAAAGCCAAAAATGCTTCTGTTTTCTATCACAAATAATGTTCCACTTCCAGTTGGCCCACTCCAGCTTCCCCATGCCAACAACCTCTATTCAAGACAACTATTTGACTGAAGTATTCTTTTTTCTGCTATAAAGCTTTCCCACTCTTCTGTTTGCTTTTGAGTCTCTGCCATACACAAGAGATAGTAGCTGACTTCCTTGCTGTAAAAGCAAGCTCTGAATAAATAGCCTTTGCTTGTTTTCATTTGGGTGGTCTTCATTTATTGCCACAAATTTCGTGGATATTTGTCAGAGTTTAGAATTCTGTCAATTTCAATGTTCATATAACACAACCACACATTCATTTCTATTAATGCATATAAATACACACAAACCAATCATATACATATGTAAATGTTAATGTGCATTCATACATGTAATCTTTTAACTATGTGAGAAAACAAGAGGCCAACTGGTATCTTTCTGTCCTGTAGGATCCAGTTAGATTGCTCCAAATCTTAATTCCGTGGGCTTAGGAAGCACTGTTTCTTCTCTAGACTTCTAGAATTTCCAGGGAAAATTGAGAGAAGTCAGCTACTATCTCTTGTGTATTCTCCTATGGAATACTTAGGCAAAGTCTCTTGTGCTTTATTTGAAGCTACTCACATAAAAAGCATTAATGAGACATGGAGACTTTACCAAAGATTTTGTAGATCTTGTAGAGAAATACAGGGAGGAATGTGTATAACATGCTGCTAAGTAAGAGAATTTACAACTTCATATTTCTATTTGACCTTTTTAAAAATTAAATTCCCCATTCACATACCACCTTAGTGTTTCTTCTTTCCTTTCCCTCTGCCTTTTTTTTTTTTTTTTTTTTTTTTTTTGAGACAGGATCTGGCTCTGTCACCAAGGCTGGAGTGCAGTTGTGCAACCTTGACTCACTGCAACCTCTACCTCTTGAGCTCAAGCTATCCTCCCTCCTTAGCCTCCAAGTTGCTGGGATTACAGGCGCATACCATCATGCCCAGCTATCCCCCTGCATTTTCACTCCTCACCTGGCTCTTTTATTCAAGAAATATCCCCTTAACTGGCATTCCGCTTTGTCTGACACCTCCTCTTAAATCTGAACACAAATAAAACCCTGAAAAAATACTCTTCAAGAAAAAGACCATTGAGTTAATGTCACCTACCCTAAACAGTTGGTGTTGAGAGAGAGAGGAGGGCACAAATTCATATATGTTTCACAAAGTCAAATAATTGTGTTACTGAAGTTTTTTATTTGATCTGTCATATTCTAAGAGGATTTCCCACTGGACTACAGTTCTGTCAAATTATACTTGTAGTGAACATTTTTGTTTGTTTGTTTACTATGTCATTTCATACACAAAAGCAGAGGACTGCTATATGTTAATAAATTGCACTTTTCTCATCAGTGTAAAATAGTCATATTTAAGCTATATTATACATTTTTGTTTTCCATTATATTTTGTTGTTGCTACTCTTGCATTGTTCTTGTTTGCTTCGAGATGATTGACATTTTAAAGTATGCTACACTATCTAATTTTTTCTTATTAATATAGTCTCTTTGGACTTTGATTCTAAGTTTTGATGTTTTACTCTAATATTATATTAGTTTAGGATATTTATATCCTATTTGAGAACCAATAAACAGAAGTGAATAAGAGCACAAACACTAAAAATTCTGTCTGAGTTTATCCCTGTTGTGCCATTTATTGAATCTAAATCTAAGTTACTTAAACTCTGTCTCAGCTTCCTTGGCTATGAAATAGGCATATAATAAATACCTTTTAGAATTTTGGAGGCAATTAAATAAATTAAATATTCATACCACTGTTTGTTATTTGGTAAGTGGTATATTAAGTCTTATCTATGATTTCTGTCCCATAAGTTTTTATTATCAAATTTTTAGCAAGAACATTTGAAGCTTTATGGGTATGGGACGGGTACAATATAGAAGTAAATTGAGTACCAGGAGAGCTTTCATTCTTCAAATTATATTAATCTTTTAATATAAAATATCAAAATAAAGAGAGACAAACTAGTGTCTACACATAACTGTACACACCAGTTATATGCATACGTGTTAATTATTGATTGGTTTTGTTAGTTGGTTTATTTAGAAATAAATCTGACCTGTCTCTTAATGATTTGGCTAGTTAATGGCTATTGACATGACTGCACAGGATACATCCAAGAAGCTCAGTTCTCAGCGAGACATCCACACTACCATTGTAGGGGAGCATCATGTAGCACAATCAAGCAGAGAAAGGAGCCATTTAATGCTATACTCAATCTACTTCTTAAATAATTATGTTTTTGTGTATTTAATGTTTTATGATAGAAAATTCAACAAATAAAATAAAAAACAATAATTCTTAAAAAAGCCATGAGTCTATCAAACTTATTCAACAAATAATATTAAATCATGGCTAATCTTGCTTCTTGCATACTTTACTTAGTTCTCCATTTGTTTATCAAGATAAATCAAATCCCAGGCATGATATAATTTTATTCAAAGATTTTAGAATATAACTCTAATTATAAGAACTATTTCTTTAAAAATCCATTATGCAATAAAAATTATTTTAAAATATAATCAAATATCCAATCTGTGCTCTACCATCAAATATCTGTTCAGAGATATCCAATTGACTCATATTTTAATGTTTCTTTGAGAATTCAACAATTGTGAACTAGTTACATGTGATTTAAGTCTTATTTTAATCTATAGGTCACCTATTGCTATCTTCTAACTTTTTATTTTAAAATAATTTAAAAGTTACAGAAAAGTTGCAAAAATAGTAGAGTTTTCTATGTTCTTCACCCAGTTTCCCTAATGTTCACCTCTTACATCACCATTGTGCTATTATCAAAACCAGGAAATTATCATGGGTACAATACCATCAATAAAACTCCAGATTTTCCGTCCAAGATTTATTTCAGATCCCACTTGTAGGGAGTCATCATTTCACCACAGTTTCTTCCAGTTTGTAACAGCTTCTTATTCCCTCTTTGTATTTTTTGACTTTGATACGTTTCAATAAGTCATTTATTTTGGAAAATGCTCCTCAATTTGTACTTGCCTGATGTTTTCTTATAGTTAGATGAAGCTTATGATTTTTTTTGTAACAATATTGCAGAAATTATGTGCTCCTCTTAGCACAGATATCAAGGGGTAGATGGCATTGATATGTCTTATTACTGGTAATCTTAATTTTCATCATTCAAGTGGGTGTATGCCAGTTTCCTCTATTGTAAAATTACTGTATTTTCCTATTTTCTAATTTATCAATATTGTGAGCTGATTCTTTGAGAGACTATGTAAATATTTTGTGTCTCCTCAAACTTTAATCCATTAAAAATTATTAGTGAATATGAATGTTGCCTACTATAACAATAAACTGTGTTATTTGCCCAATAAAAGATTTATATTTTCCTTTTTTTTTTTTTTTTTTTTTTTTTTTTTGAGACAAGGTCTCACTGTGCCACCTAGGCTGGAGTGCAGTGGCCCGATCTTGGCTCACTGCAACCTCCACCTCCCTGGCTAAAGTGATCCTCCCACCTCAGCCTCCCAAGTAGCTGGGACCACAGATGTGTGACACCAAGCCTGGCTAATTTTGTATTTTTGCTACAGACAGGATTTCATCTTGTTGCCCAGGCTGGTCTCAAAATCTTGAGCTCAAGCGATCTGCCTGCCTCAGGCTCCCAAAATGCTGGGATGACAGGAATGAGCCACTGCACCCAGTCAGTTTTCCTCATTCTTTCTATTTGTATTATTGAATCACTGCCCTTTATCCAGTTTTTATTCAATTATTTATTTATATAAATATTAACTTTTAGATATTTATTTTATTCTAGGGGTTACAGCCCCATAGTTCATTAACTATTTAATTCTCCAATTATTCCAGCTTTGGATTTTTGGAGCTCTTTCAGGTTTTCATCTGTGTTCTCTAACTCACCATAATCTATTTTCCAGTACTTCTTTACTTTCTGGCCTAGAAAGGTATTTTTGATTCATATGTATTTTTCTTGCCTCAATTCTCTGAGGAGTCCTGTTCCGTTTATTTGAAGAATAGTACAGAGAAATCAGGATCTGGGCTCCAGGTATGCTCATTGTTTCTGGAGTGACATGCCTTTTTATGCCTTTCCATGGACAGAGGTAGAATATACACACACACACACACACACACATACACACACACACATACACACACAGTTCCATTAACAGAGATAGAAAATATGTACACCCACACACAGACATACACATATACATAATATATATGTATAAAGTCACACATGCATGTATCTATATTTTAATGTATATATTAAAAACTATGAGTTCATACTGTTATCTCTAATTTAAATACAAAACCACAGGTTTGAGTCCAACATTTTCCGTTTTCTTGTCATTACCGCCTTCTGTCCAAATCTGAGAAAAGTGGGTCTTATTACATTGTATTTACTTATTTTTCCAGTATTACTAAACATATAAATCAGTTTCGGAATTGCTACACAATAACCCTGGGAGAAAAACATTTACTACTTAGAGAACAGAGTTTGTTACAGCTTATTTTGTCTAGCTTTACAACATTGAGTCAAATCATACTTTCCAGGTTACCTAAGTTAGTTCCTTGCTCTCCCATTCACTTCAGTGTGGTTTTACCAGCCATACACAGCAGTTAGTTTCATTTGTTATAGTTTAAATTTTAGTTTGTTTCCACATATCCTGGTTCATTATAATGGTTCATTTATTTTTCGAGTATATAAAGAATTACTATGGTCTAATAGCCAGAGCCATATAAAAAATATTGATTCAGAGAAGTGTCACTTTGCCCTCGTTGCTATTATACCATTTCCATTCCACTTTTTATTCTACCTTTTTCCTATCCATTTCCTGTAGACAACCAATTTCATTAGTATCTGCATTATCATTCCTGTTTATTGTTTTCCTTTCAATGCTCTGGAACAATTTATATACCATTGATACCATCAGGTCTTTAAAAATTTGGTAGACTTCTCCTATAAAAACTTCTAGTCCTAGTGTTCTTTTAAACTGAGAAGCCTTTTAATAACTTTCTCTATTTTTACATGAATATTGGCCAAAGTAAGCTTTCCAATTCTTATAAGGTCATTTTCTCTAACCTGTATTTCCCTAATCAATTAGCCATTCAATTATTAATATACTCTATTCTTTATATTTTTTACCTCACAAATTTTTGATTTCTTCTTTTCTTTTTTGTTTATGTTTTATACTTTATTTTTAAATTGACATATTATAATCATATATTTTTATTGGGGACATAGTGATATTTCTATACATATAATGTATAGTGATCAGATCAGGGTAATTAATATATATATCACCTCAAACACTTGTCATTTCTTTGTGTTGGGAACATTCAACATCTTCCTTCTAGCTATTTGAAACCTATACAATGTATTATTATTATCTATAGTCATCCTAAAATGGTACAGATCACTAGAACTTATTCCTCCTATGTAGCTGTAATTTGTATCTTTAAAACAAATTTCTCCCTATACTTCCTTCCCCCTCCCAGCCTCTAGTATCCTCTGTTCTACTTTTTACTTCTATAAGATCAACTTTTTAAGCTTCCTCATACCAGTGAGAACATGTAGTATTTAACTTTCTATATTTGGCTTCTTTCATTCAACATAATGTCCTCCACTTTCATCCATGTTGCAGCAAATTACAGGATTTCATTCTTTTTTATCTCTGAACTATATGCAATTGTGTATCTATACCACATTATTTTCTTTTTCTTTTCTTTTCTTTTTTTTTTTTTTTTTTGTGACGGAGTCTTGCTCTGTCGCCCAGGCTGGAGTGCAGTGGCTCGATCTCCGCTCACTGCAAGCTCCGTCTCCGAGGTTGATTCCACTTCTTGACTATTATGAATAGTGCTGCAATAAACATGGAGGTACAGATGTCTTCAATATACTGATTTCCTTCCTTTGGATAAATGCCTAGTAGTGAGATTGTTGGATCATATGGTAGTTCTATGTGTAGTTTTTTGAGGAAGCTCCTTACTGTTATCCATAATGACTATACTAATTTATATCTCTACCAGTAATGTAAAAGGGTTCACTTTTCTCTGCATCCTTGCCAGCATTTCTTATTGTTGTGTTTTTGATAATAACCATCCTATCTGCGGTGAGGTGATATCTCACTGTGGTTTGGATTTGCATTTCCCTGATGATTAGTGATGCTAAGCATTTTTAGGTATATTTGTTGGCCATTTTTATGTATTCTTTTGAGAAATGTTTTTCAGACCATTTGCTAATTTTTTAAATCAGATTTTGTTTCTGTTGAGATGTTTGAATTCTTTGTATACTCTGGATATTAATCTGCTCTCAAATGAGTAGTCTGCAAATATTTCCTCCCATTTGGTAGGCTGTCATTTTACTCTGTTGGTTGTTTTTTTGCTTTTGCTGTGCAGAAGCTTCATAGTTTGATATAATTTAATTTGTTTATTTTTGCTTTTGTTGCCTCTGCTTTTGAAGTCTTATCCATACAATCTTTTCCTGACCAATGTCCTGAAGCATTTCCCCTATATTTTCTTTTAGTAATTTTATAGTTTCAAGTATTACATTTAGGTGTTTGATTCATTTTGACTTGATTTTTCTATAGGGTGAGAGGTAGAGGTCTCTTCTGACTGTGGATATCCAGTTTTCCAAGAATGATTTATTACTTTATATGTTACATAATGATATATTGCTTTATATTGCTATATATTTATTGTTCTTTCCCCAGTGAGTGTTTGCGGCACCTTTGTCAAAAATCACTTGGCTGTAGGTATATGGATTCATTTCTTGATTTTCTATTCTCTATAGTTCCATTGGTCTCTGTGTTTGTTTTTATGTCAACACCATGCTCTTCTGGTTACTATAGCTTTGTAAGATGTTTAGAATATCGTAGTGTGATGCTTCAAGCTCCCTTATTTTTTTTTTGTTCAGGATTGTTTTGGCTATTCAGGAACTTACGTGATTTCATAAAAATTTTAGGATTTTTTTTTCTATGTCCGAAGAATGTCATTGGTGTTTCAACAAGAATTGCATTAAATCTGTAGATTGCTTTGGGTCATATGGTCATTTTAACAATATTAATTCTTCTAATCCATGAGCATGGGATGTCTTTCCATATGTTTGTATCCTCTTCCATTTCTTTCATTCGTGTTTTGAACTTTTCCTTATACAGGTCTTTTATCTTATTGGTTAAAATTATTCCTAGTATTTTATTTTTTGTAGCTACGGTAAATGGGATTGCCTTCCTGATTTCTTTTTCAGCTGCTTTATTGCTCATGTACGGACATGCTACTGACTTTTGTATATTGATTTTGTATCCTGCAACTTCACTGAATCTGTTCATCAGTTATAAAATTTTTGTTAGAGTCTTTAGGTTTCTCTACTTTGGGTGCAGTCGTCTCTCGTCATTTATGGTTTTACTTTCTGTGGTTTTGGTTACTTGATGTCAACTTCTGCCCAAAAATATTAAATAAAAAATTTCAGAAGTAAACAATTTATAAGTTTTAAATTGCTGTGCCATTCTGAGTACCATGATGAAATCTCATCAATCCCTCTCTGTCCTATTGGGAGGTGAACCATCCATTTGTCCAGTGTGTCCATACTGCATATGCTACCCACCCATTAGTCACTTGGTAGCTATCTTGGTTATCAGATCCACTGTCTTCATAACACAGTGCTTGTGTTTATATAACCCTTATTTTACTTAATTACAGCCCCAAAGTGTAAGAGAAGTGATGTTGGCAATTTGGATATGCCAAAGAGAAGCTGTAAATGCTTCCTTTCAGTAAAAAGGTGAAAGTTCTAGACTTAAGAAAAAAATCATATACTAAGATTGCTGAGATCTAAGGTAAATTTTCACTAAGATCTATCTAAGATCTGAAGATCCATAGACAAATCTTCTATCTGTGAAATTGTGAAGAAAAAAAAGAAATTTGCACTAGTGTTGCTGTCACACCTCAAAATTCAAATGTTACAGCCACAGTGCAAGATAAGCGCTAAGTTAAGATGAAAAAGGCATTATATTTGTTGATGGAAGACATGAACAGAAACGTGCTCCAATTAATGGTAAATGAGTTCAATATTATCTTTGGTTTCAGGGATCCACTGAGGATCTTGGAACACATCTTCTGCAGATCAGGGGAACTACTGCATATTGTTTTAATTTACTTTGTTGTCATTTTGCTAGTTTGATGAGCGAAATTAAAGTCATTTATTTTTATACTTTCACTTATTTTGATAAAAGTGTTTAGTGCTAATCACTGCTTTAAATATGTCATAGATTCTAATAGGCAGTATTATTATTTAAAAAAAATTTAAGTTTATATGTTTTGTTTTACCCAAGAGCTGTTTAATAGAATTTTTTTTATACTTACAGGTAGAAAGGCCTTTACGTTTTTTTTTTTTTTCCTAATAATTTCTGGTTTTATTGCATTGTCATCAGGAGTGTTCTTTGTAATATTTTCAAATTATGGAAATTCCTGAGGTTTTGTTAACTAAAATATAATTAATTTTTGTGAATATGTCATGACACTTGAGAAGAATGAGTAATTTATCTTCAACATGTAGGGTTAGATGTATACCCATAAGATTTTGCTTATTGGTTATATTTTTTAGCTCTTCTGCTGACTCATTCTTCCTGATATCTGTGAGGTACAATGTGATGTTAAGATCCATGTATATATTCTGGAATAACTAAATCAGGGTAATTAGCATATCTATCATTCACATACTTATTATTTCTTTGTGGTGAGAACATTTAAAAATCTACTTTTTAGCATAAAATATACATTATTATAAACTATAGTGAAAATGCTGTGCAATAGATCATTAGAACTTCTTCTTGTTGAATTGAACTTTATATCCTTTAATTAAATAAACTTTGTACCTTTTGCCTCCAACTTTGCTCCTTTTGCTCAAGATTGCTTTGGCTATTTGGGGTCTTTTGTGATTCCATAAGAATTTTAGGATTTTTTTTTTCTGTTTCCGTGAAGAATGACATCAGAATTTTGATAGAAATTGCACTGACTATAGATTCCTTTGGTATTAAAAAGTTGATGTTTTCATATTTTAATCTTATAATTTTAAATGACTGTTGACCCTTGTTTTCTTCTTTAATCTTACTATCTGGTTTATTAATTTTTATCACTGTCTTTTAACACCCCCTATTTCTAATGCAATGAATTTATTCTATTTTGCTCTTGTCTACTCCCTTGTCATTCCATTTTTTAGTTACATTATTCCTCCTTTGTTACAACATATAATATTTATATATCAGTGTTTCGTTGCTCCATTAGTCTTCCTATTTTTCCATTTTAGTTTTAGTCTTAGGTGTATATTTTGAATTTTAAATAGCTCTCTCCCAGTCCATTTACTAAAATTTTTCCCAGTTGTTTCTTTGATAGATGAAGCTCATCATCTAATAGTAGATTGCTTGATAAGGGCTTAGGTATGTAGGATCCATCTCCTCCCCTGCCCCCTCTTCTCTTCTTCCCCCTACCTTTCCCTCTCCTCCTCTCTTTCCCTTCTCTCCTCTCTCCTCTTTTCTTCTGAGTTCAATTAGTATGAACTAATGGACAGAGAGGTTAAATAACTGACCATAAATAAAGAGATTAATTTAAAAAAAAAAAATTTAAAGCAAGCCAGCTTTTTGCTAGATGCCACGCATTTAATCACTATGGTATACATGCTGTTTATATTTCACAGTCATTAACACAACATTCCTATCACACTTAATAGGTTTCCTATTCTAGCTACTCTCTATCTAATTTGTAGGATATGAAATGTAGAAAACAATACATATATATAGTATTAGATGAGAAATAATTTTATGATTTCCAAAATCTAAAGTATTAGTAGCTGCCTTCTTCCCAGATAAAATAATGCGCCCCCCACACACACTTTAGGGAAAATTTATTAAGAAACAAACATAAAAAACAAAAACAACCCCCCTCCCCCAACGCATTTAGAGTTTCTTATATCTCAAGAACAGTCATAGGCATGATAGTGGAGTGTAGGTTAGAATGGAAGTAGAGTCTTTTTAAAGAGTCAATTTGCTTTGTTTTTGTTTTGAGACAGGGTCTCTTTCCCAGGCTAAAGTACAGTGGTGTATTCACAGCTCACTGCAGCCTCAAACTTCTTTGGTCAAGCAATATTTACTTTATGCCTTAGCCTCCCACATAGCTGGGACTACCGGTCTGCATCACCATGCCTGGCTAATTTTTATTTTTACGTTTATTTTTTGTAGAAAAGAGGTTTCACTATATTGTCCAGGCTGGTCGCCAGCACCTGAAGCTCCTGCCTTGAACAGGAGGATGCCAAAGTACTGGGATTACATGCGTGAGCCACCGTGCCTGGCCAGGAGTCAGATATTTAAAACCAAGTCTTAAGAGAAATATAGCATATTTAATTTATTTCTTTGTAGTCTAAGAAATCATCTAATCCTTAAGCCAGGAGAAAAATGCACTTCTATCAACTGACTTTAAGGGAGAATAAATAAGAACAAAATGTCTTTGAGATTTAGGAACTGATAATATCTAAATGGAAGTGCAGGTTCAATCAGGTGACTGGAGGATGAAGCAGGATTTATCTTCTAGTGACAAGGCCCTGACAAGGGGAAGACCTGAATATGCATAACACAAAGGAGAAAGTTACACTGGGACTCTCATAAGAATATTCATGAGAGATGGCAAACCCAAAAGCAGTTCGCATGCACCAGACATTTCTATATTTAGAATGGTCAGTTCAGATGATTGTTAATCTACTACCTATTCAGTGGCTACAGAAAAGAAGAGATTTCTTTTGACACTGAGAAACATGGGCTGGTGTGGAAACTGGTGTAAATTTTATATCATTTTTTAAAAAGCAAATATTCATAGGAATGAATGACAAAAGTCACTAATTCATAGAAGCATCCTGCCCATTGATGAAGACTGTCTCTTTAGTCTGTTTACAATCACATTGTAATCCAAAATCTTCTAGGATGCAGGAAAACTGGATTCTTCTATTTTTCTAGGAGTTCAATTGTGGGATTTGAATCATACATTTTGCACATCAGATAAACTGTGGGAAATTTATTTTATATTTATATTTAATTACAACCACAAAAACAAACAGACAAAAACTAAAGACGCTTTCCTGATTTTAACCAGTTTCAGAAAATATCCTAAAACCGATTTGTGTTCTGCTTTGGAGAAGTAATTAAAAAGAAAACAAAAGCATGAGCGTCACTGAGTTCCAGAGAAGTTGAGTTCCCATATTGTAGAGGAGGCTATTTTCTTTGATGTGTTCACGTATTTCTTTTCTGCAGCTACGATGTGTGTTTACAGTGTGAGTAGAAAACAGAACTTGTTCCTGACAAAATGTGGGGTAAATTGTTAAGCCTTCTAAAAATTTATTGTCCAAGCCACCGAGAGTTTAGTGAGTTATACTTTAAAAAAGTAGACAGCAAAAAAAATTTAAAAACTCTTTTGTGAGGATCTGATTTGCTTCTTAATTTTTCCACATCTCTTAAAGAGCCAGTATAAGAAATCCCTTGTAATTTTAACTTCTTGAGACAAATTATTATGCTTTCATTTCACATAGTGAAATCTGAAGTGTTACAAGAAATTTTGCAATTTTTTTTTTTTTTTTTGCAAATGTCATGTGATATAGGACAGCAGTCCCCAACCTTTTTGGCACCAGAGACTGGTTTCATGGGAGGTAATTTTTCCATGGACTGCGTGGTGGGGTGGGGTAGGGAATGGTCTTGGGATGAAACTGTTCCACCTCAGATCATCAGGCATTAGATTCTCATAAGGAGTTTGCAACTTAGATCTCATGTGTGCAGTTTACAATACATTTCACACTCCTAGGAGAATATAATGCCATGCCTGATCTGACAGGAGGCAGAGCTCAGGTGGTAATGCTCACTCACCTGCTGCTCACCTCCTGCTGTGCAGTACTGGTCTGTGGCCTGGGGTTTGGGGACCCCCAGT
The DNA here is from genome assembly GCF_029289425.2 of Pan paniscus. Lineage (NCBI taxonomy): Eukaryota > Metazoa > Chordata > Mammalia > Primates > Hominidae > Pan > Pan paniscus. Next base: position 44,274,115 of record NC_073261.2, on the reverse strand, counting down.
ATGGGAGAACTGGCTTCAAGATCAAGCTATGGGGCTCTAAATGATCTTGAGATTTTGTGACATTGTGTCACTAAATGTTTCCATGTAAATTTACATGGAAACATTTACATCACAGGATAAAAGAATAGTAAATGATGATATGATTAAATGAAAATGTCTTAGTCCATTTAGAATTGCTATAAAAGAAGAGCTAAGGCTGGGTAATTAACAAAGAAAAGACTTTTTTTGACTCATGGTTCTGGAGGTTGTACAAGAAGCATGGTACCAACATCTGCTTCTGGTGAGGGCTTCAGGCTGCTTCCACTCCTGGCAGAAAGTGAAGGGGAGCTGGCATGTGCACAAATCACATGGCAAGAGAGAGAAAAAAAGATACGAGGCTCTTTTTAACAACCAGGTCTCTTGGGAATGAAGAGAGTAAGAACTCATTACCATGAGGGTATCACCAAGCCATTCATGAGAGATCCACCCCCAAGACCCAGACATCTCCCTTTAGGCTCCACCTCTAACACTGAGGATCAAACTTCAACAGGAGATTTGCAAGGGTCAAACAAGCCAAACTATAGTAGTGGGTAAAGAACCGATTTAAAAAGGATCAATGTACAAAAACAAATGTTAGTTACTGACTATGTAGCTGCTGTCTCTGACCATTACAATTGATATGGCCAAAAGAGCAACAAATGTTGAAAAGCAATGAAAATTAAAATAAATAAACATATCAAAATATCATACTAGAAGAAATAGGTTTTCTTTATAACAAAAGTAGTAAAGCAGAAGAATGATTTAATATGATATATAGCCCCTTTATTTTGTCCTTATTTTCTCCTTCTCTCATTTCATTACTATGCAATCATTCAACTTTGTAATTTAGATATTATACACTGCTTATCCAAGCATGATTTTTGAAGTCCCTCAACTCCAAATTTTAGTTAAATTATACTTAGTTTGATTGCATATTGGCTGCTAAGAAAATAGATACAAATGTGATACCCACACTGACTCTAATGAAATTCACATATTTATCGGATATTGAGATTCTTTACCTATCTTTAAGTAGTGTTCTTGAAATTAAATTCATTCCTAGACCTTCCTGACTGCTTCTGTTCTGTTATAATGGTTCTCTTCCCTTTAAGTCTGCAGTAGCCCTATTATTGATGCAAAAATTCTGTAACCCCTGGATATTGATCACTGTTATTTTGCATTGCATTTATTTATTTATTTATTTATTTATGGAGACAGAGTCTCGCTTTATCACCCAGGCTGGAGTGCAATGGCATGATCAATCTCAACTCACTGCAACCTCCGCCTCCCGGGTTCAAGCGATTCTCCTGCCTCAGCCTCCTGAGTAGCTGAGATTTTAGGCGTCCGCCACCAAGCCCAGCTAGTTTTTGTATTTTCAGTACAGATAGTGTTTCACTGTGTTGGTCAGGCTGGTCTTGAACTCCTGACCTCAGGTAATCCACCTGCCTCGGCCTCCCAAAGTGCTGGGATTATAGGCTTGAGCCACCGCCTGCAGCTTTGCATTGCTCTTATATTTCACTCACCCTTTCCTGGTTAGATATTTTTGAGGCTTTAGTTTTTTGTATTTTTTTTTCCTTCTTAGGTTTTACACTTGGGATGTCATATTGAGCCTCAGGCCTACAACATATTGGGCTATAACTATGCTGGCCATCATTATTTTTAAGGCTTTGAAGTCTCTGATGGATAAAAAAGCCTTGCAACAAGTTTGGTTTGGGGTTTTATTCTGTATCTTTGTTTATGTTGGATCAGATCTTGTGGCTCTCTTAAATGTCTACTTTTGCATCATCAACTGAATTATTTCATAAAGTAATATGAACCTACCATTAGAAGGGTGGATATAATTTAATCTCCTTTCTTGTATTAAAATAATAATAAAACTACCACTTAACATTCATATCACATATTGCAAATTACAGTATCTTCTATATACCGTATTACCTTTTATTTTAGTTTCAAAAAATGCCATGAAGCAAGAGGGGGAGTTATTGTTAGCCTTTCTTTGTCTAATTTCATTGGTAAAAACACTAAAACCCAGAGATGTAAATTGATATGCTCAAAGTCAGCCAGCCAAGAAGCAGCAGAGACAGAACTTCAGCTCAAGAGTTTTAGCCTCTGGCCTCCTACTCTTTTTCTACAACATTCGTCCTCCTGGATACCAGCCCTATAATCCTTTGAGAAACACTTATCTATGCTACCGTCAGCTTCTACCCATATTACTCTGGCTTAGATTTTTACAGTCGAGAAATAGAAAGAATTGAAAAATATGATGACTGAACCAGCCTGAGTTCATCAGCTGGGATTATGGAGTTTGAATAAATCAAAGCCTTTCGGCAGGGGATTAGGGAAACTTGAACAGCCTCAAGTCTCTCAGAGAAAAGAGAATAAACAAATTAAACAAACACTCTCATCATGCAAAATCCCTTTTGATAATGTTCCACGTTATTCAATCCTTATATTTAAATACTTAGAATCCTATATTCAAACCACACTTATTCAAATCCTATATTCTTTGTCAAGTTATCTGAGAGGTATGGCTGGAAGGACATTTGAGGTCAAATAAATTAATGAAAACTACCCACTGTGAGGCAATTTCAAAATTCTATTTGTCAGTAACTGCAGATTTTAAAATTAGTTAATTATTTAATCCATTTGTAGCCATAATAGGAATTGTAGAACTAGAAAAGTGTGTGCATTGTGGGGTGGGGGGATGTTGAGGATATGAGTCTTAAATCAAGAAATCAAAAGAGTTGCACTTGCAGCTGGCACCACTCCAGAGACATTATAAAATTATCCTTTAAGATTGCTCATTCTAACATTTGCATTGCACTTAAAACCAAAGACTGCAGAGGTAAAAGTCTACAGAGAAAAATTGAAGGAATGCCACTGAGAGAATTAGGACTGGAATTCAGGTCTTCTGACTTCCATTCCTTACTTTTTCTATATTATACTGCCTTGATATGTTATGCCTTCAGAAAATTCTCCAAAAACAATAGAACACATACTACTGCTAACCTATAGCACCCAATGGATAAATAAATTCAAGAAATCATGTATTGAGTGATATGTAAATAGATGGGAAGACTACTCAAATGAAAATAAGCAAAAGCTATTTATTCAGAGCTTGCTATACCAAGGAAGTCAGCCTTCATCACTTGCATTTTGGTAGGGATTCAAAGACAGGCAAAGGAGTGAGAAAGCTTTAGAGTAAAAAAATGAAGAGGTTTTTAGGTGTATTTGGCTGATATTGACATGGGGAATCTGTAGACAGGCTAACTAGAAGTAAGGACATACTATGTTATTAGTTAGGCATGCATATTTTCCTTTCTCCAATTGGTCCTAAATTGGAAGTGGGGCAATTATTGGAGAAATTGTCAGTTGTTAATCAAATACTGGCCATTTGGGGTAATTGCTGTATAGGTTATTTTTTGGCTTCATGGACTGGTTGCCACAGATAGTATTCTGACTTTCTGGTATGGTTACTGTAAACAATAGTTTGCTTTTTTGTGTTGACTGCTACAGGTCATGAGTCAGATTTCCATTTTGTATATAGTCTGACAATTGACCATTTGTATATTTAGTCTCTCAGTCCACTTTTTAAATCAATCTCTCCCTTGTGAGAGGTTGACCAGTTCTGAGAATGCTTCAGATCCATATATTCACCACTCAGAGATTGTTTAGTAATCCTCATAGTCAATTGCATTGTAAGATTGTTTGACCTTTTTCTTGTTGCATCATCATGGTGAGTATCTCATGAAACAGTGGTTGTGTATAAGCATTTAAATCTATGGATAGAATTCTGAGGACCAGCATCACAAACACTATAACAGAACCAAAAACAATTGATAGTCTTGTAAGGTGTTTTTAACTCTATTTGCCCAACACAGGCCAAACAAACAAATGCCGTGGGCCATAGGATCAAACTTTAAAAGCAAAATAGCTTTTTTTTTTCCTTAAGGAATACTCACCCTATTTCATCTTGCATATTTCATTGATCTAAGTACAACAAGAAGTAAGGCAATGGAACAAATGCTGTGATGATAAGCCAACAAGAATTTTAGAGCAATGCACTTGTCCATCACTATTTGTGCCAATGAGTTGAGACTAATCTATATTCCATCTAGGGTAGAGGTGGTGTTACTAATAACTTTTGCCAGAATTAGTTTTATGTTTCTTACAGTCTTTTCTATTTATGATTCCCACCAATTGGAATACTACTCCAATTGTTTGCATAAATTATGAGTCATTAGGTCCACCAGGTAGAGTGTTTGAATAATCAAAAATAGCAGCATTTTGGATTACTATTAATTTATGGAATTAAAATTAGAGTCTCTGTGTACAGACAAATCTCAGGATACTCCTCTGTATTCCTAAAATATATGAGCTATTAGTCTGATGCAAGCAGGATCAGGCATCCTAGTCATAAAGAAAGCAGTGTTCAGTGGGGGCACATGGAGATCCAGAAAAAAAATAAGTTGTTTATACTACGGGGTCAGCACCTTAGCTTTACATTATTTGGGTTACATATTTGGATCTCTATTAGTCTCTTCTAGGTGTTATTTGGCCCAACACAATATGAAGGTTGATGAATTGAAGCTTAGAAACATTGAGTCTGATCAACAGATTATAATAATTTATTCTTCTCCTAGAGGAGAAGGACACTATTAGAGTTCTATGTTGGTTTCTTAAAGGTCAGTTGCCCACATAGTGCAAATGGAAATGCCATCAACTACAATTCTCTGTGGTTTCAATTGATAAGACTGGAATTGTTCAGGGGTTTTTATTATAGAGGTCCAGTGATAGATGGTATGTCTAGCAGTCCATAGACTGACAAAAGTGACAATTGTTTAGGACAACATAAAGAGGCATTAGAATGAGTATGTTCTGACCTAACAGGTTCAATAAGGAGGGAAAGAATGCCATTATGGGTGGGCAATAGCAAGGGATCTACAGAAAGTGAGAAGAATAATTATTACAAGCAAACAGGTGAAAAATAAAATAAATAACCAGGAATTAGATAGGGGTCTTGGTCTGACGTATTGAGTGGAAGCTCAGATCAGATGCTTCTGGGAGATCCCTGAGAATCTTCAGTGTGAAGTTTTCTATTTGAATAGCCTTCCAATTGTGTGGAATTCTAAATTGTTTCATTAAGTTGTAAAACATGAATCCAAGGGTTGACTCCTCAGAGTTTCAGTGTTGTATGTGTTATTAATAATATGTGGTAAAGTTCCTTCCAATGAAGTTCAAGAACAGTTTTTCTGTAATGTCTCTTCCAAGAGACAAAGTTGAATATCACAAAGAGGCTGTTTAGAAATATGTTGTAGGAAGGTGGTTTTAACCTGGCAAAATTTTGCTATCTCTGCATGAAGTAGGGCAGCGTTTGGGGCCAGAGTTTAAATTTCTAGACACATGAACGTTCATATTACCAATTCATAGAGGAATAACCAGTTTGTCCTCAACAGAATAAACCAAATGCCCATAGGACTAGTGGGGGAAGCTTTGGACAAGTGAGCTCAAGGCTTCCTAAAAGTTTTGCTAATTTTAATTTAAGAATCCGATTGGTCCTTTGAAACTTTTGAGGATTAGAGTATAAGGAAAGTGTGGTTTTTGATTAAGGGATAACGCCTGACAGAATTCTTTTATAATGGTCATTTTAAAGAGTGAACCTCACTTACTGTAAAAGTTTAGGTGTCCTAGGTTGCAAGCACAAAGCCAGACAGCTTTTTAGTGTCTATATGTGTTGCAGCTTTTTTCCAATACAGTATTTTGACCCATCCTGAAAATAGACATACAATAACTAAAAAATATTCAAATCCAATAGAGGGTGGATATAATGGTTAATTTTATGTGTAAACATGATTGGGATAAGAGGTGCCCAGATAGGCAGTAAAACATTTTATGGTGTATCTATGATGGTGTTTTTAGAAAATATTAATATTTAAATCAGTAGACTGAAGAAAGAAGATCTGCCCTGACCAAAGTGGGTGGGCATCATCCAATCTGTTAAGGACATGACCAAAGACAATGAAGAGGCAGAAGAAGAATACACTTGCTTTCTCTTCTTGAGCTGGGACATCCATCTCCTCCTGCCTTTGGACAACAGGGCTTCTGGTTCTTGGGCCTTTGAACTTCAGGACTTTCACCAACAGATCTCCTGATTCTCAGCCCTTTGGCCTGGAAATTACAGCATCAGCTGCCTTGGTTCTCAGGTCTTCAGACATGGGCCGAATTATGCAAGTGACTTCCCTGGTTCTGCAGCTTGCAGACCACATATCATGGGACGTTTTGGTCTGCATAATTGGGGGCAATAATATCATAAATATCTCAGCTTTGTTCTAAAGATTTTTTTTAAAGTGCTTACTTAGTGTGTAGCATGCATTAAGTAATCGTTAAATGTTTACTACTGGATATGAAAGGTCCTGGAGACTTGTCAAAAAGTCAGAAATAAAGGGAACTGGGACACATATTGAGCACACATTATATGATAAACTCCTGGTTTATCAATTCTCAAAAAAATGTTAAAAGAGAAAAACAGGGTCAAAAATGAAATGGTGAGCAACCGGTCTGTATTCCACACCGACTGTAACATTGATTCCTTTCATTCTAAGGATCTAGGTAAGAAAAAGTTATTTTGGAGAATACTCACATAGTCCTATCCTGGTAATTGTGTGAGCCAATTCACATTAAAAATGTCATCTTATATATCAATAAATATCCTGTTGATTCTATTTTTCTGGTGAACCCTGACTAATACAGTCGGTGTTGAATAAAATTAGTAGGATGGATTTCAAAGGGTTCTTGGGCCCCAGTTCCTGGCCACGTCCCACTTTCAGTTTTTTCAAAATTATGTTCTTGACAGGTGACATATGACCCTAAAATAATCTCAGCATCGTTTTTAAAGTTTCCCTATCAAATTTGATTTAAGATACTAATCAAATTGTCTATTCCATGATGAGTAATTTCATGGAGAAACTTAACTTATATTGACTTGCATCATATTGTGCCACCAAGCAGGTATTTTGAGTGAAGCATTCAGCCTCTTCAAAACTAAATGTTGATGCTTAAGAATAGCCTCTTTAAGACCCTCCAGATTTATCCTTGAGGGCTTATATTGGATTATAATTTTGGTTAAAGTGACTTTTTTGGCATAATGATATGATGAAGAATGTCCTTTAGTTTCCATGTTGTCTGTTTTCACATGAACCTCAACCTTTATAATAGCTGCTTCCCTAAAAGCAGCAGTGCATCAAAATGTCCCTTATCTTCTCCATTTTTAATGTAGGTTTCAACAGAAGTGAGAAATCCCCTTTGTTTACAAAAAAAAAAAAAAATCCCAAAGTTATGTACTACTCAAAAAGCACAACTGCTATCTGTGTGTATGTTTACTCTCTAGTCTTTGGCTAGTTGACAAGCTTTAGTGAATGTAATAACCTCTGCCACTTTGAGTCATTTTACCGCAGGTAGAAGATTATTGTAAAAGAGAGTTCAGGTTTGTCATAGCATATACTGCTTGATTATCTCCAGTTTCAGATTTAAAATATGATCTATCAATAATATTAGATCAGGGTTTCATTAGAAGCCTTTAAGAAGGGAGAGTAAGGCACAGAGCATTCCCCAACTAAGACAATCCTGAGGCTTTCCTTATTCTGGCATGGGCAGGAAAGTGGCAGGATTCAGGATTTTGTAAGGGTGAATAGTAATGTGAGTGGAGGTGAGTAATAGAATCTCATAAGAGATTAATTGGTTGGCTGAAAATATTTGTGTTTTCTAAATCAACAGTAATGTCTGAACTGCATGAGAATCCATGAGGTCAAGTGGGAAGCCTAGAAATAGGTCATCAGGATTATTAATAAATTTTGCAGAGGCAGCTGTTGCCCTAAGACAAGAGGGATAATCCTTTGCAACTGCATCAGAGGCAGGCTATATTAAGTGATGGATTTTTGATGATTCCCATAAAACTGACTGAAAATCTCAAGGGCTTGTGTAAGTCACTTATGCACTAATAGACAGCTCTTTGTAGTTAGGAATGCTGTGATGGTTAATTTTACATGCCAACTTAAAAACGTATGTGCCATGAGGTACCCAGGTATTTGATCAAATATTGTTCTGAGTATTTCTGTGAGGGTGTGCATTAGTCTGTTCTCATGCTGCTCATAAAGACACACCCAAGACTGGGTAATTTATAAAGAAAAAAGGCTTAATTGACTCACAATTCCACATGGCTAGGGAGGCCTCACAATCATGGCAGAAGACAAATGAGGAGAAAAGTCATATCTTACATGATAGGCAGGGAGCTTGTGCAGGGGGACTCCTATTGATAAAACCATCAGTTCTCATGAGATTTATTCAATGCCATGAGAACAATATGAGGCAAACCACCCCCATGATTCAGTTGTCTCTGACTGACTCTGCCCTTGACGCTTGGGGATTATTACAATTTAAGGTGAGATTTGGGTGGGAACACAGCCAAACCATATCATTTCACCCATTTCTCCTCCCAAATCTCATATCCTCCCATTTGAAAACCAATCATGCCTTCCCTATAGTCCATCAAAGTCTTATTTCAGCATTAACTCAAAAGTCCACAGTCCAAAGTCTCATCTGTGACAAGGCAAGCCCCTTCCTCCTATAAACCTGTAAAATCAAAAGCAAGTTAATTACTTCCTAGATACAATGGGGGTACAGGCATTGCGTAAATACACCTGTTTCAAATGGGAGAGAGTGGCCAAAACAAAGGGGCTACAGGCTTTATGCACGTCCAAAGTCCAATGGGGCAGTCAAATTTTAAAGCTATGAAATGATCTCCTTTGACTCTATGTGTCACATGAGGTCATTCTGATGCAAGAGGTGGGTTCCCACAGTCTTAGGCAGTTTTACCCCTGTGGCTTTGCAGGGTAAAGCCTCCCTTCTGGCTGCTTTCATGGGCTTGCATTGAGTGCAGCTTTTCCAGGTGCATGGTGCAAGCTGTTGGCAGATATACCATTCTGGGGTCTGGAGGACAGTGCCCCTCTTCTCACAGCTACACTAGGCAGTGCCCCAGTAGGGACTCCTTGTGGGGGCTCCCACCACACATTTCCCTTCTGCACTGCCTTAGCAGAGGTTCTCCATGAGGGCTCCTTCCCACAGCACACCTATGCCTGGACATCCAGGCATTTCCATACATCCTCTGAAATCTAGGCGGAGGTTCCCAAACATTGATTCTTGACTTGTGTACATGCACAGGCTCAACACCACATATAAGCCATCAAGGTTGGGGCATGCACTCTCTGAAGCAACAGCCTGAACTGTATATTGGTCCCTTTTAGCTATAACTATAATGCAGTGCACCAAGTCCCAAGACTGCACCAAGTCCCAAGACTGCACCAAGTCCTGAGACTGCACAAAGCAGCAAGGCCCTGGGTCTGGCCCACAAAACCATTTTTTCCCTTCTAGGCTTCTTGGTCTGTGATTGGAGGGGCTGTTGTGAAGGTCTCTGACATGCCCTGGAGACATTTTCACCATTGTCTTTGTGATTAACATTTGGCTCCTCATTACCTATGCAAATTTCTATAGTCAGCATGAATTTCTCCCCAGAAAATGGGGTTTTCCTTTCTATCACATTGTCAGGTTACAAATTTTCCAAAGTTTAATGCTCTGCTTCTTCTTGAACACTACACTTCACCACTTAGAAATTTTTTCTCCCAGATACCCTAAATCATCTCTCTCAAGTTCAAAGTTCCACATATCACTAGGGCAGGGGCAATATGTTTCCAGTCTCTTTACATAGCAAGAGTGACCTTTATTCCAGTTCCCAATAAGTTCTTCATCTCTATCTGAGACCACCTCAGCTTGGACCTCGTTCCATATCACTCAGTATTTTGGTCAAAGCCATTCAACAAGTCTCTAGGAAGTCCCAAATCTTCCCACATTTTCCTGTCTTCTTCTGAGCCCTCCAAACTTCAAACCTCTGCTTGTTACCCAGTTCCAAAGTCGCTTCCACATTTTCAGGTATCTTTACAGCAGCATCCCACAACCCAGTACAAATTTATTGTATGAGTCTGTTCTAATGCTTCTAAGAAAGAGAACAATCTGGGGGAAACTGCCTCTATGATTCGATTATCTCCAACTGGCCCTGTCTTTGACACATAAGAATTATTATAATTTAATGTAGGATTTGGGTGGGGACACAGCCAAACCATATCAAGGTGCTTTTGGATAAGACTGACATTTAAATTAGTAGAATGAGTAAAGCAGATTATTCTCCATAATGTGGGTAAGCTTCATCCAATCACTTGAAGTCCTGAACAAAGCAAAAGACTGATCCTCCGCCAGGTAAAATAGAATTATCCTGTATGACATTCTTCAAACTGGAACATCACCTCTTTCTGCCTGATAGCCTTCACAGTGGGACATTGGCTTTTCCCTATTCTGCAACAGTTTCAGACTTTGGACTCAAAATTGGACATCACTTCTATAGATGTTAGGCTTGCCAGACCTTCTCCATAATCATGTAAGTTAATTCCTTATAATAAATAAGTCTCTCTCCCTCTCTTCCATATATATGCCATATATACTATTAGTTCTATTTTTCTGGAGAATTCTAACTAAAACAGATGCCTAAGGAAGGGAGGCTATTGAATTCCTACTTTAGATTACAGAGGCATGTTTACCTTTGGTATCCCAGAGCAGGGGGTGTCTTTCTGAAGACTTATTCAATTCATAAAGAAGTGTTGTAATCAGAAAAAAATTGGTTGCCATGGTCTGCAGTATCCAGTTAAACCCAGGAGTCTTGTTAATTATCATTTCACATGGGATGTAAAATAAGTTTGGATAGTCTTTAATCTATCAGAAGAGGTCATTTTCCCTCTTAGATACATCATGTACTAAACAATATGTTCTCATGGTTGCAATTTATCTTTGAAATTATATGTCTTTTTTTCTGCTACTGCTGAGGTCCAGTAAATGGAATCATTTTGCAGGCTTCCTTGTTCTCTGAGTAAAATAGGAGATAATATACAAATTGTAGCAGAACTAAATCACAATAGAAATATATTTATTGTCTTTTTTACACTCCAATATTATTATCCCAACAACAGAAATTTAGAACTTTAATAATTGATTGAGGGTCTAGGAAATGTAGAGGAGGCTTCAGTGAACCTCTGTGACATGATTATTTGGGTATACTGCTGTCCCTCCCAAGTGATAGCAAAAGATATTGCTTCTCTGGTCTAGACACATAATGAAAAAAGACAAAGCAAAGACCCATGAGAGTGAAGCCAATGGCTTCAGGAGGAATTGATGACAGGGTGGTGTTGGGGTTAGTTACTACCAGGAAGTGAATTCGTTGATGGCCCTTACGTCTTAAACAAATCTATTTTGTTTCTTTATCATAGGACTGGAATGCTATGAGTACTAGTGAAGGCTATAAGATGACCCTTGGATATAAGTTTTTCAACTATAGGTTTGAGTGTCTCCTTTTCTTCAGGCTTCAAAGAATACTGAACATTTTGGGTAAAAATTTGGAAGGAGCTATCAGTAGATTTTGCTCCAAACATTTTACCTATGTCAGTGGAGTTTTTAGCCCCTAGAGTATCATGTACAGTGCCAAGATCCTTACCTGGGGTTTGCATCTAATATGGTGGAGAGGGCAAAGTCAAATCCTGAACAGACACAACTTAATTATGAACAGAGTAGTTTTCTGGAACGTCAGAAAGTAGTCCCTCAGGTGTACATTTAAAATTACAAATCCATTTTCCAAGGGAGTGTCTCTCTGTTGAATTTGAAGAAGTAGTATTGCAGGGCAGAAAATAATGTGTTTCAGTAAGGAATGAAAGGGCTATGTCTAAGAAATGGAAGACAGAGAAAAAAATCCATGTATTATATTAAATACAGACAAACTGTGTGGTAAATTTACTACAAGAAAGAAGTTGAGCAAAGTTGGCAAGATTTAATACAGAAAGAATAGCACTTATGTCTGCCAGGAACTGATAAGGGTAAACATCCATATTTAACATTAATTCACCTTGAGTATTTAAGGGTATGGCAGTATATTGGATGTTTTTTCCACCCTTGGAAAATACTCATTGAGTTGAATTAAGATATTTTTGTCTTTGTTTTTATTTCATAAGATGGAACAAATTTTGTCCGTATGCCTCTTCTATTTAAAATACCAACAAGTGTCATTTTTGGTAGGAAGTTGGTTGGGAAGTAGCCCGCTCAGCTGTTTGATCTGCAGAGGCACAGCTTTACTTTCGGTTCTGTCTCCTTTTCTTTTGCCTTTTTCAGTTTCTTTTCTGGATACCTAAGTGTTGTACATATTTTGTGAGTACGTGTGATATTTCGACACTATAAACTCCATTCAAAATGCTTTGACAGGTGTTTCAGTTCAGCTAATGGGGCTATTCCTGATTGTAATTTCTGTTTTTTAATTAGGTCTCCAATTTTAGGCTTAACTCCATTTTTAGTAGGAGATAAAATGACGGCTGATACATTAACACATTCTTTAACTTCCAACTGTTTTCAGAAGTTATTCTACTCTGTTCAAAAAATCTACACTTTCATATTTTTGTTTGTGTTATTGAATTATGATTCAGTTAATTTTTATTGGAAATGTTTCAGGTATGGTTTTTAGGAAACTTTGATCTATTCTTGTTTCCTTTTAATTTTTACCCTAAAATTAACTGTAGAAAGCAAAATATTGTAGTCCATTTTGCAGGTCAGTCCAATCAGCTTTTGCCATTGAGAATTTAGCATCTGACGTTCTAACCAACATTTGTACAAGTGGATATAGGTTCATATATTTAGAATTCTCAAAATAATTCTAAATTATTCTGTGAATATTTGCTGGACTTGTTTGGGTTAAGATAAATCTTTCATTATAGCTTTTAATTTAGCTCAGGTCTACAGCTTACATTCTGTATTTGCCTATATACGTGGTTCATGGGAGGGATACATTTATAGAGGAAACTGCCAATTTGGGGTTTTAAGATAGTTTTAAAAATGGCAGTTGGTCTGGACAAGGGAAAGAGGAGAAAGGGACAGACACAGTTATGGAAGGAGAGAGATCAGAAGGATACAAGAGAAGAGGGAGGGGCTCAGTTTAGGGAAACACTTAAGAGGGCAAGGAGAGCAAGGATTTACTAGGCAAATGTATCTAGTTTGTTCTTGTTTAATTTTATCAAGTTGCTATTTATTTCACAAAATAAACTTTTAGTGAAGGAATTTTGATTCAGGATTCTGTCTGAAGTCCTCTGCCTGCCAAACAAAAAATGATCATGTAATCATCGGTTCCACAAGCTGTGAGGAGCAAGACATGAGGCGCCTCTATGAGTATTGCACCTGGCCAAAGACCAAGGCCCATGATGGGCAGTGCAGACTGGGTCTCAGTGGGATTTCCATGATGACTGTGGAAACACATGAAGACCAACCAAATGATAACAAGTAAAGGCTATTAATTCAGAGGTTGCTATAACAACAGGTCAGCCACGATCATCTGCATTTTTGCAGAAACCTAAAGGTTGACAGAGTGGGAGCTATGTAGTACAAAAAAGGAAGACTTCAGATATGCCCCAATTGAAGGTTGTTGGTATGGAGAAGCTGTGGGCCATTGTTTACGAAGGGTCTCTGAAAAAATTGTTTCTATGCCTAAATATATTAGATATGCCCTACTACATGCTCCTTTTGAGATTCATAATGAGCCTAATGTATCTAAATATTATAGCCTTTTAGAAGTCCTCTACTAAAGAAATATTCATCCACATGTTCCCTAACTGTATTCCTGGTAGCCTGATGCTTATTTAAACTTTACTAATGTTCTGCAGAAATAGTTTTAAGAAACCCTATGCCAAGTAATTCTGTTTGGTCCCTGTAACCCAAAAATAGTCAACATCCTTCATGTAAGGCAGAAGACCTACCAGCTGACTAAAGGAAAACATGCTGTGGTAAGGGAAGATTACACACCCTGCTTAAATAGTCACCATTCTCAAAGAACTATGTATCCGCAATAGCAAAGTATATTAAATAGAAGATATATCTCACAGTTTTCTATCTGCTTCCTTTTACTTTCCTTTCTTCTCGCATTGCCAAGCCATGATGTCTGCCCATCAGCTCACTATTGTCTTTATACAGTCTTTGGAATATCCAGTGCTTCCAATCTCAACAGCTTATATATTTCACAGGCCTTGACAGGACTAGAAAGAGTCAGATTCTAGAGAATTTTCCTGAAGTATTAAATCTAGGTTATCAGGTAGTCCTTCCCTAGGCAGCTGAAATAATATCTGCCCCTTTTTGAATATCTGGGGAAAGAGATTTCTAGGGAAGGTTTCCTTTTGCTTTCCAGGTTGGAATTTGTCCTATGGGTTCTTAAAGGTATAAAACTGCTTTGAATAGCACTACTATTGGGAAGTGCACTTCAGGTCTTTCGCTTCTACCTCTACTTACTAGAAGATAGCGAAACAAAACAACCAAACAAACAACTGATGATAAAACCATCCTGAGTCCACCCACTTCTGAGAGGCATACAATTTGATTGCCTAGATGCAAGCTTTTTGGTGGTATTAGCGGCTGCTAAAGAGTTAATAGAGTTCCTTGTTCCGTACTTATTGACATTTTAATAGAAGTCACTTGAATAAATGTTGTTTTGGGAGAAAACTAATCTGTAATACAAGCCTTTGAAATACAGATAATTCAAACTTAAGGAGTTTTTGACACTACAATGGTACAAAAGTGATAGGCATTCAGTAAGCTACTCTGTTTATCATAGGGTTATGTCTAGATACACCCATTTTTAAGTTGGCAATATTGCTAAGTGAAAAACACACTTTTGATTTACAATATTTTCAACTTACAATGAGTTTATCAGGACATAGCCTCATGGTAAGTCAAGGAACATCGATACTAAGGGGAAACTGGTGATTTGTTGTGATCAGTGGGAAATTATTCCAGTGACCACTGTCTGTGGCAAATTGGCAGCTGCTCATCATACAATTGTGACAGTATTCTACAATGGTTATGAAACAATATAAGTCTTAATATAATAGTGTAGTATTTATGGCATATTGATATTTATGTTATATAAACTAAAATAACATAGTATAGTATTTATGGTATAGTTATTATATTTCTAGCTGTTATTCATTGTTATTTAAGAAATAATCCTGTTCATTTATTTCTTCCTAAGGATTAGAGTCACCATTACTATGGTGTGAATATTTGTGACCCACCCCCCCCCAAAATTAATATATTGAAACCTAATAACAAATATGATTGCATTAAGAGGTGAAACCCTTGGGAGGGCAGAGCCCTCATTAATGGTATTAGTGACCTTAAAAAAGAGGCCCCAGAGATTGCCTTGCTCTTTCCACTGCGTGAGGAAACAGTGAGAGGGTGCCATCTTTCAACTGGGAAATAAGCCTCACCAGACATCAGACATGCTGGCACCTTGATATTAGACTGCTCTGCCTCCAGAGGTATGAGAAACAAATTTTTGTTGTTTGCAAGCCACAAAGCCATAGGCTGCATAACAACATTTCAGTCAACAATGAACCACATATACAAGATATAGATTATATAGATATAATCTTACATAACTAAGATTATGAAATTGTATCTTTACTATACTTTTTCTATGTTTCAATATGTTTAGATACATAAATACCACTGTGTTACAACCGTCTATGGTATTCGGTATGGTAACATGCGGTACAGGTTTGTAGCCTAGAAGCAATGGGCTATACCTATCTGTGTTTGTATCAGTACACTCTATAATATTTGCAGAATGACAAAATCACCTAACAGTACATTTCTCAGAATGTATCCTTTTCTTGAGGGATGCATGACTGTACAGACAGAAGCCATGTACAGGCTATAAAAACATCGACTTTACAACACAAAGGCTAATGCTGTAAAATGTTAGTTTCTACTAATAGAAGAGTACCTAGTTCTGTTTGTAAGACTACTTGAAGCACATTGAACTATTTCCTAGCTCCATGAACGGTAGGTAAAATTACTGATCTGAAAAAATCTCCCACTAGGTTCCCAATGGGGAAATGTTTTTACTAACCTTTTTGAAAAAGATGAGGAGTTAAAATGAACAGATCTTTGATGTCCACAAGATGTTGTCCAACAATTGTGCTCCCTGATAAAAAGTAATTTGAAATTAATCAGATATCCGAAAAAGAAAAAAAAAAACAATATAAAACTAATCAAGAGGAAAACAAGAGGAACCTCTCCCTAATTGTGTTGGTTGTGGTTATGTGTAAAAGTAGTCTAATATGTGGATATTTGGTAATATCACATTTATGTTTGTACATCTCATTCGTTATCTGCTAAATATTTCATATTTAAAGTTATTGCACAAGGTAAGTCAGTCAAGAGTCATTGACCCCATTTGATATGTTGAAAGACAGACCCAAGAGTTATCTTCTCCTGGTGCCATAACAAATAAGTGAGTTTCTAAACCAAAATATAATCATGTGCCACATAAGGACATTGTGATCAATGAGAGACTGCGTATATGATGATGGTCCCGTAAAATTATAATACCATACTTTTCTTGTGCTCTTTCTATGTTTAGATATGTTTAGATACACAAATACTTCCCATTGTGTTACAGTTGCCTACCCTATTCAGTACAGTAACATGATGTACAGAGTTGTGGCCTAGGAGCAATAGGCTGTGTCATATAAAGTACGTATGTAGGAGGCTATATATATACCATCTAGGTTTGTGTAAGTACACTCTATGCTGTTGTACAACAACATTGCCTGAAAATGCATTTCTAAGTATTTCACAATATCCCTGACATTATGGGATGCATGACTGGAAATGTCACTTCATTCCTGATAAAATGGGCTCCTTCCTACCACTTTACTGTGCAGAAAATGAATAGTACAACATTGAAACTGTTGTTGATTTTATTGTCTTAGACAACGAATAATGATGCATTTTCCATTCGGCACTGAAGCTGCTAAGGATAAATATTTAAAATTAACCCAAATCTGATACATTTTTGAGTTTATAGAGTTTCCTTTGTTAACAAAGATATGTGTCTCCTATGATTGTATAATATTTAATAATTCACTGGAATTTACTCTCATCTTGAGCTTTATGAGTCCCTCAGGGAGAAGATGACCTACTGTCTCATCACTTCAGGGAATATGTATGGGCAGAAAATTAGGACTGTGCTTCTCTGCAACAGATGCCATGGGCAGAGAAGTAGATATTTGGCACCAAGCCCCTACAGGCCACAATAGTTTCTTAGGTCATGGTGGTTTTGTTTATTCTTTACCATGGAATGAAAACATTGCATTCTTTTTTGAGATTACTTCTAGAATTCCAAATTATGTTTCTTTAAATATCTCTTCTGCTTAAAATTTTAATGTTTCCTACTCAATACAGCATCCTCTTATGATCTTGCCATGACTTTCTCACCTGGTCTCATACCCCAAGCTTCTCCCAGTGACAAGCTCTGGTACTTATTTAGAGGAGTTCATTGATTGTGCTCATGGCTTTCCAATCCCATTTTTTTCCCAATAATTGTATCCATCTTTACCTTTTTTCAGATGGTCCATTTATCTAGTTTGTGAAGAGTTTCTCCTTTTCTAGTTCTCTATACAGTATGTTGCTGCAGTTTTGCTCACTGATTCCTTTTTCTGAGTACTGCACAATATCCCCAGACACAGCAAAATTTTTCTCCTAGTAGTTCAATAAATTTTACCTCAGTAAGACTCTAAGCCCTTGAGCAGTAAGTTTGTGTTTTATTTGCCTTTTTCTTTCAAGGACGTGAAATAGGGTCTGAACTTAGAAAACATAAAATATGC
Source organism: Pan paniscus (assembly GCF_029289425.2). Lineage (NCBI taxonomy): Eukaryota > Metazoa > Chordata > Mammalia > Primates > Hominidae > Pan > Pan paniscus. The sequence continues at coordinate 44,256,302 of NC_073261.2, read as the reverse complement.
ATTGATTGAGCTGACTAACTGAATTTCCTGGTTTGTAACATAGGGTAGTGTAACAGCTTCAAATGAAAGTACTTGGTATCCTCTGTGGCTGGTGTCGCATGTGGCACAAAGGTTAAGATATGGGCTTTAGAGTCAGACTTCCTAAGTTTAAATTCTGGCTCTGCTACTACTAGCTGGGTTTTGAATTAATTATTTTATACCTCAGTTTCCTCATTGCAAATTGGTTAATATTAATATTTGTTTCATAAGGTACTTGTAAAGGGAAAATTAGTGCATTATAAAATTTTAACAAAGTTTGGTGTTATTACTTTTTTTTTTTTAAGGAATGAATGAATAAACAAAATAAATGAAAGCGCCAGGCACAGTCGCTCACTCCTGTAATCCCAGCACTTTGGAAGGCCGAGGTGGGCGGATCACGATGTTAGGAGTTCAAGACCAGCCTGGCCAACATAGTGAAACCTCGTCTCTACTGAAAATACAAAATTAGCCAGTCATGGTGGTGCATGCTTGTAATCCCAGCTACTTGGGAGGCTGAGGCAGGAGAATCACTTAAACCCGGGAGGTGGAGGTTGCAGTCAGCTGAGATCATGCCACTGCACTCCAGCTTGGGCAACAGAGTGAGACTTCGTCTCAAAATAAATAAATAAATAAATAAATAAATAAATAAATAAAAACATACTGTTCTCTTTCTGGAGTGTATCTCACCTTGCTAAATTATAATCTACTTGGGAAATACTTCACTCATTCATAAAGGCTGAAAATCATGAATCCCTTTCTCCTCCAAGGCATTGTCTTTTCCCTGTGCTGTCCAACACACTAGCCACGAAGCACATATGACTATATACATTTAAATTAATCAAAATTAAATTTAATAAAATATTCAGTTCCACAGTTAATCTAGTCACATTTCAAGTATTCCACAGCTACATGAGACCAGTGAGTACCATACTATTTATTGGCAATTACAGAATATTATAGGACATTTCCATAAATATAGAAAGTCCTATTGGACAGGGCTTGACATAGACAGTTTGGAAAATTATTTCAGTGATTTTATGAAAACTTTAATAATATCATGCATCATTTTGTACTACATTATATATGTGCATATATACTTACATATTTATTTACATGTTGCGTATATGTGTTTAAACGATATGTACTCACATATATCTATATTTTACATATATAGTTACATATGTATACACACATATCTATGCAAGGAATATATATGTATGTATGTATCTCTTTTACACTAGATTTTGTGTTTCTCATAGTGAGCAAAAAGTATATTATTAATTTTGTATTTCAGTATCCAGTAAAGTTCATGATACATAGACATCACCTCAAAATAACTGTGAAATAAGTAAAGGATCTGGTAAATAAATAAATTTTAAACCAAACTAGTAAGGTTTTCTTTGGATTTTTTAAATGATAATGAATGAAAAACCAGCTAATGAATGAAAAACCAAATGCAGAATGTACACTTGATACCATGCCATGGCATTGGAGTATTCTTTTAGTGATATAACCCGAAGTGTATATAAAAAGCTTTAAAGTGGTGAGTTGTCTCAATCGTGTAATAAATACTATATTGCTAATTTCTGCTTTACATACATCCAAGTAGAACTCATCTCACAGAACCATCTCTTTCTATATGGTTCACTTCTTGCCGCTGTAATTCCCTTTAAAGCCCTCACCTATATATTCCATATTCATGCACCCTGATAGAGTCTACATAGCCTTAATATTGGGACAGTGGCATCTTGATGCCTGACCCACACATACAGTCTCTAATCAGTCACTGACATGCTGGCTCAAAAGTGAGAGCCAGAAAGGAATTAATCTATGCATGTAGGTAGGTCTAGTATGGCAGATTATAATAATAGGGGGAAATGTTAATGAATATTTGGAGTCTTCATTAAGCATGTGACATTCTTCTGTACACAGAAGCAAAGACTACCTGCCTAAAACAGCCATTTAATAAGCTCTCACAGCCTAACTTCCCAATGGCCCAACCTATTTACTGGACAGTATTTTTTTTTTCTCTGTTTAAAAATGTATTGACTTCAAAGAAACAAAAGCAGAAATTTATTTAGCAAATTATAAGCGCAGATCCAACTTCCAGCCATTATTTAAGGACTGATCTTGGAAAAAAAATACAGAAGGCTAGAAAATATATCTTTGAATATGTCCTAGAATAGAACATATTCAAGAATGCTTGAATGCTTGAAAAGAATGCTTCTGCTAAACACGTCTCCTCAGTATACTGCCACATATGTTCAGATGGCCTGGTATACTCCAGTTTCCAAATTCTAAATATCTAAAACAGAATATATTTTTATATCTTATATTACATTTTTTAAGATATATTATTTGGAATTTTGAATATATAACAAATATGTCTGAGTGATTACCCCCAAAACATATTTGTATTTCATACACTGAGGTATATTTAACTTATGCTATACTCTTTTTTATGCTACACTCCTAATAAACTAATACTAATATTAACTAATCATTTTCAAATTTTCTTTAATCTTTCCCTCCTCCTTATTGAAAATATAACTCTACAACAAAATCCTTCACAATGAATTTGGCATAGGACATGCAAAAATCTTACCTTCCAATTGCTTAGCCTTCAAAGAAAATCGAAGCTATAGAATTCTGCTCTACAGTAATCCAGATAGTATATAATTCATTTTGTTTTAGAGACTAAAGGAATCAGTGTAGCATTTATCAGGATCAGACTCAGGAGGCAGAATAAAATGTAGCTTTTATGTTCACAAAAGATATAGGTGCATTTGCTATAGACTTCTTTTAGGAAAATAAATTACATGTCACTATAAGCCAATTAGTAAATCTATGTGGTAGGTAATTCAAGTTTAACTCCTCCTTTACCATACAATGGTTTGATATAAAACTTTCCTTTAAACTACACATGCAAAAGTTCCGCATCTCCCTAGCCCAGCATCATGTAGGTACCTCAGAGCTCAATCTGCCACATAGACAATTCTTGGCATCTCCCAGGCAGCCCTTTTTTTGGTAATTCCCCACGCCCTGCACCTATTTGCTACCTTCTTTTGTCAAGTAACAAGTATCCCTCTGGTAAACTGTCATGTTGGGAGTCTGCTCCTTGATTTCAATTTATATTGATCCAATTAGATTCATCTCAATGTGCTAATTTGTTATTGATAATTTATCTGACAATGTAATTAATGCTAACATTTAAAAGGAAGGCAATAATGTATGTGGATTTTCAGAGTCTCCAAATATTTAAAAAATGGATACATCTTTGATGATGGGAATTTCAAGTTTTTTACAGGTTAGGATAGTAAGATAACTAGAAATATTTTAAGAGAGCAAAGAAAAAAAAGCTTGTAAAGGAGAGTAGTAGTTTAATGATATAAATGTTAATTATCATAATCCACCTACAGTCTCTAGAAGTTATTTTTTTCTGAAGTAACTTCTGATTAATGGGATGTTAACCTAGAAACCTTATTTTTGTTTATTTTCTGGTTACCTTAGAGATGCTTTTTATCTCTTGCTATTGCCATGGAGATGGAGGCTGGCAGCAGTGCCTCTTCTCACAACACTCCACATGCAGTTGCAGTTCATACATTTGTATTCCAGGGAAGAGAAAGCTGGGTGAAGCTCTTCGCTTTCATTTGTTATCCCATTTCCAAACTTGGCAAAACCCATACAAGATTCCCTAAGGACACAGGAGACAAATAGCTTTGTATTAGTCTTTTTCCAAATCATCTGGGAAGGTCTACTTGGAAGGAAGCTAAACATCTGATTTTGGGGTCTGTTAATTCCTATTCTTTAAGCACCACAGGCTTTCCCAATTATGAAGAGTAAAAACTTTCTGCGTTAAACGTACAATCAGCAAATAAATCAATAAATAAAACAATTTTTTCCTCCTTATTCTCAACTCTCCCATACAGAATGCATCTAATACTATGTTGTGACTTTAATTGGTATATTTGCATATTGACAGTTTAACTCAGTGTTACAATCCCCTTGTAACAGAAAGCACGAGTTCTATTTTCATTGATCTAATTAGCAAATTTACATATATACAGACCTTAGAAGATTCTACCTGGAGTATTTCCTTTTTAATATATTTAAATGTTGTTCCAAGTCTCCAGAGTCTGCCCTTTTGGGGGTGAACTAGTTTCCCGATAAAGTCACAGGCCACTTAAGGAAAAGATTAGAGGTAACAATGGACCACATACACAATGACGGCCCCGTAAGAGTATAATACCTCAGTTTTACTTTACCTTTTCTATGTTCAGATGTTTACATACACAAATAATTACCATTGTGTTAGAATTTCCCACAATATTATGTACAGTAGTGTGCTCTACACATTTGTAGCCCAGGAGCAATAGGCTAGACCCCGTAGCCTAAATATGTAGTAGATTATACCACCTAGGTTTGTGTAAGTACACTCTATGATGCCCAGACTTCAAACAAAGATGAAATCACTTAAGGACACACTTCTCAGAATAAATCCCTGTCATTAAGTGACTCCTACTGTATTTAGCATGCCCTGGTGCCCTCTGAAGGTGTTTCAAGCCCTGTTTTCAGGAATTAGTCATTTGATTTATCTCCTTTTGTGAATAATGTATAATAAAGCACTGATGTTTGGTTTGTCTAATGAACTGGTGCACAACTGATGCTGCTTTCACAAGCCACTTAAAGAAAAGCACATTCTCTCTATACTGAAGGCTGATTTCAAACAATATGTATTTAGGTTGTATTTTATATAAAATTGCATGAACAATGAAAGAATGCTAAGCAGATGTGAATAAGATTCTTTCATTACAAGTTTCATATAAGTTCTATTCTCCAAGAATGCCAGCTAAACAAAAGTAGAAAACAACTCACGTTTATTTTTCTTTTGCATGAGCCTAAGTACCGTCAGGGCAGGGGTTCACAAGATGTTTCTTTGCAAACAAAAGAACAGATATAATAAAATATGCTGTTGCTATTGCCCCTGTGCTAACAAAGTTTGATAATCTTGGATATAAAGAATCTTCTTTGTCTGTGAGTTATTACATAAAAAAGAATAAACTTTCAAATCTATATTTGAGGGTTCAAAAGAACTAGATAAATGGCCAACAGAAAAAAGAGAACATCGAACAAAAATGCAATCATAAGAAATTAAACCTAAGGCCAGGCACAGTGGCTTATGCCTATAATCCCAACACTTTGAGAGGCCGAGGTGGGAGGATTACTTGAGGCCAGGTGTTTTTAGACCAGCCTGGGCAACACAGCAAGACCCCCATCTCTACAAATTATATTTTTTAGACCAGGTGCGGTAGTGTCTGCACCTGTAGTCACAGCTATTACATGGGCTGAGGTAGGAGGATCTCTTGAGCCCAGGAGTTTCAGTCTGTGGTGAACTATGATTGTGCCACTGAGTTTCAGTCTCCTGGGTGAAATAGTAAGATCACATCTCTTAAAAAATTTATATTAGATCGCGACCATGATTCTATGAGTCTAAAAATCAGTCTCTGACATGGGATGAAACTATCAATCTTCATAGGTTTTTCCCCTGTTCGGCAAAGGGATTTCATTTTGGAGCCCACAGAGAAGATAGTGTCTTTGTACTTGCCTTTGTCCACGTTGTCTACTCAGGTGGTGAGAGTGAGCAACTGCTTCACCCTGGAGAAAGGACTCCTTTTAATTTCTTTCTCTTGTTCTCTCTCTCACATTCTTTATCTCTAGGTTACTTTGTCTGTTTTTTTGCCTCTTTGCTCTCATCTTTATTATACATCTAGAAGAAGCCTCTGATTATTGGGATTTTTCTGTGATTTCTTTTCCCCCATCCTGTCAATTATTTTGAAAATCTAATAGTATATGAGTGAAGCCTGGAAAAAAAAAAGCCTAGGATTCTGTGTACTGCTCATCCCTACACATTTTTTTGCAGTTTACTTGATCTAGAGTTCAAAGCCTTAGCTAGCTTAGGATTTGAGTGAAAGGCTTAGCTAGTAATTGTATTAATGGCGCATATTTTGTCAAGAATCTCACAGAGGTATTAAAGAAAGCCAGAAAGCTGTATTGAATTGTTACTACATCTTACTTACCCAAATCCCTTCTTTCAGTATCTTTGCAAGCCCATAAATCAAAATGTTTCACTGAGTTTTCAATCCCTGTTATTACATTTAGAGAAAGAATTTACATTTACCTAAAAGTTAATGATTCCAATTTATGCTTAGCTTTTCCAGAATAGAGAAAGTTAGAAAATCATTTTTATAAAGACTTAACTCAACCCCTGGGCAATTTTATTTGCCCTACACTTTTCTGCCTACCATTCTGTGGTATCATTGTGATTATTCAGAGATCATAGATACAAAGTATATTCCATGTTTAAAAACATCATAATTTTGCCCAAAGATAAAATAATCCTTCAGTATATAAAGGCTATATACTGGCTATATTGGCTCAACTGTAATATGATACAATGTTTATTCAGAGAGATACAATTAAGGTGACAAAAGTGACAGCCCCACCTGATTTTGATTAGAGATGTGTAAGTATAGCCTAAAATCATGTTTGTAAAATACAAAATTTTGTCTCGTTTATTTGTTTTTGCATACTTTTTTTCTAAGATTTTGAAACTATATTAAAAAGTATGCTGTGGTTGATGGCTTTCTTGTTGAATACATTTCATTTGGGAGGTGATATTTTTTCTCATTTTAAACATTATGCTATCTTTTAGATAGAAACATTCACAAAATCTTATGTGTAAATGAATCATGAAGAGAAAAAATAATTCCCTCACTCAATATGCAGGAGTATAAACATTCAAAAGAAGAAAATAAATGAAAAGTATTTTTTATTTAGGTTTTGCAAACAATTCCAAGAAACTTGGTATTCTATGCCTTAACCTACTACGCTTCTAATTTTTGACTCTAATAAACAAAAAATAAAATACTTATGCCTTTAAGTGTTTAAGAAGTCTATAGATATGGATATGTTTGAAATATTATCCTACTTTAATAATTTTATATATAAGAAAGAATAAAGCTACCTAATGACATATGCAGGTTTATTTCACTGATAAATTTCAGGGCAAGAAATTGTTACCACTACTCTAATTCTTCTTTACAAATCATTTATCACTTATGCAAAGCAGTTAAAGTAGTCAAGTAGCTGAGGAAATGAAGAATAATTGTAGCTCAATTCCAGAAATTTCTCCTCTAATCTTCACCACATTTGATGAAGCTGTTAAGAATAATTTTTTGAATCTCAGTATATGCAAAGTGCTTGTTCTCACTAAATAAGCAACATGCAATGCCATTAAAGCATGGACCAAGAAAGTGTTTTCTGAACAAATACGTGAATCAAACAGTTCTCTTAGAAGCATGAAAATGAAAGAAAATGAATTTTAAGGTAAAAATGCTCAAAAAAGTAAATGCTGACTTCATAGGAATAAAATAATATGTGTAGACAGAAGATGACACAAATATAAAAGTATACTCTACTGGTATTAAAGAAAACCAAAATATTTCTCTCTAAAATATTGAGAGTTGCTACATTAAAGACTATGAAAACATAGGGGAACACTCTAATTGCCTGATGTCAGGACATACATCCTTCTTTACTGAAGACAGCACTTGCTTATCAGCCCAGAGAATGTACCAGCAGAATGTGGGAACAGATTTCACTACCTTCCCACGTTTTCCTCCCTTTTAAAAGACTGGAACTACTCTCACCTATGTCTTGTCACTATGTTAGCATTTATTGCTCTTTGTTAAAATACTTTTTCTTTTCTTTTTTTTTTTTTTTGAGACAGAGTTTTGCTTTTATTACCTAGGCTGGAGTGCAATGGCACTATCTTGACTCACTACAACCTCTGCCTCCTGGGTTCAAGCAATTCTCCTGCCTCAGCCTCCCAAGTAACTAAGATTATAGATACCCATCACCACGACTGGCTTATTTTTTATATTTTTAGTAGAGACAGGGTTTTACCATGTTGGTCAGGCTGGTCTTGAACTCCCGACCTCAGGTGATCTGCCCGCCTCGGCCTCCTAGAGTTCTGGGATTACAGGCATGAGACATCACGCCCGGCCTGTTAAAATACTTTCAAGCAAGGCTCCAAGTCACTGTTCTGAGAGAAAGACACTTTTGAGCTGAGGCATCTTCCCAGTGACGGGTACAGCACGGGTCGATAAACTTCTACTGGTTTTGCGCTTGTTAACCTAGCTTTTGTTTTCAGGAGAGTGTTTCAACTAAGAATTTATAAGGGTTAAACAAGATACATTATATTTTTGCCACATCAGTATTTAACAGAACTGTTTGGTTTCTAAGCCTGACATGCTTGTGAATGTAGATAATACGTTCTGTTTCCCCAAGCAGAAGTCCCTGCCATGCACAAACATGAAGTTTACTGGCTTCTCTCCGGCAACTTAGAAGCTACCAATAGAAAACTGGAGAATTACATCACATTGCGTATATGACATCCTACTTTTCAGGATTCTGCACACTCCTACAAAAAAAAAACAAAAAAAAACAAAAAAAGAAACAATAATTCCAATACAACTACACCACCACCAACAAAAAATACTATAGACATGTCAACAGGCTATTACCAGATTATGTGCTTAGGTAATGACTTTGAACATAGCAATGTCTAACTAATTTAAAACCTACTAAATCAGGTGAGAATATATAAAACAAAGGAAATGTATTGTCATCTCCAAATATCTTGCTAGGATTTTCCATACATAGACTATACTATTCTACTAGGAAACCAGATAAAGAAAAATAAAAAAAAATCTATGGATTAGATTTTAGAGAGCATTAAAGAATATTTTAAATGCTCTCCTGAGACATATTTGTTTTCTATAGTGTGAAATAGGATTATTTCTTATTTCAAATGCTCAGGAGAGCATTCAAAATGTTCAGATTTACAATGTATACTGTTTAGTAAATGAAGAAGAGATTCCCAGACTTCTGAAACCAACATGACTTCCCATTTCCAAAATTAAAAATTCTGGTATGATGCATATTATCCCATTCTTGCAGTACATAATTTAGAGCAAAGGCAAAAATAATGCATCCACTTGCTCCAGGGGATACTTGCTAAAGGAAGATAAGACTGTAAACCAAATAAATAGGCTAATTATCAAGAATAAGAGTTTGCTTATCAAGACTGCCCTTGAAACCCTCTCCTCTCTGTGCCCACCAACTCAAATTTATTATGCCATAAAACTGGCCCAATTCCAGCCAGTTTCCCTCCATGCAATATCTGCCTTAAACTTACCCAGCCTTTGTCTAAAAATACTGTAAGCAACTTCTCTGAGTTTCCCCTTCTGAGATCTCCTAAGATTTTGTCAAGATCTAATAAATTTAGCTGTGCTTAAGCAAAAAAAAAAAAAAAAAAAGGCAAAAGCTTTTCTGATGAAATTTAAGCAAGTAGATGCTTGAAAATTTTGATACTCAAAGTTGTACCAACATCCTTTTAAGACAATCTTGCTGCTACAGTGAAGTCTCTTGAGTTCATGGCTGTGTTCTAGAGCCTCCCGCTCAGAAAGTTCTATCCAAACATAACAGTGAGGCAGGATCTGCGTTGGATCAGAGCTCCAATTTCATTTCAAGCTGCCAAACGATAAGTTAATTTTGTCTCCTAGAAATTATTTGGCTTGGGTAAGGACTTCTTAAGAACTTTTGAGTTCTGAATTTACTTTAGAAGTTTTCTATCCAAAAAAAGAGCAGACTATTGGAGATTTGGAAACTTGAATTTTTACTTCCTTTTCATTCTAATGAGCTCCTTAAATGAACAAGTCAGTGAATATCAAAATTTCCTCAATAGCTACTGCAATTCTAAATTATCCTTTTTGAAATCATGGCATAAAGAGAGATAAGCATATTAATTACAATTTTCATACAAAAGCATGTAAGTCACAGAGTTCTAACCCAATTTGAGCACACATGTAGACCAAGATAAAACTAAGAGCATGAACAATAGCCTTTTAAAAGTTGTGTATGAGCCTCTAAATTAACAGCCAAAATCCAACTGCATGCACATAAAACCAACAGTTCACATTAGTGGGAAAGTTTGGAGGGATCTGTCTGAAAAAGACTCTTGTGAACAAAATGAGACAAGACTGAGGAAAGTTCTCATGAAACTTTGATAGATGACTCAAGACTAAATGGTCCAATCATGACACCAATCTGATGAGAACTTCTGACCTTATCTGTCCACAGGGCCAGCACTTATAGATTCATCAGACCTGTGTTCACTCCCTTTATTAAGAAATTGATCTTATATACTCTACTTACAACAAAAAGAACCAGGACAGAGAGAGAAATAAACAGTAGTGCTGGTAGTACTACTAGGAGATAAAAAAAAAAAAAAAAACAAAAACAAAATAAAAACACCAAAACAAATACCTCTCTTAGCTTCTGATGTTTTGTGGCAACCCTTGGCTTGTAGAAACATTAAGTCCAAGCTCTGCTTTCAGCTTAACATGTCCTTCTCCTATATTCATCCACATCTCCTCATTTCTCTTATACAGACACTAGCCATTGTATTAGGGCCCATTCCAAATCACGGATAATTTCATCTTCAGATTTTTAATTACATCTGCAAGGTATTAATTTTTTGGTATGTATTTTTGGATTTATGTTAAGTATTATTGAACTTACTACAAGCTGAAAGGGTTTTATAAACACAGTTGGCCAGTATTAGCTAAGGAACTAAAGGAAAAATGGAATAAGTATTCAATGGGGGTGTTCTCAGATAAAATACAGCATTCTATTTTCGTGTGTCCTAAAACTCACATGAAGAAAATGTCTTTAAATATTATGAGACAACTTTACAAATACTTAATCCATGCTTTATAATATCAACCTATAAATTCCTTCATTATTGCATAACCTCTGCTGCAAAGTCAATAGACAACTCCATCATCATCATCTCTAAAAATCTTGACCTCTCCAGGTCTCAGTATACAATTGTTACTCTCAAACTTTAATTAAGGGGCATTCTTTCCTGCTTTGTGATGTTCTCTCACTGACTTAATAGAGAAAAATTTACAGTGCCAATGGAATTACCCAATTAAATGCTCTCCTGATATCCTTTTCCTGAAAATTTATGGAGTACCCACTATTTATAATCAAGACATAACTCATTTAGATAGTGATTTATTCTTTGATTTTAAACCTAGCTCAAATCTGAAGTTCAGCATGATGTGCCAGTCCCATATTAAGTCAAAAATGTTACTGATATGTGTGGAGTTATTGAGCTTGAAGTTCTTAAGAATCAGATTGAAAAAATTAAGAACTTAGCCAAGTTTGCACAATAACATCGAAAACTGGAAGCTGAATCTTAATAGAGCCAGTACTCATATTGTCATTTTGTACTAGTCCTTGTAATGTTCTTACACTTTGACTCAAGAAATCCAGTGGGAGAGAATATAGACGTTTTATGACTTGAGGGCCATAAATAAAATAGTCAAGCCCTTCTATTTTGGAAAACCAAACCTGAATAATATTTATCTTTAGTACTACATGAGGCTACATAGTTTACAGTAGTAGTCTGTGTTTGGCCTTATTTGCCTCTCTCTAGAAAAATATCATTAATACAAATTTTCCTTTCTATTCAAATTACATCCATATATCTGGACAATTATTTATCTGGAGTTTACTTGAATATTCATCTATTTATTTAATAAGTCCTTAACCTGGACCTTAGGAACTTAAATTTTCCTGTGATTCTACTCTTATCTAATACATGAATTATTGCTATGTTCCAAAAATGAGATATATTCTAATACTATTAAGTAAATGAGATATACTCTAATACTATTAAGTAAACTTAATTATTTTCTCTTCACCTCAGTAAAGGAATGAAGTTTCTAAAGAAATGCTATATTCGTTAAGATAAATTTCATGACCTAGGGAATAATTTATCTCAAGAAGTCAAATTACTCACTTCTTAAAGATTATGGATAATCCAAGACCTTTCTATCTATTCATACTCAAGAAATCTATGCAAGTCCTAGCTGTTCCTATTCACCTGCATAGAAACCATCAGAGACTAGTAGTTTATCACCACTTTTCTTTCCATCTGAATTCAAAATTCATCTTTTCTTAAGGCAATAGGTCACCTTTCTTAGGTCTCTCTTTAGAGACCTTAGCCAACTTGGTTTTAGGGTATCTCTTAAATTTAATGGTCCCCCATGCTGTTCAAATCATGTTGCTCAATGAGAATACATAACATTCTTTGGCAAGTAAGCATTTGTCCTATGCAGTTCTGTTACTACATACATTTAGGTTTATTGGTGAATTATTCTAAATACTGCTACTTTTCTATTAATAGAAGGGACAACTCATAATTGCCTAGTTTCTTTTTGAGAACTATATATGCCCTGAACATTTTTAATAGAACTTCACTAGAAAATTTACATTTAATCTTCTTTGTTGATGTTTATGAAACAAGAAAATATCAGGAATAATATTATATAAGGGATATCAACTCTGCTTCTATGTGGACACTAGCCAGAGGCATAAATCAGTCTGAAAGGAAGAATGCATTGCATTTAGCTGAATTTGTGATTAGTTGGGGGGTATACACATACACACACACACATACTACTAGCCAATCCCCTCTAAGGTAGTTCATCTTATTTTTTAACCTCAGCGGGACATAATCTGAATGATTATTAAGCAATTGAGTACTTAAAAGTCTTTTTTTAAACTTAAAAGACTTTTACTTTTAAGTACTCAATTCCTTTCTACAAAGTGACTATTATAGATACTGAAGTACAACTGATAACATGGATACTTAAGAACATGCTCTGATTGATCATTACATGAGGCAGCCTCTAAAATACTAGTCCCATGATAAACTCAAATGTCCAAATACTTGATGATATTTAAAGAGGTTACTATAGAATGTTAGCCATTAGATTCATAGTCAGAAAAGAGATATAGTTAGGCTGAAAATTACATGAGGATTATCTTTGGTGTTTTCATGGTGACTGCATTTTAGTTTCAAAGAAAATCAAACGGGACCTTGCAAGGACGTTACATGAAGTCACTCACCACCACAAGAAAAGAATAGCCACTTTACTGAGTTGAGATAGATAGTGAAAAAATTTACTAAAATTAATGAGGGTTTTCTGGTGTTTGTTGTACGCATCATCAGTTTTATCCTGGACTAAAGTCCACATCTCAGAGTTCATTTGAACATCTCTAATTAAATTTCAAAAAAAATATCTCCTACAATGGGTTCTGAATATTCTTTTATCATTGCTTATTTGGGGGATAACTTGAAGCATTTCTTTTCCAGAAAAATATGGCTCTGTGAATAGCAAATTTACATTTACCTCTTTATTCTCAGGCAGATATTTACTAACCAATATCTTCAAGGACAGGAGCAGTCCTTTTACTGAAACTACATCAAAGAGCTTTGTAAAATCTTGCTGTTTACTCAGAAACTTATTTTTCCATATTATAATGAGTATCATATATAATGAATACTCATTATAATGAGTACCATATATAATGAATACTCATGAGTATCATATATAATGAATACTCATTATAATGAGTATCATATATAATGAATACTCATTATAATGAGTATCATATATAATGAATACTCATTATAATATATACGTATTATATAAATATATATATGATACTCATATATAAAACTCTATTACTAAACTTAGCAAAGCTCTCAGAGACCTTCATACTTTCTTGGTCTAAAGTTTTGCTATTGGTTTTACTTACAAGAAGATCAATTTCTATTGGGATTCACCAGGTCTCCCCTTATGAATTAGTAACAAACTGGCCAAATCAGATTTGACACTTGATTTTAGTAACCGCCTTACTGCAAATAGATAAAGCTCAATACTGCAAAGGACTAATATAATACAGGCAATCTCATCAGTACAACAACTTTGACTCAACATCTTTCTAAACAACTCTTACTTTCATGATCTAAAACCTAGAGACCCAGATTTTTCCAAAAGACAACAGATTCTGTTGATGGCTATGAAATCTCATAGAAAAAGACATAATATGGCACTGTTAACAACTATTATGGAAATCGAAGGTTTAGAGCTGAGATTCTTTTTTTTTTTTTTTTTTTTTGAGACAGAGTCTCACTCTGTCTCTCAGGCTGGAGTGCAATGGCACGATCTTGGCTCACGGCAACCTCTGCCTCCGGGTTCAAGCGATTCTCCTGCCTCAGCCTCCTAAGTAGTTGGGATTACAGGTGTGTGCCACCACACCTGGCTAATTTTTTTATTTTTAGTAGAGACAGAGTTTGCCATGGTGGCCAGGCTGGTCTGGAACTCCTGACTTCGTGATCCCCCCACCTTGGCCTTCTAAAGTGCTAGGATTACTGGCGTGAGCCACCACGCCTGGCCAAAAGCTGAGATTCTTAGAGCTCTTCTAGAGTGATGTTTAGTCCATTCTCAGACTGCTATAATGATACTACCTGAGACTGGGTAATTACTAAAGAGGTTTAATGACTCACAGTTTCACATGGCTGGGGAGGCCTCAGGAAACTTATAATCATTGCAGAAGGTGAAGGGGAAGCAAGCCATGTCTTACATAGTGGCAGGAGAGAGGGAGGATGAAGGGGGAACTGCCAAACACTTTTAAATCCATCAGTTCTTGTGAGAACTTACTCACTATCACAGAACAGCATGGAGGAAACTGTCCCCATAATCTGGTCACCTCCCACCGTGTCCCTCCCTTGATACATGGGGATTAGAATTTGAGATGAGATTTGCATGGGGACAAAGAGCCAAACCATACAAAATGACAAGATGGTTTTTATCCAGGACCTGCAGATGACAGCATGAAGTAGACATCATCCTTCAAATACACTTGAAACAAGAGCCAGCTAACCAGGCCACATATTGTATGTTCTGTGTGTTCTTAGTTCTGTATATTCTGTATCTCTCTATCATTCCATCTGTTTTCTTTCCTCTTTAATGGTTTAAGGTCCTAGATTATTATCAGGCACTTTTAATTCTTAACAATGCTGTCAATGCAGTCCCTATCCTTAATATTGTTCTTTGTTGTTCTTTCTTAGTTCTTATTATGTTTCCCTATATTTAGCTAGAATTTGATACAATCAAACTTTTGGACTTGTATTCACCTTCTGTTGTGTGTAATTCAGTTTTGTTTTTGATACTCATTTCTGTATTAAATCAGTTGATCTGGAAAAACAGATCCATTTATCAAGTGAGGTTTTAGATAGAAATAAATACAAGTCAGGCATCCAGAAAACTCACAACCTCTATCACAACCTTCCTAAAGAGGGCTTTTTTGTCACCATAGGAATAACATTTGAAAATCTGTCTTGGAAGTCATCTATTGTACCTAAACATTCACAGAAATAAACTTGAAAAATATTTAAACCACTTAAATCCAGATGGTATGTATTAAGAGGCCATCAAATTTTATAGATCTTACAAGGAAAATACATTGCTTAGGCACCAAAACGCTCCCTTACTTAAGTCTCCCTGATGATCTCTGTACCACAAATTTTATTTCCTGCTGTCAGACCAATCTTGGAAAGTGTGCCAAAATATTTCATTGCTATTCAGCAAACCCATATGGGTACTTTTATCAAAAACTTATGTTTAGATGGTTCTAACAACTAGTATTAGTTTTATAGCCCACAAGCCTATTGACTACTCCCCATAAATTGTGTAAGGACCTAATATCTTGATAAACTGATGTCTACATTCAAGAGATGTTCTGATATTATTAAAAAAGGACAGATTCAGGCTCAACAATTTATCTTCTTAGAATATATTAAGAAATTTAATTTAAAAGAAAAAAATAAGCCTCAATTTGAATTTGATTATTTTTCTAAAAATTTTAGCAACCAGGGAGTAGTTTTTGAACTACTTTCACCTGCCCTCAAGCCTCTTTTTTAATGCGGTATAATTGGCTTAAAAAGTGGGAATAATCTATATATTATGATGCAGAGAATATTATGAAAACTGGATAGTGTAATTAAGGCCATAGAATTTTTGCATGAGAAGTTCTAAAAAATTGTGCAGATTGTGGTCCCAAATAGATCCAATTTGGACACAATAGGGTCTTCTTGAAGTAGAATACACTACGCAAACAATGCCGTATGTATATCCCTACAGATCTACTTCTCTTGGATCTTTTCTATTATGAAAAATATGTTTTAAAAAATTCAGTAGACTAATACCAACATATCTCATCTGTGAGCTCTTTTGATTTGCAATAGGTTATTGTATTATTCTTCCCTTGTTACAAGTTACCACAAACTTGATAATATAAAACCATACACATGTATTAGCTTAAAATATGGCAGACTGCTTCATCAAAGCCAGCAAAAGAGAGAGTTTGCTGGCAAAATGAAACTTACAATCTCTTGTAATCTAGTCATGAAGTGTCATCCCCTCAGGGATGATGATTAGAAGCAAATTATTCAAGGGGAGAAGATTACTCAAGAGTTGTGAACATCAGGAGGCAGGTTTATTTGGGAGTCCTTTTCAAAGCTACTGACTTTAGATATTTTTGTGTCTTTATTTAATGGAGATACTCTTGGCTTCTGGCTTAGAAGTAGTCTACAAATTATGACAATTATCCTTTTTTATAGTATTTGTGTTGCACTCCTCAAATGTGTAATTTCTGAGGCTTAATTTATGTACCATCGCTGATTTTCCAATAAATGCTCAACCAACCAATCAATAAGAAATCTGACACTTTCAGATATTAGAACAGTAATCATTAGAAACTCTACTTACAACCATGACACAGAAAACAGTGGTAAGATTTGTATTGATTATGACCCCAGGCAATAATCATCTATCATTATCAGCTTAAGGTAGACCAAAAATGTGAAGAGGAGGCTTGAGAACTAAAGTGAACGTGATTGTTTCTTACTGAGATAAAAGATACTGGGACCAAACTTGTCTGTCCTGGGTTAAACCGTTTTAGGACTGAAACTCATTGTGATGCATAGTTTTGGGTGAGAGAAGAAGAGACTGACATATGTAAGAACTAAAACTGATATGGACAGGAGGCAAGGAAGTACTGGGTAGAAGAGGGAAGTTTCCCGGCAAAGGCCCACTCTCAAGCCTGGAAACCTGCAGGCCTAAATGGGAACAGTCTTTCCTGTTTTTGTGCCCAAATGTTGCCTTTTCCAAGATCACTTTGGCCCACCACACCCCTATCCTGTGCCTATTTAAACCCCAAGCTCCACAAACAAAGGAACAGAAGAGCAGCAGAGCAGAAGAATGGCAGAGTGGCACAGCAGAGAAGGAGCATATGAACATTGAGAGGCATTCAGCTGGGGACAGTCAGAGAGGAGATCGGCTATGGGACAGCTGAACTCCAGGGGACATTCATCTTCCCACTCCATCCCCTTTCCAGCTCCCCATCCATCCCACTGAGAGCCATCTTCATCACTCAGTAAAATCCCTGCACTCCCCATCCTTCAAGTCCATTTGACCCAGTTCTTCCTGGACACCAGACAAGAACCCAGGTACCAAGAGTGCAGGGTGTAAAAGCTGTCACCCTGACTTTCCAGTGAGCTAGTTTAACACTTAGCTGTCCTAGATGCTACCATGGGGCCAGAGCCCAAAAGCCCTCACCCCAGCTCCTGCACCTGCCCATCTACATGCTCCCTCTCCTGTAAGGGGTTTGAGTGTGTGGTTGCTGAGCAAAAACAAGCCACACTCCTGTTGCAAGTCCCACAAGAGGGTCAGGTAACGCTCCCCTTTCCAAATCAAAATATGTTTCAGTAGCTGTGTTAGTAATTCTGTGGCCAGAAATACTTTCCTCCTTCTATGCTAAATAATACTGAAAACAAGCAAAAATAACATAGGTACTTAATGTAGCAATTTTGATCCAGGAAGTTCAGGCTGGAAACCAAGTAAAACACCTTACTTTTCAACACTAATAGATTGTTCATCAAAGCTCACTTCAAGATCCTCAGATTACTCTGTCCACTAATCCAGAAATATCATGATATACATTGTGCTTAATCCTAGCCAGTTTTCTACTTTCACAAACTACATTAAAAATTCTCAGCTCAGGCCCTAAAACTCTGTTAACAGGCTGGCTTCACAGTGCATGTGACCTGTATAGCCATGAGGTGGCTTAATGTTATGCTGTCACCATTTTGAAATTCTTAATCATATTTTAACAGTTTTTAACTATTCTCTAAGCCCCATAAACTATTGTCTGTTCTGCCTATTAAAATCTTCCTCTAATTTTTTCACTTTTGAGACACTACTAAGAGTTTGTTGAGATGGTATTCTCATTTCTGCAGAAAATCTAACACTATTAGCTTTGCTTGATTAATAGTGCTTTTTCCCCCCTGGCACTCTTTTGGGGAGTTTACACTTGATATATCTGTTAGGATATACTGCCTTATTTTTTCTCTTACTAAGCTTTGTTTCACATAATAAGATAAAAGAGTTAAATTCTTCCAATAAGAAAGAATTCATGTTCACTATAATTATGTGAGCTTCAGAGTGGAAACACCAGTAGGGAGTAACACTGGGAATTTAACTAGATGAAAAACAGAATCCACCTTTTGTACAGAGAAGTGGTGTAAAATGTTGTTAAAAGAATTGAGTGTTGTATTTGACGATATTAGTTCAGAATCTATTTTCTTGGATGGCACTTGGGATACTCACCTCACCTTCTTCATTTTCACCTTTGAGAAATTATTGAAACCATCATACTTTCCTAGCTAGTCTTCCATATGGTTGTACAGCTGGTGTTCTGGAGACACTGCTCTGACTAAAGAGTTAAATGGGGGCTAAAATCCATCTTACATTCTGCTAATTAATGTGTCTTCCCTGGAGTGGAGGTGTTCTCTGAGGAATGGGCACATTTTTCCTAATTTCACAAAGGCATTTTATAGATTAGCAATGTCATTGCTCACAATAGCAGATGTCTAAGTAGTATCTATTTGTGGGACCAAATATATGAGCTGAGGAGCAATAGGTACTACGTACCAGTACCACCTTTTCTCCTCTATGCTTAATAAAAAGAAGGATTTGGTTAAAACTGTTTAAGTGGAGTATGCAATTGGTATAGATTAGGGAAAATAAGAAAATTATGCTTTTCCTTGCCTGTGTTCCTCTAGCTAACTCGGGTTTTAGGCAGAAAAGAAGCTAATGGTTGCCATATCCTGGACAGTGATTTGCTACTGCCATTCCTTCTTGGGCATGTCAAAAATGCTCAAGTCTTTCTCAGCTCGCAAGAAACGCAAACAAATGAATTAAACTCTCAGTCCTGGGTTCTAAATTTGTTATTGTCCTATTCTAATTTTTCCTGTCTCATTATCAAAGTAATTGAAATATTATTCTATGTCTATTAACTCCATTTCCTTAACTGTGCCTTCTCACCACAATGCAGTAGAGCCTCAATTTGTACCAACGCAACTGTTTGGCAGGGCTGATAGGCAATACACACCTCACTTCCAGGCAAGGTGATGTCATGAAGGGATGGGAAGGAAAGGAACACTCAGAGTGGGTTATGTTCAGTCCTTTGGTACTGTACAGGAAGGCTTATGGTGGAGAAGGCAGTTGTCAAGTTAAATGTAATATATTCAGATTGCACTGCAACTGTGTACACATATAGGAGAAATGAATGATATTTAAAATGAACTCAATAATTTCCCTCCTATTCACTTCAAGAGAATGCAGAAATTGATTTTTTTTCAAAGATGTCTATGTGAATATTTTATTTAATCCACATAAGCCGCAGACCAGGTTTGCCCCAGGTGAATATTCTAGGAATTGCTGGAGCTTCAGGACAGGCCCTGGCATAGTCTCATCTGCTCCTCTTTCTTTGAAAGTCATAACACTGCTGATAAAAATGATATCTGTTACTTATTTTAATAAACTGGCAATCGTTCAATTTTACCCATATTTTGCTTATCATTTTGAGCTTTACTATTAATGAATTAGTGTTAACTGAGAACCAACCACAGCTGAGAACTAGGGAAAAAACCATTGTGAAGATACAGAATGACAAATAAGGTTGAGAGGGAAGTACTCATAACTTTACATGAACTCTGCAATATCCAGATTGGAAACAAACAGTAGTGCCCAAGCCAAGGCATGAGAATAGCAAGCGTTCATTATTTTTTCTTTCCATCACTAGGGAAGAAGAATGATGCTAGAATAGACCTAAGGGGAAAAAATGCTATCTAACCTGAGTTATTTTCCCTGCTGCCCACCACACCCTCTCATGGCCAAATTCTTTGTCTGAAAAGATCTGTATGTGGGACATCTCATTATGTTTTTAAGTATGGAAACCTTCCTCCATATGGCATCTCCCATGATGGTGATAAATACTGACTACAATGGAAGGTAAAAAGCAAGGTGGCTCAAGATGTAGAAAAGTGAATGGGCTATGTGGCATTGACTAGAGGTAGAGGATAGCTCAAACCATGCTTAGGATGGAAACTCCTAGCTTCAGAAGCAGACTTACACTAAATTGGTATTGCTGTAATGAACCTGTTTGGGTATTAATCCAGAGAATGTTACTGTCCTTGTGTATCTCATATATATATATATATATATATATATATATATATATATATATATATATTATTCCCAGTCTGTTATTCTCTGAAACAGCTTTACAGAATGAGACTTTTGTGAAAGAAACAGAATCTAGTTGAGAACGCAAAGAATTCAAATTTGGAAAAAAAATTTGCTCAACCATAAATTGCTAATTATTTGTTAAAGCGATTAAACTCCACATTAATAATGAACTTCAAAACTTTATCTAAATTCCTAGTAAAACATAAAGAGTTCAGTGGAGAAATGTTACCACAGATTTCACAGAAAAGTAGTCTAAAGTGACTAGCCATCATGAAAGGCTTCATGGAAGATTGAGAAACTATGAAAGTTTAAGTAGGATTTAGATACTTTGAGAACAGAAGCAGGGCACCTTGGACAGCTCAGGCAGCAAAATCTTCAAAATAGTATTTGTTGTGAAAATGTCACTCTGTAAATTGATAGAACAATTAGTTTCTTTCTTTGCAATGACATATTTGTGGCATTCATCTCTTCAATATCTGTCAGGTGGAATCAGAAAAGTTAAGATTATAGGCAAGCTATGTCATTGGCAGGTTAAATTATGTTCCTTTAGACAGAAAGCAAAACAAAGCAAAATGGAAAGCTAGACTGATTTCTATATATTTGGATCTCTGATGCTTTTAAGTAATCAGGAGATTGCTCGATTAGCTATGATCTTTTTAAATTTTCTCTTTAAATGTTTTAGAATTGTATTCATTTGATGGAAGCAAAAAAGATTCTGTAGTACTGAATCTTGTTTTACCGTTTTTAAAAGCTACAACTTGGAGAGCAGAAAGATAATTTATTAAATATGTTGGAAATGTTAAAATGTTAAACAATATGTACTTTTGTACATATATTAATGCTATATACTAACAATCATCCATTACAAAAGAATACAATGCTATACTACAAAAGCCAGACTGTCACCTAAATATTTCTTAAACAATTCTTAAATATCTACTACCAAAAAATAGCATCACTGTGGTTAATGGCTTAGACACCAGAGCAATGCCACCAACTAGCTAGGAAGTTTGGCCAAGTTACTTAATAATTCTGTGTCTTAATTTTTTGATCTCTAAAACTGCGATAATAATTGTACTTAATTTGTTGGATTCTTTTGAGGACTAAATAGCCTAATACGTAAAAAAAACATTGAGAGTAATAACTGGGAGGTAAGACTTCAACAAATATTCCCTTTTATATTGTCAGTTACCTGCTATATGGAAAAATACTATTTGAGGCATCTTCAGTGACATAGGAATGATAGTCCCTGCACCCAAGTAGTTGAAACATCACATTGAAGAAACACCTATTGAGTTCAGACATTTTTTAAAAAGTTTAATTACAGGAAAAAAAGATACTGGAATTTAGAGTATCATTGTAACTGTCAATGTTATCACAATCATAATTACCAACAATATCAATACCATTCTCATTAGTTCCTATAATTATAATTACTATTATCATGGTAATAATGGAATTGACTAAATCTTTGCATTGTACCAGGCATTCTTCTAAGAATTTTACATATATTAACTTATTTAAGTTTTCCACAAATCAATATTAATATTCTCATTTTGTAGTTGAGAAAACTGGAGTATATAGACTAAGGACATTCAGTTAGTAAATGAAGATGCCAGGTTTTAAACTCAGGAATTTTGTCACCAGATCTCATGCTCTTAAATTGTGTATGTCTTTACTGCAGTAAGAACAGCTTAAACATTAAAAAGAGAATGTCACACCGATAAAATAATGTCACATATATGGGAAAACTCTAATACAATTAATAGAAAAGGTGATTTTAGAAATGAATAAAAATTCAAAGCCCAAGATAAAATGGAGGAAGGGTCTGAAGATAGAACTACTAAGGGAGGTGTACAAATCATTAACAAGAAAAAAAGTTAAATATCCTTCAAAAATACAAGTCTTTGCCTGAGTGGTAGAATCACAGAAAATGTTTAAATCCTTTATGTTTTCTCTCATTTTCTGAGTATACTTAACTGAGAAAATAATCAAGACATTCCATTTTACAAAAATATATACAGATTCTGAAATACAAGCTGCTATCTGGAAACTATGAGTTTTTCAAGAATAATGATTAGATACTAATTTGTATGATTTGACATTTTATCATACTGAGTATGGAGAGTTGTTAAAGAATAAGGAGTCAATCAATATTTTAGAAGTTTATTTTCAAAGTGGTGTGCTAGAGAAAGGAGGTCTTCTCTGCTTTCCGGAGAAGCAGAGAAGACCCTCTTGTGATGTCCATGGTATTATTTATTGATGATCTCAGCCACCAAAATGGCAATGGCAAACTAGAAGGAAGATGGGATTCATTCAGGGGTGATTTTTCAGAAATGATGGACAAAGCTTAGCAATTAGTTCTAGCAGTGGGGAAAAGAAACCAAACATGTTATTGCGTATTGCTGTGGCATCCACTGAAATTTCTCACAAGGACTTAAGCTGGGCTCTTGGTGAAATACCTCTCATAAATCATCGTGGTCAGCCTTTTCATTGGAATATTAAAGTTCTGTTTGACAGTACACATAGAGAAGTGCGTTACCAACTGACGTTACTGTTGTGTAACATTAATGAGAATTTGTTAATCTGAAATTACAAACAATTTTAGAGAGGGTACATTTAATCTCTCTAAATATCACAGTCTCTTACGGCTGAGAAATCCATGTAGGAAAATACAGTGTAATTAAAACTTGCTGGGTGAACACAGAATCAAAGCAAGGGGGGTTAATTATATGATTTGAATGATTAATGGTATGAGGCTAAAATTCAGTGACAAATCTTTAAAATTATCCTTATACTCAGACAAGTGGATTTTTGTGTCAGTAGAACACTCTTTTGGGAAAAATAATACATTTAGAAGAGGCAATTCTAATTAATCTCTGTAACTATTCTGATTCTCTGTCTTCATGTTTAGGTTATGGACATCACTCATAACTTTCCTGCTGATTAATACAACTTCGTATTTCCTAATATATTCACATGTTACAGTTAAGAGTATCTGGCCTGTGGGTTCCTTGGATATTTAACATTATGTTCCATTTCTTATCTGTGATCCATTATGAGTTGATTTAGTTTCCTTCTCAGGGGAAGTAATGGAAGCTGCCCTATTGCCTTATTGTGAGGATTAAATGAGTTAATATATGTAAAAATGCTTAAAGGAGTGTCTGCTAACTGGTGAGCATTGTTAAGTGTTTGCTGTTTTTCTATTACTATTATTACGAATTTATTTTATTTTTCCTAAATCTTTGGGGATGTGTCACTATAGAACATTACTACCAACATAGATCCAAGATCACATGCCTCTTTGATTGGGGAATGACTCCACTATTCAAAGAAAGCATAGAAATTATGGTCAGATTGATGTTTGACTCTTGGCTGTGCTACATACTAAATGTGAAGACTTGAACAAAGTATTTAACCTCTCTGAATCTAATTTCATAGGCCTTGAAATGTGCTCTGACTGCCCATCCATATTGTTTTGCAGATTGAATACATATTTAATGGTTACTTGCCCATTTCTGGATATAGTAATTTATATTTGTTAATATAATGCTATTTATTAAATATAATATTTTTAAAATAATTAAAAATAAAAGCATTAACCATTGGCTATCAATTTTGTATATTTTCCAAATTTCTAGTGCATATATTAAAGATAAGTGGGGAATAATTTCCATAGTAAGTAGTTTAAATCATTGCTCTCTTTTCCAAAGATAACACAATATACTAGGTATGTTGCTAATTTTTCCTTTAATCAAAATCCCATATGTAGAGATTTTTTGGTTGTTGTTTTTTTACCTTCTCACCAACAGAAAAAGGGAGTTTAACCCAAGCAGATTATCCCTTGGGAATCCTTGGAATTGGAATCCTGAAAGCCCTAGAAGGTTAATAGGTCCTGGATCTCAAAGTTATTTTAGACTCAGGGGTTGTTGACACCACTGTAGGCCTTTTGAAACCAAAAGAAGCAACAGAAAAAAAAATGTCATTCTGCAGGCAGAGGAAAAAGAAGAACTGAGTGAAAAATAAGCTCTGATGAATTTCGTTTATACTTTTTTTCCCTCAGGGTTGCAATATACTGTTACATACTGGAAATAAGTCACCCTTATCTGAGATCACCTTGATCGAGCTTTTGTTTGTTTTATTTGTTTGCAAACAAATTATTTCTAAGGTAGAGATTATTCTGCATCATTATGTTACAACAGTTGCACATATTTGAAAAGTCAAAGGGTGTTGCAGGCAAAGGAAATGGCTTGAGATAAAGCACTGAGGCGTGAAATGTTTGTTCTGTTCAGTGTTATTAGGGCATAAAGTGCAAAGCAGGAAGCCCCAGGAGTGAAAGAAAGGTAAGGCCTAGCTCATGGACTGGCCTATTTCCTATGCTACATTTGAGTTTTTTTCCTCTGTACTTTTAGGCAGGAAGAGTGATGTGGATGAATTTGCAGTTTAGACAGATTACTCTGTTAGCACCATAGAGAACAGTGTGTAAGATTGGCAAATGCAGATAAGGGGGCAGGTTAAGTCAAAGTACATGATCTTTAAGCCATTATCTTTAAGCCATTGCTTAAACATAATATTTTAAGCAGACCTTTCTGAGAAGTGTTCCTTAGGACACTAGATACTGCAACAGGGAGGTAGGTGGGGTTTCCATGAAGGAAGAAACTAACGTAGAAGGAAACAAACAGGACTCAACTATTAGTATCACCATTTTGCCTCAGACTGAATCTGGACAGTAATAAAAGTCCACTCATAAAACATACAGATTCTTAACTAACTAAAAATATGCTGGATGTGTCTGCTGTTGATTGGTTTATGTAAACTGTCTGGTTATTTCAGCGAGTCATTGGGTATGATGACATACGCGTTTATTGGAAAATATGTTTGCTCTGTAAAGCCAAAGATGATCTGAACTCTAGGAAAGAACGAAAAAACAAGGAGGAAAAAACAAGAAGGAAGAGAGTGAGAAACTGGCAGACTTTATTTGCAGTTATATTGTAAACTATTCAGGGCAGCATTGTCAACTAGAAATATTTAATAATTAAATAATACGTATTAGGAAATATTAAAAAATATACATAATTTTACGTTTTCTAGTAACCACATTAAAAAAGGCAAAGAGAAACAGGTGAGACTGTTATAAGTAACACTTTATTGAATACAATGTATCCAAAATACCATCAGTATAACATGTAATCAATACAGCAATGTTAATGAAATACTTCTCTTAGAACACATCTTAATCCAGATACTAAATTTTAACTGGAAATACTAATCAAATATCACGAAATTTACAATTACAAGTATAGATTCACATACCCAATCATTCCAAAGATGCTTAAATTTTTTTCCAATAATTCAATCTATTTTATTTTAAAATTAAATTAATTAAAATTAAGTAATATTAAAAAGAGTTCCTCAGTCACATCAGCCACATTTCAAAGTATTCGGTTGGCCCTTGAGGCAGTGACTGTATTGAACAGCAAGGTTTCAAGGCTAGAATGTCTGTAGATATTTCCTGAGTGAGAATGATCCAGGAATTGGGAATTCTGGCTAATTAAAATTATTTGATACCACAGGATATGAAGAAAAAAAATCTGTAGTTATTTTTTTGCTTATTGCCAGAAATATTTTACATTTTCTGAGCTCTATTTTCTGCCTTGATTTATCCAAAGTATCAGGAGTTTCAAGGCCAAAATTCATTCATATAATCTCATTTAAGATAGTAGCTGAAGAAGCAAGATACATAGGAGATTGGAGAGAATAAAACCTGAAATCATAAAAGGTTACATACACCTTTATGCACTTATTTACTCTGGTTTGCTTTAGCAAACCTTGGAACTTAACTTGTTGCTTTATCTTTTTATTTTTTCTCCAAGAAACAAATGATGGCTACGCACTCTGCCAAATGGAGATATATGATGTTTTGAGGATTCTATTTTAAGAGATTTTTCTCCATAAGTAAAATAATACTTTACTCTGAATCTATATAGTTCTCTAAATTTTAATGCATTGCTAGCTAACACATTTCTTCCCTTCTCCTTGGAGGGTGTTATTTGATACAGAATCATTCCAAAAATTAAACATGAAGCTTAAATTTGTAGATGGGAGTATACTATTCCATCTACTTCTGTATACATTTGAAAATCTCCATAAGTTATTTCCTTGGGTAAACACCACTAACAGAGCTGATATTTGAACCCATTCTGTCTGATTTGTGCTTTTACACTAACTACATTGTACTGCTAATTGCTATCAAAGTAAAGGCACACATGCAAGGGTTATATAACCTCCTTCCCAGAATTCTTGACTCTCAGGGTTGGTTGCTCATTTATTTATGTAGATACTTGCAGAGCATATATATATGTATTTTTTTTTCTCTGTGTTCAATGACAGTGATTACCTCATTTAAAGGTAAAGTAAAACTGACAAAAATCAATATTAATAAGAATAGCTAACATTTAGACTTCCTATCTTAAATGCCAAGCACTATTTAAATGTTTATCTGGAATAACTTATGTAATCTTTATAAAATCCTATGAGGGAGGTTTCATTATCTTCACTGTGCAGATAAGGAACAGAGATTAATACCTTGCACAGTTTCACATAGCCAGCTAACAATTGATAGCTCTAAGGTTCAACCGGGACACTCTAATTGTAGGGCTTGCCCTCCATCTAAAGCATTGTGGAGCCCTGACTTGCTGCATGAGTCCTGTAATAGATAAAGTCATTCTCTAAATCAGCTGAAGATCTAACTGAGGAAAAACCTCCAACCTATTTGAAATGGACAACTCAAAGACAGATGCAATTAAATAGAATTATGAGGAAACAATAACAAATAAGGACTGACGATCATAAGATTAAAAAGATTATAAGGAAAAGCTTTGTATAAAGTTTAGTCTGCAGCTGAGCCTTGAAGAATGAGTCAGATTTGATTGTAGGAGGGGGCAGACATGAGATTTCTAGAAAAGGTAAAAGATTAATGAAAGTATAGAAATATATGCCTTTTGTAGAATAATGTGAGAGAACAGCTGCTTATAACAGAGGTACGATTTGGGAAAATTGTTATTTTAGAACAATAATTACAACCCAGGTTCCCACAGAACACCTCTTCTTACAGATACAGAGGCAGAGTTCATCATGGTTTCACTGGATTTTCTTTCTACCTAAGAAACTGGAGCTCAGCTCCCAGCAGTCAGCATTCGCTTCTGGGAATTTATAAAGTTCTTGTGCTTATAAACAACTGTGGTATGATTTCACAAGGTGCTTTCCATCTTCTTTCATGCTCAGGACAATTCCACTCCCTCCATTGAATATAAGAAGATTTTACTTTGATTATTCTACCTCTCAATAACAAACAATGACAAATTTTATAACAGACTAATATAAGCAAATTCTATCTCCTGGTGAGCCTAGAAAAACATGAAATCTGCTGCTGGCACATCAGTTAGGGGAAAGCCTGAGCCACAGTTAGACTTGCTGTGTGTGAGGAACCCCCATTAGCCAATGCCTTGAAGAATATAAGCTCTGAGGGTCCTGCTGCTTACAGAGGAAATTACTCATTCAGACCTAACTAATGGCGCTCTGGTTTATAAAAGGCAGAAAATCAAAGGTCATAGAAAGTTGTGAGTATTCACAGCAGGATGGTTTGGCATGAGTTATGATAAGAAATTAAGTTTATAAATATGTCAAAAACAAATTAGTAGGTAATTAATTCTGAGGATTAGTTAGTGATTGTTTAGGCACACTATAGAAATTTTGAACATGAGCAAAGTTGTGTTTTAGCAACTTTAATTTGATGGCAGTGTAAAAATATAATAATAATAAATAATTTAGTGGGTGTGAAGAGACATTAGGTAATCAGGATAATTTATTCCAATAATGGTCAGAATACAGCCCACCCTTGTTTGTGTATAGAGTTGGCTGTGATGCTGTACAGGTCTGACAGTTCACCATGGTGGCACTCTTCCATGTAATTGTTCAAAGTCAAAAGTTCAGGCTTGATGAGTTCAATTTCTGCAACAGTAATTTTGTCATACTTTTGTGTAGGATAACTGTTGGATTATTTCAACTTTTATCTTTCTTTTGTCTTTGGAGGTATGTAGTCCAACAAAGGCTAGTTAAAAATAATGAAACAGGTATTTGTCAGTCAAGTTGTGGGCCAGAAGCTTATAATTTCAAATGATTACATAATATTTCAAAATCTACTAAAACATACAGCTATTATTTAACCAGGAGATTGACCTAAAGTTTCTTAAATTTGGGGAGGACATGTTTTGAATGACATGGTTTAATTTTCTCAGATCAGACTGGTTATCAAAATGATACATTTTGCAAAGCTGTCTCAGATACGGGAAATGACCTGAGCACTTTGGGCCAGTGATTTTCATACAACTTTATCGATGAACACTATTCATGAAATTCATCACATATTTTCAAAGTAAATACAAATAAAAACAATAAGAAATATTTACTGGGTGATTTCAATATGCAACATACTGCCCTTGACAAAGGGAGAATTATATAAAGATATTTATGACAAGCCCCATAGCAAGATATTTTACTACCTTACTATAATCTTACTGAGAGAAGAAAATTCACACTTATAGGACAATGAAGACACTAAATTCAGTTTATAATGAAGAATTGGGTAAGTTCTAGGAAACACTTTTCACATGGTAGATAGCTTTGATTATCAAGACAGACTTTGTGAAAGATATGAGACTCAAAATTCTCAAAAGTTGAAGAATTGCCAGGCACCGTGACTCATCCGTGTAATGACAGCACTGCTGCCAGATGGGGCAGATGACTTGAGCCTAGGAGTTCGAGAACAGCCTGGCCAACATGGTGAAACTCTCTCTCTACTAAAATGATACAAAAATTAACCAGGCATGGTGGCACAAATCTGTAATCCAGCTACATAGGAGGGTGAGGCACAAGCTCTACCTCAAAAAAAAAAAAAAGTTGAAGAATTTATAGGAAAAGGAAAGGAAGAGATGAACAAAAAAAAAATAAGAGAAAGGATGGACAAGAAAGAATGTAAGAGGAACTAAGTTGTTATAAGCACTGACTGCACTATAACATCAAGTGTCCAAAGTAGATAATTTCAGGGTTTGGTAGGTTAGGTAAATTGTCAGAAGTTACACTGATGGTGAGTTACTAAAGCAGAATTTGAGCCAAGGTTATGAAACCCTTTTTAAAGAAGAATGGGAATTCAAGTGAATTCGAATAAAGTACATTTTAAGCCCACATAGCATTATTACTCAAAATAATATAAATAAGCCAACACATTATTAATGGTTGCAATAGGAACTCAATATGTTTGTACCCGTCTTATAACAAATATGTAGACAAAGATATAGAGATGATAGATCAAGAAATGAAACTAGTATGCTGAAAAGTAAAATCATTGCATATTTCAACCAATATAAATATGTACAAAGGAAAAGCATTAAAGGACATAACTAGAACAATTGTAATCTAATTTTTTTAGTATAAGAAAGGCAATCTGCAAGGCAATAAATTTGTACTGGTTGTGTTAGAGTTTTCCAACAAAACAGAACCAATAGGATATATGGGGAGATATATACAAAAAAATTAATGATGGGGATTGACTCACATTATTATAGAGGTTGAGAAGTTCCACAATATGCAATCTACAAGCTGGAGAGCCAGGGGAGTTGGTTATGTAATTCACTCTGAGTCTGAAGACCAGAGAACCAGTGGAGCTAATGATGTAACTCTCAGTCTTGGGGCCCAACGCCTGAAAACCAGGTTGGGGGTTGGGGGCTTACATTCAGCTCAAGACGAAAGTCCAAATTCACCGTTCCTCTGCATTTTTTTTTTTTTATCTGAGCCCTCAATAGTTCGGATGATGTCTGCCCACGTTGGTGAGAGGAGACATTGTTAAATCCTTCCATTGATTCTTATACTAATCTCTTCCAGAAAGACCCTCATAGATACACCCAGATATAATGTTTTATCAGCTGTTTATCTCCTAACACAATCAAGTTAACACATAAAATTAACCATGATACTGAGACAGGATATTTCCCTTGACCCCTTCGCGGGAATCGTGAAAGGGTGGCTCACTTACTCAGCCTGCAGCTCTGAACCCCTCACCGGATGAGGAGCACTTAGGTGAGTGGGTGCACGAAGTGGGGCAAACAGATGCTGGAACTGGCCGGTTATTCCTCCCTGGTGGGAGCAGGCTCTGTGCGGGCCCTTCAGCAGCCTCCAAGCATGTTACAATGTTCTTTTAGCTCTGCTGTTCCAGAAAGGGTATCTACGAACCCCAGATCCCACGAGGGCATATGTTACAATCAGTGCTTATTTGGCATTTGCTGTCCTCAGATGGCTAAGTGTTAAACCAGCTCACTGGAGGGTCTAGGTGACAGCCTTTTACACCCTGCCCTCTTGGTACCCGAGTTCTTGTGTGGCATCCAGGACGAATCAGGTCACAGGAATAAATAGAAGGGTGGTGTATATGGAGGATTTTACTGAGTGGGGGAAGAGGCTCTAAGCAGGAAGGGAAGCAGCTGGAAAAGGGATGGAGTGGGAAAATAATCTTCCCCTGGAGTGTGACCATCCCTGGCCAAACTCTTCTTTGAAGTCTTACCATCAAGCCGTCCCTCTGAAGTCAAGCTGCTTCTCTTCGACATCCAGCTGCTTCTTTTCTTCTCTCTTCTGCACCTCCACTCTGCTCTTCTCCCAGTGGAGCTTAGGATTTTTATGGGTTCAGGGTGGGGGGCGGGGTGGGCCAGAGTGGTTTTGGAAATGGCAACATTCAGGTGTGAAAAAAGAGATGTGAAGTTTTCATTTTGGTCCCCAGGTCCAGGATTGAGGGTGGAACCCTCGCCAGGCACCCACCCTCTTCTACCCAGTATTTCACTGTCTCCTCTCCATATCAAAACTAGTTCAAGAATTTTATGAAGAAAACTTATTTATGATTGAGACATTATAAAATTATAAGCTAACTTATAGCCACAAACAGACAAGAGAAAAACAAACAAATATTTGTAGTAAGATGGTTCAAATCTATTGTCATCTAAAAATTCCGAACTTGATTTTACATCCTTAAAGAGCCTTTCAAGTGATTTTATGAAATGAGTAAAGCCAGTTCTTTTGACTAGCTCTACGAAACACATAAATCTTTATACTTGTAGGTGAAGTTTTGAATATTGAGAATACTCAGAGCAAGAAAATAGGGTATGGAAGAAAAAAAAGAATAATATTTTATTTTTCAAATAGGTAACAAATGTTGAGAAGTAAAGGAAAGAGATTAAAACTAGTATTACCAGTCTTGTATATAGATCACAAGATTAATAAATATTTGGGTAACAAAGTTAATTAAAGGTTATTTATACTCACAGCTCATTGAAGTCTCATCAACTTCATTCGAGCACACTACACACACATACCTTGTTGTTAGTGTGCTTTTGAGGGACTATGGTACAAATCTTGGCCCAGACACTAGAGGTAAAACTCAGGTGAAAATGAGAGGTGAGCAAGAAGGGCTAAATAAAAAACAGAGAATGTAAGCCTCTGGGAATTCACAGAAATCTAGGGAAGGGCTTTGGATTTCCCAGTAGATATGGAAGAGCAACTAAAGGAAATTATATGTATGTCTTAAAACTAGTCTTTAAGCTGCCACCCAGTTTATATTTGAATAGAGGGAAATAATGTATGTGTGTGTGTGTGTGTGTGTGTGTGTGTGTGTGTGTGTGTGTATTCTTTTTTTTAAATCTATCTATATCTTCTTTTGTAATATCTATATATCTATCTTGGGTTATTCAAGAAAAAGCTCCAAATACTGTTTAAAAAGAATGATGACTTCTCTTCCCTTAGATTATTCAGGCAACTACAATTACAGTTAACATTTGCATTTTTTATTAGGAAACTAGCATTTGTTAAAGGATTTTCCATATGTGCTGTCCCATTTAACTTACATTCTCACCTGTGAATTAGATTTGACTATCTTCATTTTCCTGAACTTCTGAAATGAAGTTCAGAATGGCTAAATATCATGGCTAATATAAATGATAAATTTGGTAATTAGACCCATGAGAACTAAATTCTGACCTTTTTTATCTCTTGCCCAAATTCCTATCTAAGGGAACTGGGAAGTCACACCCTACAAACCATAATGTCTTATCAAGCGAGTTTTATTTAACCCTATATAATTCGGCTTACTTTCCAACCTGACTCTGGCATAATGTCACGTGACAGACAAATAAGGATGTCAAAACACTTTACCCTGAAATATGTTTCTCTGCCATCTTTTGAAATGGACCTGCAAAGAAGTCTTTTGCTGGGGGAAATTTGCATCTGTAAAGAATCTCTATTAACATAACTAGATCGTTTCCCTTAAAGACCTTCCCAATCCTACAGAGATGAACTGAGAGTCTAGCAACTTTCAAAGATTTGAGTAGGAAACATTTGCCATCTGTTGTCTCTGAGAGCAGCCACCTATGAGACTTTATCTGTATTACAAAAACCTTGGTCTCCACAAACTCTTAGCTTAATCCTACACTCCTTTCTATTGGTTCCAGATTTTTACATAATAACTCTTTCAACCAATTGCCAATCAGAAAATCTTTGAATCCACATATGACCTGTAAGTCCCTCATCCTACTTCTAGTTGCCCCACCTTTCTGGACCATACCAATGTATACCTCACATGTATTGATTGATGTCTTATGCCTCCCAAAAACATATAAAATCAAGCAATAACCCAATCATCTTGGGCGTATGTTCTCAAGACCCTTTGAGATTGTGCCTTAGGCTGTGGTCACTCATACTGGGTTCAGAATAAATCTCCTTAAATATTTTACCGAGGTTGGCTCTTTTTGTGAACACCCAGATCCTCTGACACTAAAACTGATGTTTTTTTACACACATATTACTGTCTCTACTTGGGTATCTACTTGAACTCTCTTTGCTTTATTTAACATAGAACGAGATATGATACATCTTAGAAAATATGACACAGAAACCACCTTTCCCCCCACCATAAAGGCTTTGTTCCTTTTGTGATGCAGTCCAACTGTTATCTGACTGTCTGGGTCTCCCTAAATAATTCCTTAACCACATCTAGCTTTCTTTAAAGTTGCCAGTCTCTTGACTTTCCTTATCAGGATAACCTGCTCCTCAAAGCAAACCACCTCCTATCCAACAGGTGGTCTGTTCATTAAATAGAGTATTAGCCCACAATAAGTCACTTTCTTTATTAATGAGATGGATCATAAATTAAGCAGAGGGTGCTGAAATCCCTCCATGATCTTTCTTTCCCATATAATATGTATTTATTTAACATTGGCCTTCAGATATCTTTAAAAAAATCCAAGGTGTTAAGAAGACATACAGTGAGGCATGTCTTAGTATTCAAGTCCTAGAAACCATACAATAGATCATCCAGCAAATAATATCTTCTATTGTCAGAGGTTTGTAAATCAGAGCAACTCCATCTTGAATAGGAGCTAGGTAAGATGACAGTGAGACCTACTGGGCTGCACTCCCAGACAGTTAAGGCATTCTAAGTCACTGGATGAGATAGGAGGTTGGCACAAGATACAGGTCATAAAGACCTTGTTGATAAAGCAGGTTGCAGTAAAGAAGCCAGCCCAAACCCACCAAAACCAACATGGTGATGAGAGTGACCTCTGGTCATCCTCACTGCTACACTCCCACCAGCACCATGACAGTTTACAAATGCTAACATCAGGAAGTTACCCTATATGGTCTAAAAAGGTGAGGCATGAATAATCCACCCCTTGTTTAGCATATCATCAAGAAATAACCATAAAAATGGGCAACCAGCAGCCCTCAGGGCTGCTCTGTCTATGGAGTAGTCATTCTTTTATTCCTTTACTTTCCTAGTAAACTTGCTTTTGCTTTGCACTGTGAACTCAACCTGAA
Source organism: Pan paniscus (assembly GCF_029289425.2). Taxonomy (NCBI): domain Eukaryota; kingdom Metazoa; phylum Chordata; class Mammalia; order Primates; family Hominidae; genus Pan; species Pan paniscus. The sequence goes on along the minus strand of NC_073261.2, from coordinate 44,221,800 downwards.
TTATTTCTTGTGCAAGATCCAAGAACTCTCTCTTGGGGTCCGGATTGGGGCCCCTTTCCTGTAACATCTATCTGGTAACCACAGAAGCGACTAGACAGTGGAAACCCCCTACCCGATGGCTAACTTTGGGTAAGTGATGGGGTCCAGTAACATCTTTCTGTGAACCACGGAAGAGATGATACTGAGGAGACCCCCCACCTCCAAAACCAAAGGAAATAGGCTGCAGCACTGATCAGCTGACTTTTGGTAAGTGGTGGGGTACCTGGGTAAAGAATGAGATTGGGTTAGAGGCCCAACTTACAGGAGTTAGAGTCTCTTCTAAGACAGAGTGGGTTAGAGGCACCTCTTAATAAAATGCAAGGACACCTGACCGGCCTTGGGTTAGAGGCCCAACTTAGGAGGGTCTCAGAGTATATAAAATTTAGGGAGTTAAAAAATCGAACAGGAAACATTATCATATATGAAACAGTGTTTGGCTTTCTTTGTGCTATATTTGTACAAATGTGTTATTTGTATATGTTCCAAAATAACGGGAAACTCCTATAATTCTGATATGACTTAGTGTATATTATTAAGTGTTATAATTGTTATGTAAAATTGTTATATGCCACAGAAGTAACCAAATTTTCTTTTCAATTGTGACTTTAACATTGGCTGTCCTAAGACTTTTTGTCATCCACAGACACGTGTTGTCTTGTTTTGGTTCTCTTTAGAAGGTTGGTTTATAGTCAGCTATAGAACTCTTAACAGATGTACTTAAATGCAGATTTTCTGATAATTTTGGAGATTGTAACATCACAGTAGAGGGAAAACATTCAAGACTCTCATAGAGAGCTGAAATGTTGATGAATATCAAACAAGTTAATTGCATGGACTAAACTAATAGAGGTCTAACTGCTTAAAACATTGCTAATCCTATGTTTTGTTTTTCAGAGTCAAGAAAACTTTCATTTTGAGCTCTTTACAGCTTGTAGCAATTAAGTAAGGTATACTCCTGTGAACAAAATTTGGAGCTTTTGTTTCTCTCTACCTGATTTCTCCAGAATTTGGAAACTATTTGTGAGCATTCTTAACTAATGGCAATATAGTTATTTGCATAAGTGCAATAAGAATCCCTTTTCTTTTGAAACAGGACACAATTGGAGAAACTGGTTGTTTTACCAAGGCTTTAACTGTAATGGCATGCTTATCTTTAAGGAATCAAATTTGACTTGTAGAGCCAATAAAAGCCCCTTGGGAATTGGCCTCATACCTTGCCTGTACAGTCCCTGTACAGGGTTTCTGACCTATGGTAAGTAAAGAATGTCACATTCTAACAGGTCCTGGAGCCCTAAGTTATCTTGGAAACCCAAGAAGAGAGGAATTTACTCAACTCATAGGCATTTAAGGGTACAAGCCCATGGCTGGGCTTGGCTTTAAAAAAGTCCTTATCTGATATTCCTTCTATGGAACAGATTTCCAATAAGCCAATTTAAAAACAACTTATGTGAAATAATTATTCTTGCTGCACTTTATAAAAATAATCAAAAAATTGGGAACTGGAGAGAGAAATATTATGTTTCAAGAACTATGGTACACTTATTATTAAATTCTAGTCTCAACAGTTGTTTTAGTTTTTTTCTGCAATTTAGGCAAACCCTGCTTATTCCCATGAACCAAACAGTGATCTCTGGCTACTACACAGAAGAAACAAGAGGGATGGGTAATATACAAATCTGAATCAGTATTCTAATTCTGGGCACACTGGAATTGGCTAGCAACCCAATAACAACTTGGTTCCAACAGTTGCCCAGTTCATGGAAAGCCTTCTTACTTAGTTTACTTGGGACAATTTTACTTATTTTGCTTTACTATTGTGAAATATATTGCCGTTGTACTCTTTATGGAAGAATGCAGGACAAGCTTATTAAGTGTTTTCTTAAACTGAACACTTACTAATCTTCCAGATGTCACTTCTTGTCAGAAATCATGAGTCATGAATGGCTGTCTCCATACTAATGCTTTATACTGAGCTCTTCTCTACCCTGAACACAAGAGACCCTCACTGTTAGGCAGGAATATCATTATCCCTATTCAGCCTGAAGAAGTTACAGAAGATGAATCCTCTCTGCAACCCTTGGGTTGCAGAGTGGGGAAATGTCAGAGGTGTGTAAACAAGAGCAATTCCATCTTGAATAGGAGCTAGGTAAAATGAGGCTGAGAACTACTGGGCTACATTCCCAGATGGTTAAGGCATTCTAAGTCACAGAGTGAGATAGGAGGTTGGCACAAGATACAGGTCATAGAGACCTTGCTGATAAAACAGGTTGCAGTAAAGAAGCCAGCCCAAACCCACCAAAACAAAGACGGCAATGAAAGTGATCTCTGGTCATCCTCACTGCTACACTCCCACCAGTTACATGACAGTTTACAAATGCCATGGCAATGTCAGAAAATTACTCTAAAGAGTCTAAAAAGGGGAGGCATGGATAATTTATCCCTTGTTTGGCATATCATCAAGAAATAACCATAAAAATGGGCAACCAGCAGCCCTTGAGTCTTCTCTGTCAATGGAATAGACATTCTTGTATTCCTTTACTTTCCTAATAAACTTGCTTTTGCTTTGCACTGTGGACTTGCCCTGAATTATTTCCTGTGTGAGATCCAAGAATCCTCTCTTGGGGTCTGGATCAGGACCCCTTTCCTGTAACATCACCACTTTGAGACCCTCTAGGTGGCTAAGAGGTACATCTCTCTGAGGTTTTTAGAGCAAGTGAATCCAAAACAAACAGTAAACAATGCTCTCAAACTGCAATGACATATTCATTAAATGTGACATACTTTTTCGATGATCTCTTTTTCATTAAAAACAATGTTAGGTACATTTTAAAATCTATTTGAAAAAATTTATATATTTTATGGATATCACAGGTAAGGAAGTATATATGAGGCAGATTTTTATAAAACTCTGATGATATGACATGTCTGGAAATTAGCACTTTATGTACCTGATGTTCTAATACTTGAAATACAGTTTAAAAAAGAGCCCAATTAAATGAATAATTGTGAGCAACAAGCATGTCTGGTGTATTTAATATAGTAATTATCCTAACTCAGTTTTCCTCAATACAAATCCAAATAGTAAAAGAATTATAGAACATTTCATAAACGTGACCTTTAGTAAACATGTTCCATGAAATTTGATTTCCACAAGTTAATTTGAAAGGACTTATTTTGGATCATGTCATAAAAGAGAGAAAAAAGGCTTGCCAGGCTACAGGAAAAGACTAGAGGGCAATGAATAAATCAATCACTGTGATAAAATGTCAAAGAATATGAGACAGAATCAGTGCTGCCAGGGCTTCTATGAATTCAGGTGCTATTCAATGTCTTCATTAAAGCCTTAGAAAAGAGAATTGATTGACACTGGAAATTGCAGTTGGTTGTTCTGCACAAAACTACCCAAATAACACAAAGTTTGTGTTGAGTTAAAATATGCTCATTTATTTTTAAAAGAAGTATATTGGCATACCTATTTTATAAGATATAATTCAGAACTAAGTAGCTGGATTTAAGAGCAAGTTATGAAAATTTCCATTTGATATACACCTTTTTATTTGTTTGAATTCCCCAAACATATTAAAATGATTCTAATTTAGGGTTCCCCCACATTCCAAATATGTTTTATTTGATGATAGAAAAGAGGACAATGTCATGACTTCTATTTGTTTCATTCAAATTTCAATATGCATTTTCCTCCTCACACATTTGTTGTATTTATACCTATCCTGATCTAAATTCAAGGATGGCAAAATGGTGAATTTACATGGAACAATTGCAAGCACACACACGTTTACTTAAAAATACAAACCCCACAAAAACAAAAGATGAATTCGGCTAAATAGTTCCATTTGATATGTGTGTATTTAATGTCTGCTAAATACCTGGCCCAGGATTAAGCACTGAGACTAAAAAATAATGACAATTCTTCTTTTTTAATTTTTTTTTTTGAGACAGAGTTCCACTCTTGTTGCCCAGGCTGAAGTGCAATGGCGCCATCTCGGCTCACTGCAACCTCTGCCTCCAGGGTTCAAGCGATTCTCCTGCCTCAGCCTCCTGAGTAGCTGAGAATACAGGCATGCAACACCATGCCCGGCTAATTTTATATTTTTAGTAGAGACGGGGTTTCTCCATGTTGGTCAGGCTGGTCTCCAACTCCCGACCTCAGGTGATTCGCCCACCTCGCCCCCCAAAGTGCTGGGATTACAGGCATGAGCCACTGAGCCCGGCCAAAAAATAGTAATTCTTAGATGAAAATAACTTCAGACCAGCAGGAAAAAAAAATTCTGGAAGACTTAATTAGAGGGACTAAAACTATTGCCTTGGCATGTTGCTCACTCACTCTCTTTCCAGCGAATCTCTTCTTTGGTCCATAGGATCTTTCTGGAAACAGGAACTGGTTACCCTGACTGCTCTTTGTGTGGTTTGAAAAGGTTTTCTCCTGTGGGCTGCATAAGATCTATTTACCCTTCTCGGAAACTTACACTCAAGCCAGGGAGAAAACTACCTTTCGAGTGTGAATGAGCTGAATCTACTTGGAATTTTAGCAAATTCCCCAGTTTTTATCTCAATTAATGTCCAGAGAAAATTGTATATAAATTTTAATAAGTTACAAAAAGGTACATAGCTGTGCACATTGTTCAGGCCATTAGAACATAAAAACTACACCTGAAGTAGTTCTTTAAGGGAAGATAGGTTAAATGGAAGTGGCTTCTTCTTTATTCTGGAGGATACGTCCTCTCCTACTTCACACACATGCATGCACACACACAAAAAAACAATCATGAGTGGCCATCAGATTTTGAGAGATGCTTTCCATATCTAGATAATTTTGTTTGCACATCTGATCATCGAACACATTAGGCATAAGCAAATCACATACAGAGTTGTTAAAAAATAAGTGTTGTTTTTGAAACATTATTTTTATAAAATTCAAATAGCTATTTATTCTTGATTGTATAAATGATACAAGTTAATCACTGCAAAAGCTCAAGGCAACAGAGAAAATTAAGGAAGAAAGTCAAAGTTCACTGGAAATTCCAGCATTCAAGGATAAGTATGGACATCATTTCTTTAAAAACCACTCTTTAATGCCTATGTACAAGCATAGATATATAGCTATATCCATCTAGAAATAGCTAGATATATATATCTAGATAGAGCTATATATCTATCTATCTATAGATAGATAGAGCTATATATCTATCTATCTATAGATAGATAGAGCTATATATCTGTAAGATATAGACATATAGCTTTATAACAATAGGATTATATTATGCATGATGTTTCTGTTTTCAGAACCATTTTATTTATTAGTGTGCATTTGTTAGTGCCTCTATCCCTGTTCCCTCTCTTCCATCTTGTGACCTCCCACGTCCCATCCATACATTCTGCATATCCAAAGTTAAAACATCGTTTTTCAGAGTAGTCATGTTATAATTTATTTTAATATTATCGGATAACATAATGCACAATTATTATTCTGGCTTAACATGATACTAGAAATTCCTTTAGTTTAATTAATCAAGCTCTAACTCGTTATTTTTTATGACTATATAATAATCTATGGTTGGCTATAAAATCATTTACTAAGTGGTTTGTTCCCCTGTTAATAATTCAGATTTCTTACTGTTTGCTCTCACCCAGCAAGACAATGCTGTAGTCTATACTTTAACATTCTTATTTCTATTCCTCAAAGTGGAAATGTTTAACAGTAGTCTAAAGAGTTTATAAAATACGTATAACAACACATATTTTACTAGCAGTGAATAAAAATGCCCTGTTTTAATCCCTGAATCTCCAGAAACAATGGAGGTATCTCCCTCCCTCCCTTCTCACCCTCCCTCCCTTTTCTCCCTCCCTCCCTGCCTTCCTTTCTTCCCTCCCTCCCTCCCTTCCTTCCTTCCTTCTCCTACTTCTCCCTTCCTTCCTTCCTTCCTTCCTTTCTTTCCTCCTTGATTTTTCTTTCATACTGAATCACATGATGAAAAATGGTATCTCATTTTAAATTCTATTTTCATCTCCTTGCCTTCTAGAGAAGTTAAAGAGCTTTTACTAGCTATTTTTCTCTCCACTTCTGTAATTGCCTATTTATATGTTTTTCCCCCAATTTTCTATTGTGTGCTTTTCTGTCCTTTTTTCTAATTAGTTTTTCAGATTTGTTAAAATTATAGTTATTTACTCGTTATTTTCCATATCCTTTGCAATTATTTTTTGCAATCTATTATCTGCTTTTTTATTTTCAGAATGGTAGAATTTTTTTGCATCAAAAAATTACATGTTTAGTAGTGCCATATGATTATCTCCTTGAAGCAACATTGTTCTCTTAGAGAAATAACACCAACAAATGACTGCTCTGTACCAATATAGAAATGAGTTAGCATAATTCTGATATTGAGAAAGCATTATCAGAGTTGCATTCATGTAAAATAGCACAAAGCGACTACAAAGTCTAAACAGAATATCACAAAAACTTATAGAGAAAAGTAGAAGGGAGAAGAATGAAAATATCTCTGATCTACTTTGAGATTGTCTTATAAATAGCTTGAGAGATACCTTTAAGCTAATTCCTGTGGGCTCTAAGTGTCAGAACAGGAGACCCATTAACTTGTGTTATAAAATTTTTTTAAAAGTCAGACTTTTTTTTTAATTGGATCCATTGTGTTCCTAAAGAGACGCCTTACTTATCATTTTATCCTAAGAGTTTTAAAGTTTTTTTTTTTTTGAGACAGAGTTTCACTCTTGTTGCCCTTGCTGGAGTGCAATGGTGCGATCTCGGCTTACCACAACCTCCGCCTCCCAGGTTGAAATGATTCTCCTGCCTCAGCCTCCCAAGTAGCTGGGATTACAGGCATGCACCACCATGCCCAGCTAATTTTGTATTTTTAGTAGAGACGGAGTTTCTCCATGTTGGTCAGGCTGGTCTTGAGCTTCCGACCTCAGGTGATCTGCCCACCTCGGCCTCCCAAAGTGCTGGGATTACAGGTGTGAGCCACCGTGCCCAGCTAGATGTTTTCTAAATTACTGATTGTTTGATACAATATATTAGTCATCTGCTTTTATCATGTATTCATTCCAAAACTGTGGCTTATGAGGACATGACTCTTTTTTAATTAAAGGTAATTGTTAATAATTAATTTCATTTCTTGCTGTGTAACACAAGGAGAAAAGAAAGCTACTTTAACAATTGTAACAATAAGTTAAAATAAGCAAATGTTGTTTGTGAAATGATTATTCTAAATTAAAAATATATTATTCAATAGAATAATAATGAGAGGGGAGGAAAGCTGGTGTCTTGAATGTTGCCGTTCTGTGATAAGCAAACGTGAGATTTTAATGTAGTTATAGTCACAAATTACCCTTCTAAACGTGGGCAAGGGATTTATGCATTTAAGGAATTATGAATTATTGAAAAGTGCTTAGGGCTAAATTGGCTAAGAGTGCATGGCTAAGTGAGCAATCAGGGGCTCTGTCACACAATATAGCTCACGGCCAAAAGTGAATAATTTTCAAAAATTAAACTGAAGAGTCATTTGAATTACAGACCATTGTACATCTTCTGCCAACGCATTCTTTTCATGACTAAGAACCTCATGTTGGGAAATGAATGGGTTGCTTTAGGACAATCTTAGAAACTGTTTTAACATTAGTACTATGAGCTACAAAGTGGACGCAGTCTTTGTAATGATGTTTTTTTCCTGTGATTAAAATTGATCATAAAATAATTCATCTTCTAATTTTAAAAGCTATTACAAAAAGTTTTAGTAATTTTGAACATGAAAGCTTATGACTATGAATCATATTTCCAATTAACTGTAGGTTAGGCCATTTGGAATCTTCAGCCCTATGAATAATTATGGGGGTAAAATAAATAGCCAGTTAAATAAATAATGCATTGATTTAATGTTTTAAAAACCCTATTTAATGTGTTTAAATGTAATATACATTCTTGTTGGAATAGATTGCTAGGAAATATTGAGGTGGGATCATAACCAAAAGACATATTTAGAAAGATATACAAAAAGCTAAAATGAAGCAATCATCACAATTTGTTTGTACCAAAACAGTTTGGGGATCAGCCCATGCCTTATCAGTATAGTTTGTGAGACTGTATAGTGTGTGTGTGTGTGTGTGTGTGTGTGTGCGCGCGCGCGTGCGCGCCTGTGTACAAAATGAGATAAAAATGGGGGCTTTTAGTTATCACTAGGCCAATTTACTACCATATTGTCAAAGTAATACTGGTCTGGGGTTAGTGGTGGCAGGCAATGAACTATTCGAAGAAAATTGAAAGCTACGCAAGCATATCAAACAGTGAGTCAAATTGAAGAAACTAAAGAGGAGAAGATTTATAAAACAAACAAAAGACAGTAAGAATGGTGGACCTGAAAGTTGCGAACATGTAACAATTCTTCCAATATCACCCTTCATCCGGAATCACTTTTGTGCAAGAGAATCACAATTTCTTAAAGTGACTTAATGACTCTGGGAAAATTTGACCTATGGAATTACACAAACCTTTTCAAGAATAGATACTTATATAGCTTATGACATTTTTGCTTCTCTGCTGCAAATGTATATCTCTGAGGCCTAAATATCCATTTTTAAATTCTTACATTAAAATGGTAAACTCTAATAATTTTATTGAATTTTATATAATGAATTCTTATGTGTACCTCCTGAAGCTATAAATATATAATTTTGTGCCATTAAAATTTTAAAATTCTTAATTTATAAAACACAAACCTAACTTCTTTTTTTTTTTTTTTTTTTTTTTTGTGACAGAGTCTCGCTCTGTCACCCAGGCTGGAGTGCAGCGGCGCTATCTCGGCTCACTGCAAGCTCCGCCTCCTGGGTTCATGCCATTCTCCTGCCTCAGCCTCCCGAGTAGCTGGGACTACAGGCGCCCACCACCATGCCCAGCTAATTTTTTTGTATTTTCAGTACAGACGGGGTTTCACCATGTTAGCCAGGATGGTCTCTATCTCCTGACCTCGTGATCCACCGCCTCGGCCTCCCAAGTGCTGGGATTACAGGCGTGAGCCACCGCGTCCGGCGCACAAACCTAACTTCTAATAAAAATTGCCATTTACTAAGAACCTTTTATGTTTTAGAAGTTTTATGTGCTTTTCTTCTTTCTCATAGGAAAAGACATTAAAAGGTGAGGTAATTACAGTTCAGGTAGATAGACTCTCATCTAGAGTTGTATGAGCCAAAAAGGACCCTTACAAGATTCATTTTCAGATTTGTCTGTCTCCAAAGCCTAGGCTCTTGACTTTGTTGACTTATTTTGTCCTGACACATCATGTGTTTGGCAAAGGTCCAGATTAAAAATAGAGATTCAGAAAGGTTGTTGTAAATCCTTAGAGAAAAATCAAGAGCAAGCTAGTAGAGATACAAGAAATCATGATAGAACTTCTGAAATTGATTGCCTTGCTATTGAGTCATTTTGTTCCCCCACAAAATCAATTTCAGGAGTTTGGGCAGAGTTAGAGAGTAGCCTAGGGTAGAAATGCCTGCATTACTGTTCTTTTCTTTTACTCTTTTTTTGAGTGGTCTTTAAAACTAATAGGCTAACCCTGTGTTCAGATATATAATTCTAAGCACAATATTCAAAGTGCAAATACATGCTTTAAGGAAAATTAGGGTAACCAATTAGTCCTAGTTTTCTTAGGACATTCTCTCTTTGCCTGAATTTTGTTTCTGTTTTAGCACTGAGGTCCCATGTTCGCAGAACATCCTCAGAAATCGGGATGATTGATCGCCCTATCTGAGGTAGAATGTCAGACAGGAGAATGTGGGGACATACCAGCATCCAAATGGAAGACATCCTGCAGAGAGACTTGTTGGCACATTGAAGTTCGCATGGTTCAAATTTGTTGCAATTTATAAAATAACATGCAATTGTGGCAGGCCAGATCGCCACAAGCAGCCAAGTCTCCATAAACCTTTTGCTGTAATGATGAATGTACAAGTCAAACATTAAAGAACTGGAGAAACTGGTTCCTGAGTACCAGGGCTGGAACACAAAAACAAACCATTAAAACCGCACCTGGACTTTCTCACCCTTGTTCATCCAGGAACAAATCTAAGAAACTTTCCTACCCTACACACCTAGTTTAGATTAGATAAGATTAGATGCACACAGGCATAAAGCTTGAATTGTATATATAAGCTAAGGAAAAAACTTGCAGATTTGAGTTGGTCTGGCGAGTTACTCCTTCTCCCTGTAACCAGCTGTAGCAATAAACTCCCTTCTTTCTCAGTCTGTCTGCATCTCACTGTTGGACCCCAAGAACACGCAGCCAGACTTCATTTGTCTGGGAACACAATGACTAAGACTTAGCTTATTCTGCAATGGAGGAAATAAATTGAAACATTAGATAAAGAACATTTTAATTGTTTTTAAAATATTTTTAATTTTTTAAAATTAATTTTATCTTAAAATTTTTTTCATAGATGTTCTGCAAATCTCAGACCTATCTGAAAAAATATTTTAATTCTGAATTATGGAACACAGGTTTCTTACTCTCTTGTCTATATCAAGAAGCAACCTTATCCAACCATCAACTTGCATGTGAAAGCTGGAGCTTTGTCTCCTAAGTGCCTGAAATTTCAAGAATTTCTTCCATTTTAGAGTTTTTTTATCCATAAGTTTTTAAAAATTCAACATTTCTGAAACACGTAATACTATCACTCCAACATTTTAGTGTGTGTGAAGGTAATAAATTGCTTTATTCATGGCAGGTAATCAAAACCAAAAGCAACAAGAAGTATTTCAGAATGTTGGATGTCTATAGAGGAGAGAGGGGTAGAAAGAAAACAGAATCAAGACATTCACTGTTTAAGTCTATGAAAAAAATTGAAGGACTGTGATATGGTTTTGTTCTGTGTCCCCACCCAAATCTCTTGTCAAATTGTAATTTCCCGATTGTTGGAGGAGGGGCCTGTGGGAGGTGATTGAAACGTGGGGGCAAACTTCCCCCTTCTGTTTGCGACATAGAGTTCCCATGAGATCTGGTTGTTTGGACATGTGTAGCACCTCCTCTTTCTCTCTCTCTTCTAACCTGCTCTGGCCATGTAGGATGTGCCATAGTCCTCTTCACCTTAGGCCATGATTGTAAATTTCCTGTGGCCTCCCTAGTCATGCTTCCTGTACAGCCTGTGGAATTGTGACTCAATTAAACCTCTTTTTTTAAATACATTAACCAGTCTCAGGTAGTTCTTTACAGCAATTCAAAAACAAACTAATACAGAAAGTTCCACAAGAAGGTTATTCTTCCTTATTTACATGAACATATTTCTAGACCTTGATGCTTATCCAGGATTTAAAGATCTAGGGACAAATACAAAGAAACTTTTAGGGCTAATTTAAAGTCCTAAGGAGGGGATTAAGAGCCTATTATCTGAAGGTATCTCTTTTATCCTGTTGGTACATATTCCCTATTGCATTTTGCAGACCAGGGAAACATTAAATATCTAAAATCCTAACCCTGGTAGGCAAGAACCTATTTCATTGTAGAGGGTAGAGCTGAGATCCATGTTGTAATTAACTGGGGGTTTTTATAGAATCTCAGAGGCACAAGTTGATACTTAGTAAATAGCCCATGTAGAGTTCGTGTATCCTTTTACTAAGTAAAGGATTTGTAATATTCTCTGCAATTTTTATTTTTTTCCCCAAGCCATTCATTTGCTGAGAGCAATAATCTTTGTGTGGCTTGATTTAACTGTGTATATTCTATTGTCAGTAGCTTGAGGTATTTGGGTACATTCTTTTAGATGCACACATTTGCATGAAAATTGTATTAACCACTAGTCATTGCACACATTTGAAATAAAATGAAACTCAAAAAAGCAAAAAATAAAATGACTTTATTTCTTATATGAAGGAAAATGGCATCCTCTAAAATGTTTATTTGGTTTTGTGGCCTTCTTTCTAGCTATAAGAACATACTATAATTTATTTCTCAAGCAAGTAACACACATCTGTATACATTTTAGCATAAGAAAGTGAATGAATTAAGTATATATAGTATGAATGCATGTTAGCATTAAAGCGTCACCTGTGGTCTGTGGTCTTGAATTTAAAGTGAGATCAATCAATGTGGTTGTTGTTTTTCCCATGTACTGAAGTTGTCTGGGTTCAAGAGTGAAAAATAAAACCTAGATTTAATCAGGATTGTGGTTTTGTTGAGAAAGATAAATTGATTGGCCAGGGAAGGAGTTCAAGACACATAATGGAGTGACTAATACTGATTTTGAGCTTGGATTTTGAGCTGAATAAGGAAGAAATTGAAGACAGCAAGGATCTGAGGGACTATGAACATAGTTCAGATAGAGTCTTGGATTGTTGGTTTTGAGATCCTAGAAGGGGAAAACTGAAAAGCCAGAGATGCTTTTCACATTATTGAATGTATAAAATGAAAATAATGACTGGATTGGTAATACTGGTAATAACAAGTGCAGGCTATGTTGTAGGTAGAATGGAGGATATAATCATTGGAAGAGATGAGTTTAAGGATATGAGAAGCAGGAACATTTGAAGTATTATTAATGTATAAATTAAAATTACCAAGAATTCAGATGATAATAGTATTGTGAGCTATTGGGTATGTGCTTAAATAATGCAAAATGTCCCGGTTGCCATTATTTGACAGCAACCTTGAGGAGGGTGTGGCATATAAGAAGCCAATTAAACGAGTCTCTTGTAAAATGGAGAGTAAAAGGTTATGCCAAACATTGTTTGGTAAGATAAAGACCAAAAGTGTTCTTCCACCTAGCCTGTGAATGGTTTGATCTTTCTCCTTCCTAATATGAGTGTTTATAAATATGTCATCCTCAGACATCTTCCCTAATCACCCTGTTTAAAAAGAACCTCTCTTAATTTATCTCATTTTTATCCATCATCATTGTGATAAGAATTTATTACTTTTTCATTGACTTACTTAAGTGTCTTCTGGCCCATTAGACTATTGCAAAAAAGAAAGAAATATTCCTGTTGTGTCTTGTAAAGCAGTATTTTTCATGTAGCTGATGAGGTACATAAAATAGCAACCAAATATTTGTTGAGGAAATGAATGATGATTGCTTTTTCAGATTCTTCAAAGTGTCCTTAGTTTTGAAGCAGATTAGATGTTTATCCTTATAGAGATATAAGTTATCAAATCTTGCAACTGGAATAATAGAAAATCACATTTTAGTTGTTTCCATTTTACATAGCAGCTTTCTGTTTTACCCTAGCACTAATCTCCTAAATTCTTACTCTGAAGAGAAGACAGCTGTAGGAATACAAAAACAAGACACTTCTTGGATAATGGACTTCTAATTCAATATAATGGCCATAAATTGTACTATCAATATTGCTAACATATTGCCATGGAAGATTTTATTTTAGATACAGGGAGAAAACTGGAGTTGACAAAATCCAGAAATGATAAAAACACATGCCAAACATTGTAGGAGAATTTTAATGAGTATGTATAATCTTTTATCTAGATTTTATAAATGGAGAAGCCAAGGTTCTGAGAATTAGATTAAGAGACTTAGCCATTGGCACTCATTAAATTGTAGGTTGAATATTTGAATAAAAAGTGTCTTGTTCATCTCTTCCCCACCTCTTACCCATCCCCAAGGAACACAACTGGTCTATCTTCACACAGAGGATGAAGATCTGTTATGTTAAGTAGCTAGAACACAGTATTTAAGGATTATGGTGGCAGATGGCTAGTGACTTCATAGGTGAGTGGTTAACGTGAATGTAGCACAGAAAGTTGCATATTCGTGCATCCTGAAAAAGCAACTGAACAAAAGTATATGCTTAAGCATGTACTTTACTTTAACTCCTGTATAGATACAAGGGCTTCATCAGTGATGTCTGATACCAGAAAGCAGGGTCTCAGTCAGTCATAGCCTGGAGATCAAGAACAAGACTTTGCTCTCTCTAGGATACAGTATAAAGGAGGAACAAAAATAATGTGTCTCTATTTCTAGAGCAGATTGTAAAAGAGGTCAGGAGAATCAGATAAGGAACAAGGCAAGCATAAAGCTTTTAAAACAAAATTAGGTCCTCAATATGAGAGAACTGGAACCAAAGGTCAGAGTTTAGAGTGAGCCCCTTCTTCTCCAACATGGTCTCTGCTTTAAAATCAGTATTACAGGCATGGTGAGGTGGCTCACACCTGTAATCCCATCACTCTGGGAGGCCAAGGCAGGCAGATCACATGAGGCCAGGAGTTCTAGACCAGCCTGGACAACATGATAAAACCCCATCGCTATTCAAAATACAATAAAATTAGCCAGGTGTGATGTCTGGCTAATTCTCAGGTGCCTGAGGCATGAGAATTGCTTGAACCTGGAAGGTGGAGGCTTCAGTGAGCTGAGATTGCTCAGCCTGGATGAGAGAGACACCCTGTCTCTAAACAAATAAATAAATCAGTATAGCAGTTGAAGAGCATGCACTATGGAGGCAGACTTTTTTAATTTGAATACTAGTTTCACCATTTTTGAGGTGTGAAACCTTAGTCAAGCTATTTTGTTATTTAACTTAATATCAGGCCAGGCGTGGTGGCTCACGCCTGTAACCCCAGCACTTTGGGAGGCCGAGGTGGGCTGATTACTTGAGGTCAGGAGTTTGAGACCAGACTGGCCAACATGGTGAAACCCCATCTCTACTAAAAATACAAAAATTAGCCAGGTGCGGTGGGAGGCACCTGTAGTACTAGGTACTCAGGAGGATGAGGCAGGAGAATAGCTTGAACCTGGGAGGTGGAGGTTGCAGTGAGCAGAGACTGCGCCATAGCACTCCATCCTGGACAACAAAGCGAGACTCTGTCTCAAACAAAAAACAAACAAAAAAAAACTTACTCACGCCTGTAATCCCAGCACTTTGGGAGGCCGAGGCGGGCGGATCACGAGGTCAGGAGATCGAGACCATCCTGGCTAACACGGTGAAACCCCGTCTCTACTAAAAATACAAAAAATTAGCCGGGCGTGGTAGCGGGTGCCTGTAGTCCCAGCTACTCGGGAGGCTGAGGCAGGAGAATGGCGTGAACCCGGGAGGCGGAGCTTGCAGTGAGCCGAGATCGCGCCACTGCACTCCAGCCTGGGCGACAGAGCGAGACTCCGTCTCAAAAAAAAAAAAAAAAACTTAATATCATTTGCATCCTTGTTTATGACACGTGAGCCATCAGAGCAGCTACCTCATAGCTTTGTTAGCTACATTAAATTAGTTAACTTGTGAAGTTCCTAAGTGAGAACCTGGCATAAATGTGCTTTGTAAGTATTGATAAATTAAATAAATAAATAACTCAATCATGTTGGACAAAGGCAAAAAATAGTTTCACAGCTTAGGAAGAGTTTGAAACTCAAAGTACTGCATATATGAGCTTCGATACTGTATTTAACTCCTGTATTGAAATTTGGTGTTTCAGGGACCCCAGAGCAAGTTCATTGGTTTAAATAATTTGGAGTGAAAAAAAGAAAAAAAGAAAGTATTATTTGGGATACTTAATGTTACCCCCAAAATAATTATGTGATTATCTGGTAGCCACTTGGCTACCACGAAGCAGTGAAATGGCCTCCAAGAATGTAAAATATTTAATCAAGAGACTACCCAGGACAACTCAAATGGCTAAAAAGTCAGAGAAAAAAATCTTGCTTTGAGTGTAAGGGAATTGAGGAGCTAAAGGCAGTTCAATTTATCTAGGCTAGTGTTGATACCTTCATTTAAAGCTCTCTACAGGTTATAAACATGTATGTGGAGACTGTTCATTAAATGAAAAGATAAATAGATGCTGTGGGCATGCATAAAAAGCTCAGATTACTTGAATAAGAAGGGAGCAATATTATGTTAATTCTATTAAGAGAGGCAAAATTTTAAACGAAACTACTAAGAATTAGATGAAGGCATGCTGTGTAAGTGGGAAGTAAATGAACAGCTGCAAATTTTTCAATAAAAGGGGAAACAATAAATGTCCCTCTTAGTATGGGAATTTGTCTGATTACAAGCCTAACCAACCATATCAAAGTAACACCCATGCTTGGATAAAAGATAACTGTGTCAAATCAAACTCAACACAGAAGTCACAGAGAGGTCCTGAAGTGCTCTCTTCAAATGGCCTGCATTTCTAAAATTTATAGACTCATTACTTTTGCAAGTTTCCTTCTGACCTCATTATTTAGCTCCCACGCTTGCTATCTGATTCAGTGCATATTTATATTGCTTGGCTCAAACTAACTTTATGTCCCAAGTTTAAATTTCTCCTGGAGAGAATATTATCCCAGTCCAGAGGCAGTAACATTTCCTCCCATACTTTAGCAGGAAGCAATATTCAGGCATAGGCAGACAGGTGTATTTTTCTTAAGGTTCCCATTTGTAACCCTCTTGATAATCATGTCAGAGAGTTTTGATAAGCTTGACTAATGTAGCATGATCACCCAGGCTGGACAAGAAACATAGTAATAGGACAGAGACATTCTGAGGCGACACCTGATGGGGTCCTAATAGTAAACCCAGTAGAAATGGAGTCAGTTCTAAGAAATTATTTCCTTACTTCACACCATTTCCTAAAGCCATTTGCATGTGGCCTATAGATTTAAACATAACACATTAAGAACTCTAGAAGAAAAAAACGGGAGACTATTTTATGACCTTATAAGTCAGCGCAGATTCCTTAAATAGGCCATAATAATCACTAATGAAAAATGAAAAGATGGATAAAATGGAGTTAATTCATCAAAACATCTCATTAAAATGAAGTAAAGGAAATCCACAGAATAGAAAAAATATTTGTAATATGTATATCCATAAAAGACTCATATGCAGAATAAGTCCTACTGTAATTACTCAAGAAAAAGATTAAATAAAATATTGACAAAATCAGGCACTTCATTAGAGGATATGGAAAATTTACGTCTGGAAAGGCATTTTACCTTATTAGTCATCAGAGAACTGTGAATAAAATTATAATGTGATTCTACTACATACCCATTGAAATAACTAAAATAAAATGAAAAAGACAATTTTACGTGTCTGTGAGGATTAGGAGCAACTGGAACTCTCCTACAGGGAATGTTTAATGCAACAGTTTGGAAAATTGTTAAGCAGTATCTGTTAAAGCTGCACATTCCAGCTATTCTAGTCCTAGGCATAATCTTTAGCAAAATGCATATATAAAGTTTATTAAAAGACACATATAATAATGTGCACAGTAATATTACTCATAACTACCCACATATCCATCAACAGTAATATGAACAAATGCATGGTGATATAGTCACAAAGAATATGCAATGGTGAAAATAAATACATTACTTCAACAGACAATATGTTTAACTGTCACAAATATTGAGCAAAACAAAAGAGTGATGGGGAAGAGCTCATGTTCCTTGATGTCATTTTTGGTGTGTAAAAAGCAGAAAACACTAATCTGTGATGACAGAGATAAGGAAACCAAGCATAGTAGTTTCCTTTGGCAAGAGAAAAATTGCGGGATTCTAGGGTGCTGGTAGTGTTCCATTTCATTTGTTATTTGATCTGGGAGGAGGTAATGAGGGTTGTTCACTTTATAAAAATTAACCAAACTTTCCACTTATGATTTGTGAACTTTGCTATATGTATAATATATTTTAATAAAGAAAGTTTAAAAGGTATAAATCATGAATTCCTACATGTTCAAAAGAGTGAAGGTTATTTAATGGTAATCCAGTATCATGTATTTAAGCCAGTTTCCCTGGCTTAAATTTTGTCAATTTTTGTCAATTTAAAATTTTGTCAATATTTTATTTAATCTTTTTCTTATTGAGTAATTACAGTAGGACTTATTCTGCATATGAGTCTTTTATGGATATACATATTACGCATATTTTTTCTATTCTGTGGATTTCCTTTACTTCATTTTAATGAGATGTTTTGATCTATCTCATCAGTTTGCCTTGGCCATTCCAATGGAATTTAATAATTTAAGTCAATTTCACTTACATTGTTTTTCCATCCATGGTCCGTTAATTAATTGTTGAGTCATAGCAGTAATCTAGTCCACTAGCTGGCCACATGTCGTGAGCCAAGTCACTTCATATCTTAAGATCTTACTTCTCTTATTTGTAAAATGAGAATTTGGACTACAACAATAATAGTTTAATATAATAGAAATTCAAAGAATACAATCAATATTTTGGAATTCAAATCTCGGCTTGCACCTCTACATACTTATATGGGTAAATTAGGTAAATTTTCCATGCCTCACCTCCTTCCTCTGTAATAAGAAGCTAACTCAACAGATATATCTTTGTATGTTTGTGTGTGTGTGTGTGTGTGTCTCTGTGTGTGTGAAGAAATTACAGTTACTTGTATTAGCATGCATTTGATATCCATTCAAAGGTAATTTTGAAAATATATAACATTTTCTTCCACCCTCATTCTGAATTCTGTTCCTATAATTCAGTGGCTTTTTCTTTTAATTATTTTTTTTTCTTAAAATTTCAGGAAAGTGGTTCATATCCATTTAAAAAATAATAAATAGCTGTTTAAAAGATTTTTTTAGTTTTTTTATTTAAAATTATTTTAAGCTTACATTAAAGGTAAAAGAATAAGGATAATACAAAACAAGTGTGTCCTTTATTCAATTTCATATATGTATTTTTTATTGACTATCTGATAATAAGTTGCATATATCAGGACCCTTTACCAATAAAAACCGCTATGTTTATTTCCTATAAAAAGGCTATTATCTTATATAATCACAGTTTTCATGAAGTAAATTTAACATTCATTTGACATTTTAACTAGTTTACCATCCTTATTCCACTTTCTTCAATTGACACTATAATATCCTTTATAACATTTTTAAATTCTCCAGTAGGGACTCTAGTCAAAGGTCAAATATTAAATTTACTTGTCATGTCTCTTGAATCTTTACTTAATGTCAAGTATCACCACAGCCTTTCATTGAAGATCTTGAAGGATATAGTAAAACATTATTATTATTATTTTACTCATTTTCTTCTCATCTAATTTAGCTAATAATTCCTCATTATTAGATTTCGGTTGTGAATTTCAAGCCAGAACACTGCATCAATAATGTTGTATTTTTCTCAGCGTATTCTAAGAGCAAATAGTAAATATTTGTTCCTCATTGATGTTAATCTTGATCACCTGTGCAAGATGATGTATGTCATTCCACTTTACAGTTATTATTTTTCCATTATAACTAATAAATAATCTGTGGTGAGACAATAATGGCTACCTCTTGATTGGACATAGCAAAGTGGTTGAGAAACTCTACGGCTTTGCTACATTAAATAAAATGCACATGCTCAAAATAGCTCCATAATATCTAAATCAGTTTTAGCACAGGCACTCTAGAACTATAAATCCGAACATAGATCTCAAGGCCTCCCACTCCACTAGTAGAGCTATTGGACATTGAGAAAAGGGTACACACATGCTATGGTTTGAATGTTTACATCCCCCCAAAATTCATATGTCGAAATCCTCACCTCTAAGGTAATGGTAGTAGAGGTGGGCCTTATGGAGGTGATTAAGTTATGAGGACAGGGCTCTCATGCATGGGATTAGTGCCCTTATGATATAGGCTCAAGTGAGACCCTTTCTGTCTTCCATCAGGTGAGGTTGAAGAGAGAAGAGGGCTGTCTACAAGAAAGTGAGTCCTCACTGAACACCAACTCTGCTGATGTTTTCATCTAGATATATTGATCTCAGCCTCCAAAACTGTGAAAAGTAAATTGTTGTTGTTGATAAGTCACCTAGCCTATGGTGTTTTGTTGTAGCAGTCCAGATGCACTAAGACAACATATCTGTGTGATTTAAGTTTGAGAAATGCTGTTATGGGTGGAAGCAAGATTATGTAAATTTTGCTCATAAATCACAAGCACAGTTTATCTGAGCATGCAAACACTGTGTAATGTTGCAGGACAAACTGGATTTTATATTTCTTCAGTGATGTTACCTAATCAAGAATTAATAATTATGACATGGTTTGGCTGTGTGTCCCCATCCAACTCTCACCTTGAATTGTAATAATCCCCATGTGTCATGGGAGGGACTTCATGGGAGGTAACTGAGTAATGGGGGTGGGTTTTTTCCCATGCTGTTCTCATGACAGTGAATAAGTGTCATGAGTTCTGATGGTTTTATAAATGGGAGTTCCCCTGCACAAACTCTCTTGCCTGTTGCCATGTAAGATGTGCCTTTGCTGTTCTTTCACCTTCCACCATGATTGTGAGGCCTCCCCAGCCATGTGGAACTGTGAATCCATTAAACCTCTTTTTCTTTATAAATTACCCAGTCTCAGGTATGTCTTTATTAGCAGTGTGAGAATGAACTAATACAAACTACTATACAAGTACAAGATACTTGCCCAACAGGTAAAAAATTTTGTTTGTTTAGGAATTTCCATATTTCTATTATCATTCCAATTCAACTTAAAACTTTGTCTCAGAGTTTTTCCATTATCACACAGATGTTTAACAATGAATCACAAGGAGAAGAACTGAATCAATTAAGGATGTTATTCTAAGTTATGCTCTTGACTAACTGAACACATCTCAGTCCATTAGAGATAAAAATGCAATACATAAATTAGGCTTCTGAATTCTACAGAGTATAGCTCTATATTTAGATTAGGCCAAAATATATGTGAGTGTTATAATATGTCTATGACATTTGTGAGTTCAGAGGAGGTTTTCTCACTTACAAATGCCTAACTGGACCCCATTTAAATATAAAGAACAATTCAATTTATTAATTCTTACGTAAGATATGTAGATGGAAAAAATCAACCTATGTTTGACTTTCAAAAACACCAACTAGTGGTAAAAATAATCAAGCTGATATGTATTGAAGGTGTATGTTGATGAGGTATTTCACTGAGGCTTGTTCAAATATTTTAAATTTGACATTACCAATGACCACTTTTTTTTTTTTTTATTTTGAGAAGGAGTTTCCCTCTGCTGCCCATGCTGGAGGGCAGTGGCACAATTTCGGCTCACTGCAACCTCCACTCCAGGGTTCTAGCAATTCTCCTGCCTCAGCCTCCCAAGTAGCTGGGATTACAGGTGCCCGCCACCACACCTGGCTAATTTTTGTCATTTTTAGTAGAGACAGGGTTTCACAATGTTGGCCAGGCTGGTTTTGAACTTCTGACCTCAGGTGATCCACCTGTCTTGGCCTCCCAAAGTGCTGGGATTATAGGTGTGAGCCACCGTACCCGGCCATGACCACTTCTAAAACATATAAAAGTGAGTTTATCCAAAAATCCAGAAATGATTTCTTCAAGTTTTGCTAAAGTCACATATCTATTTGTTCAAGTTCTTCCCTTCCTGCCTTCCTTTCTTCCTTCTTTACTTTATTTTCTTCTTCTGTCTCTCTCCCCCTTTCTTCAACCCTCTTCTTCTCCCTCCCTTCTTCTTCTTTCCTTCCTTTCCTCTCTTCTCTTCCTTCTTTCCTTCCTTCCATTTTGGCTTCCTTATATGGGTAATTAAGTGAATTACATAGGGTGTTGATATGTAAAATTTACTCTGCTAATACTTTCATACCTTTAAAGAAATCCTTTTTACCATAATTGCAACAAATTCGATGACATAAAAAAGTCATTGCAACTGCTGAAAGACAAAGGCAGGGGCCAAGGACATGGAATGGAAATCTAGACGGCTTGTTTGTGTTCACTGAATAACTTGAAACAGTTTTAAAATAAGTGTGAAGTTGCCTTTTGTGGAATCAAATGATAATATTCAAATACATCCCACAGACTTGTTCAGTCTATGATTTTACATTATTTCTGTTATGTCCAGTGCCTACAATGAATCAAAAGAAGCCAAAGATACAGATTCCTTCATGGAAAGAAAGATGTAAGACCTCCTTTGTGTAGATTTAAAGTAGACTCACAGGATATTGAACCTCAAAGGAACCATTGTCACCATTCAAACAAATCCTTTTATTTTTCAGATAGGGAAACTTAGACTTAGTAGGTGACATTAAAAAATTGATTTGGTGGGAGTTGTAAGTGAAATATAACATAGCTGATAAGGATTCTGTATAACAGCTGTCCACAAAACTAAAGTGAAAGCAATTTAGCAAAGATTGTCCCAACTATTCTGCTTAAGGATTTCCACTGGAATGCTCCCATAGGATTATATTTTCTTCCATATGTAGAACACACTACAAGATAGGTATAACTTTAATATTCTTGATATGAATAGAGACTTTTAAACAACAAGTATAACTTACACGGGAGAGTTTTTTTTAATACATTCAACTTATTTTGACTCAAACACTCTCTTGTAATAACAAGTTTAAGATCCAGTTCTGGTGTCAACCTTTCTGCTTTTCCACAGGCTTTCTTCTAGTCACCACTAAAACTTGTACACATCTCTACTGCAATTCTCCTCACTTTCTGTTGTATTTTCTTTTCTCAACTGATGGACAGTAAATTCCTTGTGATGGTGACTAACAAGTTTGTACCCCAAGCACTTTGCACAGGTACATAGCCATATAACAGTTTCTCAGGAATATTTCTTTAATAGATAGCTGGATGGATACATGGGTAATTCAGTCCTGTAAACATGGACTGTGTTTCCTTCACTATTGGTATTTAAAAGCATAGAAAAGATAAAAAGTACAAAATTCATTTAGATAAGCATCAAATGGTGATGCTTTTAGAGGGTATCTTTCAGAGTCCATATATATATCTCCTGTGATTGATTCTAAGCAAATTACCCAAGACTCACTCATTGACTTAGTTGCAGACAATTATGCAAAACATTATTTGAAAGGACCCTCCTTCATTTCTTAACTTGGTCATTCCTTTTCTCTTCTCACTTTTTATTATGTCCTTTCAAAGAGATGTCCATTATGATCATAGTCATTCTCCTTACAGAGAGACATGACAGATGTATCTGTTTACAAATATAAATGACTTAATGTGCTGCTATTTGGGCAGCTATATTTCAAAGGAGAAACGAAGTGAGAGGGAATATTTCCTGGAGGTATTTTAGGCTTCAGCTACAAAGTAGAGGAGCAGCACTGATTCCCAGATATTTGTTTATATTGTTCTGCAAAGATATTTGTAGTGGGAGCTACAAATGTGTTGCCCAGGTCCTTCTTCAGGATGGAAGAACTTATTCTTCCTATTGCTGGGATTGCTGCTGGCTGTCAGGTCTTAGCTATCAGTGTTCTGAATTGTCTTAGCTGATATGAGCTGCCCCTTCCAAGGTCACATCCACTTCCTGCGCAACCCACATTCAATATTGATTGACATGGGGTCTCTTGCCCAAATTCAAGAAAAGTCTGCAGGGTCATTCCAACTTCAGAGACCACCATAGGCCCTTCACTGAGATTATCAGAGCTCAACTTCTTCCTATGTGAAACTCTGCTTCTTTTTTTTCTGCTCACCAATATCGATCCCAAGTGTATTCCCTAATACTTCTCAGGTATGTGAATCTCATTTCAGATTCAGATTTTCATCAATTTTAAATGTTTTTTAGAAAATTTGTATTTTTAAAAACAAAGAGCAAATGAACACGAGTAGATTTTATTTTCCTCCTTTTCAGTCTTTCATTTAAGCTAGTTTCCCTTTGACACTTGCTCCATCAGCTAATAATCTGTAGAAATAAACTACAATAAAGAAATCAATCGTTAGGACTTTGAGGCTAAATTATAGTAGGTCACCAAAACTGTTGTAGAAGCCAGTTCAGGGTAGGGTGTCACAAACCATTAGAGAAACCAAACTGTGTGGACATCCATTCACTTGATGAGACAGAGAATTTCTGAGCCCTCAGAATAAGAATGGAAAATGCCCAAGTGATGAAAACTATATATCAAAATTTCTCAGATGTTGAGAGAGCTGATTCTTTTCAATATAACAGTCTATCAGGTACAGCAGCACACTACAAATGTTAATACCTAAGTAATCGATAATATAAACTCATAATTTAGGTGTTGGAGTGATAATTAAAGACTCACTGGGTAATTTTCTAGTGTGTTGTGAAACTTAATAGCTGATTTGCCTATACCAAAGTCCGTTCTACAAAATGATATAATCTGCCTTCTTTGCTTAATTTATGTCTTTCTTTCTTTATTTATTTAAAAATACCTGGTCATATCAGAGACAGTTATTAATTATAAATCAAAGATGGGATTTGGCTTTAGTCAGAGAAAAGCTTGGCTGAGGATAGAGCATGTGTATTCTGTAAGCGTCTGCTGGCATGCAGACTGAACCATTCAGCCATGGATTCTGGTAGAGCTGGGAAGCGAAGCAAGGAAGGCTTAAGGGACTAATCCAGGTAACACAGGTAATGTGGGACTCCGTAAAGAATTAAAGGTGAACCTAGTTAAAGATTACAAAATTAACTGGGTGGAAGGATAAAACTGAGAGGTATCTAGCTCCTTTTCATCAATTTTAAATGTTTTTTAGAATAGTTTGTACTTTTAAAAACAAATAACAAGTAAACCCATCAGTAGATTTTATTTTCTTCCCTTTCTGTCTTTCATTTAAGCTAGTTTCCCTGTGACACTCGCTCCATCAGCTAATGATCTGTAGAAACAAATTACAGTAAAGAAATCAATCATTAGGACTTTGAGGTTAAATTACAGCAGGTCACCAAATCTGTTAGAGAAGCCAGTTGAACGTAGGGTGTCACAAACCATTGAAATGCAGATTCATTGGTGTAGATTTCAGTTTCTCTGGCAGAACACTTACATATAAAGTTTATGATACCTATTAGAGATGATCTAGATTTATCTTTGGACAAGAATTTACACACACATGTATTAACCAGTCAAATGAGTGAAGACATAGACAGGATTAGGCAGAAAGAAATGTGCCATATATTACTAGTTTACAAGAATATCTGCTTCCTAAAATGCTTAGCTTTGTTGTGCTGTTTCTTTCTTCTTGGGAAACCAAATTATATAAACATGGGCTGAAAAAATGGGCAGAAGTATTTCAAACTACATCTTGAAGTAAAGCTTTATGAAATAAAGAGAGCAGCGGGGATTATGAGGTTGGTGGCAAAGGGCACAGAAACCAATCAGTAAATAAAGTAGTGAGAAAATTATAGGGTGAGAAAAATATACAAGACATGATCCCTGCCCGAAGAGAACCTACATTCCGATAAAATCACAAGTTATTTGCTTCAAACAATAAAGTTCTATTCTACATGTCCTAATTAAAATGCCAATAGAAGCTCACAAACTACCTGAAATTTAGTTACATACATGTTGTTTTTAACAGAATCTCTCAGTTCAAAAATGTTCTCTATTTGAGGCTTAAGTAATTGTTTCATGTCATCATCAGTATATATGTTTAACCTAAAATAGCAGAATTTTGTCATGTTTGACAAAGAAGTGACAACATTTTAGGGCTATGAAAGAGGCCACAGACATGACCTAATCCAACTTCTTTCATTTATATAAAAGACTTTCAGGTGAAAAATGTTTGAAGTCCCACACAAAGTCACATAGTGAGAGACAGTACTTGAATTCAGACTCAATCATACTTAATGCCAAAGCAATATTATTTCCCCCCCAATCAGCCTTTTATGTCTAACCTATCAGAAAATAATTACTAATGGATTTAGGAAATTCAAATTATGATTTACATCTGTTGTTTGTTCTCTTTCCTCCTTACGTTATACGTGTTATGTTTGAGAGGATCGGCATATTCAAACAGCATTAGCATCAAAAATAGCTAACTATGAATCAAAGAAACACTTGCTTCATTACCACTTTTTTCCTTGTTTGTTGAATTCATGTACATATACATACATATATAATCTGAGCACTTTATGATAGGACCTTAAGACCTAGTAGTTCATCTGACATAAAACAAAAGTTTGTTGAAAAGATCAAAGTGCTGCTGCTTCTGGTAGTTTAATATAATAGTGTGCAGCATGTTACTGTAATTACTCAGAGCTGACAAGAGAAATATAAGATAAAAAAGATTTCTTCAAATAATAGTAGAATGTTTTAAATAAAAAAGCCCTAGATTTCAAAACCTTTGTTTTATCTGATGATATCTTTAATTTAATAATGAATGCACAAATATAATTCAAGGAGTGCTGTCATTAAATTACTTCTTTTTGTCTTAAAAAGAAAATATTCATATTGGTAATATAATTTTTAATGATTTAAAGCTGGAAGTAAATGCAGTATGAGTTCCTTCTCAACTTATAAAGGACATGAAACATTTATAAATTTTTTAAATATGCCAATTTGATTTTGGGAAATTTTATTTTTGAAACAAATATTTATATTTTTAGATGACTTTAAATTTTTAATCGTAATGCCAGAGAGACTTGCTTAGAGACAGGGTGCAATCCAAATCGCTAGAAAAATTTATCTATAAGACCTAAAAGTAATAGTGATTTTTTTTTTTTTTTTTGAGACACCCAGGCTGGAGTGCAGTACCACGATCTCAGCTCACTACATGCCCACCTCCCAGGTTCTCTCCTGTCTCAGCCTCCCAAGTAGCTGGGACTACAGGCACATGCCACCAAACCCGGCTAATTTTTGTACTTTTAGGAGAGACGGGGTTTCAACATGTTGGCCAGGCTGGTCTCGAACTCCTGACCTCAAATGATCTGCCCGTCTTGGCCTCCCAAAGTGCTGGAATTAAGGCGTGAGCCACCACGCCTGGCCGAGAATGGTGATTTTTAATGATTGACTAAACTCACTTTTTAAAAACATACATGAGTCTAAGTTAAAAAGTAAATGTTGACAAAATATTGTAAACATCTCATCTTAGAAAGCTACCTCATCAGCCAACTCAGATATTAAAATCAAAAGTATCACATATGAAAATGCAAAGTTACATAACTACTAGAAACAAATGGTCTAGGCTACATTACCCCATACATGATTGACTCATTTCAGATGATTAATCTACTCTCATTCCTAAATGTTAGTATTTGCTCCCTACTTCACCCCACCCCATCCCTGCTCCCCATATAGATGGCAGATGTCTGCTGTATTTTATTCTTATTTATATGTGGCTTCCAATAAAGACTAGTAGAACTTTCAAGAGCAGAGTGATTTACCACAGCTGAGCTCAGTGGATGAGAAACCTGAAAACAAAGTAGTCTTCCACCATAATTTACACTTTTGTGTAAGTGTGATTATATAACATATATTTTTTCACCATCATCCATCTGCAATTACAATAATTCCTACTGCATGTTTTCTGAGTTATTTTTAATTAAATGTATACTCTAAGTATCATGAAAAGAGATGCTTGTCTTGAAAGCAAGAGGAAAGTCAGTTTGGGAAAGTAGGATGCTGAAGTTTAATCAGTTGGATGTGTTGATTTATTATTCATTGTGGTATAATAATAATGGATTCTCAAGTATCCTGTATCATTGTAGTGGGCCCAGTGGAATCATAAAGGTCCTTATAAAAGGAATGCAGAAGGAGCCAGAGTCAGAGAAGAAGGCAATGTGACGACAAAGCAGAGTTTGGAGTGATTCAGCCACAATCCCAGAAATGGGAGCATCCTTTAGAAGCTGCAAGATTCAAGAAAGATTTTCCCTGGAGCATCCAGAAGGAAACAGCTTTGGAAACCTCTTGACTTTAGCCTCATGAAACTCATTTCAGACTTCTGACTGTGGGAATATAAGAGATTAAGTTGATGTTTTAAGCCATTAAAATTGTGGTAATTTGTTTCAGCAGCAAACTATAACTAATGAACTCAGCAATCAAATTCTTGATTCCATTGACTTTCAATCTAAACTCTGAGCCTCCTTGTGTGAGGTGGTAGCACTTTTCTGGGCTTCCATTGTCCCATAGACCATTCCCATGGACATTCCAAGATAATCATGACTGATCAGCCTCCCTTTTCCTCCATAACTCACCATGTTCCTTAAATACACCCAAGAACACCACTTTCTAAGGTCATCGTCTAGCTCAGGTATAAATAGGCTGGATTTCCACAAAGTGAAAGGCATGACTAACTCCAAGATAAGAATGATGTTTCAGAGTCTTCATCCTGTTCAGATGGCAAACAACTAACTGGTATCAAAACACTTCTTCAGACACATACACACACACACACACACACACACACACGAACACTAGAGGATCTTTTCGTAAAAAGTTTTTATTTTTTCCTATTTTACCGATGATTTGATTTCAGAGATATAAACTACTGGGGACAATAAAATCTGATTACCAAATAGCTTCACCTCCTAAACTTATCCCAACCATAGCCATTCTTTGTCTCCCACTTCACACACATACCATGGATTCAGGATTCATAGTTCCAAATGTGAGACCTGAAGCCTAAAGCTCTGTTGTTACTTAGGCTGGAGTGTAAAAAATTTCTTGGTACATCGTATGGTCTTTTCTTTAAGCAGAGCAATCCAAAGTATATTGAAATACATAGACATCTGAAAGAAACATTAGACTAAATCATTTTTTACTGAGAATGGCATTTGGACAATTCCCCAGCCCGGGATTTTCTAAACACACATCTATATACCAGCTGTATTAGAATAACATTGATATGTGTGTATATATGTATATTTCCAGAGTCCAGAACTGCACACATTATTATGTAAGCCATTAAAATATTTGTGTTAAATCACATTTGGCAATGTAGAAGCTCAGCTATATTTGAAAAAATCAATCCTCTGGATCATAATGTACAGTTGGGGCAATGTTTATGAGACTTTTGTATAAATACTCTTTATGTCTGTTTGATGTAACCAAGAATAGATAAAAATGGCTCAAATTTTTAAATCTGTACTTGAAAAAAGTTTTTATTCACTTTGGTTTATTGATCCATGTTTTCATCAGTGCATTTTTTTAATGATTTCTCTATGGAATTAATTATATAAAATATTTTCTGCCAGCACTTCTAGAATTTCTGATTATCCTAAATAAGTATAATTAACAAGAAGAAATCATACACACATGAAGATTGGTGAATATATAATTCACATTGATTTTGAAAGTCAGTGAGTGCTGTCAATATTTGAAATCCATTTTCACTTTGGAGGCTGAGGCAGGACAATTGCTTGAACCCAGCAGGCGGAGGTTGCAGTGAGCTGAGACCACGTGCCACTGCACCCTAGCCTGGGCGACAGAGCAAGACTCCATCTCAAAAAAAAAAAAAAATCAATTTTCTCTCTCTACTGACATGGATAACAGCTCTCTTAGACAATCATGTAAAATATTGAGGCACACTTGTTTCTCTTGAGGTCACAAAAAAATAAAAGAGTGTCTAGTTTTCTTGGGATTCCCACTGCTTGCATGGGCTTTCATCCTATTCCAAAAGAATTTAGGCACATTTTACCCAACACTATCTCTTAGTCATAGGACATGTAGTCTTGGAAGCAAAGAGAAAAATTATTAAGTAGAACTTTCATTTTCTTTTCTCTTCAGGCAGCACTTTAAGCATTTTCTCCCAATCGGTTCTTTGTCTATGAAATGTAAATAATTACATTCAAATACAATAATATCTCTCTCTAATAGTTCTTCCTGTAGCAATCTATTGCATTTAAAGTTATTTGATAACTATGGGAAGAGCTGATACGTGTAAGTATCATACTCTTTTCCCCTTCACAAAATACTCATTTAGCCAAAAGATCCCATTAATTCCACATGGAGATAATTTAGCGCAACTTCCTAAGTTTATAAATGAGAAAAGAGAGATGGCTTGCTGAAAGTCACATACTTTTTTTTCTTTTTTTTTTTTTTACAATTAAAGCCATAATTAAGCCGCATGCCTCACAATTGAGGTCAATGCTGTTTTCCCCTTGCTCCCAAAGGGCTAATGCATTACTTTTCTCACATCATGATCTTAACACCTCTCCTCTGCATTCAAAAAATGACATTCTGCTTTTCCTCCTGAAAGTTCCCTGATTGAGAGTTTGAACATTAATCTGAAGCTTATCAATGAGAAATCAGAATTTTAACTCCTGCCTGCATGTCTATCAATTGTGAATTTTTGACAAAGTTAAGAGATAAATAAATGCATTCTCTGAAAAGACAATGGTTAAGTTCTCCAGCCAACGCAATCTTGCTCCTCTTCCCTGACTTTCTCTTTTCCTTTCACATCTATTGCTCGTCTGGAATTCTGGCCTGATGTTACCTCAGTATGTTATAATATAATAAAATGCATATTATAATACACCTTTAATAGTTTAGAGGAAATAAGACTTTCCAGATATTGGTTTCTCATGTGAAGCTAAATATTTGTTTCTAGGAAAATCTATCCTATGACATTAAGACCGCTCTGCCCTGACTTTTTGAATATCACACTGCTAGGTGATCCCCCTACTAGTCCTAGTCCAACTTCCATCTCATGAAATATTTTTTTGTCTTACCTAGGTAAAATTATAAGACAGATTATTGAAAAATAAATGCCATAAGAATATTAAGGTTTGCATTTTGTTAACTGCATTCTATCAAGCCGAAAAAGAAGCAAACTATATATTTTCCAAATGCCAAAGTTTCTGTCACCTCCCCATACTATTGAGAAAAAAATGTTTCAATGGAAATTTCTATGTGTTTTTCTTTGATGTCCTGTTTTATCATTGAAAGGCTGAATGATAGAGGTTTCCAGAGATTTGGAGTGAGTGGCTCACCTTAGATCATAACTAAGGGAAACCATATCATCTAAGAAGCCAAACCCTTTTTACCTAGATCAGAAATGTGTTGAGCAGCTTATATTCTGTCAGTTTTGTGGTGGTGGCTGTTGTTGTTTTTGGAAGCAAGGAAGTACTCTCCTAGCTGAAATACAAGAAAAAGAAGAATAGATAAAATGTTCTATTCTCTCCCCCCTTGCCTCGTTGTGTGCTATATCCAACTGAAAACATCATTATAGCAGGGAAGAACCCTGTACAAAATCACTGCAGATATAAGCCTGACCATCTTCTATTGACTATAATAAGGTTGATGTCCTAGTTGGTTCATATAAATGCCACAGGAATTATGCAACATGGTCCTGACAGAGACCACTTTCACCCTGAATGAATTCTAGCTGCAGTCTCAAATTCCACTGTGTATCACAGTAGACATCTTGTGGGTGTGGAGATCTGGATTTTTAACCATTGCCTACAAGAAGTTCTGTTACATGTAGTTTGTCTTGAAAAATAATGTTCTAAGAAGTAAACATCCCAAGGCCAGCAAAGTAATACACAAATTTAGATTTATAATGTTGCCCATATGAGTTAGGATAATAACATCTAATATTATGTGGCATTTATTATATGCTAGGCACTGTTCTAATTGCATGGTATATGAAATCATTTATTCTTCAGAAAAATCTCAGGAGATAGGTACTGTTATTACTATTCCTATTATAGAGAAAAGGTTATCAAGGTATTAGGATTAAAGTAATTTATCTGAGGTCAAATGGTTAGTCCAGGCTGAAATTTTATCCCAGACAAGATGGCACTAGAGATCATGCTTTTGTTGATGATATTATACTGTCACTTACATGCCAATCACTGAACCTAGCTGTATGAACCTTGACTATTCTCAAACTGGTTACCTTCTTTGTAACTGCCCTGTCCCATTTACTTTGAATAGTTTCTTAACTTGCAGTATCTTTTCAGAAATAACTTTCAAATCCTTACTACTTTTAACCTTTCTTTGGTGCTGTGTGTAATTTATTCTTTCACACAGGCAGGACAGGCCCAAAGAACACCTGAGCTGCGATGTGACACGTGCAGTTACATCAGCCTGTGGAGGTGGGTCAGGCATTTTCCCAAGCAACAAGGAATGACGCTGTGGTGGGAGGTTTATTTACATCATCTATGAGTAAAAGTTAGTCATCCTTTCTGGTTGAACTCTCAGTTGCAAGGGATAGATTGACTCTATCAGGATAGAGAATAGTAATGCCCATGTAAGAGTAAGGTGATTCAGGCCAGGGGCCGTGGCTCACGCCTGTAATCCCAGTACTTTGGGAGGCCGAGGTGGGCGGATCACGAGGTCAGGAGATCGAGACCATCCTGGCTAACACGGTGAAATCCCGTCTCTACTAAAAGTACAAAAAATTAGCCAGGTGTGGTGGCGGGTACCTGTAGTCCCAGCTACTCGGGAGGCTGAGGCAGGAGAATGGCGTGAACCCGGGAGGCGGGGCTTGCAGTGAGCCGAGATCGCACCACTGCACTCCAGCCTGGGTGAGAAGACTCCATCAAAAAAAAAAAAAAAAAAAAAAAAGAGTGAGGTGATTCCAGGCCAAAAATAGAATGGTAAATTTAGAGTCATTAAAAATGATCAAGTTCCCCAGCAAGGTATTAAGAATATCTGTAGTACAATACCCAGAGAACATAAACATTTGAGATTAAAATATTAATTAAAAAAGGTAGGACAAAGACAAATATGTAATAGCTGTTGAAATTTTTAAAAGTGATTTTTTTTCATGTCCTTAAAAAGTAAAGCTAGAGAAGAAAAGGTTTAGTTTGTGCCAACATCAGTCAAAGGGTATGCCAGAAAACCAAAGCAGTCACTTTCCCAATATTACTGCCTTCATATTTATGATAGCGCGAGTCATTTATCATCCATCTCAGTGCTATTCAAGACACTGGATCACATTTATTAAAACGTTTACCATCACATTGCTTACAGTAAACCTATGTTTTTTAAATAGAGAATATTTCTGAAGAAGAGATAGAAATATGTGAGTGGTGAATTGCTATATAAGAAGGTTGTTTATCAAATCTTAATAAAATTTAGAGAAAAGCATATTACAAATAACATATGGTCTCATAATTGAAGAAATTACATGAGTAAGTAATGACATTTACATGATAATCAATAAATCAGTGACTATGCAATTAAACCAGATATTTTTTTCTTAATTTTATTTTTTATTGATAGGTAATAGGTGTACATATTTTAAGGGTATATGTGATAATTTAATACATTCATAAATTTGTAAAGATCAAATCAGTGTAACTGGGATATCCATTATCTTATGTATGTATTTTCTTTATGCTGGAGACATTCACATTGGAATTATTCTCTTCTAGCTATTCTGAAATACACAATGGATTATTATAAACTGCTGATCTATCAAACAGTAGGTCTTATTTCTTCTATAAAACTGTATATTTGTACCCATTAACCAACTTCTCTTAATGCAAACCTTCAAGACCTTTTGAGTTTTACTCAAACTAGAATACTGTGGATCCTTTGACTGGGTGATCATTTTGACAAGCAGAGTAAGCTACTTAAAGTAGAAGCATAAGACTCAGTGGGCATGTGATCAGACTTCAGTGGCATGTGAACAAAGCATTGTCATTCTAAGGTGGCTGGAAGGGACCTAACTGCAGACAGTGAAAGAACAGTTCAGGTTGATGAGGTGGCAGCGGTTAATAGCTGGCATCTAATTTGGCAGTTGAGATACGGAATGATCAGAAGTTTGAGCACTTATTTTGGGAGTCTGAGAGGGGGATCTATAATTAGAATAAGTCAGATAGAATGAAAATAAGAATAAAGCAAACAATTAACCTGATTGATGTTTTCCACTGGGGTATATTGGCTGGTTTTTCACAGAAAATGTAGAGATGGGTTACCTTTAACAAAACTCTCCTGTCTTGCTATTATACCTTACCAGTCGTTAGGACCTTTATAAACTGAAGTGTGGACACAACAGAGGGTTTGCCACTGAACTGACTTTGTTTCTCCTCACAAATGGATGGATCAAAATAATGACCAATTTGTTTAGTTGACTAAGGGAAAAAAATGTCAGCAAACACGTTACCCATGTGGTAAAATATTTTTTACTTTTTAGGAAATGTTTTCCTATCCCCATGGTAATAGCTGTTATCCCATTCTCAGCCACAAAATCAGAAAAACAAAGGGCGAGTAAGGAGGCTTTGTCTAATAGGTTTTGCTATCTTGTTTAAAGTATCAATGTCTTGGGGATGCCATCTTCTTAGGATTATACTAACATAGTTTATAGGTTTTCTATAAGGCCGTATTACAATGCCAAAGCAAAGCCCTAGAATGAATGTTGATCTACAAACAGCTGGTCCAGTTAGAGGAACACTTAACTCCTCAAAATTAATTGACTTATTAAATCAGTTTACTCATTTTACTTATTTTTCTTTTACTTTCATTAAGTAGAAATAAGTGTTTAAATTTACCCAATTTTATTCATAACATGAGGGAAAATACCAATTGGTCTGAAGGTCACCCTAAATAAATTTCTACAAATCCTCTTATAGGCATGTTAGGGCTTTGTTGGCTGAGAACAAGGTTGCCTGCAATTTTGAGAACCCTTTGATGCTCTTGTCTCCTATGCATCCTTGACAAATGTGGCTGCTCCCATGTTCCAGCTTTTCCAGTGTCACTTGAGGATTCTATGATACCTGTGAACATGAATAGGTAATCCTCAGAAGTAGGAAAATAAATAAAATAAAGTGTTTGTAACTATCTTTTATGATTGCGGTGTACAAATTAAATAATGAGATTCTTTCTTCAGTCAAATTGGCAATGTGTGTGTGTATTTTAACTTTTACTTAATATCCAGTAACTGATACATGGAAAAATATCTAAATGTTAATAAGTATGAAAGTGCTTAAGTAATTTATAGCTCAGTCATCCTGTGAAGCTAGGCAGTCTTGAAAAAGAATGATTTTGAGTTACAAGGCCCTAAAAAGATGGGCAAGGTATAATAATTTTTAAAACCTTAACAATAAACACCACAATGTGTGGGAAATTGTGAGTCATCTTTAATGTTAATGTTAGAAAAATACGAACAAACGACAGACATACATTTTTAATGGCAAAATCATATCCAGAAGGATTCATATAACTGTAATAGGAGTGACTATCTAGGAGTGGTAATAAATGAGAGATTTACAGTAGGATTCTCGTGTGTGTGTGTGTGTGTGTGAGAGATAATTATATTTTTATATAATTATTACAAGAAGTTTATATAGTAAACCTACATATTATATATATAATAGATACATATACATGATAATCTTTTGGTTTTGGGTATGTATTGTATGTGACTTCTATCATTTGTACTGAGGCTTTGACTCAAACTAGGAGAAAAATAAGTAATTTTTGTTTCTGAACCTAGGAAAACACTAAAGTCTCATATGGGATGTAAGTCATATTTTCAATGAATGCCCGTTAGCATGATTTACAGAAAGGATTTGATATATATGTCTCTGCTGTCAAGTGTGCCGATAGTTACAATGTGGATTCTTTACATCATGGAGCTTTTTGGGTCCTGGTGGTTTTGCAGATGTCTCTGCAGTCTCTTGTGGGGTCTTGAGTTCCATCAGGCACTCTAATTCCTTAAATAAGTTTCAGTTTGTGGTTTTAGCTGATTAGAGTAGAAATCAAACACTTCCATACAAACAATTGATAATGAAGAATTTTATTACTTGGCCTTTCCCTGTGACACAGGCCTAGACATTTTTTTTTTTTTTGGCAGATGTTGCAAACTAAAGGGGTTTTCCTGCAAAGACTGCTTGATGCAAAATTATAATAATAGCTATCATTTGTTAAACATTAAATATACTTCAAGATTCTTACCATTGTTATCACTAATTTTCTTAACAGCCCTGTGACTAAAGTCTTTTCCTTCCTCTCTCATTCCCTTCCCTCCACTCCCCTTCTTCTTCTCCCATTCTTCTTCCCTTCTTCCCTTCCTTCCTTCCAAACACTTCCTGTTAAATTAGCATTACTTTCCCATCTCAGATCATATTTATTTCTTGGACTACAGCCTCCAATGATCCTAGTTATCTAAACCACACACTTGACAATAAACATGCACTGGCTGTTTTATGACACTTCTTCAACTGTTTGATTGAACCGTTCTACTCTACATATCCTGGCACATAACTTTGAGTATTGTGGTCTGGCTTGTTTTTTCAAATTTCATACTTTATTGCTTATTCTATAAAATCCTACCTTTCATTTTAAGTATTATATAAATTTTAAAATGCCTTGCCATATATTAGTACGTTTCACCTTGACAACAAATCTATGAAATAGTGTTGGATGTATGTCATTCTCCCCTTTTGGGAGGTTTTGAAAATAAAATAAATAATTCAGACCCACACAGAAGAGTATGAAATAATATCTAGAATTCTTGCCTTAGCATGACCTTTAACACGATAATATTAAATTTTAACTGCAGTATTTTTGGAATTTTAAGCAGTGAAATGTACATGTTCACCTTCGTTTTCTCTTTGAATAAATGCATATGTATTATGCAAGGATTACTGGCTCTGTTTTCCTTCTAATAGTGTGTATAATATTACAATATCATGGATAATGATCAATAATTATAATAATCATTACCATAATTTAACTATGCAGTGGTTATCAACATGATATAACTATTTTTAAGCATAATTGCTCTCCTTTGTAATCCTACATATTTTACTTTGTGCATTTAAGAATATTATTCTGAGATGAGGTCTCTAGGCTTCACTACTGCCTAGCAGCCTATGACACAGAAAGTGGGAGCCAGTGTTCTGTATAATTTGTAGCACTGAACACAGGTTTTGCAATTTTCACATAACTGAATGCATGCACAAATGCACAAATAAACTTTACATACTAAGTCAAATTACTTATTTTACAAAAAAAGTTTTACTTAACAATAGCCTTTTGAGATTTGATTAGCCAATTTATATTTTAATACACTATTTACACTTTTCTATTCTATGTACCATTTGAGCAAGGCAAGCTCACATTCACAGGGAGGTCATATTCATGGTGAAGAGAAAGAAGATTTTCTCAGAAAACAGAAGTCCTAGCTTCAGGGTCTGTCTCCTTGAGTAAAACAGTTAACTCCTTTAACTTCACCTTCCTCATAACTGAGATAGTCATCCATTCATTCACTCCAACAACAAATATTTATTAATAATTGCCTATTATATGTCATAAGCTGTGCTAATGGGGCATAATAATGCTTTGCCTTTCATGAGGTCGTCGTGAGAATCAAATG
Source organism: Pan paniscus (assembly GCF_029289425.2). Taxonomy (NCBI): domain Eukaryota; kingdom Metazoa; phylum Chordata; class Mammalia; order Primates; family Hominidae; genus Pan; species Pan paniscus. The sequence continues at coordinate 44,184,826 of NC_073261.2, read as the reverse complement.
ACAATGTATGTGAAAAGTACCTTATAAAATTTAATAGGCTACAAATATAAGAAACATTTCTAATGCCCTACATGATTTTAAATTGCTTTCTGAAATAGAGGACAAAATTATATTCAGCTGAGCTTTAATATTTGGGGAATTTTATTGAATTATAATTCTTGGAAATTGCTTTTATATTGTAACTTTCTTTAAAATGTATTATCCATTTTACATTTTATCAGAATACCAGATTTCCTACCACACTATATAATCAAAAATTATTTATCAGAAGTTTTTTATACACTGTGTGTGTATGCGTGTGTCTGTGCATGTACATGTGTGTCTGTGCATGTGTGTATGTGTGTGTGTGTCTGTCTTTGGGTTGGGGATGTTCAAGTTATCTCATTAGCATTTTCAATTGCAAGAAACTTTACTTAGAAGCTTGTTATTGCATCTCTAAATATATACAAGTTTTTATGATACCATTATTATTTAAATGTCCTCTCTTATCCTCCAATTGAAAATTACTGCCCTTCACATAGTTACTTTGTGTTTGATAGTCATAATTAACCTGTCTGTGGCCTTGCAGCTATGTCTGTAGAAGGCATTCATAAAACAGGCATCTGCTCTATGGTATCCATATTATTTTTTCTATTCTGTCTAATATGAAGACACCATGGACTTATTTCTAAGGCAAGCCTCACCAGAGTTGAAGAGGTTTGTTTTATAGCACTTAACCTTTTTGGAAAAAATATGTATATTTATATATGTTCAATATACATATGTTTAATTCAACACTAAACAAGCATTTATTGGTACTCATTTTTATGTGCAGAACTATTTTAACTGTTGCCAGAATAATGAAATATGATCAGCATATGGTCCTATTAGATTAAAAAATATAAAAGCACACAGTGGTTAAACTGTCAAGTTTTGATGAGGTGATCAATATGAGTTATCTCCATTTTTCATAGAGAAAACTAGAACTGAATTAATCTTTAAAAATATTAGGGTTGGGGTAGTAGTGCAATAGATTATATGTGCGTTTGTTTTTTTTTTTCACAAATATTAGCTGCACCTCCTTAGGAGATAATCATAATTTCTTGTTCCACCGGCTCCAAGTGTGGCAATTAGTTTTGCTCTGAATAATGAAATGTGAGCAAAAGTAACATGTGTTACCTATAGGAAAAAGTTTTTAGCTCTAGTACAAGGATACTCATGATTCCTCTTTTTTTTTGTCATGAGAGTGGCAAGGCAGTAGAAAGAGATTGCTTCTGGATTTTGACTTCCAAATCAGTTTGGATTTTAAGTTGGAGAATGTATGAAGCAGAGTCAAAACTGACCCATGTTAGTCATGTGTCACTGGCAAAAAATAAACATTTGCTATTGTTAGCCACTGAAATGTTGAGGTCATGTATGACTTCAGCATAACCTGTCTCTTCCAAGTGATGCTAACAAATCGACTTCTTGGGGGCTTTTAATTGCATTTCAATACCCTTTGTTAGTACTAGCCCATAGATGGTGCTCACTAACTGTTGAATAAATTAACAATATATAATAATTTTAAGTGAAACATACTAAACGTTGGGAATGTAACTTAAGAAGATAAAATAATAATACTGCTGATCATTAAATTACTAATTATCTTATTGACAATCAGACATACATATCTCCATCTGTAATATCATGTAATAACTGGAGTGACAGAGGCATGTACAAAGAATATAAGTTTCTAAGAAAGGGGTGCTTAATTCAGAATGGAGCAGGTGTAGCTTTATTCCCCTCTGCCCATTCATTACCAATACCCCTGTCTGCTTTACCCACTTGTTTCCAAGGAAAGGGTCGCTGACAGTTTAATTGGCATATAGTTTTCATTGTTTCTGTAATCGATTACCATAAACTTGTGGCTAAAATAACAAAAATATACTCTATTACAGTTCTTTATAATAGAAGTCCAACACAGGTCTTGATGAGTTAAAATCAAGGTGTTGGTAGGGCTATATAGTTTTGTTTGTTTGTTTTGTTTTGTTTTCTGTAGGATCTGGGAAAGAATTCACTTTCTTGTCTTTTCCACCTTCTAGAGGCTATACACATTCCTTGCCTCATGGATGCTTCCCCCATCTTCAAAGCCAGCTATGGCAGGTCAAGTCACTTACACACTATATCACAGCTTTGACCTTTTCTTCTTCCTCCCTCTTCTACTTTTAAGAACCCTGATGATCACATTGAGCCTACCCACATAATACAGGATAATGTCTCTATTTTAACATCAGCTGATTAGCAGCCTTAATTCTATATGCAACTCATTTTTCTTTGCCAAGTAAGGTAACAAATTCACAGGTTCCAGAAATTAGGGCTTGGATATCTTTGCAAAGGGCTATTATTCTGCCTACCACAATTACCACCCAATGAGGTTCATTGGACTAGATGAGGCTAAACTTAAATGTTTTAAAATACGAATATGCCCTCTCTGATTCCTGGTTCAGACTTGGGTCAGGACAGCTTGCGGAGGCAGCCAAGTCATTCTCTAGATTTTGCACTATTGCAAGTGTCCAAGAAAATGAATTCACTTGGAGCCATCTCTTTGTTCTCTCTGTTCTCTCTGTAGGCATACATGCCCCAGCAGTTTTCATGAGGTAGACCGTGAGAGAGAAATTAGAATCACAACTCGAGACTAAAATCTAAGTTACATCTATCAGTTACATATTTATCAAAAAGTCCTGATTCAGACATGAGACTCAAGCTCAGTTGTTTATAAAATGGTAATATGTGTCTCATTCTTCCATTGTTTCTCAGAAGTGCATTCTTTGAGAACCCTGACGTCATGAAATTCTGGCAGTAAAATTAGATTAAGAAGAATGGAAGGTTGACTTATGCTACTGTTATTCCTGGGAAGAATTTATTATTTTCTGATCACCCCAAGAGGATACTTGGAAGTTAGTTGATTCGAGTGCTGACGTCGGGGGAGAGAGGACGTCAGTGGTCCAAAATGAAAGCCACTGGAGACTCAGTGGTTTCATAACATCAACTAGAACTGAGGTGAGGATATTTAAGGCAGCAGATAGGGTATAATAATTTGGACCAAATTAATTATGGAGACTGCATTTGCTCTGTACATCTCATTGTTGTGTGAATAAATGTACAATCTGAACACATTATATTAGCTGCATGTGTATGCTGCCTTTCCCAAACTTAACCAAAATATCCTTTGATAAGACAAATTTGAGTTTTGGAAAATGGCAATTTTCTAGGGCCTTAGTAATGTCCCAGAGTGGGAGAGTAAAAAGTATATTTACTGAGATTTTACATCTGGTTTAAGGCAGTTCTCTCAGTGCAAGGGCTTGGTTAGGATTGAAGAAAAGCCATAATATAATAGCTTAATATATGTGAACAGAGTAAGACAAGGATTCTGAGGTAATGGTTTCAAAGACTCTGGCATAAATCATAGTTTGAAACTTTCTCTGGTAGATTTGATGAGTATTTTAAGAGGTTTCTTAAATGTGCAACAAAGATGTGTGCAGCTCTAACTTCCTGGGCAAAAATCTCCTGGGATAAATAATAAAGAATAAAGACATATTGATAAATAAATAACAATGCCATGTTAAATAAATAAAGAGTAAACTGTGGGGATGATCTCTGTTCTCATGATAAAGAAACACAGCAGAGACAACTTATCTTAGCATGTATAAAGTCACTCAATAAATTATTGAATCAGGACAACATCTCAATATTATTCAAGATACAAGATGATTTCCAAAGACCAGAAAATTCTTTGTGTTTCATTCAGCACCTAATTCATTGAGTTATATCCCAGATGTAAGAAAAGTTACTGCTGATTTCTGAGATATTAAATGAGATAGCATATTGGAGTGAAATGAGTCTGTGATACATACCGCTCAACTATTTTCCAACATTGTTAACAAACTCGTCCCAAGTTTCTAGAAAGAAGCAGCTACCAACAAAGAGTGATATCATTCTTTGGGGATCTTAATGATGAAATATTAACTTTCATGGAGAGGGAATTTTCCAACTCACTGGAGTAGTGTGTGATCTAATGATTATAAGTCAATTATCCATGATAAATAGTGCATGTGGGGCTTAATACATAGGTGATGGGTTGATAGGGGCAGCAAACCACGATGGCACATGTATACCTATGTAACAAACCTGCACGTACTGCATTTATCCCAGAACTTTAATTTAATTTAAGAAAAGAAATACATACCCACACACAAGAAGACTAAGATCAGCAATTACTACTGATTGAGTCCTTCGGAAATCAAAATCAGGAGCTGCACCAAACCATACGTGAAGGAAATGTTAACGTACTATGAAAAGATGTTCACAAGGTACTTCGGATCCAGTTGAAGGTGAGAGTTTTTTAAGGGTGTAGGGATTCCAGATTCTGATGAATGTAGACTTGGGCTTTCTGGAATTATGTTCCTATCTATCTCGTTCTTCTGGGAATTTATATTTCTTCTTTCTTTCTCATAGCTCACAGGATTGCAGTGAGAAAAACTATGGTAAATATAAACTACTATCTGTTGGCCACAGTTGAATAATCCAGGGACAGAAACAGGGCACACTTTTGGTCATTTAAGACATGTCCCTGAAAATGTTGGATTGGGAATCAAACAAATCAGGTAAAACTTTACTCATTCACTAAAGTTTAAAGATGTAAATAATATTCCTTATAAAGTTTGGGGAAGCAAAATATATATCTTGAAGTTAAAGGAGAGGAGTTGAAGAAAGAGATAGGAGAAAAGAGATGCAGTAATACTATATATCTTGTTCTTGTTCTTCTTCTTCTTCTTTTTTTTTTTTTTTTTTGAGATGGAGTATCACTCTCTCACCCAGGCTGGAATGCAGTAGCATGATCATGTCTCACTACAGCCTCCACTGCCCTGGCTCAAGTGATCCTTCCACCTCAGCCTCCCACGTAGTTGGGACCATAGGTGCCTGCCACCATGCCCAGCTAATACACACACACACACGCACACACACACAGAAACACACATATGTACATATATATGTGTGTATATTTTATATATATATAATGTGTGTATTATATTTATAACATGCATGTATTATATACATGTATATATAATTATTTGCAGAGACAGGGTCTATGTTGTATTATATGACATGTGTATTATATATATATAACATGCATTATATATATATATGTATATAATTATTTGCAGAGACAAGATCTCTCTATGTTGTCCATGCTGGTCTTGAACTAGTAGGCTCAAGTGATCCTCCTGCTTCAGTCCCCTAAAGTGCTGGGATCACAGGCCTGAGCCACCACACCCAGCCAGTATTAGACCTCTAAATCAGTGGTTCTCAAACTTGTTAAAACACAAATTTCTGGGCCCCACCTCTAGACCTTCTTACTTAATAGATCTTTGGCAGGACTGAAGATTTGCATTTCTAACCAGTTCTTAGGTGATGCAGATGCAGATGGTCCAAAAACAACAATGGAATGGAACCTCTGGTCTAGAGCAGTGGGGAAAAGATCAGATGTCACATGTAAAATAATTTCTTAGAAATAGGGCAAAAATATATTTGCTATCAATCATTCACAGGAGTGTTATCTTCTTCCTATTTTCAGATATTTAAATAGATTCAGTTTAACCAATAGTCAGGAAGAGTGATTTGGAGATAAAGGAGTTTCCAAGGTGGAAGGCTAGTGTGATTCTCAAAAGAGGGTGGAGTTTAAAATCAGGTGGAAATTCAGTATTTTTTCAACATAAGGGATTGGAAATTCAGCATCTCCAGCTGCCACTAATTAAACCCCTAAGATAACTACCAAATCTATACTTGGCTTGTCACCCCTGATTTGAAGGAAATGTCAATATGCTGAATATGGCAAAAGGGACATGGTTGCTGAAGTTCCCAAATAACAATGCATTTGACAGTTATGAAACAGCTCAACTGACAGCTTCCAGTAATGGAGCTTTTGTGTTTGGAAGAATTGGAGGCCAGAGCTAAATGTGGCACACATATAACTTGTTATATTTTTGACAGAACAGTTGTAATTTAGTAGGTGTTTAAAAGAAATTACAATCTCCATGTCTTAGCCAAACTAGAAATAAAAAGCATCCACATGAAGGACATCAATGAGATAGACAGCAATTTCCATAAAAATAATTGACCCTTATGGTTCAGATATTTAAAATGAAATCCTAACAATGTCTTCTTCCAATATGGAAGATTGATTTGAACAATGGGATTTAAGTAATTCCATTTGGATCAGTTGAAATAACTGCACAGCGCTGAAAAAAAGTTACACACCCACACAAATGAATTTGAGATCTGAGGGATCTGCAGTTTTCAGTAAAGAAGGATCTAGATTTTTTCAAAGAAAAGCCTCTTTTAAAAAAAAATCACTTACGGAAGATCTCCTATAATGAAATTCCATGGTCGCATGCAAAACTTAGCATACCTTAAAACTAAGTTCTTCTTTCCATATTATATAAATCTTTACTAATAAATTTTAAGACTTTCTTCCCTGGGCTTTTTTTTACTGCACATGGCATGGTATAATTTAGAGAAACAAATGCATTCATTAACTTAGATACCAGATAACCCCAGTTTCTACCTTAAACTGAAAATAGATAAATTGGGAATACTAATAATTAATTAGACCAATCTCAATGGATACTTTTTTGTAATTGGACAGTATGACAGTGGCAGTCTATACTATCTACATGGAATTTTCTAATTATTCACTGATTTTTCACTCTGAACTTAACATCTGATTATGGTAGTTGGAATGAACAACGTTCACACACTTTGGAACATTTTATGAAACAATATTCGGAAACAGATTCAAAATAATTAATAACATAAAATACCACAAATTAGCAATAAACAGATGAAAATATAAACTTTAGTATCACTGATATTCCATAGATTTCAAATTATAACAAAATTCTTTCACTTGTCAAGCAAAATCATTTTTGAGGTATAATTTACACAAAAAATGCTGTGTAGATTTTAGTTCAGAATTTGATGGGATTTGAGAAAACTGAACACCCATGTACTTACTAACCTAACCAACATATAGGACACTCAGAACACTTAGAAAGTTTGTTACTTTCATTAAAACAGTCAGTTATCTTTTAAAGATATTTAAAAGACAAGATAATTTCTTTTTATTTACCTACATTTTACCATTTCCATTGCACCTAATAATTTGCATAGATCCAGATTTCCACTGGGTATTTTCTTTCTGACTGAAAAAAACAATGTTTTTACATTCTTTGGAGTAGAGGTCTGCCTGTGATTAATTCTTCCAGCTGTTGTATTTCAGAAAGGTACTCATTTCACCTTTATTTTTGAAAGGTATTTTTTCTAGGTATAAAATTCTAAGTTGGCAGTTTTATCCTCTAGTACCTTAAAAATAGTGCTCCACTGTTTTGTGGGTTGCATTGTCTTTTTGACCAGAAGTCTTCTGCTGTTGTTATATTTTTTCCCCTTTACATAATGTGTCCTTTCCGATTGCTTTTAAAATTGTCTCATTCCCAATGGTTTTGAGAAATTTGACTATGATGTGTCTGAATGTAGTTTTCTTCATATTGTTTTGTAATTGAGATTTGGATTATTGAGCTCCTTGGGTCCGTACGTTTATATATTTCAGTAAATTAGAAAAATTTTGGCCATTATTTCTCAAAGACTAGGCCACCCCATCATTTCTGTCCTTTGGGGTCTCCAATTACTGTAAACATACATTAAGCCATTGAAAGTTGTCTCATAGTTCACTGATGCACTGTTAATTTACTACAGTGTTATCTATTTTTATTTTTCTCCCCTTTGTATGCTTTATTTTGGGTCATTTCTATTGCTGTCACTACAAGCACACTTCTGCAATGTGTATACTGTTGTTAATTCCATATGGGGTATTTTTCATATCAGATGTTTTTTCTTTTTATTCTAGATGTTTAATTTTGTTTTTTAAATTTTTTACTTCTCTCTTTAACATGCTCATACATTCGCTACCTGGTAGAATATATAAAGTAGAGTTACAATAAGTTTTTTATTATACTTGTATACTAACTTTAACATCTATGTTATTTCTGAAACTATATCTTTTTGTTGATTTTTAAATTTATAATAATTCATATTTTTATGCTTCTTTGTATGCCTGGTAATTTTTCTAAGATGTTGAATATTGTATTTATCATGTTTAGTGCTACATACTTAAGTATTCTGTAAATATTTCTTAGCTTTGTTTTAGGACACAGTTAAGTCAATGGAAAGGTTTGATATTTCCAAGTCTTGTTTCTAAGCTTATTTTCAGAGAGCTGTTAGTCTAGAACTAATTTTTCCAAACTACTGAGGCCATACTTTTCTGAATATCCTGTCTAATGTTCAATCCATTGTAAGTTTGTTTTTTCCATGTTGGCAGGTAGAAATACAAACTATTTGTAGCTCTGTTTGAGCTCTGAGAAATTTTCTTTTTCTTTTTCTTTTTAAAAAAAATTTTTTTGAGACACAGTCTCACTCTGTTACCCAAGCTGGAGTGCAGTGGCACGATCTCAGCTCACTGCAACGTCACGATCTCAGCTCACTGCAACCTCTGCTGTCCGGCTTCAAGTCATTCTCCTGCCTTAGCCTCCTGAGTAGCTGGGATTATAGGCGCCTGCCACCGTGCCTGGCTAATTTTTGTAGCCAGGGTTTCACCACCTAGGCCAGGCTGGTCTTCAACTCCTGACTTCGTGATCCACCCGCCTCGGAGAAATTTTCTTTTTTTATTATATATAAAGTTTAAAATTTGATATTTTGATGTACTTATCTTGATATAAATATACACAATGAAGTGATTGCTGTAGTCAAGCAAATTAAATACTGCTCATATCTCATATAGTTACCTTTATTTCTTTTTCTTCTTGTGGTTATTTCTTGATGGGTCTGTCTTCAACCTTGGGTAGTTTCTTTATATATATTTTTTCACTGATTGGCCATCAGCTGAGGACTTGAAGGAAACCCTGTGTGATTTTCTGTATACAACTCTGCTCTCCATGCAGCTCTCTTCTCTCCTATAATTTGCCCTGGAAATTCTAACTGGCCTCCCAAATTCACAGTTCTGTTTCTTCAACTTAAGACTGGGTTTGGGTACCCCCTTCATGCACTGTAGCTTAGAAACTCTTGACAGGTAAAACAATGGGGCAATTACAGGGCTATTTTGTTTGTCTGTTTCTCTCTGTGTTAACTTTCCTGTGCTGGCTATTGTCCAATATCTGAAAACCGTTGTTTCATATATTGTGTCTGGGTCACTCGTTGTTTAAGGCAGGAGTACAAAATCAGTTCATTTTACTCCATCTTGGTCAAAAGCTAAAGGTGCAATAGATCAGTCGAGAAAGTAAAAATATCTAACTTAGCAACTCAAAATATTCTATGTCATCAATGGAACATTTAAACACAGGCCTCATTGTTAAATTCTTTTCCATGAGTTTTCTCTACAGTTGAGATCAAATTGTGAAATTTTATCTGTGTTTTTTCTTGTTATGTAGTTAGTGTCCGTAAAGAAACCTAATTGTCAATAATCACTGGATGATCAATTTTTGTATAAAATAGGTTGATGTTACAACAGTAATGACAAGCCTTAAAATTATATGCAAACATACATCCATTTTCATCTTGATATCACAATTTGCTTCTTGAAATATAGAGAAAGACACAGAGAACAAAATGCTGTGAATAAAGTAAAAGCTAAATGAGAAAACACACTTCAATGTAAGATGAAAAGTGATATTTCTGCTGAATCTAACGCATTGATGTTACTTAGGAATATATTTTGAAAAGAGACATAAATAGACCTATTTAAGGAGAATATTTTTGACAATTCAGTGTTTCTGAAAATATATTATTTCATACAATGGCAACTTTAATTCACATCAGAAACAATAATTTGTTCCAAAACTTCAACAAAGCTAGACGGAAGATATTTCTGACCCCGTGGTTCATAAAAGAATAACATCTATTAAATATACTAATTTAGATTTGGGTTCTAATGCAGATTTCAAAGTTTTTTAAAAAAGTATGTATGAATCGTTTCTGAGAGACTAAACAAATAGATTTATTTGAAGGTAAATTAGAAAATGTAGTAAAATATATTTTCTCATGTATATTTTTGGTGTTTAATTTGTAAAACCAATTAATTACTTTGAGAATATTCAAAACTAAATTAAAAAAATAGATACATGTTTTGAAAACTGACAATGTTAAAATCACCATCCTAGACTAGCTTTGTTTCAAAAGTAAACTAGTTTCCCAGATGATACCAGCCTGGAGTTAAATGTGAGAATGATATTCCCAATCAAATTGATTTTCTATGTTTCTGTTTTTAATGGTTAATTTCCTTACTTCACCTTACAGTTCTGGTATTAGGCTTTGTTAGTATATTATAATTTCTAGTACATTATATTTGATTTGTACTGGCCATGGGTTAATCAAAGAAAATACACTACTACTAAAATTACATATACCACAACATCTGTGGTCTCTTCCATAACTGACTTGTAGGTGCATGTTACAGAAGGTATGTAAACACCTAATGAAGTGAAAGGAAGGAGGAGAGAAAGGAAGAAACAAATGAAGGGGAAAAAGAAAAGAGAAAAATATGAACTGGGAAGCAATCAAAAGCGGGCAATTTTCTTTGATATCTTCCTGTGTCTCTTTTCATGTCTATTTCAATCTTTTCCTTCATCAAAACAATTTTCTAAGGTCTCTCTGTCCACATAGTATAACTCCCCAAAACTTACATATTTTAAATGCCCTTCAGTTTCACCAGCAAAGAGAAGCTTATTAGTTGTCTCCGATCCCCAATTTTATAATCCCTATAACAAACCTGGATCATATGTCAACTCCTGGTCTAAGCAACTAGACAGAGTTGAGGAAACAGTAGTAGTTCGTGAACAGAGTGATTGGCAACCCTAAGGAAGGAGAAAGATATTCTCACAGAAAAGAGTTATGATAAGCTGGACAGAACTGCCAAAATATATCTACAGCACAGAAATGTCAATGAGAATCAGACTGGTCAATCTGCAAAACTTACAGAAAATAGCCGTGCAAAATCCTCATTAAGAAGGAAAAGTATAACAACCCAAAAACATCACACTGGATCCTTATTACTTTATCTATTCTCACTACAGTCCAGTGTAAACCCTCTGCTCAACCTCATATTTTGACTTCGATTCTTGCTTGCTTTAATATTTCTATTTTCCCCACATTCCTTTGTACTCATCTATACACATTTTCTATCATTTAATATTAATCTAAAGCTACTATATTTCCCTGAAGGCTTCCAAAAACTACAATCTGTATTGCACTTTGTCGATTATATATTGTGTTTTTTTTTCTTCTGTAAAAGTCTTGCTTCTCCTATTTTCCTGAGAGCAGAGATTATAACCTATACATTATTTTCTTCCCTCAAATGCTCAAATATAGTGAACACTCCTTATAAAAATGATTTTCCCAAATCGAGGCAAATTAGCTTCCAGAAATATTTATTAAACTTTCTTATATGTAAGAATATATGATAAACCTCATGAAAATCAGGCCCCAGAAAGTGTCTAAAATGTCCCTCCCCCAGATTATTATACCTCCTACTTTAGATATCTATCTGTATAAGGGAATGACAATGTAACATAAAGTAAAACTCGCTAACTCACTTTCCAAAGTCGATTTGATTAAAAGCTACACTTGGACAATTAAACAGAGGTCATAATTTACAAAGAGGAAAATGCAAATTTGAAATCCTACCTTGAAATTATTTCCTTCATCCAAAAACTCAGGCATCACACTTTGAATTAGGCACGATTCATTTTTTTTTCTCTTTGTACCAAGTTCAAATATAAAGTCATTCCTAATTTTAGTTAATAATTTATGCATCCACATATTTCAAGAATTTTAAAAAGATTAATTCCAGGACAATAAAGGAAATTGGAGATTTAATGTTAAACCTTACCAGCTCAGACTTTTAAATGAGGGGAGAAAATATGCTGATGACATTTACCAAAGCTTGGTCTATGTAAAGAAATGAAGTTAACCTCTTTATCTTACTGCAAGACCAAAGGTTGGTTGGTTTATTCTATCAGGATTCTCTTACCCCTGATTTTTGCAACTGTCAAAGGCTCAACAGTGCTACTGTGGATTTCAATTATAGAGCTAGTTACTGACAACTACAACATGAATGAAATTGTTATAACTCCGTAGAGTTAACACATCTATAAAATAAGGGTCCATTTCTTATGACCTACTTTAAAACTGCTATCGACTGAATTATGTGCCTCCTCCCTAAAATTCATATGTTGAAGCACTAACCTGAAATGTAATAGTATTTGGAGATGGCATTTTTGGAGGTAATTAAGACTAAATGAGGTGATAAGTGAGTAGTCTTCATCCTATGGAATTGGTGGCATTATAAGAAAAGAGGGAGAGAAATGTCTGTCTCCTGTATGTTAGGAATACAGCTGGAAGGCAGCCATCTGCAAGCCAGGAAGAGGGTGCTCACCAGAACCCTACCATGCTAACAACCTGATCTGGGACTTCCAGCCTCTAGAACTTTGAGAAATACGTTTCTGTTGTTTAAGCTTCCCAGTCTTGGGTATTTTGTTATGGCGGACCAAGCTATTACAAAAATTAATCTTGATGATTTGGAATAAGTGATTTGGAATCTGTAATAAAAACATAACAATTGTAATGCATTTATGTGCATGTGTTTGTGGGATACCAAATGGCATAAACATAATAAAATATTGTTGTGGAAAATAATTAAAGTGGGGAAAGAATGTAGCAAAAGTGAAGAATACCTATAATATTTAATGAAAATGAGGTTGTATTAAGCTATCTATGATATTAATGTAAATGAGATGAATTGAATATGTCTATGGGCTATTTTTGCAATAATCACAAAATAAAAAGTAAATTCTAACATAATATTATTCTGTCTTAAGTAAAGTTAGATACTCCATTTTTTGTCTTTCATACTAGCAAAGAACTATAAAGCTTCTTCAAAATAACTTTATTTTTTCAAATTAAATATGTCATACTGCAGAATGTCTTTTTTAAGGCTGAAGAGTATTCCATTTTATGTATATGCCACATTTCCTTCATGCACTTATCTGTGGATAGACACCTCTTTCACATCTGGCCTATTGTGAATAATGCCGCAATGAACATAGAAGTGCCAATGTACCTTCCAGACTCTGATTTCAGTTCTCTTGAATATATATTCAGACACTGGCTTGCTGGATCATAGGGTATGATAGTTTTATATTTTTAAGTTTTTAAGAAACCTCACATATGGTTTTCTATAGCAGCTGTACCATCTGCATTTCCAACAGTGTGTGAGGGTTCAAATTTCTCCATGGCTAACACTTGTTTTTTGTTTTGTTTTCTTAATTGCCATCTTGACAGGAGTGAGGTGATATATCATTGTAGAGGGTTGATTTGAATTTCTCTGATGATTAGTGATATTTAACAGAATAAAGAGTCCAGAAATTAATCCATGCACATATGGCCGACTGATCTTTGACAATGGTGCCAAATATACACAATGGAGAAAAGATAGTCTCTTCAACAAATGGTGCTGAGAAAACTGGATATATACATAAAAAAAGAATGAAATTGGGCCCTTATATATTACACAAAAGTCAAGTCAAAATAGGTTACTCTTAAATGTAATTCCTGAGATTCTAAATCTCCTTAAAGAAAACATAGGGTAGTAAATGATGTTTTGATACATGTTTACAATGTGCAATGGTTAAATCAAGCTAATTACCATATATATTACCTCACATATGTATTTTTGTGGTAAGAATACTTAACATCTATTCTCTTAGCAATTTTCAAGTATACAATTTTATTATTGACCATAGTCACCATGTTGAACTATAGAGCTCTTGAATTTATTTTTCCTATTTAATTGAACTTTTGTATCGTTTGACAAACATCTCTCCAATCCTCCCCCAGTCATAAATGTATATGATTTTTGTCAATAAAAAAAGAAATAAATGTTCAAGTTGAGGGTAAAATATCCAAAGTTTAAAATAAAAAGAAAATAGGAAAAGCTTCATGACACTTGATTTGGCAGTGATTTTATGAATATGACACAAATGAAATGTCAACAAAACAAAATAAACAAATGAGACTGTATCAAATTAAAAAGTGTTTACACAACAAAGGAAACAATCAACAGAGTGAAAAGGCAATCTACAGAATGGGAGGAAATATTTGAAAACTATATACACTCAGAATTGAATTATAATAATTTGAATTACAATGCTTTTATTTTACAATAGTGTAAAAATTATGCCCATTCATAGAAACTATTTTTAAGCACCCATACAAACATTGTGTTTTCCCCTTCCAGTATAGTATGTAACAAATTATATGAGATACTCAAAATTTTATTATAACATAGGCTACATGTTAAATGATTTGGCCCAACTGTAGGCTAATGTAAGTGTTCTGATCACATTTAAGGTAGGGGAGGTTAAGCTATGATGTTCTGTAGGTTAGGTGATTAAGTGCATTTTTGACTTGCAATATCTTCAACTTATGATGATTTTATCTGGATGTAACCCTGTTATTAGTCCACGAGCATCTATATCTAATAAGGGGTTAATCTCCAAAATAAATTAGAAACACCCAAAACTCAATAGTTCAAAAAAAAAGGTTAATAACCTCACTGAAAAATAGGCTAAGTACTTGAACAGATATTTCATCAAAGATGACATACAAATGATCAACAGGTGTAGAAACCTTCAATTCTGAAGCTAGGAAAGAAAATATTTAACAGTGAGGTTTTTCTGATGAAGAAATGGCCTTGACTCAGAATGCGTTTTAGAACAATGACTACTTAAGTACTTTACAGGGACTATGCTCTTCAGATAGCCACATCTGGACAAATAATTTTGATCTAGTCCCGATTTTCAGAGTTGCAGGAAAGGTTGGAAAAGCTTGAGTTTAGAAATAGTAATATCAAATATCTATAATTGGTATCAATTCTTAACTAGGATATAATTGTATGTAATATTTGAGACTAAAAAAAAATCTAAGATTTATAATCTCAGAACTGGGAAGAGAAGAATTACTCATTGTGGCCACAATGAGAGAACAAGTCCAGAGGTAAGCACATAAAGAAGGCTGATTTGAGTTACTGTTCAGAAAGTTTTTCTTGCAATAATAACTCTTCAAATACGGACTGAACTACACATAAAAGTAGTCAGGTGTGACTAGTAGAGCCCATATTTTGGCTAGGACTTAAAACTCAATGAATATTTATTAAGTGACATATTATTGACTGGATTAGTGGCTGAGTGATAAGGATTTTACATAGGAAGGTAACAGTTTAAACAGTAGGAGAACAGTAGGCCAAGACAATACTTTAAATTCCCATTTTAGCATAGTCTACAATTCAACCAGTTCTAAAACACCTCATTAGACACACACAGATTTGCCTGCTAGTGATGTCATTACACAACCCTGTAACCTGGACAATTTTTTCAGCAATGTGGAGTGTGGTTTCTAATTTCTCAAAGTGAATGGAATAAATCCATTTAGTAGTTATTGGGAAAGTAAATGATGTATGTATGTGTCAGAGTCCCCAAGACCCTGAATCTAGGAGATTCAATGGAATGACTCATGGGACTCAGCATATAATAATACTCATGACAAGATTTATGACTGTGATTTAGTAAGGATACATGGCCAGATCACAAGGGCAAAAACACAGGTGGAGTCTTGAAGAAATCGTGTGCAGCTTTCCTTATGCTGACTCCTTCCCATGACAGAACACACAGAGGACACTGTTCCCCAGCAACAGAAATGCAGCAACATGTTTTTGATGTTCCTGCCCAGGGAAGCTCATTAGAAACTCAGTGTCCAGAGTTTTTCTTGGGGTTGCAATAGGTGCCCTCTACCTAGGGCATACCAAAATTCCAGACTCTCAGAAAGAAAGCAGGTATTCAGCAAAGAACACACATTATATGCACAAACAGTTGGTGCACAGTGGGTTACTTTGTCAGTTTGTGGATGGTGAGAATACTCCTAAAATCCAAGTTTCTAGATGTCAGCCAATGGCTAGCTAGCAGGCCTTTTAAAGGATAACAGTTTTGGGCCTGCTACCTGCTATGTTAACTCTTTTCTACACAATGTACACGGCAGATCTCAGGATTTTGGGCAGAGTAAACATACAATACATTTTGTCCTACCTCCTCAACTTCCCACCCATTCCTGCTCAGCTCAGTCAGGACCACACATCAGCCAGCCCACACTGCCACCATCTTCCCTGGACACCAATACTGCACCTCTATTTGTACACTAGAACATCAATACTGCTACATCTCTTGCCATCAAAATATTTTTTCCCTTGGGCATTCTTTATATCATTGCCCCTAAATGAAAATTCCAGGTTTGGTTTTTCTGTGTCCTAATTTCAAGAGAGGCTATAGAAGTATCTGCATTTTCTTATTTTATGTGGAGAGGTGGGTAAAGTTTACTGACAAGATTAATTCTCATCCAAATACAGCAAACATCTCTGATTTGGAAGACATACACCACACAAAGACATATTCCTTGCAATCACTTTCTGATCCTAGACTATTTGATTTTTTTAAAAATTCAAGAGCCCCTGTATTACTTGAGTTTGTAAGGCAGAAATTCTAACTGTAGTTGGGGTGTGTTCTCATAAGGAATTTTAGTGTGGGGTTGGCCTTGTAATCTATTTACTTGAAAGAACTATGAGGTTCTGGAGGAGTTCAAGATTCTCTCAAAGCTTTACAAATATAATGCTTCACATTTGGAAAATCCAGTTGAGCCACGTTAGACTCCCAATCCATGCAAACTGCAACATGGTAAATTGCAGCAGTTAGATTCTTGTCTCAGGGTCCCACACTCCAAGTGTTGGTTGACTGCCTACTTATCTGATGCTATAAGAAAGAATCTGCTTCCAACCTCACTAGAGTCATTGTCAGAAATCTTTTCTTGCAGTTGTAAGAATTATATTGCTACTGCCTTGTGAGCTGCCATCCAGAAGACACTGTCATCTTTTAAGCTGCTCAAATTTCCATGCCATGGTCCTCATTCGCTCTCTTACAATATCACAATTTAGTCCTTCAAGGCCAGCAACAGGATTCCTCTGATTAAATCCCCCTCACACTCTGAGTGTGTCAGACTTACTCTTTTGCAGTCAACCAGAGAAAACTCTCTACTTTTAAGGATTCATGTCAGTTGCACTCACTCAGCCAAGTTCCCCATCTTAAGGTCAACTGATTAGTAAATTTAACTGCATTTACAATATACTTTTGCCACATAACTTATAATCACAAGTAAAATACCAGGTGGCAATGGTCATGGGAATCATCTTAGAACTCTGCCTAGCATTGTTACTAATCAATGTTTTAGCATACCCTAAATAGTAATGCCCATGTTAAAGTTCGATGGTGTTATATCTCTAAACACTAAATATAAGCTTGTGCGTCAATCTGTAATACTTACTGATTATTCCATCCTAAAAGTGCCTTAATATTTTCTCTCTACTCCATGTTTCTGCATTATTGCAATTATAGACATTATATTATTGTAGTTATCGACTTAACTAGGAGTCATTTACTGAAAATACTTCACAAAGTATGCTCAAGCTAAACAGCGAAAAGAAAACTTCCAAATGTATTCTAAGCCTGGGATGCAAAAGACAAGGTTTAGTGATGACTAACCACTCACAGCAGATGAATCCATCATAAAATGAGATAAATATGCCCATCAAAGTAACTGCGTAAACTAAATTATTATTTATTTCCCATCTCTATAAAGTGATATATATAGAAAAAAACACATATATATACACATACACTCATTTTTAAGTCAAGATATGTTAACCTTTTCATGCAACACAACAATCTACTAATATTTTTTAGCACGATTTCTTCAGAAAAGGACTTACTAGGGGAAAATGGTACAAAGTGATTGGGTGAGAATTGAACTGAGCACTTGAAGGATATGAATATTGGGGACACACTTACATTTCAAAATAGAAAATGAATGATGAAGGCAATTAAGGAAGTCATATGTTTTCTATTAAGCAATTTTTAGATGTTGAAATATTAGAAAGCTGTGTTTTTTTCCCAAAGGAAATAAAGCAATTTTCTTGATTCCCTTAAAATAACATATAAAAAGGCTGGACGTGGTGACTCACGCCTGTAATCTCAGCACTTTGGGAGGCTGAGATGGGCGGATCATGAGGTCAAGAGATGGAGTCCATCCTGGCCAACATGATGAAACCCCGTCTCTACTAAAAATACAAAAAATTAGCCGGGCGTGGTGGCAGGCGCCTGTAATCCCACCTACTTGGGGAGGCTGGGCAAAAAGAGCGAAACTCCATCTCAAATAATAATAATAAAATAAGATATAAAAATATATATGACGTATATTTTAACATCCAGGAAATTCTCAAGTCTATATGAGGATCAACAGCATTAAAACCTATCAAAGACAAATATAATTTTTAGAATTTCATTGATGTTTTTCTTTCTCAGTACTTTGTAGATCATCATTATTATTTATCTTTATTTGTGCTGGAGGAAAGACAGAGTATAATTCTTTCAAAGTAAGGTACTCATATACCTTCTCTTTACCAGTAGCAATTTGGATAAGAAAGCAAAAGTAATTTTGCTTTGAATTTAGTTAGAAGATGATACTTATCATCAGCAATAACCCCTTCCTGTTCTCAGATTTTGGTTTCAAAATGGCTTCTCTACTAAAAGGAACCAGTGCTCCTTGGAGAAATGACTGATTCCGGATCTGGGGGCAGAGAAAGCAAAGTAGTCTAGAACAGCATTGTGTTCCAGAAAGTAAGGAATGCACTCTCTCTTTCTCTCTCTCTCTCTATAAATACATATATATGCATTTATTTATAAATGAGAAAGTGTGCATATATATGCATTTATTTATTTATATGGATGCATATTTAAATATATGTGCATTTATTCCCATTTATTTCTCTCCCTTTTATATATATATATATACACACATATATATACACATACATATATATACACATATATATATGAATATATGAAGGAAGGAAGAGGAAAGAAGGAAGGAAGGCGAAAGAAAAAAGGAAGGGGGGAAGGAAGGAAGGACGGAAGGAAGGAAGGACAGAAGGAAGGAAGGGAAGGAGGAAGTGAGGGAAGAAAGACAACATCCTTAGAATAGAAGAAATTATGAAGTTCAAAAAATCATTTTGCTATTATCATAGTAAATGGATTTAGGCAAGAGTCACTGATGAATACTAATATCAGTGGTTGGAGGTTTAGTAAGAGTTTCAAAGCATCTCCTGTGAATTACTTATCAATTACAAAAGAGAGAGTAATTTTAAAGTGGAGAAATATGAAGAGCATTACCTTAATCCTGTAATCAGAGTTAACATTCCCTACAATGGGACAAATTAATATAATGGGACAAATTAATTCATGGCTTCAGATACAGGCAGCCATGTTTGTGGCATTCCTGACAAAAATGCATACCTTAAATATAATCATGGGGAATCATCAGGCAAATAAAAAATAAGTGGTATTCTACAAAATAACTGTCCGATGCCCTTCAAAAATATAGTAAAATACAAAGAAAAGCTGAGGAACTCTTACAGGCTTAAACCATAAAATCTAAATGTAATGCATGACCCTGGCCTGGACTCTGGACCAGTATAAAGAAAAAGCTAAATAAAAATAAAAAATTTAAAAAGCTAATGATGAAATTTAAATTATGGACTGTAGATTAGGTAATATAAACATGTTGACTTTTATGATGGTTCTCTAAGAGAATGTTCTTATTCTTAGGAAATAAAGCACTGAAAAATTTATCAATTAAGGGCCATAATTCCTGAAACCTAGTTTCATACGATATGGAAGGAATTATATCACAGACACACCCACCCACCCAAACACACATACACACAGAGACAGAAATTTCTTACAAATTTTCTGTAAGTTTGAGATTATTCCAAAGTTTACAAATATATATGTATACATATATATAAAGTATATATATTATATATACATATATACATATATAAAGTGTATATTATATATACATATATACATATATAAAGTATATATTATATATACATATATACATATATACATATATAAAGTATATATTATATATACATATATACATATAAAGTATATATTATGTCTACATATATACATATATAAAGTATATATTATATATGCATATATACATATATAAAGTATATATATAATATACATACATATATAAAGTATATATATAATATATATACATATATACATAAAGTTCAACCAACAGTTATGGTAATGAGGATCAGTAGCAAAAGATTCAAAATTTTTGTAGATAAAATAGTAAAATGTTTATCTCCCACTCTAATTACACATTCACTTTGGATTAGCTTCAGGCTTTGTTTCATGTAATTACCCCATGTCATTTGAACTATGTTGAAGTCACCACTGCAAACGGATCAGAAGATGTGTTGGAACATGGATTCGATCTTAAAGCTTCTATTTGAAAGCGACACATGTAAACAGCTGTTCACAATTCATTGGCCAAAGTGTTCAGGAAAGTGTTATTCTACAATGTGTACCTTTTTAGATGGATTTTAATTTTTCAATTTCATTTTTAATGTGTTTATAATTATATGATTTTAGAGCAAAATAATCAAACATAATTAACATGTGTTAGGCTTATTTGTAAAATAATTAGAAAATTAACTATGTTAAAGTCTGAAAAAGGCAAATGAAAGAAATTTTATGTGACTGCATTAACACTGTTTTAATACTTTGCAACTTTTTACAAAACTGTGATTGGGTTCAGTCATGAACGAAAAAAAAAAAGGAACAAAAGAAAGGAAATCAGTATATCAAAGCGATACATGCACCCCCGTGTTTGTATTTTAGCCAATTAAGTAGTTACACTAAATATGTCTTTGAGTTGAAATTATTTTTACTTCTATTTTTGTGAGTCATCAAAATGAGAGTAATTAATATGTTTTCTAAAAGCATTTATGATGAATTCTCAAATCTCAACTAGATTCACATTTTAAAATTCACAGCCTTGATGCATGAGCTCCACAGGAGTCAATGTGGTGAAATCATTATAAGCAAGGACTTTAGACCCCTCAGTTTAAAGCTGAATACCATCACTCAGTAGCAGTATTACCTTGGGTTAGCTCCTTAAACTATTATAACCTGTGCCTACGTTTTGTAATTTATGTTATTATTTATGTAAATGATATTATTGTTCTTACCTCAGAGATTTGTTATGAGTACAAAGTGAATTAACATTTTTTTTTCTTTGAGACGGAGTCTCACTCTGTCGCCAGGTTGGAGTGCAGTGACATGATCTCGGCTCACTGCAACTTCCCCCTCCCGGGTTCAAGCGATTCTCCTGCCTCAGCCTCCTGAGTAGCTGGGACTACAGGCGCATGCCACCATGCCAAGCTAATTTTTTTGTATTTTTAGTAAAGACGGGGTTTCACCATGTTGGCCAGAATGATCTTGATCTCTTGACCTCATGATCCGCCTGCTTTGGCCTCCCACAGCGTGATTTAACATTTATACAAGGCTTGGCATATGGCAAGCTTTCAATAAGTATTTATTGAATAGAAATGTCTTTTAAGCCATTATGAAGGTCAGTAATATACTCATATAGTGTTAGTCTCCTGATGTCATGGTGATGTAGACTCAAAATTTGGAGGTCTGCATGATGATACTTGTGACATTTACTGGCTTGGCTTTTCTGATCGGTGTAATGAAGAGACTCATCATTGACCTTCTTATTTCATACGGTGGTTATGGAACTTGAGATAAAGGTTGTGAAAGAGTTTTAAATAAAAAATAAAAGCACTATACAAACATGCTTTTCAATATAATATTTGGAAAAATTAGGTAAGTACTCTATGTGTAGAACACATTGACATATGAATAAATGCTTCAGATGTTTAGATGGACTAATTGCACAGAAAATGCAGCAAATTAGTTTAAAGCAACCATTAACAAACATTTTCAGGCTGGGTGCGATGGCTCATGCCTGTAATCCCAGCACTTTGGGAGGCCGAGGAGGGCAAATCACGAGGTCAGGAGTTCAAGACCATCCTGGCCAACATGGTGAAACCCCATCTCTACTAAAAATACGAAAATTAGCCAAGCATGATGGCACGCACCTGTAATCCCAGCTACTCGGGAGGCTGAGGCAGGAGAATCACTTGACCCCGGGAGGCAGAGGCTGCAGTGAGCTGAGATCACCCCACTGCACTCCAGCTTGGGTGACAGAGTGAGACTTCATCTCAAAAAGAAAAAAAATTCTATACAGAGCTAGATAATAAATATTTCTGACTTTGCCCACATATAACGCGCTTAACCATTGTAGTAAGGAAAGGAGTCCCATACAGTATTTAACCAAATGGGTACCGCTGTGTACTTTAAAAAAGTATGCCTACCCCTAGTTTAAAGGATGAACTCTGAGGATTGACTGAGTTTTTTTTTAATCCTAGCTTTGCCGTTTAATTAACAGATGAGCTTGGGAAAGTTACCAGTCTGTGCCTGCACTTTTTCCTCCAAAAAAGAAAGAAGGAAGGAAGGAAGGAAGGAAGAAAGGAAGGAAGGAAAAGAAAGAAGGAAGGAAGGAAAGAAAGAAAGAAAGAAAGAAAGAAAGAAAGAAAGAAAGAAAGAAAGAAAGAAAGGGAAAGAAAGAAAGAAGAAAGAAAGGAGGGAGGGAGGGAAGAAAGGAATTTAACTATTAGGGCTGTTGTGAGCATTAAAATGACTTAAACAGATAAAGTACTTATTTCAGTTCTGGCACATATTCCTCTACAAGGGTATATTATTGCTATTGGGTGATGCAGAGTTAAAGGAGAGTTAGAATTTTGGATGACTCTATATTTTATCTGACATCCGTGCCAACATTATAAATATCATATTGTTCCAAACCTTGTCTTCGGAGTTCCTGGCATAACTACTTGTCTATTATATGTCTAGACTGATTAATTCAAATCTATTATTTGGCTGAAGTTGGTTATCAAGTTAATTATAGATTGTTGCCAATTTTAAGTGAGTCAATGCATGTGAAAGTAATCTGGTTGCTAAGAAAACAGAAAGCATACCCAGTGTTTTCTTGTATGATATAAAAACTATGAAGTCTTGTGACAAACATACACACAGTGTTTAGAATCAAAGAACTAATGCTGGATCTTGGCTCTAGCACGTATTATCCTTGTTCAAAAAAATTACCTCTTCTTTCTCTTAACTGATATACGTATTGAAAACCACATAATGTAAAAGGTTCCTGTAAAACAAAAATGAAAATGTGTGAAAGTACTTTCTAAACTGTTTTTCAAATATTATTTACTATTAATTGACCACAAAGTATTTCCTTTTTTGAAAATTTAAACTCAATCTGTATGTTTAAACACTATATTTACGCTAAAGGTAACTGAGTCCTTGCATTCACAGAAAGAGTGTATTATTAAGGATACAAGGCTAACACATTGAAATATGTAGTGAATTTATAAAGGTAAAAATACATCTTATGACTTTGACTTGAAGGTGCTACAGATTATCAGGAAAGTGGGAGGAGGGAGAGGATTGGAATTGACAGGAAGTTTATTAAGGAGAGGCTTATAGAAGATAAAAACTGGCCGGGGTTTTTGAGGAATTATTGAAATGTGGATGCTAGTGATTTCCAACCCTGGCAGTTGACTAGCATCTCCTCAGGAGTTTTTAAAATATACTAAAGCTTGGCACCTGCCTTAGATTCCAACTGTGTTTTTTGAAGATCTCCAGTTATTGCAAGCATTCAGCTGAGTTGAGAACCACTGGGTAACAAGCTACAAATTGATGCTGTTGTTGCATTACCTGAGCGTGTGTTAAAAATGCACAATCTCAGTCTCATTTCAAGACTTGCTGAGTCTGAATCTCCCCTTTAAAATGTTAGAATTAACCTGAACAAAATCACAGATGAGAATAAAAAGCCAAATCACCATCAAGCAGAAACATGCAGCTTCACTGCAAATCCCCTACCAACAATGGATATCTCAAAAGGACATTTTGTCTTTTTCCTGTTCTACATTCTGATACTTGAAGTAGTCTCTCAATTAAAATTACATAGATTCAGTAAAACTTTAACACTAAATTAATGAATGATCTGTTTTATATAGTTTCACAGGAATTTTTACATCATTTTCATCTATAAAGATTATAAGGTAAATAAATTTAAATGTAGCATGAAGGTGGAAGATGGGTATATTTTTTGCTATTGCTCCCTTTCCCCCAAATAAGTGTTTAACACTGTTTTAATACTTTGCAACTTTTTGCAAAACTGCGATTGGGTTCAGTCATGAACGAAAATTTTGGCAATGTATGTTATAATCTCTAAACACACTATGTATGTAGTGCTCAAATCAATAGCAAAACTGCAAGCAGCAGTTATAATCATTTAGATACGTTAATTTAAAAAACACGCAAACTCATAGGTCAAAGAATTACAAACTAATTTAAAATTACTTAGATGTATAAAAGGAACTCAAACATCTTAACAGAAAATAAAAACAAAAACAAAAAAACAGGCAATCTCATAAAAAGTGGACAAAATATCTAAATAGATATTTCTCAGGCCAAAAAGTATATCAAAAACGCTCAACATCACTAATCATCAGGGAAATGCAAATCAAAACCACAATGAGATATAATCTTCCCCAGTTACAATGGCTGTTATCAAAAAGACAAAAAATGACAGATGTTAGTAAGGATGCAGAGAAAAGAGAACTGTCATACACTATTGGTGGGAATGTAAATTCCATTATGAAAAACAGTATGAAGAGTTCTTGAAAAACTAGAAATAAAACTACCATATGATCCAATGATCCCACTACTGGGTAGTTATCAAAAAAAAAAAAAAAAAAAAAGGAACAAAGGAAAGGAAATCAGCATATCAAAGCAATACATGTGGCCCCGTGTTTAACTGCAGCATTATTTACAATAGCAAAAACATGGAATCAACCTAACCATCCATTAACAGATGAATGAATAAAGAAAATATAGTGTATACACAATGCAATACTATTCAGTCCTAGAAAAGAATGAAATAATGTCATTTGTAGCAATGTGGATGAAACTGGAGGTCATTATGTTAAGTAAAATAAACCAAAGGAAGACAAATATATTGCATGTACACCTTCACATGTGGTAGCCAAAATCGTTGATCTCATGGAGGTAGGTAGAGAGTAGAATGACAGAATGAAAGACATCAGAGGCTAGGAAGAGGACTATGTAGCAAGGAAGTAGCGTCTGAGAGCTGAGGTCATCTGTCCTACAACTTTAAGATCCCAGAACTTACCACAGTCACATGGGCCTGGAAGAATATTAGGTAAAATTATAGCCCAGCAAGCACATTTATTTCAGGTTAATGAGATTATAAGTAGAGGATCCAGTTAAACTGTGCCTTGAATTCTGACCTAGAAAGTCTGTGAAACAATAAATGGGTGCCATCTGAAGGCACTACATTTGTGGTAGTTTCTTTTTTTACCATAGAAGACTATCAGCAGTTTTCACTCTTGGGCCAAATGAGAAGTATGGCTGAGATCCTTCCCGTCTCTGAAGTGCCCTAATCTCATAAGTCTTTGGTTCCATAATCAAGATACATTTTGCTTTGGAAAGGCTCCCTATATCACAGCCTACAGGTGAACCTCAACATTTGTAGGGCACATTCCTGTTAAAGGAGAGTCTAAAAATTCATGCAGCCTCATGCTTAAAAATTAGAGGACTTAGAATTGTTAAAATGTCTATACTACCCAAAGCAACCCACAGATTCAATGCAATTCCTATCAAAATTCCGGAGATGGTTTTTCTAGAAATAGGAAAAAGTTCTAAAATTTATAATATAATTTAAAAATAACTCAAATAGCAAAAATAATCTTGAAAAAGAAGAGAAAAGTTGAAAGCCTCACACTTTCTGATTTCAAAACATACTTTAAAGTAATAGTAATCAAGACAGTATGATGTTGGCATAAAGACAGACATATAGACCAATGGAACAGAAGAGAGAAGTCAGATATAAAACCTTGCATATGTGGCCAAATGGTATTCAACAAGGGTGTTAAAGGCTACATCATGGGGAAAGAACAGTGTCTTCAACAAATGGTACTGGGAAAACTGGATATCCATGTATAATAGAATGAACTTGGAATCCTACCCTACATTATATAAAAGTAATATAAAATGAATTGTAGACTTAAACCTAAGAACTAAACTATAAAACTTCTAGATAAAATCCTAGAAGAAATAATTCAAGACACTGGATTTACCAATGATTTCTTTAATATGGCACCAAAAACAGGCAACAAAAGAAAACATAAACAAACGGGACATCAAACTCAAAAACTGTGTATCAAAAGAAATAATCAGCAAAGTAAAAAGGCAACTTATAGAATGCAAGAAAATATTTGCAACTCATATATCTGATAAGGGGTCACTATTCCTAACATATAAGGGAACTCTATAACAAAAACAACAAAACCAATTTTTTAAAAATGGGCAGAGGACTTCAGTAGCAATTCTCCAAAGAAGATATACCAATGGCCAACAAGAATATATAACAATGTTGAACATCACTAATCATAAGATAAATCCAAATCAAAACCAAAATGAGGTATTACCTTACACCAATTAGGGTGGCCACTATCAAAAGAAGAGAAAATAAAAAGTGCTGACAATGGTGCAGAGAAATTGGAGGCTTTGTGCATTGCTAATGAAAATAAAAATTGGTGCGGCCATTATGAAAAACAGTAGGAAAGTTACTAAAAAATTAAAAATAAAATTACGATGTAATGTAACAGTCTCACTTCTGGGTATATATACAAAATAATTCAAGCAGAATCTTGAAGATATATTTGCGCACCCATATTAATTGCAGGATTATTAACCTTGTCTATGCAGTGGAAGCAATCCAAATGCTCATACATAGATGAATGGATAAAGAAAATACGGTAATACATACAGTGGAATATTACGCATCCTTAACAAGGACATCCTGACACACACAACAACATGGATGAATCTATAGGACATTATGCTAATTGAAATAAACCAGTTATAAAATGACAAATGCTGTATGATTTCACTCATATAAAGTATCTAAAATACTCAGAATCACAGAAACAGAAAGTAGAAATAGGTAGCCATCAAGGACTAGAGGAAGGAGAGGGAAATTAGTGTTTATGGGTACAGAGTTTCAGATTTATAAGATGAAAAAGTTCTAGACATCTGTTGCACAACAATGTAAATGTACCCAACACTTTATAACTATATGCTTCAAAATGATCAAACAGTAAATTTGTTATACGTTTCTTATCACAATAAAAAAGGTAACAATCATCCAATTGAGACCTTTTGGAAATAAGCACACCAATACCTAGGTCAGTTTAAAAAAAATACATGTGGCAAATCAGCTCTGTAAATGTTTTCTTTAGCAGAACTTAGGATACGGCTGTATCAAACACTCAGTATGTCAAAGATATAAAAGGATCATAAAAATGAGTATGTATACATTTTAGAAAACTGACACAGTGGGATCATTTGGAAACAAAATTTTTAGATGCATTGTAAATGAATTTCTGCATGTCTTTTGAACATATTTCTTGATGTTAACGAAAATCAGCATAATTCTGCCATTATAGATTCAGAATACAATTATATAATTGTCTCCTGTTCTTCATATGATCAACACTAGGTCAAACAGCAAAATGGAAAGTTTCTTAGGTCACTTGCTAGTCAACAATCTAGTTTTCTTTACATACCTAAGATGCCAACATACACTTGCTGAAACCACAAGTTTACAACTACTTATATATGGTAACGTGGAGGACAGATATTTTGCATTCTTTGAGAGCATCATTTGTCAACTATATTAAAATAATATTAAGATAATTAAGAAGACCAATAATATTCAAAGCTAGAGGAATTGAACCAGTAGTTGTAGAGACTCCTTACCCTGGACAGGTTTTTAATGCTCTTCAGGGCGCACTGTAAAGGATTTAATCAATCTAGCCTATACATGTGGATAGCTTTTCATAAGAAAAAATGGGGTTTCATAAGAAAATGGGTTTTTCATAAGAAAAATGGAGTTTCATAAAAAATGGTTTTTTTCACACACACACAAAAAAGCCATAAGGGCTGGCCATTAATTATAAAACTGTTGCTTTTAACTTTTATCTGCAAAGAGTCATTGTGACAATTAGACAAGATAATATATAGGAAAAACAGTTATCAAACTATAAAAGCCCATACAAATGTAAACCATCATTCTAATTTAGAACTAACCATCCTCTTATTTAGCCCTAGGATTTGGTCCTACTTAGAGCCTCATGAACCATTTCCTTCAAATGTTTAGATTTGCCAATAATTATCTAATTAGACCATATTCTGATTTGCTTCTTTGACTTAATCATTGTAGACGCTTTGGGCACAATTCAAAAATACATATATTTGAATCATCCAAAGTAAGAAATTCTTATATAGTTTGGGAGTATATATTTATTTATTTTTATTTTATTTCTTTCTAATGGTTGAGGTTGCTTTAATAAAAAAAAAAAAATTTCTCGCTAGTTGCCTGATTTCTCATCTTACTTGTTACACTGTATGGCAAAACTAGTCTAACTTCAATGCCCTGTAACAATTTTATTTTTTACTTTTAAACTATTTTTTATATTGACAGATAAAAATGTATATGTTTATGGTGTATAACATGATATTTTGAAATATGTACACGTTGTGGAATGTCTCACTTGAGCTAATTAACATATGCATTAACTCACTTTTTTTGTAGTAAGAACGCAAAATCTACTCTCTTAGGGATTTTCATGAATATAATACATTGTGATTAAATATGGTCACCAAGTTGTACAGTATAGCTCTGAAACTAATTCTTTCTAACTGAAATTTTGTATTCTTTGGCCAACAACTTTCCACTCACCCTCCACAGACCCAGCCTCTGGTATCCACTATTTTACTTTCCAAAATTTTTCTATAACTCCAACTTTTTTAGATTCTACATATAAGCAATATCATGTGGAATTTGTCTTTATTCTCTGGCTTTTAGTGAGAAAAGTTCATCCTCAAAATTCATGGGCATATTGCCCTGTCATTACCACTAAGGAAGGCACAAGAGGAAATAGCTGTCCTCTAGTGTAGCAAAGCCATTCTTAGAAGCATGCAATCACCACTCCAATAAGGCCTGATGCATTTCATTTTCCTCTGCCACCACCACCCATATTGAATCTGTGAGCTCTTTGGAGGCAAGGATTATGTCTTCTTCACCATTATATTCTCAGCATCTGATTCTGTAACAGATACTGAAGTCTCCTGTGCCCCAAGTCTTGTTGAACTCCAAATCATCAGGAAAAGGAAACCAGAAAGAAGAAAACCAGTGGTTTGTTTTTGTTTTTCTGTTCTAGAAACATATACCAAAGTAGGCCTGCTGTTTGTGAAATAGGCTTCCTGAATTAAATATAAGGATTCTTGTACCATATTCTGGTCACTAATCATTGTGCTTATTTGAGCATTACTTCCTAGTTTTATCTTCTCACATGATTTAATCTATTCATACATCCTAGTTGCATGCTAAATAATTATCCTAATTACTGATTACTTTCTCTTCTTATATTCATTCATTTCACAAATATTTTTTGAGTGGCTATCATGTGTAGGTCATTTAAACAGAGTTGAAGTCCCACATCTCAGGGACACCTAGTAGAGGGGTAGACACAGTAAAAAAATAAACACATAAAAAGTCAGGTTGTAACACGTGGTGAACATTGACAAGGATGGGAGAGCGAATTTACATAGAGTAGTTTGGAAAGCCCTCTCTGATAAGATGGTATTTGAGAAGATGTCTGGAGCAAGAGAAATCAATGAAGTCTTTTTTTGGGAAGACTGTTCTAATTAATGGCAATAGGATGGCCAAAGGCCCCAAACTAGAGAGAACATGTTTGTGTGATTGAAGACCATTAAGAACCAGGAGAGCACACATAGACATGAAAGTGAGAAAAATAGATACTGCAGACTACTAGATGGGGAAGGGAAGGAGGGAGACGTGGGTAAAAAACTACCCTTTGGGTACTAAACCCACTACCTGGGTGACTAGATCCATACCCCAAACCTGGGCATTATACAATATATCTACATAAAAAATCTGCACATGTATTGAAATTAAGAAAAAAAAACACTCACGAAGCTAGAGCTGAACGAGAAAGAGACAGAGGAGTAGAGTATGAGGTCACTGAGTTACTGGATAGGCAATGTCTGTGATATTTTATAGGTCATGGTGGATTTGCATTTTATTAATTGTATAGGAAGCCATTGAGAATCTTTGAGCAGATAATTGATTTGATTTTAATTATTTTTGGAATAACTCTGAGTTGCATGTAAAGAAACTAATGGGCACAAGAATAGAGGGTGTTGTGATAGTCCAGGGGAGAGATAAATGCCACAACCCAGAGAGCTAAGGGTGACAATATCTAGAAAATTCAGATTCTCAATATATTTTGAATGTAGAATAAATCAGATTCAAATTTGCCAGTAATTGGACACAGGGTGTAAAAGAAAGAAGGAATCAACTACAATTACAATATTTTTAGAATGAACAGATTTTATAATGTAATTTGCATGTGTCATATTGGAAGAATATTCAGGGAAGAGTAAATCTGAAGAAATAAATCGAGGTTTTAGTTTTGGATGTATATTATTTGGGCTGCCTATTAATGAATGGTGAGCTTAGTTGAGAGATCAGGACTGAAGACATAGCATTGAAAGGCATAAGTGAATAAATATTATTTAAAGCACGTGCATATCGTGGTTTAAGTCGTAAGTGGCCTCTGTCCTGCCTGCATGAGACTCTCAAACTCTCTGTCACATGTGCTGTCTACACAGTTGCACCCAGTCCAAATAATCCATCTCATCTCTTAGAATAGGTTTTATTAATTCAAGAAAGAAATCAGAGGATCATTACAATGTACTTGCCAAATATGTTCCTCTCTTTTTCAGTCTTAAATCACATTAGTGTTGGCAGTGATGTCACACTATCAAAGATTATTCAGTCGTTCTCAGTTAAATCCCCGACTCTGAAAAATGGCATTTATTGACCACTCCATCCTATTAGATTTTTTAAAATATCTAAGTGTGGAAGCAAGTATTTATTTATATTATATTTTCTATTGATAAAATCAACAGCCTGTTATTTGAAAAAACAATAAAAGGTGAGCTTCTATCTGTGATTTTGCTTTTGTAAACCAAAAATACAATTCTAAGCCACCAACTGACTAAATGGACCCACTCTTGACCAAGGGGATCCCAAAGAAACCTGAAAAACAAATTTGGACCATGATGGGAAGTGAAGGTTGAGCATGCCTCATCATACTCTCCTCCCTTTGGAATTTAAACACAACTGACCAGCATTAACATAAAAACGGAGACATTAAGATGGACAAAACACTAGCAATAAGATATCAATTTCCAACCTGACTCAGGTATAGTATCACATGTCAAATAGCAGGCCCTAAAAGAAATCAAAGTGTATTTTACCCCAAAATATATTTTTTTGATATATTTTGAAATGGCCCTGCTAAGCTGTCTCTTGTGAGAAATTTGCATTCTGTAAAGAATCTCCTTCCGCTACTAGGTTTCTTCTGGAGAGCCTGACACCTTTTAAGGTTTCATAAGAGACATTCACTATCTAATCTCTCTGAAGCCTGCAACCTGGAGGCTTCAGCTACATGACAAGAACGTTGGCTTCCAAGACCCCCATGATCTTAACTCAAGCTGACTTCAACTTTTCAATCAGAGCTTAACTTTTTCAACTTATTGCCAATTAGGAAATCTTTGAATCCATCTATGACCTGGAAGCCCCCACTTCAAGATGTTCTGCCTTTCTGGGCCAACCCAATGTATACCTTACATGCATTGATTTATGTCTTTGCCTGTAACTGTTGTCTCCCTAAAATGTATAAAATCAAGTTGTAACCCAGCTACCTTGGGCACATGTTCTCAGGACTTCCTGAGGCTATGTCACAGACCATGGTAGTTTACACTTTCTATATGTGCCCAAATCTGTGCATTTAAAATATCTTGTTTGCCATTTTTATTACCTGCTGAATATATTTCTTTCTTCTGCTTCTCATATTAATTGGTTCAATTAAAGGACTTTGGATTTTTATTTCTACTATTAAAAGCTCCTTTTATACATTGTAATATAATGTGCACATATTTCAGTTCTTGTTTCAATTCCAACTCATTCTGTATAAACAGTAACAGTATCAAAAAATTATACTCATAAAATTCTTAAAGCTTTCAGATCAACTTGGAGAGAAAAGCTCTTCTATTTGTGACTCTCTGATTTGGGTAAATCATTCAGATTTGTAAAGAAAGATTCAACTAGTAGTTAAGTCCTGCATGCTTTTTTTTTTCCTCCAACTGAAGAAAAGTTTTTACAGCAATTATGTGTAAAACTGTTATTTTACTACATGTAGGTACAAATATGCTTATTAAACATGTAGTTTTCAGTTTTAGAGAATAGACAGCATTCTGCTCTTAGCATTCAGAAATTTCAACTAAAAACTGGAGTGCTTAGAAATTAAATGGCTAGGGCAATGGTTATCAGAAGGACCTTAAGGAATGGGTCCCAGAAAAAGATTATCAGACAGGTCCACCAGGATCACACCTTCCACTTCCATAGTCAAGAAAGTGGAAAACATGGAGACAGGCATGTGGTCTACATGGGTTCAAAAGTCACAAAGAGATCAGAGCACCAAAAAGCCACTGTTGCTTCTACCTCAACATTCTCTGGATAACCATGAAAATAATTAATGGACTTTCAAAATCTGTACTCAGTTGCTAAATATCTAAGTACAGTTATCTAAACTAAGTGCAGATTTTTCTTTAGAAAAACTTAATAACAACCTGGAATGTTGATCCTGGAAATTTTCAACATTGGTATAACTACAGCATCAAGAAGAAGGAATTTCTACTTTCCTTCTGTCTCTCATATACTACACAAATTAAGAAAGTTAACTTTGATGTAGAACTTTCATATCTGGGTATCTGAGAAATGGTGATTTTTAATCATGTAAATTCTGTAGAAGAGAGACATCTTTTAGCAAGAGTTTGGAATGGCTGTGTACCAATGGACAGTTATCCATTTCCCTTGCTTTTATCTTAAAGCTTCCTTACTAACCTTCTACATATATTTAAACTTCCAAACAACATGCTTCCATGCAACATAACTCTGCCACACAAGCAAAAACATGCTTACCTTTTCCACGAATGGTAGTCCTTCAATGGGCATGACATTCATCTCTAGATGATGCCATTCCTCTGCTTATTTCTAATTCTACCTTAACAGAGTGAAAAAAAAATTATAGTTGACTATGACTATGAACTAGTAAAGAAAATAGTAAGTGTATAGTAAATAGATGAATGAAACTTGATATACATTTAAGAAAGTAAATATAGGTAGCTACTAAAATTCATATCTGCAACTCTACATAACGTGTAGTTGTCATGTCTAATCTCCTTTTATACGTATTTAATGCTCCCTATTTTTCAGTAAGCAAGTAATCACATTGGGCTCTTTACCTGCTAGGAAGACCAAAACTTTTACTAGTAAGACCTCTGGTTCTTTGGTAATTCTGCTACTATTTGGCTGCCATAGGCTTGCTTTCTTTCTTTTTTTCTCTCTTTTTTTTTTTTGAACTTTACTGGATATAGAATTTATTGGGAGGCAGCCAATATATATTCTCCCATCTTTGCCCCCCATTATTAAAATAGCAATTCTATTTTTCACTGATAATCAAAATCAAGTATATCAGCCAAAATAGTAATGTCACCTTTTCTTACTTTTTCAGTGACAGGTAACCATCATCATAGTGAGATAACATTGAATCTTCTTGCTCAATACAAATATTGTTGTGAATGCTGGTGGAATGCATACTCTCTTTGAAGGAAAATGACACTAAACAATACATTTTTAGAAATAGTATATAATAAAATTATTAAAAACAAAGCAAAGGGATGATACAAAATCCATTTATCATAAGTTTAGTGAGAAAGGCAGGAGAATGGATGGTGAAACAGCACCAGGTGCAGGCAGCAGTGTTGGTAACAATCAGTTGTGTTCATGGAAGTCTAGTTTATGGTTTATACCTCACATATAAATAATATACCTTTTTTGTCATATACTAAATATTATGTAATACAACTTAAAAATGCATATGTAATTTAAGATAGACCTAATATTCATGGTATTTACATTTGATAAAATAGGTTTTTTTTCTTTTTGAGCAACTGGGTATAATGGTATTTATTATCTACACTGTATTATGCATAAGAAATACAGTATTAAATAAATTTAAAGTTTTATATTTCTTGCTCTCAAATGCTAAATCTAAATTTTGTTTCTAGTAGCTTTGCAAAGCTTAGAATCTACATGTATAACACAAAATTTGATACCTTAAAGAAAATAAACTATTACATATTTGCAAAACATCTTACAGGTAAAAAAGCATAAATCAACTTCAAGGGTATATATATTTTTTTACCACTTGGCAAGCAGTATGCACTCTGGTACATCAATCTATAGCTACTTTTTGCTTTCATTAATTTTGAATTGTGCTATTGACTAGAACATATACACAGTTTAAAGTTTACAAATATTATCAATTTATGAACTTTAGAATTATTCCAACACAATAAGCTCCACTCATTTAAAGTTTTCTTAAGTTGGTCATTTGTGGTCACATTTATAGAAAAAGATTAACTTAATGGGAGCTACCCATATCATAACGCAGTATAACTTATAGCAAATGTAATCTTAAGAAACCTAATGCTTTTTCTATTATCAAATTGTGCCTACACAATCCTGATATGACATACTTTTGTATTACAGAAAGTAAAATATTTTTCTTTCTTAAAAGTATTAGGAAGACACTTGCGAATACCATCTCTACCATTTAACTAATATGGGCTAACTTGGCAGATCTCTTGACTCTGTTTTTATAAATTATTATTTTGTCATAATATTTGATTCTACAAAGGAAGGGGAAAGAGCCAACTTCCATTTCTTAATTCCTCATGCCACTTAACTCAAAGAGTCTATTGCACCAGCTACTGTGATATGTCCTGGGAAATGAGAAGATGAACAAGTTACAGGTATTCTACGAGATTCTATAACTTTATAATAGCAAACATAGGGCTAGCATTTGTGAAGTGCTTACAATGGGTTAGATAATTTTATAAGTGCTTTTCTCTACTAACTAATTTAATTCTCAAAGCAACTTTTTGAGTCTGACCTTTATTTAACTCAACAGAAAAGTGGACTAGAAAGATTAATTTTCTTACCCAAGGGCAAGGAATTTGGAGGTTTAAATCTAGACAGTCTGGTTTAAATCTTTTATGTAAATTTCATTGGAGACAAACAAATATATGTAATGACAATAATATTAATGGTAATAGTATTAGCTGGCATTTTAAAAAGATGCTTCTCCACTATGATTAGAAGCAAGGCAAGGACACCCTGTCTTATCACTGCTTTTCAACATTATATGGAAGTCCTAGATCATGCAATAAGACAAGAAAAGGAAATAAAACATATACAGACTGAGAAGGAAGAAATAAAACTGTTCACAGAGAACATGATTATGCATGCAAAAAAAATCTGAAAGTATTGACAAAAAAATCTCGGTGTGATAGTTTATTCCCATAATCCCAGCTACTTGGGAGTCCGAGACTGAAGTATTGCTTGAGGCAAGGAGTTCATGACCAGCAGTCAACATGGTAAGATCTAGTCTTTAAAGAAGAAAACCATTACTACATGGGAGAAAGACATATATTTAATGAAGTAGGTAAGAAAAGATTACTGAAAATATTGGGAATATATATTGAAACATCAGCCATCAAATAACAAGAGTAACAAATTTTATAACCAGGATGAAATGGACCAATTCCTTTAAAGACACAAGCTAACAAAACTCACAGCAGAAAAAAAAATAGTCCTTCTTTTAAATAGGCTTACTTGTATTAAGGGAGTTGTGTTAATTAATAACCTTCCAAAATGAAAGCACCAGGCTCAGATGGGTTCAAGGGTGAATGCTACCAATCATTTAAAGAAGAAATGATACCAATTCTCTATAATCTCTTTCATATGTTAGAAACAGAGGGTTTACTTTCTAACTAATTCTATGAGGCCAGAATTACCCTAATATCAAAATCAGACCAAGACACTATAAGAAAATTAGAGACCAATATCTCTCATGAACATAAATGCAAAAATCCTCA
The DNA here is from genome assembly GCF_029289425.2 of Pan paniscus. NCBI lineage: Eukaryota > Metazoa > Chordata > Mammalia > Primates > Hominidae > Pan > Pan paniscus. Next base: position 44,148,485 of record NC_073261.2, on the reverse strand, counting down.
ACAAAATAGTAAATCAAATACAATAACGTGTGAAAAGATACATCATAAGTGAAACTTATCCTAAGCATGCAAGCCTGGATGAATGTTTTAAAATCAATTAATGTAATCTTATCACATCAATAGACTATAGAAAAAATACATAATCATATTGATAGATACAGAAAAGCTGATTGACAAAATCAAGGACACATTCATGATAAACACTCTCAGCAAACCAGAAATAGAAGAAAAATTTCTCAACTGGAAAAGGACTTCTGTGAAAAACCTGCATCTAGCAGCATACTTAATTTTGAGAAACTACACACTTCTCCACTAAGATCAGAAGCAAGGCAAGGATACCCTGTCTTTTTTTTTTTTTTTTTGAGACGGAGTCTCGCTCTGTCACCCAGGCTGGAGTGCAGTGGCATGATCTCGGCTCACTGCAAGCTCCGCCTCCCAGGTTCACTTCATTCTCTTGCCTCAGCCCCCCGAGTAGCGGGGACTACAGGTGCCCGCCACCACGTCTGGCTAATTTTTCATATCTTTAGTAGGGACGGGGTTTCACCGTGTTAGCCAGGATGGTCCCGATCTCCTGACCTCACGATCCGCCTGTCTTGGCCTCCCAAAGTGCTGGGATTACAGGCGTGAGCCACCGCGCCTGGCCAAGGATACCCTGTCTTACCACTTCTTTTCAACATCATATGGAAGTCCTAGATAATGCAAGACAAGAAAAGGAAATAAAACATATACAGACTGAGAAGGAAGAAATAAAACTGTTCACAGAGGACATGATTATGCATGCAAAAAAATCTGAAAGTATTGACAAAAAAAATCTCTGTGTGGTAGCTTATTCCCATAATCCCAGCTACTTGGGAGGCCGAGACTGAGGTATTGCTTGAGGCAAGGAGTTCATGACCAGCCGTCAATATGGTAAAATGTAGTTTCTAAACATCTATAAATTAATTAATTAATTAATTAATTAATAATTTAGCCAGTCATGGTGGCATACACCTGTATTCCCAGATATTCAGGAGGTTGAAGCAGGAGGGACATTTGAGCATAGGCATTTGAGGCTGCAGTGAACTATGATCGTGCCACTGCACACAAGCCTGAGAGGTGGAGTGAGACATCGAGACATTGTTTCTTAAAAAAAAAAAAAAAAAGAAAGAAAGAAAGAAAAAAAAAAGAAAGAATTGATAGAAAAAAATCCTGTAACTTATATGTCATTATAACAAGATTGGAAGATAAAAGGTTAACATACAAAAGTCAATTGCTATACTAGAAATAAACAAGTGGAATTTGAAATTAAAAAGGCATTACCATTTACATTAGCATTGCCCCAAAATAAAATACATAGGTATAAATCTCACAAAATATGTACAAGACCTTTATGAGAAAGACTGAAAATTGATTAAAGAAATTAAGGAAGTAAATAAATGGCGAGATATTCCATGCTCATAGATAGGAAGACTCAAATCATTTTTTTTTCTGTTTCAGTTTTGACAGTCTCTGTTGCTAAATTTTCTAGTTTACAAATCTTTCATTGTGTAATTTCTAATCTGCTAATAATCTCTTATAGTTGTCATTTTAGGGATGGGAACTTTCTTCTATACATTTTAGGGATTGGTGCTTCCTTCTCTATTGATTTGGGTCAATTCTCTATATATTATTTAGACAATTTAGTTTTTAAAGGTAAGAAATACAGTTACATAATTGTTTTAATACTCTTGTCTGATAATTCTCAATGCTTTGTTAATTGTAGGTCAGTTTTGATTGTTTAGGTTTTCTCATTACCGTTGTGTTTTCTTGCTTATTTGCATACATAATTAATTGAATAAATGCTAGACATTGTAAATTTTACTTGATGGATGCTGAGTATCTCTAAATTCCTATAAATATTCTGAGGTAGTAATCTGAAACACTTAAATTATTTTCAAGCTTTATGATCCCTTCAGAAATAGCTTTTTAAAAAATAATCGAGATAAATATTTTACATACCAAAAAATATGCAATTTAAAGTGTACAACTTGGCAGATTTTAACCATATTCAAAAAGCTGTGCTATCATTTGACTAATTCCAGAACTTGTTTATCATCCCACACACACACACACAAATCCCAGGTACTCATTAGGAATACTTCCTGATACCCATTAGGAATAATTCCTGTAGACTCACCAAGGTAACCGAAACCATTAGTCTTGTGTACATTTGTTCATTCTTGCTATTTCATATAAATGGAAACCCATTATATGTGGTCTTCTATGTCTGGGTTTTATTTACATAATGTTATCAAGATCCATCAATGTTGGACCAGAAAGCAATAACCTATTTTTTATGGCTGAATAATATTTTATTTCATGAATTATACCTTTTTAAATTAATTCATGAATTGATGGACATTTGAGTTGTTTCTAATTTTGGCTACTATGAATAATGCTACTATGAACATGGTATACAAGTTTTTGTGTGAACATAGATTTTCTTTTTTTTTTTTGCTATATAACTAGGAGTAGGATTTGTGAGTCATATGGAAACTGTCAAAATATGGAAACTGCCAAAATATGTTTACAAGAAAGCTGTACCATTTTGCATTGTTCTTAGCAAAGTGTGAGGCCCCTAATTTCTCTTCATCATCACTGATGCTTGCAAGTTTCTTTCTTCTTATTCTAAAAGCCATCCTAGTAGGTGTAAAGTGTTATCTCATTGTGTTCTTGGTTTGTTTGTTTTTTTTGTTTTTTTTTTTTTTGAGATAGAGCCTCACTTTGTTGCCCAGGCTGGAGTGCAGTGGCATAATCTCGGCTCACTGCAACCTCCGCTTCCCAGGTTCAAGTGATTCTCCTGCCTCAGCCTCTTGAGTAGCTGTGACTACAGGCGCACACCACTGCACCCAGCTAATTTTTGTATTTTTTTTTTTTAGAGATGAGTTTTCACCATGTTGCCAGGTTGGTCTCGAACTCTTGACCTCGTGATCCACCTGCCTCAGCCTCCCAAAGTGCTGGGATTACAGGCGTGAGCCACCTCACTCTATGGTTTGCATATTCTTTTTTTTTTTTTTTTTTTTTTTTTTTTTTTTTTTTTTTTTGAGATGGAGTCTCTGTCACCCAGTCTGGAGGGCAGTGGTGCGATCTTGGCTCACTGCAAGCTCCGCCTCCCAGGTTCATGCCATTCTCCGGCCTCAGCCTCCCGAGTAGCTGGGACTACAGGTGCCCGCCACCACGCCCGGCTAATTTTTTGTATTTTTTTAGTAGAGACGGGGTTTCACCATGTTAGCCAGGATGGTCTCGATTTCCTGACCTCGTGATCCGCCCGTCTCGGCCTCCCAAAGTGCTGGGATTACAGGCATGAGACACCGCGCCCGGCCTCTGCATATTCTTAATGAGATTAACTAATAAGGTTTTCATGTGGTAATTGGCCATTTGTATGTCATCTTGGAAAAAATGTTTAGTCAAATCCTTGATCGATTAAAAAAAATGGGGTATTTGTCTTTTCATTGTTGATTTATAGTAGTTAATTTTTTATATATTATGAATACTCCAGCTTATCGGATATATAGATTGCAAATATTTTTTCCCATTCTGTGTGTTGTCTTTTACATTCTCAATAGTGTACTTTGAAGCACAAATGGTTTTAATTTCTATTGTCAAATTTATTTGTTTAAATCTATTATGGCTTTACAGTTAATTTTTATACATGATAGAAGGTAAAAGTTCAAATGATTATTATTATTTGCATGTGGATATCCAATTGTCCTAGCAACACTGTAGAAAATACTGTTTTTTCCAAAATAAATTGTCTTGAAACTGTCATCAAAAAAAATAACTGACTATAAATGTATTTCAGTATTCTCATTTCTATTTAATATATTTATATTTATTATTATGCAAGTACTGCACTGCCTTGATTACTGGAGCTTTCTTGTTGTAAGTTCTGAAATTGAAAAGTGAGAATCTTTTAATGTATTTTTTCAAAAAGTTATCTTACCGAATATGGGTTTTTTGGTTTAACATATATATTTTTAGATCAGCTTGTCAATTTCTTCCACAAAAAAACAAACAAAAAAGCAACCAAAAACAAAAACAAACAAACAAACAAAAAACAAGCAAACAAAAGCTGCAAATCTTATAGGGAGTTCATTAAATGTTTATATCAATTTTAGGAGGATTGATATATTAACATATTAAATCTTCTGATCAGTGAACATGTGATGCTTTCTATTTACTTGTCTTAATTTCTTGTATATTATATTGTTTTACAATACAAGTCTTGTACCTTTGTACATATACTTACACCTAAGTGCTTTGTTGTGTTTGATGTTATGATAAATGGAATTTTTAAACAATTTTATCCTTGGATTATGCACTGACAGTGTGCAAAAATACGGTTGATTTTTCTATATTGATCTTGTGTTCTGAAACCTTGCTGAACTAATTTATTAGCTGTAATTGTTTCATTGGAAATTCTGTATAATTATATGCAGGATAATGCGATAAGTAAATAAGAGACTTTAACTTGTTTCTTTCCAACCTGAATAACTTTTATTTCTGTTTTTGTTTGTTTGTCTCATTTCCCTGAATAGTATCTCTAGTACAATGCTGAGTAGAAGGAGGACAGACATCCTTGGTTCAATATTAGAAGGAAATCTTTGACCATTAAGTATAATGTTAGATGTGGCTTTTTATTGGATTGAAGTTCTTTTGTATTTCTACTTGTTGACTTACCTTTTGTCATAAAAGGGTGTCAGATTTTGTTAAGTGTTTTTCACATATCCATTGAAATGGTCATGTGGGTTTTTAAATTTTTTTTTATTTCAATAGGTTTTTGGGGGAACAGATGGCATTTGGTTAGATGAATAAGTTATTCAGTGGTGATTTCTGAGATTTTGTTGCACCCATCATCTAAGCAGTATACACTGTACACAATGTGTAGTCTTTTATCCCTCACCACCCACAACCCTTTCCCTTTCTTCTGCCTTTGCGTGCTTATAGCCTAGCTTCCACATATGAGTGAAAACATACAACGTTTGGTTTTCACTTCCTGAGTTACTTCACTTACAATAATAGTCTCCAATTCCATCCAGCTTGCTGCAAATACCTTTATTTCATTCCTTTTTTATGGCTGAATAGTATTCCACGGTATGTGTGTGTATGTATATATGTGTGTGTGTGTGTGTATATACACATATAACATTTTCTTTTTACGCTCGTTGATGGATGGGCAGTTGGACTGGTTCCACATTTTGGCAATTGCAAATTGTGCTGTTATAAATATGCATGTGCAAGTATCACTACCTTTTAGATATAATGACTTCCTCTAGATAGATACCAAGGAGTGTATTGCTGGATCAAAAGATAGATCTACTTATAGTTCTTCAGGAAATCTCCACACTAATTTCCATAGTGGTTCTAGTAGTTTACTTTCCCACCATCAGTGTAAGAGTGTTCCTTTCTCACCACATCCATGCCAATATCTTTTTTTAAAATTATTTTTTGATTATGGTTATTCTTGCAGGAGTAAGGTGGTATCACACTGTGGTTTTGGTTTGCATTTCCCTGATCATTAGTGATGCTGAGCATTTTTTCGTTTGCTTGTTGGTTATTTGTATATCTTCTTTTGAGAATCGTGTATTCATGTCCTCAGCCCAGTTTTTGATGGGATTATTGGTTTTGTTCTTGCTGATTTGAGTTCTGTGTAGTTTCTAAATATTTATTAGTCCTTTGTTGGATGCATAGTTTTCAAAGATGTTCTCCTATTCTCTGTGTTGTCTGTTAACTCTGCTGATTATCTCTTTTGCTGTGCAAAAGTGTTCTAGTTTAATTAAGTCCCATCAACTTATCTTTGTCTTTGCTGCATTTGCTTTTGGGTTCCTGGTCATGAAGTCTGCCTCAGTCAATGTCTAAAATGTTTTTCTGATGTTATCTTCTAGAATTTTTGTGGTTTCAGGTCATAGATTTAAGTCTTTGATCCATCTTGGTTGATTTCTGTATAAAGTGAGAGATAAAGATCAAGTTTCATTCTTCTACATGTGAATTGCCAATTATCCCAGTACCATTTCTTGAGTAGGTTGTCCTTTCCCCACTTTATGTTTTTGTTTGCTTTGTTGAAGTTCGGTCAGCTGTAAGTATTTGACTTTATTTGTGGGTTTTCTATTCTGTTCCATTGGTCTGTGTACCAATTTTTATACCAATACTATGCTGTTTTGGTGACTATGGCCCTGTAGTATAGTTTGAAGTCAGGTAATGTGATCCCACCAGATTTGTGCTTTTTGCTTAATCTTACTTTAGCTATGTGGTCTCTTTTTTGGTTCTATATGAATTTTAGAATTTTTTTCTAGTTCTGTAAAGAATGATGGTGGTATTTTTGATGGGGATTGCATTGAATTTGTAGATCGCTTTTGGCAGTCTGGTCTTTTTTGTAATATTGATTCTACCTATCCATGAGCATGGGATGTGTATTTATTTGTGTCATCTATGATTTCTTTAAGCAGTGTTTTTTTCATTTTCGTTGCAGAGATCTTTCATCTCTTTGGTTAGGTCTATTACTAAGTATTTTATAATATATATTTTTGGCAGCTATTGTGAAGGAGTTGGGTTCTTGATTTGATTCTCACCTTGGTTGCTGTTGGTGTGTAGCAGAACTACTAATTTGTGTATATTACTTTTGTATCCTGAAACTTTGCTGAATTCATTTACCAGTTCAAGGAGCTCTTGGGATGAGTCTTTAGTGTTTTCTAGGTATATGTTCGTATCATCAGCACTGATAGTTTGACTTTCTCTTTACCAATTTGGATGTCCTTCATTTCTTTCTCTTGTCTGATTACTTTGGCTAGGACTTCAGTACTATGTTGAATAGAAGTGATGAAAGTGGACATCCTTGTCTTGTTCCATTCTCAGGGGGAATGTTTTCAACTTTTCCCCATTCACTATAATGTTAGCTGTGGATTTGTTGTAGATGATATTTATCACCTTAAGGTATGCCCCTTCTATGCCAGTTTTGCTGAGGGTTTTAATCATAAAACGATGCTGGATTTTGTCTGTACCTTTTTCTGCATCTACTGAGATAGTCATGTGATTTTTGTTTTAAATTCTGTTTATATACTGTATAACATATATTGATTTGTGTGTGTGTTAAACCATCCCTGCATCCCTGGTATGAAACCCACTTGATCATGGTGGATTATCTTTTTGATATCCTGATGGATTTGGTTTTCTAGTATTTTGTTGGGGATTTTTGCATCTATGTTCATCATGGATATTGGTTTTAGTTTTCTTTTTTTGTTGTTGTTATGTCTTTCTCTGGTTTTGGTATTAGGGTGATACTGTCTTCATAGACTGATTTAGGGAGAATTCCCTGTTTATCTTTTGGAATACTGTCAGTGGGATTGGTACCAATTCTTTTTTGAATTTCTGATAGAATTCAGCTGTGAATTCATCTGGTCCTGAACTTTTTTGTTGTTGTTGTTTTCTGTTTTTAAATTACCATTTCAATCTTGCTGCTTAGTATTGGTCTGTTCAGAGTTTCTATTATCTTCCTGGTTTAATCTAGGAAGGTTGTATATTTCCAGGAATGTATCCATCTCCTCTAGGTTTTCTAGTTTTTGTGTGTAAAGGTGTTCATAGTAGCTTTGAATAACCTTTTGTATTTCTGTGGTATCAGTTGTAATATCTCTCATTTATTTTCTAATTGAGCTCATTTGAATCTTCTTTTTTTCTTGGGTAATCTTGCTAATAGTCTATCAATTGTATCTTTACAAAGAACCAGTTTTTGTTTCATTTATGTTTTTTACTGTTTTTATTTGTTTGTTTCAATGTCATTTAATTCTGCTCTGATTTTCATTATTTAATTTCTTCTGCTGGGTTTGAGTTTGGATTGTTCTTTTTTTCTGGTTCCATGAGGTGTGACCTTAGATTGTCTATTTGTGCTCTTTTAGGCTTTTTGATGTAGGCATTTAATGCTATGAACTTTACTCTTAGCACTACTTTTGTTGTATCCCAGATGTTTTGATTGGTTGTGCCACTCCTATTGTTCAGTTCAAAGAAATTTTTAATTTCCATCTTTATTTCATTGTTGACCCAATGATCATTCAGGAGCAGGTTATTTAATTTCCATGGATTTACGTGGTTTTGAGGGTTCCTTTTAGAGCTGATTTTCAATTTTATTCCACTGTGGTCTAAGAACATACCTGATATAATTTCAAATTTCTTAAATTTACTGAGAATTGTTTTTTGGTCTATAATTTGGTCTATCTTGGAGAAGGTTCCATGTGTTGATGAATAGAATGTATATTCTGTAGTTGCTGGATAGAATGTTCTACAAATATCTGTTAAGTCCATTTGTTCTAGGGTATAGATTAAGCCTATTGTTTCTTTGTTGACTTTCTGTCTTGAAGATCTGTCTAGTGCTGTCAGTGGAGTATTAAAGTCCTCCACTATGATTGCGTTGCCATCTATCTCATTTCTTAGGTCTAGTAGGAATTGTTTTATAAATGTGGGACCTCTAGTATTAGGTGCATATATATTTAGAATTGTGATATTTTCCTGTTGGTCTAGTCCTTTTATCATTATATAATGCCCCCTTTGTCTTTTTTAACTGCTGTTGCTTCAACGTTTGTTTTGCTGATGTAAGAATAGCTACTCTTGCTGGCTTCTGGTGTCCATTTGCATGGAATGTCTTTTTCTACCTCTTAACCTTAAGTTTATGTGATTCCTTATATGTTACAGGAGTCTCCTGAAGATAGTAGAAACTTGGTGAATTCTTATCCCTTCTGCCATTCTATACCTTTTTATTGGAGCATTTAGGCCATTTACATTCAATGTTAGTATTGAGATGTGTGGTACTATTCTATTCATCATGCTATTTGTTGCCTGAATACTTTGTTTTTGTTTTATTTTTTTCATTGTGTTGCTATTATATAGGTCCTCTGAAATTTATCATTTAAGTAGGTTCTACTTTGGTGTATTTCAAGGATTTGTTTTGAGATTAGAACTTCTTTTAGGGGTTCTTGTATTGCTGGCTTGGTAGTGGCAAATTGTCTCAGCATTTGTTTGTCTGGAAAAGTCTGTATCTTTCCTTCATTTATGAAGCTTAGTTTGACTGGATGCAAAATTCTTGGTTGACAATTGTTTTGTTTAAGGAAGCTAAAAATAGGACCCCAATCCCTTCTAGCTTGTAGGGTTTCTGCTGAGAAATTGCTGTTAATCTGATAGATTTTCCTTCATAGTTTACCTGATGCTTCTGCCTCACCACTGTTAAGATTCTGTCCTTTGTCTTGACTCTAGATAACCTGATGATTATGTGTCTATGCAATAATATTTTTACAATGAATTTCTCAGGTGTTCTTTGCACTTCTTGTAGTTGAATGTCTAGATCTCTAGCAAGGCTGGGAAAGTTCTCCTCAGTTATTCCTTCAAATATGTTTTCCAAACTTTTAGGTTTCTCTTCTTCCTCAGGAACACCAATCATTCTTAGCTTTGGATGTTTAACATTGTCCCAAACTTTTTGGAGGTTTTGTTCATTTCTTTGTTATTCTTTTTTGTTTGTCTTTGATGGATTGAAAGTTTTGTCTCTGAGCTCTGAAGTTTGTTCTTTTGCTTGTTTTATTCTTCTGGTTGTTTTTTGTTTATGCTATCTATTTCACTGAATAATTATTCTTTTATGTCCTGTATCATATTTTTTATTTCTTTAAGTTAGACTTCACCTTTCTCTGCTGCCTCCTTGATTAGCTTAATAATTGACCTTCTGAATTGTTTTTTCTGTCAATTCAGAGATTTTTTCTTGGTTTGGTTCCATTGCTCGTGAGCTGGTATGATCTTCGGGGGTGTTAAAGAGCCTTGTTTTGTCATGTTGTGAGAGTTTTCTGCTTCCTTCTCATTTGGGTGGACTATGTCAGAGGGAAGATCTAGGATTCAGGGGTTGCTGTTCAGATTATTTTGTCCCACAGGGTGTTCCCTTGATGTGGTGTTCTCCCCCTTCCCCTAGGAATGGGGCTTCATGAGAACCAAACTGTAGTGATTGTTTTTGCTTTTGTGGTTCTAGACACCCAGCAGAACTACCAGGCTTTGGGCTGGTACTGGAAAGTGCCTACAAAGAGTCCTGTGATGTAATCTGCCTTCAGGTCTTGCAGGCATGGATACCAACACCTGCTCTGGTGGAAGTAGCATGGGAGTGAAGTGAGCTCTGTGAGGGTTTTTGGTTTTGTTTTTGTTAAGTGCACTGGTGTTGTATTGGTTGGCCTCCAGCCAGGAGGTGGCACTTTCAAGTGTTCATCAGCTGTGGTCCTATAGAGAGGATGCAAACTTGCCCTAGGTATGCTTGGTTAAGTATTCAGGTTTTCAGGCAGTGAGCAGGGCCACAGAGCTCCCAAGAGATTGTGACCTTTGTCTGGCTACCAGGGCAGGTAGAGAAAGACTACCAGGTGGGGGCAGGAATAGGCAGGTCTAACCTCAGCCTCTCCTTGGGGGGGGCTTGCTTTGGCTGCTATGGGGGATGAGGCTGTGGTTCCCAGTCCAATGGAGTTATGTTCCCATGGGGATTATGGCTGCCTCCTCTGAGTTATAAAGGTTGCCAGGGAAGGGGGGGAAAGCTGGCAGTCACAGGCCTCACCCCACTCTTATGCAGCCCAAAGTCGTAAAGGCTGATCAGGCACCTACCATCCCCCCGCAAGTAGCACCCAGTCTATTTCCAGGCAGCTGGTGACCAGGGCTGAGAACTTGCCCCAGCCCATGACCCTCCCAGTTGAGAAAGCAAGCAGAATCACAGTTTTTTGGCATCTCAGGGAGTCTGCAGTGGTGATCCAGTTCCTTCAAAGAGTCTGTGAATTCTTTTGGCTTTTCTGGTATGTTGCTATGGTAGTTTTTGGATCAAAAATTCACGATGTGAGTGTCTACATGCTGCGCTGTCCATCTGAGCAGGAGCTGCAAGCTAGTCCTTTGTCCTATCTGCTACCTTAATCTCCTCCTACACATTTTTCAACTATATTTAGACCTAAAGAATATAATTAGTTCTCCCTCATCTTCTTTGCTCTGCAACAACCAGGAAGTAGGAGGGAGCTTGGCCCTGTGTTCCCTTAGCTGCCCCAGGAGTGTTATCTGGAAGACAGATGAGGACTCAGCCCATGCTCTGTGCTTGGAGTCTGGGCTGAATGCTGGCAGCAGGGCCAACTTAAGGCCCAGACCCAAGCGGGCCCAGCACCTGTGGTGGCTTCTCCTACCAGGAGTCTGGAGGAGCACTGATGGCCAGGTTCTGGGTGGCACAACTGCCTCCCAGCCGCCCGCTCCTTCATGGCTTTGTGGGTTTTCATGTGGTTTTGTCCATTCTTCATTCAAGTGTAGCTTAGCAACAGGAATACATTCTGAGAGATGCAACATATGGCGATTTCATCATTTTCCAAACATCACAGAGTGTACACAAACCTAAATAGCACAGCCTATTAGACACCCAGGCTGTATGATACAGCCTATTTTTCCTAGGCTACAAACTTGTACACAATGATGCTGTACTGAATGCTTTTGACAACTGGAACACAACAGGAAATATTTGTGTATCTAAACAGAAAAGATAGAGTAAAAATACAGCATAAAAGATGTTAAAATGGTAGACTTATATAGGGCACGTATTTTGGATGGAGCTTGTGGGACTAGAAGTTGCACTGGAATTGTCAGTGAGTGGTGAGTGAATGTGAAGGCCTAAGACATTACTGTACACCACCATAGACTTTATAAACACTGTACCCTTAGGGGAAACTAAGTTTATAAAAAATTTTTCTTCAATAATAAATTAATCTTGACTTACTGTAACTATTTTACTTTGTAAAATTTTTAATATTTTAAAGTATTTGTTCCTTTTTCATAACACATAGCTTAAAACACAAACATAGTATGCAGTTGTACAAAAATACTTTATGTCCTTATTCTATATGCTTTTTTCTATTTTTAATTTTTTTAACTTTTTTTGTTAAAAACTAAGACAAATGCACACATTAGCTTGGGCCTACACAGGATCAGGATAATCAATATCACTGTCTTCCACATCCTTATCTTGCCCCACTAGAAGGTCTTCGGGGCAATACCATGCATGCAGCTGTCATCTCCTACGATAACAATGCCTTCATCTGGAATACCTCTTGAAGAACCTGCCTAAGGCTGTCTTATGGTTAACCATTTTTTAATAAGTAGATGTACATTCTAAAATACAAAAAAGTATAGTCTAATAAACACATAAATCAGTAACAGTCATTTACTATCAAGCACTATGTACTATGTATAGTTTATGTACTATACTTTCATATGATTTGCAGCATTGTAGGTTTGTTCAAACAGCATCACCACAAATACATAAATAATGCATTGCACTACAAAGTTATGATAACTATGATGTCACTACTCAATAGAAATTTTTCAGCTTCATTATAATCTTCTGGGACCACCATTGTCTATGCAGTCTGAAATGTCCTTATATGGCACTTGACTGTATTAATATGGTATATCACATTGATTATTTTGTCTGTTGAACCAACCTTGAATTTCTAGGATGAACTCCATTTGGCCATGGTATATAAAATCCTTTTGTACAGTGCACAGTTCTGTTAGTAATTGGTTGACTTTTTGCATTATTTTCATAGGATATATTGGTCTACAGTTTTTTTTCTTTATGGTGACGTTTTCATTTAGTTATGCTAACAGGGTTATATTTACATTATAGGATGCGTCAGAAAATTTACCCTTCTTGGCCAGGCGTGGTGGCTCACGCCTGTAATCCCAGCATTTTGGTAGGCCGAGGCGGGCAGATCACGAAGTCAGGAGATCGAGACCATCCTGGCTAACATGGTGAAACCCCATCTCTACTAAAAATACAAAAAATTAGCCGGGCATGGTGGCATGTGCCTGTAGTTCCAGCTACTCAGGAGGCTGAGGCAGGAGAATCACTTGAACCCAGGAGGCGGAGGTTGCAGTGAGCCGAGATTTCACCACTGCATTCAAGCCTGGGTGACAGAGAAAGACTCCATCTAAAAAAACAAAAAGAAGAAGAAGAAGAGAAAACTGTACCCTTCTCTTCCAATTTTTGAGTTTATAAAGAATTGGTATTCATTCTCCCAATGTTTGACAGAATCAGTGTTAAAATCTTCTGAGATTGAGATTTTTTTAATAGTATAGATTTAGTTTATTTACTTTTTATAAAAGTATTTACAATTTATATTTCTTGAGTCAGTTTTAGTAAATTGTAGCTTTTTAGAAATGTCTCAATTTTATTTTAAATCTAATTTGTTGACAATTCTTTATAGTACTTATAATCATCTTTATTTCTATGTCAATAGTAATATATGTTATTTAATTTCTAATTTTAGTAATTTGAGACTTTTTTCTTTTTTCTGGTTATTCTTACTAGAGATTTTACAAGTTTTGTTCATCTTTCAAATAACAAACATGGTTTCCTATTATTTTATATTTCCTATTTAAATTGTTTTTATGCTCAACCATTATCATTTTCTTCCTTCCACATGGCTTGGGTTAAATTTATACTTTCAAAAAGTTTTCTACTTTTTCAAGGTAGACAGTTATTAGTTTGGGACATTTCATCAAATTGACTTCTAATTTCATTCCATTTTGATCATGCTAAATCTTTGAAATTTGGTATGTGTTTTACACTTATCTTGTATTTCAGTTCAAACCACCTATGTTTCAAGTGCTCAATACACAAATGTGATCAGTGTCCACTGTACTGATAACAAAATTGTAGCAGCTTCAACCACTTATTGAATCTCTAATACTCAATTTCAATAATTAATTTTGTCACTTTTCCTCTACATCAATGCTACCTATTTTTGGCAAAACATTGTCAGCCCTCTGACAGAAGAGAAAAAATGAGAGGTACTCTGTAAATAATTGACATGAAGATAAATGAAAATATTCAAGTCCTTTGACTTATCTGCCAAATTCTGACTCCTGCTGAAATTACAGTACAAGGTGGGTGCAAGAGTGGGAACAATTTTAGCTTCTTCAATCCTGTCAATAGCCTTGTGCTGAGCTGCCAAGAATAGACTAGGACTGCCAGTACTGATGCTGATTCCCCTTACCTAATTCTTCCAAGGATAGGTGTTCCCATCACTTTTTCAAAAGCCTAAGTGATGCTGAAAGAAGTCTTTAACAACCCTTCAACTGTGGACAGAGAATGGCCATGGAGGAAGAAAAGCAGAAAATTGTTAGTTACTCTGTTTCATAGTCAAAATGGGTGTCTCAACCTCTTGAATCACATTTCAGTTTAAAACTTGCCTCTTTTCATAGAATTCTGAGGCATTTAGATTCTCTTCCACATAGATTCATCAAATCATCATCATTATTATTAATTTTTCTGTCTAGTTATTTTTGTTTGATTCCTTTTGTTTTTCTTTTTATTATTTTAGATATAACCTGTTTAGAAACGTTTTTCTGTTTTGAAGAGAGCTCTGTAAATATGTTGGTGCTGTTTTCAGGGAATGTTTCACAGACAGAAAACCAAAAGGTTGACTATGCAGGATTCCCAGAATTATACAAAAGCAATAATATATAATATAATTGTGTCTGTTTGAAAAATATTTTTTTAACTTGACTACCTAGGATAGTCTGAGATAAGCGGCATCAGCATCATCTGGGAGCTTGTTGGAAATGCAAAGTCTCTGGTTCAACCTCAGATGTACTAAATCAGAATACATAGTTTAACAGGATCCTCTGATTATTTAGATACACATTAAGTGGAAAAACTCTGGTTTAGAACAAGGGCAGTCATTATTCCCACTATTAGAATCACCTGGAAAGATTTTTTATCAATTCCAATACTCAGGTAACACCCAAAATCCATTGACTCAAATTCTCTGAAGTGACTCCGGGTATCCTTACTAGTTAAATTCCCATGTGATTCCAAGGTTCAACCAATGTTATTAACTACACTCAAGAGGGAGGTTATTTTCTACATGTTTAATTCTTTCCCCATTTGGTTTCATTGTATAAAATGGTTTTCAAGATGTGTAAGTCTGGTTAACATTTCAAGTGATTCTTATGTTACATAGTTCAAGGACCACACTTGGAGAAATATTATATTATTTATCTTATGTGGTTCATTGTACTGGATGTGGGAGAATCTCTTAATAAAAGGAATAAAAGGGGGGAAAAACATAAAAACATATATAGTGCAGTCCTCCCAACCCACAAATGAAAACCTTAGCCTAGGATTTTTCCATGATTTAGACAACGCCACTCTGCAATTTCTGAGGGAGACCTAGAACTAGATCATTGTACTCAGTGCCTCTGGGATAGATGGTGCTAATTCATCTTACTCAGTGCAGTAGAATGACCTTAGTATGTTTCTGTACTGACATTTTGTGCTTTAATATATGCACATAGCCTTGCTATTTTACAACAATATTATTTGTCTAATAGATTTAATATTTTATTCAAATATCTTATTTAAAAGCTACATGAAAATGGATTAGAAATGACAATACAGATTACATCCAACTGTTTTTTTTTTTTTCTCAAGAGGTTGTAGGTGCCTGAGGTGATTATTGTTGAATGGCCAGTGGTTCTCATCTAAATCATACTATGGTTCAAGTTTTTTCAAATATCTAGACAATGGTAAACAAACCTTTTTCAGTTGTAACTCTGAAACTCTAGATGAACTGTGCAGGTTTGAGCCTCTGGCTAATATCCTATCTTGTGTGTATGAGACAGAGAGAGAAAAGAGAGAAAGAGACAGGCTTTACATGCACTATTTCATGTCATCCTAACACAATTATTGGATATAGCTAGTAAGAGGCTGAGCTGGGATTTGAATCCTAGTCTACATAATTCAAAAGCCTGTAAAATTTCAAGTAGTTTTTACACACACCAAATGTTCTTATATTGCTTTTAAGTATGAGACTATAGACTCTGACTCTTAATCCTAAAACATTTGAGCTGAGATAAAACTCAGGGACAATTGTTAGACAGTTGACCTGAGGTGTGGAACATGGGAGGGAATAGGCCATGATCAACTATCTAACCTTCTGTTAGAAATATGAATCATTCACTAATTAGTTGGCTAAAGAGTATTTAGCCAAGATTTAATACCATTACTTTCACATTTAGATTCCCATTGTTCCTGAATAATGAGCATGACAGATATGGAATTATTGGTGGGGATAACAGAGCTTTCAAAGCAAAATATTAAATTACATAAGACAATTTTAGTTTTACCCAACTTTTTATTTAAAAAGAACTTTACAGAGAACACCTAGAAAGCTGCCATCTAAAATAATATTTTATTACACTTGTTCTATCATATCTCTATTCCTCTACATAACCATTAACTCATCTTACTTTTGATATACTTTAAGGTAATTTTTATAACTACCACAGCATGCATATCATTAACAAATTAGCAGTTTCTTTTTAATGTAAAATTTACATATGATGAAATGTACATAAATGTACATTGAGTCTAGAAAAATGCATAACCCTATGTAACCTGAAACCCCAGCCAGTAATAGTACTTTACCATCAGTCAGAAATCTCCTTATGCCCCATGCCAGTCATTTCCTGCTCTATCACCAGGAAGCAATCATTCTGTGCTAATTTCTTCTTCTACTGTAGAATAATTTTCCTCATTCTCGAGTGTCACATAAATACAAGCCTATATTATGTATTTTTGGAACTTTTTTCTTAATATGAATAATATTTTTGAGATTCATAAATGTTATTTATTATCAATGTATTCATTTTTAAAACACTTTAGTCCAGGTGTGGATTACACGCCTGTAATCCCAGCACTTTGGGAGGCCGAGGCAGGCGGATTACCTGAGGTCGGGAATTTGAAATCAGCCAGACCAAAATGGAGAAAACCCATCTCTACTAAAAATACAAAAATTAGCCGGGTATGGTGGTGCATCCCTGTAATCCCAGCTACTCTGGAGGCTGAAGCAGGAGAATCGCTTGAACCTGGGAGGCGGAGGTTGCGGTGAGCCGAGATCATGCCATTTCACTCCAACCTGGACAACATGAGCGAAACTCCGTCTCAAAAATAAATAAATAAATACTTTGGTATTTTCTTGTATAAACGTGCTACAGTTTATCTACTCTCCTACTAATAAACACATAGGCTTTATCTAGTTTTGGGTTATGATAAATAAAGTTTCCATGAACATTCTTGTACAACTTTAAAAAATATATTTTTATTTATCATGGGTAAAGGCATAGGAGAAGTATGGCTGGGTCATAAGGTAGGAATATATTGAATTTTATAATGAATTGCCAGATTTTTTTAAAAGTAATTGTACCATTTTACCTTGCCACTAACAGTGAATTTTCTAGACCCAGATACTTACCAATATTTGGTGCTATCTGTCTTTCCATCTCTCTCAAACTTGTATTAGCCATTTTGGTGAACACAGTGGTATCTCATATTATTTTAATTCACATTTCTCTAATTCTTAATTATGTTAAGGACTATGGGCTTCTATTAGCCATTTAGAAAACTTTATTATATTGAGTATAGAAATTACATACAGTGAATACCATTTTTTTTTTTTAAATATGTGCTTTGTGCTGGGCATGGTGGCTCATCCTTATAATCCTGCACTTTGGGAGGCTGAGGCAGGTGGATCACTTGAGGTCAGGAGTTTGAGATCAGCCTGACCAACATGATAAAACCCCATCTCTACTAAAAATACAAAAATCAGCCAGGCTTGGTGGTGTGTGCCTGTAATCCCAGCTACTCAGGAGGCTGAGGCAGGTGAATTGCTTGAAACCAGGAGAAGAAAGTTGCAGTGACCTGAGATCCTGCCACTGCACTCCAACTTGGGTGACAGAACGAGACTCCATCTCAAACAAAAAAAAAAAAAGAGAAATTGCCTCGTGAATATTTTTCCTCATCTGCAGTTTCACCATTCACTGACTATTTCTTTTGATGATGATATTTACATTTTGATGAAGTCTAATTTTTTAGCATTAAAAAATTACTGCTTGATGCATTCTAAGAGTTAGGTGCTTTATGTGCCCACCACTGTATCACAAAGATTTTCTTATAGTTTTTCACTAAAATATTTCCTATTTTGTATTGTATGTTTAGAATTATTATAAATCTGAATTAATAAGTCTACATGATGTAAGGTAGAAATCCAGGTTTCATTTTGATACGTAGCTTCTATCAACATTTTGGGAAAATATTTTACTTTGTCTATTAGATTGTGTTAGCACATTTTTAATTAAAGAAAAGCGATCACAAAATGTGGGTCTATTTTTGAACTTTCTTTTATTTATGCGTTGATGCTTATGCCAGTAACATACTGTCTTAAAATTAGGTAAAGTAGTTCTCACAATTTTATTTTTATTATTCAAGATTGCTTCGGATATTCTATGTCCTTGCATTTTCATGTAAATTTTAGATTCAGCTTGCCAATTTCTACAAAGGAAAACTTTGTTTTGATTATAATCACCATTATATAGAATCTAAAGATCAAATGGGACAATTGAGATCTTAACAGCATTGGGCAGACTATATAAATATAGTATATTTTGACCTTTATTTGGTCTTTCATTATTTCATTTAGTTATATTATATAATTTCCAGTGTAGAGGTCTTGGAGAAGTTTTGGTAAATTTATTCCTAAGTATATTTTTAACACTACCTAACACTACAGTAAATGGAACTGATTTTTATTGCTTCCATTTTTTTGTTACTAGTATCTGAAATACAATTTTTAATAAAATAAACCTTAAGTACTGTGGCCTTAATAAATTTAATTTTAGGTTTTCTGTATATTTCTTGGATTTCTACAACCCAGTCATATCATATTCAAATAGAATTATTTTTCTGTTCTTTTTTTCTTGTCTTATTGCATTGGCAGTACTCCATCAACTTTGAATCTATATAAAGAAACTGAATATTTAGAGTTAGCTTTCTTATTTACTAAGATAATTATTTCTTTTAAAGCTCATTATCCTTTTGTGACTAAGTATCATGTTTTCATTTTGGAAAATTTTTCTTTGGCATATCTTATAGGGCAGGTTTATTCAATAAGAGTTATATCATTTTTCTTCGTTTTAAAAGGCATTTTTTTATTCTCAGATAACATTTACATTGAATTTCAAAGTTTGATTCGGCAACTTATTTTCCTCATTGCATTTAATTTATGCACTATCTTCTAGTTTCAACACTTTCAGATGAGAAGTCAGTGGTGATCTGAAGCATTATTCCCCACATAAACTTTGTTTTATTTTAATTGCTTTAAAGATCTTCTTTTTAATCTTTAGTTTTCAGTAGTTTTACTATAATGTGCATGAGTGAAATTTATTCTGCTTTGATTTGTAGAGATGCTTAAATCTATATATTTTGGTATTCACCAAATTTGAGAGATTTCACACATTATTTCTTCAAATATGCCCTATTCTCTCCCTCCTTTCCTGTTGGTACTCCAATTAAACACCCGCTATGCCTTTTAACATTATTGCACAAATTGCTAAGACTCTGATTTTTTTCCCCAATAACTTCTCAACTTCCATGGACACCAATTTAGCAAAGAAGAAACTCAAATACATGAAACTAAAGATGGATACAACTATTATACAAATAAGAATGAAATAAGTGAATATCGTGGAATGTCTATATTATCAACAATATTTCCTCTTGTATTTGTTTTATTTTTAGTTTGTTGTTTTGTTGTTGTGAAAACATCTGCCATTTTTTAATGCATTTCCAGGAGAGCAGACATAAGCAATCTTATCATGGGACAAGGACTATTTCAAGGACTTTTAATTTTTCTGCATTTTCAGGTGGTTTTTACACATATCACCCACAAACCCCCTAAATTATTTTTGCTAATTTTACCCTAAAATAATTACATTGTGTCAATTAAAAACATGGAATTATTTAAAATAATATATTGTTGTTTTGACCTTATCCTGCCAGAAATTCATACTAGTAGACTTTCCATCTATAACTCACAGGCTAATACACACATTCAAATTAAAGTAGGACTTTTGTAACAACTCTTAGGGCATTTTTGAGATATTAAATTATTCTAGAAATGTGTTTTCATTACTGCATATTAGCTTGTGCATGGGCTGACAGCAAGTTTTTCTCATTTGAAAATATGCTATTCATGAACAAAGCTACTTCTTAATGGGATGGTATTATCAGTACGCTGCTAGCATGAAGAGGTGTTGGCTATTTTTGAGGGAAAACGCCATACTCATGGTAGAAGTTTACACAGCTGTGTTTAGGTTCATCAAACATCTCACAATAAACATCTGAGGTTTGCTAAATTTCCAAATGTGTTTTGCCACATGCATTTCCCCTTCTTTTTAAAGCATGGAAAGAGTTTCAAAAGTTGCCACTTCATCTGTTTATCAAAATAGAAGCCTAAATACGCTTTGCTGTCAATAAATTATGTTGAGTGGGTTTATGGCTTGTTTTTCTCTCTTTCATATAGCGAGAGAGCTCAGAAGTAAACAATCCAAAGCCAGAGGATTCAGGCATCATTGCCAGGATTTTCAAATATCCTAGAATACATGCTTCTATTTGCTAAATGCTGGCAACTTTGCTTGGGCAAAAAATCAAATCAGTCTCCTATTACATGACTGCAGCTTTTTGCTGTTTAGTTAACATATTTTTTTGGAACCAGAATTTACAAAGAGAAAACAAATTGTTTCTAGAGGTCTATTTTCTAAAACATTAAATTGAACTATTATCAGTCATTGATACGATATCTTACCTAATCTTCAGTCATGATCATAATTGGTCCCACTTATAACTGAAGAGTATGTGAATTTGATGCATTACCTATTCTCTATTGTCTTTCATTTTTCCCCTAATTTACCTAGAATCCTTGGCTAAAGTTCAATATTCTACTAATTATTTAGAAGTTGCTCTTTTGGCTGAGTTTGCGTCAATGTAAACGTTTGACTAGCTTGTGGGATGCTATATATAAATGGCCTAGAATTTTGAGTTACACACTTGTGGATTTAAACTCTACTTTTTTTCTTTTCTCTCATATACCTAGTTCCTCATCTGTAAAATTGGCTACGAAGAGCTATCCTTCAAAAATATTATGAAAACTGAATACACTAGTATAAAACTCAGTAGAGTTGGTATGAATTGGAGATATTAGAATATTAGCTTTCCTAAGCTTTTTCTGCAAACTTCAAGTAAATTAAATAGAAAAATCACTTTAAATGATTTTAAAAGAGAAATCATGAAAATGATAATGCTGAAAGGCTAATAAGAAATACCAAATCAGTTACAGAAGCACATGGGAAAAAAGAAAAAAAAAATCAATAATTTTAACTGTTCACCCAAATGTGTGGCTGTTCCTGTCACACAAGCACCATATATTTACTGCCAGAAGAAATCTTCAAATTTACAGAGATGCTTCTCATTTTATCACAAGGTACATCTCATTATTATTTCTATTTCTGTATTAATTTTGAAGTTAAATTGAAAAATAAAAAATGATGGAATGTAGCCAAATCTTGAGTCACAGGGAAATGCATAGGGTGATTTTACTAATTAACAAAATGTATGCAACAAATACAAAAATCTACTAAATATTGTACAATATAGAAAACTAAAAGTAAGTCAAAATGTAGGAATTATTATATTAGCAGCAAAAATGTAATGTATTATGTAAGTTGGAAAAAATAATAATTAACAAATATACCCAAAACACTCTCTTTGAAAATGTTGATAAAAAAATATCTAAGGGAAAGATAATTGGAAAAGCTATTAAACTACTTGCTTCTCTACAGGAGACCTAGATATAGCTATTTTACTTCAGTTCCTTCAAACCATGTGGAAAATAATAATTCCTAAGCATTTAAGCTTTTCCTGAATTTAGGAGGAAACGAAAGATTGGTTTGCTACCTCATTTTATTAGCTGAAATTAAAATGTGATGCACAGTGCAGAAGAATGTATTCAGAACAACTTCACTTTCAATTTACGTCCCACAATTTTAAATAGTAGTAGTAAAACAATGTGATAAGATAACCATTCATTCAGAACAAGAAGGCCATTAGAAATTAAGATCTCATTGATTGTTAGAAAATATATTATTATAATTTAAAGCAACAGGTTGAAAACATTTAAAACTGTAAAATGTTAGATTTTATTTAAATGTCTGTCTTAATGATGTATTCTCAGATGAAAATTTTGTCATGGTAGAATGAGACAAGGTTTAACATCGATTTGATTCCTTTAATGAACGTGATTTCCTACAGAAAAACCTTGTTTACAGGAATAAGTAGAAGTTTTGTAACAGGAAAGCACTGATATTTGAACTTCTTCCAGGACATGTGATGAGTATTGCACAGGTCATTAAACATAATTTTGGATGATAAATAACTAGCTGAAAACTTGAGTAGAAAACTTGAGTAGGAAACTTGAGCTTTACCGAAAGAAATATATCACACATGCAAAATGATTTGTCTCTCAGTTCTAAGAAGCTCATGTTCTTAATTGTTGGGAAGAGCAATAGTAATGCCTCATTAAGATTTATCCAAGTAAGGCCTATTAATTTCAACTATTACTCTTTTGATTTGCAGTACTGCTGTACCTTAGTTACACATTAAAACCACCTAGGAAGTTTATAAAACACTGTGATCTATGTCCCACTCCAAAGGATTCTGATTAATTAATTATTCCAGTAAACAACATAGGAGTTAGTTGACAATTTTAAAAACTCCCCCAGTGATTCTAACATTCACCTAAGGTTGAGAAATACTAATGTTAAAAGTAACTGTTTATTTTTATTATTATTGTTTTTTGAGATAGGGCCTCACTCTGTCACCCAGGCTGGAGTGTAGTAACGCAATCTCAGCTCACTGCAACCTCCACTTCCTGTGCTCAAGCAATCCTCCCACCTCAGCCTCTCGAATACCTAGGGCTACAGGCTCATACCACCTTGCTCAGCTAATTTTTAAAAAAGTTTTGTAGTAACGGTATCTCACTATTTTGCCCAGGCTGGTCTCAAATTCCTGGGCTCAAACAATCCCCCTGCCTCAGCCTCCCGAAGTACTGGGATTACAGGATTACAGCCACCACGCCCAGCTAAAATACCCATTTTTAAATGATATGTACAGAAAAGGTTGAAAAAATGGAAATCTTGATTATTTCAACATATCTATGCAAATACTATACTTGGTGATCAAAATGCTTATTTTAATATATTTACAAATACTTTTGTATGGAGAAAGGTCAAATAAAGCATATCATCCACTCATACAGATTATCGTCGTACAGACATCGCAAATGCAAGCGTGTGATTGCAACTAGAATAAAAGAGGCCAGGCGCGGTGACACTTTGGGAGGCCAAGGCGGGCGGATCACAAGATCAGGAGATTGAGACCACCCTGGCTAACACGGTGAAACCCCGTCTCTACTAAAAATATAAGAAATTAGCCGGGCGTAGTAGCATGCACCTGTATTCTCAGATACTTTGAAAGCTGAGGCAGGAGAATCTCTTGAACGTGGGAGGTGGAGGTTGCAGTGAGCCAAGATCGCGCCACTACACTCAAGCCTGCACAACTGCGTGACAATGTCTCTCAAAAACAAATAAATAAATAAATAAATAATGAAAAGTATAAGTTAAAACATTAAAAATATTTGCCTTTGGCCATGGTATTTTTAATAACTTGGGCGGGGGGAAGGTAATTACAAAGATGATTCCATACTTTCCCAATTTTTCCTTTTTACCAATAACAAGGTAAAATTTGTATCACAAAAATCATTAATTTGAATAAAATTAAAAAGCTCTGTTTTATAAAATGTAGAGATTGACTTTATGGATTCAAAAAATCAGAAAAAAAGTATCATGATGTGCATTCATTAGGAGTAAATTAAACCTAAAAGAATTTGCCTGTTTTTTAAAAAAAGTAACTTGGCAAAATATATTCCCTGATTAGTTTGAAACTCCTAAAATGCCTTAACTAAAGAAATCCAGCCTTCTTCCAAATTTCAAGTCTTTTTTCTAAATTACAAAGGCATTATCCTAGGAAAATAGTGGTTTCAGTCTGGCTTTAAAAATTATTGTAAACTATATGGTATAGATGAAAATTAAAATGAATAAAATGTCATTCAACATTTTATGTCTAATTTTTCATTGAATTAATTTTCTAAAATAAAATTCTTATAGCTTAAAATGTTAAAATATGTTTAGCTAGAACTTAAAATAACCCAAAGCCTTTAATTATAAACATTATTTTAGCTCTAATTTATTTTTTATAAACAAAAGACAACTGATATGAAAATAACCTTATTGTTAATAATTTTTTTTTTCTTGAGACGGAATCTCGCTCTGTCCCCACGGCTGGAGTGCAGTGGCGTGATCTCAACTGACTGCAACCTCTGCCTCCTGGGTTCATGCAATTCTCTGCCTCAGCCTCCTGAGTAGCTGGGATTGCAGGTGCCCGCCACCATGCCAAGCTAATTTTTGTATTTTTAGTAGAGAGGGGGTTTTACCATCTTGGCCAGGCTAGTCTTGAACTTCTGACCTCGTGATCCTCCTTTGCAAGTTTGGGCCCACATTAAACAATCATCCTTGTTGTTCACATGTCACACAACTCTAGACAAATCAATCTATTCAAAAAAAGCAAGTTGTATGTCTTTGTTCGCTCACCCAGTATGGATACATTCACTACATGTAAACTTCTATCACCAGGTACTGCAGTTATGTGCCTGTCCATAGAAGTTGAGTAAAAAGCAGACATACCCTCTGGTGAACGAACTATGCAAATTACTACAAGTGCATTCTTTATCACCTTAGTAAATATTTCAATAAACACTAGTCACCATCTTTATTATGATGCACAATTTATTTCCCTCTGGGTTCTACTACAAAGGTAATTCCACTCAATTTTTAGATGAGTAAACATAGGCCCAGACAGTTAAACTGGTTTCCTCAATGTCAAACAGAGAAAGACTCAAGAATAAAATAAAGGTTTCTTGATTGCCCTTTAAAAAAATTTAAAAAATCTAACAAAGAACAGATGGGACTTAGGTAATATATGAAAGAAAATATGTTCTTTTTGGAGTCTCTAAATTCATATCAATTACGCACCAACTATTTTTTCATCTCAGAGGCTTTTTTAACCTTTTTTCCCCCCACAATTCATTTATTTGAAATATTCACAATAGTTAAGACAAACTGTAGACAGAAGAGTATATTGCCCTCGGGCATTTGTTTCATGTCTCACTTTGTTCCTCCACAAACAGGCCATCACTTTCAAGTATTTTACAGTTCTTGTATTTAATGTCTCTATACAATAACTCGTCTCAATAATTATCAACACTATAAAATGTCTTAATAAACCAGAAGAAAAAAAGCATCACAATACTTCAAAACCCTGTTTCAATATCCTGTAAATTACTTGCATGGCTATTGGTAGGTTTTGATACTGGTTCCAACTGTCATTTCTGCTTAGGAAAAGTTATATTATCTTTTGATCAAACTCCCCACTTTTCTAAATAATGCAGTGAAGCAGATACTCCTACAATATTGAATAATTTCAGTCTTTTAGAAGATATATTAACTTTATTAGATTGACCTGTGAATAGAAAGGATATAATATCTGGAAAAAATAGTATAAAGTACTTTTAAAGGTTTTATAGTTGTATTTATAAATTGTTAAAAATAAATACCCAATGTTATCTTTGTATTCAGCTAGGTACTACAGGAAACACAGAGATAAGTAATAAGTGATCTCTCCCCTCAAGCCACTTACATTTTAATGGGTTTCTTTAAACATGCAATCAAATGACAATAGTACACCAATGAAAGTGATGAAGAAGGCTTGCATTTTTACTAATATTTTTGACTACTTACTTAGATCAATGCTTTCCACTGATTGGATTCCAGAAGGAATGGGAAAGTACACCAAAGAAAATATTTGAAGGAAGAATTATGAGGCAATATATAAGGATGAGATATTAATGAAAGAACGGATGAAAGAGATTTAAGAAACCCAGTATGCACAAGAATTATAGGCAGGATAAGTGAAACATTATTAACATTGTATAAATAATTATAAATGTAAACATTATATAACTAAGATCAAACTTTATCTTAGTTTGTTGATTGTGTTTGGCTTCTTATGCACAATATTATGTTTTTGAGATTCACCCATGCTGTTATCTGTAGATTTATCTAATGCATTCTCGTTTCTGTACAGCATTGCTTTGTGTGGCTATAAACAATGTGTTTGTGCATTCCATGAATCTACATCATGGTGATAATGAAGAACGCCAAAGGCAAGGCACAGATTTTTATATAATTCCAGAAAAAAAGTTTACCTTCAAAAGATAACAATTGACAGATGACTTCTCTCACAGTGGATGCTAGAAGACAGAAATATGACAATGTTAATATGCTGGGAGACCAATCACTGTCAGCTTCCATCGTTGTAACAATGAAGTAGTATTTCAAAATGAAAGTAATATAAATATATTTTTTGACAAAAATTGACATGACATGTCACCTGCAGATACTTTCTAGAGAAAATTTTAAATGTTGTGTTGATGGAAGATTTGCATTTCAAAAAAAGAAATAAATGCACACAATGTGTTAAATATTTAGGTAACCAAATAGATCACTTGCAGAAAATAATAATGGATTGTGGAGTTTAAATTTTAAAAGAAAATGATTAATATATATAACAATTAGTATGTAATTTCTGATGTGGAAGAATGGAATTAAAGTGTTTTACAATCTTTGCAATTTGGAAGACAAAGTAAAATGTATTGATTACACTTATAGATTGATAAATCAAGTGTGTATTTTGTAATGGCTAGGGCTCATAATACACAATAGAAGAACTTAATATTTACTAAATAAAAATTAATATAGAATATGGAGGAGAAGATCAAGAAGATTAAATTTGGATTTTTGAGAGACTAATAAAATTAAAATGTCTCTGGCAAGACTCAAAACAGATGGAGGATAGGGAAGAGGAAGTGTCTACCCTCACACATCAGAAGTGAGAAAGTTTCTAGTTATATAAACTAAAGATATTAAAGAACAGCTCCAAAATTTTAGAGACAACTCAAGTCAAAAATTGGGCTTTGAAAAGGATGTGAGAAACACATTAAAAAATCTTAATTGCTTGATAATTAATATAGACTCTGAATAGTCAAAATCTTCTAAGAAAACTTCAAACTTAGATGTCTTCCTTTAGCAAGTGTTACTACATTTTCAAGGTACAAAAATTCCATACTTATTTATTCTATTTCAAAGCATAGTGTGTGAGGAAAAACTCAGCAGTTCATGTTAAGAAGATATCATAAACTTAATATTACATTGGAAAAGAAGAAGCCAAGAATAATTACATGTGCATATAGGTCAAAAAAGAATGTGAAATCCAAACACTTATTAGAAAAAATACATAAATAAATGCAAAGAATAATTCATCATGTTCTAAATGACATGTATTAAAAAGATGAATGTCATTTAAATACTGTGATGAAGAATAAAATACACATAGAAAAATACACAAAGTCATAAGTATACTGCTGGAAAATCATTTCATAAAATAAATACATCCATTTAATGAGCACTGTGAACAAAACAGAAAATATTACAAGCACAGCAGATGCTTCCTTATTCTTTCTCCTAATGACTGTTACTCCTGTAAGACTGATCATTATTCTGGTTAGGTTAGGTTTGATTTAGGTTAGGTTTGCCTGTCTGTAAACATTATATAAATAAGATCAAAATTTATGCACTTGATTGTGTTTGGCTTCTTTTGTTCAATATTATGTTTGAGAGATTCACTCATGCTGTTACATGTAGATTTAGTTAATGCGTTCTGATTTCCGTACAGCATTCCTTTGTGTGGCTATATATAATATGTTTACCTGTTCCATAATACATGAATATTTTGAGTTATTTTCTTTTTTTCTAATAAGAATATCGTTGGTATAAACAATCTTGTATGCATTTCTGTTGGTTACATGCCAACAGAAACGAAGTGGATTGTTAGGTTACATATAGTATGTATATGTATATACATATACATACTATATTTGTAATCAAATTTATAGAACCAAAGAAATTGAAAACTACTAAGAAAAGAAGTAAAAAGAGAGGAAATTTTGGAAATGTAAGTCCTTTAACATAATTTCAAAATACCTGAAAGAAAAACTAAAATTTAAAACTGGAATGTAATAATATTCTCTAGCTAACGGAAGACCTGAATCCTTTCATTGTGAGGGCCTACCAGGTATTAGGGAAAATCCACTTCTATGGTAAACTCAGAGGCTTATTCAGATAAATCTATTGCAGTGTAACTACGAAACAAACAACTCATCAGTGCTTTCAAGCAAGAAGTTTAAATAACTTAAAAAGACACAAGAATTGGATTGTTATTAGACTTCTTAAAAACAACGTACAAATTAGGGCAAGTAGAATATCATTTTCAAAAAATCTAAGTAAAGAAAGAACAAAGTAAGGATATGTCCAGCTAAAAACGCCTTCCCAAATACTATTCAAAAGGAAGTAATTTGAAATGTCTATATTGATGTCAAGCAAAGGAAAATTCAGAACAAGGTATAACAACAGGAATAAAGATAAATATTAATAATAAAAAATAAATTTTCTAAGATAACATGAATGTCTTTTATTTGTATATTTATAAACAGAGTTTTACAATGCATGAAGCAAAAAATTAAAAATAAAAGGAAAAATAAGCAAATCTGAAATTATATTGAAATCCTGCATCCCATTTTTAATAAATAATAGAAAAAATACATGGAAAATATCTAAGGACATAGAAGATCTAAACAAGTATATCAATTAAATTGACAAAATGGACATTTTAAAACATTCTACCCAACAGTATGTGAATACATATTCTTTTCAAGGGTTCAGGGAATAGATAACAAGATAGACCATATTAACAAGATATGATCAAAATAGGTCATAATAAAATATTAATAAACTATAAAAGGTTTGAAAGACTATAAAATGTGTTGTCTTCCAAAAACTGACTAAAATAGACATCATTACCAAATTATATATGAAAAAGCTTGTATAGTTGAAAATTAACAATATTTTTAAATAGCCCATAGATAAAAGTGCAAGTCAGAAAGAATATTAGATGGCATTTTGAATTGGATTAAAATAAACATGATACAATATGTCTGAAATTATCAAGGAACTAAAATTACAAAACAATTTTGGTAAAGAAGAATAAAGCAGAAGGGCTCACACTTCCTGATTTCAAGCTCATTGTAAAACTATAGTATTCAACACAAATGAACTTCATATGCTTTATTCTGTGTCAAAGAAACCACACTCTGAAGGGCATAAGGGAATATTTGAAGGTAGTAGAATTGTTCTAAATCTTGATTTTGGTGGTTGCTACCTAATTAGATTTATTTGCCTAAACCCACAGAACGTGCTTTAGTTAGGGTGAATTTTACTATATGTAAATTTTATCTAAAAAAACTAGAAGGTTTATGTACAAATTATTCAATTTTCAAAAATCTCTGAACCATAAAAGTAAAGGATATATTGCTTAGGGAAAACACACCTTGTTAGATTATGATAAAATGTTTATTTAATAAAAGGAATGAGGCAGATATTGTTACAGAGGTTTCTGCAAAGGAACTGGTAAGGTTCTATTTCTTAATCTTCATCTGGTTTCCATAGAAACATATGTATTATTATTTTTAATCTGTGCATATGTATATATGCATACATATATGCATATATATTCTGAATCTATATTTCTTAAAAAATAATGTGTATAAAGAGAAAGCTGTATATTGTGAGAGAGATAAAGAATACTTTCTGACAGTTCAGTGGATGGAATGAGTCATGAAGCACACAAAGGAATATTTTGGTGTCCAGTGAAAGAGATCTAACTCAAATTAGCTAAAACTATAAACAGAATTTATCTTGAAAAACTCACTTTTTACATACCTGGATTGAGAGACCTGAAAATATTTCTAGGGGTCCATTCTTCTCCACGCTCTTTTTCCACTGTGCTGGCTTAATTCTCAAGCCAACTCTGTTTCGGCAGACACGGGGTCATTATGTCTCGGCTTCTGTCCTGCTGATACGGATAGTCCAGCAGAAAAGCCCGAGTTTCTTATGCAACTCTTAAAGAAAAAGTTCAACACCTGATTTTCATTTATCTAAATTGGGTCATTTTGTAGTTAGAGCAAATTAGAACCTGAACCAGATTGAAACAAATGAGTCCTAATGCACAAAATTTAAAGAGAAACTCACTCACAGTCACGTAAGCACAGGGTCAGCCCTGCAGACGGAGCACCTCCTTTAATTTTACCCCAGGTGCCTCGATTTCCAATTTCAAGTCCTAAGTAGCAGCACTCCAATTGGCCAATTAGAGGTTATCATGCCCATCTCGTGAAACATGAGTAGTTTCTGATCCTTCTACACCTTTAGAATACAGGAGGAGTGGTTCCTACAGAAAAAGCAGTGTCTTGTTACTGAAAGATGGGAAAATAGATTACCTACTGATGTTCACACCACAGAAAGCTTAGTCATATCTCCGAGTGCCTGTGACAAATCTGGTAAATGTTGACCTCTCATATCTGATGATTGATTGTTACATCTTTCGCCTTGTTAGTCTTAGAAAGAAATAAAATATCTTTCTTCATGAGCAGAAAGGCAAGGAGTCATGAGACCCGTTTCTCTAAGAGGTCGTTGTACCAAATTTGTCAAAATTTTAACTGTATTAAATTTCAATTATTTTTCCCAGAGAAATAGAATTGTGAGCTTTTCAATGGGACTGCAATCCAGGATGGATATGCCAAAAGAGTTAATAAAATGTTTCAAAAATGAGTGGGGTAAAATTATGATCCATAGACACAATTAGAAATACTTAGAAAGTTGTTTAAATTTTGATTAAATGGTTTCTGGGTATATTAATCGCTAAGCAATTTGTCTTTAGGTGGCACAACTTGATGTGAAATGACATTTACATTGTAAGTAGAGTAATTAGGTGGTGCGGGTATTTATGAGTAACTAAGAAACTGAATTTCGATAAAACAGCTTTTGTTTTGTTTTGAGACGGAGTCTCGCTCTGTAACCCAGGCTGGAGTGCAGTGGCGCGATCTCGGCTCACTGCAAGCTCCGCCTCCCGGGTTCACCCCATTCTCCTGCCTCAGCCTCCCGAGTAGCTGGGACTACAGGTGCCCACCACCATGCCTGGCTAATTTTTTGTATTTTTAGTAGAGACGGGGTTTCACCGTGTTAGCCAGGATAGTCTCCATCTCCTGACCTCGTGATCCACCCGCCTCCGCCTTCCAAAGTGCTGGAATTACAGGTGTGAGCCACCGCACCTGGCCCCGCTTGGTTTTTATATAAATGAATTGATGGACTCCAAGAGTACGATGTGGATTTGTTATTTTTACCAATGATTTGGATGAAAACAATAATAGTTACGATAACGAAGGCTCTGAAACGTTTGTCATTACGTCAGAAATTGTGTTAAGTACTTTACATAATTAATTTTAATTCTCACAAGAATTCCATGAGTCAAGTGATTCTTTACCCATTTTACAGGTAAAGAAGTTGGATCTCAAAGGCTGGGCAGCTTGGATAAATCAGCTAGATCATCAAAGTCTTAATGGGCAAAAATAATCAGCTCTGTATTTATTAAATGAGAAATTGTATAATATTACTTAATGCCACCATGTGTCAAAAATACATTTGAAGTTTTAGATGTCTGGAAATACAATTTGAGTAAACAATATAATATGGCAATTCCAGAGCCTAATAAAATCGCAGGCTACCTGAAGGGAAATATTGTATCTCAAGTAAGGATAAAAATTAAAAAATTGTATTTTTCTGTTATTCTGTACCCCTGTTATTGAATTTAGTTCCAGACATCACATTTCAAATGGTGACATTGAC
Organism: Pan paniscus; assembly: GCF_029289425.2. Lineage (NCBI taxonomy): Eukaryota > Metazoa > Chordata > Mammalia > Primates > Hominidae > Pan > Pan paniscus. The sequence goes on along the minus strand of NC_073261.2, from coordinate 44,116,631 downwards.
AGACTGGAATGTGTCCAGGGAGAGTAATAAGCATAGAAAAAAATCAATATCATACTTATGAAAAAAGTTTTCATTGATCAAAAAAGATTTGTGGGGAAATTTATTTCTACATAATCTAACTTATGTTATTTAGAAGAAAGATTACACTTCATCTAGATGGCCCTAGACTTTTTGAACTGATGGCTTAAAGATAAATGTCAGTTTGCTATAACAAAGACATTTCTAATAATCAAATATTCCAGATAAAAACTAGAGCACCTTTAGATACCAGGATTTTTCTTGAGATTTCAATCAGAGTAAAGATATTCTATTTTAGGGAAATGTGTATAGGGATGTGAATACTGGGGAGTATTCTAATTCTCTTTTTTCTTGATCCTACATTTTCAGGATTTACCGATGAACCATAATAATATGATCCAGAACATTCTAGAAACAAACAACAAATAACCTTCATCTGTTACTCTTCCTTCATTTTTTTAATGAAGCAGCAATTCAAGACCATGTAATTGAAGGTTTTATTATTGCCTGATATTCTAGAAAGATATCAATTATGGTTATTTAGTACAGATGAAAATAAATGAAACATTAGGAAAGTTGTTGAATTGATCAAGGTCATATTGTGCTTTATTAGTATTTTACCCAATACTTGTTCTTTGATTTGACATGTTTCTGATTCTCAAGCATCCTGGACATTTTCTCTTCAGTCTTCCCAACTACTGAAATCAGATCTTAGGTGACTTATGCATATCCTTTTTACGTTCCTTGTACATATTCTGGAATCTAAATAACTTAGCAAGTCTGATTAACTCAAGAATGCCAATATGTTATTGAGTCATTGGTTAATATATGATCACTTCTATATTTATATGTGTATCTTCAAAATGCAACTTTTAATCATTTAAATTTTGTGCCAAAAGAATAGTTACAATTAAAATTTAGATCCAGTGCCTGGTCTTGGTTAATTGATTGACAGAATCTTTAGTCTTTCTAAAATTTGAAATTATCTATTCTAACCTCCAGACAATTACAATTCAAATGACTACTACCAGTTGATATTACCTTCTACTGAGCACAAGAAAGGGAAAAATATATATTATTTTGTTTCGTATTCAGTCTCTTTTCCTCTATCATTTTTAGGGCTACCTAAGCAACTTAAAAGGCCCACTAGGAACTAGAGGCCAAAATTCTTATCAAGGTCATAGTGCTGAGCTGAAGAACCTGTCCTCAGCCAGCATTTCGGGATTTGTGTCTACTCTATTTATTCCCAAGAAATTATATTTACAAATATAATTTGACTTTTTGAATTAGACTTTTTCTTGATTCACAGGCTGTAACCCTCCCAACCATCTGGCCTAACTTACAGCTAACAACAGGGAACCACTGAGAGCAGAAATAAAGCAGAGCAGGAAAGATGTATCTATCTTCTCTATACAACTAAAAAAAGAAGTGTCTGCAGATTTTCAGGAGCCCAGTCTCTGAATGCTTATCTGGAAATGCCAGCTCCTTGTCTTCTTTGAAAACCAAGGTCTGTTTTAGTTCTGTGACCCTGTCATTTTAAGAACTTTAATTAGTATTGAATGCAGCCTGGCAGAATCCTAAGTACCTGTGAGGCCACATTAGTTCTATGATTCCTTTGCTTCAGGGACTATAAATTGAGGACAATATCAAATTCAAGGTTCTTGTTGCAACTTCTAATTTTTCAAGATAGTCATTAGCTAGATTAATATTTTTTTCTTAACTGCTATCTCTGTCTTTTTCTCTTAAACCATGTCTCTCAAAAAAATTTTTTTTTATCTTGCCTGAATAGGGAAAGAATGTTTCTATTCCAAAAATATTCATAATTTGTCTAGGCTTAATTTAATTTACTTAAAAATGTACTCCTTCATGGTCTTTCTTAGCACTATACTATAACCCTGCCTCATTATTATGTTTGTGTCTCTTTAATAATGTTTTTAACTTAGCAAAATATCTTTTTGCAATCCACAGAGGATAGAACACAATACATTAAATAAATTTCATATTAATATTGTTGGAGAGCTCATCTATGGCCAAACAATACTTCACCCTAATCACAATGCTTATGGGAATGATTTGCAATACTGTATAAGGTATAATTCTTTAACAATAGTCCAATAAAAAGGATATAATTATATGGTTGCACAAATGTCTTTCCTCTCAATAAAAGCATTATTTATGTGAACACTATGTCTTTTAAATGACTTAAGAATAAAACATTTCTACCTTGACTTATGCATTAAAATAAGGAGCAGGGGGGTGGTGGTGCAAAAATCTATTTTTCAAAACATGACCCAGCCACCTAATGACTTGTTTAGCTGAGCATCAATCTTTGTAGCTGCCAGACCTTCTCTCTTTCCTTCAGATGAACTGGCATAATGCTTACTTGGCTCACATGTAGAAACAAATGTCCTCTTTCCTAGGGGAATGATTATTAGCATTTCTTCACAGTAATTTGGAGAGTACCTCTTATCTTAGAGACAGCTGTTTTTTCTCAGAAAAAAAAAAAAATTCTGATCTGCCCCCATCTGGGGAGTGATGAAAAAGAAAAGAAATTATTTTCAGGAAAGAAGGCATCCAAAAGTGTCCCTGTATGTTTCAGTGAAAAAGACAGCTTGGATTCTAAGCGACAATTTTAAGTAAATGTGTTATAGTGTAGGATATTTCTTGGTGCTTTACATCACTATTTAGCAAATATTTATATTGGACACCTCAGGAGCCTAGCCCTACCTTGTACAGTCTTGAGCAGCAAAGCTCTCTTTACCTCTGAGTCCCAACATGACCATATAAATATACTGCATTACCATCACCAACACCACCTCAAATTTTATTCTTCCCATGTTTCTTCATGAAACACATTTTAACATTTTCTCCAAGGTGCATGCCATCACCAAAGTAAATTTACTGATTTCCTAAATATTTATCTTTCAAAATTCTAAAATTAATCCAGACAATAAAAACACAGAGATCAATACAACATAAATCCTATCATAAAAAGGTCAAAATCTACTGAAAAAAAAAAGTGTGAGTCCTTAAATAACACAAAGTGGTATTCAGCTTAAATTGTATTTCAGTCTGGCTTTGTCATTTACTAATTGTTTTATCTGAAAAGTTGTTTAAACTTGACAAAACTCAGTGCTTTTGTCTGTGAAATAAGCATAATACAACTTTATTCTGTAGTGTTGTTACGAAACTTAAAATACATATGGTAATTCTTGAAAAGTGTTTCACACAGTGCTTTGCAAACGATTACCACAGGATAAAGTGTTTCATGTGAAAAAAGAAAGGTTAAAACATATGATAAGATTGCAATGACAGAGAAAACCACAGAGGCCTAAATACATTTCCTGGACGGTCCCAGGAAACACTATAAAAAGAGGATTACATTTTAGCTTAATCTTAAAGAGTAGCAGGAGAAAGGAGAATGAGATTCCAGGTAACAGGGCAAATGTTCTCAATAGAAATGAAGGAGAAAATTAAATGAAGTGTTAAGAAATGGCAAGTAATTCCATGAAGTTGTATAATAGTGCCTGAGTGGACATTAACTGATCAGATTATAGATGAAAACAAGACGGCTGATTCCAAAGTCCATGTGGCATTTCCAGTGAACGTCTAGAGGAGTAGACATCATTTTTGTTTAATTCATCAGTAGTTCTAAATGATCACTGTAATCATAAGGTGAGAGACAACTGAGATGACAAAACCTGGGTGGCTTATTTAGAAGAGGGAAGCAAAAGGACTGTTTAAGATCACATTCTATAAATAGAATGACCTCAGATGATTGGACAGACTGGTTTAATTTTCCAAGGGGGTATTTGTGAATAAGTGATCTGCAGATAGGCCCGTGTACTTGCTCTTGTCTGCAAATGTGTGGGTGCAAACACCACTGTAGTTCTGGCTCCCAGAAGCTACAGATACTTGATCTCTTCTCCTATACCTTTTTAGTACAATCACCTACATGGAGTTAGGAGTCACGTCATGGACCAATACTTTTACTTAGCTGAGATGATTATAAGGACACACCATACAACCTTAATCTCACATTATCTCCTAGAAAGTTTAATGGGAATGTAACCTATTCTCACTTTAGCTATTATAATTGGAACAGTTGTCAGGATCACAGAGCATTGGCTAACTATTTTGCAAATCAGTGTGGACTTCTTGCAGAGGAGAATGCATGAAACTTGGAGTCTTAAAATGTTGATGGTAAGCATGTGTTGTCATTGTCTCCCTCTAAATCTCAGGAAATGATTGAAACCTTCAGGATTCAGTTTCCTCAAATATTATACCGGAAAGCAACCTCAGCCTACATATCAGTGTGGTTGTAATAAATATCATAAATATACATGTGTTTAAAACATTTAAAAACCACTACAATTTTATGTTTTTATTATAGTATTATTATAAACATAATATTTCATATTCAAATTGATCTCTTACTGTGGTTATCTAAATTTAGGAAGTGGTCTTTAAAGTATATTAAGTTCTTGGGGAAGTGGGCTCATTTAACCTCAAAGTCAATTCACACACTTACTTAGAGCACTGATTCCTCAGAAGATATGTCAAAATAATCCAATGTTTCTTTTAGGTTAAAAAATGTTGAAATTCCTGAAAATATTAACCTGAGAGTAAGGTAAAACAGATATCATGGTCTGGTTGTATTTTAAAAAATAGCAAAGGTGAAATGAGAAAATATGATCTCTAAAGTCTTCCTAGTCCATTATGAAATTTAACTTGAGAAAGCTAGCCTAAATGTAGAATCTACTATTCTTTTCCCGATCATTGCATCCAATCAAAACAAAGCAAAACAAATAAACAATGATACACATACACAAAAATACAGTACTCTTCCTTTTCCTATCAATGGGGAAATTGAACCCATGCATTAAAAAAAAAAGCCTCTTTGTAGGTCTCTAAAGACTTGCTTTATGAATCTGGGTGCTCCTGTATTGGGTGCTTATATATTTAGGATAGTTAGCTCTTCTTGCTGAATTGATCCCTTTACCATTATGTAATGGCTTTCCTTGTCTCCTTTGATCTTTGTTGGTTTAAAGTCTGTTTTATCAGAGAATAGGATTGCAATTCCTGCTTTATTTGTTTTCCATTTTCTTGGTAGATCTTCCTCCATCCCTTTATTTTGTGCCTATGTGTGTCTCTGCACGTAAGGTGGGTCTCCTGAATACAGCACACTGATGGGTCTTGACTCTTTATCCAATTTGCCAGTCTGTGTCTTTTAACTGGAGCATTTAGCCCATTTACATTTAATGTTAATATTGTGTGTGTGAATTTGATCCTGTCATTATGATGTTAGGTGGTTATTTTGCTCGTTAGTTGATGCAGTTTCTTCCTAGCATCGATGGTCTTTACAATTTGGCATGTTTTTGCAGTGGCTGGTCCCACACAATAATAATGGGAGACTTTAACACCCCACTGTCAACATTAGACAGATCAATGAGACAGAAAATTAACAAGGATATACAGGATTTGAACTCAGCTCTGCACCAAGTGGACCTAATAGACATCTACAGAACTCTCCACCCCAAATGAACAGAATATACATTCTTCTCAGCACCACATCACACTTATTCCAAAATTGACCACATAATTGGAAGTAAAGCACTCCTCAGCAAATGTAAAAGAACAGAAATTATAAAAAACTGTCTCTCAGACCACAGTGCAATCAAATTAGAACTCAGGATTAAGAAACTCACTCAAAACCACTCAACTACATGGAAACTTAACAACCTGCTAATGAATGACTGCTGGGCACATAACAAAATGAAGGCAGTAATAAAGATGTTCTTTGAAACCAATGAGAACAAAGACACAACATACCAGAATCTCTGGTACACATTTAAAGCAGTGTGTAGAGGGAAATTTTAGCACTAAATGACCACAAGAGAAAGCAGGAAATATCTAAAATTGACACCCTAACATCACAATTAAAGAATTAGAGAAGCAAAAGAAAATACATTCAAAAGCTAGCAGAAGTCAAGAAATAACTAAGACCAGAGCAGAACTGAAGGAGATAGAGACACAAAAAAACTCTTTAAAAAATCAATGAATCCAGAAGCTGGTTTTTTGAAAAGATCAACAAAATTGATAGTCCACTAGCAAGACTAATAAAGAAGAAAAGAGAGAAGAATCAGATGGATGCAATAAAAAATGATAAATGGTATATCACCAACAATCCCACAGAAATACAAACTACAATGAGAGAATATTATAAACAACTCTACGCAAATAAACTAAAAAATCTAGAAGAAATGGATAAATTCCTGGACACATACACCCTCCCAAGACTAAACCAGGAAGAAGTTGAATCCCTGAAAAGATCAATAACAGGCTCTGAAATTGAGGCAATAATTAATAGCCTACCAACCAAAAAAAGTCCAGGAACAGAGAGAATCACAACCGAATTCTACCAGAGATACAAAGAGGAGCTGGTCCATTCCTTCTGAAACTATTCCAATCAACAGAAAAAGAGGGAATCCTCCCTAACTCATTTTAAGAGGCCCGCATCATCCTGATACCAAAGCCTGGCAGAGACACAACAAAAAAAGAAAATTTTAGACCAATATCCCTGATGAACATCAATGCAAAAATCCTCAATAAAATACTGTCAAACTGAATCCAGCAGTACATCAAAAAGTTTATCCACTACAATCAAGTTGGCTTCATCCCTGGGATGCAAGGCTGGTTCAATGTATGCAAATCAATAAACGTAATCCATCATTTAAACAGAACCAAAGACAAAAAACACATGATTATCTCAAGAGATGCAGAAAAGGCCTTTGACAACATTCAACAGCGCTTCATTCTAAAAACTCTCAATAAACTAGGTATTGATGGGATGTATCTCAAAATAATAAGAGCCATTTATGACAAATCCACAGCCAATATCATACTGAATGGACAAAAACTGGAAGCATTCCCTTTGAAAACTGGCACGAGACAGGGATGCCCCCTCTCACCACTCCTATTCAACAAAGTGTTGGAAGTTCTGGCCAAGGCAATCAGGGAGGAGAAATAAATAAAGGCTATTCACTCAGAAAAAGAGGAAGTCAAATTGTCCCTGTTTGCAGATGACTTGATTGTATATCTAGAAAACTCCATCATCTCAGCCCCAAATCTCCTTAAGCTGATAAGCAACTTCAGCAAAGTCTCAGGATACAAAATCAATGTGCAAAAATCACAAGCATTCCTATACACCAATTACAGACAGAGAGCCAAATCATGAGTGAACTCCCATTCACAATTGCTTCAAAGAGAATAAAATACCTAGGAATCCAACTTACAAGGGATGTGAAGCACCTCTTCAAGGAGAACTACAAACCACTGCTCAATGAAATAAAAGAGGACACAAACAAATGGAAGAATATTCCATGCTCATGGATAGGAAGAATCGATATAGTGAAAATGGTCATACTGCCCAAGGTAATTTATAGATTCAAAGCCATCCCCATCAAGCTACCAAAGACTTTCTTCCCAGAAGTTGGAAAAAACTACTTTAAAGTTCATATGGAACCAAAAAAGAGCCCGCATTGCCAAGACAATCCTAAGTCAAAAGAACAAAGCTGGAGGCATCATGCTACCTACCTGACTTCAAACTATACTACAAGGCTACAGTAACCAAAACAGCATGGTACTGGTACCAAAACAGAGATATAGACCAATGGAACAGAATAGAGCCCTCGGAAATAATACCACACATCTAAAACCAACTGATCTTTGGCAAACCTGACAAAAACAAGAAATGAGGAAAGGATTACCTATTTAATAAATGGTACTGGGAAAACTGGCTAGCTGTATGTAGAAAGCTGAAACTGGATCCCTTCCTTACACCTTACACAAAAATTAATTCAAGATGGATTAAAGACTTACATGTTAGACCTAAAACCATGGTTTCTTCTAAACCATGTTAGAAGAAAACCTAGGCAATACCATTCAGGCCATAGGCATGGGCGAGGACTTCATGACTAAAATACCAAAAGCAATGGCAACATAAGCCAAAATAGACAAATGGGATCTAATTAAACAAAAGAGCTTCTGCACAGCAAAAGAAACGACCATCAGAGTGAACATGCAACCTACAGAATGAGAGAAAATTTTTACAATCTACCCATCTGACAAAGAGCTAATATACAGAATCTACAAAGAACTTAAACAAATTTACAAGAAAAAAATCAAACAACCTCATCAAAACTGGGCGAAGGATATGCACAGACACTTTTCAAAAGAAGACATTTATGCAGCCAACAGACACATAAGAAAATGCTCATCATCACTGGCCATCAGAGAAATGCAAATCAAAACCACAATGAGATACCATCTCACACCAGTTAGAATGGCGATCATTAAAAAGTCAGGAAACAACAGGTGCTGGAGAGGATGTGGAGAAATAGGAACACTTTTACACTGTTGGTAGGACCGTAAACTAGTTCAACCATTGTGGAAGACAGTGTGGCGATTCCTGAGGGATCTAGAACTAGAAATACCATTTGACCCATTCATCCCATTACTGGGTATATACCCAAAGGATTATAAATCATGCTGCTATAAAGACACATGCACACGTATGTTTATTTGCGGTACTATTCACAATAGCAAAGACGTGGAACCAATCTAAATGTCCATCATTGATAGACTGGATTAAAAAAAGTGGCACTTATACACCATGGAATACTATGCAGCCATAAAAATGATGAGTTCATGTCCTTTGTAGGGACATGGATGAAGCTGGAAACCATCGTTCTCAGTAAACTATCACAAGGACAGAAAACCAAACACCACGTGTTCTCTCTCATAGGTGGAAGTTGAACAATGAAAACACTTGGACACAGGGTGGGGAACATCACACACTGGGGCCTGTCGTGGGGTGGGAAGAGGGGGGAGGGATAACATTAGCAGATATACCTAATATAAATGACAAGTTAATGGGTGCAGCACACCAATGTGGCACATGTATACATATGTAACAAACCTGCACGTTGTGCACATGTACCCTAGAACTTAAAGTATAATAATAAAAGAAAAAAACAAGATTTCTGTCTTGTCATGAATCCCATTAGCACCACTTCAAATTTGCCAAATTCAATGATCAGCTTCTTGCCACTGGAAATATGCTCTAGGTTTTCCCTCCACTGCCCAAAACCCGGGTCATGGGCTAAGTTTCACCAAAGCTTTTGGCACTGATGGCCTAGAACTGACTCAAACAGTTTCATATATATATATATATATTTAGAAATCCAAACATGCATTATTTCTAACCCAATAATATCATTGGACACTTTCACTAGGGGTTGCTGTTAGCTTGTTATTACTTGTAGGAATATTGAACAGTTTAAATTTTTTCAAAGCAAGGAAGTCAGCTAAGATTTCAGTCCTATTGTCAGCCTGTCTGAAGAGATTTTTAGATTGGTAAAATTACCTCCAATAAGAAGCTACAAAATATAATCATTTCAGATCCATTTTTGAATTATAAACTCACAATGGTTTCATAAATTTCTATAAAAGGGTTGCTTTAGGATGTTAGTACTTATGAAATTTCTTGGAGTTAAAATTAAAAAAGCATTTTTATGGGTGAGATAAAGAGTTTTATAGCTGGCTTAAAGTAACTCTTTTTCGCAATGATTTCAAATAAAGAGTACGAAGGTTGCAGGTGGAAAAGCTATACTGACTTGCATCATTCCCCAGATAGAAATTCATGTCTGCTTAAGGAAATGCCATCGAGGTAGGCAACTATCTTTACCTCTCTCCAAAAAGGATGCCTTTGCCATCAACATAGGCACCTATCTTTACCTCCCTCCTTGTTTCAAAATTACTGGACGCAAATATGTCTGTATACTCATACACTGACATACACAATGTATGTTTCCAACACAATGAATTAAAGCAAATTTTAAATGTACAGAAAAGATTAGAGTTAGGTTAGTTATAACCAGTGGTGCTCACATTTTCTTGTGTCCTTTTTAATAAATCTCATAACTTCTATTTTTTCTTTCGTTCTTAAATAATGATACACTTTCTAGGTTCTCTCTTACTTTGCTCACAGTGTTATTATCAGGGGTCAAATAATAAAACATATTTCTCAATTCTTCAGAGACTGAAATATGTTCTATACATATTATTATGAACTCCATATGAAAGATTCTCCATACTAATTGCAAATGGCATTCTAAATGCAACTTGATTGAAATTTCTTTCTCCCCCCAGGCAATTTTATGCTATTACTTTGCAAAACATACATGCTCCTGGTTTGCTTCCAGTTGACAATAACGTGTTCCTAGTTTGCAATTCCACTTTGGACTTGCTTCTTCCTTGAAGATTAAACTGCTTTTGATTTAGCCATCAGCTTCTAAGGAATACATTAATAGTTTGGTATTTCCAGTAGTCTTTTACACAAGCTGGTTGCTTAATATCAGCTGTTCTTTTTTGTATATGCAGTAAGAGGCAGATTCCTTATTGAGTGAGAAGATATCACAAGCCTAGGATAACTCCACTATTTCCTCATACTGGAAAGCTCAGATCTTTATCTTACATATTTGTTTCTCTATTTCTTTTTTTAATATAGTTCTTAGCCCTTGACAGGAAATGTTACTCAGCTGTTGATAAGTTGCAATTCTACATATCAAAATTACATCCTGAGGCAACTGTCAGTTAGTAGATTAGCCAGGGCTACAATTATATTGTGACATTTGGCTAATTGTCATTCAGGCCTAAAAGATAAACATGCTGACTCTTAAGTTCCAGGGCTGATCTTTTCAGAATGAGCCAACTGGAAGGGTTCCCTTCCTTCTCAGGAACCTCCTATTCAGCATCTTTAAATAATAGACGGAAGCATTTATCAGTATTAAGACACATAATACAGTCACTTCCACTTAGCCTGATCCCTTGGTCATATTACATTTATCAATTGGATTAAAGCATTAAAACCTTATCAGGCTTCTTTCCTAATCAATAGTAATTATTTCAAGCAGATTTTAATGGATAATTCAATTATAATACCTCCAGAGACCTGCAACTTTTACAGACAATAAAAAAATTAGAAAAAGTAAATTAAACATAGGGTATATAAAAATAACCTGTCAAAAGCCCGATTTGAGGCAGGACTATGAAGAGCCTAAGGCAAAATTTTAAAGCTGTTCTTATCATTTGACATGATAATTTGAATACGATTAATGCAATTGTTAACCTGATAGGTGCTTTGTCTTTTATTTTCTCTTAGAACTCAGAAGTACAATTTCCTCTGTTATATTTCATACACATTTAGGTCTTCAAACTGAAAATTGCAATTTAAACTTTGATTCAGCAAATATTTAAGGGTTTGGGTACAATGGCTGCATAAGATAGTAAAATATACGTAAAAATGAAATTCAAGTCGTAACTGGTATAAATTTGCAGACCTTTAAGATAAAGAAGAAAAGTCATAATATAGAATTCAAAAAGCAATATAGTCTTAACCATCAAAAGTCAATACAGCAAAAGGAATAAATTGGTTATCTATTGCTGCATTCTAAATTCTAACATATGTATCTTCTCAAAACAACATTAATTATCTTACAGGTTTTCTGGGTTAGGGATCCTGGCTTGTCTTCTTTGGGTTGTCTGACTCTGTGTCTCCCATAAGGTTGCAATCAAGGTGTCAGCTGGGGCTGCAGTCATTCTGCAAGTTCCAGTGGGCGAAGATCCACCTCCAACTTAATTCACAAGGTATTTGACATGTTTGCTTTCCTTGTGGGCTGTCAGAATTAGAGTCTCAGGCTGTCCTCAGTTTCTTGTCACATGTGGCCTCCCCATTGGGTAGTTAAAACATGGCAGCTTGCTTCATCAAAGCAAGCAAGCATGAAGATGAGAGATGGAGAGAGTGAAGGGGATGTGGGGAGAGAGAGGAGGAAGAGAGAACAAGATAGTGTAAGATGGCAAAGGAAGGAGTTCAAAAAAGGAGGAAGTCATAGATCTAATCTTGAAAGTGACATTCTATTGTTTTTGCCACATTCTATTTGTTAGAAGCAAATCACTAGGTCTGGCTCACACTCAAGGAGAGAGGACTGCACAAGTAGAGGATTACTGAGATTATTTAAGAACTTGGATTCTTTTAGAAGGCTTCATACAACAATGAAGAATTATTGTTTTGTTTTCCTTAGCCCCCAAGATACAGGCATTTTTCGTGCTAGAATGGAGACCCATACCAACAAATTATCAATTTTTCTTCTGGTGACTGACTTTTACACACAGTATATAAAGATATATTTATAATATATATAAGATTTTTATATTTAAAACATATTTTATATATAATCATATATTTTATATATAAAATATAAATATATTTATATAAAATATAAAAATCTTATATATTATATATAGACTTATAGATTTATATATGTGTGTGTGTAGTGTGTGTGTATGACTGCCCATTCTTACACTGGGTAAAGCAGCAAAATTGAATATTCAATTTACATTAATATTTAATATATTTGGCATATCAAGTCTCTTAAAATGACCTCTCAATATTTAATCACCTGTGAAAGCATACACTCCATAGTTTCTTACTATGACTGAAATCTGTGATTTGTCACTATCAGCTAGGACATTATACCTGCTGGGTTGGAGTGCATGCGGGAATCTTGTTTATTAACAAGTAAAAACTCCAAGTCATTCTTATGCAGAAAGTCCCTGCGGTGCACTTTTAGAAATGTCCATGCTTTGTGTTTGCTTGACATTTTTTAACAAACAAAATAAATGAAACTTGAGAGCATAACTGAATGTACACGTTCAAGTTCTTCAGCTAGTTAGTCATAGACCTTAGGCTAGAATCAACTCATTTGACTCCCAATTTAGTGCTTGTTAAAAAACTGTATATTTATACTAATATGTTATGAGCCATAGAGTATAACTAAAAGACTATTAGGTATAGGACATCTGCTAATTTTTCTTCTCACTTTCTTCATTCATTGAGTGCATGAATAAGCAAGATTGACATGGATAAGCTTTAGATAAATGAGTTCAATACATTTTAAGAACTCTTGAACATTTTAGAAAAGCATGTGTTTACAAGAAACATACCATAACTACAAGTTGTCACAGGTAGCAACTGAGGTTGGTGTTATGGGTGGTAAATGTATTTACCAAGATAGTCATTAGTAAAGAAAGGTGAATTTATTAGAGATGGTATGAAAATATGTTGCAAAGATCAATGGACAGAACAGCAGAGACAGGCCTGTCTACAAAGAGGCAGGGGCTGGAGCGAAATTTTATAGTCTCATGCTGGAGGGAACTACATGAAGAACAAGGTCTTGCTGCTGGAGCCACCATGGAATGAGGTCATTTTGCCCCCAGGTTGTTTGTGATTAGCTGTCTCTCAGAACAATTGTTCATTTTTCTCCCCACCTGGGATCTTCCTCATCCTGGAGCCCCTTCCTCGTTGTTGCTTTCTCGTAAGGACTCCGCAGTACCCTTATATAGAACAATGACAAATCTTTGGTATTAGGGCAGAGGTCTCATCTTTCAACTACTTCCTGCTGGTCTGTGACATAGAATTGACCCTATCTGTGCTTGTTGGTCTGTCAGGAGACCCTGTAGTCATTGTCTCACACTGTGGGGCCTAGAATATTGGATCTTGCTGGAGAAAGGGACTCATTAGAGAGGGGGTGCATATCAAGTGAAACTGATATCCAGCTGAATCCAGGGGAGACTTGTAAATGTAGTAGACGTCATTAGGGAGAGACTGATATTGTGTTAATAGCATCATTTGAAGGTGAAAGTGCTGAATTCTGGAAGATAAAATATTGTAAGACTGTGTTGGGGGTTATGAGTATAGGAGGGGAATACATGACTCTTAAGAACAGCATGAGAAGGTTTTTTTTGTTAGTTTTCTGTTTGTTTTACAATGAGAATTTAGACATATTAAGAAAAGTCAAGGACACAAAATTAAGTTATGTTAGAGGAAAACATTGCTTAATTTTTTGACCTTCAAGATGAAACATTTTAGCATTGTGCCATAGTAACAATTAGAACCAGAAGAAAAAGTTATAGGAGCTGACAAAAACTGAAAGGGAGAGTTGTTATCTCAGGCCTGCTACAGGGAAGAAAAAGCAGGAAGCAGTGAGACACTGCAAATAGTTAAATTTCTGAGATATGATACTGAGAAGTTTGTTGCTGTTGTTATTTGTTTTTGAGACAGAGTTTTGCTCTGTTGCCCAAGCTGGATTAAATGATGCAAACTCAGCTCCCTGCAACCTCCACCTCCCAGATTCAAGTGATTCTCCTGCCTCAGCCTTCTGAGTAGCTGGGATTATGGAGGTATGCAACCACCCATCTAATTTTTGTATTTTTAGTAGTGATAGGGTTTCACCATGTTGTCCATGCTGGTCTTGAACTCCTGGCCTCATGTCATGTGCCCACCTCGACCTCCCAAGAGCTGGGATGACAGGCGTGAGCCACCATGCCTGGCCTCTGAGAAGTTTTTTAAAAGAATCATTAGAAGTAAAACTTCTTGCAATTTTATTAAGATCACATTAATACCCTAAGAAAACATTTTTTAAAATAGGAGACCAATGTTAGAAAGACTGTACCAAATAATTCCCTTTCAATTATAACCAACTTAATCACAGGGACTTTTGGGAGAATGGTATTTGGTCCCTTAAGTAATACAAAGGAGTATTAATTTTTCTTTTGGAGGGAGGATGTGCCATGTGTTCCGTTTATTCAACAGGATTTGGAAGAGAGTTGCTCAGAAAAGGAGATTAGTACAGAATCACTATAAGTCATTTGTTTAGCCAAAATAATAACTCCAAAATTTTTAAAATACAAAAATCTTTACTAGCTAATAGAGGGGAGACCAAGCTTTCCAAACAAGATGCAATAAAGACAGCATGAGGCTAACTGAGTCTGTCTCCTCTCCTCTCCTTTTTCTGTTATTTACCAAAAAGTAAAAAAAAAAAAAAAAAAAAAAAAAAAAAAAAAATTATTTTTTAATATTACACGAAAATCTTATTTAAAAGAAACAACTGAATTTCACCTTTATATTAGAGTATTATTGTTAAATCAAATTCTTAATAAAACCTAATAAACAAATATATCCAATCTTCCCCCCCTCCCCCCCACTCTGCAACCTTTATTTTAAATTCAAGGGTACATGAGCAGGGTGTGCAGGTTGGTTACATAGGTAAACATGTGCCATGGTAGTTTGCTATACAGATCATCCTATCAAAAAGGTATTAAGATCATCATCTATTAGCTGTTCTTCCTGATACTCTCCCTCTCAACCCTAACCCCCTCCACAGGCTGTAGTGTGTGTTGTTTTCCCAGATGTGACAATGTGTTCTCATCATTCAGCTCCTACTTATAAGTGAGAACATTCAGTGTTTGGTTTTGCGTTTCTGCATTAGTTTCCTAAGGATAACAGCTTCCAACTCCATTCATGTGCCTGCAAAGAACATGATCTTGTTCCTTTTAATGGCTGCATAGTATTCCATTTAGTATATGTACCATATTTCTTTATCCAGTTTATCACTGATGAACATTTAGGTTGATTCCAAGTCTTTACTATTGTACTATTGTGATTAGTACTTCAGTGAACATATGCATGTATGTATCTTCGTAATAAAATAATTTATATTTCTTTGAGTACATACCCAGTGGGATTTCAGGGTCTAATCGTAATTCTGCCTCCAGGTCTTTGAGGAATCAACACACTGTCTTCCACAATGGTTGAGCTAATTTACACTCCTACCAACAGTGTAAAAGTGTTTTTTTTTCCAGAACCTCACCAGTATCTGCTGTTTTTTGACTTTTATTCTGAGTGGTGAGAGATGGTATCTCATTGTGGTTTTGATTTGCGTTTTTTAATCATCAGTAATGTTGAGCTTTTTTTCATATGTTTGTTGGCCCCATGTATGTCTTCTTTTGAAAAGTGTCTGTTCATGTCCTTTTCTCACTTTTTAATCTGGTTCTTTGTTCATTTTTTCTTCTAAATTTGTTTAAGTTCCTTGTGGACTCAGGTGTTAGACCTTTGTCAGATGGATAGATTGCTCCCATTCTGTAGGTTGTCTGTTCATGCTGATTATAGTTTCTTCTGCTTTGCAGACCTCTTAGGTTTAATTAAATCCCATTTGTCAATTTTTGCTTTTGTTGCAATTGCTTTTGGTGTTTCCATCATAAAATCTTTGCTCATGACTGTGTCCTGAGTAGTATTGCCTAGGTTTTCTTCCAGGGTTTTAAAGTTAAGTATTTACATTTATGTATTTAATCTGTCTTGAGTTTATTTTTATAAGGTCTAAGAAAGGGGTCCAGTTTCAATTTTCTGCAAAAGGCTAGCCAGTTCTCCCAGCACCATTTATTAAATAGGGAATCCTTTCCCCATTGCTTTCTTTTGTCCAGTTTGTCAAAGACCAAATGGTTGTAGGCGTATGTTGTTATTTCTGAGTTTTCTACTCTAGTCGATTGGTTTATGTGTTTTGTTTGTTTGTTTGTTTGTTTTGTTTTGTTTTTACCAGTACCATGCTGTTTTGGTTACCATAGCTTTGTAGTATGGCTTGAGGTCAGGCAGCATGATGCCTCCAGCTTTGTTCTTTTTGCTTAGGATTGTCTTCACTATACGGGCTCTTTTGTGATTCCATATGAATTTTAAAATACTTTATTCTAATTATATGAAAAATATCAATGGTAGTTTAATGGTAATAACACTGAATCCATAAATTACTTTGGGCAGTGTGGCCATTTCCACAATATTGATTCTTCCTATCCATGAGCATGGAATGCTTTTCCATTTGTTGTGTCCTCTCTGATATCCTTGAACAGTGGTTTGTAGCTCTCCTTGAAGGGGTCCTTAACTTACCTTGCTATATTCCCAGGTATTTAATGCTTTGTGTAGTAATTGTGAATGGGAGTTTATTCATGATTTGGCTCTCTGCTTGCCTGTTGTGGATGTATAGGTATGCTAGCTATTTTTGCACGATTATTTTACATCCTGAGATTTTGCTGAAGTTGCTTATCAGCTTGAAAAGTTTTTGGGTTCAGATGATGAGTTTTCAAGATATAGGATCATGTCATCAGCAAACAAACATAGTTTGACTTCCTCTCTTTCTATTTGAATAACTTTTATTTCTTTCTCTTGCCTGGCTAGAACTTCCAATATTATGTTGAATAGGAGTGGTGAAACAGGGAATCCTTGCCCTGTGCTGGTTTTCAAGGGGAATGCTTACAGCTTTTGCCCATTCAGTATGATATTGGCTGTGGTTTGGCATATATGGCTCTTATTATTTTGAAATATATTCTGTCAATACATAGTTTATTGAGAGGTTTTTTAATATAGAGGAATGCTGAATTTTATTGAAGGCCTTTAATGTGACTATTGAGATAATCATATGGATTTTGTCTTTAGTTCTATTTATGTGATGAATTACATTTATTGAATTGTGTTTGTTAGACCAACCTTGCATCCAAGGGATGAAGCCAGCTTGATTGTGGTAAATAAGCTTTTTGATTTGCTGCTGGATTTGGTTTGCCAGTATTTTATTGAGGATTTTTGCATTGACGTTGATCAGGTATATTGTCTTGAAATTTTGTTTTTGGTTTTCTCACTGCCAGGTTTTGGTTTTCTCACTGCCAGGTTTTGGTTTTATCACTGCCAGGTTTTGGTATCAGGAGGATTCTGGCCTCATAGAATGAGTTAGAGATGAATCCCTCCCTTTCAGTTATTTGGAATAGTTTCACTAGAATGGTACCAGCTCTTCTTTGTACCTCAGCTGTGAATCTGTCTGGTCATGGCTTTTTGTTGTTGTTGTTGATAGGCTATTTATTACTGCCTAAATTTTAGAACTCATTATTGGTCTATTGAGGGGTTCAAGTTCTTCCTGGTGCAGTCTTTGGAGGGTGTGTGTGTCCAAGAATTTATCCATTTCTTCTGCTTTATGTACACAAAGGTGTTTCTAATATTCTCTGATGGTTGCATTCTTGTGAGGTCAGTGGTAATATCCATCTTGTCATTTCTGTTTGTGTTTATCTGAATTTTCTCTCTTTTATTCTTTATTAGTCTAACTTCCAGTCTATCTATCTTACTAATTTTTTCAAACAAAACAGATCCTGGATTCATTGATTTTCTTGAAAGAGTTTTTATGCCTCTTTTTTCTTCAGTTCTGCTCTGATCTTCGTTAATTTTGTCTTCTGCTACCTTTGGAGTTTGTTTGTTCTTGGTTCTCTAATTATTTTAGTTGTTAGGCTATGTTGTTAATTTGAGATTTTTCCATCTTTTTGGTGTGAACATTTAGTGCTATAAATTTCCCTTCTAACACTGCTTTAGCTGCATCCCAGAGATCCTGGTATGTTGTCTCTTCTCATTAGTTTCAAAGAACTTCTTGATTTCTGCCTTAATTTCATTATTCACCCAGGCATCATTCAGGAGCAGGTTGTTCAATTTCCATGTAGTTTTGTGGTTCTGAGTGAATTTCTTAATCTTGAGTTTTAATTTAATTGTGCTGTAATCTGAGAGACTGTTACGATTTCAGTTCTTTTGCATTTGCTGAGGAGTGTTTTACTCCCAATTATGTGATCCGTTTTAGAGTAAGTTCCATGTAGTGATGAGTAGAATGTATACATTTTTAATTTTTTGAGTGAAAACTTCTGTATATATCTATCAAGTCTGCTGGATCCCAACTGAGTTCACATCCTGAATATCCTTGTTAATTTTCTGTCTCAATGATCTGTCTAATATTGTCAGTAGAGTGTTACAGTTTCCCACTATCCACTATTCTTGTGTGGGAGTCTAAGTCTCTTTATAGTTCTCTAAGAACTTGCTTTATGAATCTGGGTGCTCCTGTATTGGTATATAATATTATATTTATATTATAATATTATAAAATATTAATTATTATTTAATTTATATAATTAAAAATCATTAATATAAATGTATATTACAAATATTTAAGATATTTAATTCTTCTTGTCAAATTGAACCCTTTATCATTATGTATGCCCTTCACTGGATTTTTTTATCTTTGTTGGTTTAAAATCTGTTTTGTCAGAAACTAGAATTGTGACCACTGCTTTTTTCTGTTTTCCATTTGCTTGGTAAAGTTTCCTCCATTTTTTTTTTTTTTTTAATTTTGAGCCTGTGTGTGTCTTTGCACATGATATGGGTCTCTTGAAGACAGTATACCAATGGGTCTTGGCTCTTTATCCAGCTTGCCATTCTGTGTATTTTAATTGGGGCATTTAGCCCATTTACATTTAAGGTTAGTATTGTTATGTGCGAATTTGATCCTGTCATCATGATACTAGCTGGTATCTTGCAGACTTGTTTATATGGTTACTTCATAGTTCTGTGTAGTCCAGTGTCTCTTTGTAGTGACTGGTAACTTTTTTTTTCTTTCCATATTTAGTGCTTCCTTCAGGAGCTCTTGCAGGGAAGCACTAAATTTGGGGAAAAGGGGTGATGAATTCCCTCAGCATTTGCTTGTCTGAAACGGATCATATTTCTCCTTTGCTTATGAAGCTTAGTTCGGCTGGATATGAAATTATGGGTTGAAATTATTTTCTTTAAGAATGTTGAATATTGGCCCCGGATCTCTCCTGGCTCATAGGGTTTCCACTGAGACGTCTGCTGTTAGTCTGATGGGCTTCTTTTTGTAGGTGATCTGGCCTTTCTCTCTGGCTACCCTTAAAAGTTTTCCCATCATTTCATCCTTGGAGAATCTGATGCTTATGTTATTTTGGGTTGATCTGCTCACAGAAAGTCTTACTGGGTTTCTCTGGATTTTTCTGAATTTGAATGTTGGCCTGTCTTGTTAGGTTGGGGAAGTTCTCCTGACTCATATCCTGAAGTATGTTTTCCAGCTTTATTCCATTCTCCCTGTCACTTTCAGGTACCTCAGTCAATCATAGGTTTGCGCTTTTTACATAATCTCATGTTTCTTAGAGGTTTTATTCATTACTTCTTTTTTTTTCTCTATTCTTGTCTGCCTGTCTTATTTCAGAAAAATAGTCTTCAAGCTGTGAGATTCTTTCCTTTGTTTGGCATACTCTGCTATTGATACTTGTGATTGCATTGTGAAGTTCTTGTGTTGTGTTTTTTAGCTCCATCAGGTCAATTTTGTTTCTCTCTAAACTGTCTATTCTGGCTATCAGCTCCTGTATTGTTATATCAAATTCTTAGCTTCTTTGCATTGGGTTACAACATGATCCTTTAGCTCAGCGAAGTTCATTATTACCCAGCTTCTCAAGCATAGTCCTATAAATTTAGCCATTTCAGCCTCAGTCCAGTTCTGTGCCCTTGCTGGAGAGGTGCCGCAGTCATATGGAAGAGAAGAGGCACTCTGGCCTTATGAGTTTTCAGCATTTTTGCATTGATTCTTTCTCATCTTTGTGAGCTTATTTACCTTTGATCTTTGAGGCTGCTAACCTTTAAATAGTGTTTTTGTGGGGCCTTTTTGCTGACGTTTTTGTTTGTTTCTATTTGTTCTTCTTTCAACAGTCAGGCCACTCTTCTGTAGGGCGGCTGCAGTTTGCTGGGGGTCCGCTCCAGACCCTATTTGCCTTGGGTTTTTCCATGACTGGAGGTATCAACAGTGAAGACTGCAAAACAGCAAAGATGGAAGCCTGCTTCTTCCTCTGGAAGCTCCATCCCAAGGGGGTAATGACCTGTGGCCAGCCCAAACATCCTCTGGCAGGTGTCTGTAGACCCCCGTTGGGAGATCTCACCCAGTCAGGAGGAATGAGATCAGGGACCCACTGAAAGAAGCAGTCTAGCTGCTTTTTGGTAGAGAAGCTGTTCTGCATTTGGGGGGACCCCTCCTCGTCCCAACTGCCTGGACTCTCCAGAGCCAACATGCTGGAATGGCTGAGTCGAATGAACTGCAGAGATGGCATCTGCTCCTCCTTGCCAGGGGCTTCAACCCAGGGAGAGATCGGAGTTCTGTCCATATAACCCTGACTGGAGTTGCTGAAATTCCCACAGGAAGGCCCCATCTAGTGAAGAGGGATGGATTAGGGTCCCAATTAAAGAAGCAGTCTAGTCACAATCTTGTACAGCAGCTGTGCTGTGTTGTGGGAGACTCTTCTTTGTCCGGACTGCCTGGATTCTCCAGAGCAAGCAGGCTAGAACAGCTGAGTAGACCGAACCGCAGAGATGGCAGCTGTCCCACCTCCTAGAACTCAGTCCTGTCCCAGGCAGTCTTCAGCCTTTTGCAGCTGGCTGGCTGGAATTCCAAGTGAGTGGGTATTAACTTGTGAGGTGCCAGAAATGGGGCCTGCAGAATGACGTTACTTGGCTTCCTAGATTCAACCCCCTTCCTAGGGGAAAGTACAAATGGATCTCCTGCTTTGCCAGGATTCCCTGGGCTGGAGTATGTAAAACTCCCGGGTCTCTCTGTGTGCCTTTGCAGCTGTGCTGCCGAGACTCCACACAGCTCTGTGTTTTGGCCTCAGGGCCCTGGTGGCATGGGCTCATGAGGGGATCTCCTGATACGCAGGTTGTAAAGATCTGTCGGAGAAGCTAGTTTCCCAGGTGGGGGTCACACAATCAGTCACCGCTTCCTTTGGCTTGTAGTGGGTGTTCCTTTGGCTCCATGCGGATGCCTGGTTGGCCATCATCCCACCCTGCTTTTCCTTATTCTCCATGGGTCGAGCTGTCCACCTAGTCAGTCCCAGTGGGAGAAGCCGGATATTTCAGTTGAAAGTGCTGAATTCACTCGCAATTTTTACTCCTCTCTGTGAAAACCATGACCCCAGCTGCTTCTAATCAGCCATCTTGGCCCCTCCATCCTGTTATTAAAATTTAATTCAATCTGTCCAATCTTTATGAGCTTCACTATATGGTAAAATTTCCATAAACCTCTTATAACCATTTACAGTTTTCTGTTAAACAGGGGACTAATTCTCTAAGAAAACCCTGTTCTTTAGACACATAAGCCTAGATTCTGGCCCTGCATTAGTGTGCTTTTATTTCAATGTTCATCCTACAGAAAACTCAATAATCCCCTTTAAATCTTAGCCAACTTGCTCATACTCAGAACATTTTATGAGATTAATGCTTCACAAACCCTTTTCAACTTGCTTAAGCCTTTAGTTTTATCCCATTACTCTTTTAGGTTAGGCCAATCCTTAAAACTCTCTGAGTTAGACAAGATTAGATTCCCTTAAAAAGAATCCCATACCTTCTGTAACTCCTAGCAAAAACACATTCTACTTTCCTTTTACACCTTGTATGTAAACTGTTTCTCCAGTAGTCTCAAGTATGTTACAATGTTAACTCAACAATGTTTATTTTTGGTGAAAAACGTGGTGAGTAATTTTAAACATGTGTAAGATGAGCTGCAGGTAATGTCTAATTCTTCCCAGCCCAGCCAGGGGACCAGGCTAACTCCATATGTCCCCAGGCCTTTAACTATAATCTAATGACTGTAATACAAATAAGTCAAACAATTATTAAAAGTAATAGAAGCAAGTTATGGCGTTAAAGCATCTGGCAAACAGTATCTGACCTGTCTAATTCAGTTCAAATGTGTGACCTTTGAAGTCATTTTTATTTTACTTTACCAATAAGCTTCAAACTGTCTTAATTTTTAAGAGGGTTAAATAGAGTCATATGACCTAAAAGGCATTAAAGTTTCTGTTTTTCTGGCAATATGTTTAAGTGCTTATTTTTCTTGAAGCCAATTAATTAGTGCTCTTTTATAAAAACATTATACACAACACATATAAATGCACAGAAAGACAGAAAGAGAATCTAGACAAAATTATATCAACTAAGAAGTTTCTAAAGGGAGAGAAGGGGCTTTAAAAACAATATCTGTACACATACAATCCAAATACCAGCTTTAATTAAGTTGAATTCTCACTACAGAGCTCTCAAAAGAAAAATTCATTTAAAATCTTTTATTACCAGATTTTAATCCATACAAATGATGAATATTTATGGCTTTTGAATATTTTACTAATAGTAATCTCCTACGTGAAATGAATAAGCCTTAACTAAGGGAATAACTTAAACACAAACACGCAAGTTGTCTCTAAAGAGATGGTAAGCAATTTAAGATCTAGAATTGCCCCAAAGGTAACTCAGAGAAAAGAGAATTTCAGGACAGGAAATCGGAAGCTGTCCATGGCGAAGAAAATAATTAATACATGGCAAAAGTACCACAACTGTTAAACCACAAAGGACTCACTTTCAAAGCCAGAAATTGAACCCAGATGTCATTGTGAGAGGCCAAGTCCTTAGCAACTGACCTACAGCACAAAGTGACTGTTGTTTCTTATTTCCAGTCAAAGTTTAGAGCATTTTCAAGCTTGCAAAAAAAATTTTAACTGATGAAGAGAATTTTCTGACTAGCCAAGTTATTATTATGCATCCTTCTTTTAATTTAATCTATTTCTTTTAATGTACTCAATTCCAACAGTGACTCAGTCTAAAAGCCTGTTGCAGTCCAGAGAGCAGTTTTCCAGGTTTTTATCATATAAGCAAAAGGTATTTCCACAAAGGGGTAGAGGAGGCATCTTCATAACAGGCAGCTTCTGAACTCAAAAGGAACATGTATAATTTTACTTGCCTCCAGAACTGCCCTTGGCTTTGGTTTGTTAACTATGATATTTGATTTGGAAGCCAGCTGGAGCAGTGAGTACTCTTCAGCTTATTGCCATCAGGGACTGAGATTCTGTCCCGGGGGCCTTTCAGCCCTCAGGGTGGCCCTGTTTCCAGCGGTGGAGCCTGTGGCAGAGGAGGTAAGCCATGTGGTGATTTTTCCCTCTTATTTTGTTGGCATAGTTTGCCTTTCAGTGGCCTGGCCTTTTGCACTAATGGCAGTTACCTGGAGGAGTGTCTTAGGGCAACCTAGATGGGGCTGGAGGCTTGTAAATTAGCCAACAGTTGAGTCTGCCTCTTGTCCCTGAGTTTTTCTTTCTCTTTAGCCCTAATCCTCCTTATTCTTCTCTTGGCTATAAAAGAGTGAGGAGGCTAATTTGAGGATTTTCTGTATAGGGGCCATGCTATATTACACACAAAAAATTAGACATTTCTTTTTGAGAGTCTGAGGGTTATATTTGTTTGAGTGTTTTAGGATGCAACCCAGAGGGGAGTCTGAAGGAATAGAACAGGTTTGTCCCATGATGTGACTGGAAAATGACAAGCCACTGGGGGCTAATGTCTGCTGGGGACACCAGCTGCAGATTCTCTCAGGGCATCCCACTGAGGACTACGGTTCCACTCATGTCCGCTGAGGGACTTGGGTGCACTTTCTAACAGGGTGGCCCAAATATTAGAAAGAACCCCTCAGTGCAGGGCCCTTATGATGGGTGATCAGCCCAGTTATGAAGAAAAAGAGTAAAGGGAGAACTCAGCCCAGTGCCAGCCCAGGCGAGGAGATGGGAATGGGGAGACTCACCGCTGAGGCTGCTTGAGATCACCTGATTTGAGAATGTCTGCAGGAGGCCTGGCTGTCTTCACAGGAGATTTTGGAATGAGAAAGAGGGGGTCTGAGTTCCCTAAAGCACATGTGCCAATTGAGACACCCAGAGGAATTGGGGACCTTGGACCAGAAAGGATGGGAGCGGGCCTTTCTCCCTTCCAGGCAAGGGAGCCAAACCTCTTCACCTCATGGCCTTCAGGCTACACCAGGGACCGGCCCTGGCCAGTTGCTGTCAATCACTACAGGGATACAAGAGGTCATCCACTGAAAGACTGAAAGGGAAAGCAATCTCTGAACTCTCACCTGATTGGGCAGCAGCAGTCAAACGCTTCCACATAGATACCTTTCAGTCTCACCAGAGTGCACTCCTGGCCAGAGACCTTCAGTTATTTTCATGCTTAGACACAGCCCACCGAGGGTCCCAAGCTGGGAAAGAGAGAGAGGAGGGAGGGTTGCCCTTAAAAAGAGAGCCCCCATGCGAACCACGAAAATGGGGTGGATAGCAGCTAGCTAGCAATGGTGTTGCGGATGGTAAAGGTATTTAGTAAGACAGTCATAGATAAAGAAAGGCAAATCTATCAGAGAAGGTTTGAAAACACATTGTAAGGATGCAGCGGGCAGCACAGCAGAGACAGGGCTTTCTGCAGAGAGGCAGGGCCTGAAGAGGAATTCACAATTGTTCATTGTTCTCCCCACCTGGGGCCCTCCCACACCTGGATCCCCTTCCTCGAACTTGCTTTTTTATCAGGACTCCACATAAGTATATTTAATTCAGTAAAATAAGTTCCCAAATTATAGGGGACAAAGAGCTTTTAAAATAAATGACTGAATAATAGACCTCATTTGAATTTCTCTGTTTTTTCCCGAAAATTAAAATATTGTATTTCTCAAACATCATGCAGAGTGGTGTCACTATTTCACTTACAACTTCCTCTTATTTGTTAGATCTCAAATACTGGCACTTGGGCCATTGTTCCTGTGGAGACAGGAGTGGATTGCTGCCATTATGGCCACTCCCAAAATGATTCTCCATTTCCCCTACTCCTCCATAATTGATTGTTGGGCTATATAAACATCTGCTTTTTAAGAAGGTCAAGTTGGAAAATTGAGGATCTGTACTTTTATCTGTGAAAGGGAAATGAAAACTTCAGTCCCCAATTCACTAGGCCAAAAGGAAAAAATTAAGCTGGAAACTGAGTCATGCAAGAAACTGCCTTTCTTTTTGTTCCTAAGCAGATAGCTACAGATAAAAGGTAAAGTATCTATACAGATAGCTACTCTGTGTTCACTTATCTTATGTAAAGTGCTGATTTACTAAGCACCAGATGAAAACATAATTAATTATTCCCCTACCTATTCCTTTTGTCTTGCAACATGTGGATTGCCATACCCTCCATCTTTCCCCTCTAGCCCACTTTTCCTGTTTAAATATTAAAACCGTCAGTCATCTTTGGAGAAAGGCACAGACCACAGACTGTTTCTGTGATTCCGTGTATTTTTTTTCTCCTAGGCATGTCCTTAACCTTGGTAAAGTAAACTATTAAATTGATTGAGACCTGTCTCAGATACATTTTGGTTTACATATCCTAGATACAGATTTTTCTTCTTAACGATATTTATTAAGTAGGGAATTCTCTAAGTGTTTAGATTCTTCATTGTAATATATAAATTAATAAATAAGGGAAAGGATCTTTATTTATAGTAAGCCCACTGTAATACCAGGAAATACTATGAAATTAAAACATATTTGCTTATTAATAGTTACATAGGTCCTATGAGAAACTATCCCGTTTTACTAATAAAAGACACAAAGATTAAGAAAGTTAAGTAACTTGCTAAAGTTGATGGAAGCAGCACCAGTTAATTCAAGGTGTTAACTGAGTTATTTTGGCCTCCAAAGCCAATGTTTCTTTCCATTGTCTACACTTAATCAAAAGCTGTTGATAATGGAGAAAAAAAAAGACTCAGGGAGAAAGGAAACTTCTAATATAAGGCAATATTTATACTACAATTTGAAGCAAAAAGAGATAAAACTAATAGCAAGCAGTACCACATGGTCTTTCACATTTTTCAATGGGCACAGTGCCAGAGATGATGATTTCTAAGGTCCTTCACCATTTGAAAACTCCAGGAAACCATAATATAATACAATTCTGAGCAATTGGAAAATCAGAGGAGCCAATACCTCAGCGGTTCATGGCAGGAACTTGGCAAGAACACTGATTTTCTGAATTCAAGTCTAGTTTTATTAAGTCATCACTACCTTCACATTATTCTTTGGCACTTTGTTCATGATCTCATTACACTCTCTCCTGAGCTGTTTCTTAGCTGATCAGGATCTTCTCAGAGTAAGAATTCACTCAAAAACACCCTAGACCTTAAACATTCTGCCTCTTCCTTTCTATCTTGTATGAACAGGCCAATTGAGCTATACTTACTCCCAACACTTGATGCTGACTATGTAAATGACTTACAACAATTATCTTATTGAAGAGGTATTGATGAGCTCCTCGGTAATCTCTTTACCAAGGAAGACAATGTCAAAACACATGCATAGAGGCCTGAAAGTTAAGACTTTGAAGAATTGGTTTTCAAGGCCATTTTCAATTCACTGTCCATCAAATCATACTGAAACGGGAGAGTTCCCTTACCCCCCTCACAGGACATGTGTGTGGCTCTTCTGTTCTGCCAGGCACACTCAAACCCCTTATGGGAAGGGGAGCACGCAGACGGGCAGGTGCAGGAGCTGGGGTGAGTGCCCCTGGGCTCTGGCTCCATGGCAGTGTCCAGGGGTGGGAGTCTGAGACTCCTGAAGCCTTACTGGGCGTGTGTTACAGTGCACTCTTTTAGCCTTGCCATCCGTGGATGGCTTAAGTGTTAAACAGCTCAGTGCTCTCTTGGTACCCAGGTCCTTGTCTGGCATCCAGGAAGAATCAGCTCACACACAGACTTGAAGGATGAATGCAAGGATTTTACCGAGTGGTGGAGGTGGCTCTGAGTGGGATGGATGAGGAGCTGGAAGGGGCATGGAGTGGAAAGATGACCTGCCTCTGGAGTTTGGACATCCAGTGGCCAATCTCCTCTCTGAACGTCCTCAGCCGAACTCCTCTTGGCACCCAGATGTTCCTTCTCGTCCCTCTGCGCCACCATTCTGCTGTTCTTTTGCTCTTTTGTTTGTTCCCTTGTCTGCTTTGTTTGTTTGCTCTTTTGTTTGTTCCCTTTGTCTCTTCTGTTTGTTCCCTTGTCTGCTTTGTGGAGCTTGGGGTTTGGGGTTTATATGGGTACACGATAGGGGGGTATGGCGAACCAAAAGGCTAATTTGGGCATGAAAACAGGAGTGCCTGTTCTCATTTAGGGCTCTGGGTTTCCAGGTTTGAGGGTGGGCCTTACTAGGGAACCATCCTCTTCTACCCAATATTTCCCTGTCTTCTGTCCATATAAATACCTCACAGAGCCATGCTTTGTAAACTGTAGGATTCAGTCTACTGACAGCTCATGGAATCATTTTGTTGGATAACAATGTTTATTTTAAGAATAAGGTGATAGAATAGAATAAGATAGAAAATATGCGTAGATCATACCTAGTTAATGTGTGTGTCCTCTCACATTTTTTTTTTCAAATTACATGTATTTCTTGTGAGTGTATGTGAGAGAATAGATACTGTTTACTAAGATAAAATAAATCACTCTTTTGGACACAAGTTAGAATAATTCAAAGGTTCTGAATGAAAGTCTGACCTCCCTTCTCACCCCTTATCCATACACATTCTATGCTAGAACCACTGAAAAAATTAAATATCAATTTAAGATTAATATTGTTTATATATAATGTGTGTGTTGTGTTTTACCATGTATAATTTAATACATATTAACTTATTAGATATTCAGGAGAAACCTACAAGCTAAAAATTATTGTTATTTGAAGGTCAAGGAAGCCAGTAGTCTCCAGAAGCAGAGCAGGTATTAAAACCCAGGTTTTCTGTCTCAAATATTATTTTCTTTACCCTATACTACACTGCTTCTTAGAATTTCAGAATGAGAGAAAAGGTTGCATTATTTTTCTGCAGGACACATTTTTGTGGAACCCTTGACCTGACAGATTATGTACTGATTATGTATTCTTAATAGCAGTGTTTTTCATGTGGGGTTGCTGAATCAGGCTCCTTGGTGTTTAAGCCTTTGAGAAAGTGGTCCTAGTGATTTTGCCATGCACTTCTAATTAATAAACATGAGTTCCTTGTACCGTAACATGATAGTCATTACAAATAAACAAGGGTTTTCGTCCCATGTTTTTACTCAATGTGTTGTCAATAATGCTTGAGAATTATGTAAAATAAGTATTCTGGATCCAATGGGTATAATTAGAACAAATCATAGTGTTGACCCTTGGTCAATCATTCAATTCAGCCAATACATCAGCTTTGGTCCTGTTACCTGCAAGGAAAGTAAATCTGATTCAAATCCAGCATACTTACTAGGGGGAATTAACACATTAAAAAAAAACAGACAAGATAGCAGTTTATCAGTGGCATGTCACGTTTATTAAATAATTTATACTGATTAATTATATAGTCTTCTGAATCTATTTATTGATTGTTGCTAGGGCTTAACCTCTTACTTCCTAAAGAGATTGTAAGCTTTCCAAGGCATTAATGAAATTTTTTTTGTTTTATTGTCCACAAAACTTCACAAAGGGCTCTGCACTTTTAACTATAACCATAAATATTACAGAAAATGATATCCACTTTCTATTTCAGGAAAAACTCTAGAAGTGTAATAAAATTGAGAATTATTGGAAATTTACTGTTTTGTATCATAAATATGGTTTAGCTCTTGGGGTCTTGCTATTATTACTTTTTATGCTAGTATATAATGACTAGAGGTATTTGATTTATTTTATATATAAATATATATATATATATATGTTATCTGTTTCATACACAAATATTTTGTGGTGTTTCACCAAGTGCTCTGTAATTGTCCAGTGGCTTCCCCCTGAACAAATGATAAACAGTTTTGAGATTACTAATTATGGTAAAGTATGTAGTTGCTGTCATTTATGAAAATCCCAAATCAGTTGGCTTGTCAAGCATGCACTCAGCTTAATTTTGCTTTTCATACACACACACACACCTCCACACACACAAACACAAATACACACACGTCACTTACCATTTATGAAAGGCTTTCTCTGTACCACGCATTGTAGCAAACATGTTGCAGAGTTGATCTTATCTCATTTTCTTTCACACAAGAGAAAGGTAAGAAGGATTTTTTTTGCCATTTCAAAGATAAGTAAAATAAGGTTGATAAAATCATACATCTAATAAGTATCACAACTGACTTAAGTCTCTTAATTATAGCGTGATGTTCCTACGTATTGAGAGAACATATCAAAATTTGAAAAGTTGTTCAGTCTTTCCACCTTTCCATCAAAGTCTTTTTTTCTCTATTGAGGATTATTATGTTGTTCTACATTCAAGTTCCAGGTTATTTATGATTCAATAAAAATTTAATGATTGGTTTTTATCACACGTTATTGACTACAGAAATATAATGTAAGAGGGAGGCAGAGACAAGGAAAGGAGAGAAAGAAAGTGTGATGGGGAGGAGGAGAGAACTCACTAAAAAAATATTTATTCATGTAGTCCTGCCGATAGACACGAGAATGCAATTTATATTTTCAGTTTGTACCACTCATTACTTCTCAAGACAATACTTTCCATAAATTTACTTTCAAAGTACAGTGGAATTGTTTTATTTACCTTGAAATAACCTCTTTCAAGATTTTAATGGTGAAAATGCTGTATTTTGAGAGCTCTGGGATGTGGAAAAACATTCAGTATTCCCAACTGTCTACTTCTTTTCTGATTTTTGTAGACCTGGATTACAACACTTTTAGTTTTACTATTTCTAGAGTGAAGGACATCTTTGTTACGTGTCTACTATATTTACTGTACTTAAAATTATTCTAGATCTCTGGCCATGATATTACAGCAGAAATAAGGCTACATTTTATAGGTACAGGATGTGATCAGCATGTCTAATACACCTTTTAAAGCAGAAGACTGTGTAAAGTTAGAACTTAAATAGTATTGTTTAGGTGATGCTTCCTGCAAGCAAGTGCCTTTAAGATAATCAGTTCTCCTTTCTATGGTAATGACTCAACAATGTATCTGAAGAGCACAGAAACTTCCTTCTCTCTCTCCCTCTCGCAACTCTGCTTTTGCACTCATTCTAAATATCTCAAACATAGTATCTTACGCTTGCACTCCACTAAGCTGTTGAATTTTCCTACAACACACAGGGTATCAGATTGCTCCTCAATTCTGTATGTTGATGGGGTTTTGGATAACCCACTTCAGTGACATATATGTCTGAAAAAGACTTCAGATTAATTTCCCCAATTAACTGATGGGAGATGACATGATTTGATAAAGTACATGGAGAAGAATTGGACTAGCAAGCTCTTTGTTGTAGGTGGACAGAGAGGGAGAAGCTAACAAACCAAGAAAACGTTGCTAGAAAGAGATTCCCTGGAAAAGGAGCATGAAGAATAAAAAAAACACATCTTAGATCTTTGCAAATCCAATGGATATGTAAAAAATATAGAAGCAAAAGTTATTCTGAAAAAAGAAAAGATTATAGGGAAGATTGAGAGTATAGTTAGAGTTACCCTATTTTAAACCTACTTTTTATATGGCATTATGCTAAATGCATTGCTTACAGTTTCTCATTTACCTGAGCAACAACCTGAGCTCTACATTTTTATTTCCATTTCATAGATGTGAATCTGAAATGTAGAGAGGTTAAGAAATTTCTCAAAATCACATAGCTTTTAAGTGGCAAATTTGGGATGTGAATTGTTTGTTTCTATTTTTATTTTTTACTTTAAAATGTTTTCCTCTTCAACTGTGTATAATAGAACTAAGAGGGAAGAACAGATGAAGTTACTTCACATGTGAGCTGTAAACATTTACAAACTACATAATCAGCAATTGTCAGATACCTACAACTGACCATTATGACCAAGAAACTTATCTTTTTAAAACCCACTTAGCTTTTTGCAGGATTAATTAACACTCCTATTCAGCTGTGAAACTTACTAACTGCTGCCCAAAGCTTGATAATGCAGGCAGCTGGTTGTTTACTCTCTAAGAAGCTTATAAATATTTGTTCCCACAGGCTGAGTATTATTCTCTTCAAAATTGATTTTTGTTTTTTCAGCCCATTCATTTCAGGTATATCAATTATTATATTTACATAGTTTAATTAAATATTGCATCAATCCAATTAGGATTGTCAAAAAAGAGTTATTTTCATAAAAATAAGCTGAATGATTTCAAATACAAGCAAGGTAAGTCACTAAAATTGTGTTAAGTGAGGGCTAGAAAGCTGAAAAAGACTGGAAATATGGCATAAAAATAATTTGCATTAAGATAACTTTAGAACCATCTTTAATTTCGGTCTTTATTTTAAAGAACGTGATGGTGAAATCCTATAGTATTCATTTTGGGATGTGGTTTATGCAGTCAAGTTAATGGAGATTTCTGGTAAATGGACAGGTACTTAAACCAAAAATTTGACTCCACGTCAAAAACAGCCCAGCGTATGTGCATGTGTTTGTGTGTGTATGTGTGTATGTGTGTGCGGGTGTGCATATGCTTCTGTTTGAAAAAGCATATGTTTTTCATTAAAATTATGCAAAAAATATTTACTTTTAATTAAAAGTACAGCTAGGGAAAACATTTTCCATAAATAGTTACAATATTCATGAATTGTTATAATTCATTACTTGTTTTGTAACCAACAGTGAAAGGTAGAAGTCAACAAGAAAATGAATTTATTTTTGAAATATAAAAACATTTGCTCAAAAGCTTGACTTTGTCCTTTCATAACTTAAAGATTCGGTTTTTAATAATTTTCTTCTTTCTCTTTTTGAGACAGGATCTTGTTCTTTTGCCCAGGCTGGAGTGCAGTGGCTCCATCATGGCTCACTGTAGCCTTGACTTCCCAGGCTCAAGCAATCCTCCCACCTCAGCCTCCCAAGTAGCCAGGACCACAGGCATACACCACTATGCCCGGATATTTTTTTAAATTTTTTGTAGAGACACGGTCTTACTATGTTGCCCAGGCTGGTCTTGAACTCCTGGGCTCAAGTGATCCTCCTGCCTCGGCTTCTTGAAGTGCTGGGATTACAGGCATAAGCCACCCTGCCTGGCCAATTTTCTTCTTTCTCCTCTGATTTGTGTTATTCATTTGTCACTACATAATACTGAGCTAAAACCATTTTCTTAGCTCTTTTTTTTTTTTTGAAGTCAGGGGAGTTATTTATATTGTGTAATTCTTGACACTGATGAAAAATACATGTTCAGATATGTCTGTTAGAATTGAAACAGGATTTTAAAAATCTTTCATTTCCCACTTTAGCAGCACATATACCAAAATTGGAATGACACAGAACATGGGCCCTGAACAAGGATGACATGCAAATTTGTGAAGTGTTCCATATTTTTGGTGACTGGATAAAGAAAATCTGGATATGTTTCTTAGCTCTTTGATTGCTATTTAATTGTCTGATGCTTGTTTCAAAACTGCTTTAAAAGTTATTTTCCAGTTGGATGTAACTTTTACAGGATCTTCCTGGTTTTTCATTGCTCCAACTTTGGAATGGCCTGGGATTTCCTATTTTTCTTCCTAGTATGTATCTGTTTCAACTTCAAAATGCCTCAATTTTCTGACAGCTGTTGTTGCCTCTCCCCAACTAGTGTCTTCCTCAAGCCCCTGTGGCAGGCTCATCCTGGCTCCTCCTCTAGTTTGCCTAGATTTATCAGTCCTTGACCTTGGGGGCTTCCTTGTCTTCAGCCTCACAATCAACCTCCTGTAATTTTTGCGCTTTTCAGGCTACTAACTTACTGAATTTTATTTGCGATTTTCCAATTTTAATTTATTTCTTTTCTTTTCCTCCATTCATCTGCCTCTCTCCCTTTCTTTCTTTGTATTCCCCTTCACTTCTGCTTGCTCTTTAGTGCTTTCATTTGCTTTGGAGGACTGAGCCTTGGCAGAGATTTCTGCCTGTGGCATTTGCGGTTGTTGGAGTGACTGCTTCCCTTACCCCACACTGACCAAGTTTCTTTCCCTGTGCAATAAGGAAATCATCTCTGAAAGTCCACTTGATTTAATCCTTCATGTACATGAAGGCACAGAGGCTCTATTACTGGAAGTTTCAGAGAAAATATTCCACACTGCTTCAGAATAGACTCCTTACAAATTTTTAAACTTTATGCTAATCTTAAAACATTGCCTTTTTGCTTGGAACATTGTCAAACCATTAATTTGCTATGAATGTTCTCTCACTTTGCAGCTGACATTGGGTCTTTTTATTCATTAATTCTCTTAATCCATGCTTTCTGGTTAAATTCCCCTGGGTTTTACGTTCATAACCCTTGTTACCAGACTGCTGATCTTCAGTTAAGTATTTCAGGTGAAATCATAGCTCCCCGCAATCCCAACACCTTCTCAGTGTAAATGATTTTTTCCAGGGCCAGAAGGAGGAGCTTCACTTCCACAGTCACCT
This sequence comes from Pan paniscus, assembly GCF_029289425.2. Lineage (NCBI taxonomy): Eukaryota > Metazoa > Chordata > Mammalia > Primates > Hominidae > Pan > Pan paniscus. The sequence continues at coordinate 44,082,638 of NC_073261.2, read as the reverse complement.
GTAACTTTCTAGGCAGAATGTAGTCTCTTCAACAGGGCATCCCTCTCATCAGTAGTGTTTACCACAGGCAACAAAGACATTTGCAATTTCTGAAAATAGCCTCATGCTTTTCCACTTACACTTTTTTCCTCTGACTTTCTACACATACTGCACGGAAAAAAAGTAGCTTTTGTAGCTAAAGTATTAAGTGCTTTACATTAATAAATATTAATATTTAAATATTAAGTATGATTCCTTCAGCCAGTACCCGCCAATGGTTTCAACCCACTGCAGTGAGCACATAAATTGTCTGTGCCTGCCTCATGTAGCCACCATCTCCCTCTTGGGATTCCCAGTGCAGATGCATGCATTTGGGTTTCAAGTTAAAATTTAAGGTAAATGTAAATCAGAATTTCATGAATCTGATCTGTAATTTAGAATTTTAAGCCAAACAACTGAAAAACTGAACATGCTGGATTGGAAAGGTTTAGTGACTGTATGGTTTTGAGTTTAGTTAGAATTACATGTCAATCGTATGTATAATGTAGATTTACGCTTCCTTGTATATTTAGAGGAGAGTTGCAAATGTAGGTAATACTCTGTCTTTCATCCACTCTATGTCATTCATTCTTCAACAAACACTTATGATTATCAAGAAATGTAGTTAGCATTTAAGACCACCGAGTTTGGGTGCTAATTGCCTTGACAAGGTTTGTAGTTTTGTATCTGAGACAACTGATACACTTTCTCTGTGCCTCAGTTCTTCATTTCTAGAAAGAAGAAAGTGAGTTACATAACTTGAGGGGGTTGTTTTAAATATCAAATAAATTCCATACAAGCTAGATTTTATTAATAGCGTAGAGTGTGAAAAGGAATACTATACATTCCGAGGATAGGCAAGAACATAGTTAGTAATGCTTCCATTCTTGTCTGGTCGTATTTCACATAACACTAAGTAATATGTAATCCCAGAACTTTGGGAGGCCCAGGAAGATGGATCACTTGAGGTCAGGAGTTTGAGAGCATCCTGGCCAACATGGCAAAACCCCGTCTCTACTAAAAACACAAAAAATTAGTCAGGCATGGTGGCTCACACCTATAATCCCAGCTACTCAGGAGGCTGAGATGGGATGATTGCTTGAACGCAGGAGGTGGAGGTTATAGTGAGCTGGATGGTGCCACTGCACTCCAGCCTGGGTGACAGAGTGAGACTCTGTCTCAAAACAAAACAAACTAGTATGAATAAGATACAATAAGATAATGGGATATTGCCTATAAAGCTAAAATTAGAACATGTGGTCAAGGAAGATCTCTCTTGGTTGATGATGTGGAATTTATATAACATTATGTTTGGAACCAGACATATGGAAATCTATCAGTGAATATTTCAAGCAAAGGAACTAGCAAGGGAAGGGGTCCTGGGGTTGAAATAGTGTCTTCTTATGTAAGAAATAGAAAGCAGGCCAGTGTAGCTGGAGTGTAGGAAGCAATGTGCAGATTGGTGGGTAATGATGAAAGAGAAATAGGCCTCTTGTGAAATAAGTGAATGAACATAGATCAGTTGGAGCCATAAGGCCATCACAATCTTGCTATGTATCTCAAGTAATCCTATGTGACAAGTTAAAATTTCTAAAAAAGCAGATTTATCCCAATTTGGCCAGAGACTAGCTCCAAGTTAAATATTTTTCACTTTGGAGGAGGCCTTTCTTCTTGGTAGATGTGTTCTCCAGCAAAATTCTTTACCAAATGAAGATTGTTAGTAACTATGCATGGAACTCTGCTCTGTGGAGGCCCCAAACAGAAAGAGCCTGCAATTTCTACACACATTCCTACATTGAATCCTTGAATCTATATCTTTTTCTGTCCTTGAAAAAGTGGGGCTTATCGCTAGGCAAACAAAATTTTTGAAATTCATTTACCAATCACAAGGAGGGTATAAATTTCCCAACATTCCAATTTTAATTCTTAACAAGTACAAATGTCATTATAGCTTACTCAAATTACCAAACACACCTCTTCCTTGACTTGTCTGTCTTAAAGAAAACAGTTTCAGTTTAGTTTGTGTTCAGGAAGCAGGGAAGATTATATAACACTTTTAAAATTCAAGGTATGGGTACATATTTTCCAAAGTCTCATAGAAACAATATACTTTATGATTATCATCCACTTTTTAGAAAGTAGTTAAAATTCCTGACAGTATAAGTGTGTACAGATGCTATTTTCTGCAATGTATTGGAGGCTTCATGAAACAAAGTGTTAATAAATATAAAAGTGAGCCCATAAATAACATAATTGAGAAAAAAATTTAAATAATAAGGGTCATATAAACAAATTTTGACCCATGCTTTTCCAAAAGAAATCATGCTTTTCTGATTTGGTTATAGAAAATCCTGAATGTTATTATGTCAATTATCATACTTTTTAAAAATTATACTTCAAGTAATCTAAAACAATATTTTCTATATAATGGAAAAAGACTCTAAATAAGAAACTGTACACAAGCACTAGCTGAAGCTTTTATTGGTGTGTTTAAATTCATCAAACATTTATAAAGCCTCTACTATAGGTAAAGCATTGTGGGACATAAAGAGGCAAATGTGAAATTGATTCTGTCCTCAGAGCCTGTTAGAATGTTATAATGAGGATCATAAAAACCAGCATCTTTGTTTTTGGGAAGGTGAGTATTGAGACTCTTATATCTGTGATAGATAAGTCAGTTGATTTGGACACTTTATATGTAAGTTTCATAGCTACATTTAGGCCTGTATAATGCCAAGCTTGGAAATTGAGGCCCCAAATACAAATATTTAAATGCAATGTAACCCTCACATCCATCACAGATTTTCATTTTGTAAAATTACCCTGATATCCTTTTGATGATTTAACTCTTCCCCACATAATTTATTGTAATGAAGTTCTCTCCTAGCCTAGCTAAGTAGTAAATGTGGAATCAAAGTTAGACAATTAAATCTTCTTTTCCTGAAATATGAATTATGAAGAGATGAATAAAGACACCTAAATGTTCAGAGCTCATTCTATTCTTGCAGCTAAATCCCCAAGAGGATGTTCCTGTTATATGACTATATCTGTTCCAAGAACATCTGAACTGCATTGATAACTGCCAATTTCCAAGTCTGGTTTCTAGTTCTTGTGTGTCCAAATATAACTCCAACAATTCCCCTTCTGCTTATGTTAACTATACTAAGACCATCTTGACTGCATCTAAAGAATTCAAACAAATAGAAAACAACAATCTAGAGGACTGCATCTATTCAATAGATCCTCAAAGAAATCCATTTGCAATAGGGAGGAAAACACTCTTCATAATCTGGCATGGGACTTCAGAGTCTGTGAGATGTAAGGATAAAACAAGTAAGTTGCTCTATGGAAGAATTTGCTCTTGGTTATTGCCGCAGATTATTGTGAAGCGCAAGAGGAGGTCAAAGGCCACATAGTAGGGTAGTCATAGTTGAATGACTGGAGAAATTCAGAGAAAAAGAATCACCTAGCTCAAATATTTAAATTTTCTCCTCAAGCTGCACACTGAAACTCAAGGAGTATGCATGATTTTATTAAAACAGCAATCTTCTTACAACTGGGTAGTTGAAATAGCCAAAAACCAAAATTTATAAGTGTTTCTGCAGACTGTTGAATTGCAAGTCATCTGTATTCTCAGCCTTGCCTAGTCTCTTGGGTGAAGAGATATTCATGAAAATAACACAAATAAGAAAATAATACAACCTGGAATATTGAAATAGTGTTATCTGGGGGCATCTGGATTTCCCTGATACCTGAAAAATTATCTTCTGCCATTGCCTTCCCGTTAGAAGAAATTGACCCTTCCTTCATTGCTCATTTTCTGTTGAAGATGTTGTACCCTCCTCACCTGAGGAAATGCCCTAGGCAGAGGTACCTTGATTTCCTTGTTATTTATCACAACTATTTTTATAAATGGTCTTGCATCCTACTTTTCCAACACTGTTAAATGGATAATATAACCAACAAAGGGAACATAGATCAGTTGGAGCCATAAGTTTAACAAGAAAGGATTGCTCAAGAAAGTGATTGTAACAATTCATTAAAACTGGGAATGTGTATGTAGAATTGATTTTAGGGAGTTTTCTGAAGGAAGAAGAAGTATACATTTTGTTTCAGATTGAAAGGGAAGTTATGTGTGTGTATATACCAGAGTCCATGTTTAATTCATTCAGGTGGGAGAGATTCTATCATTATACAGGATAAGTTAATGAAAATCCAGATGAAATAGAGGCCTATTAAAACATGTTTAGTAGAATGATGATTTACACAATAACAAAACTGATGAATCTACTATATCTATACTCCTGCCTCACTCTCCAAAATATCTGCAAATTTATTTCAGGAACTAAGATTTTTGACATAAACTGGTAATGTAGGCATTGCAATCCCTTGAAAAGGGGTTTTAAAAAGTTGTTGAAGCTTGGAATGCTGGTAAGCTTATACTGAATTTTCTATTACAGGTTGACCAAGGTAGAAAAATAAGATGAACCTACTTCAGAGATGTCATTGAACATTGTGTTGAAACCAGCCTCAAGTTGATCCAAGGGGCATTAGAATCTCAAAAATAACTTCTCATCCTTTCTGCCGGGTATAAGAGATGTTCTATGATGTGGATTTACTGTGATACAAGGGTAGTATCTAATACTTTGTCTAAATGGTCAAGGAATTAAAGCAACAACAACAACAAAGAGAATGGGACATAAGACAATTTGAGTATTTGAGGAAGAAATATGTAGTTAAACATCTTGGTATGACAGAGATTATGATACTATGCATAGCCCAGATGAAATGCTTATTAAAAGCCTGACTCTGTAGACAAGGATTTAAAGATGTCATGGATTTCTCCCAGCCTCTTTTTTCAGCATTTCCAGTCTTATTGAATTAGTTTGTGGGCAAAGTAGCTGTGGGAGCAGGAGTGGAGTTTATACCTTGGCTCTCTAAAGCTGACTAGGCTACTGCCTTTTGTTATGTGTTTACATTTCTGGTGGTGGTGATTACCACTGGGTCTCTGATATCATATCCCGGGATAATCAATTAATTCCAGGGGAGAAGATGATCACCTGATTTTTCTTTCCATCAAATAAGTAAAAGATATTTGTCTTTACTGATTTAGCTTGTCTTTATCCTGACAACATTCTGAGACTCACAGACAATATAACTTGCAGTCTCAGTGAAAATGTAGTGTGATTATATATTTGTCAAGACACTTGGCACCTTGCCTGCTATATGGCAAGGCTCAACCATTGCTCAAATTTAGTTGTTTTTTTTTTTTTTTGCCTGATATTTGATTAGGCATAACGACATAATTATTGAATGAGGAAAGAATAGGTGAAAGAGAGACTGAAATAATGAGTGTGATCTAGAGAAAAATAGGTATATGTGGCATTTTAGAGTCTTTTCCTAGTTATCTATATTAAATTATTTCTTTGTTAATATTCTGCTTCGATGATGTGTCTGATATTCTCAGTGGAGTGTTGTAGTCTCCTACTATTACTGTATTGGTTTCTAAGTCTCTTTGTAGGTCTCTAAGAATTTGCTTTATGAATCTGGGTGCTCCTGTGTTGGGTGCATATATATTTCAAACAGTTAGGTCTTCTTGTTGAATTGAACCCTTTACCATTATGTAAGGCCCTTCTTTGTCTTTTTTTATCTCTGTTGGTTTAAAGTGTGTTTTGTTTGAAATTAAGTTTATAACCCCTGCTTTTTTTTCTGATTTCCATTTGCTTTGTAGATATTCCTTTATCCCTTTATTTTGAGCCTATGGATGTCATTACATGTGAGATGAATCTCAGAGACAGCATACCATTTGGTCTTGCCTTTTTATCCAGCTTGCCACTCTGCCTTTTATGTGAGGGATTTAACCTGTTTACATTTAAGGTTAGTACTGATACTGTGAATTTGATCCTGGCATTGTATTATTAGCTAGTTACTGTGCCAGCTTGTTTCTGTGGTTGCTTTATAGTGTCACTGGTCTGTGTATTTAAGTGTGTTTTTTATTGGCTGGTAAACAGACTTTCTTTTCTATATTTAGTGCTCCATTCAAGATCTCTTGTAAGGCAGGTCTTGTGGTAACAAACTCCGTCAACATTTGCTTAGCTGAAATGGATCTTATTTCTCCTTCACCTAAGAAGCTTAGTTTGGCTGGATATGAAATTATGGGTTGAAAAGTTTTTCTTCAGAAATGTTGAATATAGATCCCCAATCTCTTCTGGCTTGTAGGGTTTCTGCTGAGAGGTTCACTGTTAGCCTGATGGGGTTCCCTTTGTCGGTGACCTGCCCCTTCTCTCTAGCTGCCTTTAACATTCTTTCTTTGGTATTGATTTTCGAAAATCTGTTGATTGTGTGTCTTAGGGATGATCTTCTTGTGTAGACTTCTGCAGCAATTCTCTGTATTTTCTGAATTTGACTGTTAGTGTCTCTAGCAAGGTTGGGGAATTTCCATAGACAATAACCTGAAATATGTTTTCCAAGTTATTTGCTTTCTGCCCCTCCCTTTCATGGATACCAATGATTCATAGACTTGGTCTCTTTACATAATTCCATATTTCTCAGAGGTTTGGTTTATACATTTTCATTCTTTTTTCTGTATTTTTGTCTGATTATCATATTTCAGAGAGCCAGTCTTCTAATTCTGAGATTCTTTCCTCATCTTGGTTTATCCTGCTGTTAATACTTGTCATTTCTTTGTAAAAGTCTTTTTTTTTTTTTTTGAGACAGATTTTTGCTCTTTTTGCCCAGTCTGGAGTGCAATGGCACGATCTCAGCTCACCTCCTTCTCCTCCTCCTGGGTTCAAGTGATTCTCCTGCCTCAGCCTCCCAAGTAGCTGGGATTACAGGCATGCGACACCACACCCGGCTAATTTTGTATTTTTAGTAGAGACGGGGTTTCTCCATGTTGGTCAGACTGGTCTCGAACTCCCAACCTCAGGTGATCCACCTGCCTTGGCTTCCCAAAGTGCTGGGATTACAGGCGTGAGCCACCGTGCCTGGCCATGAAATTCTTGTAGTGTGTTTTTCAGACTTATCTGATCCATTAGGTTCTTTATGTATTGGTTATTTTGTCTTTCAGCTCTTGTATCATTTTATCGTGATTCTTAGTTTCCTTAGATTGGGTTTTGTCATTCTGAATCTCAACAATCTTCACACCTATTTATATTCTGAATTCTATTTCTGTCATTTCAGCCAACTCAGCCTGGTTAAGAACTTTTGTTGGAGAATTAGTGTGGTTGTTTGGACACAAGACACTGATCATCTGAGTTACCGGAGTTCTTGCATTAGTTCTTTCTCACCTCTGCATATGGATGATCTATTAACTGCAGTGTAGATTGAGTACAGACAATAAACTTCTTTTCTAGATGTTTCCACAGGGCTGAGGCTTTGTGCATGGTCTTTATTTGTAGCTCATTTCTTGTCTTTGGTTTCACAGGGAAGTATGTTAGCAAGATATTTTTGGTGTTGAAGCTTTGGGGTATGATCAAATAGGTAGTGCTTAGGGTGTAATGGGTCAGTTGGTAGGCACTTGCTTGATTGTGTGGCTTCCTTATATTTCCTCACAGTTGCAGCCGTGCTCCCTCTCAATGCTCTGAAAGTGTAGGCTCCTCTCCCATTTGAGTACCGGCGGTAGATTGTGGCTTAGAACTCCTGGGCTGCCCACTGCAGCTCTGGGGCAATCTCATGGAATGGGGAAAAGCTGGAAGAATTCCTCTTTAAAACTGGCACAAGACAAGGATGCCCTCTCTCGCCACTCCTATTCAACATAGTATTGGACACCTTGGCCAGATTAATCAGGCAGGAGAAAGGAATAAAGGTATCCAAATAGTAAGAAAGGAATTTAAACAATCCTTGTTTGCAGAAGACACAATTCTATCTCTAGAAATCCCCACAGTCTCAGCCCAAATACTCCTTCAGTTGATAAACAACTTCAGCAAAGTCTCAGGGTACAAAATCAATGTACAGAAATCACTAGCACTCCTATACACCAGCAACAGCCAAATCAATAGCCAAATCAAGAAGAGAACTAGAAAAATCATTTTAAAATTCACATGAAACCAAAAAACAGCCTGAATAGCCGAGACAATTCTCAGCAAAAAGAACAAAGCTGGAGGCAGCACATTACCTCATACTATAATACAGGGCTACAGTAAACCAAACAGCATGGTACTGATACAAAAACATGAACCACAGACCAATGGAACAGAAGAGAGAGCTGAGAAATACGGCACACCTATAATCATCTGATCTTTGACAAAGCTGGCAAAAACAAGCAATGGGGGAAGGACTTCCTATTCAATAAATGGTGCTGGGATAACTGACTAACCACATGCAGAACATTGAAACTGGAACCTTCCTTGTACCATATACAAAAATCAACTCAAGATACATTAAAGACTTAAATGTAAAACCCAAAAGGTTAAAACACTGGAAGATAGCACAGGCAATACCATTCTGGACATAGGAACGAGCAAGAATTTCATGACAGAATGCCAAAAGCAATTGCAACAAAAGCAAAAATTGACAAATAGGCTCTAATTAAACTTAAGAGCTTCTCCACAACAAAATAAACTATTAACAGAGTACTCAGATAACCTACAGAATGGGAAAAAATATTTGAAAACTATACATCAGAAAAAGGTCTAATATCCAGCATCTATACAGAACTTAAACAAATTTACAAGAAAAAAACAAATAACCCCAATAAAAAGTGGATAAAGGGCAAGGACAGACACTTTTCAAAAGAAGGCATACATGCAGCCAAAAACCACATAAAAATAACTCAAAACCACTGATATTTAGAGAAATTCAAATCAGAACTACAGTGAGATACCATCTCACACCACACAGAATGGCTACTAAGAAAAACTCAAAAAATAACAGAAGTTGGTGAGGTTGCAGGCAAAAGAGAACACATACACTGTTGGGTGGGAGTGTAAATTAGTTTTACCATTGCGGAAAGCAGTGTCGTGATTTCTCAAAGAGCTACCATTGGACCTAGCAATCCCATTATTGGAATAATGAAATAAAGGAATATAAATCAATCTATCATAAAGACACACGCACATGAATGTTCATTGCAGCATTACTTATGATAGAAAAAACATGGAATCAACTTAAATGCTCATCAATGATAGATGGGATAAAGAAAATGTGGTACATATACACCATGGAATACCATACAGCCATAAAAAGAATAGATCGTGTCTTTTGCAGGAACATGGGTGGAGCTGGAGGCCATTTTTTTTAGCAGACAAATATCATATGTTCTCATTTACAAGAGAGGGCTAAATGATGAGAACACATGGACATAAAGAAGGGAACAACAGACACTCAGGTCTACATGAGGGTAAACAGTGGGAGGGAGAGGAGCAGAAAAAATAGCTTTTCAGTACTAGCCTTAGTACCTGAGTGATGAAATAATCTGTACAACCAACCCCTGCGTTATGAGTTTACCTACATAACAAAACTGAACCTGTATCCCTGAACCTATAATAAAAGTTTTAAAAAATTATGTTTAATGCAAAAATCTTTCTATCTTTCCTATCTTTTATTCTGTTTGTTTTCTGAAAACTTTTGATTTCTATTTTTTGAGCATTAAACACATTAAATATGTAACTGCTCCATCCAGGCCAATTCTTTGTCACTGATATTAAACACTGAAAGATCATGACTTTGATGCAAAACAGAGTTGACTGCACATCTAGCATTTCTCTTCCCATGTACTGTGATATTCATTAGATGCTCTAAATGACCTCAGCCCATTTCCTCATCTGTAAACATGACTGCAAACGCTCTTACCTCATCAGTCTTGTGGATAAATCACAGCACAAACTATGTTTGGGTACCACAAGTAGTCCTGTTTAAATGCTCATTCTTATTTTCTCAGTTCTTGCCTGTCCCCTTTTTGTCCTAACTGGAACTGATACATTTTTATCATGATTGCCCTTGCTGGTCTTCAGCATCTGCTCCAGTTTTCTGTATGTGATCATTGGCGGATTTTTCTCAGTATCCTTCGCTTTTGTTTAAAATTTGCTTACAAAGAAGCCATTCAATGTATGTATTGATTAAATTAATATAAGATCTTACATAGTGGACATGATATCTTATTGTAAAAACAATATTGTGATAGAAATGAAATAAAAACAGGAATCAGATGAATTTGGTTCCAGTCCTGTCTCTTTCACTAATTAGTTATTGATCTTGAGTAAGTCACTTACAGTGTTTGAGGAATCCTGTCATTAGTGAAAACTATACACACACACACACACACGTGAATATTTTTGGAAATATAAATAATATGGAAAATGTAATCTATTTCATATTTTATATTCCAAATTTCTCTTAATTTTCACATAGCTAGGATAGTCTATAATCATCACCAGTGTGTCCAGGACAATATTTAAGTGCAATCTGTAGTTCAAACCAAAGTTTGTTCCAATAGCATGGCTTGAAAGCCATTGAAATAATATTCGATGCCACATGCAGTGTAGTGATGTCTTTGTACTATAATCAAAAATAAAAATCAAGTTAAATTTCAGTTCAAGGACTTTTGGAATTCTAACTTATTCAAGTAAACTCTCTCTCTCTCTATATATATATATATAGTGTATCTTCATTTAAACTACTTTTATATGAACTTAAAAATTAAGTGGTTATGAATTAGGTTTATTTCATAATTTAATGATTTCAAATGTTAGATTAAATGCTCAGTGAGCTAATTATAATTTGGTTATTGGTTCACAGGTTCATCTGAGTCCTTTTTACATAGAGCAACTCAATCTTTCATCCCACATTTTGTTTATTCCTGGTGTTCATTTGTGATAATATCTTCTGCCTCAAGGTGAACCACCTGCTCCGGTTAAGAACTGTCTTTAGATTTGTTTCAGTATTTAAAAAATATTAAAATGACATTTAAAAATCAATTCTCTTTAATTGAAACGTACAAAGAATTGCCTTAAATGGAAAAAACATAATCACTTATGGTCTGAAATGATCTGGAGAATGGAGATTGAAAGTTCCTCCTCTCTGGCCTCAAACACAAAACCATTGTGAATTCCAAAGGCAGGGTTTTTGGAGGTTGCGTAAGTGTTCTGTTTTTTGAGTTACCCAGAAATAAGCTAGCAAAAAGAATAGCGGAGGTCAGAATTCACTCTGATATCAGTATGGGGTGGATGAGAGCAATTAGGAAACTTTTGCTGCATTGTTAAGATTTCCATAGGCTGTGGGACAAACAGATAAAGAGAAAAGAGGGACTAAAATAAGAGGAAATAATAAGTGGTTTTCTGGGTTAGATAATGACAGGCACTATTGTGTGGGGGCATAAGAAACAGTGTGATCACTTTCATTTGCAAATTGCAGTTAATGACTTTACTATTGGTGAAAGAGAAGTTCTAAGAACTAATTAAAAATAATTGATACGTTAATGCTAATAAATGCACTTGCTGACCAGCACAAATAGACTTGTAATTTGAGGGCATGTTCTGGGCTCACAGCAGCCTAGACGAAGCTATAATTTAAAGATCGTTGTTCCAAAAAAAAGTGTCAAAGACTCTTGGGAGGCAAAGAAAAAAAAAAAAGCCAGTCAGGCCTCCTACTAAAACGAAGTCCAGATACTTCTTTTGAGTTCCCAGGTGAGTTAGCAGGAGACCCAGGGTATGATTACAGGTTCAGCCTGCCTGAAATCCCCCTTGGTGTTAGCAGAACAATATGGATAGCATTGGTTTGGGAGCAGAGAGTATGAGCAACACAATTCATGCTTATTGGGATATATTAAGAGTTTCTCAACCATTTAGGCATTTACACAGTGCAAGAAGAGGCACACTAGCAGGATGTGCACACAAAACACTGCTAAGAAACTTATTATCTAAGAGTTGGAGGATAAACCAAAGTCCCAAATAAATTTAATAAGAAAGCTCTGAAAGAGGTACTATGGAAATCAGGATGGGCAACAGAATAACATGATTTTAAGAAATATTTTAAAGATTCATAAGGGTTCAAAAACCAGCAAGGGGAACGCAAATAACTGTCAGCATAATAAAAAGCACACACATATGTGCTGTGTTTAAGGAAAAGATGAAAAACACCTTTATAAAAATAGTGTATGTTTGTAGTTGCAGAAAGAGCAGGAGGTAGGAAGCTAGGTACGTGGATGTTCAAACAGGCATGGGAGACCTTGAATGTCAGGCTGGGAAGTCCATATTTAATTTAGTAGATAGCAGTACATGTATTTACATATCATGTCTAAAGCAGAGTGAATTTTGAGACTCTTAGATCATAGCACAAATAGTATTCTTTTATAAATGAATGAGGAAAAAATTTCCTAAAAATGAGTCAATAAAAATAGTCCCAGTTAACAATTGTGCTTAGCAGAATTATTTAAATCACACTGAAACGGGAAAAGTTCACTTGTCCCCTTCGCAGAACACTCCTGCGACACAGCAGGAGTGGCTCGCTTCTTCAGTGCCCCGCTGCTCAAACCTCTAGGGGGAGCAAGCAGACGGGCAGGCTGTGGGGCTCCAACCCCATGGCAGCATCTAGGGATGAGCGTTTACAACTCCTGAAGCCCAGTGAGTGTGTGTTATAATGCACTCTTTCAGCTTTGCTGACTGCAGGCAGCTCATGTTAATCAGCTCAGTTAGACCCTCTGCCTTATCGCAAGGACAGAGGGCTTTCTGTATCCCGGGGATTCTTGCCTTAGGGTTTGAAAAAATAGGATCACCTGTGGTCTTGGAGAAGGAGTGCAAGGTTTTGTTGAGTGGAAGTAGCTCTCAACAGATGGATAGGGAGGCCAGAAGGGGGATGGAGTAGGAAGGTGGTTTTCCCCTGGAGTCAGGCAGCCCAGCGGCCAAGCTCTCCTCCAACCGCCCCAGCCAAACACCGCGTCTTCCCCTGGTCAATGGCCTGCAAGCGTCTGCCTGTGCCTGTCAGTGTGCTCTTCTGCCAGTGTGTTCCTCTCGAAGTCCAACGCTTGTGTTAGGGTCTCAGGGTTTTTATAGACACAGGATGGGGGCACAGTGGGCCAGGATGGTCTTGGAAAATGCAACACTTGGGCAGGAAAACAGAAATGCCTGCCTTCACCTAGGTCTGCGGGTACAGGCCTGGGCACGAAAACAGCAATGCCTGTCCTCACCTAGGTTTGTGAGCACAGACCACCTAGGGGTAGAGCCCTCGCCAGGGACCATGTTCTTTTCCCAGCACTTCCCTGCCTCCTCACATATCAGCATCACAACTAAATATATACCGATGATCTTTGACACCTAAATATGTTCTTAAAGGTGCTTTGGCCCTCAAATATTGTGCTGAGAATCTCTATGAACGGCTATAGGTATGTGCTTCCGTGGCATATCTTGTTGATTATTCTGTGCTGGTGACCCAGAAAGCACTACTTTACAACTCTGGTTGGCATACGAAAGAATTATCTCCATAGTCAGATAACAGCAATTACTGCTGAGTCACTGGAGTAACCTAGCAAAGTGGTAACACATATTTGAAGAAGATAGTGTTGATTGAACATTAGACTAAGTGGGAAGACTCAAGAGTCATGGCAGATAGAGACCTTAGACAGTTCAATATATGCAGGGATGGAGCAAAAGGAAATCAAAGAGAACGATGAGTCAAAAATGCCTCAAAGTTATAAATCATATTCTGTCTACAAATTCTATATCAGATTCTTTAGTTTCTATTATTTATTTATTTTAAAATCAGATTTCTTGATTCATCAGTAATCCATCCATTTCATTCAGTTCCTACTTCTGAATTTCCTAGATATATTACAGGGCCTACTTAATTAGACTTCCTAGATATATGTAATATGTGTTGCATATATAATTTCATTCCAGTGACTCCAGTCTAATTATTTAAAACTAACCATTGTGTTTTCATACTTACTGCCACTGTTATAATTCACACTCCATAGCCTAAACTATTTTGCATCAGATTATAAGGACTCAGTGTTGGACGGATAGAAACTGATGTTGGGTTACAAACTTCTGTGATAACAGACACAGCACGGTGTCCTTAAGATGTGAATAGTGACTAAGAAAAAGAGATCTCATTGACAGATCACAACCACTTAACAAATGGAATCCAGTAAAGTTAAATTAGGCAGAGCATTCTGACTGATTCATTGTTGAGGTACAGAAATACCAAATAAGTTATTATTTTCCTCTTTATCATCTAAGGTTTGTAACTGGTCTTGGATTATGAGGCTAAATATAAATACATATGTGCATATATATATGTATGTATAAAATCATTGTGAAATAAGGTATTAGGAAATATCAGGAGGTTGCAAATGCAGAGAGATAGTTACTACATTTATGCTTACATGCTGGATAACACACACAAGCAAAAAATTTAAGTAAGCCTGGTATTCAAAGAAGGGCTTTTGAATCCAATTGCCTCTGTTTCAGTTTTTGTTTTAATATCTAACTTTGAAAAGTTACTTGAATTCCCTAAGCCTCAACATCCTCATCAAAATAATAGAATATAAAAGTATCTACCTCATACATAGATACACATTAGAAAAGTAACTTTAAAAAATGGGTAATTGAAATAATTATTCAGAATATTAAAGCAGATTCTGTAATACCCATCATCCTCTTAATCGTAGGGTACTCGGATCTAGGAAATGAAATAAATTATTCAAAAAGCTCTTTATATTTTACTTCATATTTAATATAACAGTATGCTAGAGAAATAAAGATATATGAAATAATAATTGCTTACTGGCAGAACTGGATTTGGGTATTTCTGATAAATTATTTTACCAGCATGAGGGGGAAATGTTATAGAGAATAATGACACAATAAGTGTGTTTGAAGCAATTTCCTTAGTTTATATTTCCTATTATATAAAGATAGCATATAAAAATATGGTAATTTCATGAAAAAAAGGAAGTTTGAAAAAAAAGGAAGTTTTAACGGCTCTACTGTGTGAATTTGGAGAAGACACTTAATATATACTAATTAGTGAAAGGAAAATGTCTACCCTATGCTGTGGACCTGTTAAAATCAAATGACATTATTTAGAAATGTACTTGGAAAAGTGGCAAGTGTCATGCAAATAGGATGAATTAATGATAAATAGTAGGTGATTGTCATTTAATGTTCTACAGGTGTGTACCTTATTGCATCAACCCAGTTTCCACGGGATTTGACATTTGTTTTTGGAGCATCTACTATGTGCTCAAGTGTGATAGGTGTTAGGGAGATAATGGTGAGCACACAGTTTCTCTATCCTCTTATCATATAGTCCAAAAGCTCCATGCTTATTTGTGACCTCCATAGCTCCCAATGCATTTTTTTTTAGACCTGAGTGTTCTGCAGAAACTATTTCTTTAATAAGTGACTGAAGAAATGAGTTAAGAAATTTGCTTTAGCCGAGTGCGGTGGCTCATGCCTGTAATCTCAGCACTTTGGGAGGCTGAGGTGGGCAGATCACCTGAGGTCAGGAGTTCGAGACCAGCCTGACCAACCTGGTGAAGCCCTGTCTCTACTAAAATACAAAAATTAGCCAGGCGCAGTGGCAGGCGCCTGTAATCTCAGCTACTTGGGAGGCTGAGGCAGGAGAATCGCTTGAACCCAGGAGGCGGAGGTTGCAGTGAGCCGAGATTGCGCCATTGCACTCCAGCCTGGCAACAGAGCGAGACTGCCTCAAAAAAAAAAAAAAAAAGAAAAAGAAATTTGCTTTATACTCATCATAGAAATAAGCTCCTATTTGGTGTGTTTAATATCGACAATGGACTCAGGAAAACTTTAAAAAGTACATCCTGTGTGTGTGTGTGAGCTTAATGGGTTTATTGAACTTTCTTAGGTGCTAATACACAAAATGCTGTAGTATTTTTATTTTGACATTCCTTGAACAAGCTGCAGGAAACTTACTTTTAAGTGAACATTGGACATTTTTTAATTAGTATGACTGTGAGGCAAAATAAAAGTGTTTGCTGTTGTTTCTAATTAATATAATTTAGGAACAAGTTGACATTTTAAACATTTTAATGAGCATTTTTTTTAAGGTTGCAAAAATTTAAAGTACCCCTTTTAATGAGGGCATTTAATTTCATAGTAGTTTCAGCTTTTTGGTTAGAAAATCTGATGTAATTTAACCCAGTGTGGTTTAAAGTCTTTTTAGAAAACTCAAATTATTTTCTTACAATATGTCTAGGATTAAATTAAAATGTCTCATGGCTATAAAAAGTTTTGCAACATATGCTTAATTTTCTTTTTCACTGAAACTTACGTTCCATTTCCCCTTCCCCTCCACATCACCCCTACAAAAATGTTTTGCCCAACATTCACTCTGGTTACTTATTTTTACCTGAGAGAACCATGTACATTTCTGTTTTTAGGGTTTTTCTAATGGCTCTTCAAATTTATTTATCTTTCTTCATTTATTCACAAAATATTCATCAAGTGAACAAGTGATACTATATGACAGGCACTGTTCCAGGCTCTTGAGTTATGCCTGTGAACAAAGCAAGTGGAAGTGCTAAGAACTGGTCACATTGTAGATATTGTGATGACATGCAGAGTGTTAAAAGAAAGAGTAGAGTCATGGATAACTTCAAGGTTTTCAGCCTAAGCAACTGGAAGGATGGATTTCCTGTCAACTAAGCTAAGGGACTGGGTAAAGAAGATTGGGGGAATATGTTGGCGGTGGTGGGAAGGGCAGAATTTAATTTTGGTGAAGTATGTTTTATCTGTCCATTGTGCATAAAAGTGGAGAAAAATTTGGACCATGAGACTAAATAAAATCAGCAGCCTGAATTAGTGTTGAAAAGAAGAAAATGGAAAACTGAGGCCTAAGGCACTCCAACATTAAGAGGTGGGTTAAAAGAGGTTTAAGGAAAGGAGAGAGGGAGATTTCAGTGGTAGGGGGAAGATTAGAAAGGAGCATACATTTGTTTTGAGATTTTTTTGCAGGGAGTGGATGTATCCTTTGTGGAAGACAATATTGTGTGCTTTATGGTCTACAAATTATTGACTAAACTAATTGAAGTCTCCTTTCCCAGTTTATGTCTTTATATTCCTTTTTGAAATGTGTATCAGAGCAGAAATCACATAGAAGCCCTCTATTCATCTGTCATCTATCTACATATCATCGTCTATCAATAGTCCTCATATATGAATTAGTCCAGATTGTGTAAGATCCCACTTTAATTAAATTCATATTACATTTTATAGTTTAATATTTTGAAGTGGGCATCATCTTTTTAACATTGGAGTTTTCTTGACTCTATGATTCTACTAATTTCTTCATTTTATAATTATACCAGTTTACTATTGCAGACATGACTGTTAAAATAATATTTAATGGCTTATCTTCATGTGACAAATTTATTCATAATTTATTTTTAAGGAAAAAGTGAATTTTAACATATTTGCATGAAAATAGAAGCAGCATATTATGTTTCAGATGAAAGAGTTTAACTATGTTATTTATTTATTTACTGCTTCATTTATATATTTATTTACTTTACCTTCATTCATCTCCATTGACCAAATACCTATATGAAGCAGAATGAATGTAGCACAACCAGAGACATCAATAGAATAATGAATGTAAAGATTATACAACTATTTTTTAAAATATTTATTGAATTTTAAAAAGTATAATTTAAATGGAAAATAAAGCGCTAAATTTTGTTCTATACGTGTGAAATGACACAACATATCAGATTTCCATTTTGGTGAAAGATAATTTATTTTGAATTACATAAAACAATTGAAGCCTCTTTGAGAGAAGTGAATGTGAAACAGACATAATTGCCTAATTTCTTATCCAAAATGACTGTATCTTTGTATGTCCACCGTGTCTTCATGATTGAAAATACTGTGCGATGAAGATATGAGTCGTCTGGCATAAGCTAGTTTCTCACTCCCTCATCCTCCTCACTGACACTATTTAGATTCCTATTGTCATTCTTTTTATTTCGCACCTCATTCTAAACACGTCACCTGATAATTCCGTCTCTTTCGCACATTGCTTATATGCCCATCTCCACTCAACTGTCCATTCTGTATGCTACTGTAGCTCATTCAAATGTGCCTTCTTTGCTCTTTCTACTTACGTTGAAAATACAGACAGAATGCTCGGAAACTCAGCGATCAGAAAGACTGTTGTGAACTGTGATTTTGCCGTTCACTAACCATGTGACTTTGAAGAGTTATATAGTATCTCTGAAATTTGATCTATAGGTGTTATTGGGTGGTTGTAAGAGTTAAGTAGTTCCTAGAAACATAGTAAATGCTAAATGAATGCAAATATCATATTTCTAATAATGTTGCTTAAGAAAATATTATTTAATCCTGAAATGTTTGTCTAAATATTTTCCTGCCTTTTTAAAAAATTTTCAAGTGTCCTTGCATGATGCCATTCTTGGCAACTGTCTCTCTAAATCTGATGATAAAGTGGTATGAATACTCTTTTTCTCCTTCCTTACCCAGACAGTATAATATTGGGCTTGTTCTTTGTGTCTCCTGATCATCACTTCTTCAATGATTCATTTTTCTTCTCTGTTTCCGTAATATGGCTACTAACCATAACTTTACCACTAATTTCTCTGCTCTTTCCATTCCAGTTTCTCTTCCTCAAGTTATTCATTTTCTTTTACAATAACCTTAATATCCTAAGGAAATGAATAGCCACATTTCAAGCAGTAGAAAAACATAAATAACAGCCAAAGCAAATAAAATATGAGCAGGCCTACTTTCCTTTAGAATTATGGAGATTCAGGTTGGTAAAACTAGGGTAAATCTTTAAATAAGTTTGTTTTCTCTGAATGAATGAATGGAAAATCACTTGTTTCTACTTTAAGCAGCTTACATGACTTAACTCAAGGAACTACCACCTGGATTAGATAAATATAAAATAGCTTTAACTCTTGTTATTCAGAAAAGTAGTACCTAGGTTCCCCATTCCTACCCTTTGAGAATCCTTTTTTTCTAATTTATCTGAGGTATTGGATGTTTGCTACATACCACGCTAGGTTTCCAGGACTTGATTGGATTTCAACTGCTAATTCCACCTCCAATTGAAGCCCCTACGCTTTTGAAAATGTCATTTGTGTGTGTGTGTGTGTGTGTGTGTGTGTGTGTGCATGTGTGTATGCCATTTATATATTTCAAAGCAAAAGGAGAGTGTACATATACACACATGCATGTCCATATTTGTATACCGACAGGATATATATTGCACAGTTGACCCTCAAACAACATGGGTTTGAACTGTGTGGGTCACTTACATTTGTATTTTAAAAATAAATACGTTGGAAAAATTTTTGGAGATTTGCAGCAATTTAAAAAATCTCACAGATAACTATATAGCCTAGAAATATTGAAAAATTCAAGTATAAGTGTATAAAATATATACATATACAAGTCTATTCTATCATTTACTACGGTAAAATATACACAAATCTATTATAAAAAGTTAAAATTTATTAACACTTTTGCACACAAACACTTTCAGATTGCACATGGCACCATTCACAGTTGAGAGAAATGTAAACAAACACAAAGATGCAGTATTAAATCATAACTGAATAAAATTAACTGTAGTATATACTGAACTACCTAATAATTTTATAGCCACCTCCTGTTGCTATCGTGGTGAGCTCAAATTTTAAAGGTGCCCACTTAAAATGCTGTATGATGCTAATAATCTTTGAGTAAGCAATTCATCTCTCCAGTAAATTGCATATAGCAGTAAAAAGTGATCTCTAGCAGTTCTTACATATTTTTCATCCTGTTTACTGCAATACTGAAAACCTCGGATAACACCATGGGATTCATTTGAAGTGCCACTAGTGCTTTTGAAAGTGCATCCAAGAAGCAGAGAAAAGTCATGACATTACAAGAAAAAGTTGAGTTGCTTGATGTGTACAGTAGATTGGGGTCTGCAGCTGTGGGTGCTCACTATTTCAGGCAGAAAATACATCTTGTAAGCAGATGACATAAACTTATGGTAACGATGAATACAGTACAGTACTATAGATGTTTTTCTCTTCCTTATTAATTTCTTAATAATGCTTTCTTTTCTCTAGCTTACTTTATCATAAGAATACGGTATGTAATACATATAACATAGAAAATATGTGTTAATTGACTGTTTATGTTATCCGTAAGTCTTCTATCTGGTCAACAGTAAGCTTTAGTAGTTACGTTTTAGGGCAGTAAAAAGTTATATGTGGGTTTTTGACTGTGTGTGGTCAACAGCTCTAACTCCCACATTGTTCAAGGGTCAACAGTATGCATGTATGTGCATGTGTATGGGTATGTATATGTATATGTACATAAATTTGTAATGACAAAGAAATACATAAATGTTCTCAATGTGAAATGATAGGGCAATATAGAACTGCATTCCATGGTGTTGGATATTACATAAATTTTAAAAGAGCATGTTAGATTTACAGCTATTAATTAGAAAGTTAACCATAATGGATTTGAAAATGAGAAAATCAAGCAGCATTTAATGTAGACAGTTTTAAAAAACAAACTTCAAAATCCTATATACATAAATGAGAAAAACATTAAAATAAGTCTATGGTTTGCTTAATTGAAAATGTATGTACAATTACATTTTAAGATTTTCAACACAGCCACTGGCAGAATTTAAATTAAGATGAATTTGTCCCAAATCACCAGAGCCAAAAGAGCAATGAAAACAAGCGCAGAAATAAAATGAAATGGCAAAGATGGCAAATCTGAAAGTATAAAACAAGATGAAGGTACACGTTCAAATACAAAATGGTAGACAGTACTCAATCTGTCAGTGGATGACTCGACTTTCTTATTTGCAGCTGGTGGCATGTTGGTCATATTTTTATTATCACACTCTTGTGTTAAATTAAAATCAAGTGTATTTCCACCTTACTGCTAGACTGTGAACTCTTAAGATTGATGGTATATATTATACACTTGCGTATCTTGACTTTTCAGAGTAAAATATTCTCTCTGTAAATATCCAAACAATGAATGGATGAATTAATGAATGAATGGATGAATATACTTGCTGTACAGATTCCATAGCTGTAGCATATATTTAATGAAAGAAATAATACTCCCAGAGCTTCAAAACCTTGAGCCCATGAATATTTGTTTAATTTTAATAAACATAGAACATCACTACCAAGACCTTTCTTGTTGATTATTATGCAGAAATCAGTTTCTTTTCTCCTGGAATTATCGAGGGAAAAAGAAGCCATTGATTAAATATGTTTGGGAATATTAGACATTATATTTCTTAAGTCTTCAAAATTTATGATGCTGTGATTGCTACTAATATTGGAAGCTCTAAAAATACTAATTAAATGTAATCACTGGTTAAGTATATATTAACTAGTCAGTATATATAGTTAAATAAATGTGTGGTTAGTGTAACTAAGAATTTTTCATACCTTTTTAAATATAAAAAATTTCCAAGTAACAGTTTTTTTTTTTAAAAAAAACCTTCTATTTTAGGTTCAGGGGCACATGTGAAGGTTTATTGTATAGGTTAACTCATGTCATGGGGGTTTGTTATACAAATTATTTCACCACTGAGGTACTAAGCCCAGTACCCAGTAGTTATCTTTTCTGCTTCTCCTGCTTCTGCCAACCTCCACCCTCAAGTAGACCCTAGTGTCTGTTGTTTCTTCTTTGTGTTCATGGTTCTCATCATTTAGCTCCCACTTACAAGTGAGAAAGTGTGGTATGTGGTTTTCTGTTCCTGTGTTAGTTTGCTAAGGATAATGGCCTCCAGGTTCATCCATATTCCTGCAAAAAACATGGTCTCATTCTTTTTATGGCTGCATAGTACTCCATGGTGTATATGTATACATATACAAGTGGTATATAATACATATACAAGTGGTGTATATGTACCACATTTTCTTTATTCAATCTGTCATTGATGAGCATTTAGGTTGATTTCATGTCTTTGCCACTGTGAATAGTGCTGAAATGTACATTCATATACGCATGTTTCTTTACAGTAGGATGATTTATATTCTTCTGGGTGTATACCCAGTAATGGAATTGCTGGGTTGAATGGTTGTTCCCCTTTTAGCTCTTTGAGGAATTGCTACACTGCTTTCCACAATGGTTGAACACTCCCACCAACGATGTATAAGTGTTCTCCTTTCTCTGAAACTTTGTCAGTTTCTGTTATTTTTTGACTTTTTAATGTAGCCATTCTGAGTGGTGTGAGGTGGTATCTCATTGTGGTTTTGATTTACATTTCTCTAATTATCAGAGATATTGAGCATTTTTTTCATATGCTTGTTGGCTGCACATATGTCTTCCTTTGAAAACTGTCTGTTTATGTCCTTTGCCCACTTTTTAATGAGTTTGTTTTTCTCCTGTAAATTGAAGTTCCTTATAGTGCTGAATATTTTGTCAGATGCATAGTTTGCAAAATTTTTCTCCCATTCTGTAGGTTATCTGTTTACTCTGTTGATAGTTTCTTTCACTGTGCAGAAGCTCTTAAGTTTAATTAGATCTTGTTTGTCAATTTTTGCTTTTCTTGCAATTGTTTTTGGCATTTTGTCATAAAATCTTTGCCCATTCCTATGTCCACAATGATATTGCCTAGGCTGTCTTCCAGAGTTTTTGTAATTTTAGATTTTACATTTATGTCTTTAATCCATCTTGAGTTGGTTTTTGTATATGTTGTAAGTAAGGGGTCCAGCTTCAATCTTCTACATTTGGCTAGCCAGTTATCCCAGAGCCATTTATTGAATAGGGAGTCTTTTCTCCATTGCTTGTTTTTGTCAACTTTGTCAAAGATCAGAGGGTCACAGGTGAGTGACCTTATTTCTGAGTTCTCTATTCTATTCCATTGGTCTATGTGCCTGTTTTTGTACCAGTACTGTGCTGCTTTGATTACTGTAGTGCTGTAGTATAGTTTGAAGTTGGGTAATGTAATGCTACCAGCCTTTTTGTTTTTTTCTCTTGGGATTACCTTGGCTCTTTGGGGCTCTTTTTTTGGTATTATATGAATTTTAAAATAGTTTTTTGTTAATTCTCTGAAGAATGTCATTGGCAGTTTGATAGGAATAGCATTGAATCTATAAATTGCTTTAGGTATATGCCCATTTTAATGATACTGATTCTATCCATGAGCATATGATGTTTTTTGTTTTTGTCATCTCCAATTTCTTTGAGAAGGGTTTTGCAATTCTCTTTGCAGAGATCTTACACTTCCCTGCTTAGCTGTATTCCCAGGTATTTTATTCTATCTGTGGCAATTGAATGGGATTGCCCTTCTGGTTTGGCTCTCGGCTTGGCTCTTGCTGGTGCATGTGAATGTAGTGATTTTTGTACATTGATTTTGTATCCTGAGACTTTGCTGAAGTTGTTTATCAGTGAAAGGTGTTTTTGTTTCAAGATTATGGGATATGGGATTTTCTAGACATAGAATCATGTCATCTGCAAATGGACAGTTTGACCTCCTCCCTTCTTATTTGGATGCCCTTTATTTCTAGGATGGCCTAATTTCTCTGGCCAGGATTTTGAATACTATGTAGAATAGGAGTGGTGAGAGGACATCCTTTTCTTGTGCCAGTTTTCAAGGGGGATGCTTCCAGCTTTTGACCATTCAGTATAATGTTGGCTGTGGATTTTTCATAGATGGCTCTTATTATTTTGAGGTTTTCCTTCAATATCTTGTTTCTTGAGAATTTTTAACATGAAGAGGTGTCAAATTTTATCACAAGCCTTTTAAAATTTCAATTGTAAATAACTTTCATTTTCAAAATAACTTTTATTTCCATGATTTTAGAAATGCTACCAAACAATTCAAGCAATTAATTAATGCTTTTCTGCTAGATATTTTAAATATTGTTCTTATCACAATTTAGACTTAAAAAGTCTTTAATTCTCTCTTTAAAAAGTTTATCTCTTTAAAAAAAGAGCCACAGCTCCTTATTACTAAACGCATTGAATTTACTAAATGCATTGAATTTTGATCTATTTCTTTGATTTTCAAAAAATTTCAAAATTTCTGTTTTATTTTATTCCTCTTAAGATTTCTTCCTGAATTTATCTTGTTATTACAAACTTATTTTTTTTTGCATGGCTTTTTTTCTGATACTTCTTTTTTCATGTAAGTAAAAGTCAGGAAATTTAAAAATTTATTATTTCCAGGAATATCATTTTCTCTACGAATTAAAGTAGCTATTATATTCATATGCTTTTTCATTTATATACATATGTGCCTATGTTTTCTTATCTCTAATATGATATAGTAATAGAATCTTCAGAATTTTTTTGCTAGAATTCTTTGCTAATATTTATAAAGCTCATTGAATGCTTCCTGGAATATAGTAAACACCCTAAATACTAGCTATGTCTTTGTACATATGATTTAAAAAAAATTTACAAATAGAATAAGCTATTTTTATACACTTACGTATATGTATGTAGTTATTAAAGTCTACACAATCTCAAAATCACTTTGCTTCTTGTTACATAAGCATCATAGTAATTATTCTGGCCCCAGACAACCATTGATCTTCTCTTTGTAACTATCATTATTCTTCTTTTAGAATTTTATGCAAATGCAATAGTAGAACATATAGTTTTCTGCGTCTGCTTTCTCTCACTTAGCATGATGTTTTGTTGATTCATTTGGTTGTTGTATACATCAGTAGTTTGTTCCTTTATATGATTGAACCCTATTCAATTGTTTGAGGAAACTTACTTATTCAGTGTAATCCTTTAAAATTCAAAGTCTTATAATAAATGTTTTCAAAAAATGTACTCAATTTTGGCCTGCAGTAGTGTTTCTAAGCTGGCTTACTGGAATGTTTGATAAGCTTCCATCCTTTTTTGTTTTCTTCTTTTTGATAATTTATTATTTTTTTTGGCACAGCAAGAATTTTCGGGTTCAGCCTGTATTTTTCTTGCTCCAACGCTGCAGTTAGCCATTTATCTAAGTAGGTTTTTATGGCATTTTTGTTTTTAAAATATACTCCACTTGAATTATTTGGTTAAAAGTATGCATTCAGAAAATGATTGTGCTGCTTATTTTCCCATTTTCTTCTGTGTAATTTTGCTATCAATTACATACACAATAGTATTACTTTGTTTCTGTATTGCAAATTTAAGCATGCTCTCAATCTCATTTTAATTTTAAAAAATATAAAAATATGTCTTCAAAAATAGTTAATGCTCAGAGAAATATAATTCTCTTTATCATCCATTTCCCTACTTCTCATCCATCACTTAGAAGGGAACCAAATTTATTAGTTGCCCCATTTAATTTTTCTCTTTAGTTTTTTTAATAATTAAGCTTATTAATCCACCCATGCAGGCTTTCTGTGTGTGTGTGATATATGTGTGTGTATGTAAGTGTGTATGTGTGCAATGGCTGCCTCATGGCTGCAGGAGATAAAGTAAGGTGGACAAGACAAATCACATTTTAAATATGTTGGTGAGAGACATCCTGCAAAACACACTAATGATGCTTTATAATGGAAAAAAATCTTATCTATGGAAAAGTTTTACCATATCTGAATAGAATTGCTTATATTAAACAAAACCTAGAATACATGAATTTACAGAGTGTGGCTCTCTTGAACATGTCACATTAACAGTATAACTATTGGAATACCAAATGGAGATACATCCTGAACCAAAAAGCTTCCTTTGTGCATGCAATCACCTCTTGTACTTAATGAACTCATATGTAAAGTCTGAATGATGCTAAAGCAGTATGATATGCATGGAAAGCAAAGTTGTCTATCCTAGGTTTTTTTCCTTGCTTTATATATGCCTGGTGACTACTTGTATTCTTGAAACTACTGATAAAGCAAACTTAATACTGGGTAGGAGCTCTAATTATTGTAAGTATGATTTGACAGTTTATCCCTTTGGGTTGTCATGTATGTCTCTATGTGTGCATATTTTCCTTTTTTCAATTTCTTTTTTTTTTTTTTTTTGAGATGGAGTCTCGCTCTGTCGCCCAGGCTGGAGTGCAGTGGTGCCATTTCGGCTCACTGCAACCTCTGCCTGCCAGGTTCACGCCATTCTCCTGCCTCAGCCTCCTGAGAAGCTGGGACTACAGGTGCCCGCCACCACATCTGGCTAATTTTTTAATATTTTTTTAGTAGAGACGGGTTTTCACCATGTTAGCTAGGATGGTCTCGATCTCCTGACCTTGTGATCCACCCACCTCGGCCTCCCAAAGTACTGGGATTACAGGCGTGAGCCACCATGCCTGGCCCCCCTTTTTTCAATTTCTAATATAACTTGGCAATGACTCAGTATCTGTTCAGAGAGATTTTATGTTTATTTTTACAGCTGCTCAATAATTCACTGATTTCCCAAGTATGGTAATTTAGTTTATTGTTCCAAAACATTGTAATTACAAAGTTATTTAATTAATAACTTTATTAATAAGTATTTTTAAACTTTATTTCAAAAAGCATATTTTAGAAAATTAATTCCAAAAAGTAAGTTAATAGATAAAATAGTTTATAGATATTGCCACAATCTTATCAGAAGCATACATATAGTATTTCATTTCCATTAAATATATATATATGGCCTATGCATATATATTTATATACACATATATATATGCATAGGCCATATATAAATATATACATATATATATGCCAACAGAGTCAAGCTTTCAATTTTTGACTATATAACTTTTGAGTAATGTTATTTCAGTGTAGTTCAAATTTTCATTTACCTTATGCTTGAGGCAGTACATTTTCTTATATGTATAAGAATCACTATATCATTTTTTGTGAATTTTCTTATATCTTCCCATTTTTCTATGGTCTTTTGTTTCAGCATCTTTAACAATAATTATTTATATTTATTATTTGTTTATCTATAATATATATCACAATATTTTTCCTAATTGTTGGTTATCTTCTAATTCTGATCATCATGCTTCTTATCTCACAATTAACTATATTCATATATCAATATATGTGTTAGGCCATCTTTGAATTGCTATAAAGAAATATCTGAAGCTGGGAAATTTATAAAGAAATGAGGTTTAATTGTCTCATGGTCCTGCAGGCTGTACAGGAAACATGGCACCAGCATTGGCTCAGCTTCTGGTGAGACCTCAAGGAGTTTTTATTCATGTTAGGAGGCAGAGAGGGAGCCAGAGTATCATATGGCAAGAGAGAGCCAGAGAGAGAGAAAGGGGAGGTGCCATTCTCTTTTAAACAACCACATATCTTGTGATGTCACTCTTTACTGTGAGAATGGCACCAAGCATTCATGAAGGGTCCATCCTTGCACCTGCCACAGGGCCCACGTCCACCACTGGGGATTCCATTTCAACATGAGATTTGGAGGGGGAAAACATCCAAACTATATCATTCTACCTCTGCCCCTCAAATCTCATGTTCTTCTCACATTATAAAGTACAATCATGTCTTCCCAATACTTCCCCAAAATCTTAACTTATTTCAGCATTAAATCAATCAAAAGTCCAAAGTCTCATTTAGGACTCAAGTTCCTTCCATAAAACATACGAAAAATGTTATTTTCTTCCAAGATACTATGGTGGTACAAGCATTGGGTAAACATTCCCATCCCCAAGAACAGAAATCCTCCTAAAGTAAGAGCCCTTGGCATGTCCTAAGCCCAATAGGGCAGTCAGTGAATCTTAAAGCTCCAAAATAACCTCCTTTGACACAATGTCTTACA
The DNA here is from genome assembly GCF_029289425.2 of Pan paniscus. Taxonomy (NCBI): domain Eukaryota; kingdom Metazoa; phylum Chordata; class Mammalia; order Primates; family Hominidae; genus Pan; species Pan paniscus. The sequence goes on along the minus strand of NC_073261.2, from coordinate 44,054,967 downwards.
TCCAGGATACAGTGGTGCAGGGAGTGGGCTCCCCAGGCCCTGAGCAACCTTTCCCCTGCAGCTTTGCAGGATGCAACCCACATGGCTGCTCTCACAAGTCAGAGTTGAGTGCTTTTGGTTTTTCCAGGAAGAGGGTGTAATCTGCCCGTGGGGCTACCATTCTGAGATCTGGAAGGTAGTGGTCTCCTTCCCACAGCTCTACTAGGCAGTGTCCTAGTGGTCACTCTGTGTGGGGGCTCCAATCCCACATTTCCTCTTGGCACTGCACCAGTAGAATATTTTTGTATGGGCTGCAAGTTTCTGCCAGGGCACCCAGGTTTTCCCATACATCTTTTGAAATCTAAGCAGAAGTTCTTAAGCTTCCTTTACTCTTGCATTCTGTGTGCCTGCAGGCTTAACACTATGTGGAAGCCACCAAAGCTTATGGCTGGTACCCTCAGGCATGGCCTCGAGCTGTACCTGGAGCCCTTTGAGCTGAGGCAGGGGCTGGAGCTTCCAGGATGTAGGGAGCAGTGTCCAGAGGCTGCACAGTGCAGCATGGTCCTGGGCCTGATACCTAAAGCCATTCTTTACTCCTAGGCCTCCAGGTCTATGATGGGAGGGGCTGCCTAGAAAATCTCTGAAATGCTTTGGAAGACTTTTCCTCATTGTTTTGAATGTTCACATTTGGATTCCTTTTAATTATGTTAATATCTCTAGCATGTGGTAGCTCCACAGCCTGATTGGATTCTTTCTCACCACAGAGCCAGTCTGCAAATTTTCCACAGTTTTATACTCTGCTTCCCTTTAAATTATAAACTCCAACTTTAAGTCATTTATTTGCACTCATATTTGATTGTAGGTTGTTAGAAGCAGCCAGACTGCATCTTGAATGCTTTTCTGCTTAGATTATTTTTTCCACCAGATTTCCTACAACATCACTCAAGTTTAAACTTCCACAAAGCCCCAAGACACGAGCACAAAGCAGCCAAGTTCTTTGCTAATGCATAAGAAGGATAATTTTTTACTCCAGTTCCCAATAAATTTCTCATTTTCATCTGGGACTACATCAGCCTGGACTTTACTGTCCATATCACTATCAGCACTTTGGTCACAATCATTTAATCAATCTCTAAGAAGTTCCAAACTTTCCCTCACCTTCTTGTTCTCTTCTGAGCACTCCAAACTCTTCCAGCCTCCTCTCATTACCCAGTTCCAAAGCTGCTTAAACATTTTCAGGTATATTTATAGCAACTTCCTACACCTTGCTGCCAATTTTCTGTCAGGCCATTTTTGAGTTGCCACAAATAAATACTTGAGGCTAGATAATTTATAAAGAAAAGAGGTTTAACTAACTCATGGTTCTTTAGGTTGTACAGGAAGTGTGATGCCAACATCTGCCTGTCTTCCAGTGAGGCCTCAAGGAGCTTTAACTCATAGTGGAAGACAAAAGAGTAGCCAGAATATCACATGGTGAGAGCAGGAACAAGAGGGGTTGGGGGAATTGCTATGCTCTTTTAAACAATCAGATATTGTGTGAAGTCATGCATTACTGTGAGGATGGCACCAAGCCATTCCTGAGGAATCTGCCCCCCATGATCCAAAAACCTGCCACCAGGTCCTACCTCCAATATTGGAGATTACTCTTCAAAAGGAGATATGGAGAGGATACACAGCCAGACTATATCAATATATATGTAGTCAAAATTGCAATCTTTTTTTCTTTAATTTGGGGTTTTGAGTTATAAGTTCACCATTTCTTACATACAGATTTTTAAAAATTCACCATTGTTTTATTTGAGTACTTGCATAGTTTCATTTTTAAATTACTTTTATTTGCTAGATAACTATGTTTATATTTTACTCTATAAAATATAAAACATTCTATTTTATATTTTTCGAAATAGGCTATCCAGTTATTTTAAAATTCATCTTTGCTCCAGAGATTTTTATATGCTACATTCCAATATACTACATTTTCATATATTTATGGTAGTATTTCTAGACTTTCTTTTACAATGTAGTTTTCTGTCTGTTCCTATACCAGCACCAAACTGTTTAATTATAAATGTGTATTAATTCCTACCCTGCCATAACAAATTACCACGAACTCGGAGGCATATTACAATAGGTATGCATTGCTTTATAATTCTGGAGGGTAGAAATGTGAAATCAAGGTGTCTGCAGTGCCATGCTCCCCCTGAAGGCTCCAGGGGAGGATAATTCCTTGAGTCTTAAGTCTTCAAGCTTCCATTGGTTTCTGTTAATCCTTGGCATTTCTTAGTTTGAAGATGCATCTCTCCAAACCCTGCATCCTTCATCACATGGCCTTTGTCCTGTATATCTTCCATTAGCTCCAGAGCCTGAATCTGTCTCTTCTCATCTTTATAATAGGACTGTAATGTTACTGGTTAAGGGCCCTCCCTAATTAAGTGTGACTTAATCTTAACTTGATTACATATGCAAAGACTCAATTGCCACTTAAGGTCACGGTCACATTCACAGGTACTGAGATTTAAGGCTTGAGCATATTTTTAGGGGGCTTGCAATTTAACTCATAACCAAATGCATCACAGAATGCCTTAATGTTTGGAAGTACTAATTTCTCTTATGTTTCTTTTTCAGAGTTTTTCCAAATTTTTGCATATCTATGTTGCCTATTAACTTTATTATCAACTAGTCTAATTCTAGAAAAGAGCTAGTTGGTGCTTTTATTGAGAACTCATTAAATTATAAATCTATACAATTTATAAATTATAAATCATTAATTAAATCTAGAAAACAAATTAGAGAGACTTATCATGTTTATAATCTTGAATCATTCTATCTAAATATAGGGGATTTCTTTTCCTTTGTTCATACCTATATTTGTATATTTCAGAAGCGTTTTAACTTTTTAAAATTTAGAGTTTTAAAATTTGTTTATATTATAACCCATTATTTTGTGTTTTATGCATTATGTATGTAGGTTTCATGCATAGGCATGCACTTTTAAACAATGTCATTTTTTCTGTGTACTTAAAAATTTTCTAAATCCTTTCATACTGTAGGTAAGTATAAGCAACTTGTATAAATCACAAAATATAATTGCATTTGTTGTTATATACAGTCATAGGTTATTCATGTTAAATTCAATGTGGTATAATTATTGTATGAATAAGCCAGGCTCTTTTCCTGAGAAGCAATTGTGTGAGTCTCCTTTTTTCCTATCAAATAATGTACTGAATAAATATCCATATCCATATTTTCAAGTACACAGTTGCTGGAAGGTTAGAGTGGCATTTTTGTATACTGTGAAAATTAAACAAAGCTTCATGTTGCATTTCAGTTTAGAACAAGTCAGAAGCCCTTTGGTTGTAACCAGTGCTTGGGAATGACAGCAGAATGGATTCTGTTTTCAACAAAAGACTACACCAAGCATTTTAAACAATTTGATTAAAAGGAACTGAATTTGATTCAGAAAAACATTGAATACAAATAATACAATTAATAATAAAGCTTAGTAAATGCATGTTAAGTTAGTTTTACCTGACATCATAAAATGTAAGTAAACCTTATTTATTAAAAAATTTATATTGGTTATCTTTGAGGTATACAAGATGATGTATTTTTAAATGGTATAGTGGTTACTAGAGTGAAGCAAGTTAAATGTCTATCATCTCACTTAGTTTTATGGTTCTGTGGCAAGAGCAGTTAAAACCTACTTACTAAAAAAAATCCCTAATACAATGCAATTGTATGAATTATAGCTTTAAATTATACAATAGATATCTAGACTTGTTAAATCTATATATCTGCTACTTTGTATTCTTTGACCTACATCCTCTCATTTCCTCTCCCTCCACCCTCATCCCTGGTAACTATGGTTTATTTTCTATCTCTGTATATTTGACTTTAAAAAAATTCCTTATATAAATGAGATCATACAGTATTTTCCTTTCTATGTCTGTTTTATTTTTATTTTATTTAACATAAAGTCCTCTAGTTCTTCCACCCATCCTGTGGCAAATGGTAGGGTCTCTCTCTTTTATTTTCAAACAACTTACATAATTGTATTCTTTTTCAAAGTGTACCTAGAAATGTATCGAGAAAAACTCTTTTTGTAATAGACAGTTTCCTGATGGAGTACCCCTAAGAAACAGAATTCAAAGGGCTTAGGGGTATTATTACGGCCACATATTCAGAGATGACTTAGTAAAAGTGTGTTAACCTTTTTACACTGAAAAGAATATGTTACTGATTAACTTGATGTATGATTGCAACATTGGTGCATTTTTACCAACCAGTAAGTATTAAGCTTTGCCAATTCTTTCTTCCTTGTGTCTTTAGAATACAATTACAGCCATGCGCCACCAGGCCCAGCCCATTTTTTGAAGTTTTAGTGGAGACAGGGTTTCTTCATGTTGCCCAAGCTCGTCTTGAACTCCTGGCCTCAAGTGATGTGCCCACTCCAGCCTCCCAAAGTGCTGGGATTATAGGCTTGAGCCGCTGAGCCCAGCCCCAAGTAGAATACTTTATACGTAACCATATAGAACACAGTGAAACATGTAAACAGAGCAAAATAGCAAGAAGATAACATCTTCAAAGCAAGGGAGATAAGAGCATGATCATGGGAATCCATGATTCTACATCATGGTTCAACTGAGTGATTCAAAGCTTATCAAAATGTGGCTCAAAACCAATATTTAATAGTATGGATGAAAGATAGACTGTTATAGTCAATCAGGCTATTTAGAGAAATACTCCATAATCCAACAAATGAATCCCGAAGTTTCTGTGGCTCAACATAATAGACATTTATTCTTTGTTTATATATCAGGCCAGTGCTGGTGTTCCTGCTTAGCATGGGAAATCAGGGACCCAGGCTCCTACCTTTCATGACTCCTCTACCCTCTTGAACTTTTTGTCCTATGCATACAACTGATGGGAAAGATTAAGTGAAGTCAGACCTATTTGCTAAAACTCTTTTTGCCATTTTAGTTCATAACTGTTTCTGTCATAGCTTCCTACAAGTGGTTGACAAAATATTGTCTATTCCATTGGAATAACACTAGCACTAATAATGACAGCATGTATCTATGATAAGGATTCTAGCCCATAGAGAGGTGCATCCTACAGAGTGGGAAGTGGAAATAAGTCTCAGTAGTAGCAGATCTTTCCAGGATAATGTTAGAATATCACTTGTAGGTCAGGCCCTGTAGAAAAGCTAAGACCTCTAGATAGTGATCTTTTTTTTAGGGGAAAACTGCAATAACTCATTAGAAAAGGTTTTAGTAAATGAATAAAGAACATGTATAGCTTCGTTCAAACAAAATAAATATATACATGCTATCATGTGTTTTCTACCAAGAACATCATATGCTGGTGAAGAAACTGTTGGGAATCACGGAAATTAGTTGATGAGAATTATAAACGTTTAACCTCTCAGAACAATCTCTCTTAGATTTGTGTCCACACTCAGAGAATAACTGTTATACTATGGTAAGAAAGAGTTAAAAAAGAATATTTCAATAAATTTCAATAAATCCATTAAAACTACTAAAGCATTGTTGAGAAGGAATACCTAGAAGACACATTAAATAATTGCTCTGCATGATTTCCAATATAGGATGCTATGTATTCTTTCTTAGCCTCCCTTCCTGCCTGGCACACCTTTGCCAAACCTTAAATTCATATTTCGACTATAATGAAGTCAAGTTACCATTGCAGAACTCATTACATAACTAGAAATCAGAGACACCATAGTGTTGGAAACCATTGGGAAATCAGACTGCTGTGATTAGAGACTATATCATTTTACCCGGTAGTAACAGGGGAGATCACTGTTTGGTCTATTTTGTTCATTGAAAATCAATAGAAAATTAACACAAGAACAGAAAACCAAATACCACATGTTCTCACTTATAAGTAGGAGCTAACCCACTTAATCTTTCCCATAAGTTGTACATGGACATAGAGATGGCAACAATAGACACTGGGGACAATAAAGGGGAGAGGGAAATATGGATGAAAGACTTGAGTAACTATTGGGTACTATGTTCACTACCTGGTTGATCATTCATTCCCCAAACCTCAGCATCACACAATATACCCATGTAACAAAACTGCACATGTTCTCCCTGAATGTAAAATAAATTTGAAATTATTTTTTAAATTATTACAGACCCCTGTAGAATACTGAATTGTAAACTAATTTCTATAAATAAGGTAACATCTTCATTATTCAGTCAAGTTCTTTGCATTAAAGATTTGTAAATTCACACATCCTTCCATTCATTCATTAAGTCAGTTGTTCACGTGTTTAACAGATACTCTTTCCTGCCACTTATAAAAGTTTTGTGATATGTTCTGGGGCGTAAAAAATAATTTTTCCTGACTCCATGAATTTTAAAATCATTTGCAGGAAACAAGTAGACAGTTGATTGCAGTTAACTCTTGATGAATCATGGTAATTTGTGAATAGAATTATGGCCATGGGTAGTTCAAATCATTATTAAGACAAATTGACAAATCTTTTATTATGGACCTGACTAAATGATTTGGTCATTAACTTTGGTTTAAGAGCTCTGACTTGCTCACCCTTGCAGGGAAGCTTAGGAAAATGCAGTCCATGAATTCATTAAGACTGGTCAGTCTGTAGGGGCTAGAAGGGAGGTCTGTATATGACCACCCATTTTAGAGACCAAGTTCCTCTTTCCGTCAATTAATACTATAGGTTTTGGAGGCCATCAAACACAGCTCAATTTTTGGAGACGTTCACTCCAAAGCATACCCCTACCCCTTGTTGGAACTTAACATTGTTCATCCTAAAATTAATTAAATCCTTTTTCCCAAGATAATCTGGATTTTACTAGAAAGTATTTTTAATATGGACATAAATTAAAATGTAACACAATAATGAAAAACACGAATAAATCTCTGTCAATAGAGATATAATTATTATTCACAGACACATGGTTTTCAAGAATTGTGATAAAGCAAACAGAATAGTTAATGCATCCCAAACATATCCATATTTCTTTCAAGATGTGTCACTTAAAAATTTGGCAGCATTTCAGGTTTTTATTAACAATAACTATTATCCTTCTATAGAAAAGAGTGACTATACTAGCTAACAGATTGAGCGCATGGATAGAATGAGAGGTATTGCATAAGAAAATTCTAAGACTGGTTATTTTACTAAATTTTAGCAAGACATTTTCAACATCTGGTTTCAAAAACTAATAATTAACAGTCATTGTTTAAAACATTATCTCTTTTATAGCAATCTCATCATTTATTGCCAATTTTACAAAATGAGAATTAAAATATCTCTAAGAAATATTTACAAAACTAAATAAATGCAATCTTTGTAAAAGTATGAGCACAAATGCCACAATTCCATATTTTCAAAGGATTAACTAATTATCTTTTAACAAAAAACTATATGTTGATTTTTTATTTAACAAAAAAACTATTTTTTATTTTTCATATTCTTGAAACTACTCATAAACATACTGACTTCAGTAAGATAAATTTTTAAGAAATATGTTTAAAAAAACATGGGAGAAAATCTTCTCTTCTATTTCCAAATGCACCACATATAACTTTTAGGAATAAATACTTCCCAAAAGCCTTAATAGAAGGAGTTGTAAAAAATGTAGAAATGCCAGTTTAGAAATTTTCAATGCTAAATTGAATAAAAATTTCCATAATCCAACCTGCTCAGTAATCGATCTTCAGACAAGAAATACAACAGCAGTTTTAATGTAGTTACTTCTTTAAAAGACTCATGGGGGAGGAAAAAAGCAGACAGTCTAGCTCTGTAGCAAAATATTTTTCTCTCAATTTAAATGTAAGCCCCATGATTTCTGTTTCTCTCTTAAAGACTTTAACATTAGTTGATTGAATTTCCAACGGAAGAACATTTTCAATGAAACTTGCAAAATAATATTTTCAGATTTACAATTTGCATCATTTGGAGGATGGAGTGAAGATAATTCTAAATCATTTACTTTCAATATACAAATAATACTATGCTCTGTGTGTGTGTGTGTTTTTGTGTCAAAACAGGAGTAATATTTGGCCTCAGGATGGCTTTCAATCTACAGAAAACCATGACAAAAAAAATCATGTAGAGTTGTTGAAATCTCACCTACTTGTAAGTGAAAGCCTTTCTGTCTTCTTGGTATACTATTTGCTACAGAAGTATGATTCATATTATATATTTTAGGCATATATTTTTATGCTCTTGTTCCAAATATTTTCTCCAACTGAACAGCCTTCCTTCTAGTTGGCCACTGGCTCTTTGCTTGATTGACACATTCATTTTATAGCCAAAATTTTATGTCAATTATAACAATTTAAAATGTTTACTTTTAATACTAATTTTTTCTTGCTTTGCTAGAAGCTGTAAACTGTCACTGATGCTGATGCTTTTTTTTTTTTTTTTTTTTTTGAGACGGAGTTGCCCAGGCTGGAGTGCAGCGGCGCGATGCAATCTCGGCTCACTGTAAGCTCTGCCTCCCGGGTTCACACCATTCCCCTGCTTTAGCCTCCCGGGTAGCTCGGACTATAGGTGCCCGCCACCACGCCCGGCTAATTTTTTGTATTTTTTAGTAGAGACGGGGTTTCACCGTGTTAGCCAGGATGGTCTCGATCTCCCGACCTTGTGACCCACCCGCCTTGGCCTCCCAAAGTACTGGGATTACAGGCATGGGCCACTGAGCCCGACTCACTGATGCTTTTAAGTTTTCTCCCTACTGTCTAGTGTTTTCAATGTACAAGAATAATTCTGATAGTTAACTATGATACATAGGCTTTAAAATATTCTAATTTTTGTTTACTAACATACATAACAGGAATGGAACTAAAAACTGTAAAATATTTTGTATGATATTTCTGTACTTATATTGGAATTTGCTTTATCATGGTGATTACTTTTTCACTATATGAAAAATATTTTATTTTACTGCTAATAGATTTTTGAGAACATTGCTTATATATTCTATATTTTTACTGTTGCTGTTCAATGAATACTGGTCAAATATAATGTTAAACATGGTAGTAGACATTTAGCATTCACAAATAAATCAGATGTTTCCCCAACTCTTATGAAAAGGAAGAGTTTTCAGTTGCATATTTTCTAAAATAATTGATATTATGCCAGGTTAAATGATTATTACCTCAGTATAGACATATTGCTATACCCGTAGGTTACAGATAGAGGTTTAAATAACACATATTTCAATACAATTAAATGAGTAATTTCATAATTGAAATCTGAATTTGAGCTCCTCACAACTTATGTCACTTTTTAACTACGAGCACGTTATAAGGTGATACTGTAATTTGATAAAACAGACAGAAACGAACAAACAAGAAGTATTCCTGTGAAAAATCTTTCTGCTCCTAATTATCATTTAATGACACTGGAAATAATTGAGTAATTCCAAACTACATATAATACTCCCCCCTGGGTGGATAGCCATTTGTATTATTTATTTACTCTAATTAGGCAAGTCATTTTTGGAGTGGATGTTATTTTTTCCTTCTATATAAGATTATCTGGTCTTTATAATACAGAATCTATAATTCTGTTTTTTCAATTTTTAATTGTTGTTTTAGCTTTTTTGTTGTTGTTCCTTTGTTTGTTTGTTTTGGCTAGTCAAATGAAGCAATGGGAGTGAAGAAGGAACAAATACATTTGTAACTGGTTGTGATCAATTAGCTGTAAGCACCACTGCCCTCAGACCGGCCCAGAATCTATATTTTTTATTTCAACTTCCCAGAGAGGTCATTTTGAACTTGAGTGCTTGGTCAAGTTGCCCTGTACTAGAGGAAGATTTGTTTTCTCACAATATATGCCAGTTTATAATTGGCATAACATGGTACAGAGATGATGTAATAATGTCCATGGAAAAAAAAAGATGACAAAATAATGGCTAGTCTTTTTGAAAGTAAATGAAGCTTGTTGTTGTTTTTGTTTGCCCCTCCCCCCATGGGAGAAATAATTAATACATATGATGCAAAGAAAGCTAAGCAGGGGATATTATAAACTGAGTATTTCTTAGGAGGAAAAGCCTTGAGACTGTAAACAATATTGCTGAAGATCTAAATTTATATTGAAATCCCTTGGAAAGAACAAGGGGCTCCTGAACAAGGTGCTGTTACCAAAAAGGGCCCTTGAATATGGAGTGTGAATCAGTGAACATGCTACTTGAATGAAGAAAAAAGAAAAGAATACCGGTTTTTGGACCGTTAGATGGAGTATGGTAGATTTTGATCCAGCCACTTAAGAAAATGCTGAGTAAGACAATCTAATGGGGATGTAATGAGGTCTAAGAACGGGATTTCTTATACATTTTGATGCAGTGGTTAGTTTGTGCAGGATTATTTGGATTAAATTTAAAAATCTGGGTGATCTTTAGAGGTATTTTTATTGAATATAAGCTTTCGTATAATATGCTATTTATGTTACCATGTTACTTCCTTTCCAGCCCCTTGGATGAGTTACTATTCTGTTGGGTGGCAAGGAACAAACGTGCCTACATCTTTGTATATTATTAAGGACATAAAGTGTTATTGAACATGTCCTTAGAGGCTAAAGTAACTCTAGGGGCATTGGACTTCCAGCAAATTAAGGAAGGTTGACACATACTGCATGTCGAGAAACTACAAGGTGATTCTGAGTCACATCTGACAGAAGAAATAATGACAGCCCTCTTACAGACCAATGGAACAAAACAGAAAGCCTAGAAATAAAGTCGTGCATATGTGGTCAACTGATTACACATGTGAGGAAATATTTTTCAACATTTTATTTTTGACACAGTGAGGAAATATTTTTCAATAAATGGTGTTGGAAAAACTGTGTATCCACATGCAAAGAAATGAAATAAGACTCATCTCACACCATTTATAAAAGTCAACTCAAAATAAATTAAAGGCTTAAATGTAAGACCTGAAATTGTAAAGCTACTAGAAGAAATACAGAGAAAAAACTTCTTGATATTGATCTGGAAAATCGTTTTCTGGATATAACCCCAAAATCACAGGTAACAGAAGCAAAAATAGAAAATGTGATGATATTAAGCTAAAAATCATTCTGCACAGCAAAGAAAACACTTGAAAGAGTGAAGAGACAACCTATAGAATATGTACCATATTACCATAGATACAGGGTGTGTAAAGCCTTTCTGCATAGAAATCAGCAAAGTTACAGGGCCACCAATTTTTGTGTGTGTCAATTTAAGGAGAAAAATAAAGTTTCAATAGATAACATGAGCATTGTTCATAGAATGGGAGAAACTATTTTCAACCCATACATCTGAGAAGGGGTTAATATCCAAAATATATAAATAACTCAAACAATTCAGTAGCAAGAAAACAGAGAATCAAATTAAAAATGGGCAAAGGACCTCAGTAGATACTGATCCAAAAAGATGTACAAATGTCCAAGAAGTATAGAAAAATAGGTTTAACATCACTGATCATCACGAAAATGCAAATCCAAACCACAATGATGTATCACTTCACACCTGTTAGGATGGCTATCATCAAGAAAACAAAAGGTAAGTGTTGGGAGAGGATATGGTGAAAAGGAACTCCTTGTTCACTGTGGGAGGGAATGTAAATTGGTGCAGCCATTATAGAAAAGAATATGGAGGTTCCTTAAAAAATTAAAAAGTAGAACTTCCATATGATACAGCAATTTGACTGAGTATATATCAAAAGAAAATGAAATCAACTCCTCAGAGAGATATCTTCACTCACATGTTAATTTCAGCATTATTCACAAAAGCCAAGACACAGACTCAACCTGAGTATTCACTGATGGAAGCATGGATAAAGAAAATGTAGTGTGTGTGTGTTTGTGTGTTTGTGTGTGTGTGTGTGTGAATATTATTCACCCTGAAAAAAAATCCTGTCATTTTCAATAACATGGATAAGCCTGGAGGACATTATGCTAAGTGAAATAAACTAGGCACAGGAAGACAAATACTGTATGATCTCACTTATATCTTCAATCTGAAAGAATCAGACTTATAGAAGTAGAAAGTAGAATGGTGGTTGTCATGGGCCGATTGTCGGCCCATGAGCAAGAAATGGGGAAATATTGCTCAGAGAATACAAGGTTTCCTTTATGCAGGATGAATATGTTCTAGATACCTAATGTACAGGCTGGTGACAATCATTAATAATACTGTATTTAACGCTTGAAATTTGCTAGGAGAGTAGGTTAAATGCTCTCCCCACCCACACGAACACACAAACACACACACAATGGTAACTATGTGAGCTGATGGATATAGTAATTGGCTTGATTGTAATATATATGTACATAAAATCATGTTTTATACCTTAAATATATATTTTTATTTGTCAATTATACCTCAATAAAACTGGAGAAAATAAAGTGGAAGAAATAAACTGGATAGCTTGCATAGAATTTGAGAATTTGGATGATTTTTTTTACTTATTCTTGACTTAATATAAGGTTTCTTATATTATGTACTATCTATTACATTATGCTCTTTCCTTTCCAAATTCTTGGGCAATCAACACCACTGTATTTTTACCATGTCACCTATCAGAGTCAATTCTCAGAAGATTTAATAGCTATTTTCTTCTTGGCAGCGTCAGATTTATGTTTCCTGATTAATTGTTTTACATTGAACTAAATCCAGGCTGAATTGAACTGAATTTCTTATTTTAAAAGAAAATAGGACATTAAGTGTATTTCTGTTCTATAAAAATATATTTTAGAAAATATGTAGACATATACTTTTTAATGTATGTCATTCTTTATTCATTTTTGGTATCTATGTATTCTAGGCAATAACTCCTTATCCTTGAAAGGTTTATGGTTTATGTGAAGAAGATAGATATGAGGCGATAAGATATTACTGGTGCTACTAATTAATTCAACTAGTAGCTTCACTGTCTTAGTCATTGAGAAACTAAACTAGAAAAAAATGAAGGCTTTAATGACAAGGATTTATAAATTGATAGAATGATGGTAGTGTTTACTTTTAGAATGATTTCTGGTTCCTTAGAGATTGCTCATTTTAGGCCAAATGTGGTAGCTCATGCCTGTAATCCCAGCACTTTGTGAGGCCACGGCAGGCAGATCACTTGAGGTCAGGAGTTCAAGACCAGCCTGGCCAACATGGTGAATCCCCATCTCTACTAAAAATACAAAAATTAACTGGGTGTGGTGGCACATGCCTGTAATCCCAGCTACTCCAGAAGCTGAGTCAGGACAATCGCTGGAACCTGTCAGACAGAGGTTGTGGTGAGCTGAGATCATGTCATTGCACTCCAGCTTGGACGACAGAGCCAGACTGTCTAAAAAAAAAAAAAAATCGCTCATTTTAGGCACCCACTTTCTTTGTGTTATATATCCTATCTCTTTTCATATATTTTGCACATCAGAAAAAGGGCCTTAAAATGCTGTTATAAGCAACTGAACAATGTTCGTTATCTACTGAAACTTTTTCTCCTTAAATTGACACACACAAAAATTGGTGGCTCTGTAACTTTGCTGATTTATATGTAGAAAGGCTTTACACACCCTGTATCTATGGTAATATGGTACATATTCTTTTATTTATTTATTTTTGAGACGGGGTCTTGGGCCCAGGCTGGAGCGCAGTGGCGCAATCTCGGCTCACTGCAACCTCCGCCTCTTGGGTTCACGCCATTCTCTTGCCTCAGCCTCCCGAGTGGCTGGGACTACAGGCGCCCGCCACCACGCCCGGCTAATTTTTTGTGTTTTTGGTAGAGATGGGGTTTCACCATGTTAGCGAGGATGGTCTCGGTCTCCTGACCTCCTGATCCACCTGCCTCGGCCTCTCAAAGTGCTGGGATTACAGGCGTGAACCACTGCGCCTGGCCTATGGTATGTATTCTTGAAGGCCTGGTTTACCACCCAGTATAACAAACCATTCACAAAATAGAAAAAAAGGAACTGTTTATATATTTGTATGCCCTTGATACTTTAAGGATAATTCTTGCATAAAAAATTCTAACATAAAATTAAAATTTGGTAACCATACATTTCAATTTACATTCTGATTTTTCATAGACCAATTCAGATCTACACTTATTGTCTGCAGTTAATTATCAGTAACATATTTCTCTAAAAAAATTACATGATCATCCTATTAAGTCATGTGTTTCTATGAAAATTGAGTGTGTGAGCTACCTGTCTCTAAGATTTAACAATTGATTGTTGTTGCTAAACGAACTCAATAAAAAGTCTTTACAAAAGAATACACATTTCAATAATGGCTAAGTAGGCAGTTCAAATTAACTCTTCCACTGAGAACAAATAGAAAAAAAAAGCCTGAAAAATATCTATTTAAAATTATTAGAAAACTATCAAGGCACTGGATAATTGCAGGGCCAAAAACTGCACAATTCTGGGATCTGATAGCTTTCTGCTCAGCAAGTGGTACTATTTTTAGGTTAGAGTCCTCATTTGATCCTCCAAATAACAGAAGTTTATGGGTGGGCCTGAGAAGTTGAACATATACTCACAGGGCTGAAGGAACAAATTTGAAGTTTCAGTTTTGCCACATTTCAGCTAACCTGATAAATAACCCTATATTTGGGGTTAGATTTACAAGGGTCACACCTCAGAAGTAACTATAAGTTGAAAATAGATCAGGACTCACAGGGGTTAACATTGAACAGCACATTCACAGATGCTGAATCCGAACTTTACTTAATCCCTAACTTGGTTAGGTGAACTTGAGTTACTGGTGTAGTATAATTAGATGCCTGGCTGAAGAAAAAATACATCACACAGAGTTTCACATTATATATACAAACTTTTATATTCATTATCTAATAATGGACCAAAAATAACGAGGCATACGTGGAGAAAAAATTGTAAACAAAAGCAAGAATAAACAGAAAGCCAATAAAAACAGACCTATGGTGGATCCAGATAAAGGGGTTTTTGTATGAGAATTTTAAAATAATTTTAATTAACCTATTGAAGAAATTAGAATCCAAGCTTGGTAAATTTGCCTATGTGTTTGTGTAAAAAAAGTAATCTGGATGAAAGTTTCAATAAGAAGGAAAACAAAAAAAAGGTAAATATAGGGCTTTACCTGAATGTATCTGTCTTAGAACAATGTTTTATTGAGATTAAAATACATACAGAATTTATAAACATATCAAAATAACAAAATTTCTAATTTATATTTAAGAAACAGAAAGTGAAGTTATTGCTTTAAATAATCACTTTGGGGATTCAGGGGGAAAGGATGGGAAGGGGGTGAGGTATAAAAGACTATAAATCGAGTTCAGTGTATACTGCTTAGGTGATGGGTGCACCAACATCTCACTAATCACCGCTGAAGAATTTATTCATGTTGCCAAACACCATGTGTTCGCCCAAAACCTATGGAAAAAAAAATTTTTTAAAGAACAATACAGAAAGGATTATAAAACGGGAAAAGTAAATGGAAACATAATAAATTGGTGAAAATAAATCAGTAATTAACTATCATTTCCATTTTATTCGTTACTTGATGATAGGAGGCTTTCTATTTTATATGATGACCTCTATAGAGGTGTACATTGTTTCCTTACGTTAAATTATAAGTGGGTTCTCTAACCTTTCTTTTCTTTAGACTGGACGTTAGTTCAAAAGCTTTGACTAAATGTATTTTTTTTTAATAAAATAACTACAAAATCATTATAGATACATTTTATTTCCTCATACTCGGAGCCACATAATATCTATGACAGACTGTTTGTAATGCCAGATTTGATCATTGAATTGAGGTGGATACAGCCAGATTTCTTTTGAAGTTATTTTTTTCTGTGGTGATATTTTGGAACCCTGTGAATATATGGCCCTTATATATATTTCACCCTATGATTTTAGCAACCATTGGCTATCTTTGCCTGAATCAATTATTTCCTTACTTCTTGTAAATTTAGAACTTTCTAATTCTATACATAATTCTCGCCATATTTATTAGCCAGTGTTTTCTAAAAGCAAACATGAAATTTTTGTTTATAACATGGACTGAAATATTATTTCTCCTGTACAGACAAGACATATGGTAAATTATAGTTATTCAAGTACAAAATTTCAGAATAAGTAGCTTTCAGAAAATAAATTTCAGAAAAATAAATTCCAGAATAAATAAATACCAATTTCAGAATAAATCATATCCTACAGTGGACATAAAATTTATTTTTATTGTTATAACTTTTGTTTCTCTTCTTCATCAATTTTACACTTTTTATTGAGGTAGATAACACATGCAGTGAACTGTACATGAGTCTAAATTTCATAAAATTTTACAAACTGAACACACAAGTTAATTATCAAAATAAAAAAAGGGAACTTAATAACATTACTCCCTCATCCCTTTAGGATATTGGCTTCTGTTCTCCAAACATAAGGAAACCCTCATTTCTCATACCACAGACTAGTTTTTGCCTAACAATTGGTGAGATTAAAATCATTTCTTTTTCTTATTGAATACCTCCTTTTGTGAAATGGCTGTTGAAGACTTTCACACTATTTTATAGTACATCAACTTTTTCTCCCCATGAATGAGTTATCTGTCTGGTATATACATCACAAATATCTTCTCTCACTACCATATGCCTGCATTTTCATATTTTGAAGGATGTTTTCTTTTGATGAAGAGGGTGTGTTAATTGTAAAACAGCCCATTTTATCAACTTTTCTTCTATTGTTAATGCTCTATATGTCCAGTTTAAAAAAATTGCTTCCCTTAAGTTCATAAAGATAGTCTTCCACATTTTCTTTTACAGTTGCATTTTTTTAACTTTCATGCTTAAATCTAATTTTACATGAAATTGAATTTGTTTATTGAAAGAGTTGGGAGTCAGGATTAATCTTTCATTTTCCATAATGTATATCCAATTGACCTAGGATAATTTATTGAAAATGTTTTCCCTCACCACTTTGTAGTGTAAAATCTGTCACAAATTAAGTCATAGTATGTATTGGTTTGTTTCTTTTCTATTTATTGTTTCATTGAGCTGTACTTGTGTAAATATGAAACAGCCTTATAAGTTTTATTTATTGCTCAGTATTAGGCACAATCTTACATTTGTTATTTTTCTCCAAAGTCATCTTGACTATTTCTAGCCCTTTGTATATTCAAATAAATTTCAGAGTCATCTTGTCAATTTTTCCAAATTATACCTTCTGGGATTAAATTTCATTAAATACATAAATAAAATAGAGTATAATTCACATTTTAAAAACTTATGCAATTAATGGATATATCAGCCAATTTATTAAAGCTTTCTTTAATTTTCTTCAATGTACTTTTAAAACATTTTATTGTCCTATGACTGTTGAAAAATTATGTAAATTTACTTTTGCAGGTGTATGCATTTTTAAAATTCAACACAAAGATTTTACCAATGCCTGATGATTAGTTGGAAGAAAATCAGACTTCAGAATATACTTTGTAATGATGGTGAATTTGAGACTGTGAATATTTTTAGATAGATACTTTTTTTTCTCATTTCTCCCACTGAAAGTGGGGTCTTTGTCCCTCTGCTTCAATTCAGCCATTGTCTGTGTCCATTTGGACCAGTAAAATAAAATTCAAAGAACATTCTGCCACTTTCTAGTCCATGACGTTGTAACACTGGAGACATTCACTTTCTGTTTCTTGGAACCATTATCTTATGAGCCAAAAACACCGTATACAAATTCTAACTATTTTGCTAACATGGAGAGGAGCTGGAATTTCATATAGGATAAGAAAGGCCCATAGCACCCCACTTTCCTTTCCCTCAGCAAAGGCAAAAGGCATGTGAATAAAGTAATTTCTGATTTCTAAACTGATGTTCAGGCAGATTAAAGGCATCTTTATCATTGAAAATTCATGCCTTGTTATTTCCCTTTGCTACCAGGTGGATTCCCTCTCCTTCTCCTTTCCCCTCTTCCCTCCCTCTCCGTTTTCCCCTCCCCCTCCCCCTCTTCCTTCTCCTCCCCCTCCTCCTCCTCCTCCTCTTCTCCTTCTTCTGCAGGGGAATTCGTCCTATGAGTGAAGATGTACTCCAAACACCCCAGATTTGTGAGGCCTCACTTTCATCTGCTCACACTGACAGTGTCAAGGCCTTGCCCATTCTGTTAGCTGTGAGGCTGTTACATAGAAGCTTCTTTACTGAGTTTGAGTGGCAACGATTTCAGCTTTACTTTTGTACCTGTTTTTTTTTTTTTTTTTTTACCATTTTGTCTTTGATATTTCTCCTTTACAAAAATTCCCTTAATTTTTCTTGAACTCTAGTATTCATTAGAATATATTTATTGCAATATATTCTATATAGTTTGGTAATTTAGATTAGGAGGTTTCTTAGAATATCTTGTTTTCCCTATGCACTGAAAGAGATGTCCTAATCCTTTGATTTTTGAGTGCTCCATAATTTAGACAAAAAGGACTAGCAAAAAGTTTCATGCATTCTTACTATATATTCTACTTCTTGTTGTGACAAAGAATGAAGGCATATAGAAGAAACATCCAGGTGAATGGCTCTGATAGAAAATGGGCATCTCTCTTCCTCCTAGCCTAGCTCCTGTGAAAGTGTCCTTGAAGAATTATGTTCTAGACATTATCATACCTTTCTTGTGAACCGCAAGGGAATGTATACACCATGCTGTTTCTCCTAGAACTCTGCTTTTCCCTTCAGATGTTGTTCAAGGAGATTCTTTCTAAATTTTGACAGGAGTACTATTATCACACATTGGGCATCATCTTTGCCCCATCCCACAAAAATCTAACTTTGCACTTATAAAAACAGCAATAAAACCAAACTTTAATTTAATGTACACAGCACCTATCCTCAGTTGATTCACGAGATGTCATGGAATAAACGAGTATTTTGTTAACTACATTTAACTAAATTTTAATATTAGGAGATATTAATACTATTCTTGGAAAAATATTGTCTTTCAAATTTGTTTTAGTTATGCACTGAAATAAACAGAAGTGTGAAAAATGTATATTCACCAATTATATACTAATAGTACACGAATAAAACAGGATTATGCTATTTATCCTGTCTTCCCCTATACTTCTCAGGGAGTGAGTGAATGTGCCCTTTTGTTTTTTGTTTCATATTAAAATTCTGATTTAATTGTTACAGGAAAAACAAATATATGGGCATTTTGTGTCATTTTGAATTATTAATATTTACTTCTTAATGTGAAATTTATAAAGAAATCCTAAATTTGTCATATGGATTTTGTGGATAAAATACAAACCTGTGTAATATATTTTGAAAATATACAAATAAGTTAGCATTAGTAGAAACATAGTGGTAACACTACATAGTCTCAGGAAGATTATGTAATACCCCCATCATTTGTGTAATGCCATATACAGAGTCTCCCTAGAGCTATGTCTCTTCTTATTTAAACCTCTGATTCCTGTTAAGAGACAACTACTCTTAAGATAAATAAAAAATTTAGATATTCTGTCATTTATACTTTACAATAATGGAAAGCCATATATTTTCTTAGGAACGGATACTGTTAGATGACAGGCATTAGAACAGTATACACATGAGGAAGGGTAGACCATCATGCCACAGGATAATGAGTGAATATACGTACATGTACGCAATCAGGAAGCAAGGAAATATTAGTGACTATCTTCTCCTCAATGAGAGAATTGTCCAGAAATAGGGTTAGGTACAAAGTCACTATTTAAAAAAAGAAAATGAAAAACTGCCATATCAAAGCAGCTAAGTAAATTATTTGCTTAGTAGCAGCTGCTGCCAAGAACTACAGTTGGAGTGTTTGTACATTAAAGGGCTAGCAAATTCAGGAAGCATGCATAGCTCATCACACACACGATTATGACAATCCCGCTGTCCCATTCCGTCTCTTCTCAGAATGCTAATTGCTTATTGCTTCTGATTTTTGGACTCTGTTTTCCATCTTGCAGTTGGAATGCTCCTTCCGAGCCAAAGCTATAGGAAGGAGAAGGAGATGCTGACTGACAAACAAGGAAACATAAGGATGACGGAAACTTCATGGCTCAAAACCAGATGGTTTGTCTCTTGAATAAACCTTATCTGCCCTATGTAATAAATAAAATCATTTCCAGGTCTCCTCCCCCTCAGTGATTTTAGGCATCATTTTTTAAACTTGATAATTTCTATTTATTTTAAAAGAATGGAAAATGGTTCTTGCATCTTCTAAGAGGTAGTAAACTGATTTATAGGCTGAAAAACACAAATATGAGCAGGGAGATTATTTTCCTGCCTTTCTCAATTTCACTAGCCATTTGCTACTGATACTGAAAATGGAGAATTTACTTCTCCTAGAATAAGAGCCTAATGTTGCTGTGAAACACAGGATATTGGAAACAGCATTCCCAACACCAAACTGAACCATATTTGTTGTGGTAATATAAGGACTGGGGTAAAAATTTCACTTCCTTGTGCTTAGAGAGATATAGCATTCCCCTAAAGTCTATGAGCATGGTTTTATCTATTGAAACAATACATATTTATTTGAGTTTCTATACTCTGCTTCATCATATTCTTGGTACAAAGGATACAGATGTGAACAAAACAAAGATGTAACCTCATGAAACTTAGATGCCGTTGGTGAAAGAAAATAAACAAATGAAAAGGAAACGTAGCATAATCGAGGGTGATAAGTATTGTGAATATAATAAAGCAGGATATTGGAGGTATAATGTTCCCGGGAAAGGTTTTAAATACGATGATTTTAAATAAGTTGGTTAGAGAACGTTTTTCAATATAATGTATTTGAGAGGAGACTTGAGGGAGGTGAGGGAATAATCTATTCAGATAAATGGGGAAACTGAATTATTTCAAACCTATGGAAAAGCAAATGTGAAAACGCTTAAGAGAATATTTAATTGCATAAATAATAGCAGGTGATCAGTTGTGAAACATGAAATGATGCAGATTATTTGGAAGTTTTGCAGATTATTTGAAAGTAGAGCCAACATGATTTGATAGTAGACTGGATATGGGATTTGAAAGGTGTCAAGGATAACTACAATAATTTTTGCCCGGTGCAACTGGAAGACAGATATGTCATTCATTTAGATAGAGGAGACTCCATATGAGACAGTATTTGTTTATGTGGGGGACAGTGATACGAATGGAGAACTGTGCCTTGGAATTGTTGGCTGTGAATTAATAATCCTTCAAGTTGAAATATTAAGGAGACAGGTGAATACATATGCGTTTGGAATTCAGGAGAGAAATATTGCTTAGAAAGATAATTTTTGGAGTCATCAGCATTTAGATGGCTCTAAAGTAAATACAATGTGTAAAAAGACATAAACAATGAGTATAGATAGATTTAAAATATACTAGGATTCACTTGCAGCCATTCTGTTGCTGGCAAGGCATGAGCAAAGAAAACTCTGAAGTGGACAATGAGGTAGAGGGAGACAGAAAAGAGAGTGCTATCTTGGGAACATGCTGTAGTTTTCACAAGATAAGACAGATTAGGTTTTTCATAGCTTCTGTAACAAATTAATATAAACACTGGCTTAAAACAACACAAATTGGGCAGGGCACGGTGGCTCACGCCTGTAATCCCAGCACTTTGGGAGGCTGAGGCAGGCGGATCACGAGGTCAGGAGATAGAGACCATCCTGGCTAACACTGTGAAACTTCGTCTCTACTAAAAATACAAAAAAATTAGCCGGGCGTGGTGGCAGGGGCCTGTAGTCCCAGCTAATCGGGAGGCTGAGCCAAGATCGCGCCACTGCACTCCAGCCTGGGCGACAGAACGAGACTCCGTCTCAAAAAAAAAAACAAAACACAAATTGGCTGGGTGTGGTGGCTCATGCCTGTAATCCCAGCACTTTGGGAGGCGGAGGTGGGTGGATTGCTTGAGCTCAGGAGTTTGAGATAAGCCTGGGCAACATGGCAAAATCCCATCTCTATCAAAAAAAAAAAAAAAGTGTGTGTGTCTGTGTGTGTGTATATGTGTATGTATATATACACACACACGCTCTTTATATATATATACACACACACACTCTTTACATATATATGTAATGTGTGTGTGTGTATATACATAGTGTGTGTGTGTGTATTGTGTGTGTGGGTGTGTGTATATATATATACACACTATGACCTCCAGAACTATAAGATAATAAATGTGTGGGGTTTGTTTTGTTTTCTGAGACAGGGTATCACTCTTTCACCCAGGCTGGTGTGTAGTGGTGTTAGTTCAGCTCACCGCAACCTCTACGTCCTGGGCTCAAGCGATCCTCTCATCTCAGCCTCCAGAGTAGCTGGGTACAGGCAGGCACCACCACACCAGGCATATATATATATACACACACTATATATATACACACACACGCTACATATATAAACACACACTATATATATATACACACACACTATATGTATATATATATACACACAGTATATATATACACACACACTATATATATATACACACACACACACACACACACACATTACATATATATATATATATGCCTGGTGTGGTGGTGCCTGCCTGTACCCAGCTACTCTGGAGGCTGAGATGAGAGGATTGCTTGAGTCCAGGAGGTAGAGGTTGCAGTGAGCTGAGATAACACGACTACACACCAGCCTGGGTGACAGAGTGATACCCTCTCTCAGAAAACAAAACAAACCCCACAAATTTATTATCTTATAGTTCTGGAGGTCATAGTCTGATGTGGGTCATCCTGGGCTGAAATCAAGCCTCAAAGAGCTGCGTTCATTGTGAAAATTCTAAGAGAGAATCTGTTTCCCTATGTTTGCTCCCTTTCCTTGGTTCATATTTCACTCTCATCTTCAGGCCAGCAATGGTAAGTCGAATCTTTATCACATTACATCACTCTGACACTAACTCTTCTTGTGCCTCCCACTTCCACTTTTAAGGACTCCTGTGATTACACTGGGCCCACTCAGATAATCGAATATAACCTCCTTATTTTGAGGTCAGCTGACTAGCAACCTTAATCCATTTTCCATGTAATATAATATCCTCACATATTTTGGGGATTAGGATATGGATATCTTTCGTTTGGGCAGAGAAGAGCTTTTCCTTTTTCTGCCTTTCATGGAAGGGAATAAATGTAAGATACTGCTGATAGGCAATGTGGGAGTCACTGATGATACTGACAAGCAATGCTTTTGTGGAAAAGTTAGAGTAAAACCTGATTGGGATGTATTCAGCAGAGAACAGCAAGAAGACATTTGGATAAAATAGCTATAGACAGCTCTTTTGAAGAGTTTGCTAACAGAGTATGAGGTGGGAGCTGCAGAAAAATATGGGTATAGGATGGGGTGTTCTTGAAAAGGAAGGTAAAATGATAGAATATAAACTGATAAAATTTACCATTACAAAGAGAATTATTGAAGATGTGAGGAAAAGGGAAAATCAAAGGGGTGAAATTCTTGATTATGGGAATAATGATGGAATCTAGTGAAAAATGCTGTGGTTAGATTGAAAAATAGTTTCATTCATAGCAAAAGAAAGGAATTCAGGAATCATGTTTTAAGTAGGTTGGTTTATCTGGTTGGAATTAGATGAATATTTTCTGGTTTATTATTTATTTTTCAGCAATATGAGAAGGAAAACAATCAGCATAGAGTGAGGATGGGAAAACATTTAAATTTGAGTATAAAATATCCATCTCAGACAGTACTTTCTGATATTTTCACATCATGGTGCACAGAAAATAATATTTGGGCAAAACCATGGCTCACACCTGGAGGTAACTGGGAATAAGTCCAAGGTAACAACGAGTTGTAAGTCACACCAGGCATTACGTAGCTTCTCCTTGAGTGGTGGAGCAAATATTTTTGCAAATTTATATCTTATTTGTGGCATATCAATACACAGTAGCACAGTGGCTGGAACATTCTGATATAGAGGAGTGGAAGAGTAAACAGATGAGGGAAAATATTAAGGTTTGCTGAGCAGCTCCCTTAAAGTTAGTTCTCTTTCATTTAAATGAGACTATAGCACAGATGAATGTTTTCCTAAAGCCACCCATCCAGTTGCATGGGTGAGAAAAAGAATTAGTAAATTCATTATCAACTAAGGTCGAGTTTTTCCACAAGTAGAGAGAAAGTTAAGGAAGTAACCATATGAGTAAGGGAATAAATTTTTTGTTAAGCCATGGGGAGAAAGATGAGGACTGACAGGGAGTGAGGGATGTTGCAAATGTGGTAGAATCATGGAATGCTGTCACAGTTCTGCCAAAGAATTGAAGGTATAAGAAATAAATACTAGAATGCAGAATGATTAAAGCTAAGATTTTTATATAATTGCAGTTATTGGTGATGGCAGATTTTAGGGTTTTACCATTAAAATGGTGGCTGGTGTAGGGCAGTTGGCAAGGTAATTGGAGAAGAGGAGAAGATGTCAAGTTATCACAATTATCATCAAGATTTATGGCAAGAGTAGTGTTGACATGTGAAGGAAGGACCAGGAGCTAAAATTTTCAAGCATAGACTCCAAATTTGTTCTCTGGGTTCCTGTTCTCAAGTGCTGGCTGAGCGCTTACTCTGCTTACATGGACTAGGCAAAACCATCTGGTGGCCACTTCCCTGAGTTTTCAATGCATTTTCTAGAAATCCAGTTAACCTGCCTTAACATACTTGGCGTTGTATGAATCCTTTATTACAGACCTCAACTGGGTCCCATAGGTTGCCAGGCATTGGTCTGTGTTTCTCTGCTCCACTGTCTGACTGCTTTCTACCTTTCCCTCTTCTCTCATATGGAAAATACCTCTTACTTTTCCATCCACATATCAGAGGAACTACACTTTCCAATTTTGTAAAAAAATTGAAGCAATCAGAAGAGAAATCCCATACATGCTAACCAGAAGCTATACATAGCTACGCTTCTGTACTCACATATTCTGCATTTCAGTTAATTTAGGTGAACACTGCAGCTTCTATTTAAAACCATTTCCTCCAAGAATGTTCTAGATCTTTTCTTTCCTACTTAAGGACATTGCTATAGCTTCATTATTTTTTCCTCTCTAGTGGATCGTCCCAGAGCCAACAAACATAAATTTATGTAAATATACATATATTTCCTCTTATAAAAAAGCAACAAGAATGTTTTGATGACATTTACTCTTAGAACAGTTAATGGGCTATTTTTGCTTGCTGATGCAACTAATCAGTTTTTATGGTTATCTATATTCACTTTCTCCACTTATTTGTCTCCCATTTCCTTTATCCATTTCACTTCATTAAATTAAACTTTAATTTACTATATGGAACTATACATACTATTGTATGCATAATTTATAGACAATAAAATAGACATTGTAAGTTTACATTTTGATGAATTTTTACATATGTATACACTCAAGCAACTCATAGCTCTATGAATAAATATTTCTATAAATATAGAAATATCCCTAATTTCTGTTTCCAGTCATCCTTCCAAAACTCCCCAGACGCTGCTACTGTTGGACTGGTAGCGATATCATTACAGTAACAATGGGAGGAGAACATGGAAAATATTTGCTAGAACAAAACAATGAGAATATTTAAATGTTCTGTCGGGCAGTTGCACCAGTCTGTAATCCCAGTGATGTGGGAGGCTGAGGCAGGGGAATCCCTTGATGCCAGCAGTTTGACCAGCCTGAGAAACACAGTGAGACCTCTTCTTTTTTAAAAAAAGTTTTAAAATTAGCTTAGCACAGTAGTGCCTATCTGTAGTCCCAGCTACTCAGGAGGCTGAGGTGGGAAGATCGATTGAGCCCAGATTTTCAATATTACAGCGAGCCATGATTGTGCCACTATACTCCAGTCTGGGTGACAGAGCAAGCCCTCACTGCAAAATAAATAACTGAAAAAATAAAAATAAAAATAAAGCCAGGTGCCATGGCTTATACCTGTAATCCCAGCACTTTGGGGGGCTGAGGTAGGTGGATCGCTTGAGCCCAAGAGTTTGAGACCAACCAGTGCAACAAGGCGAAACCCCATCTCTGCAAAGAATAACAAAATTAGCTGGATGTGATGGTACATGCCTGTAGTCCCAGCTATTTAGGAGGCTGAGGTGAAGGATCCATTGAGCCCAGGGTTTGAGGATGCAGTGAACTGTGATCGTCCCACTGCACTCCATCTTGGGAAACAGAGCAAAACTACCTAAACAATGAATAAATAAAATCAAAATAAAATAAAATGAAAGTGTTAAGGATTATCCATGCATGCATTGTCTAGGTACGAGTATATTGTATTCTGTTTTATCAAGGGAAGAGCCTTTTAAAATACTACAAATTGAATTTTTCTCCAATAAACTATTTTAATATGCTCACTTACTTACAAATACCTTTTGCTCACGATGTTGGCCCTGACAGATAAGCCCATCTGATATAAGTGGTATTAGGCCGCTTTGGAAGTCTTGAATCTCAAAACTGTGCATCATTTTTTTCCTGAAAAGTAAGAGACAAAACTCATGAATTTACTCTAAGTCACTAATTGCACCGTTGGAAAAGCATGGGGTCAAAGCTCAGCAGGTCTGCTAACTCACACTTCTAACCTTTGCATGGCTCTTGTCTTGGACAGGAGAGGTCTCTCCTTTTCTGTATAAGTCCTACACTAAAATTCCTATCTCCACTTTTCAATATTTACTTTAATTCCTACTGATAACAACCTTTATTTATTTGGTGGCAATTGGTGTTTCACACACTAAGCATATATTATCTAAATATAACTAATCCAAATTTCAAACCTTTGTAAAAGTGTTTTTAAAACTGATTTGATAGTTTCCACATCCATATTTATATTTAATCACTACTTTATTTTCCTAGTTAAAATCTTTCTTATATTTTTTTCATCTATACATATGTAATGATTTTTTTAATCTACCCACCTCTCAAAGCATCTAAGTGTATGCAAGGCTGCTTCCAATCTTTACATTTCATTGCTAAATTAATTTCAACCTCTTCTTTCAGCCAAACAATGCTGAGCTTCTTGATTTGTTTTGGTGCCTATTGATTGTCTAGTCCTGCTTCCTGTTGTCACAGGCTACTTGTATTTTAATTATGATGCTTCGTATTATTTCTAGGTCAGTTTTCATTATATTTTTGTTTTACCTTCATAATTAGTCTTTGTTTAAGAAGGTTGATGAGTACACAATTATGCCAAACTCAAAAATTGCTTTACAAATTAAAATTTAACTAGAAGAAGAGTAACTTGATTTTGTACCTTCATGTGCCAGACTAGGTTTGAAGGGCTATCCTTTGGGTCTTGGTGACTCCCTATTTCACAGACACCAGATAAAGTAGGCAGCTGTCTGGTCGCATAACCTGAAACACTTCATTCACCTCTTCTGGAGAGTAGAGGAGGGAAATAGAACACTACAAATATATATTTTTTATTTACTGTCTCTTAACCCTTACCAGACTAGTACGTTTTCTTTCACCTTCCTTTTATACAATTCAAGTGCCTTTCACTACATAGATCTTGTCATTAAGTCACAGACTTAAGTTTGATGCCATTTAATTTTTACCTTCCATCCACAGTATGGTATCAACAAAAGTGGGCCATGGACTCAGCCTACCTGGGTTAATACTGCAGGTTTGCCCCAGGTATGTGTTTTGTGGCAAGGTGTTTAACCTTTTCTTGCCCTTTTCTCCTCCTGTGCATATGCTATAACTGACCTGGTGTGTCCGGAATTGGTGGGTTCTTGGTCTCACTGACTTCAAGAATGAAGCCGTGGACCCTCGCGGTGAGTGCTACTGTGTCCGGAATTTGTAGGTTCTTGGTCTCACTGACTTCAAGAACGAAGCCCCGGACCCTCGCAGTGAGTGTTACAGTTCTTAAAGGCGGCGTGTCCGGAGTTTGTTTCTTCTGATGTTCGGATGTTTTCGGAGTTTCTTCCTTCTGGTGGGTTCGTGGTCTCGCTGGCTCAGGAGTGAAGCTGCGGACCCTTGCGGTGAGTGTTACAGCTCTTCAGGCAGGGCGTCTGGAGTTGTTCCTTCCTCCCGGTGGGTTCCTGGTCTCGCTGGCTTCAGGAGTGAAGCTGCAGACCTTCACGGTGAGTGTTACAGCTCATAAAGGCAGTGTGGACCCAAAGAGTGAGCAGCATCAAGATTTATTGCAAAGAGCGAGAGAACAAAGCTTCCACAGTGTGGAAGGGGACCAGAGTGGGTTGCCACTGCTGGTTCCGGCAGCCTGCTTTTATTCTCTTATCTGGCCCCACCCACATCCTGCTGATTGGTCCATTTTACAGAGAGCCAGAGTGGTCCGTTTTGACAGGGTGCTGATTGGTACGTTTACAATCCCTGAGCTAGACACAAAAGTTCTCCACGTTCTCACTAGATTAGCTAGATACAGAGTGTCGACCTAAAGGTTCTCCAAGTCCCCACCAGAGTAGCCAGATACAGAGTGTCCATTGGTGCACTCACAAACCCTGAGCTAGACATAGGGTGCTGATTGGTGTGTTTACAAACCTTGAGCTAGATACAGAGTGCCGACTGGTGTATTTACAATCCCTTAGCTAGACATAAAGGTTCTCCAAGTCCTCACCAGAGTAGCTAGATACAGAGTGTCGATTGGTGCATTCACAAACCCTGAGCTAGACACATGGTGCTGATTGGTGCATTTACAATCCCTTAGCTAGACATAAAGGTTCTGCAAGTCCCCACCAGACTCAGGAGCCCAGCTGGCTTCACCCAGTGGATCCCGCAGCGGGGCTGCAGGTGGAGCTGCCTGACAGTACCGCGCGGCAGTGCGCCCGCACTCCTCAGCCCTTGGGTGGTCGATGGGACTGGGCGCTGTGGAGCAGGGGGCGGCGCTCGTTGGCGGAGGCTCAGGCATGGCGGGCTGCAGGTCTCGAGCCCTGCCCCGCGGGGAGGCAGCTAAGGCCCGGGGAGAAGTCGAGCACAGCAGCTCCTGGCCCAGGTGCTAAGCCCCTCACTGCCCAGGCCAGCAGGGCCGGCTGGCCGCTCCGAGTGAGGGGCCTGCCGAGGCCACGCCCACCCGGAACTCGCGCTGGCCCGCAAGCGCCGCACGCAGTCCCGGTTCCCACACGCGCCTCTCCCTCCACACCTCCCCGCAAGCTGAGGGAGCCGGCTCCGGCCTCGGCCAGCCCACAGAGGGGCTCCCACAGTGCAGCGGCGGGCTGAAGGGCTGCTCAAGTGCCGCCAAAGTGGGAGCCCAGGCAGAGGAGGCACCGAGAGCGAGCGAGGGCTACGAGGACTGCCAGCATGCTGTCACCTCTCACTGGTAGGATAGACATTATAAAATACATCTCCATAGGCCCTGCTTCTTAGTAAGCACTTGATAAATGTTAGGGGCTCTTAGTATTAATTTTGGGAAGGCAAAGAGTACTTTCCACAGGTTCTGTATCCCATAGTTCCACTTTCTTTCCACCATCTTTATGAAAGAACAGTATTTCTTCAGGTGCACCACTGCTTTACACTAGCGTGTGTGTGAACCTTTTGCCACACTATTATTCCCCTGTTGTTGCCCAGATAGAGCTTCTAAAAATTCATCATTTTCCTGATACCAGGCTAGATGGAGCCTTTCCTCCTTTCTTATTAAACACACACACACACACACACACACACACACACACACCCCACAAAAAACTCCAGGTTATACATATGAGAAAATTCTAAAATATTTGCAGAGTATTTCAGAAACTAAGCAGAGAATAAAAAGGGGAACTTGAAAAAAAGAATCCTGTCAGAACTGTGAGGCTCCCTACAGTTCTTCAGATTCTTCATATAGAAAATAATTTCTGAAGATACACCTACTTCACAGAGCACAGCCCCACCCTCTAGATTCTGTCTGTCCTTATCAGAAAAGCTACTTACCCTAGGATAGAAGAGACAGCTCCTGTCATGAGTTCAGCAGCCATATGTTCATAATAAGTTTGTGTAGTTTTATCCTTTCCCTCAGATCCCAGAGGAACTATACTATTGTCTCAATTAGTCCAAACTGCATTTTCTACTGGATCCTTTCCCTGGAGTCCAAAATCCAGATCAATGCTTGACGTCTACATATAGCAGTCATCATCACTAATTGCCAAATAGTTCTCACTGTCAACCTCCCAGATATATAGTGGGATTGCCTTTTATGGTCTCTTTGTGGTCAGATTCAGCCACATAACTCATTTTGCCCAATAACCTGTGAGCAGATATGGCATGAGACACTTCTGGGCTAGAGTATGCTATTACTGGTTCTAAACCCTTCAAAGCTCTCCATTCCTCTGGTATGGTGGTTGGCCATGTTTGCAATGAAGTCTCCTCTATCTGTCTTACTTTCTGTGTGATGGTAATAAACAAAGCCCTCCTGCCAGTAGCCAAGGGGCATGTGACATGAGTGAGGAATAAAATCATGATTTTGCTTTAAGACATTGAGATAATGAAGTTGTGTTTTACCACCACAAGCTCATCCTCTCCCACCTGATAATTATCTGGATTTAATTTCTCCTTTGGCCTCACTTCAGATCTTAGAATTCCAAACTGCATCCACAATTGCACCTAGCATTCACAAAATATCTTTCACCTATGTTATTTTATGATGCTGTATGATAGGCAGGAAAGCAAATATATTCCCCTTTTCTCATGAGAACATGGGACATTCAAGATTTTGAAGAAATTGAACTGAAACCTGTATTTAGATTTCAGACAGTGATGATTTTCATATAGCATCTTTCACTTGAACATTTCAGAATTCCTAAAATACTGTTTTATTCTGGATTAAGATGCTTGGACCCTTGTAGTATTACCTGAAGGACCCTGAAGAAGTCTGTGTTGTTTCAGTAAGCAATCTAAAATCCTTACCTAATACATTAGATAGGTGAGAGTGTTTTTAGGTTAGCAGACAATAAGTAAAATAACTTTTTTCACAAAATTTTTCTGTGGAAACACTTTATTAATGATTGAGACCAAAATAATGACATTTAATATCATTTCCAGATTTATTTGCAATTAATGTTCAAGAATTTACTTAGGTTTTTGCATGCTGAAGTTCACATATTTATTACTGTTTCCTTTTAGCCCTTCAAATAAATAAAAATCCAGGATGTCTAAATGACCAATGAATTGGAAAAAATATTCTTGGTGATCAGGCCTGAAATTGGATAAACAGGAAATGTTGGGTAGCTTTTGGCTCAGGTCTTTCCTGATCCAATTCAATGTAACAATTCTATACTCCTCAACTTAACTGAGGCAGTCACAATCTTAATAATTTTTAGCTAAACAAATTCTACATTCTAACCTTTTCAAAAGGCAGGTTGATATTATATTTTCACAAAATGGAGATTGTGTCTCATTTTTCTATGTAAAATGTAGTGTCCAGGGTTAAAGTCAGAGGAAGGAGTCAAGCCCCAACATCTCATGCTCCACCCCCAAGAACCTCACATATTCACTCCAAGGAAGATTAAATATGGTAGTCTTCCCACAAGTAAGCATTTTTGTGGCAAAGGTAATTTATATATGATCAGACAATACTGTTGTGATTATCAGTAATATGGAAAGGAGCTTGGGAGAAGTCTCAGGTAGCTATTCAACATGATGATTCAATAAAGTAGAGTGACGCTAACTGGATTTGTATTTTTATAGGTCTAGATTTCAAAGCCATAGAAATCATAGAATATTGTCCCTTCTGTTCTTCCAGATAATGGAAGTGGCACCTTTTATACTTTTCGTGAGCATCCTTTGTACTCTTCTTTCTCTTCAAACAGAGCTATTACTTTAACCATGGACAGTGGTTTCCCAAACTCTATGGTCTTAAGTTTGGGACTTCCTGCATTCACTTGGGGACTATCAGAAATAATAATTTCTGGGTCTCACACCAAACTTACTAAATCCCTGAAAAAGGACTAGAAAAAATTTATATATATAATGCATATATATGCATTTTTATAGAGCTCTGTAATGATTCTTATGCTGACAATCCACGGCACAATATTTAGGACCCTGAGTTGAGGCACCGCCTTTAACTTCAGATTCTTACACTTGGGAAAAATACACTTGATCAAAAGGCGCTTACACAGGATTAAACTGTCAAGTGATGTCTTTATCAAAACAGACGGCTTAAGAGATAATGCTTACAAGGAAAAAAATTTTTCTCTTTACTTCTCATTTTTCACAAATTAATTATACAACACACAGTTTCTGAACATTGATATTCTTCCTTTCTTTACCTGTCTATACTCTGATTTTGTTTTCCAAAAGTTTGTTTTCAGTATTCTATCTATTAGAGAAATACAATGTGTAAGTATGTTTCAGAACTGTATTATACAGAACTATATTAACATATGTGACTTCTTGCCGAATATCCTATCATGTTAACAGCTATATGTGACTTTTCCTAAACTTCTTCCTATATTACTGAAATTTACAATAATATTGTTTGGTCACATAATCTCAAACTTACACAAGTACTTTCTCATTACAAGACTACCACACTTTCTTAATATCATAGGTTCCAGGGCCAAAGCAGTTTTTCAAAAAATTGATTATCTTTATCTCCCCACATCCCCATGAAACAAAAGGTACAGCCTGTGTGATAGGATGTATGCTAAAGGAACATTGTAAATTGTTAAAAGTGTTCATAATCTGTTTGGCCTGAAAATTTATCAGC
Source organism: Pan paniscus (assembly GCF_029289425.2). Lineage (NCBI taxonomy): Eukaryota > Metazoa > Chordata > Mammalia > Primates > Hominidae > Pan > Pan paniscus. The sequence continues at coordinate 44,022,393 of NC_073261.2, read as the reverse complement.
TTATTTTATGAACCTGTGTAAATGTTGTAACTATTTTCTGTACTGCTTGGAAATTACCCTGATGTTAAAGAAAACAGAAGTCAGGGTCAGTTTCACATCCCGGTGGTTTGATGCCCAGAGATTAAAGACCGTTAGGTCTAACAGAGGCAAGTGAGAGCTTTCTGTACCCTGCTGTGCTGCTGAACTGTCAATAACTCATCTTTCTCATTTTTTCTGTCCTTTCTCATGCAATGCAGAGACATACCATGATGTGTGTGTGTGTGTGTGTGTGTGTGTGTGTGTGTGTGTGTGTGTGTGAGATAGATTGACTTCAGTTGCTAGCTAGCTGCTGGCTAGCTTTGGAGAATACTAAAAAGGAATTTATGTGCCAGCACAGGTTTCACAGAGGAGTCTCTCAATACTTTTCTTTTCCTTCTCAGTTTATGTTGCAAGATAATTTATTGAGAAGAGGCCTTTAAGTAAGGTTTTTACAGCACCCGGATGGAAATTCACCACTAATCTCCTTTGGCATGATAAGACTATGCCAGTCTCTTTGATTTTCTGTCTTCTCTCTCTCCTCTCTCTATTTTCCCCTTCACTAAATTGATCCTCACTAAATAAAAGAACAAAACACGTTGATGAATCAAAAATCGGTTTAACTTTAATAATTTACTATGTAATTTCATGACAAACCTTTTAATGATGCTTAATTTTCTTAATGCTCTTAATCCTCAGTAAGAAAAATGTTGATAATGCTACACATTATTATATTTGAATGAGGAATGTGTTCCTGCAAGTAATTGCTTAATTACTTTAGTGGATTGTGTACTGCTGGGTTGATGTGCTGCTTCTCCATCTGTTTTCTTTAATTTATTGAATTGATGCCATTTGACAAAAGAGCAAATGTAAGTCACATGAGATAGGGAGGAGACTAGGTCAGAAGCCTAAGGCTTTTGGGAATATATGGTGGCTTAGAAATTTGTCAGCCAGCTGAAATGTAAAATCCTGGACTTCAATGCTGAACTCCTGTGTCTGAATTCTGCCTCCTGTCATTCATAGTTAAGTGAACTCCAGAAAGCCTCGGTTTTCTCAGCTATAAAATGGGAATAATAAGTAACTTAACTGGCATATACAGAGCAATTTTCGTGTGTAAAATACTCTTTAAGACTGAGTAGATTAAAAAAAGTAAGAACCTTAGTGATTTACCATCTTGTTGCTTGTTTTCCTAATGGAGTTATTATGTGTATCTAAACTGAACATAATTGGGAAATGCAGTTGACATTTCTTGCCTTGGATATGGCGACTTTACCCTTGCCTTGGATATGGTGACCTAAACTTTGCTCTGTTACTTCCTATTCTGTTGAATTTAATCCTTTTTCTGCCTTGCATAGTAGAAAATATTTTTCATAGGCTACTTTAACTTACTGTGCCACTGGCCCTGGTTTTGAGAACTCCCTGAAAATTTCCACATGTGTTTTTCAGCCTCACTGTATCTTAAACTGAAATTATTCTCTTCTCCTCTAAAACTGGTATCCTAACTCATGGGGTTTGGTTTGCTACATCGATGTTTCCTTTGTACAATAGGCTTGGTGTATCAGAGCCATCTGATTAGTTGTACAGACTTCCTGTTTCACATAAGGCCTGATGCTTATGCACAAGAACTTTAGATTCAAACTCAACTTGGTTCAAATCTTGGCTCTACCAAGCATGAACTATGGATTTGGGCAAGTTATTTAATAACTCTAAGTCCCAGTTACCATCTGTGTAAATTTGGGATAATAGTACCTGTCACATTGGGTTGTTGTGTGGGATAAAGGAAGTAGTGTCCATAAAATGATTATTATAATGTTTTGTACATAATAAATATTTCAGAATGGTAGCTTATATAACTAGATAGCGCAACCTGAATTTACTTCAATAACATTATAACTTGTGAATCTCAATTTTGTTTTTGTGTTTTCCAAGGTATCTAGAATTTCATTGCTGACTTAATCATTTTAAAATTGTGTTCTTTCCTGTTTTTAAACTTAATAATGAATTTAAATAACTACAAAATGGTTCCTAATCTTACCCTGTAGTTTCACAGAATAAATCCATTGAGCATTTAGAGGTTTCATAAAAGGACTATTATGTCCCTTGCAAAATTTCAGTTGTATAAGAATAAATAAACTTTGAGAAAGAAGAAATCAGTGATATGATAACAACTGGCTCAGTTGAACACTTTCTGTTTGGGGATTTCCGTTCATGGCAACCAATTATTCTTTTTAAATTACTTTTTTTAAAACACTATAAAAATCTTTCCTATTCCATGTATTACAATTAATATTTATATAATAGTAATTCAAAATAGTCTTTCATGTAAGTTTCCTTGTATTCACCTATATTCTATTTGATCACTGAAACTATATGGAAAGCTCTATATTTTCTCTTCTGCCAAAATATATTTGTTCATAAATGCTCCATATGACTAAGATCCTAGATCACTTCTTACGGGACATTTGCCACTGCTCAAGTTTTAAATTTAAACTATGAGGAATTGATATTTCCTTGCATATGTCTTAGGATATTTACTGTAGATCAATACAATGTATTTTTAATAATGTTAATTTTTGGCATTGTAAGAATTTCTGAACATAAGTGTTTAGTTTGAGCAGTGGCAAAAACTTTCAATTGCAATAATACCATTCTAAGAAAATGATGTAAGAAATGATAAAAGTGTCTCTTGATTTTTTAAAATTCAGTTTTATTTTTCTCTTGAATTTTAGATTCTCTAAAGAATCATATATTTAAAAAGTTTATCATGAGCAACTGGAAAAATAATTAACAACAACAAAATACATTGTCTAAAAATAATGTAAAAATAAATAATTATCAACCTATATTATGCAAGTTACAAAACTTGACTGAGACAAAATGGAAGATGCTAAGTGGGATAACATATTGATCCCTTGCAAGAAGCCTAAATGTGGCAGTGATGTTAATTCTTTTCTAATTCATCAAAAATTGTTCATATAATTCTTCTTAGAACCTTAAAAACATTTCACACAAAATATTAAATGAACAGCATATTAAATAATTATATGTAAGAATTGAATGGTATGAAAAGCCAGCTTACCTCCTCTTTGTTGTAAAACAAACAAAAAAAGCAGTTCAAAATGAGGAAGGGTTGCAAACACATTTTGCTACTTAACTATTGAAAGATCAGGATCTTGGTAAATTAAAAACAAAATAGAAAGATACTGACTGAAATCACCAAATAATATAAAAGCAAGAAAAAAATCAATATTAATGATGCTCTATATAAAAGAGTGACATTCATTTTCCATAAGCAACACATTAAAGTTTAGAAACTATATATGAACACATTGAAGATTCTTTCAAAAAACCCTTCAGACAAAAGGCTATTATGTCCAAATAAAGAAAACAGATTGAACAAATCTTATTTAGGCATAAAAAGCATTTTCTTAATTCCAGAAAAAAAGCCTAGAAACTAAATGGGCCAAAGTACAGAAGAGAAAACTTATTGAAATAATCTAGGGACCACGAGGCTGAGAGGCTCAATGACACGCCAGGCCAAAACAGATAAAAAAGAATCACAGTGATAATAAAGCAGGATATTTCCCTAACCGCTTCATGGGACTCTCAACAAGGGTGCCTCGTTCACCCAGCCCACAGCTTTAAACTCCCGATGGGAGAATAGAGTGAACAAGGTGGGAACTGGAGTGCATGAACCCTGAAACTAACCGGCCACTTGGGCGCTGGCAGGGGCAAACTCCACTCACTGGGACCTGCTGTGTTCTATGCCTCTCGGGAGGAAGCACACAGGTGAGCAGGTGCAGGAGCCAGGGCGAATTCTTCTGGGCACGAGCAAAAGAAAACTCTGTGCAGGCCCTGCAGCAGTGCCTTGGCGGGGCTGGGGTTGGGGTGGTTCCCGTGACCCCTGAACCCTCAGAGGGTGTGTTACAGTGCTCTTTTAGCTCTGCCATCCATGGACAGCTTAAGTGTTAACAGTTAAATGGGCCCTCTTGTTTTTGCACTCGTGGCTCCCAAGCTCTTGTCCTATGTCCAGGAGAAATGAGGTCACATGAACAAATCAAAGGATGGTAAATGTGGGAGATTTTATTGCAGATGAAAGTGGCTCTCAGTGGGAAGGGGAGCTAAAAAGGCCAGGGTGGGAAGGTAATCTTCCCATGAAGTTCAATCATCTCAAGCCGGATTCTTCTCTCGAGTTATGCTGTCAAGCCATCCCTCTGAAGTCAAGCTGCTTCTCTCTGATGTCCAGTGTAGTCTCTAACATCCAGCTGCTTCTCCTCTCTGCTGACTGAGTCTGGGGTTTCTATAGTTACAGTATGGGGAACAGGGCAGGCCATGGGTGGTTTTGGAAAAGGCAGCATTGGAGTGGGAAAACAGGTATGTAAGGTTTCACTTTGGGCCGTGGTCTCAAGCTTTTCAGGTTGAGGGTGAGGCTTCTCCAGGGGCCTATCTTTTTTGCTTAGAATTTCTCTGCCTCCTATCCCTATCAATAGTGTTTTCCATAACTTGGTATGTTCCTAATATGATGAGTTCCTTACTGTGAAATCTAGACAAGCAGCTACAAGAAATCTGTCATATCCACATCTGGTATGTGACATGGAGACTAGAACAAAGCAGAAACAACAAAGAGAGACTTGGCCAAGCAGTTCCTCCATAATCAGAGAATAAACCATGTTCCTATTTGGTCCTTATGTCAACTGTTTAGAAAAAGCCTAATATTCCACTTAGAGTAAAAATTTAAACATCTCGTTTTGTTATTACAAAATATACCAGCACTTTGGGAGGCCGAGGTGGGTGGATCATGAGGTCAGGAGTTCAAGACCACCCTAACCAAGAGGGAGAAACTCCGTCTCTACTAAAAACACAAAAATTAGCTGGGCATGGTAGTGCACACCTGCAATCCCAGCTACTTGGGAGGCTGAGGCAGGAGAATTGCTTGAACCCGGGAGGCTGAGGTTGCAGTGAGCCGAGATCACGCCACTGCACTACAGCCAGGGCAACAGAGCAATATTCCATCTCAAAAAAAATTATTTATACTCAATTCAAGAAATTATAAAAATAATATAAAGTTTATTGAATGTAATAATGTAATTATGTAATAATGTAATGTAATGTAAAAATTAGAATGTAATGATATCCAGTAATAAAAGTGATAAAAACAACAAAACCTACCAAACTGAAAAATATAGCAAAAGTCAGCAAATATTATACCAAAAAAACTTACTTGTTATTCAAGGAAAATTAAATAAATAAAACAGATATATTTATAATTATGTTGGAAAATCTGGCTCTAGCCAAATTTAGCAAGGACCTTAACATTTTTCATAGATTTTAGGTTGAAATGTGTGAAAGTCATGGTGAAGTAGATGCTTTTCCAGGAAAGTAATATATACAGAGGAAGATTACATAAATTCTAGCTTGATTAAATTAAAAATATATTAGTCTATAAAAGGTAAGAAACTTTATTTAAAAAGTCCATTTTAAAGTTGCAGAAAATAAGACGTGTCATATTAGTATAAAGGCAAAAATGTCAATATATAGAATAGAAAGTCTGGAAAAAGACTCCCACAAATATGGTCAATTGATTTTTATCTAAGGTATACAGAAAATTTAGTGGAGAGAGGATTGTTTTTTTCAACAAATGGTGCTAGACAAATGGGATATTCATAGGCAAAACATGGCCTTTTATATATATCTTGTACCACATACAAAATTTAAATTAAAATGAATCATATACTTGAACATAAAGCATGAAATTAGACTTCTCATAGCCATATAATGGAATTATACTCAACTGTAAAATAAATGCACTATTATTACATGCAACAACACAGGTGTTGCTTAAAAAGTAACCTGAGTTAAAAATTCAGATGAAAAATAAATACAAACTGTATGATTTTATTTATGTAAAATTTTAGAAAATGCAAACTAATCTACAGAGATGAAAAGCAGATTAGCTATTTGTTGAGTCAGGGTTGATAACGTGGAAGGAAGATATTACAAAGGGTCCCAAGTAACCTTTTGGGGATGATATGTTGATATCATATGTTCATCATCCTGATTTTAGAATTTAAATCCTCTTCTTTCATTAGAAGTCATGAGAGAAAAAAAAAGACATTATTATTAAATATAGCTAACAAAAGAAACTACCTTTTTATAAAGGAAAAATAACTTCATAAGCGCTAAACAATTTTTAACACTTTCAAAAACTCTCTTCAATATCAGGCAAGAATATATAAACTCCACTAAATAAGAAAGTGTTATATTGAGAGAAAAAAATGAAAATAACATCTTATGTAGAAACATGAATAGAATAAAAACAATTTTGAAAAGTAAAAGAAAATACAGCAAAATCAAAATACGTATTAGAGAAAATGAATTACACATAGACTTCACTCTAATCTCTATAGACATAAGTAATTAATGTTCAGGGCAAACATGAAAACAAAGGGAAGATTAATAATCATAGATATCTGAGAGAAAAAAGATAGTAATTCAGTGTAGAAATCATTTAGTTATTGAAAAAATGTACAACATATTCTAAATTGAAGCAGTCATAAAAGAAGCAATAGAGGTATATTTCCCTGATTGGAAGAAAGGTTTGTGTATGTATGTTGAGTGAGCTCATAGATGTCTTGACAAATTTAAAATGAGGGAGAGGAGACTTGAATCTAGCCTTAGTAATATAAACTCTTGAAATGTAATTAAAAAATAAATCAGAAAAATGTCAAAGGAATAAAGAGGGAACATTCTATCTAAATAACATAGCTATCTTTCCTTTCAACTTCTCTGGTACAGTGAATAACAAAGCAGAATCATCTTGTTTTTGACAACTAAAGAAAACTGAGCAATATCCTAAGATACTTAATATTCAAAATGATGTTCTCTATTGAAGTGTTCCTAAAAAGTACCCCTTGCAATACTACATGAACAAATCTACAGGTAAAATAAATTATTAATGTTAGCTAAAAATCAGGGATTTTGTGTTATAGAAAATAAGCAATGAACATTTATATTTATTTTTCGAATCCTGGCTGTTTCTTAAACCAAAAACAGGAAAGTAAGGTTTGTAAAAGTATTCATATGATTAAATAGAAATTGATTTATTTAACACATATACTTTGGAGGAAACATTTCTGTCACAAAAGAGATAAAAAAAACACATACAAAAAAGTAACTGCACTTTATTTTCACAATTGGATATAGATGAAGAAAATAGAAAGGGAAATGTATCATAAATTTATAATCTGTAGTAAGTCATTATAAAACACTTTGCTATACCCTGGACTTTAAGAAATATATGTCCATTAGGCCTTTAAAATCAAAGTAAAATGTTATATATGCATGCATGTACATAGAGATATAGGTATACTCTATATTCATATGTAATATATCCACATATATAAAATAGAAGGTAACAGTAAGAAACATAGCTCACATATAAAGTAAAAGGAGTAAAATAAAGACATAATAGGCTGACATTATAACAGTAAAGAAAACTTAATAGAGACAACTGGAAAATTATGGGTACCACAATTAATATAAATGGCTTAAACCCTTTTGTTATGACACAAAAAATCTCAAAATGGATTAAAAAAATCCAATTACGTATTTTTCTTTTTGCAAGGAATACATACTGAATATCAGGTATATAGTGAACCAAAAGAAATTAAGGACATGAAGTTGATACTAGACAAGGTTGAATTAATAATTTAAAAGTAAATAAGAGGAAAATTCTATCTGGATAAATATTGCTTTTTTTTGTTAAATATGGTAGTTGGGCTACAACTATGTGCCCCATTCAATCTTGCTATGGCAATAATATGAAAATTAAAAAATTTAATAGGTAGCACCTACAAAAACAAAAAAAATGTTGACAAAACATGATACATATTTTAAAATTGGAAAGCGGAAAGGATATGAAATATTATATTTCAGAAATCCAGAGAAATTGGAGCAAACAGTCTGTATGCTAAAGCAAGAGTAAGGAACTGAGAGCTCAAGAATTGAGAGGACCAGACATCTAAAGTTGTTTTCAAAGTAAGGCTGGAAAAAAAAGGATTAGACTGGTGCCCCATATGTCTCTCCACCACAGTGTCAAGCACCTGCTACTTTTCCAACCTGACTAAAGAACTCCACATTCTGGCATTTGAAGGCTTTCCCAGTAAAATAGTCAAGTCTACTTTATTTCAGGGAATTTCCTTACTGAACAAACCCATCAATACCCTCAGAGAGTCTAACCAAAAAGTACTTCACTCTCAAGCAAACAACGGAACAAACAAACCAGGACACTTAAAAGTCTACACTCCTGTTGGAAAATTTAGGGATGGAGAAGTGATAGATGCATATAAAAGTAATTAATAAAAAAAAAATGAGGCAGCCGGGTGCTATGGCTCACACCTGTAATCTCAGCACTTTGGGAGGCCGAGGAGGGTGGATCACCTGAGGTCAGGAGTTCAGGACCAGCCTTGCCAACATGGTGAATTTCCGTCTCTACTAAAAAACACGAAAATTAGCTGGGCATGGTCTCAGGCACCTGTAATCTCAGCTACTAGGGAGGCTGAGACAGGAGAATTGCTTGAACCTGGCAGGAGGTGCAGTGAGCCGAGATCGTGCCATTGCACTCCAGCCTGGGTGACAAGAGCGAAACTTAGTCTTGGGGAGAAAAAAAAAAAAAAAAGCAACAAAAACAAAAAACGAGGCAACTATTCAACTCCACAATGATATATACAAAAACCCACTAAAAATGTAAACAGATTATTCATCTCTGAATAACATTTATATTTTAATGATTTTATAAACACTAAAAATGTAGTAAAGAAACATAAGCTAAAAATAAGTTTTGGAAAGGTAATTGCATGTATGGCTGGGAGGGATAGTATCAGAAAGTTGAATATCAATCTGCCATAGTAAAATTCAATGGACAATGTCTAAGACTGAAAAAGAAGTCAGGAACTAGTGGTATAAACAAGTGGTTTTGAAGTATGTGGTAATTACCAAGAAAACAAAATAGCTTAAATATTTGAAAATTGTTTGATATAAAATTATGTAACAATGACATACATTTTTAAGATTGATGCACATTTTCCACTTAATAGATGTAAAAAATTGGAAATAGTCATAAAATTAATACCAAAGAATGAATGTTTGTAAGTATATATATCTGGCAACATTGATTCCCATATGCAGAATATTAACACACAAAAAAGATGTATTTATACAGCTCATCCACTTCTCTTAGATTTTCATGGATAAAACAGACCAAAGAAAATAAGAATATAATTAATCTGAATAATATGTTCTGTTGCTTTGGTATCATAGATGTGTGTATGCATATGAGTTTGTGTATGTTTATAAATAAATTCAATCTACCATGTTTGTTTTTGGTACTTCACTAAAAATTAAATTTTCTTATAAACTGATGACACTAATATTGATAATATTATGCAGTAGAATGTGTAGTGCTTATAGTTCCTAATCACAATGAAATGAAAATTTCAACATATTATGTAACTAGATAAGAAAAAATCTCCTTGCTAACTTTTAAATTAAAAAATATAATATTACAGCTTTAAGTTATATGCAATAATGAATTCATTTTGCTCTTAACTTCTAATAGAGAACTTGTATTAATAATTCTAGGGTTTACAAATATTTTGTCCCAGCAATTTGACAATATTATTGCTTCATTTTGCTTATAGGTGCTGATGAAGAATTTGCCATCAGTATGGTGCTTTGGTTGTGCCTCACTCAATTAACTTAGGTCATTTTTTTTCTGCTTGGTTTTGTGATTTTCTTTCCCTATACTCCTATACTTTCACTTTTCTTCTACAGTTTCAGTGTGATATATAGCTATGAATGTATCTTTGTTATTTATGCTCCAACTTGAGCGTACTATTTTTAACCTGGTGCATCACATCTTTCGTGAATTCTGGAAATTTCTCAGCCTTCGTTATGTTTTACTATTCTCTCTCCAGTGATTTTCTCTTCAGGATTTTTCAGTTATTTCAATATCATATGGAATTTGAGTATTCTCATTCTGCCTTCTATATTTCTTAAACTTTAATTTCTTTTATATTTCTTTATCCATATGTGCAGAAGTTTTCTGATATATTTCCTAAGATCTTCCAGTTCACTCTTTCCGCTCCAAGAGTTTCAATTTCAAAGATACTTTCCTTCTCTTTTAAATTCGACTTAATTATTTTCATCACCGATTACTGATTTTTAAGAATTTCTTATACATTTTTAAATGTATTCAATTTTTGTTTCTCACATTATTTAAAGTATACTTTCTGTTTTTATATTCAGAAATGCAACATTTAGCTATTTTTTTTCTGAAGGTTTTAGTGATCTTCATCGTATTGTGTTTCTCCTGCCCATTCCTCATGTGAATGTCTTTTTTGTATTGTTTGAATGTTTGTAAGTTTTCACTATGACTTCATCCTCAGGGAGTGTTGTGCTACTGCCTCAACACCCTGGCTACCCAACTCCCACCCAATCCTGTGGTTGGATTGCATGTAATACATTCTACAAACACTGTGCAGAGAGTGTCTGCTGAGCTTCTGCAGGTTCTCCTGGGATTTCACCAGTCCCGACCATTATTTACATTTATTTCTGGGCAAGTAGAACCCCACATCCCAGTTGTAGCATAATTTTAGATTCATTACAAATATGTAACCAGCTTTGAATCTTGCTTACTGAAAGAAAACAAGAACAAAGGTCAACCTTTGCTTGTTTGGGTTTGTGGGCACATTTTTTCTGTTTTTCTATTCCTCTTTCACTGAGGAGAGCAAACCCAACATTTGTCATGCTCTCAGTTGTAGCTCTCTGCCTGTGCAGCCCAAGGCAATGTCGGCTTTCCTCTGAGGCATTAAAAGCACAGACACTACTCAGTAAGGGCTCTATATAATTGTCCTATAACCTTCATTCCCTGAAGCATTAGCTTATGAGCATGCTGCTCAGGATTTCAGCTCCCTCTTTGATTTCCGTAGTTAAAAATAGCTCTCCCTTCCTTTTTAGCTCAGCAATTAGGTTCTTTTAAAACTATTTTTTATCTGTTTTGTATACAATTATTTATAATAGTCATAAATTGAAATAACCTAAATTTTCATTGATAGGTGAGTGGACAATAAACTGTGTTTTGTTCATATAGCAAAATATTTTACATAGGTTAAATGTATTTACATAAGTCTGTATGTATCAATAAAGAAAAATAATATTTCAAAGATACACAATGTAGCTGCAAAAGAATAGGTACAGTATGGCATTAAATATGAAAGATACAACAATGTGATATTTTATAGGTACATGAATATCAAATCAATTGTGAAATCTATTTTCAGTAAGTGTTGACATTCCTCTCAGAAATTAGATAAGCTTGGAAAGATGAGGAAATGGCCATGCTGTGGTCGTTATGGTGGCCTTCACCTCATTTTATAACATATTCATAAAATAAAATGATACAAGCTAATACAAACAAATAGGACTTATCAAATCTATCACTCAATATTCAATATTAGCCAGATGTGGTGACTTACACCTGTGGTCTCAGATACTCAGGAGGCTGAGGTGAGAGGATCACTTGAGCCCAGGAAGTCTAGGCTGCAGGGAGCGATGCTCAAACCACTGCACGCTAGTCCAGGCAACAAAACAAGAGGCTGTTTTTAACAACAGCAACAACAATGAAACAACAACAATACCCTCAGTACTCCAGAGCACATTATGCTGTTTTAATTTTATTTATTTTTAAAATATTACATAGATTTTTCAATTTTTCTTTACATTTTAAATATTTTAGAACACCATCATTAAAATTATCTTTAAATAACATTTGAAATTCCCTTTCCATATGACAATTAAAGATAGGAAAATTTATCATATTTACACTATCCTTCATATTTTTACTTCCTCCCATTCCCAAATTTATTATCTACATTATTTTTAAAGTATTATCTCATTGTTTTCTCAAGTTTTGATGATTCCAATTCTCTTATATGTGCCTTCTATAACACCAAATGCTTCTGTAACCATATAAATGAATGATTTTAACTTGTAATTCTTTATTTAAATAATTCAATACTTTCTGCAAACACTCATGTTTTAGGTTTTTTACTGATCACTTGGTTGACCAAAATGTATTCTCTAATGGTTTTCTTAGAACAATTTCATGGGAATTCTATTCCCTGAGTTATTACATGTTCAGAAATAATCAATTTGTCTTTCAAATTCAGTGGTAGCATCCATACAAATTTTATGAATCCATTTTTATTTCATTAGAGACCCAGTGGATATTGATCCCTGTTTTATAGGCTGCCTTCCTGCCTGTCTGCCTTCCTTCTTTCCTTCTCTCATTGCACAAATATTTGTGGCATTTCTAATATGCAACTGGCCCTATTCTTGGGACTACAGTCATAGCAAAACACAATAATGCTATAAAAATTATGCCGTCAGCATTAGTTTTATCTACTTTGTAGGTTAAAAAAGTATTAGTAGGATGTCTATAATTGTTGAAGTTATTATTATATGCATTAACTTGGCAATGCCATGCTTCAAGGTTGGTCATGCTATATCAACTTTCCATTAATACTATGAGTACTTTCTATTGTAGTATCCAAGCTTCCATTTTCATTGTCTCTTTAAAATTATATTTTTTTAGTCTTCAATTTATTTTCTTTTTTTCTTCATGGCTACACTTTCGACCTCCTTTTGTTCTGATTCCAATATCTAAAATATACGAAGGCAGGAAATAAGAGTGAGATAGGTAGGGGAAGTGAAGCTTAGTAATTATTTTTATTGCATATAGTTAAAAGTTTAAAGAAACTGGGATTAAATATTTATAACTGTACATCGTATAAATAGCCTTATAAGTGTAGCAAAGAATTAAATTTTTCTGAAATACCAGTGTGATTGGGAAGCTGATTTCTGCCCACTAATAATTTAGTGCTGAGAAACTTCTGACTCATATAACACCTGAATGCTTTTCCTTTCAAAATAATTAAATAAATAGCATAAAAATAATAACATGGGCTATATATACTAATTTGGATGAATAGGTTGATTACAAGACTGATCCCAGAAGATTTTGTAAGTTTAAGTGGATACATTACCATTGTGGCAGTATAGAAGGATATCATAGAGCTAATATTGTCTCCAATCATTTTTAAATATATGTTAATTTTCCTCTATTGCAAATATGCCATACTAGTATGTTGGCAAATCTCATTCAGTGTACTAGAGTGGTACATGTTCTTCCTTTTGCTGCTTCCAACATTATTATTAATTTCTTAATTGCCTATGACTTTTTCCTTCTTTATTGATTGTATGTTTCCTCTCATCTCTTTTGTTGTCTCTGAGATCTTCTATTTGAGCTTAGAATTTCTTGCTTGAGTTTATGACGACATATGTAGATATAGTTTGCAACAATACTACTTTTTCTTCATGTTGTGAGGGGATGATTTTCATAAAAAAGAGGGGGCAAGTTTGTAATTTATCGCTTTGTAATACCAAAAGACAACTCAGCTGTTTATATTTTCCCAAAGGTTTAAGTATGGTGAAAAAATTGTAAGTTCATATTATGGTTTACTATAATTCCTATATATTTATCTGAAGAAAACAGAATGAATAGATAAACAAATCCAGAGAGAATAACAAAGAATATTTTCAAAGGTTATCTTTAGGTACTTGAAAGTTGTTCTTTATAATTGTATTGATCATTCTTAGGTAATAAAATAAGGGAAAGTTGAGGAAAAGGAAAATAATCCATAATTTCTTCAGAATAATTAATCATAAATTTCAGAAGAAAAAAGTGAAAGAGATAAAATTAGAATATATTTACCCCATAAGTTATAATAAATCCAAGATGGTTCAAGAAAAGTATAAAAATAATCAGAGAATAACTTTAAAAGTGCAAAATTATACTTCAGGTCTCCTGAAGCAAATATAGTAAGCTCTCTGTATCCCTAGGTTCCACAGACGTGATTTTAAACAACTGCAGATTGAAAATATTTGGGGGGAAAGAATTAGATTGCTTCATCTGTACTGAACATGTGTAGCAAATTTTTTCTTGTTATTCTTCAAACAATACAGCGTAACAACTATTTACATGACATTTACATTGTATTAAGTATTATAGGTAATCTAAGTATATGGGAGGTTGTACATAGGTTATATGCAATTTCTATGCCATTTTATATTGAGGACTTGAGTATCCATGGATTTGGGTATCCACAGGGTATCCTGGAACCAATCCCCACAGTTACCAAGGTAGAGTTATAGCTCTAAATCTGAAAGCAATAAAATAAAACTAAAAAGCAGAAAGTTTAAATATTTGTTAATAATAACAACAGAAATTTAAAATATTGATCATAGAAGGAATTTTTGCAAATTAATAAAACACTGGTCATTTAAAATATATAAAAGACCATTAAAAGGTAGTTGACAAAATACTTTCTTGCATGTAATAAATCAATCTAATACATGCTCAAACCATAATTTTAGGTGATAACAAATAAGCATGTTGTTATTCAGGGAATCGTGAATGCAAATTACATGAGTTACATCCTTTATAGAGTCACTCTGCGCCATGGATATTATTAACCCCCATTTTACAAATAAGATGAGATTCCAGCAGCTAGCTATTAGCTTAAGACAGCAGAATTCATATGTAATGAGGTCAGGATGGCAAAAAAATCTGTCTGACTCTAATGGCTATGGAGCACCACCAGGCGTCACCATTTTCTACCCTACGTAAGTAACATTTACTTAATGTGTGCTGCTGGTACTATAAAATTGTGTAATAATGTAGAAAATAAATTGATAATATTTGATGAGTTATTTAAAAAATACTCATGCCATTGGAAGATGTATCTTTGGTCCTGAAAATATTTTAGGGATTTGTTCATAAATATAAGAAATGGTTGGGAAAATATGCTTGTTAATCAATCAATAGAGGAATTGTTAATTAATTCTCTTAATATCATAGTACTATTTATTTCAACATTATGATTTTAAAAAAGAGAGTTGAGAAAATGTCACTTAAGTTAAAAAACTAGGTATAATATTTAGATGATAATTTTTAGTATGTTTCTAGATAATGTATTATTTAATTAAATTTAGATATTTTAATTACTCATATATGAATATCTTTATGAATTTACTGTGCTATTTAATTGCAATAATTTTCTTGGGTCATTTCATCATTCACCTCCAAATTATGATGGTATGGCCCTATACTGAAAAGTTTAGAAGTCATTTTTTTCTTTATATTTCAAGAATAAATATAATTTAGAGATAAATAAACCAGAGGTACTTTATCACTTAGTTTTTGTAGAGTGATTTTGACATTTTGCCAAAATTTTCTTCTTATTTTTAATGAAAGAAAATACTACTGTGATCTAACTTTGGAAATACTTCTCTTCACCTGTACATATTTGTTAGTGTGTAATCAGAAAATCCTTGATTTGTAGTCTGTACTTTCAGATGAGAATACAGGGATTTTATATTTCTCTTTTCTCTTCAAGTTATTTGGCAACGCTGGGTAAAATCATTTTATGTCATAGTTCTTAGACCTTCTCTTTTGCTATTTATCCTGTTCTATGTAAATGACTACATTAATGTCTCATTTCTTGTGGCCAGAAATATTGCATCCCACAACCTCTAGAGTCTCATCCCTATATAAGATAAATTCACTGGACAAAAAGAACAGATAACAATTCCAGTATTTTCCAAATTGTTTTGAATATCTGCAAAATGTCCTGCTACCAGTTTCTGAATTTCTTAAAATTTAATTAATAAAAATAAACATGTTTGTCAGCTATGCTAAAAATCGTGAAGAAAATGAGATGTTACCCGACTTGGAAACTAATGCATTAGCCAGCTACAGATTCATGGATGCTGGCAGAAGACATGAAACTCCTAGGTCAGAGAAAAAGGGACTGTAATATGCATGGTATGAAAAGAAACATACACATTAGCATATTTACTTCAATTTCCCTTGCTTTCAAGTCCCATGAGAGTAAGTTAATTTTTCTGTTATTCTAACTTTTGCCTTGAAATTATATACATTCCTATCCCTAGCTCACTACGCTTAAGGCATTAACTCATGGGATACTCAAAGTGTACAATATGGATATTGGTGCCTTTAGAATTATCTTAACTTCTCTTTCAACTTCCACCTCCAACATTATAAAGCCTTACATTTTTTTTTTCCTTTTACATGGTAGAGGTTAAAATACCGCCATTTTGTATGTACCTATAATAAATTCTTCTGCATTTTTCTGTAAGTTGAATCAAAATAATGGAGTTAAAATCTGTATTGTTCAGTATATAAATACAATATCATGTATACACATATAATAAAGCATTATTTGTCAAGTAACTAATATGCAAAGAAGCCGCAAAGTGTGGAAATTATCTATTCTTACACCACATTACAAGGCGGTGTTCTTGGATAAGTCAGTACTGCAATAAACATACCATGGGAAGGACTCCAGGAGAGGGACTCACTACTGTATAGCAATGTATATAAAAATATTTCTAGCTGAGGATATACTTTCAGCATAACCTAAAGTTAAAAGCAAATAAACAAACAAACAAAAAAACAAACCAAGGGCCTTCTGGAGCTCAACCAGTAGAATCAGATGGTGGCATGGCATTGATCCAATTTTATTATATCTTTCAATGACACAAAGCAGATATTATCTACTTTGTTAAATTACATATTGTTAAATGGATATTCTTTTCATGTGTTTCATAAATGGATCCAATTTCTACCACAGTAGTTATCTTCAAATTTGAAGTAAGAATTTCTCATGCACATGTGTTGTTCGTAGTGTGGCTATAATTTCTTTTTGCTTATCTTAGGTTAGAGAAGAAGAAGAAGGCTTCATTGCTATATATCTTCTGGATTAGTTCCTATTCGATTATTACCAATATTATTGCTGATGACATTGCTGGAAGCCTGCTGACTTTCCATTCTAAATTTTGTGCAAGGCTGTCATGGTGGGATATGTTACCGTAAATCTCATGAGTTAATTCTACAATTTCTCTGTGCCTTCTTTCCAATTTTTTTTTTTGCTTTGCGCATATTTCTAAGTTATATTCTTAAAATCAACTGTTTTTAAAATGTAAATAAAATGCATTTGGAGTGTCTCATATCTAAGAATATATTTGCCTTGTATAGATTTGGTATAAATTTTGTATATAAAAATCTCTAAACTGATAGATTTATTATTATCTTTCTGTACTTCCTGCTAGCATCCAATCTTGGATTTTTAAGGCTTGTTTTATTTTGTTTCCCTTCTTGGTTATGAATAATCACTCAGCCTAATAATTATCATCTTCTCTTTAATTTTGTATTACGATATTTCAATAGAAAGAGGTTTCATGTAAATTTTCCTTCTTTCTTCTTGATATTTGGCAACTCCACTAAATGAGCAATTCAGGATCAAAGGTTCTTTTTTTTTTCTTGCATGTACTCAATTTTTGTCTTTCTGTGGTTCTAATTAGTTGACTGTTGTGTGCCCTAGCAGAAGCTCTTTGTTTTTTAGGTATGTCAGTTTGACTCAATGTTATTTAAGGTTTCTAAAGGTCTATTTTTAAGTCCTTTTATTTTTTTTATTTCAGCAATATTTTTAATTTCCAAGAGCAATTCATTTTTCCTGGGTTATTCTTTTCCCCATTCATCTACTAATTCATTTTATTGCATACTTTGCGAATTATCCTGTTGTACTTTTACTTTATAGATGGAGATCCCTGATTATCTCTTCATGTGTATCTAACAAAGCTCTGAGATGATCTCTTTCAGTAGCTACTCTGTAAATAACTTGCTGCTATGTGCAAACAACTGCATTTCCAATATTTCTGCTTCTAAAAGCTAAGGAAATTGGGAGCCAACTTACAAGGTAGTGAACAGGCTTTGCTTTAGGGTGGAGACTAAGTTCTGGCAGTTAGAATCCTCTATCAATACAGCGAGGTGCAAAATACCTAGTCATTATGCATTCAATGTTTATCTCAAGCAATTTAATAAACATTTACTTAGACAATATGGACATATGTTACTGAAACTATCTTATTTTCAAGAATATAGATTCTTTTTGGAAATGCATCCCATACTGAACATTTAGCTATTTTTTTATGAGCAATAAGAAAAAAATGAATCAATTTAAATATCCTTGTGTTAAGTATGAACCATACACAATTAATTTTTGTATTTCTAATAGTCTAGAGATTCAAAATACTCAACAGAATGCATGCAGACTAAATATCAAATAAAAGCCTCAATCTATCTGAATATTTAGAAAGAGATTTGTTAGATGTATGACTTCTTAGATTAAACAGGGAATGTATGAGAACCAATTAATATTTTCTGTAATGTAACTTTAATTTACTTTTCACATTTTCTTTATGGCCAGGTGCAGTGACTCAGGCCTGTAATCCCAGCACTTTGGGAATTGAGGCAGGCAGATCGCTTGAAGTCAGGAGTTCGAGACCAGCCTGGCCAACATGTTGAAACCCCATTTCTACTAAAAATACAATAATTAGCGAGGCATGGTGACACATGCCTGTAATCCCAGATACTTTGAAAGCTGAGGCAGGAGAATTGCTTGAACCTGGGAGGCGGAGATTGCAGTGAGCCAAGATCATGCCATTGCACTGCAGCTTGGGCAACAGAGCAAGAATCTGTCTAAAAAAAAAAAAAAAGTAGAAAAAAAGATATCTGAATCATCTTTTGCACACAACTTTGTTCACATTGCATCACATTTCATATGTAAAGGGTAAATAAATTTAAAAATAATACAATTAATAGTGAGATATAATAAGAATTAATTACTACCTTGAGCTGTATTTTAGTGATGACTATATATAGATACATAGTCGTGGTTCAATCCATTATTTAAATTTTCCTGAAGTCTTTCAAATGCTTAGTTTAAAACATATTTATTATTTAACAATAGAATATTATAGTTATATTCTACCACTTACATATGTAAATACCGTTTCATAAGTATTGGAAGTTAACTGGAATATAATGGCATCATAATTTCCTGTCAGAGAGTTCCAAATCTCAGTATTACTGGTTTCAACCATGGAATAGTTTAGAGATAGCTGACAAAAATAATTATCTGTAAGTACATGTTAACAATATCATATGTATTACAGAAATGACAACATTTCCAAATTTTGATGTTTTTTCAATTTTTATTACATCTGAAAGAAATTCTTACAGGTGCACTATTATATATTTATACATGATGATATTCTTTTAAACAACAACCAAAAGTGGCACATGCACAGACAAGAAGAGCACTCATTTCCTAACATTCCTTTGGTTGATGAATTAATAAAAATATGAATAACTTAACAATTAATAGTCTTTTTTTCAGGGGTTCATGATATATGTTACTAATTCTCAATCATCGACATGTGTCAGAATAACCTGGAGGGCTTGTTGAAACACAGATTTTTTTTTTTCAGTCCTTCTCTCTAAACCTTTTTTTTTGTGTGAGACGAGGTCTCTCTCTGTCACCAGGCTGGAGTTCAGTGGCGCAATCTCAGCTCACTGCAACCTCTGCCTACCAGGTTCAAGCGATTCTCCTTCCTCAGCCTCCTGAGTAGCTGGGACTACAGGTGCACGCCCCCACGCCCAACTAATTTTGTATTTTTAGTATAGACAGAGTTTCACCATGTTGGCCAGGATGGTCTCGATCTCTTGACATTGTGATCCACCCACCTCGGCCTCCCAAAGTGCTGGGATGACAGGCATGAGCCACCATGCCTGGCCCTCTCTCAACCTTTAAGGCTAGAGTTTATGATTATGGGTCAGTAGATTTGGGATAGAACACCCAGTAAAACCCCCCATTCACCACCCCTCAAGTCCATGTGTGACCTGATTCTTCCAGGATGCTGGACAAGAGCTTGGGATACAGAAAGCTGTCACGTTCGCCCTCTGTCCTTTTGAAAAGAAAGAGGGTCCACTGAGCTGGTTAACACTTAAGCTGTCTACAGACAACAAAGCTAAAAGAGCACATTGTAACACACGCCATGCCCACTTCGGCTTTGGGAGTCGCAGGCACCCACCCCTAGACGCTACTGTGGGGCTGGAGCCCCAAGGCACTCTTCCTGGCTCCTGCACCTGCCTGTCTGCATGCTCCCCCTCCTGTAAGGGGTTTGAGCACATGGTGGCTGAACACACGAGCCACACCCCTTTTGCACATTTTGCCAGGGTCTCAGGGAACTCTCCCATTTCAGTAAATAATATCTGTTTTTTGCTGATAAATAGAAATATAATTAAGTCTTCCACTTTATGAATTGGATAAAAATGAAGATTAGCAAGCACTTATTTAGAATGTTGGATATATTTCTCAGATAACGCTATCTATTCCTAAACTTTTTTTGTGGGATGGTTTTATAGGGATAGCAATATTTATATTTTCCATTATATTATCTGTCCATTTTTGCAAGTTCAATTTTCTTATGAATGTGTCCATTTAATCTAACTTTTCAAATTTATTGACATAAAATTCTTAACAATACTGTCTTTGCATTTTCGTATTACATTAGAGCTTCAGAGTTTGCAAGGATGGCACCTTTTCCTTTATGTTATCAATCATTTGTATTTTCTCTCCTTTATCTTTATTAATTTATCCCACAGGCCAATTGGGTTAGTGAAATAATAAACATGTGCTTTTGTTGATCCTCTACATCACACATTGTCTATTTCACTAATTCCCACACTTACATTTATTATTTTTCTTCTCATGTGTTCATTTGATTTTTGAATTTATCACACTTTATACAACTTCTTGAGCTAGATTCTTCTATCACGAATTTTCTGTCTTGCCCCTTAGTTACTAATATATTCATGTCAGGCTATGTTGTGTCATCATTGCTTTATATGTGTCCAAGTATTATAACATTTTTAATCTTTTAGTGCAAAATATTTACTTAATTCCATTTTGATTTCCTCCTTCAATGAGTTATTTAGGCCCTAATCTGATAGTTTTTCATTATTGTATGTGCCTCCAATGCCTTCAAACAGATATTTTATCCAATTTTATGTTATGTTTGGTAATATACTTGCTCCAAATTATACAGTTTACCAGTATTCACATTTATTTTGAAACACCTAAAATATTATAAATTTATGTAATTAAGAAAAAATTAAAAACAGTAAATATATATTACATCGAAAACTTCCTTTGCTTAATGTTGAGAATGATGCCTTTGGCCATGGTAAATGTATGTCAAAAAGGAAATTGTTCATGAAATAAGAGAAATGATTTTATATATAAATAACAGCAATGAAGAAGGTGTGTAGGGAGATAGTTGCAGTTGTAGAAGCATAGATTTCATAGTAAAAATACTGAAGTCATCATATTTCAATGCAGAATTAAAAGCATATTATAAGACAAACCTAAGTCACTGTAAATTGATTATTCCTCTTTCAGTACTTTGGATTTAGCTTTATGTTTACATTAGCTTCTGCTTAGCCTTTGTAAATGCAGATTGCCTAGAGCAAATATGGTAAATTCTAGGCTATTTCAATTAATTTTGTGTCAACATGCTTAATTAGTTAATATACTATCTAAAACAGTAAAATTACTTCATATTTATGATAACTTTAATATTCTATCCCGCCCTTGTATCCTCTGATTTACAGGTATGTGTTATGACATTCCATTATGTTCATGCAAGAGAAAGAAATTATTACAAAGTTTGTTAGCAATGAAAGGATTATTTTTACTTTTACAATGAAAACCTAATAGTCAAGTAAGAAAAATGTATGAAATTTACATCTTGATTTAGTATGAATGAAAATTATTATTCTACTAAGTTCAAGACTTAGAGGAAGGAGTTGCAGAATTTTCTCCTGAAGAGTTTTCTAAACCAATGTCTATACTGCATGTGTTGTAGAATCAGTGCATTAAAACAGGATTTTCACTATGAAAAATATGGTCCCATCAGAGTTTTATTTGGACTTCTCACAGTACTTTGGGTTATGATGTGAAATCATCAGAAATATCTGACATTTGAAGACCAGCGGACAGTAAAGACTATTACTGAAGGTTGGAGGACAGAGGGGGGAAAAAAAAAAGCAAAAGCACAGTAAGCCCTTCAGTCCGGAAATGTCAGAATAACTTAATCACAGTCTTCAAGTATCTGGAAATTTCTTCACACAGAAAAGAACAAAATATATTAATTACATATACATATAAGCCTGGAAAAACAGAGGTTATCTGAATATGAAGGTAGATAGCAGTAGGAAAGCAAAATATTGGAAAAATTGAACACATTTCCATTAGAGAGCTGTGATGTGAGAGTCAATGAAGTATAAAATGTACATGCCATGTTTTGATGTATACTTTGTTTATACTTCCCTATTTAATTAATTCACTCATGGACTTTTATTTTGTACTTTGAGTTTAAAAAATAAAAACCCTACTCTGTTAATTTTTTTGCTTATTTTTTTCAGCTCGGGCAATTGTTAGTTTTTAAAATTGTCTCCAGTTCTTTTTTGACGTGCATAGAAGTATATACCAAAGTGTGTGTGTGTGTATATATATATAATATATATATATTATATATATATTATATATATAATATATATATATTATATATATATTATATATATAATATATATATATTATATATATATTATATATATAATATATATATATTATATATATATTATATATATAATATATATATATCATTTTGTTTCCCAGTAGTTTTAAAATTACTAGACTTTATTTTTTAGAATAGTTTTACTATTTGTCAGACCTAAGAATCAAAACAATTGAACTCATGGGCGTAGAGAGTTGAAAGATGGTTAAGAGAGGCTGAGAAGTGTAGTAGGAGGGTTGGGGAGTAGTGGGGATGGTTAATGGGTACAAAAAAAGTTAGAAAGAATGAATAAAGCCTATTATTTGATAGCACAATGGGGTGACTATAGTCAATAATAATTATATATTTTCAAATAAAGGGTTTAACTGGGTTGTTTGTAACTCAAAAATAAATGCTTGAGGGGATGGATACCCCATTCTCCAGGATGTGCTTATTTCATATTGCATGCCTGTATCAAAACATCTCGGGTACCCCATAAATACATACACCATGTTACAAAAATTAAAAAGAAAAAAGAATAAAAACAACACAAAAGAATAATTTCACATTTTCAGAAAAATTGAGAAGACAGTACAGAGAGTTGGCATACATCTCTCCCACCACAGTTTTGCCTATTATTAACATCATGTATTAGCAATATATTATGGTACATTTGTTTCTATTAATGATTCAGTTCTTTTTAACTAATATCTATAATTTATTCAGATTTTCTTAGTTAAACGTAATGTCTAGGATTCCAACCATGATATCAGATTGCATTTATTGTCATGTCTCCTTAAAGCCCTCTTCACTGTGAATTTGGCAGACTTTCCTTGTTTCTAATGACCATGAGAGCAGTGAAGATTAATAATGAGAAATATTGTAGGATATTCCTCTATTAAAATTTGCCTGATTTTTTTTCTCATGATTAAGTTGAGGTTATGAAATTTTGGAAGAAAGATCAAAGGGGAAACTTTCATTTTCATCACATCGTATCAAGGGTCCATACTATCAAAAATGATATAAGAGTTATGAGTACTGATTTTGACCTCAAGCATCAGACTGCAGTTGTATTGTTGGGTGTCTGCATCTAAAGTTATTCTTTTCCACCCCCTTCCATACTGTAGTTTTGGGAAGTAAGTCATTATGTATGCCCACACTTCAGGAATGGAGAGTTATGTTCTCCTTTCTTTAGAGTGGAGTATCCACCTAATTTATTTGAAATTCTTCTGTTCAGTGGGAGATTTGTCTATACTCCCCTACTTTTTTTTTTTTCAATTTTACTTTAAATTCCAGGATACATTTATAGGAGGTGCAGGTTTGTTACCTAGGTATACGTGTGCCATGGTGGTTTGCTGCACCTATTGACCCGTCCTCTAAGTTCCCTCTCCTCATCCCCTAAACCCCTACAGGTCCTAGTGTGTGTTGTTCCCTTCTCTGTGTCTATGCGTTCTCATTGTTCAGCTTCCACTTAGGAGTGAGAATATATGATATTTGGTTTTCTGTTCCTGCATTAGTTTGCTGAGAAGTATGGCTTCCAACTTCATCCATGTCCCTGAAAAGACCATGATCTCATTCTTTATAGCTGCATAGTATTCCATGGTGTATATGTGCCACATTTTCTTTATCCAGTCTGTCACTGAGGGACATTTGGGTTGGTTCTATGTCTTTGCTATTGTAAATAGTGCTGCAATAAACATATGTATGCATGTGTTTTTATAATAGAATGATTTATATTCCTTTGCGTATATACCCAGTAATGGGATTGCTGGGTCAAATGGTATTTCTGGCTCTAGATCATTAAGGAATTGCCATACTGTCTTCCACAATGGTTGAACTTATTTACATTCCCAACAACATTGTAAAAGCATTCCTATTTTTCCACAGCCTCAACTGCATCTATCGTTTTTTGACTTTTTGTTTTTGTTTTATTTTTTGAGACAGGGTGTCTCTCTGTCACTCAGGCTGGAGTGCAGTGGTGCAATCTCAGCTCACTGCAACCTCTGCCTCCTGGGTTCAAGTGATTCTCCTGCCTCAGCCTCTCCAGTAGCTGGGATTACAGGTGTGTGCCACCATGCCCGGCTAATTTTTTTATTTTTAGTAGAGATGGAGTTTCACCATGTTAGCCAGGCTGGTCTCAATCTTCTGACCTTGTGATTTTCCCACCTTGGCCTCCCAAAGTGCTGGGATTACAGGCGTGAGCCACTGAGCCCAGCCTGTTTTTTGACTTTTTAATAATCACCATTCTGACTGGCGTGAGATGGTATCTCATTGTGGTTTTGATTTGTATTTCTCTAATGATCAGTGATGTTGAGCTTTTTTTTCATGTTTCTTGGCCATGTGAATATCTTCTTTTGAGAAGTGCCTGTTCATATCCTTTGCCCATTTTTTGATAGGGCTGTTTGTATTTTTCTTGTAAATTTGTTTAAGTTCCTTGTAAATTCTGGATATTAGACCTTTTTCAGATGAGTAGATTACAAAAAATTTCTCCCTGTCTGCAGGTTGCTTTTCACTCTGATGATAGTTTTTTTGCTGTGCAGAAGCTCCTTAGTTTAATTAGATCACATTTGTCCATTTTGGCTTTTGTTGCAATTGCTTTTGGCATTTTCATCATAAACTCTTTGCCTGTGCCTATGTCCTTAGTGGTATTGCTTAGGTTTTCTTTTAGGGTTTTCATGGTTTTGGGTTTTACATTTAAGTATTTAATCCATCTTGAGTTAATTTTTGTGTAGGGTTTAAGGAAGGGGTCCAGTTTAAGTTTTCTGCATATGGCTATCCAGTTTTCCCAGCACCCTTTATTAAATAGGAGATCATTTCCCCATTGCTTGTTTTTGTCAGGTTTGTCAAAGATCAGATGATTGTAGATGTATGGTGTTATTTCTGAGGTCTCTGTTCTGTTCCATTGGTCTGTATGTCTATATACTCCCCTACTTATTTATTAATTCAACCTTTTATTTATATTAGTATAGTCTCGTGGATATTTACTTTGCACTTTGAGTTAAAAAGAAAACTACTGCTTATTTATTTTGTTACTGACATTTTTCCAGCTTTGATCAGTGTAATTGTAAATTGTCTCCAGTCTCCTTCTGATATGTACAGAAAATCAGAATAGTTAACCCATGTCCCTGTGGAAACAGCACACTGACTAGAGTACAGAGAGTTCTTTATTCCTCCTTTTGGCTCCCTTTATTTCCAAAGTTGCTTAGGTCAGCACCTTTTTCTCCAGCCCCTTCAGTGAGTTTGCTTCATATATTTGTGATACAAGTTAGATTCTCTTGTCATGGTTTGCATATTTCCTGGATCCTTTGTCCATTTAAATGATTTTTTAAAAAAATATTTACAAGCAGTAGGTTTAGACTTTGTGTTATAAAGTTCTATAAGTTTTGAAAAATTTATGTTGCCATGTATCCACTATTACAGTATCATACAGAATAGTTTCACTGGCCTAAAAATGCCCTGTGCTTCATGTATTTATCCTCTTCCTTCTCCTCACCAATACCTGGACAATACTAAATTTTTTACATCTTTGTAGACTTTCCTTTTCCAGAATATCATATAATTGGAATCATTCAATATCTAACCTTTTTGGATTGGAATCTTTATGAATATACATCTGTGGTTTCTCCATCTCTTACAGCTTGGTAAATACTTTCTTTTTATCACTTATTAACATTTCATTTTATGAACTGAGCAGTTTTATTTTGGTTTTTTTGTTTATTCATTGATCTATCGGCAGATATCTTGATTGGTTCCATTTTGGAGGGATTCTGAGTAAAGCTGATATATTAACCCAAATGCAGGTTTTGTGTGGACATAATTTTTCAATGCAATTGGATGAATACTTAGAAGCATGATTGTTGAATCACATGGAAAGAATGTTCAGAGCTTTACAAGAGGCTGCCAAAGTATTTTCCAAAGTTTCTACACCATTTTGCATTCTCACTAAATGAAAGTTCCTATTGCTCTGCATCCTTGCCAGCATTTCGTATTATTAATTTTCTGTATTTTAGACATTCTAATGAGTGTATAGTGGTCTATTTTTGTTGTTTTAAATTTGTGATCCCTTATATGTATATTTTTTATCTGTATGTCTTCTTTAGCAAAGTGTGCATTCACATCTTTTGGCCTCTTTTATTTGGTGTTTTTAGTTGTTACATTTTAAGAGCTATTTCCATATTTAAATATAAATATTTCAATATATCTGTATTGTAAACGTTTCTCCAATTTGTAGCTATCCTCTTCATTCTCTTAACCAATTGTTTTGTAAGTACATTTTTAATTTTAATAAAATCCAACTTATATTCTATTTATTTCATGGATTATGCTTTTGATGATGTATATACAAACTCATAGCCAAACCCAATATCACTGTTATTTTTCTAGAAGTTTTATAGTTTTGAATTTCACATTTAGGTCTATGATTCCTTTTGAGTTCATTCTTGTGAAAGGTGTAAGGCCAGTGTGTAGATTTTTTTTTGTTGTTGTTGGTATGTGAATATCTAGGTTTCTAGAACAACGTGCTAGAAAAAAAGAACTATTCTTTCTTTAATTGAATTATCTTTGCTTCTATGTCAAAGATGAGTTGACTATATTCGTGATGTTCTAACTCTGAGAAATCTATCCTGGCTTACTGATCTCTATGGTTATTTTTCACTAACACAATGCTGTCTTTATCACTCTAGCTTTATAGTAATCTTGAAGCCTTGTAATATTAGTACTCCAAATTTATCTCCCTTTGTCTGTGTTGACTATTTTGCATCTTTGCATTTTCGTATAAATTTTAAAAACCATTTTTTAAATATCTATAAAACATATTTGTGGGATTGATAGGGATTTTGTTTACTCAAGAGATCAAGTTAGAAATAATTGATACCTTAATAATAACTCATCTGACAGATGAGCTAGGTCTATCTCTGTAGTTATTTAGTATTTTTAATTTTTTAATTAGAGTTTTGAAGTGTTCCACATGTATTAAATTGGTGCAAAAAAAGGTAATTGCAGTTTTTGCCATTAAAAAGTAATGGGCAAAACCTCAATTACATTTGCACCAACCTGATAAATTTTCTACATGTTTTGTGGCTCTATACCTAAATGTTTTATTATTGATGCTAATTGAATGATACTGTGTTATCAATATTAAATTTCAATTGTTTTTTGCTAGTATAATAAAAAGCAATTGCCTTTTGCTTTCGTACATTAACCTTTTATCCTGAAATTTTGCCTTAAGGGCATATTAGTGTCAGAATTCTTTTTGGTCAATTCTGTCGAATTTTCTACATAGACAATCGTGGTCTGTGAGCAAAGACAGTTTCATTTCTTCTTTACACATTGTATTTATTTTATCACCTTTTCTTCTCTTATTGCACTAGCGAGATTTTCTAATACAATACTAAATAGAAGTGCTCTGAGGTAACATCGATGCCTTCTTCACTGTAGAGGGCACAATCATTTCTCACTATCAAGTATGATTTTAACTGTGGGTTTCTTTGCAGAAGTTATTTTTTAAGTTGTGAAATGTCCTTCTAATCCCAATTTGCTGAGAGTTATTAAAGTATGTTGGATTTTATAGAATGCTTTTTCTGCATAAATTGATGGGATCATATTGTTTTTCTCCTTCAACTAGTTTATGTTGTTGATGTATTCATTGGTTTTTGAATGTTGAACCAGTCTTGTGTAACTCAGTTTAATCTGATTTGTACAGGGCATACAGCTATTTTTATACTTTGTTGGATTTAATTAGTAATAGTTTGTTGATGATTTTGCACCTATATTTGTAAGAGATAGTGCTCTCAATTTTTCTTTAATGTTATGCCTTTACATGGTTTTGGCATTAGTGTAATACTACCCTCATAGAATGAGTTAGGGGGTATTACCTCTGCTTATATTGTAAGGTGTTCTAGAGAAACTGCATTATTCTCATTTAAGTGTTTGATAGAATACAACAGTGAAAACATCTGAGCCTGGTGCTTTTTTGGCTTAGATAGTATTATTAATTATCGATTCAATGTATTTAATTGCATAAGCCTTTTCAGATTATTACTTCCACTTACGTGAGTTTTGGTAGCTTGTATCTTTTAAGAAATTTGTTGATCTAAGATATCAAATGTATAGGCACACATTTGCCAATATTCCTCTTTAACTTCTAGCCGTAAAAATTTTCATCTTTCCACATTTTTTTCTGGTATTTGGCTAGAGGTTTATCACGTTTAACAATCTTTGTAAGGAATTAGCTCTTGTTTTTGTTTTGATTTTTGCAATTAATTTCCTGTTTTCACTTTTGTTAATTTCTGCTTCAATTTTTATATTTTTATTTGGATTGCTATAGGCTTAATTTCCTCATCCTTTCCTAGTCCCCTAAAGTAAAAGAGTAGATTATTGATTTTTTTATCTTTCTTCAAAATATTTTTAATTTCTATTGAGAGGTTTTTTTCAGCTTTACTGAGGTACAACTCATAACCAAAAATTATATATGTTTAAGATATATATGATTTTTCATGTACATATGTATTGTGGAGTGATTACCACAAAAAAAAATCTAACTAATATATCCACCTGCTCACATAGGTACCATTTTTGTGTGTGTATGGTGAGAACAATTAAGATCTACTCCTTTAGCAAATTTCAAATACAGTAATTCCCCTTCTGCAGTTTTTCTTTCCACAGTTTGTTATTCATGGTCAACTATAGTCCTAAAATATAAAATAAAAAATTCTAGACATAAATAATTTATAAACTTTCAATTGCATGGTACTCTAAGTAGTGTGATGAAATCTTGAAACATCCTACATCATTCCTTCATCACAAAGAAAAAGGTAAGTACAGTACAATAAGATATTTTGAGAGAGAGATTACAATCACATAACTTGTATTAGAGTATATTGTTATAATTGTTTTATTTTATTTTTAGCTATTGTGTTAATGTCTTACTTTGCCTATTTTATAAATTAAACTTTATCATAAGTATGTAAGTATTGGGAAAATAACATAGTATATATAGGGTTTGGTACTGTTCGTGTTTTCAGAAATCCACTTGCAGTCTTGCAATGTATCCCTTGCAATGCAGTATTAACTATAGCGACCAAACTGTACATCAGATATCCAGAAATTGTATTCATCTCACATAACTAAACTTTGTATTTTTTGACCAATATATCCCCATTTCTCCCAAACCACAGTCTCTGGAAACAATCATTCTACTATTATTTTGAACATTTTTAGATTCCACTTATAAGTGAGATCCTGCAGTATTTGTCTTTCTGTGTCTAGTTTATTTCACATAGCATAATGTCCTCAAGGTTCCTCTATGTTGTTGAAAATAGAAAGACTTCCATCTTTATTAAGGGTGAATAATATTCTATTGCATGTATATGCCATATTTTTATCATCCATTCAGATTTTGATGGTCACTTAGGTTGTTTCCATATCTTCACTATTGTAAAAAATGCTGCAGTGAATATGGGATATAGATAACTTTTTGAGATGCTGATCTCATTTCTCTTGGATATGAATCCAGAAATTGAATTGCTGGATTACAGATTTTTCTATTTTCAATTATTTGAAAAACCTCCATGCTATTTTCATAATGGCTGTACCACTTTACATTCTCATCAGCAATGTACCAGGGTTTCCTTTTCTCCACAGCCTTACTATGATAACACTTGTTATCTTTTTTTTTTTTGATGACAGTCTTTCTGATAGATGTGAGGTGATATCTCAATGTGGTTTTAATTTGTATTTCCCTGATGATTAGTGACAGTGACCGCCTTTTCATTTACCCATTGGTCATTTGTATATCATCTTTTAAAACATGTCTTTTTATGTCTTAGTCCATATTTTAGTTGTTATTTATTTGCCATTTAATTGTTTTAGCTCTTTAATGTATTTTGAATATGAACCCCTTATGAGATGTGTGGTTTTCAAATATTTTCTCCCATTCCATAGATTGCCTTTTCACTCAGTTGGTTCCTTTGTTGTGCAGAAGCTTTTTAGTTTGATGCAATCCCACTTGTCTATTTTCTCTTTTATTGCTATACTTTTTGGGGTCATATCCAAAATAATTTTTGCCATCATCGATGTCAAGAGGCCTTTTTTTCTATATTCTCTTCTATTGCTTTTATGTTTAATGTCTTATGTTTAAGTCTTCAATTCATTGTTACTTGATTTTTGCACATAATGTGATATGTAGGTATAATTTCATTCTTCGGCATGTGGATATCCAGTTTTTTCACCATTTATTGAAGAAACTATATTTTCTCCATTGTGTGTGCTTGGCTAACTTGGCAAAGATCAATTGACTGTATATGCATGAATTTATGTCTAGATTACTTTTCTGTTTCATTGATCTATATCAAGCTTGTTTAACCTGTGTGTGGCCTGTGGGCCACACGTGGCTCAGGATGGCTTTGAATGTGGCCCAACACAAATTCGTAAACTTTTTAAAAACATTATACATTTTCTTTGCATTATAAAAAAAATTTCATCAGCTATCATTTGTATTAGTGCATTTCATGTGTCGCCCAAGATAGTTCTTTTTTTTTCGATGTGGCCCAATGAAGCCAAAAGATCGGACACCCTGATTCTATATGCTTGTTTTAGTGACTGCAATTTATAAAATATTTTGAAATCAGGAAGTTTGATGCCTCCCTCCAGCTTTGTTCTCATTGCTCAAGATTGCTTTGGCTATTACGGATCTTTTGGTGTTCCATGTGAATTTTAGGATTTTTTTAAAAATTTCTGTAGAGAATACTATTTGGATTTTCATAAGGATTGCATTGATTCTGTAGATCACTTTGGATAGTATGGACAGTTTAACAATACTAATTATTTCAAATAATGCTTTCCTTCTACATATCTATCTCTTCTTTAATTTCATCATCAATGTTTTACAATTCTCAGTGTACAGGCTTTCACCTCTTTGGATAAGTATATTTCTAAGTATTTCATTATTTTCATTGCTTTTTTTTCAAGAATTTCTCTTCATCTTTGGTTTTCCACAGTTTTAAAATAATATGAATAGTGTGGATTTTTGAAGCGTTTATCCTGCTTGGTGTTCTGAGAGCTTCCTAAATCAGTTGTTTGGTGTCTGTCCATTATAATGGTGTCTTCCATTATAATTGGAAATGTGTAATATTATATATTTACTATTATATTAATGCATTTAATATTATGCAATATATAAAATAATATTAGCTATATAATATATTAACACATAACATTATATATAACATAATATATCATATCTATTATTCATACTAATTTTTTCAAATAATAAACATGATATTATCCATATATAATACATGTAATGTTTTATATATAATATACATAATGACACCTTACCATTGTAATGGGAATTCTTATCCATTATAACTCACAGTTCTTTGATGTTCTGTTTATTTTCATTTTGTTTATTTTGATTTTGATGTTCATTCCTTTTTCTCTTTGTATTTATTTGGGGAAGTTTCAATTGACATTATCTTCAAACTGTTTTTCTATAGATATATGCAGTCAACTGATGTGCCTAACAAGGGCAATCTTCATTACTGTACAATATTTTTTATTTCTAGCATTTTCTATTGATTTTTTCTTAACATTTTCATCTCTCTGCTTACCTTACCCAACTGTTCACTCATGCATCAACTTTTTTTCCATTAGAGGCCTTTACATGTCAATCATAGTTATTTTAAACTTCTCTGATAATGTCCTAATATATAACATATCTTAGTGTGGTTCTGATTCTTGCTTTGTCTTTCTAAAATGAGTTTGTTTTCTTGCCTTTTAACATGCATTGTAATTTTTTTATTCAAAGCTAGACCTCATGTGTAAACTTCAGTTGCTTTTAGTTTTTTTTTTTTTATTTTTCACACTCTCCCTAGTTGTCTTTGCTTTTTCCCTGAGAACTTTTTCTAAAATACAGCCTGTGTCTTGTAGCTCTTTCAGCTGTAATCCACATTTATTTTACTGGAACCCTGCTGATGTGGTATAAAGTATGGAGGAGGAGAGTGTTCTCTATTGTTACTAAATCTTGGTCTTTTAGTAGGCCTGAATTATTGGCATTTGCCCTTCAAAAGTATTTCTTAGTAATCTTTTTTCACTCTAATGATGATACAGTAAAGCTCAAAGGGGCTTGAGCTGGCTAATTGCCTTTCTCAGTATTTATAAGACTCTAATAAAGTTATTTTCCTTCAGAAAAAGGTGTTTGT
The DNA here is from genome assembly GCF_029289425.2 of Pan paniscus. Classification (NCBI taxonomy): domain Eukaryota; kingdom Metazoa; phylum Chordata; class Mammalia; order Primates; family Hominidae; genus Pan; species Pan paniscus. The sequence continues at coordinate 43,989,580 of NC_073261.2, read as the reverse complement.
TACAGCTAACTCTCTGTGCATATTTCAAAATGGTTGTTTTCCCCTCTGGCTGCCTGAAACAATAGTGAATTTTTCTTGGCTCTTTATTGTAGGAATCTGGTCGGGCTTCTAAAGATAAAACTCACAAACATATGGGGTCTTGCAAAGTTGTGGCCCCCAGAAGTTTCTCAGTCTCAAGCTGATCTACACTTAGCCTCTAGCAAGTCAATAAAAATTTCATAAGTTTCTCTACCATTGAATGCCTCCAGCAGCTTCAGCTTCCAATAAGCTAACTCAGTGGATATTTTCACTAATTTTTCTGTCTCTTTAGATTCCAGGATAGGGGCTTACACTGTGAACTCTGTATTTTACGGGTTGTAAGAAAAGTCATTGACTTTCAATTTGTTACAATTTTATTTCTTCTTGTAAGAGTAAGAGTGACATTTTTTTCAGCGTTTAAGTGTCATAGCCAGAACCAGGAGTCTATCTGTTTTACAATATTTTTGTTTAAAAATGCTTGAATTTTGATTCTTCATCTTCTGGACAGCATTAATCTATAAAATGTATTGCTTTGTGTAAAATCAACCAACACAATGATTTTCTCAAAATTTATAAAATATAGAACCATGTTGTCCCACTTTCAGCCTTGCAGAATATGATAAAAAGCCAGTGGCCATCATAGTCAATACCTATTTTTATCTATTTTAGTCAAGTCTATTTTGTATCTATTTTAGCCAGTTGATCCTTTAAAATAATGTTATCTGTCCTTTTCTCTCTATTCTTTTGTCATCATTCAAAATAAATCCACATTTCTGCAGTCCTTACTATCATAACATATACTTTCTTGCTTTTTCCAGGAAAGTATGTTTTCCTTTCTTTCTTCTTTTCTTCATTCAAAATAAAAATTAAATAAAGTTAAATACAAGCCAAGATCTATTATTGTATGGCTTACCTCACAGTTAAAACTTTTATCTATTTGTCCTCAACGTGTGTCCTCAATTTTCCTGTTCTCACCGTTTTTCAAATATACTCTCCTCTTTTCTGCATCAAGGAAAGCATTATTACTATATTTATCCCAAACTACTGTAAAGACCATAAGAACTGTATACACTGTTGCTTCTTGACTTATTTGTACTATGATGTCAGTGGTGATCATCCTAAGCTGATTTAGAAGTAAATACAATCAAGTTATTTTCATGCTCAACACTTTCCAGTAACTTCTCATCACACCTAAAATACAAGTCTAAACTCCTTTCCTGGGCCTAGGTGGTCTTCCTTAGAGAAGTTTCTTATTTTCTCCTTGCTGTGTCTCCTATTCTGTCTTAAAGTAATTTTACAGCAGCTTCACTGGTCTTTTGTGGTTCTTAGAATAAACTAAGATCATGTTCATCTCAGAGATCTTGAAGTTGCTTTTTCATGTGTTTGAAACACTGTTCTCCTCGAACATGCATTTCCTGACTTGTCTCCTCATATTTTCAAAGTAGGTCCTCAGAAATCAACTCCTTAAAGTATCTTGCCCTTACAAACCTTTCCATAGTAGCTTCTACTATTTTGTATCTTTTTTTCCAAAGAAGAAGCCCAGTCATTTTTTTCAGTCTCCTCACCTGGCATATTTTTTGTGGTGGCCTTTTCACCATATTAACTAATATTGTATATTTTTTTGGTTTAATTTGTATATCCTGTTCCCATACTACCTTGACACTCTATGAGCACAGAATTTTGCCTGTCTTATTTCTTCTTCTATACAAAATAAATCAATAGATATATTTTGATGAAAAAAATAGACCCTGTACATATCTAAATTCCTGTCATGTATCATGATCCAGTCAATCTTAGCATGATTCATGAAGCCTCATCAACCTAATTCACGTATATTAATCTTACTCCTCTTATTTCTTATAAGAACAAGAATTACAATTTATTGAAGATTAATATCATTGTCATTTTTGGTGCAGGATTTTTTGCTCCTTAGCTCAGCTAGGTCTGTGTTCTTACCTCACAACCAGGAAGAAGTAAACACACGAACACTCAAAGAGTTAGCAAGATGGGAAGATGTATTCAGTGATGAAACAACTTTAAGCAGGGAGGGGATGTGGGAGTGATCCCCCTACCCAAAGTCAGGAGAGTTCCCAATATGGCTGAGCCTGGGGCTTTTTATAAGCTCAGAATAGGGAGTGTGCCAATCAGAATAGGGAGTGTGCCAATTGGTTTGTGAGTATGCAAAAATGGTTAAAATGAAGACACCACACAAAGGTAGGCAAAATAGGGTTGGAAACCAATTAAGAAAGGGTAGGTATATGTAAAATAGTTGAAGCAAGTGGATCAATCAGAGGAAAGCATGCCACACGGGAATGTGGATTCTCAATCAGGGACTGAGGATTGAGGATTTACCCAGGACTATTTCCAGGTTGAAGGTTGGAATTCATTGGGGTGCCACCCCTATCTGCCTAGGCATTTGTCTGCCTCCTGCCTCTATCATTTTTTTTGTTTTTGTCAGTTTCCTTACAAAGTCCTGCATTGCCAGATCCCACCTTATTACCCATTCCCTAATTACCATATAGTTCTGTGCATCCTCCTTTCTGTCCCCATCTCTCATTCCACCACAACTCCTGTGATCCTTTCTTTCTCTGTGCCCTTTGTGGTTTATATTCCCTTCTGGCCAAATGCCCTGGATCCTCAATCTTTTGTCAAGTATTACACTCTCATTCTTTTTATTTTGTTTCTAAATTGCGATTTTTATGTCCCTTGATTAGCACATCCCCATTTCCACCTCTCTATCAACCACAATTCTACTCTATAATTCTATGAGTTTGACTATTTTAGATATATCATATATATGGAATCATGCAATATTTGTTGCTCTGTGACTGGCTTATTTTTCTCAAAATAGTGTCCTTAAGTTTCATTCATGTTATTGCACAATTGTGGTATTTTCTCTCATTTTAAGGATGAATATTATTGTGTTTTATGTATACATCATATTTTCCTTATTCATTCATCAGTCTGTAGACAAGTTTCCATATCTTTACTACTGTGAATAGTGCTGTGATAAACATTGCAGTACTAGCATCTCCTTGAGATTCTAATTTCCTGACATAATTGATATCCATATCTTTCCTGGGACCCAACTTACTCTGTGACTTTTTCAAGTGGTGTCTTTTTTGATGCCAAAACCTTTGTGCCACTTGTTCTTCATTGCTCCTTCCAATGTAAGTTTGATTCCTTAAAGGAAAGCACACCATTCCAGTCAAAGCCTTGATAAAATAACCAGTGTCTCCAATCATGTCCTACTGCAAAATAAAATAGATTATTTGTCACTTATGCAAATAACTATATTACCATAAATTAAGAACACTCACAAATAATAGAATACTCACAAATAATTATATTGCCATAAATTAAGAATACTCACACATTCTGTAGAAATCAGGTAGACAGAAACAAATATGCTCCAAATTTTGTTCGCAGGAATATATTTACTCAGTTATTAGAAGTTGTAAATAGCGTAAAAGAAAAGTTTGCTTAACTCTGAAAAACAAAACAAAGGATCAGCAATGTTTTAAGCAAAAAAAAAAAAAAAAAAAAAAAATCAAAAGGATTACTTCAGTTTTCTATTGGTTAAGTTAATTCAGTTAACTCCTGTTCTGTTTGATAGTCATGAACATTTTGGCTCTCCATGAGAGTTCTGAAAGTTTTTTCCTTTATTCTAATGTTACAATTTCCAAAATTATGAGAAAACCTGCATTTAAGTGCACCTGTTAGGGTCCTATAGCTGATTATAAACCCACCTTTTAAAGAGAGTTTAAAACAAGACAAAACAAGACAATTTTCTGTGGATGAAAAAAAGCTTTAAAGCAGCCATAGTTAAAAGACACAACTGACAAAGAAATTTGTTACCTCTGTCCAACACAATAATTTTATCCTAACAATTACGATTATTATTGATAATGTACACTAAGTTATTTAAGAATGCAGGAGTTTCCTATAATTTTGGAACACATACCGATAATATATTTATACAAATAAAACCCAAAGAAAACCAAACACCATTTCATATTTGACAATGCTTCCTGTATAATTTTCATACCAAATAAGCCATGTCATGCCATTTTTACACTTTAGGGAAACTAATGTCCTAAAGGATTAATTAGGTTCGAAAAAGACATAATTTACAATTTGATTTTGGAAAGTTTGTCAAATATAAAAGATTTAAAACACTTGATATTACAAAACAGGATTACAGGTCATTGTAAAGTCACTTATTTAACCAAAGTGATAATTCAAGCATTTCAAAAAAAGTGAAAACCTGCATTCTTTGAGAGAGGAGATATAATTTTCTAAATAAGAAGCCCTAATAAAAACAGCAGGAAGCCAATTACATTTGTTTTTCCTTTTTTTTGGGAGGGGGGTTTATTATTATTCTTTAAGTTCTAGGGTACATGTGCACAATGTGCAGGTTTGTTACATATGTATACATGTGCCATGTTGGTGTGCTGCACCCATTAACTTGTCATTGACATTAAGTATATCTCCTAATGCTATCCTTACCCCCTCCTCTCACCCTACGACAGGCCCCGGTGTGCGATGTTCCCCTTCCTGTGTCCAAGTGTTCTCATTGTTCAATTCCCACCTATGAGTGAGAAAATGCGGTGTTTGGTTTTTTGTCCTTGTGATAGTTCGCTGAGAATGATGGTTTCCAGTTTCATCCATGTCCCCACAAAGGACATGAACTCATCCTTTTTTATGGCTGCATAGTATTCCATGGTGTATATGTGCCACATTTTCTTAATCCAGTCTATCATTGTTGGACATTTGGGTTGGTTCCAAGTCTTTACTATTGTGAATAGTGCCACAATAAACATACTTGTGCATGTGTCTTTATAGAAGCATGATTTATAAAAAACCAACAAAGATCAAAAGAGACAAAGAAGGCCATTACATAATGGTAAAGGGATCAATTCAACAAGAAGAGCTAACTATCCTAAATATATATACATTTGTTTTTCAAAATTTTGTAAACAATCTATAAAATTTAATATTTATTATAGAATATAACTTTCATAAGCCTTTTATAATTTTTATAAACTTTATTAAGAAGTTGGTTAATGCTTCAAGAAAATCTTGTTAATCTGACTCAGGGGTCCACATACTGTTTTTGCATCAGTGTGCCTTTGACATTAATAATTAATTTATAGAGAAACTGAACTCATTTTACCTTTCAAAATCAGCCCTTACAATCTTATGTGCCCACCTCTTCCGTGATAGTTCTTGGGCCTTGAGGAACTGAGTAGCTTTAATTTCTTGCCCTGTGTCTCAGGAATGCAGTTTGGTTACCTGTCTTTCAATGTCATGGAAGCAGGAAAACTTGCCTTCCTGTTGGAAACAAAGAAAACTCCAAAAAAAAAAAAAGAAGTTGTACAGCAAAATAAACTTTAGATCTCAAACAAATTTTGGGAAATCAGGTACTCTCTGGAGGGGGTTGCTCTCAGACCTCAGCAAATTGTCCTATTTGTTTGAGCCATAAAGTTAGCTCATGCTGGTACCAAGCGCGAATAGGAGATTTGTCAAAGGTCAGGGGCATCTCCACTCAGAATCCCCCTTCCCCATGGTTACCAAAATGTGAACCAAGAAAATCTGAGACAGGCTGCAGTTAATTTAGGAAGTTTATTTTGCCAAGGCCAAGGACACACCCATGACACAGCCTCAGGAGGTCCTGACAACATGTGCCAAAGGTGGTCAGGGCACAGCGTGGTTTCATACATTTTAGGGAGACATGAGATATCAGTCAATGTATATAAGAAGTACATTGGTTCAGTCTGGAAAGGTGGGACAACTTGAAGCAAAAGCAGGAAGACAGGAAGTGGGGAGGGAGCTTTCAGGTCACAGATAGGTGAAACACAAAGGGTTACATACTTTTGAGTTTCTGATTAGCCTTTCCAAAGGAAGCAAATCAGAAATGCATCTATCTTATTGAGCAGAAGAGTGACTTTGAATAGAATGGGAGGCAAGTTTGCCCTAAACAGTTTCCAGCTTGAGTTTTCCTGAGTGATTTTGGGGGCCCAAGGTATCCTTTCACAGATTTGAAAGTGAATATGACAGACTCCGAAGTCAGTATCTTTCCATGATGTCAATTTGCCTCTCTTTTTATGTCAGTCCTCTGTAATTTGAGTCCTGTATCTGCAACATACAAAATATGTGACCCTAGTAAATATTCTTAACAAAATATGAATAACAACCTACTTCACAGAAGGGCTTCTTAGAAAAAAAAAATTAGCCTCAACACTATAAGTAAAATCAACATATAAAGTTTTATAAAAATGTATTTTAAGTGTATTTTAAAGCCCCCCACCCCCACACACACAAAAAATATTATTATCTTGTTATCAGTTACAATGCCCTAGGGCTCACTTTGAGATCTGAGTTTTTCATTAACAAATTTAGGCCCACACTGTTTATTTCTTTAAAGACCAATTTCTTTATAAATTGCATAGGCATATTTTATCCTATTGTAGATTTCCTTTTAAAATTTTTCTTATTAATATTGGGTGAAGAATATATACAAAAGAATGTTTATCGCAAGAAGAAAATAAATCAGGTTTCTCTGATATTCCATATTTATCTGTGGTGTGGTTTTGCGGGGAGAAGAAAAAAATACTGCTTTGTATAATAACTTGCTTGTCACAGCTTTCATACCATTTATTCCTCATAAGAAGAAACCTTATTGAAAGTTACCATAGGCACAGGAAAATACTCAGATCTTATTAAAATTTCCAATATTACATCTCCAGGATTTGTTTTGTAAAAAGTCTCCACTGACAAATGATTTCAAAAATGTAAACACATTTGATGTACTGAAGCTCTACACTGCAGTCATTTCTGCAGGATTAGCCAAGTACTGCTCTGTATCCTGCTTTATTAAAACTTCATTCCAAACAGATAAAGCAGAGAAAGAAGTAGAGGTTAGGAGAGAAGCCATTCCAATGAATTTACATAGTAATGGTCATCTTAGAAAGGCCTCTGAATTGTATAGCACTTTGAAGTTCAAGTAACATTATTTTTGCATCTCATTTTATTCTCTCAACAAACCCATGAATTGAGAATAAACAATTATTCTATTTATTTAATTGTGTGGTGGAAATTAAAGTCCATTGGGGATAAGCAACACACCAAGGGTCCTATATCTAGTAAATGGCATAGCCAGAATTAAATTCTGGGTCCCCCATCCTCACCCAAACCTTTAGAATATGGGCAAGGGTCAGGTCAAATTTATCTAAAAAAGCGAGGGCATTTATGAGGTAATGAGGGAAATTGTTCAAGAAAGGAAAGAGAAAATATAGTGCACAGGACCAGAGGGAAAGAATGTTGTTTGCAGGATTACCAGTATGGGAGCATAGTTAAATTATTTGCGTTTTGTTGGTTAAGTGCATGTGAAGAAGGAGATAGCAAGAGATTCTGCTAAGGAAACTAATGTTGGCAAGCGGCCTACAAACCAGGCTAAGTACAAGGATTTCTTTTTTTCTTAAAGATAATGGAAAGCTATTGAGAACGCAGTTAAAAGAAAAGATTACATTTTAATCTTGAGAAGGACATTTTGACCCATGTACAGAATGGCTAGCATAAAGCTAAAACAGACGCAAGCAGAACAATGAGAATGTTACAGAAACAATGCAGTTGAAAGGTAATGATGAGGATGTTTACAACATGAAAATGAATTGATAGATAGATGAGAAAGCTAGAACAATTTTTGAAATGTGAGAACTTACTAATAAACGAGACTAGAGATGAGGGTTCAGATACATACATCAGGGTTTAATTAATGTAAGCCATATAACAGTGCATTGAGAGAAGCTAGAGAGTATACCAAAATAAACGAGAAACCTCCCATTGAGAATGTTTCCAAATTAAAGCCCTGTTTAAAAGTTTTAGCACGTCTCTAGACATATTTCCAATAATGTGAGAGATCTGAAAACCACTTCTGAAGAATGATTAAAATTAAAAGTGCTTTCTTATAATATAGGATCTCACAGACCTTTAAGAGCTATTAGATTGAGGTAAAATATTTTTTCCAGTTGAACAAATGGGCAGACTCTGCAGATGAAAAAAAACTTTAAGTCAACATAAGGATTTCAAATTTATCTCACAGATTGGTGAACTTGCTCATCTTAGAGGTATTTTTGATGAAAAGAGTCAAAGTCTGTAAAATAAAATATTTGAAGAGACTTATTCTGAGCCAAGTATGAGTGATCCTGGTCTGTGACACAGCCCTCAGGAGGTCCTGAAAACATGTGCCAAGGTGGTCGAGGTGCAGCTTCGCTTTATACATTTTAGGGAGACATAAGACTTGAATCAAATACATTTAAGAAATACATTGGTTTGGTCCAGAAAGGCAGGACAACTCCTAAGTGGGGGTGGGGGTGGGGGATCCAGCTTACAGGTAGATTTAAAAATTGTCTGATTGACATTTGGTTGAATTTATCTAAAGACCTGGGATCAATAGAAATGAATGTCTGGGTTAAGATAAAGGACTGTGGAGACGCAAGTTCTTATTTTCAGAGGAAGCCTTCAGGTTCTAGGCTTCAGAAAGAATAGATTGTAAAATGTTTCTTATCAGGCTTGAAGTCTGTGTTGATGTTAATACTGGAGAGATGTAATGATGCATGTCTGGCCCCCACTTTTCGTGATGGCCTGAACCAGTCTCTTAGGTTAAATTTTAAAGGAGCCCTGGCTAAGGAGGAAGTTCTTTCAGATGGTTTTGTTTTTGGTTTACAGTATCCAGAGGTGCAATTCTATGGAACTGATTCCTGCAACGTGTGAGAGTTTGAATTATAAATCTACCTCTTAATTCTGGCATTATTTAATTTCAGTTATCATGAACATTTTTGGAGAGCCATTGGGCCAAATGAAACATTTAAAAAACTCAAGCTGAGGTAAAGAAATTATGGTCAAATCTTTGTTTCCTCCAGTAGCAGCCACACAGCACTACCTTTCTCCATCATGCTTATAAATTGGCAAAAAGAGATATGGAGCAGTTCCCAGCACAAATTTTGTTTTGTTTTGTTTTATAGGTTTTGCTTCCCTAGTCCACTAATTATAGACTTGAAATTATACTTTACAGCAATGTTGTAGTGAAAAACTGTAGACCATTCCTTTGTTTTATTTCTGTGAGCAAACTTGTTTTTTAATCTGAATTCCAATAAATAATTATCATCATCTCATGAATCCTGCTGTTGCATTTTGTTAGGGAGTTTCTGGAGGTCTTGATTGAAAATTATAATTGATTAATAGAATTTGACTTACTAGTTCAAGTTTGTTGTGGGTAGGGAAATTTTGGATTATATTGAACCATAATCTTTCTTTCAGTTCCATTTCAACCAAACTACTCTGGCCCTGATTGTTTTGCTATTTGGATTAGTCTGATTTTCTTTGTTCATCTTGACAGGGTAGATGCTATAAGAAACTCCTCTAGCCTGATACGTATTGAGAGGTACCATTTGCTTGGTCTTTCCCAGACTGAACAAAATTCAGAAAGATTATGGTTCAGTGTAATCCAAAATTTCCCTACCCACAACAAACTTGAACTAGTAAGTCAAATTTTATTAACCAATTATAATTTTCAATCAAGACCTCCAGAAACTCCCTAACAAAATACAACAGCAGGATTCATGAGATGATGAAAATTATTTATTGGAATTCAGATTAAAAAGCTTAGCATTTCCAGCTCTACTATGATTACTCTGATTCCAAAGGTTCGTAATCACTACCAGTGGACATAGGCAATTCTACTCTTTCAGAAAACTATTTTAAAAAATAAAAAATGTAACTAAAAACAAACAAATACATTAGAAAATAACATTAGGAGAATCATTATTCTGGGAATATATTCACCGGGTATTTGGGTGCGTACTCTGGGTATTTGTTTCTCTGCCATATCTGTCTCTAGCAGCACATCACTGGTTTCATTCTGAAGAATATATATTTTTTTCAATATATGTTGATTTTTGAATTTTTTAAATTAAAATTGCCAGTAACTTTTTAAAATATAGAAAAGATGAAAGAGGGTAAGCAACTTGCTGACATACAGCTCATGAGCTGATTTTCTCTGAAGATTTTTCAGCCAGCTGGAACTCAGGATCATTGTATGCCCCACACCTGATCCTTGTGCAGTCTTGAGCACAGTGGCTCTTGGCTGGTGTTGTAATGGGGAAAAGATTCACTAAAATAGATCAGAGTGAAAGAGAAGGACTTAAAAATGATACTAAACTGTTTTGTCTTTTAATTTCTTCATTTGACCCTGCTCATTTTAAAACTTTGAACGATAAAGAGTCTTCAATAACGATCACACAGGTGCTTATGTTAGCATTTTGAAGCCTAAAACAAGGCAAGAGTCATCATCTCTTTAACTATCTACATGGATAATCAGCACAATTGAAGTGTGTGTCTTTCAAAGGCAAAAATCATTTCTGGCTTCACCTATAGCTCAGTTTTCTCAGGTAGGTGAGTATCAAAGCCCGCTCAACAAATGAATTTGTGATAAAATGTAAGAAGTTGCCACATGGTGATACTGAAAAAATGTGATTCTTCTAGTATGTCTGGTAATCTTTGCTAGACAAAAAAATTCTCTAAACATTGTTTCTATGTGTCTCTCTCACTTATATGTTATTATACCTAGTACAACTCTGAAAAATGTGTGAAAACACTAGATCATTAAATTCATGAAGCATGAGACTTCTGATATAGAGAGTTTAAAGGTTCAGCAAAATTAGCACTTTCTTGTTAACTAGTTTACCTTGATTTGATTTCTCTGCACCTCACCCAATCAGTACAATGTTAATATCAATACCTACATGATATAGTTGTTAAATGGTATTAATTACTATGTATATGTCAAATATTTAAAAATTATCTGTCAAATATTAATCATTTCATTCATATAAGTATGACTACTATTATTACTAGTAGTATGTGGCATAACATTTTAGATTATAAGCTTCAAAAGCAGAGTACTTGGCTGAATGTTGCCACTTACTAGCTGGTTACATTGACTAGTGATGGCATTATCTCAATTCTTCTTTTTAAATAATTTGTCTCCAAGAAGGTCCCTCAAATTATTTCTTAAGTACATTAAATGTGTATACTCTTCTTGTAAAGAAAAAAATGTTTCTCCACTATTTTTTCAAAGACAATACTTCCTAATCTCTTCATCAAAGAAATTTCTTAGAGTTTTTAGAGTTTTATTTACCTGGTTGGACAATGGGTTTAACAATAGTACTGGTTTCAAGGTTTTAGATATGAAGATATGCTTAAATACTTAACAGGCTGGCAAAAATATAGTGTTAATCAGAGTAGCCAGTAATCTCGTTGCTACACTGGCCAGAATGCGGTTCCCACTTCAATCTGTTCTGCTTATGAAAAGAAAAAAGAATTAAGTATTTCAAAATAACCTTAAAATACTGTTCTTTGAATTAGTTTTTAATACTAACCCTTAATCGTATTGCTTTAAAGTAAATTAAGAAAGAATTCTGCATTGGAGGAAATATGATTTATTTCCATAGCTATAACTTCTAGGGATTTGTTTAATAACCAGATCAGCTAAGTTGTGTTTATATATGCCTACATTAAATCCTAGAAAATTTGTACATTCTCTCTCATGGAATCCTTCATAAAGAGTAATTTCCCTCACAGCCTAAATAAGGTGACAATTGGCAAATTATAAGAATCCATTACTTAAAAATGCATTCTATCAATAGAAAAAATATACGCCAAGCTAAAATAATAATAATATTAATAGTTCAAGGCAGGGTGTGGTGGCTCATGCCTGTAATCCTAGCACTTTGGGAGGCCGAGGCTGGTTGTTTGCCTGAGCTCAGGAGTTTGAGACCAGCCTGGGCAACATGGTGAAACCCTGTCTCTACTAAAATACAAAAGAAATTAGCTGGGCGTGGTGGCACATGCCTGTAATCCCAGCTACTCAGGAGGCTGAGGCAGGAGTATTGCTTGAACCCAGGAGGTGGAGGTTGCAGTGAGTCGAGATCGCACCACTGCATTCCCGCCTGGGTGACAGAGAAAGTCTCTGTCTCTACAAAATAATAATAATAATAATAATAATGGTTCAAAAATACTTTGATATGAGCTTATTATAAATATAGACTAAAACCATGTGACTCATATTCATTTATCAAGTCTCAATACTAATTGAATTAAAAAAGAAAGAAAGAAATAATAATAGTCAACATTCTTTATATTACATCGTTTAATTCCCAAAACAAATGTTTGAGGTAGGTACCAGTATTATACATTATATTGGTTATATCTTGCTGCATAACAAACTATGCCAACTAATAGTGTCCTAACACAACACATAATTATTATAGCTTTCGTCAGGATTCTGAGCAAGGCCAAGCTAGGTTCTTTGCTTTGGGGTTTTTCATAGACTGCATTCAAGGTATTGGCAGGAGCTGTGGTCAACTCAAGTCTCTAATAAAGCAAAAATTGGCTTCCCAAGTTATGTGATTTTGTGCTAGATTCAATTGTTCATGGGCTGTTGGACCAACAGCCTCAGTTCCTCACTAGCTGTTGGATGGAGACTGCTCTCAGTTCTTTATCACATAGATATCCTCAATATGATGGTTTGCTTCTTCAAAGCAGGCAAGCAAAAAGATAGGAGAAAATGTGCTGCCAAGAAAAAAATCAGTCTTTTATGGTCTAAACTCAGAAGTGACATTGAATCATGTTTGTTATAATTTATTTGTTAGAAGCAAGTGAGAAGATCAAGTTCCAGAAAAGAGCATGAACAGTGAAGGTGGGTATTATTGAAAACAATTTCAGAAACTGCCTACCATGTACATGTTTTAAAGATTAGAGACCTGGAACCTCATTTTAATATTTACCTTGTCCATATCACCTAAGTAATAACACAGAGTGAGTAACTGATTTCAGTTTGAATCCATAGGCATAACTGTTAAACTGTACTTATATACATTAAGCAGCAACTAAGAGTGAAGGCCAAATCAAACATTTATCTCAAAATTGATATAATTTAATTCACAGTCATCATCTAAATTTGCTAAGGAAAGAGATCAGCAAGGCTTCAGTCCAAAGAGAGGTAAGATTTTGCAGGTACTAACTGTATTCAAGAAATAAGGAATCTTTGATTTTATCAGCCCTCTTGAGCTGTTCCATGTGGAACTGCACAGCAGGAAACTACAAATGGCAGAGTATGCTCCTTTGACACTGGGTCAGGCAGTACATTACACATTCCAAAACTAGTGTTAGATGACATTGTAAGAAAGTTTGGCTCTGCAAAGGGCATTTGAGAGCATTTGGATTATATCAAAAAATTGTTCCTTAAAAACAGAATTGTTTTCTCCAAGAATGAAAGAGCAAATATCATCTCTCAGAAGATAAAGATAATGCTTAGGCCTACAAGATTCCCAGGTAACATGCTTACTTATCTTAATGCCAATATACAATTAAAACAAGGACTTATTTTAAAATAGTTAATTTAATATCTATCATATTCTGAACTCACCACTACATTTATGCATTTCACTTTCACCTAGATTCACTCTCCTTGGCATAAAGCCTCTCCACAGGGTGCTTATCTATAAGTCGCAATTGTGGTTATCCCCTTTCCCCAGGAGTTAAAATTCAGATGCAATAATTTGAGTCTAGAAAATACCACAATTGTCACCATGTACAATTGTTACCAGTTGATATGATCTGGCTCTGTGCTCCAAACCCATACCTCATTTTGAATTGTAATCCAAATTGTAATCCCCACATGTTGGGGGAGGGACATCATGGGAGGTGATTACATCATGTGGATAGTTCCCCCATGCTGTTCCTGTGATAGTGAGTGAGTTTTCACAACTCTAAAGGTTTTATGAGGGGTTCCCCACTTTGCTCCGCACTTCTCTCTTGCCACCATGTGGAGAAGGACATATTTGCTTCCTCTTCCACCATGATTGTAAGTTTCCTGAGGCCTCCCCAGCCATGCACAACCATGAGTCAATTAAACCTCTTTTCTTCATAAATTACCCAGTCTCAGGTATTTCCTCATAGCAGTGTGAGAATGGACTAATACAGTAAATTGGTACTGCAGAGAGTGGGGTGCTGCTATAAAGATACCCAAAAATGCAGAAGCATCTTTGGAACTGGGTAACAGGCAGAGGTTGGAACAGTTTGGAGGGCTCAGAAGAAGACAGGAAAATATGGGAAAGTTTGGAGCTTCTTAAGGATGTGGAGGGTTCGGAAGACAGGCAGATGTGGACAAGTTTGGAACTTTCTAGAGACTTGTTGAATGGCTTTGACCAAAATGCTGATAATGATATAGACAATGAAGTCCAGGTTGAAGTGGTCTCAGATGGAGATGGGGAACTTGTTGGGAACTGGAGTAAAGGTTACTCTTGCTATGCTTTAGCAAAGTGACTCAAATTTTGCCCCTGCCCTATAGATCTGTGGAACTTTGAACAAGAAAGAGATGATTTAGGGTATCTGGTGGAAGAAATTTCTAAGCAGAAAAGCATCCAAGAGGGAGCAGACCATAGAAATTTGGAAAATTTGCAGCCTGACTATTTAATAGAAAAGAAAAAACCAATTTTCTGGGGGAGAAATTCAAGCCTGCTGCAGAAATTTGCTTAAGTAACAAGGAGAAGATTGTTAATCACCAAGACAATGGGTAAAATATCTCCAGGGCATGTCAGAGACCTTCATGGAAGTCCCTTCCATCACAGGCCTGGAAGTCTAGGAGGAAATAATGGTTTTGTGGGCCAGGCTTAGGCTCCCCCATGCTCTATGCAGCCTCAGGACGTGTTGCCCCATGTCCCAGCCACTTCAGCTTCTGCAGTGGCTAAAAGGGGCCAAGGTACAGTTAAGGCCATTGCCTCAAGGTGCAGGCCCAAGCCTTGTCAGATTACACATACACATGATGTTGGGCCTGCGGGTACACAGAAGTCCAGAATCAAAGTTGGGGAACCTTTACTTAGATTTCAGAGGATGTATGGAAATGCCTGCATGTCCAGGCAGAAGTTTGCTGCAGTGGAAGAGCTCTCACTGAGAATCTCTCCTAGAGGAGTGCAGAAGGGAAATGTGGTGTTGGAACCCCCAAACAGAGTCCCCACAGAGGCACTGCCTAGTGGAGCTGTGAGAAGTGGGCCACTGTCCTCCAAAACCCAGAATGGTAGATCCACCGACAGCTTGCACTGTGCACCTGGAAAAGCCACAGACACTCAACGCCAGCCTGTGAAAGCAGCTGAGAGGGAGGCTGTACCCTGCAAAGCCACAGGAGGACGGAACTGCTCATCTCTTGTATCAGCATGACCTAGGTGTAAGACATGGAGTCAAAGGAGATCATTTTGGAACTTGAAGGTTTAATGACTGACTTATTGGATTTTAGACCTGCATAGGGCCTGAATCCCCTTTGTTTTGGCCAATTTCTGCCTGTGGAAAAGGTGTATTTATCCAATGCCTGTACCCCCATTGCATCTAGGAAGTAACTAACTTGCTTTTGATTTTACAGGCTCATAGGCAGAAGGGAGTTGCCTTGTCTCAGATGAGAATTTGGACTTGAACTTTTGGGTTAATTGTGAAATGAATGAAGACCTTGGGGAACTGTTGGAAAGGCATAATTGTGCTTTAAAATGTGAAAAAAATGAGATATGGGAGGGGCCAAGGGTGGAATAATATGGTCTGGCTCTGGGTCCCCACTGAAATCTCATCTTAAATTGCAATCCCTATGTGTTGGGGGAGGGAACTTGTGGGAGGTGATTAAATCATTGGGGAAGTCCTCCAATGCTGTTCTCTTGATAGTGAGTGAGTTCTCAGGAGATATGATGGTTTTATGGGGGGATTTTCCCCCTTCACTCTGCACTTCTCTCTCTGGCTGCCATGTGAAGAATGATGTGTTTGCTTCCCCTCCTGCCATGATTGTTAAGTTTCCTGAGGCCTTCCTAGACATGTGGAACTCTGAGTCAATTAAACCTCTTTTCTTTATAAATTACCCAGTGTCAGTATTTCTCCATAGCACAATGAGAAATGACTAATACACTAATATATAACTGCTTTCAGAGATGTTGTTCTAATTATCCAACAAAACCAGTAGTCAAACAGGGAGAAGGTTGAAAAAACTCTGTCTAACAATATCAAGACATCTCAGAACAAGTTTCAAAGAAAAAAGTGTAGAATATCTATGGTCAGCCACAGGGATATCTATTGAAAATAGAGTATGGCACATTTGTCAACTGATGTGATGAAACCTCTCCTAATCTGAAAGATTTCCTCAGTGCATGTACTGTTGGATCAGAGTTGAGGTGGGTGGGAGGAAAAAAATCTTGTCTACTTGATTTCTATACAGACTGGTTTCTCCACAAGATTGCATACCCTAGAGCACTTAATTTTATATTCACCCACACTCTCTTTAGTCCCCAAACAGGTTCATGATCAGGACTTTTGCTATTCTGTTTGGTGCCTGCCTTTGTTGTAATTAGATATAGGCACTCCTATGGAAGATAACTTTTTATCATGGAAATTAAAGTGAGTTGGTTATTAGTCTCTGTGGACTCCATCCCTAGTTGTGCACCCACATGAAAAGCATTAACTTCATAATTATCTGTGGCTATTCTATTTGAAGTTCTAAGTATGAGATCAGAAGATTTTTGTCTCCATTGCATGGTAGTCAAAGAACTAAACCTTTCAATATCCAACTAGGTACTGGCTTTTAACATGGTTTATCACTGCAAACACTCTGATTATGAAAAATTGAGTATCAAAAGGTAGAAGGATAAGAATCTCAATCCTTTCACTTTTAAAAGACTCTTAGATGTCTGTGAAAATTTCACCAAATCTTTTCCTAAACTTCAAAGTCTCAGATTTTTAAAAAGTGTTATGTGTTGCAGCAGATATTTTCAAATCCGAAACTAAAAAATATACATATTATAAGCAGTTTGGTCATTTTTCACACCTATGAAAGTTACATCATCAAATAATAGCAATAACCATCTTAGTAATTTCCAGGAGAAGAAAAATTAAGCAAACAATATTGGTGATTCTTTTTCTATCAGAAAGTCAGCTGTAAAGTAGAGACGAACAATTAAACTGATTTTTACCTGAGGCCATTAAATTTTAATTTCTCTTCTTTTGGTTCCATATCTGCCTTATATAACATAGTTTACCATGTCTGGTTGCCAATAATGAAAGAGCTAGTCGACTGAACTTTAGTTTCTGAAGACAGATTTTTAAAATTATACCTTTCAAAATGAATATTTGAGCTTATACACAAATTCATTGAACTTTTAGAAAGGAAAAATTTTCCTTGGTATTCAGGCAAAATTATGTTTCTGCTTTCCAAGACTGAGTCTAGCTTCTGGATATAAGTAAAATCACTATAGTAAGAAACAATGGGGCTGCTTTTCCTGCCTTACAACCCATATTGCTTATCACAGAAATACCTAAGGGAAAGGATATTAAATTTCATCTCTCCTTCTACTGAGCACAGTAGTATTGTCTCAGAATAGTTATCTCACCCACAGATCGTTTTCTATTGCCACGCCAACTATGGCTGTGTCTATTAAAGGTCTCACTCTTATGCACATCAGCAATATCAGCATCATCTCTAATATTTGGAAAGCATTTCACCAATGACAAAACAATGCTCACACATGCCATCTCATTTAATCCTACTGTACAATTAGTATGATAATTAGAATTCTACAGTGGTAGACACTTAAACTTTTTGGATAAGTGACTTTCCTGGGTTTGTAAATCTGTAAATGCTAAGTCCAGGATTGAAGCACAAGAGTTTACAATCATTCTGAGGTTTGCTCAGTTCTCCACTATCCAATCTTCCTTCTCATTAACATGTAGGTAATGTGGTACCCCTAGAAACTTTATAAAAATAAAATAATGAGGCCAAGCATGGTGGCTCACGCCTGTAATCCCAGCACTTTGGGAGGCCAAGGCGGGCCAGATCACTTCAGGTCAGGAGTTTAAGACCAGCTTGGCCAACATGGCGAAACCCCGTCTCTACTAAAAATACAAAAATTAGCCGAGTGTGGTGGCGGACACCTGTAATCCCTGCTACTCAGGAGGCTGAGGCAGGAGAATCACTTGAACCCATGAGGTGGAGGTTGCAGTGGGCCGAGATGGTGCCACTGCACTCCAGCCTGGGCAGAAAGAGTGAGACTCTGTCTCAAAAAAATAAAATTATATTAAATTAAATTAAAAAATAAAATAAAATAATGAACTTAGCATTGTGATGGGTATAACAATATAATAGGTAGTGCCTACCACAGGAAATATTATCTTTAATCACCACTTTTAATTCATAGCCAGAAAGAAAGGCAGAACATTAGAATGGGGTTTCATCTAACTTCCAGATGAAATTAGTGTGCATAAAGCCTCATGAAAAAAGTAAATACATTGAAATTGTGATTTTTATCTACCTGTAGTAACCACATTTACTCATTCTGTAACCCTACTGATTCATCTAAAGAGAGAATGATCTTTAGACCTATGACTTCTTCAAATGATAACTACTTTTATAGGCTTAGAAGAAAAATAAAGAATACTAATATCTATTTTCATAACAACTAGACACTTTGAGATACATATAGGGGAATGAATTTGCCATTGTTTCTTATGGTAAACATCTAGTCACTGTAATTAGTAATTAAGTCATATACTAATTGCGGAAGCTCTTAAATGCCATGTATTTAAGTCAATATGTAGATATAGCCATGGGAATTTATGGAACATCAAACAAATTTGACTAAAATATATATAATCAAGAATAAAACGTACGTGATAATAGTCACTAGAAATAGAACACAGATTGTCCCTTGTCTTTTTTTGTT
Organism: Pan paniscus; assembly: GCF_029289425.2. NCBI lineage: Eukaryota > Metazoa > Chordata > Mammalia > Primates > Hominidae > Pan > Pan paniscus. The sequence continues at coordinate 43,970,753 of NC_073261.2, read as the reverse complement.
TGTTTGGGGTTTTATTATTATTATTATTGAAATGGGATTTTACTCTGTCACCTAGATGGTCTCGGCTCATTGTGATAACCTCCACTTCTTGGGCTCAAGCGACTCTCCCTACTCAGCCTTACCAGTAGCTGGGGCCACAAGCATGCATCACCAAGACGGGCTAATTTTTGTAGAAACGGGGCTTCTCCATGTTGCCCAGGATTGTCTTGAACTCCTGGACTTAAGCAATCCACCTGCTTTGACCTCCCAAATTGCTGAGATTACAGCACTTATCTTACCAGCTACCATGCCTGGCCAAGATTGTCCCTTTATTATTTATGATTATCTCACAAAAGTATTATTCATTGTCTTGAAATTTAAGGCAATGCTTTTGCTCAGGAGAAGCAATAATAATTACCAACAGAGTTTCTACTATCCAGCCAATGCTCACTTTACTTTTCAAAATTGCATTATATTATTAATTTATTATTAATTTATATGTTTTTTGTTCAATAAATATATTTTATTCTCAGACATTGCTATAAGCTTAGGAAATGTTACCAATAAAGAAGATAAAGAATTTCTGCTCTAGCTGAGATTACATTATATATGTGATTTTGCAAATCAATAAATATTTTAAAAAATGAAGAGCTCAGATTATGCATAACTGCCTGTATTAACACTTTCTCCATCAAGTTCCCAAAAGCCACCATAGACTATTAGATTTGGCAAAAAATTAACAAACAGAATTATGTCATTAAGACAGCAATTACTTTTGTAATACCTGTTGTATAATAACTTTTGTTGAATGTTTAAAATGATTGGAAACTCTCAGCTGTAGCATAAATTTATATGCATACATATATACACATGTATGTAATGTTTGTTATTCATACCCAATTTAAGGCAGCTCACTTTAGTGTTATTTTTCAAGGGGTAAATCTGGACTCCAAGCTGCTTCTCTGCTGCCCTGTCAGAATACATTGCTTCCATCTGTACAAACTGAGAATGGGCAATTACGGAAAGTGTAAAAGTACTTTCTCAACAGCCTTGTGTAGAAGAAGCATATGATTTTTGCTGTGTCCTACAGGCAGGCTAGATTGATCACTTGATATACCTGGATGCACAGGGCTATATAATATAAATCATGTGGATACATGGAAGACACATGTGACCTCTCTCATTGTCCATTCTTTCAGTCACCAAATACCTTTTTTCTTCCTTCATATGTGTGACTCATAATCCAAAAAGACAAGTGGTGTGCCCTCCTCATGCTCAATATTTAAAAGTGGAACAGGAAAACTTATAACATCTATTAGGATTCTCTAGATGGACAGAACTAATAATATGATAGGGAGTTTTAAGGAGAATTGACTTATAGGAGCACGAGATAAAGTCCCACGATAGGCTGCCTGAAAGTTGAGAAACAAGGAAACCAGTGGTGGATCAGTCTGAGTCACAAAACCTCAAACGTAGGGAAGCCGACAGTGCAGCCTTCAATCAATCTGTGGCCAAAGGCATGAGAGCCCCTGGCAAACCACTGGTGTAAATCCAAGAGCCCAAAACCTGAAGAACTTGGAGTCTAATGTTCCAGGGCAGGAAGCATCCAGCAAGGGAGAAAGATGAAGGAAGGAAGCCTCAGTAAGTCTACTCTTTCCACGTTCTTCTGCCTAGTTTTATTCTAGCTGCACTCTCAGCTGATTAGATGTTGGCTACCCAGATTGAGGGTGGGTCTGCCTCTCCCAGTCCACTGACTCAAATGTTAATCTCCTTTGGCAACACCCACAAAAACACACCCAGAAATAATACGCTGCATCCTTTAGTTCAATCAAGTTGACACTCAATATTAACCATCACATCTCTCTATATAAATATTTTTATAATTATACATTTATATATATATATAGATGCTAACATTAGGAAAGGATAATGGTAGGAGACATCCCAGAGTCATTAGTCCATAGCAATCTAAATGTCCGTGAGCAGATGGGTGTGAAAGCCCTCTGAATCTACAGTAAAGGTTGGAAATTTCCTTGGTTAGGCCATAATATTGCTCTCAAGAAGGAACTTCCTTGATTCCTACTGTTCTCTGAGATCATTGTCTTTGCCATCTGGGTTCTTCCTTTTTCATGATCACGTTTGACACCATCTGAAATGACTGTGGGAACTCACGCCCTTTTTGAGACTACACAGCCTTCAAAGCCTGCCTCACATCTGTGAAAGATTGGTGACACATGGTGCTATTTTAAATCTTAAACAGTGAAATTATTTTTCTAGTTCATCTTTGGCAATATATTTTATTCAGATCTTCATCGATTACTGAACAATTAGCTTTTTTGTTTATAATGAACTGAGAACTATTTAAAATACATTTAAATACACATATTTTAAAGTCATAGTTCTCAATCCATTGTACTTCTTTGATTTTTTTTAGTCCTCATGCCTCCCCCTCTCAGCCTAACTGCCAGCAATATGGAGGCTATTTGGAAAATAAGTGAAAAGCCCCACCCTAAATCTAATCTGCTCCCTAAGTTATTTTATTGAGTTGAGGTTTACTTGTAGAAACTTTTGATTTTGATTTTTTTTTTTCAAATCTACACAATTCTTGCAAGAATAGTCCTAGGAATTGTTGTACATCCTTACCCAGATTCTCCAATTATTTCAATCCTGTGCCTTTTGCCCTATCATTTTCTCCCTCCCTCATGTATATATATATATTTTGAACCTTTGAAAACAACTTGGAGATGCTCTGCCCATTTACCAACAAATATTTGCATGTAAATTTTCTAAGAGAAAAAATCCATCTTTCTCAAATAAGAAAAGTTTTCTGTCATACAAGAAAAATTATGAAAGTTAGGAAATTTAATATGAGTGTAAAAATATTATCTATTGTGCAATAATTCCTTCTAAAACATGGCTCATATGAACACTTATAGTGATGGGGACTCATAAAACTATCAGAAATCAAAGATACCTTACATATATATTTGGTAGGAAGTTATAAAGTTTGAAGTAGCTGTGGATAACTTTTGAAAATGAGTATAAATTTAAACACACAAATGATATATACATATTTCTATATAAAATATTATCAGTATAAAATTATTAAAATGCAACCAAAATTTAAAATAAAGCCTTTTGATTTGAGATAAATCTTTATGCAGTTACATCCAAATTTTTCTTAGTGTGAATATAATTCACTACTGACTTATAACCTTTTTTACTTTATATACAATTTCTTCATGTAATGGAAAATTTCATGAAAACGCTATTTTCAAGGGTTCAATATGTTGTAGCACATCAAAGAATATGGAACCATTCCCACACTACTCAACAAACTGTTTTTCAAATTTGTAAAGTAATAAATAATGCCATAATGAACATTTTTCAACACAAATGTTTTTACCTTAATGTTTTCTTAGTGTACATTATTAGAGGTATAATTTAACATTTAAAAGTATGTCTGTCTTTTAAAGATTTGCAATATATATTATAAAATTTCTCTGCTGAAATATATCCCATGACACATTTAAAAGTCATGGATGGTAATTCTTTTCATCCCTTTCAACTGAAAGAACATGATTAGGAAGCTAACAATTTCTTTTTTTATTTACAGAGAAAATTATAACATTATTTAAAACCTTGATGTGAAAGCACTAGAACTTTAGATATAAATATCATACAAAGTTGATTTTTAAAAATTTGTTATTCTTCTGGACAGGATATGTGTGATATTTGCATTTTAATCTGATGAAACTTTTAAAATAATGTTTCTAAATTGTTAGTCATATAACACACATGTGTACATGTCATATTTCTCAATCTATTACTAATATTATGTCATATATATATCATAGTTTTAAAATATGTATTCAGGATTAATTTGAAGCACTCTGTATACCCCTCTCTTTGTCACTAAAAGTAACCACCATCTTGCTTCTGGTTTCGGTCATCCCTTATGTGTTTTGTGTGTATTACTTCATGCAGTAATATTCAGTTTAAACATGTAGGATAATTTGCATATTTGGAACATTAACAAAACAAACTTAGTTATGCCACAGATAAAATATTCAACTAGGGGGCTGGGCATGGTGGTTCACGCCTGTAATTCCAGTACTTTGGGAGGCCAAGATGGGCAGATCACAAGGTCAGGAGTTTGAGACCAGCCTGGCTAACATGGTGAAACCCCATCTCTACTAAAGATACAAAAAGTTAGCCAGGTGTGGTGGCACGAGTCTGTAATCCCAGCTACTCGGGAGGATGAGGCAGGAGAATCGCTTGAACTCGGGAGGCAGAGGTTGCAGTGAGCTGACATTACGCCATTGCACTCCAGCCTGGGTGACAGGGTGAGACTCTGTCTCAAAAAAAAAAAAAATCCAACTAGGATCATTGATACATAATTTCGACATGTTATTTGATTTAACTGCTCTATATACTCAGTTGTTTAATTTTGAAAAAATTTATTCTTATGTGAACATTTAAGATCCTCTACCTTAGTTTTTGTTGTTTTTGCTTGTGTGTGTATGTGTGAGCACACATGTGGTTGTGAACCCTATTACAATGTAGAAATATGTGTGTGTGTGCATCCTCTTACAGTGTAGAAACAAGTTTAGGAGAAAATGTGAAAAGACTTAGTTGAATATTATGTGCCCTTTTTACTTTACTAGATATTATCCACTTGTTTTCCAAAGTTTTTGCACCTCCGTTGTTTAATTTGCTCTTTTCTGTTTACAGGTGAGGTGGGGCTTTTTGTGGGTGTGTCTATACTTTTGACCTTTCAAATTTCCTTTTTCATGCTTTCATTTTCTGTAATGTATTTTGCTTATATTTTATTTCTATGGTAGACTTTTTCATTTTCTTATTGAATTTAGATATTCTTAATATATTTTAGAACCCAATTCCTTATTGTTATATGCCTGGTAATGTTATGTAACTAATTCATTCCATCGTGTTGTTATTTTTGAACAATGCTTTACATTGTAATGTTGTCGTATTTATGAGTACTTTATTGTATTATTGATATGTTCATCCATTATAAAAAGTGCTATTTAACACTAGAAATCTGTTTAATGAATATACTTCTTCCTCCTCTGATATGTAAAGTTGTCTATGTCAACATGGATCTATTTCTGGCCTATCTAACTGATATGGTTTGGCTGTGTCCCCACACAAATCTCATCTTGAATTGTGATTCCCATAATCCCCATGTGTCATGGGGGGGACCTGGTGAAAGGTAATTGAATGATGGAGGCAGTTATCTCCATGCTGTTCTTGTGATAGTGAGTGAGTTCTCATGAGATCTGATGGTTTGTTAAGGGGCTCCTCCACACTCGTTGCTCTATACTTCTCCTTGCTGCTGCCATGTGGAGAAGGACATGTTTGCTTCCTCCTCCGGCATGATGATAAGTTTCCTGAGGCCTCCCCAGCCCAGTGGAACTGTGAGTAAATTAAACCTCTTTTCTTTATGAATTACCTAGTCTCGGGTATTTCTTCAATGCAGCTTGAGAATGAACTAATGCACCAACCTTTCCATTACTGATTCAAGTATCACATGTTTTTCTAATTACTAGAACTAGTTAGATGGAGCTTCATAATACACTTTGGCAGCTAGTAGGTAATTTCATTACCTTGCTCATTTTGGAAATGATCTGGACAGTTTTTGGCCCCTTTTAATCTTCTGTAAAAATGTTAACACATGCTTTAAAATCAATAGAAAAGTGCTCATTTGCATTGAATTTACAGAGAAATAGAATTGAGGTCTTCAGTTTTGTTTTGTTTTTAATTTTCACATTTTAATCACTGTTTATTTGGTCTTCTTTACATTGTTTTTATGTTACAGTAGTATCTCTCTAAATAAAATGCTTTCCAAGTTTCAAGTTTTCACATAGAATGTGTAGAATTCTATTAGTATTGTGTATCTGAATAGTCTGTATTATTACTCAGTTACCTCTTCCTGTGTTCTGAAGAACTTTTATTATTTATAAGCAAGAAAAAGATTATTGCATAACAGGCCACAACACCCCCTTTCTCTTTGGTTACCTATCAACAAGGAAAAGAAAATTCCCCTGTAGGCCACAATATCCCCACTCCTCACTGGACCTTGTAGGGTCCTTTAGTTTAGCCTTTTAATACTTGTCCAAACTTAATTGCCTTTAAATTCAATAACATCTCTTGTGACTTCTGATCAACACATCTTGTTTTCACTCACATGTCTTTCCAAACAGTCCTATAACACTTGGAAGACCTTTCTCCATCACAGTTTTCGATTAATAAGATAATTCAGAAACTACAGTAAGCTGAGGGCAGCACCAAAATCTGGTATCAAAGAGTCTTTTAGTGAAACATCAACACTTCTCAAAGACCACTTTTGAATATCAATGTAATTCTTCTAGTGTTTGAAGAGCCATTCTCGGCTAAATAAACCAGAAAAAGATTGTTATCAGGATCTTTAACAATCCTCTTCCTTGGCAGAAGTAAGGGGAAGAACAAAAATGCAAGGGATATATTTATTCTAGTTTCAGAAAATGTTTATTTCCTCCTTCATGAAATTTTGTGAGTTCTTATAACTTCCTGGTGTTGAAACACAATATTACACATCTCTCATCCTGTGCATTGAATAATTTCCAACCTGATAAACAAACTCACCACATATTGCCTGAATCCTCTTCTAAGTCCAAAGTCAAATGACTACCAAAGAAGCATTAGTGGACAAAGATGAGTATAAAGTATTTTAAGTACATGAGACTTTACAAGTGAGGGCATTCAGTCCTGTGTCTGGGAACACAATAGTAAAATTATGCCTTATTTCAGAAACTTGACTCTTTAGTGGAAATCCCTTGTTGTTTTTAATTGAAACTGATGACCATCTCAAAAATGAAAGCCTATGTTATAACAAAATAGTAATTAAAATAATGCAACTAAATTTTATCAAAACCTACTGAATCTAAATATGGTGATAGTACTATATATGTAGTCTTACTTAAACCAATAACAACTGAGTCTTTTTTGCTATTTCCCCAAGTTTAAAAAACACACACGTATATACAAACAAAATAAAGAACTATAGTTATATAATTTTTATAAATAGAAAATGGCAGAATTAGGACTAAAATAGAATTATGACTTAATTAAGCATCACCACAAAAACAAAAAATCAGGTGAGTGATCATATTACCTGGTTTTAACTTCATATCATTGAAAGAGACATTGAGGAAGGTTGGAGACACAGTCCAGGATTGCCAACACTACCAGCCCTCCATCTCCCAGCAGCAGCTCTGAGGTGAGGAGAGCCTGTGCACTTAGGAGAGGGAGAGCACAGCAACTGGGAGACATTACATTGAACTCAGTGCTGCCCTGTTATGGTAGAGAGCAAAGCTGTGCTAGGCTCAGCCAGTGCTGGTGCCTGGAGGGAGCGTTTGGACCAGCCCTCGGCAAAGGGGAATCGCCCATCCCATCTGTTGTAACCCGAGTTTCTCAGCAAGCCTTACCATGGCAGGCTCAAGTGTTCTGGAGGTCCTAGGTAAATTTGAAAGGCAGTATAGGACATGAGGACTGTAATTCCTGGGCAACTCCTAGTGCTGGGCTGGGGTCAGAGCCAGAGGACTAGGGTGGCATGTTATCTAGGGAGACATCAGCCAAGGTGGCTACAGGAGTGCTTGCTGGCACTCCTTCCCCAACCCCAGGCAGTGCACCTCACAACAGTGAAAGTGTCTTCTTCCTTCTGCTTAAGAGGAGGAGGGGGAAGAACAAAGAAGACTTTGTCTTGCATCTTGGAAACCAGCTCTGTCACAGTAGGATAGGGCACTGAGAAGTGTAGTAATGCCCCCATTCCAGGTTCTAGCTCCTGGATGGACGACATTTCCTGACACACCCTGGCACAAAAGGGAACTTGCTGCCTTGAAAAGAAGGATCCGGTCCTCACAAAATTCATCACTTGCTGACTAAATAGCCCTTGGGCCCTGAATAATCAGCAGTGATACACAGGTACTACATTGAGGAACTTGTGCTCTGAGACACACTGACTATAGGTGTGACCCAGCACATTCCCAGCTGTGGTGGGAATAAGTTAGTACAACCACTATGGAGAACAGTCTGGAGGTTCCTCAAAATACTAAAAATAGAGTTATCATATGATTCAGCAGTTCTACTGCTAGGTATATACTCATAAGAAAGGAAATTAGTATATGGAAGAGAGATCTGCACTACTATGTTTGTTGCGGCACTGTTCATGATAGTCAAGATTTGAAAACAACCTAAGTGTCCATCAACAGATTAATGGATAAAGAAAATGTGGTACATATACACAATAGAGTACTATTCAGCCTTGAAAAGGAATGAGATCCTGTCATTTGCAACAACATGGATGGAACTGGAGATCATTATGTTCAGTGAAATATATCAGGCACAGAAACACAAACATCATATGTTCTCAGTTGTGGGATCTAAAAATCAAAACAATTGAACACATGGAGATTGAGAGCAGAAGGGTGGTTACCAGAGACTGGGAAGGTTAGTGAGGAGTGGGGATGAGGTGGGGATGGGTCAAAAATACATAAGTAGAAAGAATGAATAATTCCTAGTATTTGATAGAACGACAGGGTGACCATAATCAAAATAATTTCATTGTACATTTAAAAATAGCTAAAAAAGTATAATTGGATTTTTTTAACATAAAGGATAAATGCTTCACGGGATGGACATTCTATTTTTCATGATCTGATTATTACACATTGCATGTCTATATCAAAATATCTCATGTACCCCATAAATATATACAACTACTGTGCACTCACAAAATTAAAATAAAAAGGTTTTTATTATAGATTTTATATTATTAAACTTAAAAAGTAAAATTTAACTTAGATGAGACTAAACATGCCGCAATAACTTACATATTTACCCTCTATCTTCCTGTCTTAAACTTGAGCTTTACCAGTTGCTACTTGAGAATGATTTAATTATTTATTTTGTATTTTGCATAGTACAGCCTGTTTTTAAAATTTTGATTTTGTTCAGTTTAGTAATAAATTTCCTTCCCTTATTACTGAGCTCTTAACATCAAATGTTTTCATTGATGTTTTTTCACTAAAGACTTTAAGTTAATATGTCAATATCTCCTGTATCTCTAAAAGTTTCCAGCTCAAACTTTTATTAGCTTTTGTTTTTCATAAAGAAATAAGTATTATTATTGTTTCTATCATTTTATTCTCATTAATAATAATAGTATATTGCTAAATGCAGTGGCTCACACCTGTAATTCAAGGTACATGGGAAGCTGAAATGAAAGGAACACTTGATCCTGGGAGTTTAAGACCAGCCTAGGCAACATAATAAGACCCTGTCTCAAAAAATAAAATAAAAAGAAATAGTATGTTTCAAAGATGCAAGAACAAGTTCAAATGTCCCCTCTCTGTGAAGACTTTGTTAAAGCAGTAGAGAACCAGAACTATCTGCCCTCACATAGCTTGCTATGTTAATAAGTCTTTATTATTCCTTGTTTTCTTTAGTATAATTTTACTGCTCCAAGAGACTCTTGACCAAGAAAATAACTTGAAATATTTATAGGAATTTTCTGAAAAACTCAGCAACTCTTTAATAGGAAGAATCAGCAGACCTCCCAATGCTATTTACCTCTTGGCCTCAGAAGTTTGCCTTGTTCTCCCAAATCATAAACTGCTAAATTATGATACTTCCCAAACCTAACCAATTCTCACAATAAAACACTTACCTTAAACTAGACTTCAAAAATGAATAATTTCTGGAGAGCTAATGTTTCATATGGTGACTATAGTTAAGAATACTCTATTATTTATTTGAAATTTGCTAAGAGGTAGATCTTAAGTGGTCATATCGCATGAAAAAAAGAAATAAAATTCAGAAAATATGTCAGTTGGTGGATATGTTAGTAGATTGTGGTGAGCATTTTCTAATGTATATGTATGTTGAAACATCAAGTTGTATACCTTAAATATATGCAATTTATATATGTTAATTATAAGTCAATAAAGCTGAAAAAACTCAATAAATCTCACCTTGTCTTTTCCCTTTGGAAACACTATAAAACCTCTGCTGAGGTGCTGAGGCAGTATTCCCCCTCACTAATGTAAGCAATAAATTATGCCATCTTATTTATATGCAGTACCAGTGATACCTGGAAAGCAAGCATTCCTAACAGAGTTTGGGTAGTCTTCAATTCTAAAGTTGTAAATTTAGAGAAAATATATATATTAGAGATATGAAATAATTAATATAGAAACACGCTTAAGTAAATGGAGTAGAAATAAAATATAAATAAATATAAATAGAAATGAAATATTTGTATTAATTCATACCAGGTTACTCATTGATTTTAAAATGCGTTTCACAGTAACTGACAGATTCTTTGAAATCAGATATTTATTTGTAAGCTTCAAATCATTTTTATATAGACATCCTTTTTCTCTGCAATAATCTGCCTCAAATATCAATGCAAGCTATGCTTATGGCAAAGATTTCCTACTGCCATTTATTTAAAATGTGAACAAAAGCCAGATGCCAGTTGGTATTTTCACTTCACTAAAGTTAAAGGCAGAGGGAAGTAGAGAAGGGAATAAGAAAAAGCTGTGAACATTTTGAACAAAATAATATTTAATTCTTATTGTATTCTGCCACAAAGATTTCTGAAAGAGTGGGAGGGAGTGAGAACAACCAAACACTGCTCATAATCATGTGAATTCAGCATGTGTAGACTTTATGAAATTAGCAGTATTCCCCAGTGTTATGCAAGATCTAAAGAACTCACACATCACAAAATTAAGCATAAGAAACAATGCAAACACAAAGGGAATTAAAATAAACTGCTAAACAATACAGCAAATGTTACAGAAATTCTGCCTAACATAGTCTACGCTGTGACAGCCTTGAACCAGTATTTTAATGACCTCCCTAAACAGAAGAGTTTGTTATCAAAGCAGCTAATTATAATCAGAAGAATAAATTACATAAAAATATGTTAGACATGCAGTTCACATTTCTGACAAATTTGAAGTGATTTTTTCAGAAGCAGTTAGAAGAATGTAAAAGCTGCTTAGATTTTGTTGTTGTTGGTAACAGCTTTACTGAGATATAATTCATATATTTAACATGTACAATTTGATGATTTTTATTATATTTATAGAGTTGTGCAACCATCACCACGAACAATTTTAAAATATTTGTATCACACTATAAAGAAACCTTTTATATTTTAGCCATCATCTTGCAACTCCAGTCCTCAGTCCAAAGCAACCACTCATCTACATTCTGTCATTATAGATTTGTGTATTCTGGATGTTTCATATAAGTGCAAGCATAAAATATATTTGCTCCTGGCTTATTTCCTTTAGCAGGTTTTCAAAGTTTCACCATGTTGTTGCATGGTTCAGTACTTCATTCATTTATAGCTGAATAATAATTCATTGTGTGGCTGTATCACATTTTGTGTAACAAAAAATGTATCACATCAGTTGGCAGTATTCTGGATATTTTCTACCTTTTGGTTTATGAATACTATTTCTGAATACTATTCCTATGAATATTCATATATGATATTTGCATCTGAATACGTTTTTTAAGTTATATTTTTGTGTTTTACTGTTTATTAAAATATAATATGCACACATAAAGTTTTATAAGTGCAGAGCCCTATGCATTTTCACAAACCGAGCACCCAGATTAAGAAATAGCAGTAAGTGCACCCTAAACACTTCCCTTTAGCTCTCTTCCAGTCATACTCCCCTATTCTCACTTCTGACAGCATGGCTTAGTTTTGTCTGTTCCTGTTTTTTAGTTTTGTTTTAGTTTGTTTTTGTTTTGTTTTTGGAGTTAGAGTTTCGCTCCCGTTGCCCAGGCTGGAGTGCAATGACGCAATCTCTGCTCGCCGCAACCTCCACCTCCTGAGCTCAAGCAACGCTCCTGCCTCAGCCTCCTGAGCAGCTGGGATCACAGGCATGCACCACCATGCCTGGCTAATTTTGTATTTTTAGTAGACACAGGGTTTCTCTATGTTGGTCAGGCTGGTCTCAAACTCCCAACCTCAGGTGATCCGCCCACCTTGGCCTCCCAAAGTGCTGGGATTACAGGCTTGAGCCACCTTGCCTGGCCTGTTCCTGAGTTTATTTTTTTTTAATAGAAATGATATAATATTGTATGTAGTCTTTTTCAGGCTTCTTCATTAAGTTTGGGAAACTAATCCATATTTTTACATGTTGTAGTTTGTTCAATTTTATTGTATAAGCACCGCTTCTCTGAGTTTAACAGAGAGACTCCTAGAGTTCCTGAAACATTTTCAGTGTGTTCACAAGGTCTAAACCATTTTCATTGTAACACTAAGATATTCTTCCCCTTTTCAGTCTTAATCTGTCATAAGCATACAGACGAGTTTTTCAGAGGTTATGTTAAGCGATGGGTGCTCATGTGTTCCTGGTTTTTAAAACTTGTCAATTTTAATTTTCTGGGTGATAAATATTAATAGATATAACTCACATAAACAAAAGTTCCTTGGTTTCTGTAATAATTTTTAAGCATACAAAGAGGTATTGAGACTAAAAACCTTGAGAACCATTACTGTAATTGGGTGATTTTACCAACATTTATTTTTCAATTAAGTTGTTGATGGGCATTTGGGATTGTTTCCAATTTTTGGCTTTTATGAATACTGCTTCTAGGAACAGATCTATTGGAGAACATATGGACTCATTTCTATTGAGTATGTATACACCTACAAATGGGATTGATGACACATAGAGCACATATTTAGTTTGTTTATTTATTTATTTATTTATTTATTTGAGACGGAATCTCGCGCTGTTGCCTGGGCTGGAGTGCAGTGACGTGATCTTGGCTCACTGCAACCTCTGCCTCCTGGGTTCAAGTGATTCTCCTGCCTCAGCCTCCCAAGTATCTGGGATTACAGGCACACGTCAGCACACCCAGCTATTTCTTCATGTATTTTTAGTAGAGACGGGGTTTCACCATGTTGGCCAGGCTGGTCTTGAACTCCTGACTTAGTGATTCGCCTGCCTTAGCCTCCCAAAGTGCTGGGATTACAGGTGTGAGCCACTGCACCTGGCCCATATTTAGTTTCTATTAGATGGCATCAAAAAGTTTAGGTTCCCTCTGGAGTATGCAGCATTCAATGTGCCCACTTGGAAACAGAGATTGGACCCTCAGCAAACACTGAACATGATAGTGCCTTGATCTTGGACATCCCAGCATCCAGAACTGTGAGTAATACATTTGCTTATAAATTTTGCTAAAAGGTTTCCAGAATGTGTGAACCAGTTTATCCTCCTGCAAGGAATTTATGGAAGTTTCAGTTGCTTTACATTTTCCCCAAATTTAGATATTGGTTACCATTATTTTTTAAGCTATTTTTTGATTGTGTAGTGGTATTATATCGTGGTTTTCATTTGCATTTCTCTGATGACAAGTGAAGTTGAGCACCTATGCATATTGATCATTTAAATAATAGTTTGTTAATTATTCAGTTATTCTTTTTTCAGGTTTACTGAGGTATAATTGATTAATACAAATTGCATGTATTTAAGATGATCAATGTGATGCTCTGAAATTGTGAAATGATCACCACAATCAAGCCAATTTATATATTAATCCCCTCACGTAGTTACCGTGTGAGTATGGGGGAGGAAAGACCACTTAAGATCTAAATTCTTAGAAAATTTCAAGTACAGGATAAAGTATTGTTAACTGTAGTCATCCTTCTGTACATTAGATTTCCAGAGTTAATTCATCTGGCAAAACTGAAATTTGTATACTTTGACCAATATCTCCTCATTTCTACCTCCTCCAAGTCCCTGGCAATCACCATTCTACTCTCTGCTTTTATGAGTTCAAATTTTTTGGATTTCATATATCAGTGCGATTATGTAGTACTTGTCTTTAGCGCCTGATTATTTTACTTAGCCTGATGTCCTTCCAGTTCATCTATGTTGTTGCATATGGCAAGATTTCCACATTTTATTAATCTATTTACCCATCAATGGACACTTGGGTTGTTTCTAAACCTTGGCTATTTTGAAAACATACTGCTATGAACATGTGGGTACAGATATCTCTTCAAGATAGTAGTTTCATTTCCTTTGGATATATATTCAGAACCGGGATTCCTGGATCATGTAGTAGTTCTATTTTTTGAAGAGCCTCTATACCGTTTTCTATAAGGGCTGTACAAATTTACATTCCCGTGAACAATATGTAAAGATTACCTTTTCGTCACATCCTCACAAACATTTGTTAACGTTTTGACATTTTGGTAAAAATAATTCTAATGGGTGTGATGTTATGCCTTGTTATGGTTTTGATGTGCATTACAGATGATTAGTGATATTGCACACATTTTCATATACCTGTTGGTCATTTGTGTGTCTTTTTTTGAGGAATGTGTATTCAGTTTCTTTCCCCCTATTTGAATTGGGTTATTTGTTTTCTTGCTGTTGAGTTTCTTATATATTTTGGATATTTAACTTCTTATCAAATGTATAAATTATCAATATTTCTCCCATCATTTATGATGTCTTTTCACTCTGTTGATTGTTTCTCTTGCACAGAAATTTTTTAGTTTACTGTAAAGCCATTTGTCTATTTCTGGTTTTGTTGCCTGTGTTTTGCAGGGTCATATCAGAAAAAGAATTTCACACACCAATGACCTGGAGCTTGCCCCCTATTGCTTTCTTCCAGAAGTTTTACAGTTTCAGTTCTTACATTTAAGTGTTAAGTTCATTTTGAGCTGATCATTTTTGTATATGGTGTGAGATACAGTTTTAATTGCATTCTTCTGAATGTAAATATCCTGGTCTCAACAAAATTTATTGAAGAGACTGTTCTTGCCTCATTGTGTTATTACTACTTTTGTCAAAAATCAGCTGACTATAAATGGTTGGTTTTATTTCTGGACTTTGTATTTTGCTCCTTTGGTCTATGTATCTATGTTTATGCCAGTGTAATGCATGAACACAACTGATTTTTGCATGTTGACTTTTGTCTTACAACTTTACTCAAATTGTCTATAAGTCTAAAAGATTTTTGTTGGAGTCTTCAGGGTTTATACTATCATATGCCAGTGTAACGCGTGAACACAACTGATTTTTGCATGTTGACTTTTGTCTTACAACTTTACTCAAATTGTCTATAAGTCTAAAAGATTTTTGTTGGAGTCTTCAGGGTTTATACTATCATATGCCAGTGTAACGCATGAACACAAACTGATTTTTGCATGTTGACTTTTGTCTTACAACTTTACTCAAATTGTCTATAAGTCTAAAAGATTTTTGTTGGAGTCTTCAGGGTTTATACTATCATATGCCAGTGTAACGCATGAACACAACTGATTTTTGCATGTTGACTTTTGTCTTACAACTTTACTCAAATTGTCTATAAGTCTAAAAGATTTTTGTTGGAGTCTTTAGAGTTTATAATATCATGTTTAGATTAGTATAACTTTATAGTAGGTTTTAAAAATAGGCAGTGTGATACTTTATGCTTTGCACTTTTTTGCTTAAGTTTGTTTTAACTATTCAGGATCTTCGTGTTTACATTGAATATTAGGACTGTTTTTCTATTTCTGTGAAAATGTCATTGGAATTTTTATAGTAATTGCATTGAATCTGTAGATCACTCTGGGTTGTATGGGTATTTTAACACTATTAACTCTTCTAATTTATGAACACAGATATCTTTGTATTTATTACTGTCCTATTTAATTTCTTCAATGTTCTATAGATTTTCGTCCCTATATCTTGCTTTTCCTTGGTTAAATTAAATCTTAATTATTTTATTATTTTTGTAGCTTATATTCTTGATTTTTTTTGTTAATTTGTTGTTAGTGTATAGAAACACTACTGATTTTTATATGTTGATTTTGTACCTTGCAATTTTACTGAATTTTTTATTACTCAAAGTTTTTGTTGGAGTCTTTAGAGTTTGTAAGTTCACATCATCTGCAAAGAAAGACAATTTAATTTCTTCCTTTCCAATTTGGATGCTTTCTATTTCTTTCTCTTCTCTAATTGCTCTGCCTGGGTTTTTTCATACCTTAGTGAATAGGAAGTGGCATTGTTGTCTGGGGTAATACCCGAGGCTCGTTTTCCCGGGCCAAGGAAATCAAAAATGCAGACACACAAAGAGTAAGGTTAAGAGCGAAAGTTTAATAGGCGAAAGAAAGAGAAAAGCTCTTTCTTGTAGAGAGGGGTCCTGAACAGGTTTTCCGGTCCATGGTTATGCAAATGGATTCTCTACCTGGTCAGCACCATGTTGCCTGCTTCTTTACTGTACACGTGGTGACAAAGAAAAGGCAAGATGGACCTTCCTCATTGAACATAACTGGCTTCCAGGGTAGCCATTTTCTATTGGCAAAGCTGCCAGCATTCATTCGTGCAAGCTTCCAGCTTGCTTATCTATGTCTGCAGCTTCATTTTTCAGGCTGCTCTTTGTTAGAAAAGAAATGATTTTGGGCTGCTTTTTGTTAAAAGGAAAATTCTCCCAAGAACTCTGTTGCACTTACTATCTGCATAAATAATTTCTTTCTATCTCCTGTATCAAATAGAAGTGGCAAGAGTGGTTATTCTTACATTGTTCCAGATCTCAGAGGAAAAATTTTCAACTTTATATCACTGAGTATTACATTAACTATGGGCTTCTAATATATGGCCTTTCTTGTATTGAGGTGCATTCCTTCTATAACTGATTTTTTGAGAGTTTTTAATCATAAAATGGTGATATATTTTGTCAAATGACTTTTTTCTGTTTCTATTAATATGTTCATATGGTTACATCCTTCATTATGTCAATGTAGTATATAATCTTTATAGATTTATAGACATTGAAGTATGCACCTCTGGGATAAATTTCTTCTGATCATGGTGAATTATTATTGTAATGTACAGTTGAATTTAGTTTGCTGGTGTTTTGTTGATAATTTTTACTTCTATGTTTATTAGGGATATTGGTTCCTCCTTTTTTTTCTCGTAGTGTTTTTATCTGGCTTTGGTAACAGAGTAATGCTGGCAGCAGTATACAGTTTGTTTGTTTGTTTGTTTGTTTGTTTGTTTTGAGAAGGAGTCTCGCGCTCTATCGCCCAGGCTGGAGTGCAGTGGCGCGATCTCAGCTCACTGCTAGCTCTGCCTTCCAGGTTCATGCCATTCTCCTGCCTCAGCCTCCCAAGTAGCTGGGACTACAGGCACCCACTGACAGTATACTCTTTTCTTTAACTTTTTTTTTTAATAGTTTAAGAATGACTAGTTTTCATTATTTTTAAAAAATGTCAGGTAGAATTCTGCAGTGAAGCCTTTAGTTCCTGGGCTTTTCTTTGATGGGAGAATTTTATTGCCAACTCAATCTGTTTACTCATCATTGGTCTCTTTAAGTTTTCTATTTCTTCATAATTCCGTCTTGGTACATTCCATGAGTCTAGCAATTTATTCATCTGTTCTAAGTTATCCAATTTTTAGCATATAATTGTTTATTGTAATCTCTTAGGATTCTTTGTTTCTGTAGTGTGAGTTATTTCTTCTTCTTTTCTATTTTATTCATTTGAATTTTCTCCCTTTTTTCTTAGTCTAGCAAAATGTTTCTCAATTTTGTTTATCTTTTTAAAAAACTCAGTTTTGTTCATCTCTAGTATTTTTCCAGGCTCTGTTTCATTTATTCTGTTCTGATGTTTTTTATTTCCTTTTCTCTATTAACTTTGGGCTTTGTTTGTTCCTCATTTTCTATTTCCTCTAGGTGAAATGTTTGGTAGTTTACTTAAGATGGATCTATCTTCCTTTCTTTTTGAATATAGGTGTTCATTGCTATTAAACTCCTTTTTAAAACTGCTTTCCTGCATCCAGTATGTGGTGGCATGCTGTGTGTGTATTTTTAATTGTTTCAAGATATTTTTAAAATTTTCATTTTTAATTCCTTTTTTGATTTATTGATGGCTAAGGAGCATGTTAATTTCCACATATTTGTGAATTTTTTGGAGCTCCTCATGTTCCTCATTTCTATACCATTGCAGTCACACAACATACTTGATATAATTTAACTTTTCTTAAATTTGATAAGACTTTTATTATGGCCTCACATATTATCTATCCTGGATAATGTTTCATGTGTACTTGAGAATAAGGCATTTTTTGCTACTGTTAGATATTTCTTATATGTCTCCTGATTCCATTTGTATTATAGTTCACATCCAGTGTTAAAGTTTTCTACTGAGCTTCAACCCAAAGAAAACTTCACCAGGATGTAACCTAATCACTATCAAAAATTAAAGAGAAATAGATAACTTTGAAAACATCAAGTGAAAAGCGGTTTATATTTGCTTTATTTATTCAGGTGCTGTGATGTAGGTGTATATGTAAGGCTGAGTATCACTTCTCTGAAAAACTTTGGATTATAGTGTCTTGGATTTAAAATTTTGGTGGGGGGGGTGGGGTTTAGAATATTCACTGTATACTTAACCACTGAGCATTCCTAATCCAAAAATCTAAAATCTAAAATGCTACAGTGAGATGGTCATGGTGGTGGTCATAAAGTTTCAAATTTAGAATCATTCAAAATTTTAGATTTTCAAGTTAGGATGTTTATTCTGTATTTCCAGTTGCTATATGTGATTGATGACTTGATAATTTTATCATTGTATAATAACCTGCTTTGTCTTTAATAGTTTTTGACAATTTCTGTTTTGTTTGTTATAATGGAGATACTCCTATAATTTTTTTGGTTTCCCTTTGCATGGAATATCCTTTTCTCTCCCTTCAATTACTACTTTTCTAATTTTTAAAAATGGATACTTTCATGCGCGTCCATGTGAAGAGACCACCAAACAGGCTTTGTGTGAGCAACATGGCTGTTTATTTTACCTGGGTGCAGGCGGGCTGAGTCCAAAAAGAGAATCAGCAAAGGGAGAAAGGGGTGGGGCCGTTTTATAGGATTTGGGTAGGTAAAGGAGAATTACAGTCAAAGGGGAGTTGTTCTCTGGCGGGCAGAGTGGGGGTCACAAGGTACTCAGTGGGGGAGCTTTTGAGCCAGGATGAGCCAGGAGAAGGAATGTCACAAGACAGTGTCATCAGTTAAGGCAGGAACAGGCCATTTTCACTTCTTTTGCGGTGGAATGTCATCAGTTAAGGCAGGAACCGGCCATCTGGATGTGTACGTGCAGATCACAGGGGATATGATGGCTTAGCTTGGGCTCAGAGACCTGACAGATACATGAGAGATATGCATATTTTCATGATTCATGTGATTATTTATTTATTCACATATTTATTTTGGAATCTTGCCTGCTGCCCAGGCTGGAGTGCAGTGGTGCTGTCTTGGCCTCCCAGGTTCAAACAATTCTCCTGCCTCAGCCGCCTGAGTAGCTGAGATTACAAGCACCTGCTACCATGCCTGGCTAATTTTTGTATTTTTAGAAGAGATGGGGTTTCACCATGTTGGCCAGGCCAGTCTCAAACTCCTGACCTCAAGTGATCTGCCCACCTTGGCCTCCCAAAGTCCTGAGATTATAGGTGTGAGCCATTGTGCCTGGCCCCATGTGATAATTTAATACATACCTATAATTTGTAAGATCAAATAATTGTAATTTCAGCCCTCCATTTTCAATTTCTGTGTGTCCTTGAAGGTAAAGTGAGTCTCTTGTCAGCAGCATATACTTGCATCTTTTTAACTTCATTCAGCTATTCTATGTCTTTCAATTGGAGAATTTACTCTGCTTACATTAAAAGTAATTATTGATAGGTAGTGATTTACTAGTGAAATGTTAATTGTTTTATGGTCATTTTGCATATATTTTGTTTCTTTTTTTTCTCTCTTACTGTCTTCCATTGTGATTAGATGATTTTTCTGTAGTGAAATACTTTGATTTTTTATTTTTATATTTTCTTTTTTTACTACAGGATATTGCTTTGTGGTTACCATGGGGCTTACATAAAACATCATATAATTATAATACACTTCTTTGAGCTGATAAGAACTTATATTTGTTTGCCTACAAAAACTCTACACTTTTACTTCCCCCCACATTTTACATTTTTGATGTCACAAATTACATATTTTTATATGTTCCTTAACAAATTATTATGGCTATGATTATTTATAATCATATTTAGTTCTTCCTATTAAAGATATACATTATTTACTCACCACCACTACTGTTGCACTGTATTCTGAATTTTTCTATATACTGCCTTCCTTCAGTTAGTTTTCTGAATACATATTTTCATGTTACTAATTAGCATCCTTGTTCTTTAAGCTTGAAGAATTTTCTTTAGCATTTCTTTTAAAACAAGTCTGGTTATGATAAACTTTCTCAGGTTTTGTTTCTCTAGGAAAAATCTTTATATTTCCTTACTTTTGCTACACCAATTATCCTTGGTTAGAAATTTTGTGTTATTTTCTTACAAAACTTTGAAAATGTAATCTCATTCTCTTCTGGCCTGCAAAGTTTCTGCAAAGAAATCCACCGATGCCTCATAAGGATTTCCTGGTTTGTAAGGAAACTTTTTTCATTTGTTGCTTTCAAGAGTCCCTCAGTCTTCGACTTTCAATAGTAATTACATTATGTCTTGTGAACTATTTTTGGTTGTAGCTCATTAGAGACCTTGAACCTTCATATGCCTAAGTGTTTGTATTTTTCCTTATATTTAGAATGTTTTCAGTCATTATTTCTTTAAGCTATTGTTCATTTCTCTCTTTCTTCTCTTTCCTTTACTTTTATAATGCAAAAGTTAGCTCTCTTGGTGCTGTTTCACAAATCCTGAGGCTCTCTTTATTCTCTTTCATTATTTTCTTTTTTCTCTTTTGAAGACATGTTTTCAAATGACCTCTCTCTGAGTTTATAGATTATTCTTCTGCTTAATGAATTCTGTGGTTGACACTGTCGAGTGCAGGTTTCATTGCACTTACCATATTCTCCTGCTCTTGAATTCTTGTTTGCTTCTTTTTTATTATTTCCGTCTTTTGTTGAGCTTTTAATTTTATTCATTTATTGTTTTCCTAATATGTTAAATTGTCTATCTGTGTTCACTTTTTGGTCACTGAGCTTCTGTAAAACAATTATGTTGAATTCTGTGTCAGGAAGTTCATACATCTCAATTTCTTTGTGGTTAGTCACTGGAAAATTATTGTGATTCTTTGGTGATAATATTTGTCCTTGGTTTTTCATATTTCTGTGTGCGTGTGTGTGTGTGTGATTTTTTTTTATTTTTTAACTTTTTGGTTCCAGGGTACATGTGCAGGTTTGTTATATAGGTAAATTAAATATCACAGGGGTTTGGTATACATATTATTTTATCACCCAGGTAATAGGAATAGTACCCAATAGGTAGTTTTTCCATCCTCTTCTCCCACCTTCCACTCTTATGTAGACCACAGTGTTTGCTATTCCCTTCTTTGTGACCATATGCACTCAATGTTTAGCTCCCATTTATAAGTGACAACAGGCAATATTTGGCTTTCTGTTTCTGTGTTAGTTCAGTTAGGATAATGGCCTCCAGCTCCATCTATGTTGCTGCAAAGGACATGATTTCATTGTTTTTTTATATGGCTGCATGGTATTCCATGGCATATATGTACCAAAGTTTCCTTATCCAGTCTATCACTGATGGGCATTTAGTTTGATTTCATGTCTTTGCTATTGTGAATAGTGCAGCAGTGAAGATACATGTGCATGTGTCTTTATGGTAGAATGATTTCTATTCCTTTTAGTATATACCCAGTAATGGGACTATTGGGCCAAATGGTAGTTTTTTTTTAAGTTCTTTCAAAAATTGTCAAACTGCTTTCCACAATGGCTAAACTAATCTGCATTTATTTTTAATTTAATTTAATTAATTAATTAATTTATTTATTTATTTATTTTTTGATATGGACTCTTGCTCTGTCACCTAGGCTGGAGTGCAGTGGTGTGATCTCGGCTCACTGCAACCTCTACCTCCTGGGTTCAAGTGATTCTCCTGCCTCAGCCTCCCAAGTGGCTGGGACTGCAGGAGCCTGCCACCATGCCTGGCTAATTTTTGTATTTTCGATAATGACGGGGTGACACTATGTTGGGCAGGCTGGTCTCAAACTCCTGACCTTGTGATCCGCCTGCCTCAGCCTCCCAAAGTGCTGGGATTACAGGCGTGAGCCACCGTGCCAGGCCACTAATTTGCATTTCTGCCAGTAGGGTATAATTGTTCCATTTCCTCCACAGCCTTGCTAGAAAATGATATATTTTGACGTTTTAATAATAGACATTTTGACTGGTGTGAGATAATATGTTATTGTGGTTTTGGTTTGCATTTCTCTGATAATTAATGGTATTGAACATTTTTTATTTGCTTGTTGGCTGTGTGTATGTCTTCTTTTGAAAAGTATCTGTTTATATCCTTTACTCACTTTTTAATTTTTTAATGGTGTTTATTTTTTGGTTGTAAATTTGTTTAAATCTCTTATAGATTCTGGATATTAAACTGTCATCAGATGCATAGTTTGCAAATATTTTCTCCCATTCTGTAGGTTGTCTGTTTACTCTGTTGATAGTTTCTTTGGCTGTGCAGAAGCTCTTTAGCTTAATTAGATCCCAATTGTCAATTTTTGTTTTCATTTCAATTCCTTTTGGCATCTTTGTCATGAAGTGTTTGCCAGGTTTTATGTCCAGAATGGTATTTCATAGGTTATATTGCAGAATTTTTGTAGTTTTTGGTTTTAGATTTAAGTATTTAATCAATCCTGATTTAATTTTTGCATATGGTGTAAGGCAGGGGTCCAGTTTCAGTCTTCAGCATATGGCTAGCCAGTTATCCCAGCACCTTTTACTGAAGGGGATTCCTTTCCCCCTTCCTTGTTTCTCTCAATTTTGTCAAAGATGAAATGGTTGTAGGTGTGTAGCCTTATTTCTTAGCTCTCTATTCTGTTCATTGGTTTATGTGTCTGTATGTGTACCAGTACCATGCTTTTTTGGTTACTGTAGCCTTATAGTATAATTTGAAGTCAGATAATGTGATGCCTCCAGCTTTTTTATTTTTGCTTAGGAATTCCTTGGCTATTAGGCCTCTTTTTTAGTTCCATATGAATGTAATTGGTAGTTTGATAGGAATAGCATCTTTTTGTCTTGTGTTGATGTCTGTTCATTTTATGCAGCAGTTAGCGCTTCTTGACTTTATAGATTGGTTCCAGTGAGGGAAGATCCTCACCTATAGGTGTTTGTGAGGATGCTGTCTGATGGGATATGGCAATTCTTGGCAAAGTGATGATGCAGTAGCATAGTCTCTGTACAGGTCTGTATACTGCTGTCAGTAACAGCAAAGATTTCAGGTGTTCTCAGTGGCCCTGGCTATGGGTATCTGCAGCACTGTTAAGAGCTATTGGAGTCTTCAGTGGTGCAATATACTGTGATCATGTTGATCTCTCTTTCCCCCATGGGGGAATTTATGACTGAAAAGATTTATCTTGGCATGATATTGAGACGTGACAACGTGCTAGCAGCCCTTGCTCACTCTCGGTGCCTCCTTGGCCTGGGCATCCTCTCTGCCGGCACTCCAGGAGGCTAAAGGATTGTAAGTGCACCAGTCAGTGCTCTGTCAAAATTGACCAATCAGCTCTCTGTAAAATGGACCAATCAGTAGGATGTGGGTGGGGCCAGATAAGGGAATAAAAGCAGGCCCCCCCAGCCAGCAGTTGCAACCTGCTGGGGTCCCATTCCACACTGTGGAAGGTTTGTTCTTTTGCTCTTTGCAATAAATCTTGCTGCTGCTCACTCTTTGGGTCCACGCTGCCTTTATGAGCTGTAACACTCACCGCGAAGGTCTGCAGCTTCACTCCTGAAGCCAGTGAGACCACGAACCCACCGGGAGGGATGAACAACTCCAGATGGGAGAAACAAACAATTCCGGACATGTCACCTTTATGAATTGTAACACTCACTGAGAAGGTCTGCAGCTTCATTCTTGAAGTCAGTGAGACCAAGAACCCACCAATTCCGGACATAATATGTTCACAGGTGCACTGACAGTAACAGTGGCACTGCTGTCTTATGTCTCATGGACTGGTCACTGAGCCATGGTTTGGAGTAGGCCCACATTCAGGGACTATAACTCCAGGGCCTGGGACAGTGGTGGCACTGCTATCTATGGCACAGACACCCCCACTGCTACATTGGTGAAGGTGTGTGTGACAAGGTCACTTGTGAAGTGGCTGTGGAGTTAGGATCCAGAGCACATGTCCATAAGATAGAATAACTGCTGTTCTAGGGATACAGTGCAGATACATCTGCTTCATTAGTGCCTCCACTGGAGGCAGGGACATACATGGTATATATCAGAAACCTGGGTCTGGAGCTCAAGAACATATTGAGTAGCAGGAGTTCCAGGGTTCCAATATGGACTACCTTACTGTGATGGCAGCTCATACGTAGGAGACATATACTCTCATGGAGTGGCAGCGGAGCTAGTGTGTGACACAGGTGCCTGAATAGTGAACACAGTTTCAGGGCCAAGAGAAGGGCTAGTCCACATCACTGGTGGCTCTGGTGCCTGACATGCTGGTGCAAATGCTGTGGCAACGATGCCAGTGTCTGGAGTGGCATTGCAGTGACTCCTTCTTGGGATGGAGCACAGAAATATCTTCAGTTCCTGGGAGATTGTGGCAGTAATGTCTATGCATTACATAAATGTGAAAGCTGCCAATGTCCTCCGCGAAGCAGGCCACTGGGGACAAGAAGGGCATTCACCATGTGGCAGATACTGATATCTCTTGACCTTCTTCTTTATACCTAGGCATCTCCAGATGTCTCAAGTATGACAATCTCACCAGTGAAACTTTCTCTGTAGTTATTCTCCATTTTATTTCTTCATTATGTTGAAGCACATTCTTAATTAAAACCTTAGCCCTCCCAAAGATAATTCTATCCATTAATAGCTGTCTAAATTTGTGTGTGTGTGGTGGGGGATGTGCAGGGGTAAATGTACCTTTTTATTATTTATTTATTTATTATTTATTTTTTTGAGACGGAGTCTTGCTCTGTCACCCAGGCTGGAGTGCAGTGGTGCAATCTCGGCTCACTGCAAGCTCTGCCTCCGGAGTTCACGCCACTCTCCTTCCTCAGCCTCCCGAGTAGCTGGGACTACAGGCGCCTGCCACCACGCCCAGCTAATTTTTTGTATTTTTAGTAGAGATGGGGTTTCACCGTGTTAGCCAGGATGGTCTCTATCTCTTGGCCTTGTGATCCGCCTGCCTCAGCCTCCCAATATGTACCTTTTTAATAGATATCACCTGTGTTAGTCATTTCTGCTATGCCAAGATATTACAGACTACGTTGCTTAAGCAACAAACATTTATTTCTCACATATCTGGAGTCTGGAATTCGAAGATCAAGGTGCCAGAAGTTTTAAGGCAATCTTTTTAGTTTGCCAACAATGTTGATTTCCTTGTAGCCTCACATAGCCAAGACAGAAATGATCTCTGTCATATTTTTATCAAATACTAATCCCATTCTCAAGGGCTCTTCCCTCATGATCTAATCATCTCTCAAAGGCATCACCTTTTAATGTCATCACACTGGTAATAAATATTTTAATATATGAATTTTGGGGGTGGAACAAAAATATTAAACCTAGGACATCACTAACTTCACAAATAAATAAATAAAATATATATCTCTACCT
This sequence comes from Pan paniscus, assembly GCF_029289425.2. Lineage (NCBI taxonomy): Eukaryota > Metazoa > Chordata > Mammalia > Primates > Hominidae > Pan > Pan paniscus. Next base: position 43,945,113 of record NC_073261.2, on the reverse strand, counting down.
TGTTCAAATATTTTACAATTAAAGCATAATCTTCATTAGAAGGCACAATGGATACCTCCATGACTCATGAAATAGAAAGGGTAAATATTTTCATTCTAAAGGCATTCCATGAAACAGATGTAAGGGGATGGTTATACATCCAGGAAGTGAATGTATCTTTTCTATGCACAAAATAAATATATTTAGTGCAATATTATTTAAAGGAGTCTACATGAATTATCAATATATTTTTATTGTTGGGATCAAATGGCATTAAAAACATAGCAGATAAACAACCTGGAAACAAGAGAAAATAACACAGAGAATAAAATAAGAGGGATTTGTTATAGAAAGACTGTTGGGTGTTAGCTTTGTTGTTTATGGTCTGTGCAAAAACTTGAGGCATATACAATTAATTGAGAATATCTAAATACTTAATCTTGTATTAACAAACTAAAGTGTCATGAAAATTTATTGAGATCGTTTGTGATCTGGAATAGCTAGTGTGAGTTTAACGAGTAAGAAGTCAGGCCGGGAGGTATGCCAAATAATTATTAATTATAGGTGAGGATGAATTGGTTCACTCTGAAGAACAGTTGTGATTAAAATAGTTGTCGGAGAAAGAGGTTGCACAGTGTGATTTTCTAGTAGTAAGACTGCTGTGGAAGGAATACTTTGCTTTTCCAAGCATTATTCTCTATTGTAGTTAGATTTTTCTTGTCTGAAGAGAAGCAAGTTTACAAAGACTTAAAATAAATTGAACATTGTGTTGCTTTTGACAATTCACCCAGCAGATTTACTGAACTATATATCATGTCCTGCCAAATATAAATAATTTTTTATCTGCTATGTGGAAATTTTAAACATAAGCATTCTTTCTAATCCCTACTTATCTTTTCTTCCTTCTACTGCCACTTTTGTCTTATATATTCATGCTTTTGAAAGAGGATGAACAAAAATGTCAAAACAGGCACACTAAAAAAATCATAAAAATGAGAAACCTGCTTAGGGAAAATAGTGAAGACTGAGGATGTAGATATGAATAGCAGGAACAAATATGAATAAAGAGAAAATATCCATATTGGGATAAAAATGCAACATCTGAATCTAAATTCGTATGCCATGAAACAAAAATGATATAGCATTTTATTCTCTCTAAAATGTCTAAAAATAAATTAGCTATATGCCATTCAGCTTACCCTTTCTTAATATCATCCTCATTTTCCAGAAATTATCGTGTTACTTAGTGATTTTTCTGTAATGTATAATATTCCAGGATAAGGATATTTTAACATAGAAAAAAACTAGGATTATTATACATAGAAAAAAACTAATAGGATAATTATTGAAAGCTTTTAATGTCATATTATTTGAGCTCTGTTAAGTTATGAAACTGTTATCCAAAAGACTCCTTTCCGTAAGTAGAAAGACTTGTCTAAAAAAAAGTCTTGACTCCTTTCCTAACCTACAGTCAAATTTTGGTGATGTAGTAGAATAAAGTGTTTTTATATTTTTAAAGTAGGTTTTTTAATTTTTCATTCAAATGAGTAAGTGTTATTATATGAGAAAAACCTGAATCTTATCTGAGAAAACAGAAGTGATCTCCCTCTCAAAATGCATAATACTCTAAGATTATAGTAACTAATTCATAATTACTGATGTGTGGTGAATTTCTTTAGGAAAAGAAGAAACAGAATGGTACCTTTTATATACTAAAACTTTTAAGGCATTTAAGTGCGGATTTACTGATATTTTCTAATAGTAAAAATAGTTAATTCTGGTGAAATTACTAAAATTTTTTGTAAACTAGTGAACTCTATGGTTCAGCTCAAACAATTTTTTCTTTCATTTACATATGTGTGATACATTGAAATGCATACAGAAAGTATAGGGCCACATTAAAGAGGAACAGCAAATAGATATAAATAGCTCTGCCCATCATTTACATATTTATATGACACATCTATCCATTAGATATTTTGAGTGGCTGGAAGCAAAAGTCATCTCCAGTCAATGTGCCAAGCATGAAGAAGTAATTAGAAATATATCCTCCTTTAAAAAAATAAAACTCTTGCCAGTTGGCGCTTGATTTTATTGATGTTCTCTGCTTAGTCTCGACTGAAAATTCATACAACACATATTTTATTACCTATTGAATTCTTTTGGTTTTCATTGATAAGGTTTATAATAATGTGGGACACTTGAAAATTTACAGTAACTATTTCAAATGAAAGATCCTCAAATAAATAGTGTAACAGCCTATTTTTCTAAAGGTCATGTAACAAATTGTTAAGGAAGAGGATATAGCCACAATGTTTTGGAAACATACAACTTGACAGAGAGAGAGAGAGTCAGAGAGAAAGAGAGAAAGAACAAAGCAAAACATACACGAAAATAGTCTAGCTTAAAATATGAGGACTTTTTAAACATATGCTGGAATTATAATTTAATATGATATTTCCAGAGTATTGATCAAAGGGATCTTACTTCAAGAGTCTTACTGAAGGAAATGACTTAGTGACTTAAGTAATTATATATGTACATTATATATGGAGTTTTATATATATATATATGACATTATATATGGAGTTTCAGATAATTGATTTGTTATCTTCATACTATATACATATTTCCATGTGTTTAATGCTTAACTTTTTATCATGAACATTTTGTCTTACTTGAGAAAATGTAGTTTCTCACATACTGATAAACTTTTAATATTGCAAAGTATTTTATGTCTAATATTTTATTTCTTATCACATTACATTGGTCATGTTATTTCCCCATTTGCAGAATTTCTTTCGCCAAAGAGAACTAATAAAATATTCAAAGCACATTTTATGCCAGTAGAAAGAGGACACATATGCTCTAATGAAAATAGTGTGTATTTTATTTAATATGCAATTAAGTGGTGTGTATTTGTTACTTGCTGGGCCCTTTTCCAATATCTTTCCAATAATAATTACTTAATCTTTATGACAATCTAGTTATATGGAAATGACTTAGTTTCTTTATTCCAATTTCAGTGATGGGGGAAATAAATGCATCAAGAAACTAAATCATTTTTTTAACACGTTTAGTAGATAACTACTTGTGACGTTTCACCTGTATTTTAAATGCTGTTAAATGCAATAGCAAAACACTTGCCTAAATGTTCAAATTTTATAGCTCTAGAATAAACAATTCTATATCAGCCAGTTCTTGTTATATAAGCACTTCAAAATTCAGTAGTTTTAAATACCAATCATTTAATCTAGCTTGTGAGTCTGTCAGTTGGCTGGGGGTCGATGGTCTTGGTAGGATTCTGCCAAGATGTTCTGCTTTAAATGTTGAGGTCTGGATAGAATTGGCATGTTGGACATAGGTCTTGTTTAGTCTATTCTGCATTACTATAAAGGAATACCTGGGGCTTGGTAATTTATAAAGAACAAAGGTTTATTTGGCTCATTCTTATGCAGGCTGTACAGGAAGCATGATGCTGGCATCTTCTCAGCTTCTGGTGAAGCCTCAGGAAGCTTCTACTCACGCCAGAAGGCAAAGCAGGAGCAGCAGGTCACATGGCAAGTGAGTAAGTGAGAGAGAGAAAGAAGTGGGAGGTCTCAGACTCTTTTATACAACCAAGTCACACATGAACTTACCAAGCAAAAGCTCATTTATCACCAATGGGATGGAAAACCATTCATGAGAAATCCACTCCCATGATCTAATCACCTCCCACCAGGTCCCCATTCCAACACAGGATGACGTTTCAACATGAGATTTGGAGGAGACACACATCCAAACAATATCAGTCTGTTCCACAAGTGTTCATTATTTTTAGATCCATAGTATAAGTAGCAGTGGCTAGAGGGGCAGGGAGGAAGTGCCTACTGTGTTGAAGGCAGAAAACTCCAGAGAAAATATCAAAGTCTTAAGCACTTTTCAAATCTCTGCTTTCATTCTATATGTTAACATTACATTTTCTAAGTATTTCCCAAAGCCAAGCTCAAGGCAAAGGGTTGGGGTGTTAGTCTCCACCCTTCATAAACCAAAGCAAGTCACATGGTGAAATCTAACATATCTTGAAGACATAAACTCCCTGAGGAAGATATGGAGGTGGGATTCAATAAAAATATAAATAATTTGTATCTATATGACTATAAAAATATATAAACATACATGTGTGGTATGCATATATGTGTATAATCCCATGTAACTTTTTGTAAACAAATTTCTAAAAAAACATATTTTTCCAGTGCTGCTTTGTGCTACTGACTTCTAGAGTTTTATAGTTTTTCTAAAATAATGTAATTCCTTATCTTGGATTGGTATTTGGCCCCAAATAGTTTCTGTATTCCTATAAGTGACTTAAATAATTTCATTGTAGGCAAATGCTCTTTCAGTTTCATCTGAAAGCCAAGCCTCTCTTCATTTCTAGTATAATCATTGATTAGAGTTGAAAATTTTTTACAAAACCAAAAATAAAAACAAAATAACAATAGTGAAAGTTAATGTGTTAGATGACTGCTTGAGTGTTTTGCATGCTTACCTGTTAAAATTTATACAACCAACCAATGAAGTAGTCATTTCTGTGACCTTCCTCTTACGGAGGAGGCTACTGGGGCTTTTAGAGGTTTGTTTGCCTAAAGCCAGAAAACCAAGACTACGGGTGGGCTGATATTTGATTGCCCATCTAGAAGATGCCAGAGCTCTAAGTATACAAATATAAAAGGGTCAGAAATAGTCTTAATATTCTGTTTTCCTCAACAATTATATAGATCTGAAATAAATGCAATATAACATGATTTTATATAATAAAGAAGATTCAATATAAAAATAATTTTGTGTAAATCAGGTAAGGGCAAAGATAGTCACATAAAGATGGGAGCTCTAACAAAAACGATGTGAACTACAAGAAAGAATGGATTTCTCTGGTGAAAGATGCCTGCATTTGGACTGAAGTAATGTAAAAGTTAATTATTTTACATAATTTAAAGTCTCTGTTATTTCTTTTTTCAAGATCTGTGCATCGTTCAAATGCATATGTGCAACCTATAGCTTAAAAACTGTTACAGAGTAATATGTTAATAAATATTTGTTGAATAGATTAATGTTTATGATAACTTACCCGCTATATAAGAAAATGGATGATAAATTTAAGACTGTAGTTATATACTCATTCTTGACTAAAACAAGAAAGGTATAATTGGGCAGGCATTGCTACTGCCTCTTGAAATTTTGTATTCTGTGAAGCTTAAAATGCCTATTTACATACACAGCGTAACTGTCTGAAGTATATGTGAAATATTCATGTAGAATTCTGTAGAGGAAGAGCAGTACTGATTAAAAATATGATGTCTGCGGAGGAACAACATAGATGAAATGCAAATTTCAAAATATTAATTTTTTTGATTAAGGTCAGGTGGCAGAAGATACAAACAGCCTCCATGGTGGAGTGAAGAGGGATACATAATCTTAAATTTATACTCTAGTCTTTGAAAAGCATTCTAACTGATTATGACAAATCAATTTATTTCTGGTATACATTAAAATGGATAAATAGGTTTGCTTACCTCTCAGTTTTGTTAGTGATTTAAATATAATAATGTGTTCAACTGAACTTTGTCAATGATAAAGTAAAACAAAATAAGGGGTTTATGGAAAGGATGTTAAGTAATTCTTAGTCCAATGCTCATCTCGGAAATCCACTTTAATCCTGCTTTGATAGCCTAAGGGTGAGCATCCTTCTCTATAACATTCAGTTTTTTAAAAGTGGGTATACATAACCTAATGAATTATGTGAGGCATTATTTTTGTCTTATTGAATCAACATTAAACACTGCCCAGTAATGTAAACCATGACTGTTGCCTGTACAATTATTTTTTTCAGCGGGGCTATTTCTCTTTCCTGTGCTTCAGTATAGGTCATGTTTCTTTAGGGTAAGTGAGACAATCACTCATTTGTAAGCCATCTTATGCCATGACTCTGTTTGTGGAAAACACACACACACACACATACACATATACACACATACAGCTTTTTTAAAAAAATAATTGCTACCTGTGAGAGAATCTACTTTTCCTCAGCCCAAACTATTACTTGTAAACCTAAGAAAATTTTGCAGAGGGAAGCCACGGCTTGGCTGAGAAATATCTGGCTGGCTGTCATAAAAATTTGTGCTTCGATATTTCTGGCTTAAATCCGAAAGGACATTCTGAACAAGTCTTATGAAAAAAGACAAAGAGAGAAAACAAAGTTAAACCGAAACTTCCTTTTTTAGTCTTTCCAGTATCCCCCTTTTCTCTCCTTCTCTTCAGAATAGTGCCAATATCTTAAGACAGAGTTGAGAAGAAAATTATTAGCAGCAATAATAGCCTTATTATGCAATTGCAGCTTTCATTTGTAATTCGATATTCCTTCCTATTTTATTTTGCTATCTTCTTAGAAATATGTAACAACTTTGCCATTAATAAAAAAATTCAGGGTTTGGGTTAACAATGTCAAAAGTTTGACAAAATAAAATCAAGTGTATCTCAAAATTTTGTGTATTCTACATTTTAACATTAGAACATATAAACAAATCTAACAAGTTATCTTTCTTTACTAGTTAAGAAAATGTGGTTTCCTGGAGGAATAACAGGGAAGTAGAATCGCCCTGATACACTTTAAATGCAGACCCCTATATTTTAAATAGGGAGTCCCCAGTAATTTTCAAGTACCAAAATGATACTATCTTCAATCATTCAAGTATTTTGCGGTCTTTTATTCCACAAATTCATATCAATCTATATCACTATTGCATATCTGGAAATGTTAAAAGAAGTGAGAATATGTTAGAGAATAACAACAAAAATCAGAACACACTGAAAATCAACAGAAAAAGTACACAATGATATTTTCACAGCCTTTTCTTATTTAGGTTATTAGGATGCACTGTGAGGCAGGTGTTTTAAATTCTATTGTATGTTTGAGAATTTAATTGGTAGTAGACCTTGAACCTGGATTGTTATTAATAAATATTTAGACTAAAATAAATTTTACTCCATAACTTGCTGACCATCAGGAATTTCTCAAAATGCTAATGCTCTTTTCCACACAACTGGCCTTCCTGATCTCACAAGAGCATAGGTTCCAAGAAATCCGGGAGCATGTAAGTTTCTTCTGGCCATTTTATCTCCAGACTCTAGCACAGTGCTGGGAATTTAGAAGGCACTTAATAAATATTTGATAGTATGTGTCATTATAAAAAAGTTTCTTAGTTTTTCTCTCTTCTTTCACTTTCCTAAGATAAAACCTTCTGTGGAATTGTTTTGTAGAAATGCTTTACATCACATTAAACCAATGGGCGTGGTGCCTTGATCAGGAAAGACCAGGGACAGATGATGAGTCTTTCTCTTTCAGGAAAGAGGAAGAAAGCACATGTATTTTTATTCATTTGTGCTGTCTGCTGTGGCCAAGAACATCCTGCACATAAAAGAATCAATATTTTTTTGAGTTGCAGACTTAGCCTCAAATGTAAAAGCAATACTAGAGTGCAGTGTTTTGAAGTGAAAAGGAAAAAGGAAAGAAAAAAATTTTGATAAAACTTTAATGTAATTCTTTTTTCATTTCCAAGAATGCCTTTTCAATTTATGTTGATAGAGTTATAAGAAATAGGCAGCATCCTAACTAGAGTATTAAGAGAATACTATTAATGTAAATAAATGCAATAAGAATAAAATAGAATGTAGTTTATAATTCCCCAGAAAGAGGAGTGATTGTTTTTCTGCCAAAAATAAAAATAAAAATCCTTTTGAGATTAGCATTTTCAAAGGGCCCGAATCTTTAAACGGATTTAAGTTTTAAATTCACAAGTGGATTAAACCATGGCAATACAAAAAGTAAAATATCTTACCTGCCTGTGAAATATGTTTTACAAGATACTCCCAGGATGGATATGGTAAAAAAAAAAAATGGTGTTCACAATGACTCTAGGCAAATACAACTTTGGAGTTTTAATATTATTTGGCCAAGTCTTGTTCTCTCCCTTCCTTACTCCCTACCTCCTCTCTGTTTTTCTTTCTGTCTCTCTCTTTCTCTCTCTCTCTCTCTGACTCTCTCTCTCTCTCTCTCACACACACACACACACACAGGCACAGATACACACATGCAATATGTATACATATATTAAACTTTACTCAAAATATTCAGTACTATTCTTTTCTTGGTTTCATCCACCACTTCACATTTTTATCATGCAACTTGTTTGTTCTCTCGTGAGCTCTGAATGGGTTTTTTTTGACTAATTGTGATATCTTGTAAAAGAAAAATACTGTTATAATCAGGACCTGAAACTCATGATACAAAGAAAGAGCTGCATAACTCTCAGTTAGCTACTTTTCCACTAGCGTTTGTCAAAAAATCATCCAAGAATCAGGAGTTCAAATAAGTTTTATGATCTGCTGTAATTAATAGTTACTTGGATATTCCATACTGCTTCAATTTTTGATGTTATGGAAGACACACACACACAGAAGTCGGAGTAAATTAAACATATCGAGGATAAACTATGCTCATAACTTTAAAGCAGTCAGTTTACCACTGGACACTTAAGGACATCATATTTCCTATTGCTTTAGGTGTCCAGATTCCTGAAATTTCTTTATCCCTCTCAACATTTTATTTCGAGAAAGAAAATGCTATTATTGAGCAACAAATGATGCCAAAGATTTAAACTTTCAGAGATTTGCATCATTTTAAGTGATATCAGTGATGCGAATCAAGGAGTTATAGATGTTAACAGCTTGAAAGAGATATGAGGGAAGCCTCCAGCTGATGTGCACTTCTGCTGGGTAGCTAAGCTTCGTTTATGCCCATTCAATGGCATAATACAGAAATATATATATAAGCATCTTTCCCAGATATCCCACCTGCATCTTGTGCCCTACAGACCTTTTAATTTGCCTGCACTGAGGAAAATTCACTTCCTATTATGCTTTTTTGTATTATTTATTTATTTATTTATTTATTTATTGAGATGGAGTTTTGCTCTTGTTGCCCAGGCTGGAGTGCAATGGCGTGATCTTGGCTCACCGCAACCTCTGCCTCGCGGGATCAAGTGATTCTCCTGCCTCAGCCTGCCGAGTAACTGGGATTACAGGCGCCCACCACCACGCCCGGCTAATTTTGTATTTTTAGTAGAGATGGGGTTTCTCCATGTTGGCCAGGCTGGTCGTGAACTCCCGACCTCAGGTGATCCGCCTGCCTCGGCCTCCCAAAGTGCTGGGACTATAGGTGTGAGCCATCACGCCCTGCCTAATATGCTTTCTTAGTTAACATTTACTTTTTACCAAAGGCTGTAGTGCCTCCTTTTTTTGTATAATGGGAACTTTTTGGAAGAAGAATATTGTAAGATCAATATTAACTTTTATCATGATCAACATAGTCCATTTTATTTTCTTGCCATTTACTTTAGGTTCAGTATGAAATTCCCTAGTGATACCAAATCATCTAGAAAATATATAACAAAATCATGACATCTTGTTGAAAACAAACTGATCTTTGTTTATGTATATCAAAGCTTAGCAGAGACAAATGGTGCTCTAAGTAGGTTTTGACTCTAACAGGGTTGATCCCATAGAGTCATAGTATTTTTAACTTTTTAAATCATTTCCACATGCCTAATGTTGTGTGATCCTCAAAATAACCTTGCTGAGAGAAGAACTGTTATCTGCATTTTATAGAACTGGAAAATGTGCTTAAAGCCAGAAAAGTGATTCAGTATCTTCATACAGGTAGTTGTTGCACAGTGAGAACTGGAAAGAAGGGAAGTGTGCCCAGAACCAATAAAGCATGATGCATTTTCTGCTTATGCCTTCAAATGCATCTGAACTATACTCACCCTTTGTTTTCATGATCCAGTGGCACATCGGTACCTCAACCCCTTGCATCATCTTGAAGACCATTCTTTCTCTTTTCAACAAATTTGTACATGTTGTCCCTAAAATATTCTTGAGATATTTTTATTCCTATGGTTTCCTGACTGGTCCTGTGTATTTACCACATGTCAATCTAATCACCACTTTCTTGGAGAGGACTTTCCTTCCCACTATTCTGTCCTCTACCAAAGATTTTGTCTTGTATTATCCTATTACTTTCCTTTAAATTCCTTACAGTAGTTTGAGATTATTTACTATATTTACACAGTACGTTTTTCATTGCTTATCACCTCCACGCTCCTGCTTCGTAAATGCCAGGATAGTATATTCCTCACTATTGCATAAAAAACACTTGGTTTGTAGCACAATTCTTGATATAGAGTAAATGCATCCAAATTATGAATAAATGAATGAGTAAATCTAAATTTCCTTATTTGCATTCCAATATTCGTTTTGTTAGGCAAGCTTATCTCCTATACACGAAAACGAGGTTTTGAAATAATACCTTTTTGTGGTAGCAAGATAAGTATTTCTTACATATTTTTAGTTTAAAAAATACAATTGTATGTGAGTTCTCTTATAATTTTAGATTTTTATTTCCTTATGTCTGAAATTATGGCGTTCACCTTAATGAGTTCTAAAGGGAAATAATCTACTACTCTGTTTCTTTTTGGTATAGGTGACTGGAAGGCAGCTGTATTTAAATTTCTATAAAGATCAGATCCTCTATGGACATCTTTTACTGTGAGTAAAACAAGGGCAGTCTGGATGAAAGGCAGTTTCATTTGGATTTTGCCCACTGGCTAAATATATGAACATTACAAGGGACATATGTAAATAGAACCTTTATACATCTGGAAACAAACTTGCATCTTTTACCTCTAAGACATTGTTAAAAAATCAACATACAGCGCTATATTTGCCTTCTAGATCTTACACATTTGATAAGAAAATCTGAAAATAAACACATACATTCATATTGTAATTTTAGATAATAATGCACATTGTTTGCTTGAATTGTATACTTCACTTACAGGTTTTACACAATCCCTTATTTTTCTATTCAATAATCCTTATGCAGAAACCAAATGTTCTTGGTTTAAGGATATTATATGCCACCAAGTAATCAATAAATACGTGCTGAAACGCATACACACACACGCACATCTTGCAGCAAGCCTTTTTAAAAGTTATTTGATAAAATTGTCTCCCCAAATATGAAGTATTATTTTCTCAAGACAAGCATTTAATGGCACATCTTAGTTTAGATGGTAGATGGCCACAAAGTAATGGTAGAATTGCTAGCACTCTCCAGGAAACATTAAAAAGAGCCGTCAATGGCCGGGCACTGTGGCTCACGCCTGTAATCCCAGCACTTTGGGAGGTTGAGGCGAGCGGATCACGAGGTCAGGAGATAGAGACCATCCTGGCTAACACGGTGAAACCCCGTCTCTACTAAAAATACAAAAAATTAGCCGGGCACGGTGGCAGGCGCCGGTAGTCCCAGCTACTCCGGAGGCTGAGGCAGGAGAATGGCGTGAACCCGGGAGGCGGAGCTTGCAGTGAGCCGAGATCTTGCCACTGCATTCCAGCCTGGGGGACAGAGCGAGACTCCATCTCAAAAAAAAAAAAAAAAGAAAAAAGAGCCGTCAAACAAATCAAGAAGAAAATTATCAGAGAATCATTCTGTAAAATTCTCAGAGATTAGAATAGAGCAGGAAGTTAAATTAAAAGAGATTGTCATATCCAATCACTTTTCCAAAAAAGACACAGTTAAATAGCACTCTTTTTCTACACTTCCTTCTAATAATATAAATGCATGCTGGGCTTAAATAAAACAATTAAACAAACAAAAATAGAAAAAAAATGCATTATCCCCGCATACTAGTTCAAATACCTCCAATAAATGCTAACCTAATATCTTTGTGGTATAGTAAAACATTATGTTTCTTATTACATATTGTCAAGATCTTTTGCAATCAACTAGTAATAGTGAATTTCAAGGCTACTCTGTGTAATTATTCATGCATGGATGAGATTCATATGAAAATTAAACTAAACTGTCAATGAAAAAAATCTTTATTCCCAAGATAAATGTTGCTTTTAGAAATTAGAGATATAGAAAAGTCAGAATTAGAGCAAAATGTACACTCAAGAGAGAAGTAAGAGAGCTAAAGAATTGAGTGATATGTATATTTCAGAGAGAAATTACATTTAAAAATCTAAAAGATGTATGTAAAATCGATATATGCTTTAAGTCACTGTGGGCAGAAGAAACATTCTTATATTTGGAGACATAATAACTGTTCATTAAGAAAGAAGAATGAATTGATCATATTTTATGAGCAAAGCAAAAAATATAAACATTTTAAAATATATTCCTTCCCAGGTTAATTATACTTTAGTCATGAAATCAACATATGAATGTTTATTTATTTGATACTTAACATTTATATCACAGGATAATTACTAATTATTTGAATAAATGGCTTGATGTTGCAAGTTTAAATCTAAACTTTAAAGTCTTAAATTATCTAAAAGCAGATATGAAATAAGCTGAATTCAACTAACATAATTTTTAACAAGTTGTCAATAATATTGATTTATTTCAAATATAGTCGGTTGTACTAGAAAATTTAGACTTGTATATATATATACATATATTTTTAAAATCCTATAGGTGAGTCATATGTATATGAACTATTCACATGTAGAGAAGACCAAATTCTAAATAAGCAAATTCACATATATGTGATATCTACAGTTGACTCTTGAACAATGCTGAGATTATGGCCACCATCCCCCTGTGAGTCAAAAATGCGTGTATAACCTTTGATTTCCCCTTCAAAGTAATGACTTAACTGCTTATAGCCTACTGTTAGGTGTACCAATAACACAAACAGTCAATTAACATATATTTTGTACATTATATATATTATATACCGTATTCCTCCAATAAACTAGAGAGAAAAAATGTTATTAAGATAATCATAAGAAAGAAAAAATATATTTACTATTTATTAAGTGGAAGTGGATCATCACAAAGGTCTTCATCCTCACCATCTTCACATGAGTAGGCTAAGAGGAGGAGGAAGATGAGGGGTTGGGCTTGCTATCTCAGGAGCGGCAGAGGCAGAACAAAATTTATGTGTAAGTGGACGTTCCCAGTTCAAACCTGTTTTGTTCAAGGGTCAACTATACATATAATCGAAAAGTTGTTGTAGATGATGGAAATGAAAACCTCATTATTTTGTAAAACTAATCACTTTGTTTCATCTGTAAACAGACTTTTTACTCATATATTCACGCTTCAAAGATTAAATTACATATGGCACTGTACATTTCAAATCTTGTAAAAATGTGACTCAGACTTTGAGTCACTTGAGCCACTCTAGGGTAACTTGATAATGAAGTTTAAAGTTTATACTGATATATGTAATAATAGAAAATTTTTCAATTATATCTCTGAAAATATTGTTTCTACTCCATTAATTGAGATTAATTCTATGAAACTCTAATGTCCCCATCCCACTCAAATACAACCCTCTCAGAAAATATATTCTCTCTTTAGCACCATTGATTCTTTATCTGTAACATGTTAATGAAAATTCTTTTTTTTTAACCTTCAAATCCATGCGTAAGTTCTGTTTGCAACAAAAGTTTTAATAAGAAAACAAAAACTATCATTTGGCTCAGTAGATTATTAAATGTGCAAATGATCTTTTAATCTGCAACCAGCATTCAGCCAAAAATAATTTTTCTCATTTTTTTATCAAACCAGACACTAGAACATTTGTTTTGTCATCCAAAGTAGTTTCAACTATTATGGACTTTTAAGTTTGAACTCTGTATCCATAGAAAATAGCCTCAAAATGAAACAAAACAAACAAACAACAAACCCTGGGTTTTATAAATATGCTAGTGAGAACATCATACCATTTCCACTACTTTAAGACTTACAAGAAGAAAAATTATATTTCTTCTAAGCAGCCGATCCATTTTTACTTACAATCACTGAGGATCTCATAATTCTCTTCCTTTTTATTTCTAAGATGTTTGAAAACAATGTGCAACCCAGCTTAAAAACTGTGAAGGTCTTATGTAATATATGCCCATCACGAATTTTCTTGCTTATTTAACACTCTATTTTTCCTTTTATCCTGTAAGGAGAGGGAATTGTTAGATTGCAGTCATTCCTAATTCTTAGCAATAGATCAAGGACTAGGAGGAATAAAATAATTCATCCTATCTACATCTAGATAAGTCCCATGGAATTTTGAGATCAAGTTGGTATGATAGTATCATATAGTTACTACCCAAATACATTTACTGGGTATACAGAGACTTTTGGCAACTAAATAAGTAGTTGCCTTTCAAAAATGCATTCCCAACTAGCTACCCAGCAATTCTTTGGACAAATTTAACCATTTGAAACATAATTGACTTATTTAAATATGACCAGCACTGCTACACTATGCTTCAGTAATATGAGTTGCTCATATATGATTGGCATGCAGGGGAGTGATGTCAGCCAAATAGGGACTGCTTGTTCAGATGATATTTCCCCACTCTCCCACCTCCTCATTCTGTTAATGTATTGTGCCCTGCTGGCAAGTGTAACAGCAACTGAAATGAAAATCCAGGGGCAGAATATAGTGAGCAAGAGTAATGCACAGTAGGGCACCAGGTCTACTCACCCTTCCATCTGCCACCTGGCACCTGGTTTGGTCAATCATCTGCTGTACATTTGAAGTACATATTGTTTTTATTTATTTTGCAAAGTTTTTTCATATCCTCATGGCTTAGTAGACTCAAGCTTTGATTACAAACCCTTTCTTTTTTTAAAATAATGGTATATCTTTATATTCAGTGTAGCATTCATTTATTTGAAATACTATTTTATAACTACGCATATTATTTAGAATGCTATTACATTAGCCCCAGTTACAAGTTTGCCTAGATTCTTATTCTTCTTCTTCTAGCAATATTCTTCTCTAAGTCCTGATATTTTTAGTGCATGATTTTGCAGAACTTGAGTTTCCAGGAGCACATTCATGGCATTCTAGAGAAACACCTCTATATAAGTTGTTGTTGCTGTTCACAATCTACCCACCATTTTAAAAAATATTCCTTTTAGTGATAAAATGTCCAGTTTGTTTTCTGATAACATGTAGGATGAAATACAGATGTAAATCTTGAAATAGCTCTAGACCCATATAATCGTCAGTTAGTATTGCACTATATTTTTGCCTGTACAATTTGTACACGTTGGAAATCCGACATTAATATGCTATTGGAAATTTTATCTTCTGTGTTTTAGTAGAAAAATCATGTTGGGAATATAAATACCAATTCATAAAAATCCATAATGAAAACAACACATCACCACTGTCAGTTGCCTAATTGTTTATTCCTTGTTACAAAAACACAATTTTATTTAAGTAGTATCTCTGAGGCAGGATGAAATGAATTATCAGCTCAGGGGTAAAGACGCCAAATTTAGGCTGTCCATGGCTAGTCTATTAGTGATGTGTGTGATGCAGTTCTCTTTACTAGGACATTTTTGTCACTTTAAAAGAGAGATGAACAGCATTGTTTTATATCTTATTTATCTGTCAATGGAAGTATCAGTGTATGACATTAGTCTAGTACCTCAGGAAGTTGAGGGGGCTTGAGGACAATCCAAAGACAGTGAAAAAGTGACAAAAATCTGAGTCTTCCATGGACACTCAATTGAGCAACTCTAGAACCATCTTCACTACATAGCTGGTTCTGAAGATGCTAAACTCAATTTGCTATTTTAAGCCATTTACTTTTCTGTTCTACTTAGTCAAATGTACGTTATTCTCACACATACACATGTGCATGTGCAGACACACACACACAGAGACACACACACACACACATACACATACATATACACGCAATCTTTCATGAAGTTTTAATTTTTTTTTTCTCAAAGATGGACTCCTACTCCGTGGCCCAGGCTAGAGTGAGCACAGTGGTGTGATCCTAGCTCACTGCAGCCTCGAACTCCTGGCCTCAAGCAATCCTCTTTCTTCAGCCTCCTGAGTGGCTGGGACTGTAGGCACATGCCACTGCACTTGGCTAATTTGTATAAAAAATTTTTGTAGAGACTCCTGGCTTCAAGAGATCCTCTCACCTCGGCCTCCCAAAGTGCTGGGATTACAGATGTGATCCACTGTGTCTGGCCTCATGAAGATTTTATTTGTATGGATTTCCAGTGGTCATTCACATAATTCTCACATCTATCTATCTACATTTTTTTCTCACTTCAAATGAAAAACATTTCTGAAGGCACAATACTGAACTTTTTCCTCTTCTTTCTACTGTCTTTCCCATCAAGTACTGAGTTATGATTTTGACCATCTTGTCTAAGAAATTTAAATAAATGCTATTAATGATATTCCATGTCTGCAAATTTACCATTCTAGTGCAGTGTTGTTGCAAATTCTAAACACGAACTGGCTTTGTCCCATAGGATTCAAATATTAGCCATCACTGTAATTCTATGTTGAATCACCTTTCATCAGCTCCCTATCAGGAAAAATTGAATTTTTCCTTCAAAGCAATAGTCTTGCTACTTTTTAGATCTTTAATATCCTCAACAATATTAATTTATCTTTAGCCTACTATACTTTCTGATAAGAGATACATAGATAAGTATTACTTCTACAATCATTATTGAGCAAACATTACTCTGTGCCAGGGACTCTTTAAAGTGTGGGTGGTGTATCAGTGAGTAAAAACATCCTTACTCTATAGAACTTAAATTACCTTAAAGCAGTTTTATTAGGAACACACAGTGTTTTTCATTTTTTTCCTCTGTGTATGCCAAACATCAAACACACATCACAAGCCTTCATATTGATCTGTATCTTGTTTTGTCTAGGAGGCCAATATAACTTAGTGTTTTACTCAGCATCAAGTATTAGGTGCCTGTTATATGTGAAGAACATGGTTACTATCATAGTAGACCTTAAAATAGAGAAGGAAGGAGAAATGAAAATGAACCATAGCTTACTGAAATAAATTCTAGAAAGTGATATGAGAGATGCCATCGGTTCACATAAAGTGATTATCTACTCAAGTGACTGAATAAAGGGAGGGAATATTTAATTGGTGCATAATTGTGTATGGAGGCTGCCTATTCCAAGGGCAAAGAATGAGCAGAGATGTATTTTTCTCGTAGAGAAAAAATACAACATCCAATTAAAAAGAACCTAGGACATTAGAAGAGTTTCACTGTCTTGCTAACAAATACGATCTTTCTTCTGCAGGATATGGGAGTCATTGGAGATTGTAAAGGGTATGCTATGATCAAATACCTTGTAGGGAGTTAACTCTGGTGCAAGGAGACAACCAGTCCATAGTGGGGTAAGAATAGAGATGGGGAAAGCATTGATAAATTATGGCAATGTGTAAGACACAGATAGATGACGGCATAAAATACAGAAGTAGTAGCAAGCATGGATAGCAGACAAATATGAGAAATATTGATCTAGGACTTTCCAAGACATAAAAGCCCTTAGATACTAGCCTGTGACTGAAGATTAGATGAGCTGCCTCTAAAAACATAGTGAATTTTTTATCTCCTTTCTCTGATCACAAATCAGAGAAGAGAGAAAGAAAGTGTATGCATGTGTGTGTGTGTTCTCACCAGTGTTTTACTGATGAAGTATATATATTTAAAAACACAGTTATATATATATTTGATATATAATATATAAATATATATTTAAAACAGTGTTATATATAACATATATGTTATATATGTTTTAAAAGTTATATATGCAAAATGTGTTTTTAAAGTTATATATAACTGTATATATAAATTATGTGTATATATATATTTAACTGTATTTTTTAAGTTTCCAATACATTTTAGAAAAAGCTGAATTATTTATGTGGCACCTGGTAATGTTTTTCAAGTAAGACATAATAAATATGTTATGATTCCTATTAATATAGAAAGCATAGACTAAGAACAATTATGATGAATGACCTCTAAGGATGAGGAATATGTTACAGGGGCTCTGGTACATTCATAATCAACTTATGAAGAAAATTAAGACTGCCATTAGCGATAGATACAGGAAATATCCTACCCCCAGACCCCCCATCTAGCAGAGCACACACTCCATGTGCATGGTGAAAAATATGGGCTTTTAATTTGATTTTCTGGTCACTTTTCAGCAAGACCTACGTTCCTATATTTGTTTATTTATTTATTTATTTCTATTACAAACTGCACAATGATTTTTCTATAGCATTCAGAAGGTACAAGGGCTTCTTTTACTGCCTGTGACCAGTCATATGTACCATTTTATTGCCAACTACTACTGCGGGATATTAAGTTGTCACCCAAACCAAAGAACAAGCAACCATAAAAATAACTGCATGATTTGCAGTTCGCTTCAATGTAAAGGGCAAAATATGTGCTCTGTGCTGGGTGGCACTGCAGCCCCAAAGACTCTAATCCAATTCCAGAGATTGTACAAATGCACTGCAATTTTCCTTGTTCATTTGGGGATGTACATTACATGATCGTTTGGGCTTTATAATATTATTTACTTTCCCAAAGGTCATGAGAAAAAGAAATAGCAACTAATGAGTTAGTTCTGGAAGAGCAGCTTATTTTGATTATGCTATGTTCATACAGTACAGCAAAAATTAGACTAGGATGCATTAGCATTTATACTGCTTTTATAAAGCTTACTGGGGAGGGCTGTTGATCAAAGGGGGCATAATACACACATTGCCTTTCTGGAAAAGAACATTAAAAAGCCTGTATAAGGGCATTTTTTATAATTCCTTTTGTAAAAATGCCTTTCTCTCAACATTAAATTGTTGTGGATACACAAAGAAAATACATAGACTTAAAATGTTCCAGCAAAATAAATTGGCACACAAAAATTAATATTTAAGATATTAAATACTAACATTTAACTAATACTCTGGAAAGTGGATGATGCCTCATAATTAAAAATACTCTTTATAAAATATCATCCAAACACTGACAAGCTCTAACAAAACACAATTTATTTTAAAGGCCAACATGAACATCTCATAGCAGCAGCTTTGAAATAGCCAATTCCATCAATACAGCAAAATAAACTAAGTAGTCAATTGTCTCCCTCTCCTTCTACTTTTCTTTTTATTTCCTTAAAAGTGATAATTTTAGCTATCCCTTTTCTATGAACATAAAATAGACAACCTAATTTCAAAATAAAGCCAAATATACCTTTTCTTACAGTCATTTGCTTCACACTACACTAGATTTTTATCTAATTATATATATATATATAATGTTTATGAAGTCCACTTAAAGCAATATCTAACACAATATCAAACTGATTTGTAGAGAAATGAAGATCAAGTCTATGAAGATAAAATATATCTTTCTTTGTAGGAGTAACAAATCTGAAGAAAACATTGTGATAAGAAGAAAGATGCTCCTCCCGCCCCACACATGCCCAGATATCCAGGTCTTAATTTTCAAAATTTTTGAGTATGTTACATTACAAGGCAAAAATTATTAAAGTTAAGATTAATTTTTCAATCTTAATTAATAATAGGAAAATTACTCTGGATTATCTGGTTCGACCCAATGTAACCATATAAGCCCTTAAAAGTGGAAGAGGATGCAGGGTGATTGGGTCAGAGGGATGTAGCAATGGGGGAAGAGACAGGGGAGATGTGTAGCATGAGATGGGCTTTACCTGCCATGGCTGGCTTTGAAGTTGGAGGAAGGAGGGCATGAGCCCATGAATTTGGGTGGCCTCTAAAACTTGAGAATGATCCTTAGCTTACAGCAAGCAAGGAAGTGGGAACCCCAGTTCCACAGTAACAAGGAATTGAATTCTGAACAACAACCTGAATGAGCAGGAAAACACATCCTCTCTTGGAACCTCCTGATAAGAAACAGTCCTATGGACACTTTGCCTTTAGCCAGATGAGACCCATGTCAGAATTCTGACCTCTGAACTCTACAACAGCACGTTTGTGTGTGTGTTTTATTTTTTAACTACAAAGTGTGTGGTAATTTGTTCCAGCAATGATAGAAAGTTAATACAAACAGTCTGTTAAATACTTGATTTTATGTCTGATAAATCTGAGCCTACAGAGATTCAATGGCTTACCCTAGCCAGGTAGTGACAGGGTTTCCAAATTCTTGACCTCTTCCCAAGAG
This sequence comes from Pan paniscus, assembly GCF_029289425.2. Lineage (NCBI taxonomy): Eukaryota > Metazoa > Chordata > Mammalia > Primates > Hominidae > Pan > Pan paniscus. Next base: position 43,925,024 of record NC_073261.2, on the reverse strand, counting down.
TGCTTTCTTGTTTTGAATCATCCAATCCATTCTAATCTAAGCAGTCTGGATACAGTCAAGCCAGATCAAATCATATGCCTCTGTGCCTATAATTCAGGCATGACTCCTTTCGTGCTTTAAAATTCTCATTCTAGTTTGGCGTCCGCCCCTGCTCTTACTTCACCCAGTACCCATCTCACCGCACTCCTCGCAGCATGGTGCTGCTCCATTTCAGGGTCATGCCTTCTGCTCACCTTATGGTAATGCTTTCCTCTTGCTCGTCCTGAGGACATAAGAGCTATCACTCTCCAAGTTCTCAGCATGGCTGCTGAATTCTCATAATTCAAGTATCAGTTTAAATATCAGTTCCATAGAGAAACTGTCTAGACTTAGATTCCTTAAATCACCATTCATCTCTGTCATTTCAAGCTTTTCAATCTTATGTTTGTTTCTCCTCTCATTTATTATCTTCTTCTTCCTCTAGCATCTGATAACTATGGTATGGAGACTTTATCTCTTATATGAATCAATAACATTGGTATATAAGTGTCTGATAAAAATATCTACTGTGAAAATACCTAGTAAAATAATTTCTGGCTCCTAGTTCAAGGCTGTTAGCTACTGAACTTTGCCAGTTACATTAATTGTGACTGGCATTTACACCCCACATTATAATGCCTGTTATTATTAAAGGAATCTACTTGTGTTCATTTATTGACTTTATATTAAGTAAAAGTAATAAATATAAACTTACAAAATGTACTGACACAAAGTACCATTTTTATCTGTTTCAAGTGTTAGATATTGACACACTTATTTTTATCATTTTTAGCTCCTGCTAGAATAAAACACGGTATTTGTGGCTATAAATATAAGATAACTTACTAAAAGAAACGTGTTAGTAACATTATTCTGGCATATTCCAAAATATTCAGTAAATAAGTAAAAGCTCAAAGACGAGCTGTCCAGACTGTACTATGTTTATTTAGACAGAAGTAAAATACTGCCCAGGTCCAGAGAGATCAATGGGAAAGAAAAGAAGGATGATGGACCTTTAGTCAAAAGGGGAGAAGAACTACGGGTAGAGATTATAATAGGATTCATTACAGGTTATAACATCAGTGAAGAAGGGCAGTGACTCAGTTGTGTACATGAAAATAAAATAAATTGCTTGATTAATTCACAGTAGTTATACAAAACTGACTTATATGAAGTATTTGTGCTTTAGAAAGCTTACTATTACAAATATTCAAGTGAATAAAAATGAACTAATGTATCTCTAAAGTAATTATTGGGGAACTCAGACAATTATCTAATTATCTTGAAACAAATTTGTTGAATGTTTGAAATTATTATAGTTTAAGTTGCAAATTGCTCAAAAGTCTGTTATTTTTATTACCATTACTGAGTTGTAACTTTAAACAATGTTTTTTTTTCTAAAAAGAGAGAGTAATCTTACTGTGTTTCACTAGTTCCATTGTAAATAAATGTTACTTTATGACTGTCTCTTGCTTTAAAAGATTCATTTCTTTAAAATTTTACATCTATAATTTTACAACAATTTTGTCTACTTGAATATTTCTAATACTTGTGATAAACATTGTTTAGGTTATTCATATATATCTTCATATCATTCATTCAATCAATCATTATGTTGTTCACTGTACAGTAAGTCACAGGAAACTAGAATGAATTAATCCTTTAATTTGCCTTCAAGGAATTTACAATGTAATAGGGAAGTGAAAGATATGTGTAAAGAGCCTTGATGCCCCTTTAAATAAGCTCCTGTCGGGGACTGACTGATGCATTCTATTAAATGTACAAAACAAATTTAAGGTATATTGTTTGGTTGGTTGCATATGTTATACAAAAATCATCAAGTTTCACTTATTTAAATTAGGATATTAGGGAGTTCTTTCTGAGGAAGTGATGCTTAAACTAGGAAGTAAGGAGTGAAAGTGATGAAAGGATGTGGTCATTTGAAAACTGGGAAAGGATGGTACTGAAAAAGACTAACATGCTGTGTTTCCTTCTTATGTCTATACGTACAAGGGATGGGTTCACAGCATCAAATTGCAGTCAGAACACACAGAATGTGTTAGCAAATATTCATTAATGCAACAAATAATCTCTATGCCCTTTTAGGACTCTCTGATGAACTGTATTACTGTTCATTTATACCCCATGCCTTTCTGAGAGAGGCTCTATATCCTCGCTGTGTTGAACTCAGGAGAGTCATATGATTTGGCTAATGAAAAAGCATATGTGGCCCGGGCACAGCGTCTCACACCTATAATCCCAGCACTTTGGGAGGCTGAGGTAGGCAGATCACAAGGTCATGAGTTTGAGACCAGCCTGGCCAATATGGTGAAACCCTGTCTCTACTAAAAATAAAAAAAAAACAATTAGCTGAGCATGGTGGCGGGCACCTGTAGTCCTAGCTACTTGGGAGGCTGAGGCAGGAGAATCGCTTGAACTCAGGAGGCAGAGGTTGCAGTGAGCCAAGATTGCACCACTGCGCTCCAGCCTGGCGACACAGCGAGATGCCATCTCAAAAAAAAAAAAAAAGAAAGAAAGAAAAAAGAAGAAAAGCATATGTGTGTATATATGTATGCTGTATAAATATATATATATGCTGTATGAATGTATATGCATATATATATATATATATGAGCAGAGGCAGTATGTGTCAGTAATAATCAGAAATCTTAAGAACCAGTGGAACGTGTGGTCTTAAAGCTTCCTTTTGCTCTACAAAAACAACTACCAATGTTTCACACAGAGAGTGCTCTGTGACCAGGCCCCAGCTTGAAACTGAAGTGAAAAATTCAGTGTGAAAGGAGACATAAATATTTGCTGCTCTAAGCCAGTGGGATTCTAGAATTTTAAAATTTCATTACTTTTTAATTTTTTTAACTGCAGTGTTCCCTAGCTTATTTTTACTAATATAGCCAGCCATGTAAATATTACCAAAGTTTTGCTTTTTTTGGTTAGAGAAAATACTCAGACTTATGCTGTCAAAATTTATAGCCACTAGTCACTGGATTATTTAAATTAAATTAATTCATGATAAATACAACTTAAGAATTAGTTCCTCAGTTCCACTAACTGTGTTTCAAGTGCTCAATAGCCATATGAAGCTGGTGAAAACTACACAGAACAGCACAGACATAGAAGATTTCCATCATCACACAAAGTTCTATTGCAAGGCAGCCACTCAGACTGTGAAAGATTTGGACCTTTTCCACCTTCTACCCTGTTTCCAACCCATATGGATTCATTCATAGTCTTTCTCCAGGGATAGTTAAACTTAATCAAGGGAAGAGTTTCAGTTCTCCCAAGCATCTTAAATCTCAGTGGCTTCCTATGAATTTTTATTCCGTTTTATCTAAAACCAATTAAAGTTGTCGCTGTATCATTTTATACCTCACTAATGGCCAGACCCTCTGGAGTTTCCTAATGCTGTTACACACCAATCGATAACAATTAACTGCCATGGCTTCAACTTGATCTTCTCCTGGTTCCAGAATTAGCAGTGTGACATCCTTGGTTTAATTAAGAAATGCAGTTATTCTGAAGCTTCTCAAATCAAACTGATGTAGACTTTTAAAATGATTCCCAGATACTCTTCCATGCCTCCTAGCCAACTGAAGCCAGCTTATATTAAAGCAGTTGAGTGGAATCAGCAAGCCAGTCAGCACCAGCATCTGATCTCTTCAGTCTTAATTTTATTTGTTCTGCCTCATTTCAAAGTTTTTGGGGACTCTTGATTGCCCAAATAATAAAGGATATACTCTGATCTAAATAATCAATTTTCTTTTTCCACCCCAACTTACCTTTAAAACTTTATTTTCTCCTTCTTCTTCTAAGAAATATTTCAATATGTTTTATTTTGTCATTATTCATGAAATTTGTTATATATTTTGCTACAAGTTTTAACTCTGAATGAATCTCTTTATTTACCATTTAGGACCTGATTCAAACCTCGTCTTTCCATGACTCTTTCCCAGATCTTTTCATCTGGCATTAGTTATTGCTTCAAGCATGATGATACTTTCATATACTGTCTTTTCCTATGTATCTTACTCATTTATTGAACAACTATTAATTAAGGGCCTTCTCCGTACCAGACACTTATGCAGATATTTAGGAAATATTCACCAGTAAATTATAATAATAAATTAGTTCCCATATAACTTATGTTTCAGTAGAATTTGATACATTTTAGCAATTCAATATAAGGTTCTCAAATACAGGTGCTATCTGTTCTATCTTCTCCCCACTCGCCCCTTCCCCCTTACTTCTAGGTTCCCAGAGCATTGCTTTGGATTCAGAAATGTATTAATGAAAAACTTACATGGAACATACCTCAATGTACAGTGATCGTCTACATTTTCAGAGTCCTTCATTCTCTCCTTTTATTAGGCTCCAAAAATGTTCCAAATGCATGGTCCCATTCAGACTTCCACTGGGTACTTTGGATTTTTAAATTGCTCCCCTAGTGTAAACTGTGTCTGTCTCTAGTTTTCTCTGTTTCTGAAGAAATAGCAGAAAGCCATCAATCAAGAGCAAGTGCTTACCTCTGTGGTTCTGTTTTATTACTATTGAAGTCTAAACTGTTCAGTGTGAAAATATCCAACTCTCCAAGAGAAAACAGTATGATCATTTTTTGAGGGGGAGGAGAGGGAAAAATAGTATTTTCTAACCAACTGGCTAACTCTTATATGTGAAGGAAGGTATGCTGACAATACTCAGAAATCATTTACTTGTTGAGTTTGTCTTACCATAAGTGGCAGATGGTAGACACATCCTCCTTAGGGCTCTAAAGTATAATTCTTATGTTTAAATAATTTCACAATCTAAAATATATCAGAGAAGACTTACTTAAATCACATTTAAAAATAGTAGTATTGCAAACAATTTCACAATCTAAAATATATTAGTGAAGTCTTACTTAAATCACATTTAAAAATAGCAGTATAGAGTACAAAAAAAACCAGGTACAATAATAAGATTTGTATTTATGTATTCAAAAAGTGGGCTTTAGAGAGTACATACCCCTGTGCTATCTTTCATCTTTCTCCCTCTGTTTTTGTTTTTTGTTTCTTTGCAAAGCATTGCTCATAGCGGTTTCATTCACTCACCTTCCATGACTGCCATTGAAGAGTTTGGACTCTGGGATACCAATGGTCAGCTTCTCATTAACTGGCCGTTTCTCAAAACCCATCTCAGATTTCATAGTTATGCATCAAATATAATTAAAAATATAAAATAAATTATGATACATATTGTATCTCAAGTGCTATTGGATCCTAGATGTGATAATGCTATTTCTAGATAGAATGTGATTGAAGAAGTCTGGTCACTTTCCAAAAAGTTATTGGAGATTTTCTAATGAGGAAAGTTTACAATTTTTTCTTTTATAATAATACAACATGTAGTGAACTATAAAGCTAACCATCATATTACCATTGTCTATATGTAAACATACATATATTTGCAAATATATTTATATTTACAAGCTAAAGTTCATTCAGGTAGAAAGATGAAATCTTATGCAGCCATACTGGTTTAGAGGCTACATATTATTTCAAGTGCTAACAATATAAACTCGGTTACTCATTTTCTACTTTTCTCCTTTACCCATAAAAATTTGAAAATTTTAAAAGTTTTCAATATAGGCCGGGCATGGTAGCTTCCGCCTGTAATCCCAGCACTTTGAGAGGCCAAGGCAGGCAGATCACCCGAGTTCAGGAGTTTGAGAACAGCCTGGCTAACATGGTGAAACCTCGTCTCTACTAAAAATAGAGAAAATAGCTGGGTGTGGTGATGGGCACCTGTAAACCCAGTTACTTGAGAGGCTAAGGCAGGACAAGCACTTGAACCCAGGAGGTGTAGGTTGCAGTGACCCGAGGTGCCATTGTACTCCATCCTGGGCAACAAGAGTGAAACTCCGTCTCAAAAAAAAAAAAAGTTTAAAATATAAAAAAATTAACAAAAAATTTCAACAAAAGCATAGCAGCTCTCCTGTCTCCATATCAGAGTACCTCCTTTTCTTATGTTAGCAGCAGATGTAGATCATGTCCTCACAGGGGCTTGTTGTGATTATTACACTGGGATTATAATAGGGCTTGCTTCTGAGAAGCTCCAACAGCATGATGGCAACAAAACTGGCTCAAATGTGAAAACATCGTTCTACAAATTAAGTTTAATATTTTAAATGCAATATTTATCTTGCAGAGGAAGTCAGCATAGTCTCAAAGCTTTCTTTTAAGGACAACCTCACATCCAGCAGTCAATTAGTGATTTATTTCTTCTTTCCAAAAAAAAAAAAAAGATATGACCGCATATATTCAGAGTACTGTGAGAAGTCAGGGATACCATTTAATCTTTAATCTCACTCTTAACGTTTATCTCCAGTATGTATAGCCGTCTCCCAAATCCCCAATTCACAGATAACCTGTCTATTTGTAAGTTATAGCTCTCTTTCGGAAAATGGATAAAAGGCCCACAGACAGCTTGGACAGCAAAGGTCAGAAAGTTGTTCTTTGAGTAGCATTTCATAATAGACGTTGAAGAAAATTATGAAACCCAAAATGTACATAATCCATCTCTAGAGACTTTTTCTATCTCATTTTAAACTTCCAGAAATTATTCCTAAAAGATTAACACAAATCATGGAAAGAGGGAACTAAAAACCTACTGAGATTACCTGGAAGACCAGTTGGCAGGCAAGGAGGAAATATTTATTTTGTTAACTAGGCAATTTAACTTTCCTTTTAAAATGATCATCATTAAACTCTCACATACAGTAACAGCAGATCATATAGCTATATGTTTGTGTTTTATATCGTTGATCTAATTTTCTCTTGTGAGAGTCAATTCTGATATTGCAATGTTATTAATGAGAAAACTGAGGAATATAAATTCGAAATATTTGTTTAAAGCAACTTAGAGAATAAGGTTTAGTGTCCACATAATTACTCTTATTTTCTGATTTTAGAGCCTAAACATGATCTATCACTTTTCAAAGCACATGACACCAGTTTTAGTTGAAAAGTTAACCAGGAAATATTTGTTCTTTGGGAATTTTTTCATTTTCTCTTCCATACTTTTCATATTAGTTCAGTTTCTATTAAACCCCCTCTCTGAAAACTTGGGAACAGTAAAAAAAAGCTGAGGCCTAATATGCAAGTCTGTTTTTAAAGAATTTACTGTGCTAACTGTGGAGAATGTAAGTTAAAAATTCTCCAGAATACACCATCTCTGAATATTTTGCAAAATGGAGGAACAGATATCAATGGTTGAGTTTTGTGTATGGTGTAAAATAAGGGTCAAATTTCATTCTTTTGCATATGGACATCCAGTTTCCCCAGCATCATTCATTGAAGAGACTATCCGTTCCCCATTCTATATTCCTGTCCCACTTGTTAAAGATCATTTGACCCTATATGCATAAAGTTATTTCTGGGTTGTCTATACTGTTTGGTTTATATGTCTGACTTTATGCCAGTATAATATAGTTTTAACCACTGTAGCTTTGTAATATATATTGAAATTAGGATGTGTAACAGCTCTAGCTTTGTTCTCTTTCAAGATTATTTTGGCTATTCAGGATCTTTTTTGGTTTTATATAAATTTTAGAATATTTTTAATATAAAAAGAACCACTGGAATGTTGATAGGAATTGTATGAAATCTACAAATCACTTTGGGGAATATAAATATTTTAGCAACACTAATTTTTTCCAATCCATAAATATGAAATGCCTTTCCATTTATTTTGTGTCTTCTTTTATTTAATCAATGTTTTATAGTTTTCAGTGTACAAGTCTTTCACTTCTTTGGTTAATTTCATTTCTAAGTCTTTTGTTCTTTTTGGTGCTATTGCAAATAAGATTGTTTTCTTAGTTCCTTTTCAGAGTGTTTATTATAAGTCTATAGAAACACAACTGACCTTTGTATGTTTTTTAGTTCTAACAGTTTGTGTGTGTGTGTATGTATGTGTGTGTGTGTGTGTGTGTGTATAGAGGCTTTAGGGTTTTTTATATATAAGTTCATGTCATCTGCAAATAGGAACATTTGGCTTACTTTTATTTATTTAATTTTTCTTTCCTAATTGCTCTGGCTAGGACTTCCAGTTCTATGTTGAATAAAAGTGGTGAGAGTGAGTATCCTTGTCTTGTTCCTGGTATCAGAAGAAAAGCTTTCAATTTCTCCCCATTTATAAAAACATTAACTGTGGGTTTTTTACATATGACCTCTAACATGTCGAGATAATATCCCTCCATTCCTAGTTTTTGTGATTTTTTTTAATCAAGAAAGGGAGTTGAATTTTATCAAATGCTCTTAAAATAAAAGACAATTGTTGGTGAGGTTGTGGAGAAATTGGAAACCGTGTACACTTTTGGTGGAAATGCAAAATGGTTCAGGTGCTGTGGAAAATACTATGGAGGTGCCTGAAAAAATTAAAAATAGAACTAACTTATTATTCAGCATCCTGGGTATTTATCTTAAAAATTGAAATTAGAATCTCAAACACAGATGACCCTTGAGAAAATTATGATAAGTGAAAGCAGCCAGTCACGGAAGGACAAAATACTATGTGATTCCATTTGTATGAGACATCTAATAAAGTCAAACTTATGGAAGAAAAGTAGAGAATGGTGGTTGCCAGGAGCTGGGGAGAAGAACAAATGGGGAGTTGTTAATTAACAGGTATAAAGTTTCACTTATGAAAGATAAATACTTCTATAAATCTGTTATAGAACATTTTGCATATAAATAACAATACTCTATTGTAAACTTAAAAATATGTTACAAGGATAGATCTCCTGTTATGTGTTCTTATCACAATATTTTTTTAAAGCAAAAGTCATCAATGGGTGATTTTTATGGTGTTAGATAATGGCTAATGCTAAAAAATACAAAACTGTAAATCCATACAAAGTAACTCAGTTCTAGAGTTATTAAGTGAATGTTGGAATATCTTCTTAACGACACTTCAGAGATGGATAGAGCATCATTTTAGTTTTGCACAAAGAATGCACTGTTACTACCCTTATTTTCTGAAATGTGTTTTGTAGCGTTATAAGTATATATATCACAATATTGTGTGCTGATTTCATTAAGTGAAATAAATTAGGCAAAGAAAGACAGATACCGCATGTTCTCACACATATCTGGGAGCTAAGAATGCTGATCTCACCAAACGGAGGTTAGAATAGCGGTTACCAGAGGCTGAGAGTAGAGACGACAGGGGTTAAGAGAGAGAGGTTGGTTAATGGGTGCAAAATTACAGCTAGATAAGAGGAATACATTCTGGTGTTCCGTAGGGCTCCTGGTTGACTATAATCAACGATAATTTATTGTATATTTCAAAATAGAAGAGAAGATTTTCAATGTCCCCAACACCAAGAAATGATAAATGTTTGAGGAAATGGATGTCCTAATTACTCTGATTTGATCATTACACATCACATAAATGTATAAAAATATCATATGTACCCCAAAAATATGTGAAATTATTTGTGAATTAAAAATAAAAACTAAAAAATAAAAATACCACTAATATTTTTTTCACAAAAATTGTCCAGGTTTTAGAAACCAGGTGCAAGAAGTTCAGGAAATAATGATGCCTTAGATAATTCCTTCTGCAAGAATGCAGAACTCTGCCTTCTCCAGTTGTCACTGAAGAGTCCAGACAGACTTAACTGTTTGAAAGTTAGGGCAAACTCTAACACTTTGTTTAATTTTGAAAAATATAGTCATTCATAATTTGGTGTTGCTTAGACAATATTAAAATGTATTTTTATTAATTATAACTTCTAATTATATTTTATGACAATTTTTAAATTATATTTATTTGGAAAATGTATTATTTTAACATACATTGTTTCATTATTTACTCTTCCATGTCTTTTCTCTAATATTTATTACAAAAAATTTAATCTTTATATATGTTTTATCTATATTCGCCAGGGATAGTATATTGTCACATCTTCGTCTCCCTCTTTACAGACACACACACACATATGCGCGCACACACACACTTTAACCATTCGAAAGTAAGTTGTAGACATCATACGTTATGCCTGCAGAAACAAGGACATTCTACTAAATAACCAAAATACTATTATCACACTCAATAAAATGTCACACTGAAACAACAATATCTAATAATGAGTTAAAATTAAAAATCCCCAACTGTACCAGTTATCATTTTTATACCTGTTTATGTAAGTTCACTTCAGGATTTGATCAAGAAAAGTACATTGCATTCAGTTATAAGATCTACTTAATCTCATTTAATCTAGAACAGTCATCCCATCTTTGTTTCTAATATGGCATAGATATGTTACAGAGTGAATGTCACTTGTGTTGAAAAGCAACCCCCATTCTGGACTTGTCATGTAGCTTCCTCAGGAAAATATTTAGATTAGCATTGCTGTCAGTAGCACTACAGAGATGTACCTGTGTGCATTCCCTTACATTGCAGGTCCTAAGGTTCCATTGTCCCATTATTACTCATGCTAAGCTTGAGCGCTTGGTTGGTGGTAGCCTCCCGGTTTCTCCATTGTAAGGGTAACTTTGCCCCCTGTTAATAAATGGTTTGGGAGGTGATGTTTGAGACCAGTGTCTATCCTTTTCTTAACAATATTTTATAAAAGCTTTCCGCATCCATCAATATTCCTTGTTTGAATAAAGTACTGCATTGGTGGTTGCACAGTTGTGAATTTCTAATTCTATCATTTCTCCCACAGACATTAATTGGCATTCTTCTTTAGTGAAGTGCCCTTACTCTATAATACTAGCAATATTATATTGCTATGAATTCATGGATTTATTTTCACTTCATGTATTAAAATCTATTAGGATTGTTATTCCTTTTAATGTACAAGTTATGACAAATTTTACCAGTGGAAGGTCTTTCATGCTGGCTACTGTGTTCTTTCAGCATGTCTCCAACAGTCTTTGGTCCTCTTCCAACTTTCTGACACAACAACCTGTGTTAGGCTCTCTTGTGTTTTCTCTGACCTGTACATGTTAGAGAGCGCAGCTCTTCTTATTGGGCAAAAATATTTAGAAATGAAGATATGAGAAATAAGTGTGGTAGGTGCACAAAAAGGGGAGCATTATTTCTAGGACCAGTGGATGAAGAGAGCGACAAAAAAACAGAGCTTTGTAAAGATATCATGAATTTATACTGATACCTCCAATTTACATCTAACACCATCCTTAGCTGCCCTCATTCCAGATGTACATCTCACTTCTCATACAGAGAACCTAGAAACATTTCTGTGTTTACTTCTTTTCTGTCTTTTATGCACACATTTCAGAATTACCACATCAGTATCACTATTAAAAGCAAGTCAATTAATAAAACTTCAGGTGTTTTGTACTTCTTTTTGTCTTTAGAGTATATCTCACGATGGATATAAATATAACAACATGTGTTGAAAAGTGATATAGATTAATTCCATTTTTTCTATATAGTTATTTTTATTTAATTTCTGTTTTATTTTTCCACTCTTAAATTTAATATTGTTATTAAAAATTATGAAATTTACAAGTTACAAGAATTGAAATTATATTTAGAGAAAATTAATTCATCTTCATCTCTTCTACCTTTTGTCCCCCATCCAAGACCATTAGCTCTTTCCATCAATTCTTTGCTTATATTTTCTGTAATTCTCTTTTAGAAAAGGTAATTTATATACATATTTTTATTTACACAAAAAATAACACATACACTCTATTTCATGTATCTACCTATCTATAATCTACCTGTCTTGTTTTGCACACTGATTTTTTTAATACTTAAAAATATTTTCTGTAAACTATTGAATTTTAGTTTAATAAAGATGACATGATCATTATTTTATATGTATACATAATGCTTTACTTTTCAGATGTACAATATTTTACCCAAAGAGTCATTTTTGATGGGCATGTATTTTCTTTATAAAACTGATATTACATAACAAATGTATTTGTAGACTCTGCCATCATTTCAATATCGCTAAGCTATTTTAATGAAAATATATAAAACCATATTATATTACTTTCTGCATATTTAAATCATGTTCACTATTGAATGTATCTTTGATTATTGGCGATTGTTATTATGACCCCCATGTATGTTATTCATGCTATTTGTACCTACCTTAAATAACACTCAAATTCTCTGTTTTATGATTATTCTGTTTAATTATTAGACTTTATACCTGATTCCTCAATGTTAAAAGGTTAGCTTTAGAAACAGTAAGCTACTTAGGTCTCACAATTTTTGTATTGGGGCATTGTATTTTTCTGGTTTATATGTAAAACATGGAAGCTTAGAAGGGTTAATTAACGTTCTCATATCTGCCTGAGCCCAAAAACCACTTTATTGACTACTATGCTATGATCATGAGAACAATTTCACAGGGAAGGCTGAAGCTTTAGCATACATTTATGTCTAGATAGTTGTATCCTCATTTTATGTTCAGTTTTGAAAGACTTAAGTATGAAAACAAAGAGATTAGGTTATAAAAAGAATATTATGGCTGGGCACAGTGGCTCACACCTATAATCCCAGCACTTTGGGAGGCCGAGGCAGGTGGATCACGAGGTCAGGAGTTCAAGGCTAGCTTGGCCAACATGGTGAAGTCTTGTCTCTACTAAATATACAAAAATTAGCCAGGTGTGGTGGCACATGCCTGTAGTCCCACCTACTTGGGATGCTGAGCCAGGAGAATTGCTTGAAGCCAGGAGGTGGAGGTTGCAGCGAGCCAAGATCGCGTCATTGCACTCCAGCCTGGGGGAAAAGAGCGAGACTCCATCTAAAAAAAACAAGAAAAAGAAATAATATTAGATAATAAAAAGTATCAAAAATGAAATTTGATTAAAAAAGAAAAACACGTACAAAAAAATGAATGTCATCCCTTTGCTTTCAGAAACAACCTCAAATTTGAGATTTTTTTTTTTTCTGATTCCTGAAAGCCTTTTCTCTTCCTTATATTCGTGCCTGGATTATAAATAATCATAGACCGTAAATGTCAAAGAAAACAACATGGGGGCACTTGGAACAGACCTGGCCTATAGCAAGAGCCTCCTAATTTGTTTGCTTCCTCATTTAACTCTCTCCATTCTATCAACCACAAAACTGTCAATGGAATTGACATATATAAATAAAATACATAAATAAGATCATATGGCATCCTTCTAAAAACCCTCCAACTGCTTTCATTATATTTAGAATAAGATCCAGCGACCTACTCTTCCCTGTGTCAACCTGTGTAGTATAATCCATGCCCACCACAACACCTTTCCAAACTGCTATCTTATAAAGGCTTGTTTCCCTTTACTTGTTTTTCCTATACTCATGGCTTGTTTCCTTTTACTTGTTTTTCCTGTACTCATGGCTTGTTTCCCAAACATACTGGATTCATTCTTGTCTCCAGGTGTTTACACTTGTTGATTCCTCTGTTTGTAATGCTTTTACTCCCAAATTTCAATGCAGATCTTCATCTTTCATAATTTGTTTATGCTCTAATGTCTCCTTTTCAGAAATAAATTTTTGATCATCCTTTCTAAATTTGTTCCCTTCCTTCTCCCCTTCTCCATAATATCCTACCTCTTACTTTGCTTTATTTTTCTTCATAACACTTCTAAGTCTCTAGAATTGTATTGTTTACTGTTATTTTTAAACATTTATTCATTGTCTATCATTTTCTCTACCTCCCCCGAAAAGGGGAAGGGTTTATTTCTGTATCCTTTATCACTGTATTATCAGCATCAGCAACAATACCTGGAACAGATTAATGACAAACCCTTAATTAATTAATTACAGATATGAAGGTAAAGATAAATGTAGAGACTGGTTTTTCATGTTTAAACCCAGAATAAAGGACTTCTACTACCACAGAGAGATTTTCTGTCATTATCCTCTGTTGATTATGAGGGATACATTTGGAGTGCTCTTTTGATATTCCATCAGCGCCATTTTCCTGAAGCCCACACTTCAGTCTGTAAATAAGCTTAGAGATATGCTTGTTTTCACAGTCTAGGGTAAATGGACAAGTCACCCTCTAGTCAAAGCTACCTTGTCACTTGTAGGAAATAGTGGATACTTTTTTAAATGACAAAATTACTCCATCTAATAAAAGTCCCTCTGACATTTATTTTATATATATATAATATATATTTTATATATTATATTATATATATATTTATATATTATATAATATATATTATATATATTATATATTATATATATTTTATATATTATATATTATATATATTTATATATTATATATAATATATATTTTATATAATATATAATATATATTTTTATATATTATATATTTTATATATTATATATAATATATATTTTATATATTGTATAATATATATTTTATAATATATTATATATTACATATTATATATTTTATATATTATATATTATATATTTTTTATATAATATATAATATATAAAATATATAATATTATATATAAAATATATATTATATATTATATATATTAATATATATTATATATTATATATATTTTATATATTATGTATTATATATAAAAAATATATATATCTGAAGCTTAGAAGGGATATATATGTGTATATATGTATGTAAAATTCATAAAATTCCAAGTCTTAACAGGTGGCCTCTTTTTCATTCAAAATTCCAGAACAACAGTTATCCCTATGCTTCATCAATAAAATGTATCATTAGTAAAATTGAATAAATGCAAGATGCTAGAAATACTCTCTGGAGAGAAATCCCTCAATAAATTTCATCCACTAAATCTTATAACTGTCTTCATAATCCAGGTTATCATTTCATGTTGAATTATAAAATTGACTGGAAGCTAGTCAACAGTCTTCTCCAACTTCATACCCCTTTAATTTATCCTTTGTAGTTGAATTATGTTAACATTCCCAAAAGACTTTTGAAACATAATTTCTCAGATGAAAAATTTAAAGTAATGGTACATGACATATATAAATGGATGCTACTTTGTTAGTAAATACAATGGTGGCTTCACTAAGAGAGAAATTACAAAATTTTAGTGGCCTAATAGAAATTTTTAAAACATACTTTTTTCATGTTTTTCATGTTTAAACCCAAAATATAGGACTTCATGCAGCTATTCAGTGTGAACAATTCTGATTAAGTGTCTTTCCTTCAAGTGATGGCTTAGATACCCAGAATCTTTCCACCTTATGGCTCTATCTTCTTCAATCTGGGGTCACCTCCATTTCATTAAGTGGAGAACAAACACATGGTGTTATATGTGAAAGGTATTCAGGCTCTGGGCCTAGAAATGGTGCCTATTATTAATTTCTGTTATATTCCTTTAATCAAAACTTGGTCATTTAACAGGTGACTGCCATGCAGTCTGCAGAATGTACTCTAGCTCTTTTGTTAGGAAGTTGGAAAGAGATGATGAATGATAATTTATCTTGGCTGCATTCACTCTCACTTCTAATTGTATAGCCTCTCTTTCCAAGAGTAGTGCCTCAAAAATAGTCCTGCTACCTGGACGGAATTTCTCATGGTTATTGCACTGTCCAAATCAGGTTCATCAGTGGTTAAGTTCTATGAACCATTCCATATGTTTCCATTGTAGTCCCATTTTTGCTTATGTGAGCCCAAAGCACTATCTCTTTCTCCCTTAAAAAGAATCTTAACACACTCTTTCTATAGCATTTTTCTTGCTCTTTCCTCAAAATGAAAATCAAATTTAACTATTCAGTTAGACAAGTCTCCTCTGAAAAATAGTTACTCATTATCTTCTACAAATGTATATCTTTAAGTCATTCTTCAAATTCTCCAAACCTTCAATGACTTATTATTTTCTTTTAATATCCCACTAGTGACTCACCTCCAAACATCCTTTGGTGTGTGTGTGTGTGTATATACTCTTCACACATTTATATTCAAATACACTGTTTATTGACTTTTAATAACTTTCAGTCATTTTTCTAGTGGTTATATATTTTCTAGAGTAATTAGATGAACTTCAGCTTCTTGATTTAGTTCTTTTTCCCTCCCAGTTAAGATTGCTCATTTTTACCGCTGAGTTGCTTATTAGATGACTGATGGCAAGGTGATTTTTTCTGTCTCCTTTTCTGTATTGAGGATTGGTGTTTGAAGAGTTAAGAAGGAGAAAAAGAAGTATGAGTGGATGCTGCAACGTCAAATGGCTACAAACAGTATCAGTCCATTTATATAGCATTCTCTAAAACAGGGGGTGGACAGCAAAAGGTAAGCAGTGGGGCAAGTGAGTATCACTGCCTGAGCTTCACCTCCTGTCAGATCAGTGCAGCATTAGATTCTCATAGGAGCACAAATCCTGTTGTCAGCTGAGCATGTGAGGGAGCTGGGTTGTGTGCTCATTATGGAAATCTAATGTCTAATGATCTGAGGTGTAATAGTTTCAACTTGAAACCACACCCCCGCCCCACTCCCATCCATGGAAAAATCGTCTTCCACAAAACCAGTCCCTGGTGCCAAAACGGTTAGGGACTGCTGTTCTAAAGGGCAAAATTATAAGGATAGAAAGCAGTTGTTGGCAGGCGCCAGTGGCAAAGACATGAGATTTACTGCAAGGGGACATAAAACAACATTTTAGAGTGATGAAAATCTATATCTGGATAGTGGTTACAAAATTGTATTCATTTCCCCCAAACTTGTCTAACCGCTTGCTTAAATAGGATGACTTTGCTCTGTGTAAACCTAAATAAACTTAATTTAAAAAAATCGTACAGAGTAATGGCAAAAATAAATTAGCCTTTATATTGAAGTCATTTTCTACTATGACTCCAATTTTTTCAGCCTTAGGCTATGCTGAGTCCATGACACCTAGAGTTCAGTGATTACAAGCTGCAGTGCAATTTCCCAAGTCTATAGAACACATTGCTCCAGTTCTTTCCTTGGGTTATAATGAACATTTCCACCGTTAAAGATGGAGTGGTACTCATTTTTATAAAACTAACTGACATATTGCTTCCTGTATTAGATCTGTGTGTATATCTACATCACATCTATCCATCTCTCCTTCTATCTACCAATCTACCCACATACCTACATATTTTACCCCCTCCCTACTTCAGTGTAACCCTATATGTCTCTATTTAACTATTACAGCACTGCTTTTTTAATCATAGTCCATTCTATATTTCTTGTTGGAAACAACGCACAACACACACAGGCATCAGTACAATTCAAAATACTAAGCTAAATGTTGAAAGATGTACATATTATGAATCCTAGTACCCTCTTCTTAATTACCGAGGTCATTATTTGACTTATTCATTGATTTTCTAAGGAAAATGTTTTCCTTTTATAAAAAGATCGATCCATTTTACCTAATATTTCTAAATATTTCCATACTGTCCTCCCCTGGGTCAATTATGTCTATAGATTTATTATGCTAAGCAGCTTCCCAAACTAACAATCATATTATAATTATCAGAGCCATTCATTACTAACACTCCTCAGAAAGCTGTGACTTTAAGGAGTGAGGTTAGTGAAACATATCTGTGTCTGGAACTTAATCACTAGGCATTAGAGTAATTTGGGGGATTCAGCCTTGTGCTTCCTAACACAAGGCTTCAGATAGCCAGTTCAGTTTTATGTAGGCTCTTGTAATAGAGACAATGTCCTGGGTGCTAGCAGAGACAATCATCTTCATCTAATAGTTAAAGATAGTTGATTCATTTTTAACTAAATGTTGGAAAAATCTTTTCAGTTTAAAATATCTTATGAAACATGTATTTGTAAAATGAATAAATAAATAAATGAATAAATAATATTGGAAAAGTGTAGGAGGAGGGGTTCAGAAATTAGTGACAGTATACAGATTTTAATTCCAAGTACTTTGAGATTTCTAGGACATCCACAAACTAGTATGCAAACCTGTGACTCCTAATATCCGACTTGGTAAGATGGATGCAACATTTTGAAAGATGTGTATTTTCTATTTATATAAAATACTTTTTAAGGAAATAATATCATTGTATTTGTTTAGTCATTTTGTTCAACTAATGAACTGCTTGCACATAAGAATAGAAAATTAAGCAAATTGATTATGCAACACAAATTTTATTTTATTTCATTGTGTACTTGGGATTTCAAAAATGTATATCACAGAAACTGTGAATAATGCCCTGTGAAGAAAAAGGAAATGTGTTCATCTCAAGCAATACTGGTTCTTGAATAGTCAGGTGAAAGAAAAGTTTTTTTGATTTTATAACTTAAATTATATTATATCTAGTATAAAATTTATACATACACATATATGTAAGTACTATATTTTTTTCAATTAAAAACAAATTTTCCCTATAAATAGCAGCATAGTAAATGACTCTGACCTGTTATTTCAACAAACAACAGTACTAGGAGGCAGTTATAGTAACTTAATTATAATAACTAAAATATTATGCAGTCTAAACAACTGTGGAATAAATCAAACAAACAAAAAGGATTTCCGTTCTGTGGCCTATTAAATCAAGAAGTTAATATTACTTTGCTCTTTTTTTAATAAACAAAAATAAGTTGTATGGAACAAATCTGTCTATAAATTAACATGCATTTGGGGTTTGTAGTTAATCGTGGCTTGTTTTGTTGTAATGAATTTCCTATGAATATACATAAATGTACATTTTGCATTATGGTTTAATGACACAGTCATTAGAAGAAGAAAATTGCTAACCAAATCAGCTAATGAAAATGGTAGATTATGTGCAAAACCACTCAGATTATACTGTAATATTTTTAAACGTGTAGATTTTGAGGATTTTATTTAATAAATATTTTAGCTTAACTATTGTTTAATTATGGAACATATTATATTTTATTGATAAATAATTTGTGTAGTTTCAAATTGATTTTATGTTAATACAGCATTGAAAGAATGAAACTCAAATATCTAAGTTATTTTCTAGCATTTGCATTTGCTAATACTGAACTTCCACATTCCCCTGTAAAGGGATTTGATATGGTTAGGCTTTGTGTCTTCACCCAAATCTCATCTTGAATTATAATCCCCATAATCCTCACATGTCAAGGCAGAGACCAAGTGGAGGTAATTGGATCATGGGGGCGGTTTACCCTATGCTGTTCTCCTGACAGTAAGTGAATCCTCACAAGATCTGATGGTTTTATAAATCGTGGTTTTTCCTGCACTCTCACATACTTCTCCCTCCTGCTGCCTTGTGAAGAAGGTGCCTTGCTTCCCCTTCACCTTCCACCATGATTGTAAGTTTCGTGAGGCCTCTCCAGCCATGCTGAACTGTGAGTCAATTAAACCTCTTTCCTTTATATATTACCTCCAGTCTCGGGCAGTTCTTTATAGCAGTGTGAAAGCAGATTAATACAGTATCTTTACCATAAAATATTTAGCTATTCAAATTCTGTCTTCCTTATGTTCAAGTAATAAATCACAACATTAATATCAAATAAATATTATCTCATCCAAACTGGGAAAAAATTACTTCTTGTCATCTGAATATATTTTTCCAGGTTAGTACTTGGGGTAGAGGTATGTGTGTTTGTGTGTATGTGTGTGTGTGTGTGTGTGTGTTAGGGTATATTAAAAAAATGCAGTGTTTCCAGGGAACCTAGTAAATATAGAAACTAAAATCCATCAATTAAGTTAAACTCAGCAACTAGTATGTTCATACCTCTATTGTGCAGGACACTTTACAGAGACATATTTATAACACACTTCTTGTCTTTAAGTGGGTGATAGTCTAGTATAAATACAAAAAAGCAAATATAGTGATATCTATACCATTTATATAACTGATCAGTTTAAGTGGGCTAAATAATACTAGTCTGTGTCACAAGGATAGCATCCACATTAACCTGTTCACCTCTGAAAATGAAGGAGCTAGAAAAGTGTCTGGCACATAGTAGGCCATCAGAAATATCTTTTGAGAGACAAAAGAATGATTAAATGAATAAAACATAAATGAAGAAAGTAAGTGACATTTGTGGTGAGTTACATTGTAACATTTTAATGCACAAGGTAAAATAAGTGCTTTTGAAATTTTGTTCTAGGGAGAGGTACTGTAGTCAATTTAGGATGGTCATGAGAAATACCTATTTCAAAAGTTTTTAGTTGTTTCATCTAACAGTCAAACAACTTGTTAGTAAAACTCAAAGTAGATAATTTTTTATTTAGTGTATATAATTTCCCCATAATTCCATTGTCTTCAATTTTTTCCTTGGTTTGATGATAATGTAGAGCAAAACCTTCCTCTCTAGTGATTAAATCACCAGCACTATCATGCACTAAGGAAAACTAAAATGCTTGGGCTTTTCAGACCTTATAAGATACCACCTCTCATTTTACGGGAATCCTGCGAGATTCAAAATGCCTCTGAGTCCACTGATATGAGTAAGAGCCAAAGGAAGTTAAAAGTTATGTTGGCCTAACTTCATCTGCTGGTGGCCAAGAGTGCCTAGAGAAATATTCTGTGTTTATCCAGATGCTGATATATATTTGGACTATATACAGAACATAAGGCAGAATTAAAGCATTGGTTTCCTGAATCACGGAGTGAGAGATGTTATATTAAGACAATCCAAATGGATATTCCAAATGTCCCCAGTAGATTATTTTAAAAAATAATATTCAGGCCCTTCCACTTCTGGTGAAGATGGAAAAACAGAGAAAAAATTTATTATCTCTCCCAAAACAATAAAGAAGAGAAAAATAATATTCAAATCAATGTATGTCAGATGATGAAAAGCCATAATCCTCAAGAGATGGGAAAGAAATGAGGCAAGACCTAGGCTTCACCACACTGCCTTAAGACAATTTCCAGTATGAAATGCAGGGAGGGCAGAGCTAGGTATCCTCCCGGTGTTGACGAGAAAGAGCTGATTATCTGGTGAGGACAAGGTGACTAGACTTAGCAACAGAGAACACAGAAGAGGCAAGAACAGCACAAAGACAGAAATCTGGAACTTTATAAAAGAACCTATTTGAGTATTCAGTTGAATACTGATAAGCAAATGTATGTATAGGTTGGTGCAACAGTAATTGCAGTTTTTGCATTGTTGAAATTTGCTGTTTGATATTGGAATACATTTTTTTCTGAGGATGGTATCTTGCTATGTTGCCCAGGTTGGAGGGCAGTGGCATGATCTCGGCTCACTGCTACCTCTGCCTCCCGGGTTCAAGCGATTCTCCTGTCTCAGGCTCCCCAGTAGCTGGGATTACAGGCATGTGCCACCACACTCAGCTAATTTTTGTATTTTTAGTAGAGACGGGGTTTCACCATCTTGGTTAGGTTGGTCTTGAACTGCTGACCTCATGATCTACTCACCTCGGCCTCCCAAAGTGCTGGGATTACAGGCGTGAGCCACTGCACTCAGCCGATATTGGAATACATTCTTAAATAAATGTGGTTGTTATATGTCATTTTAATACACGTTTCTGGCTTTATTATTATTTTTTGCTAATGACTTACTACTTGCTGTTTATTTTATATTTATTTTAGACTATGGAAATAATGTTAGACAAAAGGCAAATTTGACCAATTTTCTTATTCTTGTTCAAAATGGGTCATAAAGCAGCAGAGACAATGCATAACATCAACAATGCATTTGGCCCAGGAACTGCTAATGGTCGTACAATGCAGTGGTGATTCAAGAAGTTTTGCAAAGGAGATGAGAGCCTTGAAGTTGAGGAGTGTAGTGGCTGGGCATCGGAAGTTTACGATGACAATTGAGAACAATCATCAAAGGTGATCCTCTTACAACCACATGAGAAGTTACTGAAGAACTCAACATTGATCATTCTGTGGTCATTTGACATTTGAAGCAAATTGGAAAGATGAAAAACTCAATAAGTGGGTGCCTTATGAACTGAGCAAAAATTAAAAAAAATTGTTTTGAAGTGTTGTCTTTTCTTATTCTACACAACAACAACAAACAATGTCTTGATTGGATTGTGACATGAGGTGAAAAGTGGATTTTGCATACAACCAACTATGACCAGCTGAGTGGTTCGACCAAAAAGAAGCTCCAAAGCACTTCCCAAAGCATAATTAGCGCACACACACAAAAAACGGTTATGGTCAATGTTTGGTGCTCTGCTGCCAGTCTGATGCACTATAGCTTTCTGAATCCTGGTGAAACCATTTCATCTGAGAGAAGTATGCTCAGCAAATTGATGAGATTCACTGAAAACTTCAACGCCTGCAGCCAGAATTTGTCAACAGTAAGAGCCCAATTCTTCACAATGCCTGATCACACATTGCACAACCAATGCTTCAAAAGTTTAATGAATAGGGCTACAAAGATTTGCCTAATCTGCCATATTCACCTGATCTCTTGCCAACCGACTACCACTTCTTCATGAACCTCAACATCTTTTGCAGGGAAAATGCTTCCACAACCAACAAGATGCAGAAAATGCTTTTCAAGAGTTTATTGAATCCTGAGTCATGGATTTTTACACCACAGGAATAAGCATACGTATTTCTTGTTGGCAAAAAGGTGTTGATTGCAATGGTTCCTATTTTGATTAATGAAGATGTGTTTGAACTGAGTTATAATAATTTAAAATTCACAGTCCAAAACCGCAATTACTTTTGCACCAACCTAAATTTTATCTGAGACTGGAAAATAATCACCTGAGAGGATTAAGTGTCTTAATGCTCAGCAGTCACCGGGGACAGGGGCCACTACCTGTTTCCAATATCCATATTAAAAATTCATGTTTCATGAGGCATTATGAAGAACACAAGGAAGGTGTTGCTTTAGTGCTGGGGGATGATTGGCCTTAGACTGATTACTGCTTAAAATGAACTAAGAAACCACTAAGTTTGAAAGGATGAATCTTATTTTGCATTGCTTAAGTGTGTCCCAGAACACATCTCAAGAATATTTAGAGGATTATAATGGTATTCATCACCCAATAAATTAAGAATTACAGTATCGCAATGTTGAGCATCCAATGAACTGATACCTAGCTTGAAAGAAACAGGAAAATTCGAAACCTTAAGTGGGGATAAAATCAATCAAAATTAAAATTCACCTAGAATTAGTTCAGTTGTTAGAATTGGCACTTAAAGGCATTAAAAGTTATTAAAATCGTTTTCCACATGTGCAGATAGGCACAGAGAAGATTTAAATGTACAAATAAAACTCTTGGAGATTAAAACTGCAGTGTGTGAGATGACAACTAAATTAATAGACTCAAATGCATGTTAGACACTGCAGAAGAAAATGGCAATGAACTTGAAGACATAATAAATACTATTCAAAATGAAAAGTGCACACAAACAACATAGAAAATGAACATATTATTGATTAGCTATAAGCAATATCCTATAAATATATGTGCAAAATAGTTCCTGAAGGAATAAGGGGAACATAAAATATTTAGAGAAATAATGGTTACGATTTTTCCAAAGTAAATAAAAATTTAAATCCAAAAATCCAAGAACCGAAGCAGACTCCAGGCACAAGAAACATGAAGAAGACTAAAGCAAGGCACATCATAATGTAATTGTTCAAAACGAATGAAAAATAAAAAAATCTCAAAAGCAGCCAGAGAAAGAAAACAAAAAAGGAAAAGAACAAAGATGAGA
The DNA here is from genome assembly GCF_029289425.2 of Pan paniscus. NCBI lineage: Eukaryota > Metazoa > Chordata > Mammalia > Primates > Hominidae > Pan > Pan paniscus. Next base: position 43,901,438 of record NC_073261.2, on the reverse strand, counting down.
GCAATGACACATTACTCAATAGAGCAATGCAGATGGGGGCACAGTGTACTGATGGAATGTGTGTGTGTGAATTTGGAATTCACATGCATTCTCCCATGTATACATGAGAGATCTATTATTCAAAATCAAAGGCAATATAACAACTTTATAACAGAGTCAAAAGCTGAAGGAATTAGTCACTAGCAACTTGCCACTATAATAAATATTTAAGGATATCTGTCAGGCAGAAGTAAGACCCACACTAGAAAGAAATATTGACCTACACAAAGCATTGAAGAATACTGGAAATGGTGTGTGTGTGTGTGTGAGTGTGTGTGTGTGCGTGTGTGTGTGTGCTGAATTACAGGATAGTATACATTCTTTTTTTCAAAAGCATAAAAGATAAATATAGAGCATATATTGGACATAAAACTAGTCTTAACATATTTAAAGTGGTTCAAGTTGTATATAAAGTAATTAGAAGTCAATAACAGAAACAACAGATATCTGGAGAATCCCCAAATAGTTAAAAACTAAGTAGCATACTTAAAAAATCAGTTGAAGTATAAATAAAAACTAAAGCTTACTTTGAACTGAATGAAAGCAAAACACAGTAATTAACAATTTGTGAGATGCTCCTAAAGCAGTAAAGGAAAATTTATTACACTAAAGTGAATAATAAAAATGGAGAAGAATTTCAAATCAATCACTGCAGCTTTCACCTTAAGATCCTAGAAAAAAGAAGAAAAAAGGAAAGACCAAGTAAGAGGAGGAAATGCAATTATAAAGATTAAAATGGAAATCCATAAGATAAAAGAAGAGGAAAAAAAGACAAAACAGTTGGCAAACCTCATGGTAAACTCAGAATAACAACAACAGCAACAACAATGCAATGGATACACGAAAAAATAAGAAGTAAGAAACTAAATCATATCACCACAGAAAATCGCCTTCACTAAAGGAAGATAGAAAGAAAAGAAAGAACGAAGAGAAGACCATTAAAAACACCCAGTAAGCATGTAACAAAATGTTAGGAGTAAATTTTTACTGATCAATAATAAAATTGAATAAAAATGAACTAAACTCTCCAATCAAAAGACAGAGTGTCTTAATGGGTAAAAAATAATACACATTCATCTGTTGCCCACAAAAGAACACACTTTACCTACAAAGACACACATAGACTGAAAATAAAGAAATGGGAAAAGATACTTCATGCCAATGGAAACCGAAAAACAGCAGGAGTAACTATACTTTTAAAAAGCAGATTTCAAGACAAAATCTAAGAAGAGACAAAGAAGGTCGCTAAATAATGATAAAGGGGTCAGCTTACCAAGAGGATATAACAATTTTAAATTTATATGTACCCAATCCTGGAGCACACATATATATAAAGCAAATATGAGAGCCAAAGAGAGAGAGCTAGGCCTGAATACAATAATAGCTGGAGACTTCAACACCCCACTTTCAGCAGATCTTCCAGACAGAAACTCAGCAAAAAAAAATCAGACTTAATCTGCACTATAGACCAAATGGATATAATAGACATTTAGAAAATATTTTATGCAACAGCTGCAGAATACACATGCTTTTCCTCAGCACATAGATCATTCTCAAGGATAGATCATATGGTAGGTCACAAACAAGTCTTAAAATGTTCAAAAAACTGAAATAATATTAAGCATCTTCTCTGATCATAAAATGGAATAAAACTAGAAATCAATAACAAGAGGAATTTTGGATCCTATACCAACAACATGGAAATTAACATGCTCCTGATTGACTAGTGAGTCAATGAAGAAATTAAGAAGGAAACTGAAAATTTTCTTGAAACACATAATAATGCAAACACAACATAGCCAAAATTATGGGATCCAGAAAAAGCAGTACTAAAAGGACAGCTTATAGCTACAAGTGCCTCCATAAAAAGGGAAAACTTAAACAATTTAATGATGCATCTTAAAGAACTAGAAGAGCAAGAGCAAACCAAACCCAAAATTAGTAAAAGAAAATAAATAATAAATATCAGGGAAGAGATAAATGAGTTTGAAATTAAGAGAACAATACAAATGATCAATGCAACAAAAAGTTGACTTTCTGAAAAGATACATAATATTAACACACTTTTAGGCAGACTAAGAAAAAAGGATAGAAGACACAAAGAAATAAAAACAGAAATGAAAAAGGAGACATTACAACTGATATTGCAGAAATTTAAAGAATTATTAGTAGCTATTATGAGCAACTATATGCCAATAAATTGGAAAATCTAGGAAAAACAAAACACAAATTCCTAGATACATGCAACCTAATAAGATTGAATCAGGAAGAAATCCAAAACCTGAACAGACCAATAACAAGTAATGAGATCTAAGCTGTAATAAAAAGCCTCACATTAAAGCCATGGACCTGATGGCTTCACTGCTGAATTCTATCAAACATTTAAAGAACTAATACCAATCCTACTCAAATGATTTCAAAGAATAGAGGAGGATGGAATACTTCCAAACTCATTCTGTAAGGCCAGTATTACCCAGATATCAAAACCAAAGAAACATTAATAAATTTAAAAAGAAGAGAGAGAAAAAGAAAACTACAGGCCAATATCTCTGATGAATATTGATGCAAAAATTCTCAAAAAAATACTAGCACACCTAATTCAACAATTTGTTAAAAAGATCATTCATCATGACCAATGAGATTTATCCCTGGGATGCAAGGGTGGTTCAACATATGCAGATCAATTAATGCAATGCATCATAGCAACAGAATGAAAAATTTTAAAAAACCATATGATAATTTCAATTGATGTTGGAAAACCATTTGGTAAAATTCAGCATCCCTTCATGTTGAAAACTCTTAAAAAACTGCATATAGAAGAAACATACCTCAATATAATAAAAGCCATATATGACAGACTCACGGCCAATATCATACTGCATAGGGAAAACCTGAAAGCCTTTCCTCTAAGATCCAGAACTTGAAAAGGATCCCCACTTTCACCTCTGTTATTCAACATAACATTGTTCTAGCTGTAAGTCCTAGCTAGAGCAATCAGATAACACAAAGAAATAAAGGACAACCAAGTTGAAATGGAATAAGTCAAATTAAGTAATATGATCTTACATTCGGAAAAATCTAAAGACTCCACAGAAGAAAAAAAATACTATTAGAACTGATAAACAAAATTTAATAAAGTTGCAGAATACAAGTCACCATAAAAATTTAACAGCATTTCTATATGCCAACAGTGAATAATCTGAAAAAGAAATTTTAAAAGCAATTCAGTTACAATAGTCACAAATAAAATGGAACACCTAGGGATTAACTTAACCAAAGAAGTGGAAGAACTCTACACTAAAAACTAAACAAACAAACAAAAAAAACTGATGAAAGAAATTGAAGAGGACACCAAAAAATGTTAAAAAATTTCATTTTCATGGCATTAAAGAATCAATATTGTTAAACTGTCCATATTACCAAAGTAATCTAAGGATTCAATGCAATCCCTATCAAAATACAAATGACATTCTTTATAAAACATGTATGGAATGGCATAGACCCAGAATAGCCAAAGGTATCCTAAGGAAAAATAAATAAACAAATAAATAACTGGAGGAATCACAGTACCTGTCTTCAAATCATACTACAAAGTTACAGTAATAAAAACTGCATGCTACTGGCCATAAAAACAGACATATAGACCAATGGAACAGAATAGAGAACTGAGAAACAAATACACCACCTACTAATGAACTCATTTTTGATAAAGGTGCTGAAAACATACACCAGGGAAAAGACAGTCTTTTCAATAAATGATGCTGAGAAAACTGGATATTCACATGAAGAATAATGAAACTAGATTCCTATCTCTTGCTATATATAAAAATCAATTCAGAATGGATTAAAGACAAACCTAAGTCCTCAAACTGAAACTATTACAACAAAACATAGGGGAAAGTCTTCAGGACATTGATCTGGTCAAAAATTTCTAGAGCAATACTCCACAAGCACAGGTAACTAAAGCAAAAATGAACAAATGGGAACATCAAGTAAAGAGCTTCTGCACAACAAATGAAACAGTCCACAAAGTGAAGAGACAACTCACTGAATGGGAGAAAATATGTGCGAGTTAACCATCTGACAAGAGATTAATAACCAGAATATATAAGGAGCTCAAACAACTCTATAGGAAAAAATCTAATAATCAGATCAAAAAATGGGAAAAATATGTTGTTTTCTATTTCTTTTTTTCTTCACTTTTCTTAAAAAATAAAGGGGATACATGTGCAGAATGTGCAGGTTTTTTACATAGGTATAATCGTCCCATGGTAGTTTGCTTCATCTATTGACCCATCATTTAAGTTCCCTCCCCTCACTCCCCAACCCCCCAATAGGCCATACTGTGTGTTGTTCCCCTGTCTGTGTCCATGTGTTCTCAATATTCACCTCCCACTTAGGAGTGACAGCATGTGGTGTTTGGTTTTCTGTTCCTGTGTTAGTTTGCTGAGGATGATGGCTTCCAGCTTCATCCATGTCCCTGCAAAGCAAACAATCTCATTCCTTCTTATGGCTACAATGTATTCCATGATGTATATGTACCACATGTCTTTATCCAGTCTGTCATTGATTGGCATTTGGGTTCGTTCCATGTCTTTGCTTTTCTAAATAGTACTGCAATAAACATAAGTGTGCATGTGTCTTTATAGTAGAATGATTTATATTGCTTTGGGTATATACCCAGTTATGGGATTGCTGAGTCAAATGGTATTTCTGGTTCTAGATCCTTGAGGAATTGCCATACTGTCTTCCACAATGGTTGAAATAATTTAAATTCCCACCAATAGTGTAAAAGCATTCCTATTTCTCCACAGCCTCGCCAACATCTATTGTTTCCTGACTTTTTAATAATTTCCATTCTGACAGGCGTGAGATGGCATCTCATTGTGGATTTGATTTGCATTTCTTTGATGATCAGTGATGTTGAACTTTCTTTCATATGTTTATTGGCTGTATGAATGTCTTATTTTGAGAAGTGTCTGTTCTTATTCTAAAAATTGGGCAAAATATTTGAATAGACATTTCTCTAAAGAAGACATACAGATGACAAACAGTCCTATGAAAAGGTGCTCAACATCACTGATCATCCAAGAAATGCAAATCAAAACTACAATGAGATATCATCTCACCCCTGTCTTATATCTAAAAGACAGACAATAACAAATGCTAGCTAGGCTGTAGAGAAAAGGGAAGCGTTGTACACTGTTGGCGGGGATATAAATTCATACAACCAATATGGAGAACAGTTTGAAGGTGCCTCAAAAAACTAAAAATAGAGCTACCATGTGATCCAGAAATTCCACTGCTGTGTATATACCCACAAGACAGGAAATCAGTATATTGAAGATGTAACTGCACTCCCATGTTTGTTTCAGCAGCGTACAGCCATGAAAACGAATGAGATCCTGTCATTTGCAATAGCATGCATGGAACTGGAGATCATTATGTTAAATAAGGCCAGACACAGAAAGACAAATTTAGCATGTTGTCACTTATATGAGGGATCTAAAAATCAAAACAATGGAACTCATTGACATAGATAGTAAAAGGATGGTTACCAGAGGCTGGCATGGGTAGCAGGGCAGCTGGTAGGGAGGTGGAGATGGCTAATTCATATTTAAAAATAGGTAGAAAGAATAAATAACACCTGGTATTTGATAGCAGAACAGGATGACTATAGTAAATAATAACTTAATTGTACACTTAAAAATAACTAACAGAGTGTAGTTGGATTGTTTGTAATACAAAGGATAAGTGCTTGAGGGGATGGATACCCCATTATCCATGATATGATTAGTAAGCATTGCAAAACATCTGAGGTACCCCATAAATACATACACCTACTATGTACTCACAAAAATTAAAACATAAAAAATTAATTAAAAAAGAGAAAAGCAGTTAAACTACAAATATTTTATTCGATTTTTATAATGATCAATACATCTGATGCCATGTTAGCCACATTGATAAGAAATGAGAAAAGACACATATTTTCAGAATCAGAAATAAAAGGCATCACTAAAAATTCTTTGAATATTAAATGTACAATAACAAATATTATGAATGATTTCTTGCAAACAAATTCAAGCAATTAGGATGGACAAAACCTTAAAGAGACACCAACTATCTAAACTCATTCAAAAGAAAGAGATAATAAAAATAGCCAATATGACTCCCAAAAATATACCCAGAAAAACATTCCATTTCCAGATGGCTGTATGGATAAATTTTAACAAACATTTAAGTAAGAAATATTGGTGGGAGTGTAATTTAGTTCAAGCAATGTGGAAAGCAGTATGGCAAATCCTCAAAAAGCTAAAATCAGAATTATCATTCAACCAAGTAATCCCATTACTGGGTTTGCTGTACCCAGAGGAATATACATAATTCTACCATAAAGACACATGTATGTGATTTTTCATTACAGAATTATTCACAACAGCAAAGACATGGAATCAATCTAACTGCCCATCAATGACAGATTGGATAGAGAAAATGTGGTACATATACACCATGGAATACTATGCAGCCATAAGAAAGGATGAGTTCATGTATTTTGTGGGAAATATGGTTGGAGCTGGAGGCTATTATCCTTAGCAAGCTAACCCAGGAAGAGAAAACCAGATACCAGATGTTCTCACTTATAAGTGGGAGCTAAATGATGACAACTTATGAATACAAAGAAGGAAACAACAGACCCTGGGGTCCACTTGAGGGAAGAGGGAGAGGAGCAGAAAAGGTAACTATTGGGTACTGGGCTTAATACCTGCATGATAAAATAATATGTACAATAACAATTAAAAAAAGTAAAATGAAAAACAAAACAAAATGAAAAATGATCTACCTAATGTATTTTTAATGGAGATTTTATCTAACAAATTATGCAAAACACCTTCTACAATGCCTACTGTATAGTAGATACTTAATAAATGCTATCCATTCCCAGGCAAAAACTCTTCCAGAAAATTGAGGAGTCATTAATCCCAACTGGTTCTGGTCTAGCATTTAATTCTTACCAGAGCTAGTAAGAAAGCTGTAGATAAAGAAAACTATAGACTGATATTCATTTTGAACATAGATGCCAAATTTCCAAACAAAATTTTAGCAAATCAAATCCAACAGTATATAAAATAGATATAATATGACCAAGTAGGGTATCCTTGAAATGCAAGCTTAGATTAACATTTGAAAATGAATCAGTGTAAGTCACTATATTAACAAATTAAAAAGTTGAAAATTATAAGATCATCTCACACAGGGAATAAAGAAACTATCATAAAAAGTAGATATTACAAATTTTACAAGGCTTTCGAAAGTTTGGAGTGGCAAAAGTCATGTTATCCCCTTTGGAGTTTTATTTTCCTTACACCTAAATTTATTAGTTTGGGATATTTTAAAGGATACATTTTTGGTTTACTATCTCCTTATTTTTACATTACTTTAAAAATAGAATTTTCATAATTTTGTCATTTGGCGATAGGTTGGTTTTTTGATCAGCAACCCCAAAATTCATGTGTATGAGTATGCTGAACTTTCATCCATCTATAATAAAATGAAAATATGGAAACAAGAAAGACTGAGCTAAAATATCCAAAACGTAAATGTATTCGATTTCAAAATGATACCTCATTCTGAGATTATATTTCTTATTTTATATTTTCAAAGTGCTGTTGCTTTCATAAAAATATAATAAAGTTTGAGAAAATATTTTTATTTCCTTAATTTAAAAGTTAAAAATCTTTAACCATATGTCAGTCTGTAGAATTATTTTTTGATAACTTAGTGATCCATAAACTCAAAATGTGGTAATTGGCACTGCATCTGAACATATAAAACATATTCCAAAATCCAAGCCAAAGTAATTAGGCAACTGTGTCTAATTGAATACAAATATTAGTTGAGTTACACAGGACTAACTTTCACCAATTTTAGCTTGTATTTTACTTTAGCATACACAGAGTGATATAATTTTCTACTTTGAAGTTTGATTTGGTCAAATCAGTAGTTCTGATCAACCAAATGTGAAAAAAGGTGACATGTGCCTTGTTAGGTAAAAACATATATATATATATTTGTTACAGTCAAGGCCCAACTCCCCAATTCTCTGTTTCAGATGTGGTGAAGCCTGAAAAATAGCATTGAGATGGTAGCATCACAAGATGGTATTAAAGATTACGTGGAGAGGAGCTAGTCCACTAAGCTACATAGAACACATATCAAGAGTGATCATTAAATTTTCTTGTTTTGAGATTTTGGTGCTATTTCATACCATAGCATAACCTAGTCTATTCTGATAGGTAAATTTTATGCAAATCTATATCACTTTCTGGATTATTTTTTGTCATTTTATTATTCAATAAATCTTAATTCCTGGAAACTCCTATTGTAACCAGTAGGGCTTAAAAGCAGAAACAAAAATAAACAAAAAATAAACATAAAAATGCATTTGGCCAGATGAAAAGGGAAGCAGAGTCATATGCAATGCAGCTTCTGGTTGTCAGCACTAGCTACTTAATTAGCTGTTTTAATGTTTATTATTTTAAGATACTATGCCAGTCACTCAGAAGGCAATAGCAAGGAGCCAATGTCCTTGCAATTTTGAGCCCCTCTTGTTAGAAGACTGACAGATAAACAAATATATAATGGTAGCATGAACTCTAATTAAAGTTTATAGCAGATAGACAAGAGATACAAGAGGTCAGAGAAAAATTACGGGGAGAAAAATTTATTTAAGGGATATTAATGAAGAAAGACGAAAGAGTGAAACCGTATTCACAGATTCAAAGACGCTTAAAGAATTGGAAGACATTAATTATAGCTAAATTAAAACACTTTATGCTTAAGGAATTTGAAAATGTAGAAAAGAAAAGATTTTTATATTAAAAAGGGGATCAGTAGTGTGAATACATTTGGGTTTAAATTTGAATGAATCATGAGTTATTTCAGTTATTGAAGATTATGAATGATAGACTTACTTTGACTTTTCTAAAGATAACCTGGCTGAATATGGGCAGTTGGTTATAGAAGAAGGAGGGAAACTAATTTGTAGAATATTAAAATCATATTGGAAAGAAATAAGATAGTAAGTGGTTGACAAGGCTATGATATGGATGAAGAGGCATTTAGAAGAAAGGACTTTGTGTGGAGTAAAGAAGACACAGATCAAGACAACTGTTAAATGAATGCATACTAGGATCTGTTACACTGTCAGTGATAGATTGCATTGGAGAGATGATTAGTGAAGCAGGAAGACAAAACAAAAATACATGAACCACATCAATCCAATCCTGGCTTTTTCACTTGGTGTTTTACTTACCATAATAAATTACCAAACTGCTCTGAGTTTCAGTTATGAAGTAGGGATGATACTGTCTACCTTATCTGCCTCACAGAGATATGGTTTAACAATAATAATAGCTAAATAGTTATTGGAAGCCTAATAAATTATGAGACATTAAATGTATTATATATATATATATACACATAGAGTTTTTACTGTCATTGTATTACTATTTACTTATGTGTAAACTCAGACATGAAAATGTTAATTTATGTGCCAAGTCAGCCAAGATTCAAATGCAGTCAGCTTGAAGATAGACCCTACTCATACTACAGTCCTTGTCACCAGGAATTTAACAAATATTAGTTTTATAAGACATAGTTTGGAAATTCTGATTTTATGAATCTAAATGACATTTGCAGGTAAGCTTGTTCAATACTGTGGTTGATACAAGCATTTGAATCTGGGACCAGTCTGTGCATATTTAACACAAAATAAAAACATCAGAAGGAGGTGATAGTTGAAGTCAGGGACATGTGGATGAGGCCTTCCAAGAAAAGCATCATAGGTGTAATGAGGTCTAAACGTAGACACCTGTGAGGACAAACATACTTAGACCCTGGATGAAAAAGTAACCATGAGTGGCATTGTTAGCGGTGGAAGTTATCTGAGTTGTTACTGTCTGCACATTCTTAGGAGTCTGCAGCAACCTCAAATTCTTACCCCTTCAGAAGAAAGAATTAGATTGAGGGACATAAGGCAGAATAAGAGATCGAGGTAAGTTTTACAGGATGAGTGGAAGTTTATTAAAAAGCTTTAGAGCAGGAATGAAAAGAAAATAAAGTACACTTGGAAGAAGGCCAAGTGGGCATCTTGGAGGTCAAGTGCCCCATTTGACCTCGAACTTCAGGTTTTATATGCTGACCTGCTTCCACATCTTGCATCTCTTTTCCTGTGATTCTTCGTTTAGGGTGGGCTGCCCACATGCGCAGTGGCTTGCTAGTACTCGGGAGGTGAGCATGCAGTGTTTTTACTGGAGTTGTACCCATGAGGCATTTTTTCCTTTTCCAGTGGAATGCCCCCAGAAGGTCACACACCAGTGAAACTCCACCATTTTGTCTCTTTATACACACACTCAAGCCCACTCACCAGATTCCTGAATCTTACTTGGAAGTTGCCAATTAGCAGTTACAGGTTTTTGGGTTTTTTTTAATCTATTGGGAAACTGCCTTTCCCTGGCGTTGTCTGCCACCAATTATTATTTTAGAGGGGCAATGTGACAACTACCTGACCATCACCTAATGGTCACCTCACATTCCTGATGGGAGCCCTCTCCTGCCCCACTCATGCCTGGCTAGCTACCTACTCTAATAGTATCTGGTATTACAAAACAAATATGGTGAATAATAGGAGAAATTTGCCTTTTAAAGTATATTTTATCCTTTATGATTAATTATACTTTGCTGTGTAAGTGGCTTATTATTATTTTAATTAAACATTATGCCATTAAAATGGTTACCACTTGCGTTATTTGAAGAACAAAATGTTTGGAAATTACAACTACTATTTTCAAATGAAATACATACGCCAATATTATTTTCACTCCAAGGTGAGTAACTAGTGCTCTCCTTTTTACAAATAGGTTTTGATAAATCATCCATCTACTAGCATAATAAAACCTCAAATCTTTCTAATTTTCACTTATTTAATTGTCAAAGAGTAACTTAGATCTACCAAAGCAACTTGACATTTCAGTGATTATAAATAAGGTAATAGGAACAGCAATGATTTCCTGGTTTAGGCAGTCATAGTAACCCCCAACCCCCCATCCAGAGAACTGTTTGTCAAAGTATTAACTTCAACCGCAGATAAATACAAATTATGCCCTTGGAACAATCTTCTCTTGCTGAAAGACTCTTGCTGAAAGATGATTCAAAGGGAAAACTTCTCCTGTTCTTCTTGGGTCATAGCAGGGGTAATGTACAAGTTCCTCCAGATAAAACAAGCTTAGCATGAACAGGACATGAAGAATCATTATGCTTAGTTCATTTGTTCAAACCTTGAAATTGAGACACAGCCTTGTGAAGGCAACTCCTCCACCTCATTAGTTTATGAACTTTCTCTGGGGTATTTCAGTAAGGGCTTAGTGTATAGGTCAATTTTTCTTTCTGCTCTATAAAATTGATGAAAGTACTGGCAATTTAACTTCTTTAAACTTTACTTTCCCCGTGTTTAAATTAGAGAAGACAATACTATTTTTTGTCAAAATCAGTTTCAGGCTAAAGATGTAGTAATATACATCACTCTGTAAAATAGAAAGTATATATTAATTATTAATAATGTATGCTATAATTTTAAAAACTAGGTGAAAACTTAAGTAGTACATCTTCTTCATGAAAAGATAATAAAGAAAATCCAATTTATCCAAGAGTATACATTTGTTTAGTGCCAGAAATTAGACAGAAGCCTATTTACTTGAACGTAATACCAACTCCAAAAATCATCCATAAGTATTTCTAAAAGGAATAAACTAGAAAGGAATGCATTAATATTACATTAATTTTATAATATATTGACTGTCTTCAGTGTGCTTTGCCTTTTGTGAGGTGTTAAAGAAAAAAAATTAAGTAATACAACACTGTTCCAACTTTGGAAATGGGTCAAGTAGAGAAACAGCAAAGATACACAAACGTGTAAACGCACAAATTCACAAACACCAAAGTTAGAAAATAATTTAAAAGCAAAATTCAAAAAGTGAAAGATGAAAAGTAGACCATTGGAGTTACAATTAGAATAAAATCATAAAAATGAGTTGAAGAGTATCAAATAATTATTCTTTTCAACTTAAAAAATACATTATAGATATGGTTTTTGGGTCTATCAAAAAAAGAAGGTTAGGCTGGTATTTGAGGTATCCCAGTAAAGACAAGAAAAAATAGTTAATGAAGCACCAAATTACTTATTTTTTTACACATAGAATCAGAAAAAAGCAACAAAATATAAATGAATTTGATACCAAGAGCAGTTCTAGAGGAATAGAGCTTAAGGATGAATTTTCTGAATTGGGGTTTTTGAAACTGGCTATCTAATCTGATAAGATTAAAAACATGAAATACTCTTATTTCCAGTGGTAAACAGAGCACTGAAAGTCCATGACATGATCTGGCAATAGAGATATACAAAATATCTCCATTGGCTATTTCTAACCAAACATTTATAAGAATACATGCATTATATTGCATGTGGTCATTCAAATTGAGGATCTGAATTTTCAGCTCAAGCATAGCACAAATGAGGTGAAATTTTCCACGAAGGCCTGAAAGAGATGCTTATCCTCTGTAGCCACAGGCTAAAACTGCTGAAAGCTAAACATAGAGTTGAATCTTGAGTGGCTTAATACAATGTAAATTGATTTCCCAACTTTGCGATGTGTCTACTGTTGAATTGAGGGCACTGCTTATGAAGAAATGGGATTCTAAAAGTTCAGATGGGGTCCTGTGGAAAGATCCTAATGAATTTGAGGACATGTAGTCCCTAAATTCTGATGAGTCTGCTTGGCCAGTAGAAGCACCCTTTCCATCCCCATTTCAGGGGATTAATTCTGCATTTTTTGAGGAAACGGTAATGGCCTCTCTTGAGGGAGTTACCTTGCTATGATTCTCCTCTGACCCAGTCAATGTTACACCGCTTTGCTTCTGGACCTATAACTAGACTCAAATCCCAGCACATGCTTAAAGATGAGGTACCAAGTGTGACTCAGGAAGAGGTGCACTATACTCCAAAAGAACTATTTGAGCTTTCTAACATATACAGACATAAATAGGGGAATATGTGTGTGAACGGATATTAAGAGTATGCGATAAAGATAGAAAAAACATCAAGTTGGATCAGGCTGAATTTATTGATATAGATCCACTAAGCAGAGATTCTGCCTTTAATGCTGCAGCTTGTGGAGTTAGGGCTTTGATAATTTGTTTCCTTTTTATTTTTTTAGCATTCCTTCTAACTTGCAAAAATGCCTGGAAGCCAAATATTGGCCTATTGTTGCATGTATGTGTCGTGCCTCATTCTTTCAGTTTTTTGTTGATAAGGTGTTAATGTGCAGTTAACGTACATGCACATTAACCCTGATATTTTATAGATAAGTATCAATTGTGTATGCATTTATTATTCACTGTGATTTATTAGCTATGGATTAGGGAAAACAAAAGTGGGGTAAATAGCCAGTTGATGTGTATAAACAACAAACCAGTAACCACAATCACTATATGTTTATTGATAAAGGCAAAATAAAATTGAAAAAAATATATATATACTATTAAGAAAATCACAAATCTATATTAAATGATGTGTTGTCAGACAACAGTATAAATGGAAAATGGTACTTTATTCTAAGATAAGAAGCTATTCTAGAATGAATGATATTAAATTTTACTACAGTAGTCTAAAAATTAACTCTATTATTATTACAAATAATATATCAACCGATCATATTTTCACTTCAAAATTTTAGTTATTCCTGTAAAATAAAGTAAAAATACTCAAGATTATAATAAAAAATTAAGAAGTGCACTATATTTTTACAGTATCAGCAATAATAGGAGGCTTTTAAAATTTGAATCTGATGATGAAATGAAGCAACAAAGTGATTAGCATTTTTGATAAATCAAATCAAGTATATATGTGAATTGAGTATTTAAGAAATGAAGAAATTCAAGTCAGTGGAAAAGTTTCAAATTTGAGAAAATTCCATAATTATTGGTAATATTATGGTGACTGGAAACTGCTATATTATTATTAATTAATAGTATATGCTTTAAACATAATTCAGTATGTTATATTGAATGTATTATGTTTAAAGCATATATTACTAATTTATAGTAATATATTATTTTATATTATATAGTATATGAATTATATATTTTATACTATATAGGTGTATCTTCTACATGATTACAAATTAATGTCCCAATATACTTATAATTGCATTATTTAAAATATTAAACATTTTTAAAAAGAACAAGTAAATTACAAAAATTTAATATGAGTGATACTTCTATATATCACAAAGCCAGAATGTTGAAGTTAAAGAATGTTGAACAAAAAATGAAAAATTGGTAAAACTTTTTTTTGCAATATCCGTGTATATATATTAAACTTTTATTTTAGGTTCAGGGTTCATGTGAAGGTTTGTTACACAGGTAAGACTCATGTCACAAAGGTTTGTTGTACAGATTATTTCATCACACGAGAATTAAGCCGAGGACCCAATAGTTACCTTTTCTGCTCCTCTCTCCTACTACCCTTCACCCTCAAATAGACCCTGGTGTCTGTAGTTTCCTTCCCATTCATAAATTCTCAGCATGTAGCTCCCACTTATATATGAAAACACGTGGTATTGGGTTTTCTGTTCCTGTGTTAGTTTGCTGAGGATAATAGCTTCCAGCTGCATTCATGGTCCCACAAAGGACATGATCTCATTCTTTTATGGCTGCATAGAGTTCCATGGTGTATATGTACCACATTTTGTTTATCCAGTCTATCACTGTTGGGCATTTACGTTGATTCCATGTCTTTGTTATTGTGAATTGTGCTGCAGTGAACATTCATGTGCCTGTGTCTTTATGGCAGAATTATTTGTATTCCTCTGGGTATATACCCATTAATAGGATTCCTGGGTCGAATGGTAGTTCTGCTTTTAGCTCCTTGAGGAATGGCCATACTACTTTCCATAATAGTTGACCTAATTTACACTCCCACCAACAGTGTATAGTTGTTCCATTTTCTCCACAACCTGGCCAGCATCTGTTATTTTTTTTACTTTCTATTAATAGCTATGTATTGATTTACTATTTTGCCTGTAACTTCTGCTTTCCTGAAATTTACCCCTCCCTTTAAAAACCCTTACTTGCAAGCCATCAGGGAGTTTGAATCTTAAGCATGAGCTCCCTTGATTTTCCTTGCTTGGCACTCTGCAAATAGATGGCTTCCTTTCTATTGCAGCAAAAACCTTGGTGTGGATATCCGGACTTACTGTGCTGGGTGAGCAGACCCCAATTCAGTTCTCTAACACATTTCTGGAAATGGAATAACTAGATGAAACTATACATATATTTAAACTATACATATGTTTGAAATGATGATACATATTGCCAAGTTGCCTTTCAAAATGGTTATACAATTTATGGTCTACCAAGTGTGTGTGTAAATTTTCATATCCTAAAAAAAATGCTGAAAATGGACAGTAGTAATCTTTTTAATCATTTATATTCATGCCAGGAACTAAGGATACCAACTTGAAAAATAAATTATCACCTGCCTACGGCTACCTAACAATCAAATTAGTCAACTTTTATAAAGAATAAAGTGTTTAAATAATGTAAAACTTTAACAAATTCTGTAAGAATCAGAGAAAGAAGCACATTCAGAGGAGGATGTCATTCAGGAAATAATTCCTAATGTCTATTATTATTAATATTATATATTTTTTACTTAGGGATCATCTTTTGGAACTTTTCCTGATCACTATAAATAATTCATGATATTTAGTAGATTATTCACGGTTAGGATTTGTCTCCTCTCTCATCTACATTCTCTGCCTTGTCCTGTTCCAAAGGAATTTCTCATGGAGAAAATTCACTTGTATGTTTCAAAGCTAATTGGATAGCTTCATACAAGTGAAACACAATTTTGCTTTGAGTGGTTTATTATTTTCAGAAATGGCTAAACACGAAAACACTGGGCAATAATAACTGGTAGTGAGATTAAGAATACATTTGATATACTATTAATTGTAATTACTATGATTAAATTAAAATGTTGGTAGTCAAATTTCGAAAGTCTCCATTTATCTGCTATCTGCTGATGGATTACTCTGCTGGTTAATATAATAATACTTTGTACTTCTCATGGACGTTCGCCTTCAAATGTAATTAGTAGGAAAACAAGTTTTCTTTAGACTGCCTTTGCCAGTGCAGGGGTCTCCTGATGGAGATGTTGCCATAAAATTACTAGTTTTCCATGGCATCTACCAGTAACGATCCCATAGTCTACACTGTAAAAAATTCTTTTTAAATAATGTTTGAAATGTGGGTTGCTTTGGAATTTGATTAGGGAAAACAAAATGCTTTGGGTACTTTATTTTTTCTTGTATAATTTTCCTTTCTTTCATACTTCTTGTTACACTTAATCATACCTAGATTGAAAAAGTTACTAGCAGGTTCTAGTGCTTTTTATTCCATTAAATTTTGAAGTAGCCAGTTGATAATCTGCCTTCAATTCATTCTCACAAGAAATGAAGCATTCTCAAACAAAACTTTTTCTTGAGATTTGTATTAAGTTAATAAAATTAAATAACTAAAACCTAAACTTAGTTATCAAAGATTACACTGTTTAATATTTAGAATTTTGTACTTCAAGTGATTTCACAGATTATAACTATTTTAAAAAACAATCGATGTTATTTTTTGTAATAGTATATTATGAACACATTTTGGTTAAAATATTTTGTTCTCAAATGTAGAGATACTGCAATCTGTTAATATTGATATTAGCTATTATTTATTCATTGTTTAATTATTACAAAACTATAATAATATTTTGATTTATTATTGATTTTTAATTTAGAAATTATTTTATTCTTGTAATAAAACATATTTGTAATGTAACTGAGGGAAGTTCCAAACGTTAAATAAATGAGATTTTTATTCTAGGTTATATTTAGAATGCTTGCTTTACTTGAAAATGAATATTTGGATATTAATATATTCAAAAGGTAGCCTTATTGACATCACTGATTGTGTTATAATGATTAGATGTCATCATACCTACATTACCTAATAATCATTGTTTAGACACATATCCAGCAGTGACAGAAATGACAGCAATTAGACCTTCAAGTTCTAGACTGAAGCTGAAGCCATAGACAAGAATATAGCCAAATAGTGAGACTAACATCTAAATTTGGTGCAGGCATAAAGCTGACATCAGAAAATAGTCTTGCCAATACAGACTTTATGGGATTCAGAAGAAGATCCTTTATTATTGCAGAAATTGTGTAACAAGAGACATAATTAGAAACGGACCCATATTATTATATTTCTTTCAACACGTTTGACAATAGAGTTGCATCAATATCTATGAGAAACAATTGACATTTTTAAAAAATAACCGAATATTGATCAGATTGTATCTTTTAATTTTTTTATTATTACATAAATGATTTTAAAACGTGTGTCTTAGTTCATAATAATTTTCAGCAATTCTTAGTTTATATACATAAATTTGTATGTAATCATGGAGTACAAGTGCAATTTTGCTACATTGGTATATTGCACTGTGATGAAGTTAGGGCCTTCAGTGCATTGGTCACTAGAGTGATGCACATTGTACCCACTCAGCAACCTCCCATCATCCATCTCCTTCCAGCTTCTGTACTTTCCTGAGTCTCCATTGTCCATCATTCCACATTCTGCTTCCATGTGTACACATTATTTAGTTTAATAAAAGCTTGAATATGTAGCCACTTTTAGGCACTAAATGGAACAAACTACCAAACTAGAGTTACAATAATGATTTTAATATTTACTATGTGAATCCTGGCTACATGAGAGACCTTTGTGAATTCTGATTTCAGGCTTATTTGTGAGCAATTCTTAAGACCTATTCTTGTACTTGGATGTCTCTTCCACTGAGATGGACAAAAAGCATAGCAGGATTAAGAGAGGAAGAAGTTGCTAGCAGAGAAAAGATGGAATATATTTGGATCATTTTAGAACAAAAGCAGGGTAAAAATCTTTCTTAAGCCATGGGTTTGTTCTCTCCAGAAAGGGGCTCAGTTTGCTGTTCAGGTTTAGACTTCTACCTTGTATGCAGTTTAGATAAATGTAGTACTTTATCCAGTATCTATGTGAGAACTCCATGTAATCTTGACAAGTTACTTAGCCACTTATCCATGCCTCTGTTGCATCATCTGTGAAATGAAGATGGAAATATTATTTTGATATTCCATAGAACTTGGAGAATTACACCTGTCATTATAAGATTTTTACAAAGTAATTGGATTTTAGAAGTGCCCATTAAATGCACATAATGATGATAATTATGATACTGATGACTCTTGTAATTCATCAAATACTTTGACATTGAAAGAGCTACTTTTGGTTCTCAATTTCATTCATAGTTTTACCAAATAACAAGTTAAAAAGTTTACAAATGTAGGCCGGGCACTGTGGCTCACGCCTGTAATCCCAGCACTTTGGGAGGCCGAGGTGGGCAGATCACGAGGTCAGGAGAGCGAGACCATCCTGGCTAACACAGTGAAACCCCATCTCTACTGAAAATACAAAAAATTAGCCGGGCGAGGTGGCGGGCGCCTGTAGTTCCAGCTACTCGGGAGGCTGAGGCAGGAGAATGGCGTGAACCCCGGGGGGCGGAGCCTGCAGTGAGCCAAGATCGCACCACTGCACTCCATCCTGGGCGACAGCGAGACTCTGTCTCAAAAAAAAAAAAAGTTTACAAATGTAATAGATGGGAAATGTGATAGATACTTGTCCTTGAGATGGGAAAAGTATCTTGGATTCTCTGCATGAGTCCAGTTTAATTACAAAACTTCTTAAAAGTGGAGATCCATTCCTGGCTATAGTCAGAAGAGATGCACAGACAGAAGTTGGGTCATGTAGATGGCATTGCTGGAAGGATTCAATTTGTTGTTGATCTTAAAGTTGGAAGGAAGGACCACAGGCCAACAAATGCAGGGCCCTCTAGAATGTTGGAAAGAAATACAAGGAAGGATATTCTCCTAGCTCCTCCAGAAGGGAACGCAGCTTTGATAATACCTTGTTTTGAGCCCCAAGAGACCCATGTGTCACTTTTGATCTATATAACTGTAAGATAATATATTTGTGTTGTGATTACCCATCACTTTTGTGGTAATTTTTTATGGCACCAATACAACAAACAACAGAGTGGAGTGGGTACTGCTCGATATCTGTGCCTGGGTGTATGAGATTTGGTCAAGGTCTCATGGAAATAGCTTTCTGAATTGTGATAATGATCTCTCTTTAGTGACCAGGCGAGAGCAGATTTGATGATCAGAGAAGAGATTAAGCGTGTTAATGTAGAAAAGACAGTCATTGGGAGCAGAGAGCAAATTCTGGAAAGCAATGCAGGAAGTAGTGCATTTTGAAAGTTTCAACTTAATGACAACTTCTTGGGAGTTCAGCTAATCCTATGGATAATCAATATTAGCATGAAAACAATCCTAGATTAAACTGGAAAAAGAGCCAAGATATCTCAATAATTTGTGCAGTATTTTATGAAGACTATATATGGGGAGGGAGTGTCTTGCTAAACAAACCCTTTCTAATAAGAAATGATACCTTTAGTAACTGAAATATTCTCATCCCTCAAAAACTGTTTCTTCCTTTGCTAATAGAGGCTGAAAAAGCACTGAAACATGCTCCTTTCTTTTTTGGCTCACGATGCTACTTTCAGCATTTCTACTCTGCTACATTATGTACAGAAGTAGTGGTTGAACCAGCTCAAGTGACTAGCAGAGAAGATCCATCCTAAGCAGTGAGTATATTGTCATTAATGTTGTCAGCACACACATACACACACACACACACACACACACACAGAGAGAGAGAGAGAGAGAGAGAGAGAGAGAGAGACTTGCACTGTGGTAAAATTCTGAATAGTTTCTCCTAATCAATATTCTGTGTTCTGGCTAAAGACATAATTGAAATAAAAAGACACTTGTTGAAATACATCCTTACTAACATCTCGAAAATGTTCAGTGCCTGGGTAAATATAGCAGGAGTTGATGTACATCAACTGTAGGTCAGCCTACCTTGCAGACAACAAAAGCTACATCTAGTTTATGACTACTGTTTCCATAGAAACTCCAAATTACTGGAGTTATCAGTCATATTTCATACTCTGACTTGAAAACTCCATACTAGACAGAAAGTGACATAAAATTGAGAATATTTGGAAAAACACATCAGTTTTAAGTTTTTGAAGTACAAAATTGGTTCAATCTTTTGTAAATTTTGTTAACATCTCTTCTGTCCCTCTCACCTCTACTCCTCTTTTGTCCAAGAAACAACTACAATCAAAATGGCTCACATGAAGCCATCATCTAACCAGGTTCCCTGTATCTGTACTTTTCCCTGTTTAATTAATAATAAGCTTTGAAAAAAGAATAATATTCAACAAGTAATCAAATAAAAAAAAGTCCTGCTGTAAAATATCCAATGTCTTCTCATTTTGATTAGCATAATGACCAAAAACCCCTACTGGCTCCTCGTATGCCCTATGTGCTTTTCTTCTGCCTTCTCATGTGATTCTGAAAGTCATTCAGTTTCTCATCCTTTCATGCTGTCTTCCACATGGTATCTTTTGCATACTAAGTGCTCCTAAGCACTTATGTCCTTTACCTGTTCTGGATTATTTCATTAAGTTAGTCTTCAGATCATAGTTTGTGTGGTGTTTTCAAAGGACCTACCGTGACTCCTCAAATCAGGATAGCTAGACATATCTAGAAATTTTCCTCAACAAAGGGTGGTCAAATTGCCTTTATACTTTTGGCAAAAAATTACAGCTAAATTACTTGCAAAATTATATCTCTGCGTGTAATTATTTCCATATATTTTTTATTTGATTTATTTAATTTATTCAGAAGAATTAGGAAATAAACTTCATAGAATTTACTATTATATGTTCTTAGTTAGAAGAATTTGTCTTTAAGGAAGAGGTCAAGAAATTTCAATATACTATGTAAAAAAATATGTATCATATTTAATGTATATGCATAGTAAATATAAACCATTAGTTAACTTAGCACTAATCAAATTGTCATAGAAATAGATACTTCTAAGTTCCTAGAGATTGAAAGAATCAGGGTGATCATGTATGTCCATATTACTAGTCACCACAGACACTTCCTCAACTGCATCCATGACAAGTCATCAGCCTGGCTTTGAGACGCTACAAGACACTAAATATAAGAATTCAGTCTTAAGAGATTCTGCTAGTAGTTATAATGAGACAGATTAATTTTAGATACAGCATAATATCTACTCTCTTACAACGCTTATTTTTGTTTTTTTGAGATGGAGCCTCGCTCTGTTGCCCAGGCTGGAGTGCAATGGCGTAATCTCAGAGATTCTCCTGCCTCAGCCTCCCAAGTAGCTGGGATTACATCTGCCTGCCACCATGCCCAACTAATTTTTTGTATTTTTAGTAGAGTCGGGGTTTCGCCATGTTGGCCAGGCTGGTCTCGAACTCCTGACCTCAGGCAATCCACCCACCTCAGCCTCCCAAAGTGCTGGGATTACAGGCATGAGCCATCATGCCCAGCCTCTTACAACTTCTATTTAATGATCCTAATTTGTCTGTCTTACTGCAGACCATAACTTAAATAAATCTGGGAGATAAAGGTACTTAAAATAACCGAAAGCACACATTTTTTTCCTAAATCTATATTTTTTTTATTCAGGCTAAAAATCTCTTGTATCTTTCAACTTATCTTTCCTGAGTGAAATAGTTTTGGTCATAGTTAGGCTTATAAAAGTGTCTTCAATTTAATTTTTTTGATATAATCCTGTCTATCCAATGTCCCTTTGATTTTTTGTTTTATTCTCTTTGTTTGGAAGGCACTCAATACCTTAGATGATGTTAATTGCATTATCATGTAGAGCATGCTATGTTTTTCATCAACTAAATTGTTTGTATATTGTGACATTTATAAAGGCATCTCTTCTCTTTGGTTCATTTTTAAGTTCAACTGGCAGAACACCTTTTTTTTTCTTTCAATATATTGTTAGATTTAATGATTATCAACTCTTTAAAAATTTTAGAGTTAAAAATATTTAGGTTTTGTCATTTAATCTATGAACTATGTCACTAGCTCTGAACCACATGAACATATCTTCAATAATAATTCAAAACCTGGGGGAGAAACTTAGATATTTTAAACTATAGCCAATTAAAACAAAGTGGTAGGGGAAATTGACCAAGGCATTTGTTGACCAATATATTTATTTTAGTTAAGATGCATTTTTCTTCTTTATAGATAATTACTGGTACAGATAATTACTGGTAAAAGTGTCCTTAGTATTCCATTTCTTGGATATAGAAAATGAAGCTATTATAGTGTATCTATGCATTTCAGATAGTTTTCTGTTAACTCACCTGTCCTCTGTGCCCAATTACTACATGAATTTAAATATGTGAAAATCTCCATGCTGATTAGAAATTATGTTGGCTGCCATTTTGCTTTTAGGTTATGAACTGGCCCACAGATGCAAATTAAGACATATCTCAATACTGTTTATTTGCATACATTTTTTTTCTTCCAAATCTATCTGCTCTAAAAGCTGTAATGATACAAATACCCATAAAAACAGGGCAATTGACTTTGAGTGAAGACTTCATGTGGTCAATTAAGCAACAGTATTTTTTTAAGCTTGTAAATATCCTTAAGCTGAGAATGTTTTATTAAAGGGGTTATTTTACTTTTAATGGCTGAAATATTTCTAAGCTTTGAAAGCATATTCAGTCCTTAAGGGCTCTTTGGAGAGAATGAGTGACCTTTATCATCAAAGCACTAAATGAGAACACCATTGGCATAGCTGTATTATCATAAAGCAAATTTAGAAACCAGATTTATAAAAGGGCATGGAATTGGCCTAATGGAAAAGGCCAAGTATGAGTCCTTATGGAATTTTCCCATGTGTTGAAGAGAATGCAGATTAACTGGAGTGGGGCCAATTTCCTATTTTAGAAATCTGCAGCAAATTGAGCATGGGATTATGAAAATAGGGTATTGTTTCACAGACCACACACCAGCCATACATATAGGTTATTGTGGCTTCAATACTCTTCTATGGATAATAACAGGTCAACGGTGATTAATTTCATTGTAAACATTTCTTAACCCCTCCTTAGTGACCAGTCACTGAGATAAAATACATTTGAAAGTTAAGATCACCTCCATACGAATATGAAGCATTGATTTATAGAAAAACAGCATGAGACATTTATGCCAAAAACACAACATGATCACACTGACAATAAATTTATATCACCCAAAATACATGAAGTATAACAGTACAGAATATAAATGGTTGCTATAACATAGGTAAGACAATCTCTTACCTTATTCTTTCTAAGCAAACCAAACTGTACACACACACACACACACACACAAGGTCAGAACTACATACACCCCAGAATCAGTCTATTTCATATGTGCCTACAACTGTTATTTCAAAGTTGCTAAATGAATAGATTTTTAATGTTCTCACCACACACAAGAAATGGTAAGTTGGTGGAGTGATATGTTAATGAGCTTGATTGAATCTTTCTACATAGATCGAAATATCACATTCTACCCCATTAATTCAGAGAACTATTCTCTTTCAAATAAAAGTATACATTAAAAATATTAAAAATAAATAAATACATTCATTAAAAGTACAGGCCCAGCTATCTGTGGGAGCTGCTCTATAAAGTAGCTTGCAAATAATATGCTATAACTTTACCATTTTCAAAATATTGATTCTTTGTAATTTTTTAAGTTGGATAGTCAAGATCTAATATTCATAATCTTACATATGTAGAATGAACTTAGAAAAAGAATAGTGACAGACAAGGAGTATAAGAAGTACGAGTTTGAGGAAGTAATGTATAAATGGTCAAAGACACACAATTATAAAAAATTACTCAAAATAGGCCTGGCGCCGTGGCTCACGCCTGTGATCCCAGCCCTTTGGGAGGCCGAGGTGGGCGGATCACGAGGAGATCGAGACCATCCTGGCTAACACGGTGAAACCCCGTCTCTAGTAAAAATACAAAAAATTAGCCGGGCGTGGTGGCCGGCGCCTGTAGTCCCAGCTACTCGGGAGGCTGAGGCAGGAGAATGGCGTGAACCCAGGAGGCGGAGGTTGCAGTGAGCCAAGATCGCGCCACTGCACTCCAGCCTGGGCGACAGAGCGAGAGTCCGTCTCAAAAAAAAAAAAAAAAAATTACTCAAAATAAATGAGAATTCAGAGAAAATTACAGACAAAGGAAGATAAGTGAAAGTAAGAATAGGTAAAATGCAGACTATGATCTCCTGAAGTGTGGGCTGTGGTTTTTTTTGCTATGTGAGCATTTAATCAATGCTTCCTCAGAGGATAATTAAAAGGTCAAGAAGGATAGCCATTCAAATCAGTTAGATCTTAATACCTTAAAGTTCCACTTATTTAACTGAGAAAATTCTAAAACCCCACTTCATATATGAACAGCTATGTGAATATGAGCACAAACAAAGTTAACAGAAATGAAGAAAATTATGTCTGTTAAAGTTGAGAATAGTAGATAAGGTTGAAACTGCACACTGAAATATTTTTTTAATAGTACGTAGTATTTGTCTTTGCATGCTCAATTGTCACCTCTAATTTTGTGATATCACAAAAAGAGCTACTGCAAAATCTTCATGCTTACAGCCTTAAGACTTACGTGAGAGTTTGCCTACTTTATAATATTCAGGAATAGATATGTTAGGTCTTAAGTACACTTCATGTAATAATTAGCTGCCAGATTTTGCTGCAGATGAGTGACAAGAGTTCTTTTTTTCATCCTCAGTAAAAACAAACAAACAAAAAATTGAATTGATTCCCTCTTTTCTACACCCATACTAAATATTGTCAACTCTTCTAATTTTTGCCAGTAGGACAGGTGTACTGTTATGTTAATTTTCATCTGTCCTTTTCACTGATGAGATGAATCATCTTCTCAATACTTGTTAGTTGCTTGTATTTCTTTCTTGGAAGTGATTATTCATATTTCGATTCAGTTGAATTCCTCTCTTTTTTTTTTCTGTTTACTTGGAGTGGCTTTGTTCATATTTGCAATATTGATTCTTTGTTTTAAATGCTACCAAACAGTTTTCACAATTTATGTTTGATTGTTAATTTTACATATAATATTCTATTTTAAAGCAGATATTTAGTCACAAATGTATTTTCCAAATTTTCTATTGTTTTGTGTTTTTTCTTACCTCTACTGTATCCAGTGTACAACTTAAATATTTTTAAAAAATATTTTTAATGTGTCTATTACATTCACTTTTTTCTGACATTTCTACTTCAGTCCTTTTTTATTCTTAATATTAACCATTTCTGATTTATTATTTGTTAGGTTAAATTACAGTTCTTTTGTCTATTTTAATGTTATTATTTCAAGAAAAATCTTTTAGGTTGTGTTGAATCTCCCTTTTATTTTATTTTATATTTTGTTAATGCATGTTCATAAAATTTTATCTGTATCTTTTCCTCTTCAGAGGGTTTATTATGTTGCTTCTTTCTTTGTATTCTTGATTCTGAATGTCTAACCTAAAAATGCACATCGTTTTTACGAATAAACATGAATTTCTTTTGAATTAACATGTTAGCAAAATTTCCTCCCTCATGTTTATATCTGTTAGTTTCCTGTTTTGTTCGCTACGAAATATTGAATAAATTCCCATTATAATTTCTTCTGAAACCTATTATACATCCAGGCATGTGTTCTAAAGATTCAAACTTTTCTTTTTTTCTTTTTTAATTAATTTGCCTCTTTCATTTTTCTTCACTGTTATTGATGTTTAATACCTAGATTGTAATATGTCTACATTTTATTAATGTTCCATGACCAAGCAAGGAGTTATAATTTCTAAGTGTGGGATATAGGCTTCTACATATTTCTAATACAAACTTGGTAATAGTATTGCATAGATATCCCACATATTTTCTAATTTTTTTCTGCTTTAGTGTTATTTAAATAATTATGTCAGAAACTGCTAAAATTCTTACTTTATATATTTAGGTTTATATTTTACTAGTTTCATGTGATTAAATACATGTATATAAATTTCATATTTGTTATTAAAATTTTATTTGCATCTTTTTTAAAATTTACATTCTTTAGTTGAGTTTCTGTTCATTTCATCTTTTTTTAATACAAGCATTTTAACATATGTATTTAATACAAACACAGATTTTTCATCTTAGTTTTCTCTTTCAATACTTTATTGTTAAATAACATATTCTGCATTGTAATTTTCTTATTAATAAATATATTTTATTAAATAAATGAATAAATTTATCTTATTAAATAAATGAATAAAATTAATTTCTATTGAATAAATGAATAAAATTTATTTCAAACATATTTTATAATTTCTACACTGTATAAATTTGACTCAATCAGTATTACTGAGTTCTACTGAGCAAGCAGTTTTTTGAAATGGTGAATGACAATTTTTATTTTTTGTTAATTTATTATTATTGTTATTATTATTATTATTATTATTATTATTAGAGATGGAGTCTCATTCTATTGCCCAGGCTGGAGTGAGTGCAATCAGGCGAGATGGACGAGATCATAGCTCACTGCCACCTTGACCTCCTGAATTTAAATGATCTTTCCACCTCAGCCTCCCACATACCTGGGACCACAGGCATGTGCCACCATTCTCGGTTAATTTTTTAATTTTTTGAAAGATAAAGTCTCACTGTGTTACAGTCTAGGCTAATCTTGAACCCCTAGGCTCAAATGATCCTTTCCATTTCAGCTTCCCAAGGTGCTGGGATTACAGGTGTGAGTCACTGTGCCAGGCCAAACATTTTTAAATATCTTATAAGTGTGATTGTAAAGAATTTATGGTTTTAGCTGTGGAATGCAGAATTTTTTTCTACAAAATCAGTGTATTAAATAAGAAGTTTGTAGCTTTTATACTTTTATCATTTTTGTTAGTCTGACATCAATTTTTTATTTATTATTGAATTAGTTTTGGTTTAGAATTAGAGGCTTTCTTGTTAAGTATATATTTTTATAACTTATTTTTTATTAATATTGTGTTCTACATGTTAGTTAATATGGAGAATTCCTAGTTATATAGTTGGTTCCCAAAATATTCAGACTTAAATACATGCTTTTGTTTCAAGAGTATGTTACTAATGGTCCAAAATCATAAGAGCTTGCCTTGTGTCTCCAATTCCAGAGGTATTACATAGTCCCACATTTAAGTAGTTGATTAGAAATAAATGCTTACACCAAAGTGATTGTAAACGCAAAGACACAGAACTTGAGTTACTAAAATTTTGTCTTTCTATGTAACCATTTAGACTTTTTAATTGTGTTTGAATTTGTTTTCTTCGGTTCTATAGTCTTTCTTATTTTCTTTTTGGACTTTCATTTTAGGTACAGTGATAAAAATACATGATATTTCACAGTACTAGTGTTTTTCTCTTTTCCCTATTATACAATTTTCTTTTGTATCAGTCAGCATCAAGAAAAAACAGGATTATACTCTAATCATTGTAGTTGAAAATAGAATTATTTGAAAACACAACTAATGACAAAGATGTAGGAGCAATTTAGAGAAACTCCGACGGACAGTGCAGGAACCCAAGGTTAAGAGAGGACTCATTAGTAGAGACTAATGAGAAGAAGTGGAAGAGGCTGACTTGAGGCCCATCATAGTACATTTGCAGGAGGATAGCCAGATTATTATTAGGAGGTCTCATTATTACTAAGAGGTCTCATTCTCCTCCCTCCCTTCATTTCCCACAGAAACTACTCTTTGGCCAACTCGGTCAGAAAGCACTTTGTTAATAAAGGCCACCTAGTTTTATCTCTTTGGTCAGAAAATACATAGGAGAAAGGTAAAAACTAAATCTGAAGTTTTTAAGAACCCCAACTTGGCTTTTCCTATTGTTACTTGGCTCACTCCATGTGCCAGAAAGAAATGCAGGGATTCTGTCACTTATTAACTATTTATGTTCAAGCTATATATTTTGCAAACAAGTAACTATAGAGTACATTTATAGTTTTATTGTACCCACTATTATATATTGTTTGACAGAAAAGAAACCTTAACCTCTATCTTCTTAGTACCTGGCGCCTGTGAATTAAATGGGAACGAGATAGATTAACAGAAGAAAAGGCATCCACTTTTATTTAATTTTAAATTTATATTTATTTAATTTAATTTTAAATTTAACCATTTTAACAAACAGCAGTAAATTATGGAGAGCTGTCTAGACAAAGGAAAGGGACTTGATCTTCTAAGGCTAAAAATTATAGGAAAATGACAAGAAAACATATGGGGAAACTAAGAAAACATAAGGTCTGCCAAGAGTTGAATGTGGTGTCCTCTCTAAAATTTATGTTGAAACTTAGGTATTATTAAGAGGTGGGGCTTAAGGGGAAGTGATTAAGTCATGAGAGCTCTGCCCTCATTAGTAGATTAATGCCCTTATGAAAGAGGCTTCAGAAAGAGCTTACACTTCTTGCCCCTCCATCCATTCCATCACATGAGGACACAGCTTTTCTCCCCTTCTGAGGATGCAGTAACACGGCTCCATCTTGGAAGTGGAGAGCAGCCATCTCCAGACAGCAATTTTGCTGATACTTTGATTTTAAACTTTGCAGATTGCATACTGTAAGAAATAAATGTTTGCTCTTTATAAGTTACCCAGTCTCTGGTATTTTGTTATAGCAGCACAAATGGAGTAGGACAGGGGTTATTTTAGTACAGTTTGTTTATACAGATTCATCTTCAATCCCGCTCTCTGTCTTGGGTTCCTCTCTTCATCCTGGTATGGGAGAGGGAAGAAATTTAAGTTTACTTTTACCTTCACAAGAGTAAATTAATATCCTGCATTTAGGTACGTAGGAGGGCAGAGAACTCTTCCTGTAACTGTTGATTCTTAATTGTCCTTAGCTCAGAATAAACCTTATGCCAAAGTGGCATATTTTTAGTGCATATTCCAATTCCCTTTAATATGCTAGATCCCAAATTTGACCTGCCACATAATCTTCTTAAATCTCTACTGGTGAGCTATTCTCACATTTCAGATTTCCAGTGATAAGTATAAGTTCAGATTTAAAAGCTTAACTCTTACTGGTTAGTAACTTTCTAATAATAACGAAGATCTTATTATTTCCCTCTTCCTAGAGGATCACTCCAGATTCCTCTTCAGAAAACCGGGGAAAGATTTATAGGATATAGTTGTGTGTCTATTAAAGGATACTTCCTAAAATAGACATAGAATCCTAATCAGTTAACTCTTTACAGCTCTATAAATTGGCCTGTGAACTAAGTATGGAAAGACTTGTGAATCCCCACAGTAATGATTTTACTTAGACATCTGTCCATCAGACTTAGATGTTTTTCTTCTATCTATACCATATGGAATGTTTGTAGGCTGCCCATTATTTTATTTCTAGGGAACATGTGTTTAATTGTCCATTTCCCAAGATCCCTTAGAATCAAAAGTCTCTGATAGCTATTTGTCCTCATTATCTATACTGTAATTACATTTACCTTCTTTGTGATGGATAACTAACAATCAGATCTGGCTTCTGTTATTCTAGCATCACATTATTTCGACTAAGATTAGGAATAAATCCCACTGAAGTATCACCAACTCTCGTCTTTTTATGTAGTGTGCAACTACCATCAGGCTCCCCAGGAATGGCAATGCCTCCCGCATTACCAGCATATCTCTTAACGCCTTAGGGAACAGTCTTCTCTGGGCCCTCTTCGTGGGTGTGACTATGGAAGTGCTGAGCAGCTTGCCTGCCACAACAAATCTATTTGAGCATCTCCTTTTCCCCGAGTCATTGTAACTATTTTATGCCACGGAGATTGTTGCATTTCAACTTCATGGCAGGCCGTCATTTAGTCCAAGCTCTTAGTAAGTTACCTAGATCAACCCTTGAATTGAGAAATATGCTTGGATTATGTCTCATTATGGACGTAGAATGAGAGGTGATAGAAATATATCCAAAGTAAATCAGTAACAGCTCAAGAAGCTGTTGTCTCAAGGAATAGTCATTAAAAGGATTTTATTTGAGAGTTGAAAGGAGTGTGAAGCTTCACAGTTCACTTCCTCATTCATGTTTGCCCAAATGTTCCCATGCCATGTCCTAGTTCTCTCTTCTTCCCCAGCAGTGTCCTTATACTTCAATGTAAGATGACTCATAAGGTTGAGCACTAATCAGCCTTGCAATTCTGCTGCCAGGCTCTTGGACCTCAGCCTCATCTGGATGCCCCAGTAGGAGTTGAGGAACTCCTACAATACTGATAAGGAAGATTTCTTGCTTGCCATATGTATTTTAATTATGTATTTGCAGCTTTTAATTTTGTTTTCTTAATATAGAGTCTTTAAATCCCTCAGAAGAAACCAGAGAACACAGTTTTATAAAAATCATTTTTGTCATCGTGACCAATCTCCACAGCCACTCAATCTTTCTGTTCCTTTCTTTCCACTCACCTTTTATTTCATGCTTCCACCAGTAATTATTTGAATAACCATGTTGCCAACACACAACATGTATTATTTCCATCTCTTACAGCAAGAATGATATCTCCAGTGCTCTCAAATATATTTTCAATCCAATCCATGAAACCCATCTTTAAGTCTGTTTCCTGAAGCTATTTCCATTAGTTACTCTCTGTATTAGGAATTGTACAAAAAAGAAATGGAATACATATTTAAAGTAGCACAATTTAAAAAGTTTTGCTTATAAAGGGATTGAGTACAAAAGAAGATGGAAAGGGTAGTTGGGGAAAGTGGGGATGGTGAATAGGTACAAAATATAGTTAGAATGAATAAAATCTAGTATTTGATCACATGACAGGGTGACTACAGTCAACAATAATTTATTGTACATTTTAAAATAACTATAAGAGTATAACTGGATCGTTTATAATACAAATGATAACTGACTGCAGTTTTGGGTAGCCTATTTACCCTGATGTATTATTGCAGGTCGTATCTCTCTATTAAAACGCCTCATGTACTGCATAAATATATACACATACTAGGTACCCTCAAAATTTTTTTCAAAAATAGAAGTCAGGTGTGGAGTGAGTTTAATACCCTGTGACTTGTGGCAGTAGAGATGTTACCATCTCTTTGCCTCAGGGAACAGGCGAAAGGAGCAATACTGGGCACGAAGGTCATGTAGAAGTGGCCACAAAGAAAGTGATCGTGATCATCACTTGGGAGAAACTGTTGCAGCTCAAGCTGAACTAGACACAGGAAACCATCTTTTGGTTCAACTCTCTTGCATTTTTGCAGTATTTTATATGGACTCACTGTAAGGTAAATCTACCTGGAGGAGAGAGGACACAGAAGTTTGGTGAATAGTTTACACTGCTCAGCCTTCTGGAACAGGCAGAGGAGTGGAGAAAAGGAAAGTGGGTATGAAAGGAAAAAATAGAAGACTTCCAGCACATTCTCTTATGCTTCTTCCCTAAATTTATTATTTTTTAATATTAGAATTTCTCCCTCAGCTTGTTTTCTTTGACATTTCTATAACTTTTTTGTCTCTTGAGTTTTGGTTTTGGCATGTGCCTTTGATTTGGGTTTTTTGAAGGCATGACATCATATAATTGTAAATCCAATTGATCATATTGGATATTTGTGTATTAATAATAAAAGTAATTGTTTTTACATGAAATTATACTTATGGATTCTATCAGTCATTTATTGCCGTGTAACAAGGCTCGCTAAACTAACAACATGACATTTCCCTTGTTTAGCTGGTGCATCTGTGGGTCCATTGGGTGTTGCCTGACCCAGCTGAGTTTGGCTAGGACCTGTGCTCTAGTGTGGGATTACTCCATGTGTGTCGCTATCTCCCCTTGGCAACCAGAGTATTACCAAGACGTCTTCTAATAAAGAAAGTGGCAAAACACAGGGGGTGGTGAAATAAATGTCTCCCATTTAATGGAAAGAAACACAAAGAGCCATGGTAAAAGATGTGAATACGGGTAGAAGTGAAGTATTAGGGCTAAGAATGTGATATATCGCACTAACAATTTGGAATGAATATGTGTCTGTTTATTTTATCAACACTTTTCTATATTTTCTCTTAGTAATCTTTTGTGGGACTAAGCTCTT
Organism: Pan paniscus; assembly: GCF_029289425.2. Lineage (NCBI taxonomy): Eukaryota > Metazoa > Chordata > Mammalia > Primates > Hominidae > Pan > Pan paniscus. The sequence continues at coordinate 43,869,173 of NC_073261.2, read as the reverse complement.
AATATTCCATTCTTTCCCGTGGTATTTTGAAAATATTCACTGTGTTGATTCTATTTTATGATTATCATAATATCTAAAATACACACAGAACTGTACGGTTTTATTATATACTCTATTATATATTATATAATTGATTATGCATTATTGTACATTGTATTTATATTCTAAGTTTCTTAATATTTATTTTCTTTCTCTGACCGAAGTTCATATTATTTGTATTTTTATATTAAGCAATAGCTGCATCTTGCTTTTATGGTTTAAGTGTTGAGTTTTAACCTTTTGAAAATAAAGCACTATATTTGTTGTTTTATTATTTATTTAACAGTTGTGAGCTAAACCAAACCATTCACAAAATTTTTATTCTATTTATCATGGTAGTCATAAAAATATTTGTGGTGATAATTGATACATATAACCTTGCTACCAGGTTTAAATGAGTTGATTTTAGAATATCTTTTTCCATTCAAATGTAAATTGTTTTGTAAAATGGCATTCATATATTTACATTCTGTTAACCTGAAGTCCCAATTTCTTGTCCTTTGATTTACTCAGATTACCACCTTGCAGAACATATTCATTGCCAGCACACAGAGCAATATCCCCAATGCACAATTATGTCACCATTTATAGAATGAAGCACTCTCAACTTATCTTAACCATAGTTTAGACACAGTTATTTACATGTCAAGCTTTAGGCACCATTCCTGAGTGCAGACTATAAGCTTCAATAGATTCTTAAACTGTTTCAGTGAGGATGTAGTATACATTATATTTTCATTTAAAGTGTCCTTATGCCAATTCACAACACCCTAATTTCACCAGTAAAAACCTGTTTCTGACACTTGTCAGGCTAATTAACAAAATATCTGGTGTTTATTGGAGTTAACAATAAAGTGAGAGTTTAAGTAGCTGCCACCAACTATGGAATTTCTGATAATGCTGTCTGTCCACTCTATTAGTAATATGCTAATATTCTGATCAGAAATGCATTCTGCCACTGAAGTGTAGCTTATAGTAACACATGCACTTTTAACAGCAGCAATGATGAAACAGTCTAAGTTGTAGGCATTGTAACATCAGTTAATAGTTAATCATTTATCAGCATACTTTACCTGTTTTAAGCTTAGTTTTTCCATATATTACTCTGCTTAATTTTTCATGTACTAAAATTAGATGCAAATAGTTTTGACACGAGGTGATATATATGTTCATAAAATTCACAACATTATTTAAAATTGTGCAATAAAAAATAAATGACTTTTGTATAAAATGGAATTTAGGACACAATACTCACACATCATAAAAATGATAGGAATCTAATAAAAATGATGGCATAGTTTTATACATGATCAGTGTTTAAGAAATACATAAGATCTATAATACATATTGCACATTCCTGGAAAAAGACTGAATTTTGCTTGTCAAAGTGGATGTAAGAGGGGTTTTAACTTTTGAGTTATTGCTAAGTGGTGGAAATGGATTCTATGAAATCAGAAAGAAAGTTGTACCAGAGGGAGGTGGTTGCTTACAGAGACAGCCTATGGATTTTTGAAGTTTGTGTGTTTCCATGTGCCATGATTCAGTTGGGTGCAGTTTTTTTTTTTTTTTAAATTTACCCAGTGTTTCTCATGCATAGAGTGAAGAAATGTAAAATTTGTGTTGCTCTCAGATTACTCCCCAGTGTATCAATTGCTTTGAAACATATTCATGTTTTTAAAACAAACTTAATAACAGATCTGACTGCAGAATTTTAGCATTTTTTCCTATTTGAGTTTCTATAAAATTTAAGTGATTTTTGCCTTATTATACTGAAAATTTGTTTTTTCTCACTCTTGCATCATAGTATGACTAGGTGTAGAATTGAAGAGTGAGTGTTTTTGTGTGTTTGTTCAATTACTTCAGTATGTTTTGGTGTCCTTGGTTGCTGATGAGAGGTCTGTCCTCCATTTTTGTGGGTAATCTTTCTTTCTACCCTCTGTTGGATATGCATGTTTTCTGTTAGCTTCCTTGAATTGCCATTTCAGTAAGTAAGTATGAGTATATATTTAATTGTTTTTATACTATTTAGCCCTACAGTGTGTTCATATCAGGATTTATACTTTGCTCACTTCTCTAAAATTTTCAGTATGTATCTCTTCACATGTTTTCTTTCATTCTTTTCTTTCAGGACTCCTGTTAGGAAAAATTACAGTCCCTTTTCTTCCCTCTCCTCTACCCTCCCCTCCTCTCCCCCCTCTTCCCCTCCTCTCTCCTCTCCTCTCCTCTACTTTCTCTTCTCCTCACCTCTCCTTTTCTTTCTCCTCTTCTCTTCCCTCCCTCCCTTTCTTCCTCCCCGCTTTCCTCCCTCTTTCTTTTTTCTTTCCTTCTCTCTCCCTCTTTTTCTGTCTCCTTTTCTCCTTCCTTCGTTCATTAATTCATTCCTCCTTTCTCTTTTTCTCTCTCTTTCTCTTTCTCCCTTTTTTCCTCTCACTATCTTTGAGTCCTTAAATTGGATCCTGAAAGTCAATATTATCTTTTAGTATTTTATTATATAGTACACTTTCGAACTATTAGCATATCATTAAATCATCACAGCTTCTTCAACTCTGCCCTTATGCATTTTTGAATAACTTTTATTGGTATATAATTTACATACAATAAAATGCACACATTTAAAATATGCAATTTGGTATTTTGACAATTGTATGCATTCATGTAATTTGGTATTTTGACAATTATATGCATTCATATCATATTCAAGATACAAAATATTTCTATCATCAGAAGTTCTTTCATTCTCTTTTGCAATCAATTGGCCACTGCCAAACTAGGCAACCATTGATTATTTCCAGGAAGATAGATGAGTTGTGTTCAGTCTAGATTTTGGACTATTCACTATGTACTCTTCTGTTTCTGGCTTTTAGATTGTGTGTGTGTGTGTGTGTGTGTGTGTGTATATATATATACATATATATACACGTATATATATGTATATATATATACATATATATACGTGTATATATATGTATATATATATATATAAATTCTAATTCATCAATATTCTGCCCTGGATGGATGGCTTATTTCATTTTATTGCTGAGTGCCATTAAATTGTATTTATCCATTTCCAATTATCTGATATTTGGGTTGTTTCTTGCTTGCGGCTATTATGAATAAAGCTGCTATGTATGTTTGTATGTAAATGTAAAAGTCTAAAATTGCATCTCTGGATCACATGGTTAGTGTATATTTTATTGTATAAGAAACTGCCAACATACTTTCCAAAATGGTTTATGGCTTACACTCACACCAGTAAAGTATAAGAGTTGTAGTTACTCTGTATCGTCACATTGGGCATTGATGTTTTTTTAATTTAGACAACTACAGTTTAAAATAAGCTCATTTTCAGAAAAAGTTTTTTTTTTTAATTGCCTTCCCACTCTCTTTTGTCTCTAAATATCAGTGAGAGACACATTAAGTGGCTTGGGTCAGTATTTGTTGGTCTGCAATTTCTGATAAGATTCACCACTAATCAGCAGATTTTATTTGCTTTTTTAAATTTTTCAATTGCAGTGAGCATGGCTTAGATCTTCCTTCAATGTTGAATATTTTTATTTCCATTTTCCACGTAAGCAGTCAAACTTTCAGTCTTTACCTCAAACTCTGTTTACACATTTTCATTTCTGTTTCATATCTAGGTCATGAAAATAATTATTTTGCTTTGATTGTGAATATTAACTTTTGTTTTTTCTCTTTTATGTGTTGGCTGTTATTATGACATGTTTAGAACACAAAGGATTTATAAACTCACAGAGCTATTTAATCTTGTTTTAGAAGTCCATTTGGAAGTATTTTATTTCATCTTGTTTCAGGCATTTGCTTTCAGATTTTGCTGAACAAATATGCATTGAATTTTATTAGCTTAAAAAACAAGGTTTATTAAATTAAAAGTGTGTTAAAAATTGTTTGACGTACATACATATACACACATGTATACACATTTACATATTTTTAAATGTTTATACATTTTTTAATTAAAAATTTATATATATATCGATAGATATATATATAAAATTTAGAAGTTGTACATTTTGACCTATATTGTACCATTTCAAAGGCACAAACTTGTACTTACGTAGAATAGATAAGTCTAGAGATCAAATGTCTAACATGAAGTCTATACTTACAATATTTCACAATAAAAAGGGGAATTATGTAAGATGATAGATGTGTTAATTTGCTTGAATGAAGCAATTATTTCACTATGCATATCAAAACATGTTCTATGTATGTACAAAAATGTGTAACATATATAAAATATTAAAATGTTTAAATATATGAATAATATGTAAATAAATATGTGTGTATTTGCTTAATTCAGTGTATTTTGGGAAGATTATCTGGGAAATCATAAAAATAATGGAAATAATCTAATGTATATCAAAAGAAATTAAAACAAAAACAGAAGCAAATTTCAGGGATGGTTAAACTTGACTTCCTCTAATAGTGGAGTAATGAGTGCTGCCTTTCTACTTTGGCGTATTTTTACAAAATTAACAAATGAGCAAATATTATATATATATCTTGGAAAAAACACTTTCAAAGACTTGCAATTCTTAGGAGAAAATTAGCAGCAAAAGCAGAGGAATGTAATCATTACATATAACTAAGATAAACATAAATCCACTGCACTAAAGAATTCACAGTTTAAAAAAGTGCTCTGGAAAAATAAATTCTGATAAAATCTGTTATAATAAAATAAAGCAATTCATGTGTACGTAAGACTTTTTAATTTCTTTTTGCTTTGAAACTACTATTTCCCATTCTGTACATGTCAAATCAAGTTAGTGATTCTTGTTAATGACAAATGCATAATGTACATATATGTATTTTTAACTGGATAAATCATTATTTATGTTTGTATAGATGTATATTATTTCCATTTGTGTGCATATATAATATTTATATTATTTTATATGTGCATATTATACATAAAATATAGGCATATATATACATATTCACAAAAACACCAATTATAAATGTACATATATATTCACACTCATTGTAAATGATCATTTCTGCTAAGATCAAATTAAAAGGCTATTTTGGATCCAATATGTCATTATATTAAGTGTAGCAATTATTCATTGACTACATGATGTATATGCCTTCCCTAAGGGAGGCTGGATGTGCAGTAATAACCACATTCTCTTCTATCTTTTGAAACTACAAGCTGTGATGATGATTAGGGCCTCTGGTTATTATATGTAATTACATCAAGCAAACTGACACATATGTGAATCAAGCGTTGATTGTGTTGCTTTAACACCATACTATGATCCATGAATATAACTATTCATTTTAAATGATTAGTATATCACGAATGGCTGCAGACGGATAGATGGCTTTTAATAGTTCACTTATGTCATCTGCCAATCTTAACAAATGACCAGAAACAGCCACAATTTTTACTTTAATAATCTTTTAAATCTGGCTTAAAAGTGGAAGCTTTTAGATTTTACAAGTTCATTTTGCATCTTAAAATACTGCCTATTAAATACTGCATACAAAATAATGTATTTTAATGTGTTCTTATAATTGTGTTGTTTGATACTAAACATAAGCAACCTATTTTTTCAAAATAAATATTCAGCAAATTGCTTGAAAATACTTCCATGAATATTGTTTTATGTTTACTATTTGTTTACAAGAATATTTGTTGTCAAATTAAATATGGATTAATCATTTAACAATTAATAGCAACAGAACAAATTACAGAAGCAGACGCACTTTGTTGATTTGTTTTCACAAAGTGAAATAGAATGATGTTAAAAAGAAATGAAGTTATTTGATTTAGAAAATGGCAAAATCAAAATATCTGAGTGGCAACACTGAAGTTCTCATACAGAGAAAAAGAAAGATGAAAGAGTTGCTATTTTCAGAGCACAGTGATCACAGAGCTCTAAAAAGTTTTGCAATGCTGGAGTTATGAGAAACATCAAGGATTTCATTTAATTATAAAAGAATGGTTAGGGAACATTTGAGTCAAAATACGTCAAACCCAAATAAGTGGCATAGATATTTTGCTTTCATAAATTGTCACTGTTGAAAATTTTTAACCCTTATGTTTATATATTATGTATATTGAGAATTACAGCCAAATTTAGATTAATAAACATATTGCTTTTACCGTGGTGGGGGGAATAAACAACTTTGTAGCTAATACAGGATCAACATTTTCAGAGTAACTTGTATGCACAAGCTGTGTTCTTGACTTGGCAAGTTAGTACTGCCTCCATCAGTAACAATGAAAATTTCGTAGGGAAGGCAAAGGAGAGCTTGGTTTGACACAGTTATCAATGTCCACAGATGTGTGTGAGAATTGAAGATGTTTATGTTTATAGTTTACAGTATGTTGTGTTAATAAGAGGTTTGACTTTAATCACATTTATTAAACTAAAGAAGAACAGAAGCTACAAAGGAGATAAAAGTAAGTACAAATTACAGTTAAAGTGTTGATTTAAATAAACAGGAAGTCATTAGCCTAAGGCTGTCTCTGTACTTTGAATTCTGCGTAACAAACTGGAACCTAGTGTTGTACATAAACAAACTGAAACAGAATTTAGGAGTGTGTGTGTGTGTGCTTGTGTGTATGTGTGTAGTAACAAATAGCCAGGTTTCAGCCAATTATAAACAGCCCGATCAGTTTCACCTAATGACAGCCAAATGATCAGACTATATGCAAATAATGCAAATACTCTCACATGGTACCCAAATAATGCAAAGACCTAGTCGTGACTAATCAGGTGATCTCTCTACTTTATCTTTGTGTTGAGTTTATAAAAGCTCACTGCTCAAGCTGTTGGCAGAGCTCTCTGACCTTCTTCTGGGTCTGAGTGCTGCCCAAATATTGACTCATTATTTGCTTAAATAAACTCTAAGTTTAATTTGTCTAAAGTTTTTGTTTTAACAAAAATAAGCAGGTTTCAATTTTCCATTCCTCCATGATCATCATCTTCATATTCTCCACAACCTGGAAATATATTCATTAGATTTGCCAGAGAAATGAAGATAGAGTCAAAGAGAGAAGCCAAAATTCTAAGGGAACTCAGAAATGCTTGATATGATGAAAAACTAAAAACATCAGGAGAGTTTACACTGGAGAAGAGATCATGAATGACAGTGAAGGGTCTCAGTGGAACAAAAAACGTCAACTTTCTTTTCTGCGTCCATGGAATAAAAGATGTTACTTACATAAGAGATCTTTCTCTTACTTGACCATTTCCACATTTCTGTTATCATTTAAGGCTTTGCTGGTACCATATTCTCTACATAGTTTGATTTGATTATTTCTTATCTAGAAAACTAAATTGCATCAATGTGTATATGTTTATAAAAAGCATTTTTTATCTCTAACATTTGATGTTACTTTGATACATGAATTAGCGAGATTTTTAGAAACAATAGCTGTGATTTTTTACTAGCACATTGCAGTAAAGACAATATTTTTATAAATGCCCATGGACAAATTGATTGAGTTGATAAATGAACATCACAATTAATTTATATTTAAAATACAGATGAAATTACTAATAAGCATAAAAAAGAACATTTGAAATGAATTCCCATTTCTCTGCTGTCAGATGGAGGTTATTTTTGTGTTGTTCATTAAACAGGAAAGACGCAAAAAATTCAAACTTCTATATAGTAGTTAGACTAGATATCATTTAATATCTATTACTGTTTAAAAAAATTATTCTCATATAAAAATAAAGAATTGACAAATATAAGTCATGTAACAAATTATATTCATCAACTTTCCTTTGAAGGACTCTTATCCTGATAGACACATCTATCTCATAGCACTTCCTGTATATGTAAACGTGGTCCAGTCTCTCTATTCATAGAGTTGTGTACATGTGGTTGACATTAAAATGTGTTAAATGCTAATAAAATGCCAACCTTTGTGATTTTTCACCTTTTTATTTTACCCTGGGCTAAATAAAAATGACCTGTGACACTGGTACCTTTATCCTATATACAATTTCATCTAAGCTGTATTTGCACAAGAACAAGTCAAACTTCTTTGTTCTTTATTTTATTAAAAAACATTGAGGAATACCAAGGTAATGCCCAAAAGTACTGTGGAAATAAATAGAAGAGTAATTCACAAGAGTACTGCGCAAATAATTAGATACATGCCTTACTCAGTTTCAGCTATAAGTGTTTCAGCTGTGACTTCTGTGTACTGAACGCACATCTGCAGTTCTGTCCACTAGTCTTGCACCAGAATATCAAGTGCTGAACTCATGATTTCAGCCATAAAATAGTTCTTTTTCAAAATGCTTCTGCCTTTTGAATATTATTTTATCTCTCCGTCCAACTTTGAAATGTTATGCCTTCAGTTGGTTGTAAATGGTTTTTGCAGATAATATAAAATGTTTTATTTCTTTGGAGTCCTTCTAAAACAACTAAATAATATTTATTTAGAAAATTAAAACTTAAATTGGCCTACCAGTGCTAAACAGGTAATTTAATTCATTTTTAATAATATAGAAGTGCCCCAATTCATGTCTATCACTCAGACTGTTCATTTGTCTAATTTTCCTTTGTTGTACACTTTGGATTTCCCTCCATTTATGTTTCTGGATGAGGAAAAATGATAAAGTTGTACAATATAAGGAAAGGGGAAATTAAGAGTTTAATTTTTCAACCAATGAAAACTGTATTATCATTTTATTAGTTAAAAATAAAGTTATCTAAGCATTAACAAGGGAAAACATGTATTTTCTGGCTTTAAAGTAAAAGCATGTATTATATTTACATGATTTTTGTTTGAAATTTGTAGCAATTACATAGGGTCAAATAATTTAAAAGACTCATGATAGTCCAGTCTCAATAATGGCAGATGGCATGGTGCATTAGAAAAGAGAAAGTGAGGCAAACAAAAAGTGTCCCAAGACTTCAGGCATGACTCACCAGGGCATGTTTTTTTTTCAGTTGTTAAATATTTCTGTTGCATTTGAATTAGTAAATCACCAAGATACCTGTGAGATAACTGGATTTCAAGGAGCAAAAGCACAGGATTATTGAGGAGTTTTTTTGTTTTCTACTGGTCATGTTTCTAAAGCCAACTCTATAATTTGTTAAGCCAGAGGCAAACCATCAATGTGTGTATTTTTAATAAATAATGTAGACAAGCTAGTAAAGTTATCTTCTAGGGGACTTTCAGACTTTAAACAGCATAGTATAAATTGCTGCTAGGATATTTTATGCTAAACTTGGCTAAGGGTCAGTTCCATGGTTTCAGGGATCTCAGAAATAAGCATAGACAAATCACAGACCAGCTGCAAGTTAACCCTATTTTTAACTGTAACTAAATTTACAAGTAGTGTGCTGAGAAACATAATCCATGTACATATTACTATTTTTTAAATTTTATGTTCCAAGATACATTTGCAGGATGTGCAGGTTTGTTACATAGGTAAACATGTGCCATGGTGGTTTGCCACACCTATCAACCCAACACCTAGGTATTAAGCCCAGCATGCATTAGCTATTTTTCCTGATGCTCTCCCTCAACATTCTCCCTGACAGGCCCCAGTGCATGTTGTTCCCTTCATGGTGTCCATGTGTTCTCATTGTTCAGCTCCCATGTGTAAGTGAGAACATGCAGTGTTTGGTTTTCTGTTCCTGCATTAGTTTGCTGAGGATAATGGCTTCCAGCTTCATTCATGTCCCTGCAAAGGACATGATCTCATTCCTTTTTATGGCTGCATAGTACTCCATGGTGTATATGTACTATTTCTTATAGTAACAGCAATGGATTTTTTTACTGCACACCCTGGCAGTTAAGTTTTTAAGATGACAGCCCTTCTTGGAATGTAAGGATAATAATAAAAGTAGCTGTCCAAAATGGTGAATTGGAAGCATAATTAATTCATTGACTTTCATGTTTAATCTAAAAATTGTAGTTGTTGAAAGAGATAGTGGTTTGTTTCTACAAACCCTTCATTGCCTTTGAATTCAATGTGGAGACACTGAACAAGGCCCTTTACCATTATTATTTAATCAAAATAAAAAAATGAATTGGGTGTGTTCTAGTTACTCATGACTTAACAAAAAGTCAGAGAGGCTGAAAACATTTTGGCAAAGAACATAAAGATACTAAGAAGTGAAGTTTCTATCTAAAATCTTTTCTCAGAGACCATATTTATCAGGTTTATTTATTCTACCACTTGTCTGTTGCATGAGTACCATAAACATCCACATTTTGCCATAAAATTTTATTTAATGTGCATTCTTACTGTCAACTTTTAATATATTTTTTAAACTTCCATTTATGTAACAAATAGTTTGAAAGCTAATACAGAAATGCCATGGAATGTAATAGAGGAATTCATGTTTTAAATTTTGGTCAAAGGACTTTAAGCACAGGTCGTGTCACTTACTGCTTCTTTGTCTTCAGACAAGACAATAAATGCAAACTTTGGTTTTCATGTTTATAGAATAATTGTCCAATAACCTGATTTTTCCACTCAATGCTATTTGCAGTCATTGAAAAAAAAATTGTCCCCTGTTGATTTGGCAGAAGGTTGTATGTTCTTCTAGTCAGCTCATAACTTGTTTTAGTTTTCTTTTCTTCTACTTCATGAAAAACCACTGCTCCAATTATTACATATTTAGTTGTAAAATTGGCTTTAAGAATAATTGGAAAAAAATATGCAGGACATTTAAATAAGAAATGCAGATTTCTAAAAATAAATATGAAATATGCTATTAAAAAGCTCAAGCAATATAAAAATAATTCAAATAATTGCAGGTATAAATATAGTTCTGTTACTGAAACACCAGGGGTTTAGTCTAGGTCCTGCTACTCACTGCAAAGAAAGGCAATCACTGAGAAGACAAGTATTGCCAAGGAAGAAGGCTTTAATAGGGTGCTGCAGCGGAGGAGATGGGAGCTCAGTCTCAAATCCATCTCCCTGACTGATTAAAACTAGAGGTTTATATAGCAAGGAAGAAATCTAACAATATGTAAGAAAACAAGAACTAGGGAGGGGCATCTGGTGCTGTGGTCTTGTGAGTTTCAGTTCCTTGATACTTTTTATGAGAGGACTGAGGGTGCTTTCCTGAGAAAGGACCTCAGATAAATACAAGTTTCAAGCTTTAACAGCAGAAGGGTCAATTTCTATGATTATCAACAAGAACAGTCAGTGGGAGTATTGGGCGGGTTGCAGTTCCACTATAAACTAACTAATAAGGCAACCAAATCTAGAAGAAAGCATTCCGAAGTTATTTAATTAAGAAAATGATACCTTAGAAATTATGTAGCCTGAAGATAAATGTATATATTTCTATATACATATATGTCTGTATATTCATAGTCTATATATGGTCTATATATATTTAAAGTATAAATAAAATATAATTCTATGTATTTTATGTATTTCTATGTATATATTCAATATATATCAAGAGATATATTTTATTTATATTTTAAATATGAATAATATGAATGTGACTATCAAAGTTTGAAGCAAATTAATTGACCAGATGTCATAAGTTCTAAACCAAATATCAACTTTGGTTGCATGTACCTATAAAAATAAGACTTTTCTAAAATATCACAAAGATACCAGATTTAGAGACAGATACATAGGTAAAATTAATCGATGTTCTTACTGCAATACAAACAGTGTTTCTATTTATTTTCCTTTTAAAAATATAGAAGCATGCAGAATTCCTGCATGAAATTGTTAACAAGCAAACAAAATTGGGGAAGACAACTTCTACCAAAAGTTTTAAAAAATTTTAAAACACAAAGTATGACAGACAAAGTATGTTAGATTGGAACAACTGCAGGAGGGTAGGAAAATATTCAACCCAAACTCTGACTCCATGCATGTTACTCATTAAAGCTAGAATAAAAACAAGTGTATTTTTTCTGTACTGGTGTATCTTCACCCACATTCACTGATCTGCTTTCCATGCTTTCCCTACTCTCCCTTCCCTTCTAGGAAACCTGTCAATCTACAGCCAGCTCAGAACCTCAGTACTGTAATCCGTGCAGTTATTGATATAAAGAAGCTGAGAATTTAGTCAGATGAAGTAACTCATAGCCTTATATTAGAAATAGTCTGCTTTTCCTAAATGTACAAATTACTTCCCGCTTCTATCAACTCCTTAACAAATGCTTAAGACAATCATATTCTCCTCTTTACACAGCCGTATGACTTTTCTTGTGTTCATTTGAATCCACTGCAATAGAAATATGATACATTCATGAAGATACACTTAAATAAAAGTTTTATGATAGCCAGACATATGTTGCTTAAAGATGGAGAGAATTCAGGTTTGTAAAATTAGCAGGCATTAATATGAGTTAAAACAAATACAATCTTCCATTGTAACATTTCATTATCTTCTTTAGTTTATATCTCCTTCTAGTTATAAATAAATAAAGACATGTGTTGCTTAAAGGCAGAAATATGTTCTGAGAAATGTGTCATTAGCTGATTTCATTTTTGTGAGAAAATCATGGAATGTATTTACACAAACCTACATGGTATAGCCTACTACACACTTAAGCTGTATGGCACATTCTGTTGCCCTTAGGCAACAAACCTGTACAGAATGTGACTGTACTGAATGCTGTAGGCAATTATAACACAATGTTAAGTAGTTGTGAATACAAACATACCTAAACATACCTTAGCTTTTCTAAAAGTACAGAAAAAACACAGTATGAAAGATGAAAAGGGGTACACCTATATAGGGCAGCTCCATTATAATCTAATGGGACTATCATTGTATATGTGATTTGTCATTGACCAAAACATAGCATGACTGTACATCTACCTACTATGAGTGAGAGTAAAGACAAGGTGAGTAGATGTGCAATGACAAAATATGATAATTTGAATTTGTTTCCCATTAGAAACAATGATTATTGGAGGACTCATGTGATACTTCTACCATTTTGCACACTAACTCCAGGATCCATTTATATGCCACAAAATTTTTCCTGATAGTTTCAAATTCATTTGACTCCTTTCCCCTCTGCAATTACTATTACTTTTTTGTTTTCCCCTCTGAGACAAGTCAATGTTAAATATGTTCTATGCATCAAATATAGGAGAGACGAGATCCAAATGTTTAAAACAAAAAAATGGACCCTACTAAAAGATAATATTGTCAAATTAATGCTAATACCTATCTAGAATAGTGCCTAATTCCAGGAAACAAAGAGAAATCAATGTTTATGAAGGCAAATTTAATGTTAATCTGCTACCACTTAAGCAGAGATCAGAGAATTCTGCAAAATGTGATTAAATGTTGATTTAATGTGACCTTATCTTTTAATTCAAATGCTTTCTTATTTTTCTTGTACAACCAGATTTTTTTTCATATCGAACACAACAAAATCAAGTCAGGCCTGTTGTTGTACCACTGAATTCTGGGCACCAGAGAAGATACATATGATGACAATAATATTCATATAAAATAATGGATACTTTGATCTTGGACACCTATGGTAACCATATACCATCCTCTTTTGATCATTCTAGAAAGTATTATGCATGCCCACATAATTTCCATCTGCAGCTTCATCTTGAATCGGTAGCATAGGCATGAAGAAAACATACAGAATCTTTTTTTTGTTAAGAAAGAAAATGAAAGAGATTCAATATATCTGATTATCAAAGAAACTTCCCAAACTATTGACATATTAGAGAAAAAAGGTATGCCAATTCTGTTGATGTTGGGGGAGGGTATTATAACAATTAGTTTCTAGCTTTTTAAATTTCCAAATGAGCCAAAGTGTATATATATACATATATAGATGTGTATATATATACATCTATATATGTGTGTATATATATATACACACACCTATATATGTATGTGTATATATATACACACACACACATATATAGGTGTATATATATACACACACATATATAGGTGTATATATACACGCATATATATATACATGTATATATATTTCTGTTTGATTTTCACTTTTAACCTCAATATTTTCTTCTTCCTGTTTTTCTTCACTAGCAGAAATATTCATTATTTATTATAGGCAATTCCATTCCTTATGCTCTTTCTTCTCTTCTCTGGGCTTACAGAATCCTTCCCTATCCCGTTTGGCAGTGCTTTCATCCAGTGGCACGTAATAGCATCAAGATGTTCCAAGCCATGGCTCTCTACTTGGCAGTACAATCCTGTACAGCTTATTCCTTCAGTGACGGCTACAGAGTGATAAATAGTTTAAATGTCTGTGTCCAAGGCACAGAAGCACGTAGTAAATTGCTTGCTCTTTAGAGATTTTCAGATTTAAAAAAAATAAAACAAGCCTAAGACGGCTGGGGGGCAAAGAGTACATTCTTAATCATTACATTTAGAGAAAACATGCAACTTAGAACATTCTTGTGGAAAAGCAAACTCGTATAGGATATTGAAGGTCCACTAATTAAACCAAACTATTAATTTTTAAGAACCCTTGGCTATTTATAGATTATTGAGTTCAGTACATATACTTGAGCTAAGTATATATTTCCAAAATACAAAATAAAGGATATCAGATGAATAAAATAAGCTAGTAAATATGTCAAACATGTTAATTGAACAACTTTCAAGAATAACAAATTGGTTGGTTTAAAGATTCTAAGAGTACAGGTATTACGAAAATATGAACTGAATTTGGTAAACCAATCAGAACAGACAGCTAATTATAGCATTTTTTAATATTGGTGACTTTAATATATACGTATTATAACTCTACATTATCTTAACTCTCAATACTTCAATTATTATTGCAAGCAACTCCCACAGAAAGCAAACTTTGTATTGTATCTTTGAATCATTTACTTAAAAGATGGAAATCATCAGTCATTTTAGACAAATGCAGTTTAAGTGAAAATAGTGGAATGTTTATACTAAGCTTCAATTTTCTCTTTTCCTGTGATTGTATATCATCGCAGGAAAGATCAGAAGAAACGTAATGGCCTCCAAATCACTTATAATTTCACAAGATCACCAAATTTTTCTACTGTTTCCAAATAAAAACAAAACATTTCCATTGTCCCATTGAGTTATTTGTATTAAATAAATAATCAAAAATTAAATTGCATTTATACTTCTTCTCTAGACAATTTTTTCACAGAGAAAAATTTACAGCAGCATATGTTTGCATTTCTATTTTATAAAAAATAGTATGTCAGATATATCCACTTTAATAACATGCATCTGAACTCTTCACTTTTCTTTTTCCTTAAAATATTATCCTGCAACATAAATTATTGGTTTAAATTTTCACCAAAGTCAAAATATAAATTTATTTAATTTTGTGCAAATATATGTGTGTGTGTATGTATATATACGTAGGTACATGCATATGCATATATACAATGATACATAAGATACATATACATATGTATCTACATATATGTAGATACAGATTAAATTCTATATATAAAATGTGATCACACTCATCAGGCTCACTGTCCTCATCACACCTTCCATCATCTTGAATCAGTGGTCTGATTAAAATGGCTATTTAAATATTCTGTTATGTCACCTTTCAGGACTATAGTTGATCTAATCCAGTCATTATTATAAAATCCTCTATCTCTTATAACCAGAATTTATAAGTCCAGGAGTCAAGGAATAGAAATGAGATGTGCTCTCTTTTTTTTCTTTTATATCTGTAGAAAATATTATCTCTTCCTTCTTCTTGGGCTCTGCAGGTTGAGAGGTCTTAGTTACGAGAGAAATGTTTTCACCAGGAGACATGCAATGGTTCCACTTAATGGGAAGATAAGTCTAACACTTGGCAACTTTAAACCACTACATGCCAGTGGATCAACCCATTCTTGTTATCTAGAGGTATTGGGCAATGAAAGTTATTCTATTGGCATAGGTGATTGGTTGTGATTATTAAGAAGAAACCACGTGAAGTAACTAATTTGGGTTGAAGAGGAGGAAGCCTAGAATGTAGGAAATTTCCTGGAATGCTGTTACTGTATTCATGTGCTGTGATTAATGTCAATGGAAAACCAAAACAAACCAATACAAGCAGGACTGCTAATAGCCCATATTAATTAGAAGTGAAGATTTGGGTCACCCTACACAATACTAAAATACAGCCTGGGTTCTTGTTGAGGACAAAAGGAATATGGAATGGCTGGTAGAATAAGGTGCTTACATAAGTGACTACTGCAACCACATAAACATTTCCAAAAACAAGGACTAAAATCCTTGAGTTCTTATTTCAAAGGAATACATTTGTCAACATATTTATCATTAATTTCCTCTCTCTCTCATCTCCCTATTATTTAAGATGTGTTAGTAGTAGTTGATCTTATATATTAGTGTTTAAGTTACAAAGTGCAACTTAGCAAAAAAAATTGATAATACTCAAATATAGATATAGAAATATTTTATACTTTTTAGCTGCGAAAGTTAACATACTTATTTTTCAGTTATAGTGTCATCATGTATAGTAGTAAGTAATATTAATCATATTTGATAGTAACATAGTTAAAAGAGTTGTATGTGCCAAATTGACTAAGGATAGATTGTTAGGATTTTGACATGTATCGAACTACTTAAACTAGGACCATGTTTTCCTAAATCCCTTCTCATTATGTTTCTAATCTAGGTTTGGCTCAAAGGGAAATTTTTACTGGAAAAGAATTTGGGATGCACCGAGTTTGAGTACCCAAAAAGGCTGTCACATTGGCCTTTTGCCCTCACTGACAGAGGGCCACCACCCCATGTGATGAGGCAAAGGGCCCACTGAGCTGATAACACACTGCTGTCTGTGGATGCAGGGCTCAGAGAGCATTGTAACACACCTTGTGGGGCCTTGGGGTCGCAGGCACCCCCACCTGGACACTGCTGCAGGGCCTGCATGGAGTTTGCTCCTGTGGGCGCCAAAGTGCCAGCTGTCTCCCACACTCCCTTGCCTACATGGTCCATCCCAGGAGGGGATGAGCATGGCAGGCTGAATAAACAGGGAACCCCGTCACAAGTCCTACGAAGGGGTCAAGCAAATATGCTGCATCACTTGCAGAGGTAATATTAGGGAGAAAACAGACAGAAGGAAATGTCATTTTAAAAATGTATAATTTGGGGGGCAATGGTACAACATTTAAACACACTTATGTAAGTTAAAATATAAGACTACATATGTTAGTGGAGTCAGACAATAAACAAAAGCTAAAAAAAGAAAGCTCATTGGAGAATGAATCATCAAGAAATTACTTAGAAACGTAATTCTTCTGTGGTGACACATACTTGTAGTCACAACTACTTATGAGGTAGAGGTAGGAGGATCCCTTGAGCCTGGGAAGTTGAGGCTTCAATGGGCTATAATCCTACCACTGCTATCAAGTCTGGGTGACAAAGCAAGATGCCATCTCTTAAAAGGAAAAAAAAAATACAGAGCATTGTATGTATGGTTCACCCTAGTGAGTTGATCCCTAATCCTAAGAAGGGCTAGTAAAGTGTGAATCAGTGCAACCCATATTCATGTTACTTGCATAGTGGCTCATTTGTGTCACTATTATAAAAAGAAGTACATATTCAAAAGCCATTTTCAGATGTTTTTATAGCTCAGATAATAGAAATGCTTAATATTACAGAATAACAGGTTGACTAACAACTCTTCTCTGTGCATATTATCTATCTAAGTTCTGAAGACCTGTTTTGTTCAAGAGTTTTCAAACCTTCCAGAAACTCACAGATTCTTCCAGTGGAAGACTGACCCTCCTGGGAATGAGAAGAGAATAAGGGATTGAATATAATTTACTTAACATTCTTATAATTAGCATGAAAAGAATTATTTTTATATGGTTAAATAAGACTTATTTCAAGAACTCTCAGTGTCTGCTAAAGCAAGTCTCAATAATTGCCTATCATTTCTCCTCCTTAACTAAATCTACAATTTTAAATTTTAAGAAAGGTGTGAGTTTCAGGGTGCTTGTTAAACAGAAGTTGAAGAGGTAATGTAGATGCTGCTAATTGTTAACAAATACATTATTTATGAATGCTTCGCTTCTCTTAAGTTAACAATATGGTAGAATTAAATTTTAATTGGAAGTGGTCTTAATTTTGAGATTCAGTGGAATTTCTAATATTATACTTTTAAAACAAGGAAATACAGAAATACCTATCCACGCAAATTTTTTAAAATTAAGAATACTCCTCATAATAGATCTTATTGTACTCACACAAAACAGCTGTATGTGTTAGTATACATATGTGTGCACATCTTGATTCCCAGAAAGTATGTGTCCAAAATTGTGTTAAACAAATTTCTTTGGGTACCATATGCCAGGTTTTTAGAAAGTCAGTATCATTTTTAGATGAAGAGCATACTCTTGGTATGCAATCCATGTAAAACGTGACTTGCTCCTCCTTGCATTCTGCCATGATTTTGAGGTTTCCCCAGCCACGTGGAACTGTAAGTCCATCAAACCTCTTTCTTTTGTAAACTGCCCAGTCTCAAGTATGTCTTTATCAGCAGCATGAAAACAGACTAATACAGTAAATTGGTACCAGGAGTGGGGTGTTTCCAAAAAGAAAACCAAAAATGTGGAAACAACTTTGGAACTGGGTAACAGGCAGGGGTTGGAACAGTTTGAAAGGCTCAAAAGAAGACAGAAAAATGTGGAAAAGTTTGAAACTTCCTAGAGATTTGTTCAATGGCTTTGCCCAAAAAGCTGATAGTGATATGGACAATAAAGTACAGGCTGAGGTGGTGGTCTCAGATGGAGATGAGGAACTTTTTGGGAACTGGAGCAAAGGTGACTCTTGTTATGTTTTAGCAAAGAGACTGGTGGCATTTTGCCCCTGCCCTAGAGAGGTGTGAAAATTTGAACTTGAGAGAGATGATTTAAGGTATCTGCAGGAGAAATTTCTAAGCAGCAAAGCATTCAAGAGGTGACTTGGTTGCTGTTAAAGGCATTCAGTTTTATAAGGGAAGCAAAGCATAAAAGTTTGAAAAATTTGCAGCCTGACAATGCAATAGAAAAGAAAATCCAATTTTCTGTGGAGAAATTTAAGCCCAGTGTAGAAATCTGCATAAGTAACAAGGAGCCAGATGTTAATCCCCAAGAAAATGGAGAAAATGTCTCCAGGGCATTTCAGAGGTCTTTGTGGCAGTCCCTCCCATTACAGGTCTGAAGGCCTAGGAGAAGCAAATGGTTTCCTGGGCTGGGCCCAGGTTCCCCATGGTGTGTGCAGCCTAGGGACTTGGTGCCCTGCATCCAAGCCACTCCAGCCATGACTAAAAGGGACCAAGGTGCAGTTCAAGCTGTGGCTTCAGAGGGTGCAAGCCCCAAGCCTTGGCAGGTTCCATGTGGTGTTTAGCTGGTGGATGCACAGAAGTCAAGAATTAAGGTTTGGGAACCTCTTCCTAGATTTCAGAGGATATATGGAAACACATGGATGTCCAGGCAGAAGTTTGCTGCAGGTGCAGGGCTCTCAAGGAGAATCTATGCTAGGACAGTGGAGAAGAGAAATGTGTGGTCACAGACCCAACAACATAGTCCTTACTGGGGCACCACCTAGTGGAGCCATGAGAAGAGGGCCACTATCCTCCAGACCCCAGAATGGCAGATCCACCGACACCTTACACTATGTGCCTGGAAAAACCACAGACACTCAACTCCATCCCATGAAAGCAACCTGGAAGGGTACTGTGCCCTGGAAAGCCACAGGGCAGAGCTGCCCAAGACCATGGGAACCCACCTCTTGCCTCAGCATGACCCAGATGTGAGACCTGGTGTCAAATGAGATCATTTTAGAGCTTTAAGATTTGACTACCCTGCTGGATTTTGGAATTGCATGGGGCCCTTTTGTTTAAGCTAATTTCTCCCATTTGGAAGAGCTGTATTTACCCAATGCCTGTACCCTCATTTTATCTAGGAAGTAACTAACTTGCTTTGATTTTACAGGCTTATAGGTGGAAGGGACTTGGCTTGTCTCAGATGAGACTTTGAACTGTGAACTTTTGAGTTAATGCGGAAATGAGTTAAGACTTTGAGGGACTGTTGGGATGGCATGATTGGTTTTGAAATGTGAGGACATGATATTTGCGAGAGGCCAGAGGCAGAATGATATTGTTTGTGTCCCCACCCAAATCTCGTCTTGAATTGTAACTCCTACAATTCCCACATGCCATGGGAGGAACCCGGTGGGAGGTGATTGAATTATGGGGGCTGGTCTTTCCTGTGCTGTTCTCATGATAGCAAATGAGTCTCACGAGATCTGACGGTTTTAAAAACAGAAGTTTTCTGGCACATGCGCTTTCTTCTCTATTGCCATCCAGCAGACCTCACTTGCTCCTCCTTGCCTTCCACCATGAATCTGTGGCTTCCTCAGCCACGTGGAACTGTAAGTTCATTCAGTTTCTTTCTGTTGTAAACTGCCCAGGCTCAGGTATGTCTTTATCAGCAGTGTGAAAAAGGACCCATACAGACATATATAATTGAAATCCAGCCATTCCTTCAATCTAATTCCTTATATCTTTACATACATATATATATATGTATGTATAAAATCTAGAGTCATGTTTATTTCAGGATTGTGAGATACTTTTGTTTCTGTATTTTATACTGCTCTGTACTGTTTAAAATATTCTTACAGGTATGTATCAGTTTTACACAGTGAGTAAGTTATTTTGTTTTAAAAAAGTATGTGTGTGTGCATGTGTGTGTGTGTAGGTAGGGGTGTTAATTGTCCCATGCCTCTTTTTTCAGGGTCAAATTTGTTTTCTCCTGAAAATCCTCTAAATTGAGGACTAAAGACGTGACTCCTGAACAATCTGATAAAAACTGGCCCCTGTACCCGTGCTTTTTCCTCTTTGCAATATGGAGGTGTCACCATATATATTCTCTATATTCTAGCCTCAAGCCTCCAGTAAGCACTGTGCACTTCTTTTCATAGCATAGGGATATGCTAATCTATCTACATCTAGATATGTTTGACCATAATATAGATATATTCTAATGTGTAACAATATAGTAGAATATGCCATGATTTATGGCTCAATGAGTATACATCAGATTACCTTTTTCAATAATTGTTGTGTCAGAAACTGAGTTGGGTCTATTATCACTGCACTGAATCCCATCCCAGTGTAGCAATTTCTGTCTTATGTTCAATTAGAAGGTTTGACAATGTGCTTGTGAACCTTTTTTTAAGCTTGTGAATAGAGAAATAAATCTTTAAAGTAATGAAAGCCTTAAAAAATATCAAAAGATAAAAGTCAGTATAGGCCATTATGGATTCTCATCTGGGATATTGTCTGCATATTAACTAAGCTGTATACCAAAGTTGTTGTGTGTGTTCATTCCTTTTTATTGCTTAGAATTATTCTATTGTATGTATTTACCACAACTATTTTACTCACTTACCTGTTGATGGGCATTTGTGTTAATTCCAGTTTTGTGAGATATTAAAAATAATACTGCTATAAGCATTCATTGTTCAAAAAATTGCCTGTATATATGTTTTCGTTTCTCACAAGTAAATACTGTAGAGTGGCTGATTGATATGCTAGTCGTATTTGAGCCTTTTAAGAAACTGCCAATGGACTACTACTCCAAAATAATAAGAAACGGGCCACTGACACATGCAATAACAAGGATGAATATAAACACACAGACACCCAAGAGAATATATTGTATACTCTCATTTACATGAATCTCTACCAAATACAGATCTGATCCTTGTTAGATAAAGCAGATATTTGGTTGCCTGGGATAGTGGTATGTGAAGATGGACTAAGAGAAACTGAATGTAACTTTTTGGGAAATAGTAATATTTTAGTTTTTGGTTATGGTAATGGTTATACAGATGTATTTATTTATAAAGAAAACAGTGAATTATACACATACATTTTGCATTATACAACTTCTATCTCAAGGGTAGTAAAATTTAAAAACATAGCTTTTTTTGTTTGTTTTTTGTTTTTGAGACGGAGTCTCCCTCTGTTGCCCAGGCTGGAGGGCGGTGGCGCAATCTTGGCTCACTGCAAGCTCCGCCTCCCGGGTTCACTTCATTCTCCTGCCTCAGACTCCCCAGTGGCTTTGACTACAGGCGCCCGCCACCATGCCTGGCTAATTTTTTGTATTTTTAGTAGAGACGGAGTTTCACCATGTTAATCAGGATGGTCTCTATCTCCTGGCCTCGTGATTCACTCACCTCGGCCTCCCAAAGTACTGGGATTACAGGCGTGAGTCTCAGCACCGGGCCAAAAACACTGCTTTTAATCTTGGCTATTGTATACTTCACTTTAAAACTTGGAACTATTTTAGTGTGCTTTATCTCAATGAAATCTAATTCTAATCACCTAAATAGACTGGGTAATATTTTAAACCTTATACAGTAAAAGTATTAATAAAAGTTGCTGTATTAAATATGTTCGTAAAAATAAAGTAGCTAGAACAGAAACTGGCACATAGGTTTTATATTTCATGCTATTATGCATATTGCACAAAAATATTACCACTTCCAAATAAGATCCTTTTCTTCTCAATTAGTGCTTAACCCGTATCAGTGACTCTCATGTAGTGAATTTAAGATACAGTATAATATAAACATCTGAGGAAATAGTTTCACAACTTTAAAGAAATATCTTATATTTGACTAATAAGCATTGGTTGAAATGTGTTATCTGGACAGCATTCGATAAGAATAGGACTTAAGTGCACAAACACAATATGCCTACTAAGAAATGTAATTTTTTTTGGTTTTTAATTTTAATGCATCTAGTCCTTGGTGCCCAAATTATATAGAAATAAGTTATTAGCAGATACCTTATAAATTTCATGAATTATCATCTGAAATATCAAAGTAATTCTATTAAAAGATGTTGCAAGAAGAACACACATAAATTTGGGTAAAATGCATTTTTCCATGGTCTGTGTACAAACATAAAATGTTAGTGGTGCTTATAATCATTATGTGGCGTGATTTCAGACTATATTTAAACACATATTTTTGTTTCATTGTCATCTAGACAATTATTTGCAGTTTCCTTGTTGTTCAGTTAACTGAGTTTTCACTTTACTGAACCACAATATTTTAAATTAGTTTGTCTCACAAAGAAGCTTATTATTTTTACCAACTCATTCACCTTTCTTCACCTCTCGTGTGAACTTCAGTGGCATTGTTATTGTTTCCAAATTCATACTCAACATATTTGTGACTTGGGAAAGTCAAGAGCTTTAGAGACATAGAGGTGTGAATTTAGGTCTCAGGTCTGTAGATAGTATTTTGACTATGGCCACTTTTCATGAGCTCTTTAGCACTCAGTTTCTTCATTTGCATGATGCAGATAATGTAACTACTTTGCAGAATGATTTTGCAGAATAAGGGAGATAATACAGGTAAGATACAAGCAGATTGCCTGAGATAGCCAGTTCCAGTTGTCACCACTACCATGACCATTATTGCTTTAACGCTAGAAGGGATAAGTATATATTGGATTATAATCAGGTATGTGAGTGTGTAAAAATGCATATATGTGTGTGATAGCAATATGGAAGTCGTCAAAAAGAAACAATTTGATTTTCAAAAGAAAGGACTGGGAATCTTTTACTGTGTTCTTTCATTTTCTTTCTTTCTTTTTTTTTCTTCCATTTTTTTCTTTTTTTGAATGGGAAGGAGAGGAAATGTCAACTGGAAATAAAATTGGAGTTTTCACCAGAGCATGAGGTAACCATTTTCTAGGGCAATGAAACTATTGGAGAAAAAAAAGTTTTGAGGTTATTCAATTCCATATTTTGCCTAAGGATAAATTTGACTTAGTACTTTAAAGATTCATCCTCTGTGTATTCTTGCAGTTATATATTAAATAAAGGTATCTAAAGTAACATTCATTAAAGAAAAACTCTTAAGATTTCAGAAACACCAAATAGGAAATAAAAATAAATGTTATTTAAACTGAGTTTAATAACCGAAAAACTTTTGACAAATTGTAGGGTGTTAGCTCCTGTACTAGTCTGTTTGGGCTGCTATAATAAATTACCATAGACAGTGTGGCTTATAAATAACATAAATAATGTCTCAAAATTCTGAAGATTGGAAGTCTGAAATCAGGGTGCCAGCATAGTTGAGTTCTGGTTAAGGCCTTCTTCCAGGTTCCAGACAGCAAATTTTTTATTGTATCTTCACATGACTGAGAACACTGAGAGAACGAAAGTTCTCTCCAGACTCTTAGAAGGGAACTACTTTTATTCATGACAGCTCCACCTTCATGACCTCATCTAATCCTAATTATCTCCCGAAAGCTCCACCTCCTAATGCCATCACATTGAGGGGCAGGATTTCAGTATGTGAATTTTGGGGTGGGAGACGAAAACATTCAATCCATGAGTTCTTATATCTACAATATACTACCTAAAGATATGCAGGTTCTCCAATAAAATATACAGCAATATAAACCTTGGATCTGGCACATAAATTATAATGCTAAATAAACATTGCTCTTTAGTAAAATAAAAAGATAAACACAATTACAACAAATAATTTACCCAACCTGTTTAGATAGCACCATCTTTTATAAAGTCTTTGAAATTTGAGTTTGATTATTTTTAATAGGTAATATAAGTATTTTCCATGGCAGTACCAGGCTGTTTGGAGTGGCTGCTGCAGAGACACTGGGTGCAGCAGGGGAGGTGTGACTGAGGCTGCATGCTCTGTGGAGACAGTGGGGCCGAAAGCAGGCAGGAGTATCATCTGAAGTAATACAAGCAGATTGTATTATCATCTGAAGTAACTCCCCTATCACGTTAGTGGAGTGGGAGCCCGTGCTCCCAGGTGCAGCTGTAGCTGCCCAGCTGCCGCTGCAGACCTGCTCATACCTGCAATCTCGGGGACTAGGAAGTACCCCCTGCCCCCACAGGGTCAGAAGTGCCTGCTCCCACTCCCTCTCCTCTCCCTGCTCCTGGCACCCGCTCCAGTACAGAGCAAAGTTGTAGCCAAGCCCAGGCACTCGGGCGACCTGGCTGGGTGTGAGTGTGCTTAGGGCAGCACTGACATGGCAGCCCCCTGCTGCCTCAGCCTCTTGAAGACTTTGGGCACCAATGAGCACAGGAAGGAGGCAGGGGGGGCGGGGGGTGGCATTGAGGGTGTTTTGGGATGGGTCTGCAGGTGCCCCTTGGCATGAATAGCCTGGGCAGCATGGATGGCACATTGATGGCTGCAGGAGGTAGACAGGCTCCTGGATGGAAATGGGTGGATCCCCAGTGAAGCCCCACCTTCAAGCCAGGGGATGGCCTGAAGCTTGCCAGTTCCAGGTGGAGTCTGCGGCCCAGAGTGAGAACTTATGTTGCTTTTTCTGGGCCCACCCATGGCCGCCCATGGACCCATCAGCATGCACTTCCTCCCCTCTGAAGCCCATAAAAACCTCAGAGTCAACCAGACTCACAAATATGTTGGGACTACCAGCTGCAGGAAGAATCTACCCACTTCGGATCTCCTCAACTTGTCAGGTTCACCTGCCTGTGGAAAGGAGCTTACCGACTTTGGGTCTCCTGAGAACTGTTCTGTTGCTCAATAAAGCTCCTCTCCACCTTGCTCAAACTTCAGTTGTCCGTGTACCTTATTCATCCTGGACGTAGGACAAGAACTTGGGACCCATGGAGTAGTGGGATGGAAAGAACTGTAATACAAACTGAGCTGAAACACGCCCCCTCCTCCTGCCCACCATGTTGCTGGAAATGAGAAAGAGAAAAGAGCTGTGTCCCTTTGAGAAGCCCAGACCTAGGGGGTCCCTGAGCCAGGGCTGTGACACCCTCTTTGGGGCTCTGCAGTTTCTGGTGTTTCCAAGCTTCTGAGAGACACCTTGTTTCCCTTACCCAGACACAGGTGCCCACAGCAGGAGCTGCTTGCAGTGCATCTGATCCAGCAGCAGGCTTGCACAGAGCTGGCACCTGTGCCAGTGCCTGGAGCTGCCTGCCCTGCCACAGAAGCCGGTGTGCTTGGCAGTGCCCAGTGGCTGGACCCTGTGCTCGCTTGTTCTTGCAGCCCTCACCACTCCATACTGGGCTTGGCCTTGGCAGGCATGGGATCTGGGCTGGTAGCACAAGCTGAGCACAGCCTGGCCAAAGTGGGCAGAATGAGCCCAGTGGGCCCAAGCAAACTTGTGCAAAAGTGCCACTGGCCACAGAGGTTTCCAGCTGGAAGAGCAACACCCCAAGAATCTCATGACATTTTGAACCTGGTTAAAATAAATGTGAAATTACTGAATTACTGTATTTTTAGTATTCTGGCGTACTTAATTTGGGATTGTGGGGTTAATGAGATGTCTCAGTGATTTTCTCCCCATATTGCCGATACTTCACACAGTTATGCAGTGAAATATTAAATCACCAACCCTGGTCATGCATCTTACAAATACTTGTTATTAGTGATAATTGTTACAATATAAATAGTGTTATTTACCCATCCCAATATCTATGGAAGAAAGCAATGATCATTCATTCACAACAAATGTGTCTTAGATTTTATGTGAATAGAGAAGAAACACTACTTTCTTAGTAGTTTATGATGTGTATGTGAAAGTATGTGTGTATACACACTATTATACACAAATTTACATACATATATATTTCTTTCTTTTTCTTTCTTTCTTTTTTTTTTTTTTTTTGAGATGGAGTCTCACTCTGTAACCCAGGCTGGAGTGCAGTGGTACAACCTTGGCTCACTGCAACCTCTGCCTCCCGGGTTCAAGCAATTCTCCTGCCTCAGCCTCCCAAGTAGCTGGAACTACAGGCATGTGCCACCACGCCCGACTAATTTTTGTATTTTTAGTAGAGATGGGTTTTCACCATGTTAGCTAGGATGGTCTCGATCTCCTGACATGGTGATCTGCCAGCCCATATGTATATTTCTTACAATACATTTGTAGCATGTATTAATGCCCGATATTTCACATCAGAAAACTAAAGATCCATGTAAAAATAATTTGTTCAATGCCTTTATTTAATGGAAACTGGCAAAAAAGAAAAACAAATGGAAAATATTTATATGGTAAAGACATTTAAAAATACAACTAATGCACAATGTTTCCAGTGATAACTAATTTGTCTATTTCAAGATGTTTCTGTAGCTTTGTTTCCTAGGACATGTAGTTAAATGCCAAAAGACACTTGTAACACTTGTTCAGATTAACTTTTTCTGTTTTGTCTGTTTCGATTATCTTTGAATAGAAAACATCTGAAAAATAATTATAAAGTCTTATAACTACACAACTTCAAAAGCAGAATTCTACTCCACATTTATTTAATAACAGTATATATGCTTTTTACATTAATTGTAAAGATATGGTATCCATCCTGCCATGTACTTTGTTGTAACAAAACCTATACTACAGTAATAATTATAACAAAATATGGGCACTAAGAAATAGTGATAGAAAATTATCTATAGAAAAAATATATGTATATAAAGAATATGACATTTCAGGGTACAAGCCAGATTATTTCTATTTGCAAGAGATTTGTGGAAATCTTTACAAAATGGTAAAGGAGCTGATGGGTAAACTGGCCTCTGATGAATAAGTATGAAGTGAGCATCTGGAAGATAAGAAGACAGCTTTATCAAAGGAGAAAACACATGAACAAATCCTGGTGTAACTGGTGACTGCAGGTCAGAGAAAACACCGAGGCATTTAGCTATCAGACATTAGAAAATGATTTAGGAATATTTTAAGCATCTTTAAGATGTTTCTGTAAAATGTATATCATCAGTGTCATCTATCCAGAACAGAAGTTAAGTCATGATGCAGAAAATGAGGACTATGGAAGTTGGATTTTTGAAATAGTTTGTGGGAAGAGTTTGCTCTTCTCTCAGGGTCTAGAAATTAACAGACTTGACCTCAAGATTTCCTGCAGTTTTTCAGTAATGGAGACAGAGCCTCCCTAGAAGGTAGTTTAGGCAGGTGGGACACAGTGAGCAGCCCTTTCATGTAGCCTGTATTTGCAGTAAAATCTTCTTAAAAATAACAGCCCTATCGCAGTTTTTCTGAGGATGATTAGAAACTGCCTTGCCTGTGCTTGAGGTGAAATTCATAGACAGCAGTTCTTTCTCTCCTCATGGCACAGTTGAAGTGGTGGCAGCAGTGGCTAAGCAAGGATTGTAGCATGCAGCACATCATCCACCTCACAGTGCTCATTATCAGCAGCAGCAGGGAGCATAAGAGGGCAAGTCAACTAGGCAAAGCAATGCATATCTGCACAACCATTTTCCAAGATTGTGTTTCAGAGACAATGAGTGTGGAGCTTAATTTTCCATCAGTAGAGGTATTGGAGCCTCATGTCATCCATGTTTGAGTTAGACAAAGAGCTAAATATTTGAAACTATATTCAGGCACAGCTGAGAACTTAGTTGTTGTTGTTTTTTTCCAGATACACTAGATGCAGTCTTCTCACCTCACTTGTCACCGTCAAATACATCATTTCCCCTTTTTCTGATTAATTAATTTTAAAAACACTTAAAATACACCTTTAGAGTCTTCATTATGAAATATTTGTCAGGCACTATGTCCAGAATTATATTCTCTAGGTTATTTTCAAGGGGTTTTATAGTATTAGATTTTACATTTAAGTCTTGAATCCATCATGAGTTAATTTTTGTATATGGTGAAAGGAAGGGGTCTAATTGCAATCTTCTGCACATGGCTAGCCAGTTATCCCATCACCATTGATTAAATAGGGTACCCTTAAACAAATTTACAAGCAAAAAGCAAAGAGCCTTAATAAAAGTGGGCAAAGGACATGAAAAGACACTTTTTTTTTTTTTTTTTGAGATGGAATTTCGCTCTTGTTGCCCAGGCTGGAGTACAATGGCACAATCTCGGCTCACCACAACCTCCACCTTCCGGGTTCAAGTGATTCTCCTGCCTCAGCCTCCCAAGTAGCTGGGATTACAGGCATGTGCCATCATGCCCAGCTATTTTTTTTTTTGTATTTTTAGTAGAGATGGGGTTTCTCCATGTTGGTCAGGCTGGTCTCAAACTCCCGACCTCAGGTGACCTGCCCACCTGGGCCTCCCAAAGCACTGGGATTACAGGCGTGAGCCACCACACCCACCCAACAGACACTTTTCAAAAGAAGACATACGCACAGTCAATAAACATATGAAAAAAATGCTCACCATCATGAATCATTAGAGAAATACAAATAAAAACCACAATGAGATACCATCTCACACCAGTCAGCATGGCTACTATTAAAAAGTCTAAAAAATGACAGATACTGAGACAAGATTTCACAGAAAAGAGAATGCTTATACACTCCTGGTGAGGATGTAAATTGGTTCAGCCATTGTGGAAAGCAGTCTAGCATTTCTGAAAGAAACTTAGAGAATTACCATTCAACCCAGCAATCCCATTATTTGGCACATACACAAAAGAATACAAATCATTATATCACAAAGGTGCATTCATGCATATGTTCATTGCAGCACTATTCACAATAGCTAATTCTGGAGTCATCCTAAATGTCCATCAATGGTAGACTGGATAAAGAAAATGTGGTACATACACACAATAGAATACTATGTAGCCATAAAAAAGAATAAGATCATATCCTTTGCATGGTTGGAGCTGGAAGCCATTATCCCAATTGAACTAACACAGGAATAGAAACCCAAATACCACATGTTCAAGTACATATGGATACAAACAAGAGAACAATAGACACTGGGGACACGAGGTTGGAGGAACAGAGGAGGGTGAGCATTGAAAACTTAACTATTAGGTACTACGCTTATCACCTGAGTGATGAAATAATCTGTACATCACAGCACTACAACATCAAATTTATCTATATAAAAAACCTGTACATGTACCACTGAAACTAAAATTGAAAACTATTTAAAATACACCTTTAGAAAATGTCTATAAAGATTTCATATTACAAAACTTCCCAGAGTATTCATGACACTATTTTTTTTTGTTTTGTTTTTGAGACAGAGTTTCACTCTTGTTGCCCAGGCTGGAGTGCAATGGCATGATCTCGGCTCACGGCAACCTCTGCCTCCCGGGTTCAAGTGATTCTCCTGCCTCAGCCTCCCGAGTAGCTGGGATTACAGGCATGCGCCACCTAGCCTGGCTACTTTTTTGTCTTTTTTAGTAGAGATGGGGTTTCACCTTGTAGAACTTGTGTCTTTCCTAGGACTTGATTTGGGCAACACTACCAAGGTAGTGGTAAGGTTCTTTGAAAGGTTGATAGGTTTTTACAGCTTCTAATTTAGGTTTCTATCTTTAACTCTAATAATACAATTACACAATTTCAGAAAAGTATTCCCACTCTTACTAAGTTATGTATTCTTTCCTCTAAAAAGTTGGGTCTTATTGTATGCCTATAATATTACTTTGATTTATAGTTGGAAATTCAATATGTAGTCTTGATCTGTGTGTATCTATTTTATTAATGTAAAGACCTTATAAAGGGTCTATGATTCATCATGGATTAATTTTTTCAATATTAAGATTTTTCCATTACCGCTGAATACGGTTCTCTAATTCTAACCACAATTTTACAGCTCTATACATATTGATGTGAAAGTATCAATGTTCAATAACCCAAGAGTCACAATTCAATCAGCTCAATAAAACTAGGAAAAAATTAAACTATGACAACTAAACAATAACTGGGAGATTAATTCACTTTCTCTGTAATATTTCAGGCAATAAATATTTTAGAAGTGATTTTTCTTATATACTGAATGTAGAACTGGGTAATGAAAATTGCTTCATGAAAAGGGGAACATTTATTCTCAGACGTGCCCCTGTTTTAGTCTTATGTACTGCTGAGGCTTTATGAACTTTTCTGAAATCCTCATTACCTGCTGGAACTTACTTTCAGTTCCAACTTGGGCACTTCAGATATCTTTCTGTAAGAAACTTAAAGGAAAAAGAAAACATAGTTATGCAAAAGTCTTTTCTTGTGAATAGTTGACAGAGAGTTCTGGTGAATTAACTTATTAATTTAGAGCCAATACTTGTGTGTCACTGTTATCGGGCCATTCAGTTAGCTGTGCTGCCTCTCTGGCCACAGACCTCACTGCTCACCTTGTTTGGCATCCTGGACACTTAAAACTTTGGTAATAAGAAGGATTTAACCAAAAGAACCTTGAGAACTGAGCACAACCATGATGTTATGGACAAAAAAAAATACGAATGCATGTTCTTCTGACCATGTGGAAAGAATCACTTTCATACAGAAAGTCTAGTATATATTTTTTTTTCTTTTTTTTTTTATTATACTTTAAGTTTTAGGGTACATGTGCACATTGTTCAGGTTAGTTACATATGTATACATGTGCCATGCTGGTGCGCTGCACCCACTAACTCGTCATCTAGCATTAGGAGTCTAGTATATTTTAAAGCTGAATCAAGACACTGATGATTTAGAAAAGTGCATATCTTGTAATTCTTAGTTCAAATAAAAGTATCATATAAGTTTTAGTTCTGGGTGAATCATAAACAGTTAGAAATTAGAATGAGAAAAGAATCTATAAAGATAGACCTATTGCCCAGCCTGTAGAGAAACTAGGAAAAATTTAGTTGACAGAAAGGTTTGATACCTGTCCCCTATGTAAAAGATAATTACATGTTCTCTTACATGCATTTGTAATTTTATTATTAACCACATTACATTCTTAAAAACCAAGCAAAGTTTATTTTAACAAAATTTGAAATTTAAAAATAAAGCATGGTTTGATATGATAAAGCACAAATAAAATATTTCATATCTCTGTTTCATAATTTAAGCATAGTGTTTTTCATCACAGTTTGACATTAGACCATGAATTCTAGGATAGGGAGCTGGTTGTAGCTAGCTGACCTCCAGTTTACTTCTTTCACTATTGGAAAACTCTTTAAATTCTTTTTTTTTTTTTTTTTTTGAGACAGAGTCTCGCACTGTTGCCCAGGCTGGAGGGCAGTGGTGCGATCTCGGCTCACTTCAAGCTCTGCCTCCCGGGTTCACACCATTCTCCTGCCTCATCCTACCCAGTAGCTGGGACTACAGGCTCCCGCCACCATGCCTGGCTAATTTTTTGTATTTTTTTTAATTATACTTTAAGTTTTAGGGTACATGTGCACAACGTGCAGGTTTGTTACATATGTATACATGTGCCATGTTGGTGTGCTGCACCCATTAACTCGTCATTTAACATTAGGTATATCTCCTAATGCTATCCCTCCCCCCTCCCCCCACCCCAAAACAGGCTCCAGTGTGTGATGTTCCCCTTCCTGTGTCCATGTGTTCTCATTGCTCAATTCCCACCTATGAGTGAGAACATGTGGTGTTTGGTTTTTTGTCCTTGCGATAGTTTGCTGAGAATGATGGTTTCCAGCTTCATCCATGTCCCTACAAAGGACATGAACTCATCATTTTTTATGGTTGCATAGTATTCCATGGTGTATATGTGCCACATTTTTTTAATCCAGTCTATCATTGTTGGACATTTGGGTTGGTTCCAAGTCTTTGCTATTGTGAATAGTGCTGCAATAAACATACGTGTGCATGTGTCTTTATAGCAGCATGATTTATATAATCCTTTGGGTATATACCCAGTAATGGGATTGCTGGGTCAAATGGCATTTCTAGTTCTAGATCCCTGAGGAATCACCACACTGACTTCCACAATGGTTGAACTAGTTTCCAGTCCCACCAACAGTGTAAAAGTGTTCCTATTTCTCCACATCCTCTCCAGCACCTGTTGTTTCCTGACTTTTTAATGATCGCCATTCTAATTGGTGTAAGATGGTATCTCATTGTGGTTTTGATTTGCATTTCTCTGATGGCCAGTGATGATGAGCATTTTTTCATGTGTCTTTTGGCTGCATAAATGTCTTCTTTTGAGAAGTGTCTGCTCATATCCTTTGCCTACTTTTTGATGGGGTTGTTTGTTTTTTTTTTCTTGTAGATTTGTTTGAGTTGTTTGTAGATTCTGGATATTAGCCCTTTGTCAGATGAGTAGATTGAAAACATTTTCTCCCATTCTGTAGGTGGCCTGTTCACTCTGATGGTAGTTTCTTTTGCTATGCAGAAGCTATTTAGTTTAATTAGATCCCATTTGTCAATTTTGGCTTTTGTTGCCATTGCTTCTGGTGTTTTAGACATGAAGTCCTTGCCCATGCCTGTGTCCTGAATGGTATTGCCTAGGTTTTCTTCTAGAGTTTTTATGGTTTTAGGTCTAACATGTAAATCTTTAATCCATCTTGAATTAATTTTTGTATAAGGTGTAAGGAAGGGATCCAGTTTCAGCTTTCTACATATGGCTAGCCAGTTTTCCCAGTACCATTTATTAAATAGGGAATCCTTTCCCCATTTCTTGTTTTTGTCAGGTTTGTCTAAGATCAGATAGTTGTAGATACGCAGCATTATTTCTGAGGGCTCTGTTCTGCTCCATTGGTCAATATCTCTGTTTTGGTACCAGTACCATGCTGTTTTGGTTACTGTTGCCTTGTAGTATAGCTTAAAGTCAGGTAGCATGATGCCTCCAGCTTTGTTCTTTTGGCTTAAGATTGACTTGGCAATGCGGGCTTTTTTTTGGTTCCATATGAACTTTAAAGTAGTTTTCTCCAGTTCTGTGAAGAAAGTCATGGTAGCTTGATGGGGATGGCATTGAATCTATAAATTACCTTGGGCAGTATGGCCATTTTCATGATATTGATTCTTCCTACCCATGAGCATGGACTGTTCTTCCATTTGTTTGTATCCTCTTTTATTTCATTGAGGAGTGGTTTGAAGTTCTCCGTGAAGAGGTCCTTCACGTCCCTTGTAAGTTGGATTCCTAGGTATTTTATTCTCTTTCAAGCAATTGTGAATGGGAGTTCACTCATGATTTGGCTCTCTGTCTGTTATTGGTGTATAAGAATGCTTGTGATTTTTGCACATTGATTTGGTATCCCGAGACTTTGCTGAATTTGCTTATCTATGCAAATAAACTAGAATTTCTAGATGAAATGGAGAAATTCCTCCACACATACACCCTCCCAAGGCTAAACCAGGAAGAAGTTGGATCTCTGAATAGACCAATAACAGGCTCTGAAATTGAGGCAATGATTCATAGCTTACCAACCAAAAAAAGTCCAGGACCAGATGGATTCACAGCCGAATTCTACCAGAGGTACAAGGAGGAACTGGTACCATTCCTTCTGAAACTATTCCAATCAGTAGAAAAAGAGGGAATCCTCCCTAACTCATTTTATGAGGCCAGCACCATCCTGATACCAAAGCCTGGCAGAGACACAACAAAAAAAGAGAATTTTAGACCAATATCCCTGATGAACATCGATCCAAAAATCCTCAATAAAATACTGGCAAACCAAATCCAGCAGCACATCAAAAAGCTTATCCACCATGATCAAGTGGGCTTCATCCCTGGGATTCAAGGCTGGTTCAACATACACAAATCAATAAACATAATCCAGCATATAAACAGAACCAATGACAAAAACCACACGATTATCTCAATAGATGCAGAAAAGGCCTTTGACAAAATTCAACAGCCCTTCATGCTAAAAACTCTCAATAAATTAGGGATTGATGGGACTTATCTCAAAATAATAAGAGCTATCTATGACAAACCCATAGCCAATATCATTCTGAATGGGCAAAAACTGGAAGCATTCCCTTTGAAAACTGGCACAAGACAGGGATGCCCTCTGTCACCACTCCTATTCAACATAGTGTTGGAAGTTCTGGCCAGGGCAATCAGGCAGAAGAAGGAAATAAAGGGTATTCAATTAGGAAAAGAGGAAGCCAAATTGTCCCTGTTTGCAGATGACATGATTGTATATCTAGAAAACCCCATCGTCTCAGCCCAAAATCTCCTTAAATTTTTTGTATTTTTAGTAGAGATGAGGTTTCACCATGTTAGCCACGATGGTCTTGATCTCCTGACCTCGTGATACTCCCGCCTCGGCTTCCAAAAGTGCTGGGATTACAGGGGTGAGCCACCTCGCCCGGCCGAAAACTCTTTAAATTCTTTAACAGGTTTTTCTTTTCAGATTTTTGGCCTTCCCTCAATATTAGGATTCCTTCACCTCCCCTTGCGTTACAGGGTAATATGTGCCTAGAGGAGAAAGAGAAAGGCATCACCTAAACCTTATCTCATTGTACGCCTCCCTGCACTATCAGAGCTGCCAAAATTAGTGAGAACTCCAGTCTGAGTGTGCAATACTTGTTCAAGTCCAACATCCAGCACATCCGACGCCACTATCTCCAATGAATCAGTTAATTTATTAGTTTTAAAAAACAAAGAAAAACAAAAAACCTAACTTGCGCTTTAACTTAGTTTCTTCGCTAACTCTAGCCTAAGGAACTGGCTATTATAGCTCCATCCTGTCATTCCTATGGTACTCTTAGAAAGCACAGACTATGTTCTAAATGTTATCACCTATAGCAGGCGGGCGATAGAACAAACAGGGCAGAATAGATGCTTGCTAAATGAGAGGTAAAGAATGAAAACATTTCTAAAATACATATGGAACTACAACAA
The DNA here is from genome assembly GCF_029289425.2 of Pan paniscus. Lineage (NCBI taxonomy): Eukaryota > Metazoa > Chordata > Mammalia > Primates > Hominidae > Pan > Pan paniscus. The sequence continues at coordinate 43,833,650 of NC_073261.2, read as the reverse complement.
CAAAAAACCTTGAACAGTCAAAGCAATCTTTAGCCAGAAGAGCAATGCTGGTGGCATCACACTTCCTGATTTCAAAATATACTGCAAAGCTATAGTCAGTGTATTAGTCTGTTCTTACACTGCTATAAAGAACTACCTGAGACTGGGTAACGTATGAAGAAAAGAGGTTTAATTGACTCACGGTTCCATGGGCTGTACAGGAAGCATGGATGGGAGGCCTCAGGAAACTAACTTACAGAGGAATAAAGTACATATTACCATAGAGGGAGCAGGAGGAAGAGAGAGCAAAGGGGGAAATGCTACACACTTTCAAACAACCAGATCTCATGACTACTCCATCACGAGAACAGCAAGGGGAAAGTGTACCCTCTGGATTCAGTAACCTCCTACCAGGCCCCTCCTTCAACACTTGGCAATTACAATTCGACATGAGATTTCTGTGGGGACACAGAGCCACACCATGTTAGTTATCAAAACAGTAATCTACTGGCATAAAAACTGGCATATAGACCAGTAAAACAGAATAGAGAGCCCAAAAATAAATCTACACATTTACAATCAATCCTTGCCAGGAACACACAATCAAGAAAGCAAAATTTCTTCAATTAATGGTGTTGGTTAAACTGGATAGCCATCTTCAGAAGAATGAAAATGGACCATATCTCCCATATACAAAAATAAATACAAAAGAGCTTAAATACTTAAATATAAGACCAGAAACTGTAAAATTACTAGAAAAAAATTTATAAAGAAAAGGCTTCTTGACATTGATCTGGGCAATGATTCCTTTTTGTAGAAACATATTTACAAAACAGATTATTAATTTTATATTTTTTAAATGGAAACTATGCTATATATCTTTTAGAAACCTGTAAATGTATGACAGTTATGAATCTTGTAGTTAGAGATAAGAAAATAAAATCAGGAAGAAATACATTGTGGATACAACATTATAATGGTATCTGTTAAGATTGAAATATGATTAAGGTATAGAAATGACTATGTAAAAGTTAGTTTAATACGTGAACTTTCAAATAGATGAAACATGCAGTCAGTTTGATCACATAATTGTGTTTTACCCTTAATATCCAAATTTCACAACAAAGTGATCTGGTGGGGGACTAAGTACATTTCATTGATAGAAAGCATTTGAGGATTTGAAGCAGTGCTTTGAATCTCCAAACTATTATTCCTTCTTTCCTCTGTGTCAAATAGGAAATTACATGTATGTAAGAACTGTATAATTGCATTTGTAATCTCTGACTACAAGCACTAGGGTTAGAGATGCTCCTTCAGTGAGGCCATATCTGTAATGAAATCACTAATTGAATCTTCTACATACACTTCTTTGCCACAAGTAAAAAAGAAGTATTGAGAGATCTCCAAGAATACTTATACAGCAAGAAAAAATTAAATATAGAGAAATATTAATATCTTGATTTGAATAAAATTGTTCTTATATTGGATAATAAGGAGACATTTCTTCCTCTCTTCTTCCAAAGACCTTTATTGATTTCTTTTAAGGCTTTTTTTTTTTTTGGTACCAAGATTTCTAACAGTTCTTTCCTCAGGCAGTCATAATTACCATACATATTTCTCAAAAGTAGAATATAAGACAAGAAATTGGGTGCAGATGGTTGGTATGGGAAGCGATTTTAGGAAGAATAAGTAAAGATCGGGGAGTTAGGGACAGGAAGAGAGGATATGCAATGAGGAATAAGTTACTACTTAGCAGGTTACCATCATAGACAACTTGAACTTAAACCTATAGGAGACCTCTGAGGAGCCAGGTAAATCATAACTCAAAAGTCATCAGCCAAAGGATGTTAAAACAGGATTATTTACTCAGGACTGTCATCCCTCATTGCTTGCTCCTTTGGGCAATAATTTTTCATGGTCATGGTGTCTTCTATGCACTGAGAAAATTCTCGTGGTTTCAGAGAAAGATCAGATTAAAGAAGCAGTTGAGTGACTTGAATGCTTGAGATAAGAAACTGTTAGCAGGCAAGGTAACTACCCACCAGCCACACAGCTGAGGGTAAACTCAGTGGTGTGCAGAGGGAAATGGAACGGGATACCAGCTATACCTGCTGCAAACAGCCTCCCAACCTTCCTTGTGCCTATCCATTCATTTTCCTACTGTCCAGATATACCCAGTTTCTATATTTTCCATATTATTTTCCTATCTTCCATTTCTTTAAATATCTGATTTCCTAGCCATACTGAATTGCAGGATGAGATAACAGTCAGAAATTCAGAGATGACTGTTCTTGGAAGTAAATTATTTTCTTCATCCTTTTAACAGCATTGAAGTTGAGAGTCACATTATGCTTCTGGTTTAGAGACTTCTCACTGAGTGAAACAATATTCTAGAATTGATAAGGCGTAAAAGACTTGGAGGGGTGCAGAATTTCTTACACTCTCACAGGGCCACAGCCTAATGGCTTATAGATACAATATTAAGTTATACCCACTATACACTGTAAATTCAAAATCCTTGTTAATGGCTGTAAAAAAAGCAATACTTAACTTACTCAATATATTAGTCGCTGATGCTGTACACTACTATCTTTCTAATCTTATAGCATTGAAGGTCAACTGGCTTCCTTGTTGCATCTCAAACATGACATGCTTCTGCTATTTTCATTTGCCTTTCCTATACCAGGAACAACTTTGCTTGACTTCCTCCAGTGTGTGCATATTATTCAGGAAGTCGTTCAAAAATGTTACCTCTTCAGAGAAATTTTCCTTGATTCTATCATAAAAAATAGCACCTCCCAGATGACTGTCTACCTAATTAATTTTTCTCCACAAATAGACAAACCAAATATTTACATAAATCTTTTAAAATATTAAAAGATTGTGGAATCTTTTAATTTAAAAATATTAAATATTAAAATATTTAAACTATAAAAATCTTTTAAAATATTTATGATTTTTAAAAATCTTTTGTTACTTGTCTCCAATTTGAATGTAGGCCACTTCATAGGAAGGATATTGTCTTTTTATTTGCTGCTGTATTCCCAGTACCCAGTATAGTGTCTTTCACATAGCAGGAACTCAATAAATATTTGTTAAATAAATAAACATAGTGCTCTCAAAATGGAACCATTATTTGTTGCATTAATATATACCACTACTGTACTTAATATGCCTCAAGGAAGGTCTTTGCTTTATTAGTTTTTATTCCAAAATGAATTAATAGTATACTCAATATAAACAGTATATAGTACTGAGCCTGGTACATGTGTTCATTCACTGTTTAAAACACGAGCCAAGGTTCTAAAAAAGTAATGGATCTAGTGTGTCCTGTAATTTAAGTTTATTTGATGAAAGCTATCATTAGAATCAAGCTTTAGGGGACTTTTCTGGTGAAGTATCACTTTTATTCAATGCATTGTGCCCTTAGGTAAAAAGTTTTTGCTGAGAATCTTAAAACAGAATTGTTTAACTGTTGATGGAGGAATCCTTTTATAAGATTTGTCCTCCAAACACATGACTTATTCTGGGGTCCAATGTGGTTTTGTGTTTCATTTTGTTTTATTTTGGTCTTCATTGAGTTGTAAATATGTTAATAACAGTTATGATCTTGTCATGGTAGTAGAGTTTGGAATTTTTCAAAATATCCTGAGATTCATCAAAGCCTTTGTATTCTCAATTTGTGTGTGAAGTATAGAACAGTTTTGCAAGCACAAATGAAACCAATGATAAAGACGTACACAATACTTACAAGACAGTGATAAAAAGACACACAGCTCTCCAGATGTAAGTAATGGAGCTTAAATTGTGTCCTCAAAAACTATTAAAAAGAAAATTGGAAGAAACTAATTACAAATTACGGAAAATTGGAAGCATTTCTCCTTATTACAAAAATACATTCCTAAGCATTAGATATATTACCCCAGGGTTGGTTATAGAAATATAATAGCGTTCAGTGGGTTTATTGAGAAGCTCTATGTTGAATTTTCTTCACAAACTCAACGTTTTCAGTGTTTGCATTTCATCTTTGTAAATAAGCATGCTCATAATCCAGTTTTGCATAATTCAACATTTCTCATGATATGTTACATTCAATTATGTCACCCACACATTTCTCCCCCACATTTGCAAAGTATTTCCTCCTTCTCAAGTTCATTTACTAAAGTAGTTTGATATTTTGCTTCCTCCTCATATTCTAAGATAATAAAATTGGATCTCTTAAAACTGTTTTAGCCATACATTTTCATTAACAATTTCAAATACGTTTATGCATATATGTAATACATTCTTGCCAACTGATTTATTTAAACTTTGCAAGTCCTAATATATCTCAGTATACTTGACTCAGATAAATATAATATTAGATTCACTCTTTTGTTTTTTATAATGTAGCATTTTCTTATTCTTCCTGTCCGCTCTACTTTGTATCTCCCGTATTTAAACTAGCTTTACATCAGGATCAGTCTTTTGCAAAGGCAGTCTTTTTTTGTTTCTTTGAGGCGGAGTCTCGCTCTGGAACCCAGGCTGGAGTGCGGCGGCACAATTTTGGCTCACTGCAATCTCCGCCTCCAGGGTTCAAGCGATTCTCCTGCCTCAGCCTCCAGAGTAGCTGGGACTACAGGCGCCCGCCACCATGCCTGGCTAATTTTTTATATTTTTATTAGAGACGGGGTTTCACCGTGTTAGCCAGGATGGTCTCGAGCTCCTGACCTCCTGATCTGCCTGCCAAAGGCAGTCTTTTTATCCACTTATAAGACATGTTTAATCCATCATAGTCCACAAACATTTTTCCGAACAAGTTCACCTAAGAGATTCATGAGAATTAATGATGTAAGCACAAATATTTAAACCCAATGCTCACTAATGGAAATGAAATTAGGAATATATGCCCATAGGGAAACACTTCTAAAACCTCTGGAATCAAGGAAGAGTAAAACTCCATGTAACAAACTTTGAGGGATCCTTTTTCATTAACCGCAGAAATGTCAAGATTTTAGGAAGTTACAAAAGACTAATTGATGACTTTACCATCCTGTAAAACATAACAACAAAAAGAAAATGTGAGCTTCTCTAACATATCATTAGAGGAGCTGAGGGCAAAAGCAAAGGTAGGAGAGGGGTCACATCATAACCACTGCACTTTGAATAACTTCCCATTCAACTGGCTTAATGATATTTGAATGGAGTAGCAATGGAAAAATCAAAGCAAACGTAATTATACTAGCCAGGAACAGTTAAGTAACAGCCTTTATTTACTTCATTGTTTCTATCACTTTGCATGTAAGCATCAGAAAGAAGGCCATTTGAACGTTATGTCATATCATCCGCATTCCAATTACTAAGCATCAGTTAGGAGGCTGAGACGGTGGATCACCTGAGTTCAGGAGTTCCAGACTAGTCTGGCCAATGTGGTGAAAATCAGCCTCTACTAAAAACACAAAAATTAGCTGGGCAGCGTGGTGCATGCCTGTAATCCCAGCTACTTGGGAGGCTGAGGCAGAAGACTTGCTTGAACCCAGGAGGCAGAGGTTGCTGCAGTGAGCTGAGAGCATGCCACTGCACTCCAGCCTGGGTGACAGAGTAAGACTCTGCCTCAAAAAATAAAATAAAATAAAAATAAAATAAATAAATAAAATAATAAAAAAAGAAAGAAAAAAATCAAACTTGCCATATTCTGTAAGGCCTTGTATAAATGTGCCCTTTCCTATCTCCTCCAGGTTATTTTACTAACACCATGCTTTTTACCCAGCCTCAGACATATCAAGCCATTCCTGCCTCTAAGACTTATGATTCACAATCTCTTTTTACAGAATAATTTATCCCAATATTTTTTAGTTCTCAAGTCACTCGGGTATGTGCTCAGATTGTAATAGCAAATAAATGAAAATAATTCAAATGTCCAGCTTAAGGGGAATAAGTATGTAAACAATGTGGGATGTTATGAAGCCATTAGAATAACACTGATACGAAGATCCAGGAGCAATAATTTCAGTGAAAAAAGAAAGATAAAAGGAGACTATATAGTGTGAACATTTTTATAATAGAAAAGTAAAGATAAAATTCATATACACAATTGCTTATATTTGCAAAATGAAACACTATAAGGATAAAAATAAACTAAGGAAATGTTAGCTATGAGAACAAATAGATGGAGGACAGAGGGAAAATCTCCTTGTGTATACTTTATGTAGTTTTAAATTTGAATCATGTAAATAAATAATCTATAAGAGAAGACTAAATTTAAAAAAGGAGTTGAATGTAACAGTCAAAAAACTGAAGATATTTCCTTTCTTACTCAAATAGAAAAAGCTAAAAAGAGTACCACTCCCAATGGAAGGTTAAGAAACTTTCTTGAACCAAAAAATGTATGAAAGCTCAGGTCACAGAGAATTCTAGTAGTATGCATCCCAAGGATGTACAAAATCATCCATGAAGGAAATCAACACACGTCATTTCTCCACTGAGGGAGAGCACAGGACAAAAGGGTGCCAACATGCAAGTTAGTAAGGACAACCCAACTAAATATTTAATGAGCTACTAAGGACTGAGTGTGGACTAGCATAAAAATATAGACCATCAGAGAGCTTCATACACAAGGAAAGATTATAATACTTATGGGATCTTTTCCACAGCCTCCCTAGGCGCTCTTGAGAAACACTGGTTGCATGGTGAGAGACCAGATAGAATGTTCACATGAAGGGGAGGATTACACTCTTTCCAGAAAAGAAAAATAGCCCTGCCATCTATAAGCAGTCCTCATAGAAAGCAAAACATTAAGTCACTGGGAGTTGAGCAGTAAAACTGAATGTTGCTGAGGTAGGAATAAAAGGGAACAACAAGGCCAGGCACGGTGGTTCACGCCTGTAATCCCAGCACTTTGGGAGGCCAAGGAAGGTGGATCATGAGTCAGGAGTTCGAGACCAGCCTGACCAACATGGTAAAACCCCGTCTCTACTAAAAATACAAAAATTAGCCAGGCATGGTGGCACAGGCCTCTAATCCCAGCTACTCAGGAGGCTGAGGCAGGACAATCACTTGAACCCAGGAGGCGGAGCTTGCAGTGAGCCGAGATTGCACCACTGCACTCCGGCCTGGGTGACAGAGCGAGACTCTGTCTCAAAAAAAAAAAAAAAAAAAAAGGAAAAACACTCTGAAAAATAAACCAGTATGATTAGAAGACTTCCTTAAACATAAAAACTGACAAAGATACAAGAGAGATTGACTGCTTTGGGAAGGAGAAGAAACATGGAGAAATTATCACTCCTAGGACTTATTTACACTGCCTTCCTAATACCAACTCTGGATTGGGACTAGAGAGAGGATATCTGTATCTCACCACCAGCCTCGCAAGGACTGGGTAACAAATAATAGCAATTTACTACTGGGAGAAGAGCAAGAGAATGGAGGGACCCTCTCTGTCATGCAGTCACAGAGGAATGATTGAAAACTGAGAGTGATATATAAACATTGAAAAAGTCCTTCTTCATACCAGTCATCAAGGGACGTGAAAGACATCATAAGGGAAATTTTGGAAGTAATATCACCTCTCCCCATGTGGTTATTAAGGACAAAATGCTAGGGTGGCTGTACAGTTCCTACGTTGTTGGGAGTAATATCATCCACTCACCCTCTGGATATGAGGAACCATATCACAGAAGAGGTGTACACCCCCTTCGATATTGTCAGCAATGTCATCCTCTTCCCTCCTGGATGTTAGGAACAATACCCCGGGGTTGGGGGCAGTGTACACCCACTGCGATATCGAAAGTAATATCAGCCTCTTTCCCGCTGGATATTAGGAACTATATCACGTGTGCGTGTGCACCTTCTGGGATATTGGGAGTAATATCAGCCTCTACCCTGCTGCATATTAGGAACAATATATGGGGGGCGGGGAGGGTTACACCCCCTGCGATATTGAGCGTAATATTATTCTCTTTTCCCTGTACATTAGGAACTATATCACAGGGGTCTGTACACCTTCTGCGATATTGGGATTAACGTTATCCTCTCCCTCATTGAATATCAAAAGCAATATCACAGAAGGGTGTACACCCCCTGCGATATGGCCAGTAATATCATCGTCTCTACCTTTAAATACTAGGAAAAACATCACAGAGGGTGTCTACACCCCCTGCGATATTGGGCATAATGTTATCCTCTCTTCCCCTGGATATTAGGAACAGTATCCCTGGTGGGGGGAGGTGGAGTACATTAAGAACATCACTGGGTGGGTGTACACCCCCTGCGATATTGGGTGTATTATCCTCTCTTCCCCAGGATATTAAGAACAATATCACAGGAGGGGTGTACAGCCCCTGCGTTTGTGGGAGTAATAGCATCCTCTTCCCCTCTCGATACAAGGAACAATATCCCAGGGTGGGTGTACATCCCCTGCGCTACTGGGCGTAATGTCATCGTCTCCCAACGTGTATATTGGGAATAATGTAACAGGGGGGTGTTCACTGTCTTCGATATTGGGAGTAATATCATCCTCTCCCCTCAGGATTGTAGGCAAAATATCGAAGGGGTTTTACAACTAGTGCGACATTGGCAGTAATATCATCCTCCTCCAACCTAGATATTAGGAACTTTATCACAGGTGGCTGTACACTTCTTGCGATATTGGGAGTAATATCATCCTCTCCCATCATGGATATTAAGAACAATATTACAAAGGAGGTGTACACCCCCTGCGATATTGAGAGTAATATTATGCTCTCCCCTTCGGGATATCAGGAACAATATCGCAGGAGGTGTGTACAAACCCTGTGATATTGGGAGTAATATCATCCTCTCCCCCTGAATAGAAGAAACAATATCACAGGAGGATGTACACCCCCTGCCATATTGGGAGTCCTATCGTTTTCTCCCCCTCTGGATATTCGGAACAATATCACGGTGGGTGTGTACACCCCCTGCGATATTGCCGCTAGTTGTTTCATCGTCTCCCTCCCAGCATATCCCCAGCATATCAGGAACAATATCACAAGGGGGTGTACACCCCCTGCGATATTGGGGGCAATATCTTCCTCTCCGCCACTGGCTATTAGGAACAATGTCACAGAAGGGGTGTACACCCCCGGCTCTATTGGGAGTGATATCATTCTCTCTGTCTCTGGATATTAGGAACAATGTCGCTAGGGAATGTACACCTCCTGCAATAGGGAGACTGATATCATCCTTTCGCCCCCTGGATATTAGGAACAATATCACAGGGTTGGTGTACACCCCCTGCGAAATCGGAAGAAATATCACCCTCTCCACCTTTGGATGTTAGGGACAATATCATGGGGAGGTCTACGCCCCCTGGGATATTGGGAGTCGTATCATCCTCTCCCACCCAGGATATTAGGAACAAGATGACGGAAGGGATGTACACCCACTGCGATATTCTCAATAATGTCATCCTCTACCCCCTGGCTATTAGGAATAATATCATAGAGGGGTGTACACTTTCTGCGCTATTGGGAGTAACTTCATCCTCTCCCCCCCGGATATCAGGAACAATTATATTATTATTAATATTAATAGACATAATAAAAATTAATAGTATTCATCGATATTAATAATTACAATAAAGATAGTAATTAATCCTGGTTAAAAATATTAACCATTAGTATTAATAATTAATAGTAATATCATTATTAATAAAATGATGATACTGGTAATTAATGTTACTTAATTAAATCAATAATAAGTCATCAAAATAATTTGATAAATTATTAATAAATTAATTTTCAATATATTTTAATAAAATTTTTATATAAGTATAAATAATTATAAATAATTAATATTTATTAATATTTATAAATAATTAATATTTATCAATTATTAATAAATATTATAATTAAAATATGGGTTATACTATATTATATTATATATTATTGATTTATAATAATTAATATTCATTAATTATTAAGGGATAATAATTAATAAATTAATAAAATAATTACGATTAATAACTGATATTACTGATAAATGACATTAATATCAATAATTAATTTTAATCGTGCATGATCGTATATTTAAAATAATTATTGATATTTAATAATGTTACACTATTAATATTAACATTGACAATTATTACTAAAATTGATAACTGGTGTTTAATAATTGATACTATTATTACTCCTAATACCACATGGGGTGTACACCTACCTGTGATATTGTTCCTAATATCCAGGGACGGAGAGCATGATTTTTAGTTTTAATATCGTAGTAGGTGTGCATTCACCCTGTGACATTGATCCTAATATCCAGGGGGTAGAGTATGACATGACTCCCAACATAGCAATGAATGTACAGCCACCCGGTGATACTGCTCCTAATATTCACGGAAGAAGCGTATGCTATTATTCCCAATATCGCAGGGAGTGTACACCTCTTCTGTGATATTGTTCCTAGTATCCGGAGGGGGAGAGGATGATAATAATTCCAGTATCGCAGGCTGTGTTCACCCACCCTGTGATATTGTTATTAATATCCTGGAAGGGAGAGGATGATATTACTCCCCATAGAGCAGGAGGTGTACACCCACCGTGGGTTATTGTTCCTAATCTCCATGGAGGGGAGAGGCTGATATTACTCCCAATATGGCAGGGGGTGTACATCCACCCTGTGATATTGTTCTTAATATTCAAAGGCCGAGAGGTTGATATTACTCCCAATATCGCAGAAAGTGTACACTCCCGTGTGATACTGTTCCTGATATCCAGAAGGGGAGAAGATGATATTCATCCCCACATCGCAGGAGGTGAACACCCACTCTGTGATATCTTTCCTAATATGCAAGGGGAGAGAGGATAATATTATTCCCAATACTGCAGAAGATGTACACGCCCCCCCCCCGCCCCGTGATATTGTCCTTAATATCCTTCTCTGCCCAAGGCAGAGAAGATGATATCGCAGAAAGTGTACACCCTCCAGTGATATTGTGCCCATGATCCAGAAGGGAAGAGGATGATACTACTTTCAATGTCGCAGGGGGTGTACACGCCCCCAGTGATACTGTTCCTAATTTCCACGTGGGAGAGGCTGAGATTACTCCCAATATCGCAGGGGTTATATACACTCCTTCGATATTGTTCCTAATATCGGGGGGGAGGAGAGGATGATATTCCTCCCTGTATTGTAGAGGGTGTACACCCGTCTTTGATATTGTTCGTAATTTCTAGACGGGGAGATGACATTACTCACAAAATCGTAAACATGCTGTGTGTCCAATGTGGATCCTAATCCAGGGAGGGATATTATTCCCCATATCGCGGGGGTTGTCCACCCCTCCTGTCATATTGTTTCTTATGTCCAGGGAGGAGAGGATGATATTGCTACCAATATCGAAGAAGTGTACACGGCCCCTGTGATATGGTTCCTAATATCCACGTTGGGAGAGGATGATATTACTCTCGATATCACAGGGGTTGTACACCCCGCCTGTGAATTTTTCCTACTATCCAGAATAAGAGAGAATGATATTACTCCGAATAGTGCAGGGGGAGCACTCCCCACCCCCCATGGGATATTGTTCTCAAGAGCTAAAGGAAGAGAAGATCATATTATTCTTTGTACTGCAGGGGGTGTACACCCACCTGTGATACTGTTCCTGTTATCCGGGGAGCGAGAGCATGATATTACCCCCAATATCGCCGTGGGTGTTCACCCACTTTGTGATATTGCTACTAATATCCATGGGGTAGTGTATGACATTACTCCCAATATAACAGTGGGTGTACATTCACCCGGCGATATTGCTCCTAATATTCAGGGAAGGCGAAAATGATATTACTCCCCAAATCGCAGACAGTGTACAACCCTTCTGTGATATTGCTCCTAATATCCGGAGGGGGAGAGGACGATATTACTTTCAATATCGCAGGTTGTGTACACCCACCCTGCGATATTGTTCCTACAATCCAGGAAGGGAGAGGACGGTTTTGCTTTCCATAGAGTAGGAGGTGTACACCCACGCTAGGATTTTGTTCCTAATATCAAGGTGGGGAGAGCGTAATATTACTCCCAATATGGCAGGGGGTGTACATCCCCCCTGAGATATTGTTCTTGCCATTCAAAACAGGAGAGGATGACATTACTCCAGATATCGAAGAAAGTGTAAACCCCCGTGTGATATTGTTTCTAATATCCAGAAAGGAAGAAAAGGATATTAATCCCCGTATCGCGGGAGGTGTACACTCACTCTGATATTTTTCGAAATATGCAGGGGGGAAAGAGGATAATAGTATTCCCAATATCGCAAGGGTTGTACACCCCCGTGTGAGATGATGGTCCTTAATAATATCCCAAGGCGGAGGGGATGATATTACCACATATATCGCAGAAAGTGTACACCCCCCAGGGATATAATTTCCATGATCCTGGAGGGAAGAGGATGATATTACTTTAAATATCACAGAAGGTGTACACGCCCCCCGTGATATTGTTTCTAATTTCAACGTGGGAGAGCAGGATATGACACACAATATCGCAGGGAGTAGAACCACTCCTGTGATACTGTTCTTAATATTCAGGGAGGAAGAGGATGATATTGCTCTCAATACAGACGGGTGTACACCCTCTGTACAACGAGGGTGTACACCCGTCTGTGAAATAGTTCATAATTTCCAGAGGGAGAGATGATATTACTCACAACATCGTAAACAGGCAGTGAGTCCACCATGGCTCCTAAGAGCCGGGGGGGAGAGGGGGTGGCTCTTAGTCCCCGCATCGCGGGGGGTGCCTCACCCTCCTGCGTTGTGGATTTTATTTTGTTAGTTGTTTTTTATGCGTAATTGAGGCAAAATAGAACAAAGTGTTGAGACTTAATTCAATCTCTTTTTTTTAATGAAGGAGCTGACAGGTTGTTGGTGGAATGACTGACCTATGTCAAACGTTTATCGTTTATTTTATCATGCCCATCCATAACTGAGAATATAATGGGCAAAAATAAGGTTATTTATTGATATAGGTGAAATAACTCAATGAAACCCCCCATACAAATTGACATTTTTTCTTAATTATGCTGAAGAATATAGCTAACAAAACACTGCTCAGAATTTTTTGTATTAGGAAGCTCCAAGTCAGTTTGTATCTCTTGAGCCATAAGCAGTGAAGTTAAATTTACCTTAACTTGTGATTCAAAAACAACAGAAATCTCTAGCTTATTGAGTTTTAGGAATACAATTCAACAGTGAAACAGCAGATTCTTTCATTTTGTATTTATGTAGACTGTCATCCCAGGTCATTATAAAATAACAATTTTATTTATTTATGCTATTATTTTTATTTGCCTTGATTATTATTGTTTAGAAATGTGATTTTTATTTTTCCCCGAAGTTCATATCTAATGTCTTTTTTTTTTCTGCCTACACAAATCAGTTGCAACTTCTTAGTCATAAACTATACCTCTGATTTTGGTGATTGCTGTGTGCATGGTGTCAGACTCCTCACAAGAGGGTTCTCAATGAACAATGCGTCATGACAGCTTATCAGCTCAATAGGAAAGAAAACAAATAGGCACAATACAGGTTTTTAAACTGTATTAAACAGGCTTTAATACTGAGTTATTATGAAACAAACGCCTCATTTTATTTACCAGGAAATTAGATAAGAAATGTCAAACAGGTAGCTTGTCTTCTAGCATGATTTGTATCAATGCATTTTATCTGAAATGAGCAAAACTCCTTCCTGTGTATTGTATATTTTCATTATGGTGTTGATTTTCCTAACATTTTAAAATCTTGTTTCTAAACAACACAACCCCACTGTTAATAAGGATATTGTGCAAAAGATAGTAAATTCAGTAGGTTTAATATTCTTTATAATTAGTGCTGCCCAGTTTTACTCCTAAGATAAACTTAAATCTAGTCATTTGATGCCAAACATCAATAAGATGATATTCAGATAGGTACAGCTGAAGTATACAATTCATGCAGTAAAGGAGATTACTAAATTACTAAGGGAAGCAGGTAGATACGTATAAGTTAGACCCAGTCTTCCTTGTATATATTTCATTTAGTGATATGTGAAGAGAACGTAGTAATCTATGCTGTCAGTCATATATCTAAATTTACTAATGTGATGTATATAAAGCCATCAAAAATGCTTTAAATGACAGAAAATACTTCCCAAATGGAACACAGATAATTCCTTCCAGCACAACATCCTTTTGAGAAGCATCTTCCACCAGCATCCCTCCAATATCAGGATATTAATTCAAATGCCATAGCAGAAAAAAATGCAAATTTTGGAAGTGGATATCAAAGCTTCGTGCACTTCCTAGGCACTGACTGCACATTTTTCTATGCATTTGCTCGTGTTTGGTACTTAATTTGTGTTGTCTCTTTTCCCATACCACACATGAAAATTATATCCACCATTAAAAAAGATAAAGAAGATTTTATCTAGATAAATAAGACCAAGGAAATGCTGCTTTGGGTTTATAGATTAGATATGGATGCCAAAATTGGAGGTTGCAAGAGACAAGAAGAGAGACAACTTATAGATAACAACTCAGTCAAAATGAAAGGTTTCCAGATATACACTACACATGACAGTGATGGCAGTTCCACAAAGGCTTCAACAATTCAGATTTGTCATCTCAATGTATCTTCAATGTAGTGTAGCTTTTGTTCTTGTGTTCTAAGATGAAAAGGAGTAAGAATGCTATGCCTCCTTACTTCAAAAAGAATTCCCAGGAGTAACACTAAAGGATGTATAGGTAAATGTTTATTTCAAAATTTATTGTATGATTGGTACTTACTGTTTACTTAATGTTTATATTGACATCTCTAGTTCTGAAAAGATAAATGATTGCAAGTTTATTTGCTAATAAATAGTGTCATTTGTAATTTCTTTTTCTCTTACATTCAAGGAGTTAAATGAAACCCAGGACTCTACTGTAATGCTTATTGAGAGATATTGTCTCTTTAAAGGAGACTACTTTGGGCCCCTGGTGTAATGTATTTAGAAGAAAATATTTATCAATACAAAACTTGTTTTTGTTCTAACTCCCCTCTCAAATAAAACAATTTTTTCAGGCTGAATAGAATAAAATAACATTGACAATGGCAAAGACGTGGCAAAACTGCTCTAAAAGATTGTCAGAGAGCCTTGTTTCTGTAATTGAATTCAGATAGCCTCACTTTACTATATCTTACCCCAGATACAGCAAAAGCTCAGAGATAGAATACCTTGTCATTACTCTGGATCTATAAGACAATGGTTCAGGAAAGCATTTGAAGATTGGCTTTTTCTATCAGTGAAACTTACGCATAGTGTAGCAGATAGAGTTTGCAAACTATATAGCGGTATTGATCTTGTGCAAGATCATGAAAGGGATGATTTGTGAGTCACCTAAAAAACTGGTGATGCAGAATGAGAAAAAGAAGTAAAGAATTAAAAATAGTAAAAATGACATGTTTGAAGATCAATATCTGGAAAGATATTTAGTATATTCCAGGAACTTAAAAATACGATTGTGGATCTAGCCTAGAAAATAAGTGGGAGAGTAGCACGAGATGTATGAGAGAGGTAGAATTGACCAGCAATGATTCTGTGTATCTTAATTACAAAGGGAAACCATGAAAAATTTTCAGCAGAGAAACGTTAAGATTAAAGCTGCTTTTTTTACAAAGGAAACTTACTTGCTGCAATATGAAGAAACTATTAGAAGGAATGTATTTGTAAAGCAGGAGATCCATTAGAAAGATATTGCAGGGTTCAGGTAAATAATGCAGGCAGTAATGGTAACATTGGAGATAACTGGTTGGATTGAAAAGGGAAACAGGTAGTGGAATCATAGGCCATGGGACTTAAACGCATTTGGGTGTGAGGGAGAGAGGGCTGTCGATCACTTTTCTAAGCTACACAAACTGTCCTTCTCTCTAACCTTTGTCATTATCCTTGTTGATTTCAATATCTACATGAGAAATTCATGCAATACTTGAAATCATGACAAGTTTGACCTCATTTCCAATGAACTTTGCCCAGTTTTAGCAAATAAGTATCACAGTTACACCCTAGACTTTAACATTCACACCAAACTGATGGAAATGTAAAACTAATAATAATAGAACTCCGCTCTCTGCATACCACCTCTGAGAGTTATCCTCCCCATCAAGGCTTCTGGTTTATTGGCATACATAGTCATGATTATATATTAACTCCTTATATCTTTCATTTTACATACTTTATCTAGTCCATCATTTCAATAATTTTCTAATCAATATCAAAAGGTTTTGTGCCCCTCTGTAAATTCCTTGCCCTCTTCTGTTATTCTGGATCCACTCAACTGTTAATTTACTCATACTTTACTTGGGCCTCTATAATCCACTGGGTCTTGTAAGTTTTTGGCCATTTCAGACTTGATCTTCTATTTTACATAGGCCTTAACATTGCTGAGAAAATATTCAATGTTTTCTTAGTTGGGTTTTTCATTACCTCTAACATTTATTTTAGAATTTCACAATTTTTCTCAAATCTCCTACTCCATAATCTCTCCAATTAGAGTTGCCCCTCTTTAGGGGTGGGTTCCCCATTTATGGATTCAGCCAATAATGGATCAAAAATATTTGGAAAGAAAACAACAGTAAAACCATATAAATAATACAAGTTAAAGAAAATAAAAAACATTCAAACCTATCTTTATCTTTTTATAGTTAGGTTCATTCTAGTTCAAGTTATCACCATTTCTCACTGACATAGCACTTACATTGTATTAGATATTGTAAGTAATCTAGAGATGATATAAAGATAGGAGATAATGTGCATAGGTCATATGCAAATACCACGCCATTTTCTAGAAGAGACTTGAGCATCTGAGGATTTTGGTATTCATGAGGGTCCTGGAACCCATCACCCCTGAATTAGGAGGGATGGCTGTATAGAAGCAGCAAAATTCACAGAAGAAAGAGAATGTGTCAAACTAAAACTGGAAGACTTCCACTATTAAATAAAATAGCTAAACCCATCTACATCCGTTTCCTCCTCCCTGGTCCTTATTATTTTAGATTTGGTGGGCTCTTCTTGTCAAACACTAGGTAGCCTCTTCCTTTCAGAGACTAGTCCCTCTTTGTCACATCTGTTCCTAACTTCTCAGTTACCATTTCATATTAATTAACACTTACTCTTTATAATCTGCAACTTCTGCTCCTGTGTTGACTCCTACAACCATCATACAAACAAAGCAAATGTTTTTCCTTCACTGCCATTTATTTATTCAACTAAAGTTCTACATGTGCCTTCAATTACCTTTTCAAAATATTTCCTGTATTTTCTGCTTTTCTTCACCTCTCACTCATTTTTAAGCTGACTTCATTCTGGCCTTGATTACTGCAAAAACTCCTATTATTTCATACTTTTCCATTTTCTTCCTAGATATCAGGACATATATTCCCTCTTTGACTACATTGCTGGCTCTTTTATCACTACTCAGCACTCTTCAACACACAGAAACCTTCCTTTTTTCTCATATGATACTTTTCCAAAGTTATTCATCCACGCTCATGTCTTTAAATGCCATATATACACCCTGAAAGTCTGATTTTAAATATTATTTGTATGGCCATGATGCACATATCCATTTTCAAACTCTTCCCTGTGCTGCTGTTGGTCCCTCTTCCCATTCAACAATCCCACTTTATAACTCAAAGAGAGCTAAGATATATCACGTCCAATATGTATTTCATAACATTCTCCACCTGATTCCCATTCACATTCTCCTCCTCTCCATACTTAGATACATCGCCATTTTCTTATTTTGAACTTTGCCTTCTGAAAGCTTGAATTGACACTTCCCATTTCCTCAATCCCTACAACCAATCCATTATCAAATACTCCTGATTTTATATTTAAAAATATCCAAACATATATTTATCTTTTTATTGTCGTATTTGTTATAATTCAATCACCATTTCTTATATATCATTAAGAACATTAAACCCTCTCTTCCTACACCTAAAACCCCTCAATTGTTTCAATTCATGATTAGTGTAAACATGTAATTTTTTAATTAATCTATTATCCCTTTTTAGAATTTATTTGGTATCTCTCCCTTCTGTTCTAACTGGCTTATTTTCACCATCTATTTAGTTTTCAATGCCTCCTCCTCCATCAGGATCTGCCTGCAGTTTTCCTACTCCTTTACCGTGGACATGCTAGGGGAGTTTTCTCTGACATGGCCAGAGTTGGTTAGAAGCACTATCTTGCATAGAATAGCATCCACTTTTAAAATTTGCATCCCAATTGTTACTTGCAAATGTGTGTAATTGGCAAGTTAATACTTTCTCTGTATATTAAACTATAAGTTTCATGAGAGAAGTGTCCCAGAATATTTTGACCATCACCATTACACTTATTGTTTGATGTTCCATAAACCTTTATGAAACAAATGAGGAACGGGCAGTAAATGCCTCTGCCCAAAGTATCAAGAGAGATGGTAGTATTGAATTTGATGGTGTGTAAAATCAGGAGAAAAATGGTAAAAAAAAAAAAATTGTAAGAATTTTTTTTTTCATAACATGACATGTAAATTAGAAAAACAAGTGGCAAAAGTGTTGGGAAATACTGATCATGAAAGAAATCTATATTGGAAAATGTATAATATTTAATTAGTGGGTATGTCAGTCAGTAAATTTAGAAAAGATAAGAGAAAAACGTGCATAACTGGCTAAGACAATTGCAATAAGAATGTGGTTGTACACTAAAGAACCTAAAAGTGAGATGAGCAAGAACCTATAGGAGGTTGGCGACATAAAAGAGAAAAGTCTGACGTTAGTTGCTGCTCTACAAAGTCTAACTTACGTGGTTTTCTCCTTTTGTTTTTTGATATTACATTAAGAAACAAGAAAGGAAAATACAATTTATTGTACAGTCGTGTGCCTTTTAGCAACATTTCAGTCAATGGTGGACCACATACACAAGGGTGGTCCCATGAGACTATAATACAACATTTTTACTGTATCTCTACTATGTTTAGATATATTTAGATGCACAATACTTACCATTCGGTTATAATTCCCTACAGCATTCAGTGCAGTAACATCCTGTACAGGTTTGCATACCTAGCTATACCACATAACTAGGCCTATGGTAGACTATACCATCTATGTTTGCGTAAGTATAATCTACTATGTTTGCACTATGACAAAATCACCTAATGATGCATTTTCTCAGAATATAGCCCCATCGTTAAGTGACACACAACTGTAATTATTGCAGGGAACTCTCTCTTTTCAACTATGCGAAGTTCTTCGCAAGAGTTTGGGGGTGTATCTACATAATGCAAAAAGAATGACACCTGAACATATAATATTGGGTTAAACATTAAATTGAATAAAAATGAGCTTATGAGCTAGGAAATTTCTTAGGTGTACCCAATGGCTAATGGCTACTATATTGGACAACATAGATTATAGACCATTTTTATTATCTCAGAAAGATCTATTGGAAGCCCATTCTATAGACCAGTGGTTCTCAAAATGTGGCTCAGAACCAAGAATGTCAACATTTCTTAGGAATGTCTCCAAAGGCAAATCCTCAGGTCCACCCCAGATCAAAACTTAGGGTTGAGGTGGCAGCAATCTGTTATAGAAAGTCCTCAAGATGACTCTTATCCATGCTAAAGTTTGAGGATCACTGTAATAGGTCTGTTTCTCTCTCTCTCTCCTCTCTCTCTCTCTCTCTCTCTCTCACACACACACACACACACACACACTCTCTCTCTCTCTCTCTTCGTAGCTCTTAAATGACTTAAATGTCTGTGTCTCCATATTACCACATCTGTTCTACAGAGAAGGCATTATCGCACCAAAGCAGAACCCGGAATTGGGAAATGGTCGAGATCATCATGTTCATCTGATAGTTTTAGTAATAAATTACACTTTATTACCCTGATTTATCTCCTTATCTGTCGTTGCCACACAAAAAGTAGAAGCATTTTCAAATGGTTAGGTATACAAAAGAAACCCATCCCACTAGGTAAGACACATGTCTTAGGTCACGTTCCCTAGAAGCATAAGCAGAGAGAGGAGCTGCTGTGTAAGTTAGTAGGGAGGTGCTTCCTGGTAAAACTCAAAATAGAGTGAAGGAATCAAAACAGGACATGGGACAAAGCAGGCAAATTAGTGCATTCAGCTGAAGTCTAGGCTCATTCTCATCCCACAAGAATCTCAGAAACATTAAAGCCAATACAGTACTACCAACCCGAAGCAGGAGGCCTAGAATATTGTACACTTTTTTGACTCCATTATTGGCTGGATAAGGACAGTACTAGGATGAAGAAATTACCTCCCAGGCATTTCAAGATGAAATGGCTTCTGATGGCTAAGGGAAATTCTCAGAAGAAGGATATAGCTGTGAGCTCTGAGCTGGTAGCAGCCAACATTCACAGCTGTTAGGGTTTGTGTCTCCCTGCCTGGCAGACTAGCTCTGGACAGAGCACTCAAACTATCCACTGTCAAGTCCAACATTGGAAAAGGGACATATGAGAGAAAAGTTAGAGTTCAATTTTACTAATGGTGATTCTAATAGAAATAACTCCATTCCAGATATTCTCTTCTCTGTAACTTGCTAGGTGGCAATTAGATATAAGAGTATACTACATTATCAGACTTGAAATGGATTTAAGAAGAAAATTAAGTATCTCTTCTTTGTAAGCCTTTTGAAATAATTGATCAATTGATCAAACTTTCTCATTTTGTATTCAATGGAACTGGGCTATAGAGAGGAACATGATAAATATGATGTTGGTGACTTAGTGAGTCACTAAATATGCAGTAGATTCAAAATGTTGTCATTGTCCAGTGTTAATCTATCAAACTAACATTGAGCAACTAAAGGTTAAAAGAAAGTAGAGCCTCTTCCAGTTAAAATACGTGCTGTTTATAGTAATTTTCTTTAAGCACTCTTTTTTTACTTCTCCTACTACTTGTGATTCTTGAAAAAATAATCTACTTTCGCTATGAGTACAGACTTTTGCTAGTTCTCAGTTCTCAGTAAAGCTGCAGCAGCTTCTATTTATGAGGCTGGCCCTAAGGGACCATGTGATAGAGTGCTGAGGGAAGTAATCTGTCACCTACTACACCCAGTCATCGTGGAATATTGACTCCCTCATTATCACTTTGTGCAAGTCATCCACTTGCCCACATGGATGCATTTGTCATAGAGCCCTATGGGGAAAGCAACATTTTTTTGCTGTTGAATTGTAAAATTTCTTAGGTCCTTAATTACACTTAAAACAATCTACAGATATTTATCTTCCTCCTCCTTTCCTGAAGTCTCACCCTGCTGTGAGACAGTGCCTGCTCTGGGAAGAAAGCATTTCTGTGAGAAAAAATAAAAAGCATTTTTACACTCGCTAACCAAGACAGACTGATCATAGTCTACCTGTAAGAGCAGGTGAGCAAAAGAGCTTAGGAGCTTAATGACCTTCGTCATTCTCTCCTTTCCATTCACTCTGATCATGTTATTCTTACTGTTATCAAATTTTGAAGTACATATTTTATATACTAGTTTATTTCTTGCAATAAATATAAACGCAAGTTAATTGAGTTATTAAGACATCAATTTGTTTTTGTTATCCAATAATTGGTGTTTTAGACAATATTTATTTACAAAATACATTTCTATGATTATTCAAAGGGTGGTATAATTAGCTACTTTTCTGTTTCCCTGAAGAGACTGGCTATTGGCTCCTTTGGTTTCTGAGTTCCTTGCATGGCCAGGTAATGGTGTATAAAAGACAGAAGGAATAGAAATATGACATTCGTGGTGAATTCTCTGCCTTTAAGGAATATCCTCTGTCTCTGAAACCTCACACCTTTCAATGCTGTTTGTGACACTTACGAAATATGGAAGGGTTGACTCCAATTACAGAGTAGACAAAGATATTGAGTAATATAATATTGGATAGGAAAGAGAGATTTAGGCCCACTGTAAATCCTTTGCAGCTAGTTGTGGAAGCTAACACACAGGCAAACATTCTTGCTTCCAAAGGTGTGATTTTGCTCCTTGCCAGATACTGATGATTTCTTTATTTTATCACCAATGTGAACTAATATGGGTTAGCATAATTTTAGTTATTCTTTATTTATTCAGTTGCAAAGGGACAGCAGACTTAACTTATATTCTGTCATTGTGGTGAGTTAACAAAAATAAATCAGTCCATGTGTTACTGGAAAGGGCTCCCGATCCAGACCCCACGAGAGGGTTCTTGGATCTCATACAAGAAAGAATTCAGAGCAAGTCCATAGATTAAAGAGAAAGCAAGTTTATTAAGAAAGTAAAGGAATAAAAGAATGGCTACTCCATGTGCAGAGCAACCCCAACGGCTGCCAATTGCCCATTTTTATGGTTATTTCTTGATGATATGCTAAACGAGGGGTGGATTATTTATGCCTTTCATTTTTAGACCATATAGGGTAACTTCCTGATGTTGTCATGGCATTTGCAAACTGTCATGGCGCTGGTGAGAGTGTAGCAGTGAGGATGACCAGAAGTCACTCTCATTGACATCTTAGTTTTGATGGATTTAAGCAGGCTTCTTTACTGCATGCTATTTTATCAGCAAGGTTCTTATGACCTGTATCTTGTGCTGACCTCCTATCTCATCCCGTGATTTAGAATGCCTAACCTACTGGGAATGCAGCCCAGCAAGTCTCAGCCTTATTTTACCCAGCCCCTATTGAAGATGAAGTTGCTCTGGTTCAAACGCCTCTGACACATGTGTTTGCTGAAACTTTAAAAAAAAAAATGAAATGCTATGGGTATGTTACCAGGCTGACAAATTTCTGTGGCAGGATATATTTTAGGAGTGTGTGGATGACCCATAGATGTGTCTGTGATAGATAGGAAGAGGAAGGGAAAAGAAACAGAAGAAATTACAGAATCCGATTTCATCTCCTCACCCTCTCCACTTCTCCACCTCCTCCACCAGCAGTCCCTCAGTGGAGGAGAGTCTGGAGAAATGTGTTCAATCTAAACTCTTCAGCATTTGTTTTATGTATTATAATGAACACACCAGGTAAGAACATTGTTCTTGACAATTACTATTTGAAGTCTATCTGAAGTAGTAACAGGATACAGAAACAGATAGATGAAACAAGTAGAGGACTGTGTAAATGGTGGAAATAGCTTATACAATTAACTGGTAGAATAAGGCATTCTTCTTTTTCTACGTGTTCATACCAATACTGCTCCTATGTTTACAGATAATGGTTGTGAAAAAATGCTTACTTAAAAATTTTATCTATTCTGGACTAGAATTTAAAAAGATAATATTTCAGACATAACGCTGCATTTGAATAGTTAAACTTGTCAATCAATGGCAGAAGGCACAGACATTTGAGAAAAAATGTAATGGTATTATGGACTGAGTTTTGTGTCCCACCTCCACAAGATTAATATCTTGGAGTCCTCGCCTTCAATGTGAAGATATCTGGAGGTGGGGCCCTTGGGAGGTAATCAGGGTTAGATAAGGCCACAAGGGTTGCATTAGTCTGTTCTCATATTGCTATAAACAGATATCTGAGACTGAGTAATTTATAAAGAAAAGAGGTTTAACTGGCTCACAATTCTGCAGGATGTACAGCTGTCATCTGCTCAGCTTCTGGGGAAGCCTCAGGAAACTTACAATTATGGCAGGAGGTGAAGAGGGAGCCGGCAGGTTACATGGCCAGAGCAGGAGCAAGCTAAGGGGACCGAGGTGCCACACACTTTTAAATGACCAGATCTCAGGAGAACTTACTCACTATCATGAGAACAGCACCAAGAGGACGGTGCAAAACTGTTCATGAGAAATACATCCCCATGATCCAATCACCTCCCACCAGGCCCCATCTTCATTGGGAAATACAACTCAATATGATATTTGGGCAGGGACAGATATCCGAACTATATCAAGAGTGAATCCTTTATGATGGCATCATTGTCCTTACAAGAAGAAGAACCCAGCAAGAGCTCTCTGTCTCCAAGAACAGGCACTGAGGAAGGTGGCTGGGAAGCTGGCCCTCACTGGACACAGAATGTGCCTGAATTTTAATCTTGGACTTTGCATTGTTTAGAAGTGTGAAAAATAAATGTTAGTGATTTCAGCCATACAGTCAATGGTATTTTTTATAACAACCTGAGGTAAGACAAATAGACTTTGGAAAGCAGAAATAATTAATATACAATTATCGGTTTGTTCGATTACCTCCCATCATCTTAGAGTTTAATGCCCTATTCAACCTTCATGTTTCATGTAGACTCATCTACAAGGATCTTTGTGTTAGTGATATTGTGGAGGGAAATAATATGGCATCATTAATATAACCTTTAAAGCAAATAGTACTTGAAATATTGATTGTAATTATATCCAAATAATTGACTACATTATAAAATATAAATAATTAAGAAAAATGAGAATCCACACTCTGGATGGTGACTACCTTTTTTCTGAATTATTTCTTACTAAATTTTTTAAGTTGTAAGAAAAAGATCGCCAAAATACAAACAATTGTGATTTCTAGGTGGAAGGATTTGAAGCACATTTTAACATTATTTATATTCTTCCATGTTAAACAAATCTAAAATGTATATATATTTCAACTTATATTTTAATAATTTGAAATGAATAAATTACTTGATCAACCTTTTAGTCTTGTTACATAACACGTTGATTTCCTACTTTCAGGATAACTTGTTGTTTTCCCACATCTCAAAATAACATTGAGTTTGAATAGATATATGCAACTTGTTACTTTTTTGGGGGTAGAGAGTGAGAGACTGCCTCACCTCTGCTTGTATTCTCAGTGATAAAAATTAACTTATTGATGAATAAATAAATGAATAATTACAAAAGCTAATGTTTCATTTCCTTAATCCAAAGTCTGCATTTGTTTCTCATTGCTTACAATATATAAAGTTCATATGTCCCAAACAGTATAGGATTCATTTCTATATCGTACTTAAAACTAAATTTTATTCAGGTGATAGAGATTAGTTTAACTTCCCACCAGAGCTACTTAGCCTGTCTCAATGGAGTAAGATTGAATTCCATGAAAATATAAACTTATTACACATACAAAATCCCATTCAATACAGAAACTGTAAATATAGTCCCTAAAAAGAAAACTCCCTCTTTCCAGGTGAAGAAAATTGTTACAGATACAGAAGGTCCCCAACTTACCACGGTTCAATTTAGGATTTTCTCTTTTTTTACTTTTGATATGGTTTGGCTCTGTGTCCCCATCCAAATCTCATCTCAAATTAGAATCCCCATGTGTTGAGGGAGAGACCTGCAACCCCCATGTGTGGAGGAAAGGAAGTGATTGGATGATGGGGGCAGTTTTCCACATGCTGTTCTTGTGATAGTGAGTGAATTCTCACAGTCGCTGATGGTTTGAAAAGTGGCACTGTTTTTCTGCACTGTAACCTCTCTCTCCTGCTGCCTTGTGAAGAAGGTGCCTGCTTAACCTTCCATCATGATTGTAAGTTTCCTGAGGCCCCCTCAGCCATGTGGAACTGTGAGTTAAATAAACCTGCTTTCTTTATTAAATTACCCAGTCTCGGGTAGTATCTTTATAGCACTGTGAGAACAGACTAATACAACTTTACCATGGTACAAAAGCAATGCACATTCAGTATAAACCATACTTTGAATGTGGAATCTTGACCTTTTCCCAGGCTAACAATATGTGGAGGGAAGCTCTTAAGATGCTGGGCGCCAACAACTCCCAGTCAGCCAAGTGAACATGAGGGTGAACAACCAATACTCTGCAGTGCACTATGCTGCCAGTGCTTTGGGGATAGTGTGATTTGTGTGTTTGCATTCAATTATATCTACAAAATGCCCATTTTTAACTTAGGGTATTATCAACTTATGATGGGTTTATCAGAATGTGACCCTAGCAGAAGTCCAGCAACATTTGTGTATCATTACCAGTTAGTACAACTTATGTGGAGGAGGCATTTTTAGCTTAAGCATGTATCAGAAGATGCAGAGAATTAAAAACCTAGGAAACAATGCAGGGATTGATATGTGGTCCTGCTGTCTTCCACTGTCAGCAAAGCTGGCTCTGTTTTTCTTCCAAATGTTTTTGAGGCCCTGGGAAGCAAATTCTGTCAGGCAGCTTCCAGACCTCCTGATGGAAACTCAATATTCACATCCAGACTTGTCCAAGACAGATGTTTCTACCCATGGCATAAGAAGCTGCCCAAGTCTGACATTTGCCTATTTTCATAAATTGCACATAAAGGCATTTTAAAGTTCACTGCTGACTTTGTAAGAATGGTAAACTTCTTCACTGCAAATCATTTTTTTCTTTTACTTCTTCAAATTTCCATTTGTAAAAAAGGGATTCATCAGGACTAACGTGATTATTATGAAAAAAATAGACATGTCCATTGAACGAGACTGGATAGGTCAGGAAAATTTGTCAAGACTACCCATAATACAAGTCATTTTTTTCTTGATGCTTTTCTCCTCCTCATAATTCCTTTTTTCTCCCAGCATATGATTCAGTATCCTCAGGTGTCTCCCTAACTAGATCACTTGAGTCTGTGTCATGTCCTCTATTAGAAAAATGCTCCATTCCAAAAACTAGCCCTCCCTTCAAAAATATTCTGTAAAAAAATAAGGTTTAGCTATTTATTTAGAGAACAGTATTTTAAAAATCAACACTAAACTGCTTACCTTTGGACAACTAAATCGTAATGTTTTAGGAAATCTTCATTTTAAAAGGGGAAAACTTTGCATTATATACAAAAATCCCTTTTTGTATATAATGCATATAATATTGTATACAATGTTAAGCATTGCACATATCAGTATAAATTCTGGAGAGCTATTAGAAGAAAACAAAATATATTTTTAAAAACTCATACAAATATTTATTCCAGTAGTGTTTATAATATTTAAATATAAAACACAATCACTCAGGAATAGCTAAATAGATTATAGTACAATACTATGTACAATTATGTAAAATTATGTAGAATTATGCAACAATTAACAATTATGTTTATTAATAGTTCATGAATTCATTAAAACATTTTTATTTCATCTTCAGCATGCTAAAATTTAGGCTTATTAAAGGTATAAATACAAACCTTAACATACATGATTATATGAAACATAGAAACGATTTTTATTTGTATAAATGTATGGGGTACAAGAGTAATTTTGTTACATGCATAGATTGCACAGTGGTGAGGTTAGGGATTTCAGTATATCTATTACCATAATAACATACATTGTATCAATTAAGTAATTTATCCTCATTCACCCCCTCCCAACCTCCACCCTTCTTAGTCTCCATTGTCTGTTATTCCACACTCTACATCCATATGTACACATTTAGTTCCTACTTATAAGTAAGAATATGTGGTATTTGTCTTTCCATGTCTGAGTTGTTTCACTTGAGATAATGGCCTCCAGTTCCATCTACATTGCTGCAAAAGACATGACATCATTTCTTTGTAAGGCTGAATAGAATTCCATTATGTATATATACAATATTTTCTTTATCCAATAATCCCTTGATGGACACTTATGTTGATTAGATGTCTTTGCTATTGTGAACATAACATAAACATAAAATGTTTTATGTTTATGTCATAAACATAAAAATGGAGGTATCTTTTCAATATAATGATTTCTTTTCCTTAAAGTAGATACCCAGTAGTGGAATTGCTGGATCAAATGGTACTTCTATTTTTAGCTCTTTGAGAAATTTTTATACTGTTTTCCATAGTTTGTGCTAACTTACATTCCTAGTAACAGAGTATAAATCTTCCCTTTTTTCCACATCCTTGTCAACATGTCATTTTTGTCTTTTAGTAATAGCCATTTTGATGGGTTTAAGATTATATTTCATTGTGATTTTAGGAGTAATAATTAATACATTCTGTGAGAGCATGGATTATATTTCATACTGATACTAAACTCAATTTCAGGTTTCCTATCAGGAAGATGTATATTTTTATCATATAATAAGATAGAACTTTATTTTTCAAAAACTCCAGCATATGTTATACTAGAAACTAAATACAATGTAGAAAATAATACACACACATATATTCCACAGGATTTTAAATTTCATAGGATTTTAGCAGATAATATTTTTATACATTTTATAAATGCATAAGTAAATTATTAGAACAAGAATATATTGAATGCTATTTTATAACCAATTTTATTATGTCAATAAATTAATTTAATTTTATACATAGAACTAATAATTATACCCCTTCTATTGTTTTGAATGCAAAATTCCTTAACATATCTCTATACTACTTTTGATTTACCCCCACTTGGAGAGCCCAAGAATGTCCTTTGGAGTAATAGACTCCAGTTTGAACACCACTGAACTAATAGATTTTCAGTAAACATTTGTTGATGTAAAACAAGTGTTCTTCTAGGAATTAATTCACAAATACCAGTTGATGACCTAAATGGTATGCTAACTTTTAGAGTTCTTATTTTATGTTGTAGTCTTATCAGAAAAATATTAACTTTTGATCTCACCAGCTGTGCCTGAAAGTTCCCATTTATCTGTACAGGTGCCAACACTAAATAGTAGCATAAAAATACTACAAAAAGAAAAAGAATGATAAAGATAATAACACTTTTTTCAGTTTGACAAATAAAATTCTACTTACTATTTTAAATTATATTTATTTGACATAATTCGTTTGTAAATTTGTACATTTTTCAATTGCAAATTAACTCTATATTTTTTATTTGGTGAATTTTCTTCACATATATCTAATTAATTTAGTATTAGAGTTTATGTTTTTCATATTAATTTTAAGTATTTTTGGTGTGTGTAGATGGAATTATTAGCATGCAGTTGTTCGTTTGTTCCATTACATTTTTGTAAAGAATGTTTTTCTGAAAGACAGTCATGCTCATTTGTTTATGTCTTTGTTCTACAGTCACAGAGTAATTATGACAGAACTTCATCACCTGCAAATGAAAATATTTATTGTCTAGTCCAGGAGTCCCCAGTCCCCTGGCCATGGACTGGTATCTGTCCACGGCCTATTGGGAAACAGGCCACGCAGCAGGATGTGAGCTACCCCAGAGCCAGCATTACAGCCTGAGCTCCGCCTCCTGTCAGATCAGCAACACATTAGATTCTCATTGGAGCACAAACCCTATTGTGAACTGTGCATATGAGGCATCTAGGTTGTGTAATCCTTATGAGTTAGAACAGTTTCATCCTGACCACCTCCACCCCCAAACCTCCCATGAAAAAAATTGTCTTCTACGAAACTGGTCCCCAAACGGTTGGGGACTGCTGATCTCGCCCTTTAAGATAATCATCACTCCCTGTAACAGATAAATTAAAAATAAGGTGGAAAAGTCTTTTGCATTTATCCATATGTTTAATCTTCATCTTTTAAATGTTTCATTCAGATTAGTTCTTGATATCAGATTCTTTTGCTTTAAGTATATTTTTAAAACATTTCTTAACTTCCAGTTTGCTAGCACTAAATTCTCTAATAGTTTGTCTAAACCATTTTTATTTTACATTCTTTTTTATTTAATATACATTTTTTTGCAGAAGAGTCTGACATTTACATAAAAGTTACAAATATATTACAGAGTTCTCATGTACCTCATAACCCCATTATTGAATATTCTTTAGTATTGACATTTTAGTATTGCATATTTGTTATAATTAATGATTCAATGTTGATACATTATTATCCAATCAGTGCATACTTTATTCAGATTTCCCCAGTTTTTACCTATGTCCTTTTTGTGTTCCAGGACCCCAACCAAGATAGACATTATGATTAGTTATTATGTCTCCTTAGGGTCTTTTTGGCTGTAACAGTTTATCTGACTTCCTTCTTTTTATGACCTTGGCAATGTAGTGCCATGAAGGTCAGGCATTCTGTAGAATGTTCCACATGATTATACTGGCATAATGAGTGTTTGGGAGGAAGATTGCAGAGGTAAAGAACCATTCTCATAACTTCACATGAAGGATACATGCTCCCAAGATGGTTTATCACTATGTTTTCTCTTAAAAATTTTTTTTATGTGGATAGCTTTTGGTGTACAAGTGGTTTTTGGTTACATGGATGAATTACATAGTGGTAATGTCTGAGATTTTAGCCTACTCATCACCTGAGTAGTGTACATTGTACGAGATATGTAGTTTTTTTTAAATCCCTGAAATCCCCTCTGGTCTTCCACCATGCTGAGTCTCCATAGTCCATGATATCGCTCTGTATGCCTTTCTGTACCCATAGCGTGGCTCCCGTTTATAAGTGAAAACATACAGTATTTGGTTTTCCATTCCTGAGTTATATCCCTTAGAATAATGACCTCCACTTCCGTCCAAGTTGCTGCAAGAGACACTGTTTCATTCTTTTTATGGTTGAGTAGTATTCCATGGCATAGGTAAACCACATTTTTCTATCCACTCAGTGGTTTATAGGTAATTAGGGTGGTTCCATATCTTTGCAGTTGTGAATAGTGCTGCAATAAACATATGCATACAGTTGTCTTTTTGATATAATGACTTCTTTTTCATTGAGTACATACCCAGTAGTGGGATTGCTGGATTGAATGGTATATCTACTTTTAGTTCTCTACGAAATCTTCATACTGCTTTCCGTAGAAGTTGTACTAATTTACATTCCCACCAGCAGTATACGAGTATTCCATTTTCACCATATCCACTCCAACATCTATGGTTTTCTGACTTTTTAGTAATGGCCATTCTGGCAGAGGAAAGGTGATATGTTACTGTGGTTTTAGTTTGCATTTCCGTGATGATTAATGATGTTGAGTTTTTGTTGTTGTTGTTGTTTTTCCTGAGACTGAGTCTCGCTCAGTCGCCAGGCTGGAGTGCAGTGGCACCGTCTTGGCTCACTGCAGCCTCCGCCTCCCGGGTTCAAGCAATTCTCCTGCCTCAGCCTCCCGAGTAGCTGGGACTACCAGCGCGTGCCACCACGCCTGGCTAATTTTTTTGTATTTTTAGTAGAGATGGGTTTTCACCACGTTGGCCAGGATGGTCTTGATCTCCTGAATTCGTGATCCACCTGCCTCGGCCTCCCAAAGTGCTGGAATTTTATTTTGAGAAATATCTATTCATGTCACATGGACTCGTTTTGATAGAACTGTTTTTTTTTCCTTGCGGTTTTGCTTGAATTCCTTGTAGTTATTTGTCAGATGCATAGTTTGTAAATATTTTCTCCCATTCTGTAGGTTGTCTGTTTATTCGGTTGATTATTTATTTTGCTGTGCACAAGCTTTGTAGTTTAATTAAATCCCATTTATTTATTTTTGTTTTTGTTGCATTTGCTTTTGTGATCTTAGTCATAAATTATTTGCCTAGGCCAATGTCCAGAAGAGTTTTTCCTAGCTTTTCTTCCAGAATTTTTATGATTTCAGGTCTTAGATATAGTCTTTAATCCATGTTTGAATAATTTTTATATAAGGTGAGAGATACGGATCCAGTTTCCTTCCTCTACATGCGGCTATACAGTTTTTCTAGAGTGATTTATTGAATAGGGTGTCTTGGCTGAGGAAGCATTTATCAGATTTCTCCCCTGGAAGTTTACTGCCCCTCTACCCCTACCCTTTCTATACTGCCTTCTGGAAGAAAATTAATGCACAACCCCCACACATAAGGGGTGGGGAATTATGCTCTACCTCTTTGAGGGTAGATTATATACATACATTTTTTGAATATTTCTGTAAGAGAGTTTTATTCATCCTTTGCCAATATTTATTGATTGAATCCTGTTCTTATATCAGTGTAGACCCATAGATATTCATTTTATATTTTCTCTGTTAATGCAATTATTTACACATTTTGTTGCTCAAATTATTTCATCTTTGGCCATTGGGAGCTCCTTTTGTTGACCTCTGTGTATTTTTTAACATACTCAATACCCCTGCTGGTGTGTGGGTTTGGGTGTGTAGCTCTTATTTTCTGGCATTATAAAATGTTGCAGACTAATATTGTGTACTTCACATCTTAGTCTAGAATCAACCATTTATCCAAGGAATACTGGTTGCTTTTACTGGAGATGGTATTATAAACTATGATCTAGGCATTAGATGTATTCTCATTTCCTTTTCCTACCTTTTTTTTTTCTGTTTCTTTTTCCTTCTTTCATCTTAGAATTTTTGTTCTGGAATTATTTCTTAATTTTTAAGTATATTATTTCAGAAATTCCTTGAGTGTTTGCTGGTATTGGATTTTCACATTCTTAGTTTTTATCTTTTTTTTCTTTGAGACTGAGTCTCAGTCTGTCACCCAGGCTGGAGTGCAGTGGCGTGATCCCAGCTCACTGTAACCTCTGCCTCCTGGGTTCAAGCAATTCTCCTGCCTCAGCCTCCTGAGTAGCTGGGACTACAGGCACCCACCACCACGCCCGTGTCATTTTTGTATTTTTAGTAGAGACGGGGTTTCAACATGTTGGCCAGGCTGGTCTCAAGCTCCTGACCTCATGTGATCTGCCTGCCTCAGCCTACCAAAGTGCTGGGATTACAGGCTTGAGTAACTGCACCTGGCCGTTTTAATCTATTTTTTAATGATCATATATTCTCATGAATCTTAAAAAAATTTATAAAAATCCAGGCTTTACTTGTTTTATTACACATAATAATAAAACAAATAATTATTAAAAGCAATGATAAAAACCAAAATTAGTTTTGCACCAACTAATATACATAACCTTTTCCTCACAATTTTTTATTGTTATATATTTCTTATTGAATAACATGCTGAGTAATTGTATAGAGTTCCTTGTTTTGTAATGTATTCGAAAGAATTTACTTTAGAGGATTTTATGGTAAAGGTGTTTTTTTTCCACTGCCTTAACTCATATTATAAAAGAAATAATTTTGTAATCATTTTCAAACAAAAATCAATGTGTCTACAAAGAAATAAACTGATGAGCATCATATTTCTCCTCCTTCATGATTTAATGTCATAGGCATACATAATAATGATCACAATAATCTGATATAAAAAGATACTGATCTATGAATTATCCAACCAATCATAAAGCTAGCTCTATCTATGAGTCATGATCCATGCTCTCTCCCTCCCTTCTTCTTATTTTCTATTTACTCCAACATTCTAGTTATAGTTATTCTATCCTTTTAAATATGCTTTGCAAACTTTAATTTAAATTGACTAATTTATTAATGTGTAATGTTTTAACAAAGAATAATGATTAGAGTTATATGTTATGTCACTCTGCTGATTAGGTAAAAAATAAGTAGGTAGAATTGAATGATTCCAGAGGTAGAAAATCAGATCAAGTGAAAGATGATCAATCCCTGAAAATAAAATCTGAAAATTATTGTGCCAGGCTTTAAGTTTTTATTGAAGAAAGAATTATTTCAACTTACAAGAGTACTGGTAACTTGAATCGGGGCCATAATAAAGAACAAAGCAGAAAATATTTCTAAATTAATCATTTGTCTGAATATGTTAGATATGGTGCAGTTTAGTGAGATAATAAAGAGACAGTATAAATTGGACCAAGGATATTGGGATCTTTTCATGCATATAGGTAATGTGTCTCTCTGTTCATTAGGTAACCAAAGATGTTAGCCTGCCTCTCCTAAGATATCTGAGCAGAACATAGATTTAGGATTATTCAACATACTGTTGATTCTTGATGATATGGCCTAGGATAGCAAGTAGAGCTGTTCTATTTTATCACAAAACATAATTTGATATGCTGCTCAGTTAGACTAACTTTTGATATGTGTTTAACTATCTGATACACTTATCTACATATATATAATCTACCAAATTATCTATAAGTCAGTTCTTCCTAAATAAAATTTATAAATATAAGTAGTCTTCACCATAAAATCTAAATGGAAGATGGCAGCCCCATTTTTTTTCTTGCACAATGTCAGGCCGTTTGTCAATAATCTGTTTTTAAATGACAAGGGAGACTTTCTGATTTAGAAAACTATTGAAGGAGATTATTAAAATTCTCTACACAAATCTGTTACAAACAGTGTTTTGCCCTTTAGAAAACAAAACCTCACCACATTATCAGTATGTAGGGTTTTAAAATATCTGATAAAAAATTGGAACATGTGCATGCATGATATTTAAGACTACATCTCAAATCTTGAATGTATCATCGTCAGAAGACTTGGCTCAGATCAATTTGGTAAGCAAGCTTCTTGTTCAGTAAACCTCCTTTCTCCACTGAGATCTATGCTTTACTGTAAAATTTATAGGAAGCCTCAGCTGTCTTAAATGTTTGCTGTAATATTAGACCTGGTTAAGTCTTTGCATGGTTAAGGCTTTGCAAAATATCTCTCTCGCGCTCTCTCTCTCTCTCTCTCTGTGTTTGTTTCTCCCTATCTCTATCTCCTTATTTTTTCTCCCTCTCTAATGTAAAAGAAAACAAGCCACCTCCATTTAAGTTATGTAATACAGTAACAATGATGAAATATATAGAAATTGGAAGAATAGTGAAAGCTGATTATTCATCATTGATTAATAAACATGGGGATGAAATTGCCTGGGCTTTTAACTCAGTAACCCAAGGGCTTATTTCTGAGGAAACATTCTATAGAATTACTCTTCATAAATATGATCTCATGGCCATGTATATCAGAGTAAATTTTTAAGAGCAAATTAGATTTGTTTAGTCTTATAAGAGTAATATTGCATCATGTGATTAATAAAAACATATCTACCACAACACAAATTTAGTTCAGGAATTTATTCCTCCCTCACAGAACTCATGAAACTCAGGGGAAATAGGGAAAAACCCACTCACAGTTTGTAAGGAAAGCATTAATAATTCCAAACCACTAAACTAATTATGATAATGCCACCCATTTTGCCCTAAATAGATGCTAAAAATCAGAATTAACAAAATCTGTTAAAAGAATTGTCTTAGAAACAGTCGACTGGCTCTGAGGTATACAAGTCATTAAAATTGTCCCAGTGTAGTGATTAGAAGATACTTTATTCGTTAGTTGGTAGAGATACCTTAGCTCTTCTGGCACCTCACTCAAACACAGTAGCAAATTGCTCCAGTTGCTTCCATGGTCTTTATTTAACCATAAAGAAAATAAGACATGAGAATGTAGTGAAATGGAGCCGAAGCCCTGCTCATGGACCTGGGGGTATCCCTACCCTATTTTGTGAATTTTAAGTCTGGGTTCTTCCAATTATTAGCCAAAAACATCTGTCTTAATTAGACCATAATTGAAGTCATTAGTGTTATATGTCATTGCTTAGAAGAACATGAAGTATAAAACAAACTAGGGTATTAGATGAAGAGAACTATTCAATCTCGATGCAACTCATGGAGGAAGCATATATACAGTTGGAATACTTATAGGTGATAAGTAAAACTAAATAACAGTATTTGAAAATATATGTTTATACCTAACATGACAATTACCCTGGAATTTTTGTAGCCTCCATGTTTATTACAGCAATAATGGCTTAGTACTCTGATACATAAAGCATAAATACTTTGAGGGTAACGGCATAGTGTGTCACTTCCAGTACTTGCGCTGTCAATTATTATGACAGTTGTGTAATATTATTCTCAGAAAGGGAAAACAAAATAAAACATGACACTAATAATGTTATGCTTAATTCATGGTAATTTGATGTCCTTATTTTTTATGATCAGAATAAAATAGCTAGTGTAACATATTTTATTTATTTTATACCAAGTCTTTATTATGAGGCCTATAAAAGTATCAAATAGTTACAACAAACAGTTTAGTTGGAACTTATTACTACAAATAACTTCCAAATTGAAATGTTAGCTTTAATAATTTTTAAAAAGTAGCAAAAACAGAGAATGCCAAGTACTGTTAAATACCCCATGGAGTGAGCTAACATACTGTGATGTCTGTCTTTAAAAAGATCCCTTCCAGCTGTCCACTTAGCACTGGAAAGGTGTGAACCTACTTCGTTATAGCTATTGGTAATTTCACATTGTGGGTCTCATATAGTGTACAGTATATAAGGTAGAGTCAAAGGCATCATCACTGGAGGGGAAAGGTCAGGGAACTAAGAATATGGGATGTTGCAAATATTAGCTGCATAAGGACTCCATAGAAATCATGGTGAAAAGGATGATGAGACTTTTTTTTTAATTATGAGAAATGACTCTAAAACTAATAGGCGTATATTAATTCAAGGTCTTCTGATTTGAAATGTCATGCAGTTTTTCTTACATAAACCAAAGTCAGTTGAATTTGTAGTAATCTGTTAATAATTTCCAACAAACCAAAGTGAATTATGTCATCTGGCTTCTGTCCTATTTGAACT
Organism: Pan paniscus; assembly: GCF_029289425.2. Taxonomy (NCBI): domain Eukaryota; kingdom Metazoa; phylum Chordata; class Mammalia; order Primates; family Hominidae; genus Pan; species Pan paniscus. The sequence continues at coordinate 43,797,393 of NC_073261.2, read as the reverse complement.
ACTTGAAGGAATGTAATACTATCAATGTTCTCTTGTCTATCCTCATTCGCCATCTCTGATAATCATGCTTTTGCTTTCTAATAGTCTCTATAGTAATAACGTTTACTCAACCAGAAAACAAACTAAAAATATTAGTGAATGTGAACAATTAATACTTTCTAAAACATAAAGAAGCAAGCTAGAGACAACACTAATAGTGCTAACAAACTCTTACATGATCTAATATTATAAACACTGGCCTACATCTTTTTATAGATATTAGCTCAGTTAATTTTTATAGCAAAGATATTAATGTACCTCCACATATGACAATGCTAGGATTACACACATGAGCCACCGCGTCTGGCCCATGTCTGACTTTCAACAACAAAAAAATGTATACAGCACATTAAGGTCAAGAATAAAACAGCTGAAAAGGCAAAAGCAGCATCAGAACCAACTCATATATGACACATGACATAGATGATAAAACGATAAACCAGGGAAATTGAAATTACAATGGTAAATATTTTCAGGGCTCTATTGAAAAAAATCTAGATAACATGCATTAACAGACATTTAACCTAAGCAGAGAATTGGGAATTCTGTGAAAGCATGAGAAGGAAATGCTGGAAATAAATAAATAAACCACTGTCATAGAAATGAAGAATGCCTTTGATGAGCTGCACAGTAAGTTCAATATAAGCAAGGAAAGAGAGTGAGGTTAAAGACAGGTAAATGGAAACATCAAAAACCAAAGTTAGAGGAGAAGAAACACAACAGAATATTCAAGAACCATAGGAAATTTTAAAATTATAAATTGTAATAGCAGAAGGAAAAGAAAGAGAGGGAAAACAAAAAGCATTTGTAATAATAATGGCCAAAAAGTTTTCAAAATTATTGACAGACAGCAAACCATAGATTCAGGGATCTCAAAGAACACCAAGAATACATTTTAAAAATCAACTTGGGAAAGTTACATTGAAACTCCAAAAAAATAAATTCAAAGATAAAACCTTGAAAGAAGCCAAAGGGGGAGAAAATCTATATCTGCAGAGGAACAAGGATAAGAATCACAGTAGACTTCAAGTCAGAAATCATGCAAGCATGAAAAAAACAGAATTAAATATTTAAGATATTGAAAGAAAAAAGCCATCAACACAGAATTTTATATTTTGTGAACTTTCTCTTCAAAAATGAAAAAGTAAAGATCTTTTTCAGTCAAATAAAATATGAACAAAAAGTATCATTAGTAGGTATTTCCTGCAAAAAAAAATTGAAAGTATTTTTTAGGTAAAAGGAAATTACATGTAATAAACTGAGATATACACCAAGAAGCACATAAGAGAAAGAATAAATAAAAGCAAATACAATCTTATATTTTGAGTATTCCTAATTGATCTAAAAATAACTATAGAAAATAATGCTACTAATTATGTATTGGGTGAATGTAGTATATGAATAAGTGAAATGACTTATCACAAAAGTGGTAGAGGAGATTTGAGAAGAATATTATAAGGTATCTTTACTACACATGAAGACAAATAGCTTTATTTTAAGTTTAACTTAGATGAGTTTAAAATGTATATGCAAACTTTATAGAAAACATGATTTTTTGGAAATACTTATAAATGGCATGCTGAGGGATGGCATAAAATAAAATTATACTAGATGTGCATAAAAACCAAAGAAGTCAGTAAAAGAAGGAATATAATAACATTTACAAACATGGTTGATATTACTCCAAATATATAAATAATCACTTTAAAAGTGAATGTTCTAAATGCGTATTAAAACACGCACGCTCTCACACACAAATGAATACTATGTTGTCTACAGGAAACCCGTATTAAATGTTAAGACAAGATAGGTTAAAAGTTAAAGAATGGAAAAAGATATACCATACTAACATTAATCAAAAGAAAGCTGGAATAAATACGTTAATTTCAGAGAAATCAGACTTCAGAAAAAAAGTTGTCAAAAAGACAAAGACACTACATAATGATAAAGGGATCAATTATCCAAAAATATAATGTAATCCTAAAATAACATATATTTATCCCATGTGGAAATCTATTGGGAGGCAGTTGATGGCCAACAATATAACATTCATAGGCTAAAGTACCCTGATTCCTTTTATTAATTTATTTCCATGTGTAGCCTTCATTCCCATCATGAATTTATACCCAATTAATTAATCAAGCTCCCATCATCAATTTTCATTCTACTCAGCAAGAATAAAAAAATACTGTTTTGTCCTCTGCTTAGAAAAATATGTCACTGCCATTTAGATTCCTTTGACTAGAGTTTATAGCTACTTGGTTACAGATAGCTGCAAGGGAGACAAGAACATGTAGTTTTTCTTTAAGGCGAACCAGCCCAAACCATAGGAAGATGCAAAAGATGTTATAACTAGTTAATTTTGCCACTTTCCATTTGCTTAGTGAACATCTTTGAAACAGTCAGTAGTTTGCTCTTAGCAAAGAGGCTGATATGGTAAAAAGAAAATAAAAATAGATAGGTACATCTTCTGTTCTTGATTTAATCTAGGTCTCCCATTGTGGTAGAAATATGTTCATGTATTCCATAAATTAATATACTAATTAATATGTTTCAAAAAAGGCACAGTGACTCAAATGATTTATTAAAAATGCATCCTTGAGGAAAATGAAAACTATATAAGCAAGTTATGAAATTGGTGTATTATAAATAAACTAAAGGATAGCTTGGGCAAAGTGAAAATCTATCAGATATAACTAGAATATTCAGGCAAGCCACTGTGAGGGAGATAATAGATGCTGGAAGTATTGACAAAAAGAAATACTTTACAGGAATTTTGGCAGAGTGCATTTCTTTCTTCTTTTCTTTCCTTTTCTCCTTCCTTCCTTCCTTCCTCTTTCTTTCTTTCTTTCTTTCTTTCTTTCTTTCTTTCTTTCTTTCTTTCTTTCTTTCTTCTTTTTTTTCACAGGGTCTCATTCTGTTGGCCAGGCTGGACTGCAGTGGCACAAACACTGCTAACTAAAGCCTTGACTTCCCTTTCCCAGGCTCAAATGATCCTCCTGCCTCAGCCTCCCAAGTAGTTGAGACCACAGGTGCATGATAAGGTACCCAGCTATTTATCTCTTTATCTTCTGTAAAGACAGAGATTCCCTTATGTTGCCAGGCTGGTCTTGAACTCCTGGGCCCAAGTCATTCTCCTGTCTCAGCCCCCCAAAGTGTTAGGATTACATGCATGAGCCACTGTGCCTGGCCCAGAGTTCATGTCTATGCATAAATGTGCAATAGGGAATAACCCAAGTCTAATGGGAGTACAGATTGGATTGAATGGTTGGAATTAGATTGAAAAGCTAAAAAGCAATAATGTTATTCTGTGGGCATGGTGCATAAAAGAGTGTTGAACATGACAACACAATGATCAGAAGAGTATTTTCAGAAAGTTAATTTACGGTTAGTGTGAGGAAGTGGAGATGATTCCATTGAAGGAAAATATAACAGTAAGTTGTACTCCATAACTGTTGGGAAAATGTAAGGGTAATTAAAGACGTAGGGATTCAAACTCTAATTAAAGTAAATCTTAGCATTGGACAGAGAAACTGGAAAGAGATAACAAGGAATGGGAAAGGTGGGTGGTGGAAAGGGGGCATGAAGAGACATTGGTTATGGATACAAACATACAGTTAGAAAAAAATAAGATCTAATGTTTCACAGCAGTTAGAAAAAATAAGTTCTAATGTTTCACAGCAGACTGTGGTAACTATATTTAGCACAAATATTATGTATTTTTCAAAGGAACCAGAAGAGAGGACTTGAAATGATACCAACACATAGAATTGACACTCAAGATGAATACCCCCAAATACCTTCACTTGATCATTACAAATTCTATGCATTTAACAACAAACACACATATCCTATAAACATGTAAAATATATATCAATTAAAAAGCATCAGGTATCTTTAAAGATATTTGAGGACAATAGGAGGTAACTGATGTTAACATATTTTGTATGTTAAGCTTGCATAAATTTAGTAATTACAAAGACTAACATGATTATATAATATCTCTAGTACTAAATAAGCAACATTACATCCTGCTATATTGCTGAGGAATTATGGGTTAAAAGATCATAATTCTTTTGTTCTTTTCCAAGTAGGTTATGCTGAATTATCTAAGACAAAAGTCTCCTGTGAGTAAGACAAAACCAGGAGACTGACATAGCACTGGTGACAGATTTCATCCACTTTTGGGAAACAGAGGAAAAGCATGATATGAATGATCTTATTTAAATTCCATTCCTTTGAGTATAATATAATTTTCTGTAGCAAGGGGCGAAGAAAAGTCAGGATGTGTGACAACTGTGTTTAGTTCCCTAATTTTTTAAAAATTTATCCTTTAAATGTACATAACTAGGCTGCATTCTAATTCACAGGATTAGTGTGAAAATTTTTAAAAAAATAATGCGAGTAAAATGCATGATAAAATGAACCTCTATACAAATTTTGTATAATTCAACATAAAGTGTTATATACAGCAGAATGTTACCAAGTAACTGTAATAATAGCTAATATATATGATACACTTTTTATTCCAGATTCTGTAATAGAAGTTTTATAAAAGATTTGCTGATCAAAACACTTTAATAATTTCTCACTGACAAATTTCATTGGTTAGTACATCAAAATATGTTTGCAGTTGACTTTTAATTAAGTAAAAAAAAGATAATTCGATGCTGGCTTCTGATTCATGTGACTTATCCCAAGAAAATTGGTTTATCTCTTTTTTTACTGTCACAATTTCTGTCTACTGTGAATTTAGTAGGACTATTTTGTACTTAAAACTAACTTATCTGACCTAAGTAGAGGATGCTGTTGGAGGAAGTCGGTGACCCCAAATGGAGGGACTGGCTGAAGCCATTGCAGAAGAACATAAATTGTGAAGATTTCATGGACATTTATTAGTTCCCCAAATTAATACTTTTATAATTTCTCACACCTGTCTTTACTGTAATCTCTGAACATAAGTTGTGAAGATTTCATGGACATTTATCACTTCCCCAATCAATACTCTTGTGATTTCCTATGCCTGTCTTTACTTTAATCTCTTAATCCTATCATCTTTGTAAACTGAGGATGTATGTCACCTCAGGACCCTGTGATGATTGCATTAACTGCACAAATTGTTCATAAAGCATGTGTGTTTAAACAATATGAAATCTGGGCACCTTGAAAAAAGAACAGGATAACAGCGATGTTCAGGGAACAAGGGAGATAACCATTCAGTTTCGCTGCCTGGGAGCCGAGCAGAACAGAGCCATATTTCTCTTCTTACAAAAGTGAATAGGAGAAATATCACTGAATTCTTTTTCTCAGCAAGGAACAGCCCTAAGAAAGAGAATGTATTCGTCTGTCTTATATGGTTGAAGATAAGGGGTGAAATAAGCCCCAGTCTCCTGCAGAGCTCCCAGGCCTATTAGGATGAGGAAATTCCTGCCTAGTAAATTTTAGTCAGACTGGTTGTCTGCTCTCAAACCCTGTCTCCTGATAAGATGTTATCAATGACAATGCGTGCCCAGTGGGACATGAAACTTCATTAGCAATTTTAATTTTGCCCCGGTCCTGTGATCTCGCTCTGCCCCCATTTGCCTCGTGATATTTTGTTGCCTTGTGAAACATGTGATCTCTGTGACCCACACCCTTTTCATACACTCCCTCCCTTTTGAAAATCACTAACAGAAACTTGCTGGTTTTGCGGCTTGAGGGGCATCACGGAACCTGCGGACATGTGACGTCTTCCCTGGACACCCAGCTTTAAAATGTCTCTCTTTGGTACTCTTTCCCTTTATTTCTCAGACTGGCCAACACTTAGGGAAAATAGAAAATAACCTATGTTGAAATATTGGGGTGGTTCCCCCAATAGGGTGCTTACTAGAAAGTTCCTCAGCAAATCATGTACTCATTTTGGAAAGTCAGCTAAAGCTAAAAAATACAATTTAGATACTATGACCATTATTATTTTCAGTTAAATAGACATTTCCATCTAAAATTATAAATTAAACTGATGAGTTGGCAAAGCAATATCCCATTCATTCAGATGTAATTGATATGAGGATAGTTTATATCCATTTTTTTTTTTTGCTGATGTAATTCCAAGAGCCAAGTATTGGTGTCAGTGTGTATATGTGTCCTTGTGTATTTTAGAATTATGATCAGAGTTAAAAACTATAAAAAGAAGCAGAATTAAAAACTTACGTAGTTCCTAGCTCAGAATTCAAAGCATGAACACACAAATTGAGAGATGGAGCTAAGTATCAGAGATGAAGGAAAGTATCCCAAGATCTAAAACAAGAAGTGGATTTACAAACTGAACAGTAAGGTGATTACTCTTCCTGCAGAGAAAGGTAATATTTACCAACTGTCATGATTATAAATTCCTCATATGAATTATCTCCTGATATGATAAAGGCATCAATTGATTATAACAGCAATCTCAACTCTCAGAGATGTCTAGATAATGTTGGCAAATTATATCTAATTTTTTGTTTCTTCAAGTTTCTGAGGATTCACAAAGTATTCTTCAAAAAGCACATAATCTTCAAGCCCCATGTGAACAATGAAGCAGGCAGAAAAATTGCAAAATATTTACTGAGATAAGAGAACAGCCTTGGAATAAGTGTGTATCTAGTTGATTCACATGGATGGTTATGGTAATGGTTTATTATTTATATAACAGAAGAGCTATCACAAACACAAACACACACATCCAAGCAAACGTGCATTCAACTATTCCATGGACAGGCTGTATTATGAAAATCAAGTAAGATGAAAGGGCTTAGTGACTTATAACTTAAAACTATCAGGTTTAATTGATAAGAATGTCAGGGTCACAATGAGAAAAGTTCAGAAAGCAACATTAAATAAAAGATAGACTGTCTTATATTAATACTAAAGCAGTAAATACAACCACACAATCAAAGTTAAGTGGGTAAATATTATCAGGCACAAAAAGTTGAAGAATGAGAATAAGCAGTGAATGGAACTATCATAAGAAATATCAAAATGAGTTAATATGATTTCATGTAATTTCACTTGTCTATTTTTTTTGTTTATTGCTTACAATTTTGGTGTTAAATCCAGTAAATCATTACCCAGATTGAAGTTAAGCGGTTTTTCTCCTATGTTTTCTTCAAGAAAGTTTAGAATTTCAGGTCTTATGTTTAAGTTATTAATCCATTTTGAGATAATGTTGTATATGATGTGAGATGAGGGTCTAATTTAATTATTTTGCAAGTGCACATGGAGTTTTCACAGCATCATTTATTGAAGAGACTTCTTTCTTCATTGTGTGTTCTTGATAACTTCATCAAAAATAAGTTGACAGTACCTGCTTGGATTTGCTTTTGGCTTTCTATTATGTTCCATTGGCCTAGGTGTCTGTCTTTATGCCAGTATCACATTGTTTCAATTACTGTAGCTTTGTAACATATTTTGAAATCAGAAAATTTGATGCCTCCATAATGTTTCTTCTTCTTTTTCAAGACTAATTTGGCTATTTCAAATCTTTTGTGCTTCCATACAAATTTTGTGAGTGTATTATTCATTATCATTTAAAAATGTCATTGGAAAGTTGATAAGAATTACATAGAAACTAAAAAGATTTGCACAGCAAAGTAAACAATCAATAGAGGGAAAAAGCAACCTATGGAATGGGAGCAATTATTAACAAACTATATATTTGATAAGAGATTAATAGCCAAAACATGTCATAATTTACTGCAACTCAGTAGAAAGAAACACAATCCAATTAATAAAAAAAATGGAGCAAAGATTTGAATATACATCTTTCCATAAAAGATATACAAATGCCCTCCAGGTATATAAAAGGGTGCTTAACATCATTAATTATCAAATATCAAAGAGCTGACAACCTAGCAAAGGATTTTTAGGCTAAAGAAGAAGGGAAATTAAAAACCAAGAGGGTAAATCCTAAAGCAACTTTTTTTCTGAAGACATTTGTTGATATTGGAGACAAGAAACTTAGTTTGTGATGATTTTGAAGACACAGTGGCAGAAGTTAAAGCCTGAAGCCCACAGAAAATACAAAATCTATTAGAGAATTTACCCATAACAAGTTGAACTCACAAAGAACTGTAACTTCAGATTAAGGCTAACAAGATCAAAGTACTCAATGTTTTTCAAGAAAGTGTATCTTGTCTCTAAGCACAATACATAGGAAAATTTGAGATAAGTTAAACACGAGTCAGGTTTCATAAAGGTTTGCCACCCAAATATACCCTACCAGGGTAGAATTAAAACAAAAAAAATGAACAAAAAACAAACTATTTCTCTTTGAAATTTAGTGTCTCAGGACATATGGTAGAAGTAAAAGATAAGCCATTTATTCATTTTTTTCTACTGTTGTGTATTTTCAAATAGCCTTCCTTCCTGCTCGCTATTTCCTTCTTCAGCTTTATCAGTTCTGCTGTTGGGATTCTTCTATGCATTTTTCAGTTCAGCCAATGTATTTCTCAGTTCCAGACTTTCTGTTTCATTTTTAAAAAATTATTCTCTTTGTTAAGTTTCTCTTGTATATGTCTGAATTGATTTTCTGTGTTGTCTTGAAGTTTCTTTATTTTGCTTACAACTTCTATTTTGAATTTTTGATCTAGGAGCTCACTTATTGCTGTCTCATTGGAGTCAGTCACTGGTTCCTTGCTTTGTCCATCTGGGGAGGCACTGCTTCCCTGTTTGCTGTTGCTTCTGGTGGACATACATCTATTTTTTTTTGGCATTGAAGAATTAGTTATTTATTCTGGTATTGCTGTCTGAGTTGGTTTGCTCTTTATGGAATATGTGTGTTTAGGTTTTACTTGGTTTTGTCTTTATAGCATATGTGTGTCTGTCCAGTTTGCCTGTTGATTCCCACAATCCTAGATTGCCACCTTTCTTTCAACACTAAATAACACCCTAAGCCCAGGTTTGCTGCAGCTGTCAGAAAAGTTTGAAGCACTACTCTTCCTAGATGAAGGGGCCAGAAAATCCCAAGGGGGATTCCCTCTCTGTGTGGTGAGGCTGGCTAGGGGACTGTGCCAAAAGGACCCATGGAGCATGCCTCCTACAGCATGGTACAGCTGAATCACGTCTCTGATTTGGCATCCCCTGCATGTGAGATAAAGAGGAGCTCCCAAGTTTCACACACTAGGCTGCTAAACCCACCTTCATTGTTTGTCTTCAGCTGCATTCTGGGGTCCCTGTCCTTATAGGTACTTGCACACTTCCCATTCCTTTTCTTCCCCAACTCAATGCCTCGCAGCCATTGATCCTCTGTCTTCATAATGTTGCCTTTTCCATAATGAATGTCATAGAGTTAAAATTTTATAGTTTACAGATTTTTAGGTTGGTTTCTTTCACTTAGTAATATGTGTTTAATATTTCTTCATAGTTTTTATTTTTAGTACTGAATAATGTTCCATTGTCTGGATGCACTAGAGTTCATCCATTTACCTTCTGAAGGTCATTTTGGTTGCTTTCACATTTTTGATATAAATACAGCTAGCTGCTCTAACATCTCTTTGCAGGGTTTTTTTTCTGCACATAAATTTTCACCTGCTTTGGGTAAATACCAATTAATGTGATTGTTGGATTGTATGAAGAGTACGTTTAGTTTTGTAATAATTTGCCAAACTACTTTTCAAAGTGGCTGTGCCATTTTTGCATTGCCATCAGCAAAAAGAGTTTCTTACTCCACAATCTGCACAGCATTTGTTGTCAGTTTTCTTGATTTTTGCCATTCTAAAAAGTGTACAGTGGTATCTCGTGGTGGTTTTAATTGCATTTCCCTGAAAACATATCATGTAGAGCATCGTATCATATTCTTATTTCCATCTGTATATCTTCTTTGGTGAGGTGTCTATTAAGGTCTTACATCTTACTCAATTTGTTTTTTTTTCTTGTTGAGTTTTAGAGTTCTTTGTATATTACAGTTAGTATTTCCTTATCAAATAGGTCTTTTGCAAATATTTTATTCCAGTCAGTGGCTTGTGTTTTTATTCCCTTGACAATGTCTTTCACAGAGTATACCACTTTAATTTTAGTGAAGTCCAATCTATCAACTATTTACGTTATGGATTGTGCCTTTGATGTCATATTTGAAAGTCATTACCAAACCGGTCATATAAATTTTTTTGATCATCTAAATTTTATTCTATATTATGTTCTAAGAGTTTTATAGTTTTATATTTTAATCTTAGGTTTGTGGTCCATTTCGAGTTGTGATTGTATTTAAGATCTGTGTCTAGATTTTTTAAAAAAAATTATTATTATTCTTTGCAATTTGATGTCTAGTTGTTCCAGCACTGTTTGTTGGAGAGCTTATCTTGCTCCATTGCATTTCTTTTATTCTTTGGTCAAAGATCAATTAGCCAAATTAATGTGGGTCTGTTTCAGGGATCTTGAATCTGTTTCATTGAACTATTTGTTTATTTTAAAAATTAACACCACATTCTCTCGATTACTGTGCATTTATAGTAATTCTTGAAGATGGGTATTGTCAGTCATCCAGCTTTTATCTCTTTCAATATTATGCTGACTATGCTAGCTATTTTCCATCTCCATATAAACTTTAGAATTTGTTAATATCACAAAATAAATTGCTAGATGTTGATTGGGATTGCATTAAATCTGCAGATCACATTAGGAAGAACTGATGTCTTGGCAACATTGAGTCTTCCTATCCCTGAGCATTGACTATCTCTCCATTTACTTATTTTGTTTGTTTGTTTCTTTCATCAGAGTATTGTAGTTTTCCTCATAGAGCCCTTGTACATATTTCGTAGATTTTTATCTATGCATTCTACTTTTGGGGTGCTAATGCAAAAGATATAGGGGAAGTGACATAAATTATCTTGACAGTAGTCTCAGAGTTACATATGTGAAGCGACAGTCATAACAACATATAGTAGGAGTAAAACAACAAACACAAGTGTTTGTGGGTTTTTTTTGTTTGTTTGTTTTTGTTTTTGTTTTTTGAGATGGAGTCTCGCTCTTGTTGCCCAGGCTGGAGTTCAATGGCATGATCTCAGCTCACTGCAACCTCCGCCTCCCGGCTTCAAGCAATTCTATTGCCTCAGACTCCTAAGTAGCTGGGATTACAGGCGCCCACCACCACACCTGGCTAATTTTGTATTTTTAGTAGAGATGGGGTTTCACCATGTTGGCCAGGCTGGTCTCAAACTCCTGACCTCAGGTGATCTGCCTGCCTCAGCCTCCCAAAATTCTGGGATTACAGGCATGAGCCACCACACTCGGCCAAACACAAGAGATGTTAATACCTGTCTTTCCCTTCGGCATCACATTCTTTAATACCACATTGTTCCTATTATTTTAAGTGAACTACATGATTTATCATAGTGTGTCTCTTATCAATGATGCTGGTATGTTTGTGTGTGAATGTGTGTTTGTGATCTACTGTTAGCTCCTTGATGACAGGGAAACTGTGCTTTCTCTTTCTGCTTCCCTCTATATCTTAATCTAGCAGAAGTTGGGTATATAACAGCCATTTAAAAAACATATGTTGAGAGTATCTGTTTTTTATATTGATGCAAAAGGTATGTAGAATTCACAACTTTCAAGTATTTCTTTGTCATGGGTGCGGCATGATGTTTTTCTACCTAATCACATTTAATGATACTCTGAAACCATTCCTGAACTGGCAGTGCAAATTAAGAATAAAATAAATACATTGCCCTCATCCCCAGAATTAAAATGAATCTGAGACTGCATAATGTAACTAGGCAGTAACATAATAAACAACTTATTCCATTTTGCTTATCTCTCCTGTTCTTTTTGTTTTAACTTCAGTGTTTGAGAATGGCATTGTACTTTATGGTAGAATTTACATATGTTGGACATAATAGAGGTTGGAATTACACTGTGCGTTCAATAGGATGACTTAAGTGTTTGGTATGTTAAAAAATCTTTGACAATTACCTGCCGTTTGGAAATTCAAAGCCCCAGTATTAATTCAATTTGTTTTCAATGCATTTTTCTTTGGGAACCACCTCCATTTCTTTAGGGAGAATAAAACAAAATAGGATCCACAAAAAAAGAAAAACAAAGTTAGACAGCAACTGTTTTAAAAAAAATCCATACCTGCACAACAGAGCAATTTTCTTCATCTCCACCAAACTAAAGTAATTATGTTTAGTAAACACCTTATGATAATAACTTGGCAAGCCTTGTTGAATCAGAAACAAACTTTATGGTGCCCTACTTGGCTTGGTTAGCATCCAGGTTTCCATGGAAACTGAATCATATCACAGCTTTAAAAAATTAATCTAATGCTTTTAATGTAAACAGGACTTTGTACTAAATTACACATCAATATGTTTTTATATGCACTTTATTTAAAAATATAGCTCTGTGTTGGATTGCTATATGATACTAGCCCATGACATTTCAAAGAAAATACAAAGTCATAAACAAAGGGGATAAAAAATAAGGGTGAATCTCGAAAGGGTTTTATTTAATAAATTTAAGGAAAGTTGTGCAGTGGGAGTGTAAGCTAAGTTTAGGTTGTCGCTTAGCTACAAATGTGTACCAACACTGATGGTTTCCTGTTAACTACCTTTTAGCTCAAAATTCCTTTCTGGACTGCAGTTAGTGGCTGGGTACATACTTATTCCTTAGTCATTGTTTCTCATAATATTTTCTACAGTTCGTCTTGTAAAAGTAAGAGAAAATTCTGGGCTCAGGTAAAACCATCAAATTCATCATTATCAGTGTCATCACTATCAGCATTACTGGTTCAGTGATTCCCAATGTCCAAAATGATTTTCAAAGGCAGTGCATTATAAATATGACTAACAAACCAGCAGTACAACTATATTTTCTAAAAATGTATGGCCAATATAACTGAAACTGAAATAAATGAGTTACCTACCTCGCATTTACACAATAAAACAATTAGTGGTTCCTAAAATGGAATGAAGTTATCCTGATCCCAAATCAGTAGTACTTTCCATTTCCTAGCTGTGAGAACGTAGGTCAGTCACCTGCACTCAAAGTTGTTTAGAGGCACCATGGAGGTGCGATATGAGAAATCACTTTGTGAAATACAAAGCAGGCTTATATATGTAAAATACTAGGAAAGACCATAAGCATATAGAAAAGTTACAAAACTAAAAAAAACACACACAAAAAAACAAATTATTATATCCTATAATATCTTAAACATGCAAAGAAATGTCTTAAATCTATAATGTGTAAATAAATGTTGAGAGGCCGAGCGAAGTGGCTCATGCCTGTAATCCCAGCATTTTGGGAAGCCCATGCGGGCAGATCATGAGATCAGGAGATTGAGACCATTCTGCCTAACACAGTGAAACCCCGTCTTTACTAAAAATACAAAAAATTAGCCCTGCATGGTGGCGGCGGGCGCCTGTAACCCGAAGTACTCGGGAGGCTGAGGCAGGAGAATCGTTTGAACCCGGGAGGTGGAGGTTGCAGGGAGCCGAGATCATGCCGCTGCACTCCAGCCTGGGCGACAGAGCGAGATACCATCTCAAAAAATGAAAATAAATAAATAAATAAATAAATAAATAAATAAATAAATAAATCTTGAGATAGCATAATTGAAATGATTCATGCAAATTACATAGGTTAATTTTACCTATTTCTAAGTGTCTTATTTATTGAATGTAATGTATTTAAGCTTGTTCTCTTTGATTTCTCATTGTTAACTCAATGTAAGTTTTGATCTATCTTGTGTTAATGATAATAATTATGGCAATCAGCCGGGTGCGGTGGCTCATGCCTGTAATCTCGGCACTTTGGGAGGCCGAGGCGGGCGGGTCACGAGGTCAGGAGATCGAGACCATCCTGGCTAATACCGTGAAACTCCGTCTCTACTAAAAATACAAAAAAATTAGCCAGGCGTGGTGGCGGGCGCCTGTAGTCCCAGGTACTCGCGAGGCTGAGGAAGGAGAATGGTGTGAACTCGGGAGGCGGAGCTTGCAGTGAGCCGAGATAGCGCCACTGCACTCCAGCCAGGGTGACAGAGTGAGGCCCCGTCTCAAAAAAATAAATAAATAAATAAAATTATGGCAATCACTTGGTAACATATAGTGCATTTCATTTGTATTGCCCATATTAATGAAGTTGTACATGATTGTAGATGTTTGTTGGCCATTCGATACATCTTTTTCTAAAATGGTATTTCCTATCTTTTATCCATTTCCTATTGATCTTTTAGAAGATTTTTAGATTTCTTAAAAATATGTTTTGTTCAAAAATTTTAGATCTTAGAGGGTTACATATGGTGCCAGTGTCTTCTTAGAATTGACAGTTTGCCTTTCTTTTCTCTAATTGCACATTTGATAAACAAAAGTTCTTTTTACTTTTAACATAGAACAATTTATTCTTGTTAGTTCATTAATCTTGTGTAATGAATTCACATTTTTTCATAAGTCAGCTGGCCATATATGAAAGGGTCTTTTTCTTAGTTCTTTTTTTTTTTTTGTCATACTGAAGTTTTTGTCTATTCTGTGTCAACTAATGTTATACAGCCTTTGTTGGTATAGATATATAATATGACTTGTGAAATAATAAAGTTACATAGACCATTGTGTTTGTGTGTGTTTATGTGTATTTGTTGTTGCTGTCGTTTATTTCCATTAATAATTTAAAAAGATTGTTTTGCTAAGTATAACAAGACCAACCAAACATTAGTGGTATTTGAATTGAATTCCTTGGAATGCAGGATAAGTTGGCATCTTCACAATACTGAGTTTTTAAATTCATGAAAATGGTATATTCTTTTTTAATTCAAGTATTCTTTAACTTTTATCATTATTATTTGGCAGTTTTCAGTATAGAGACCACCATTCATTTAATTATGTTTATTGCTACTTATTTCTTACATGTTTATGTTATTTGAAATGTTCTTTTGAAATAATTACTTTTTAAAGCCAGGTTAACTGCAATTATTTTTTAAATTTATATACATAATCATACATTCTGCAAATAATCATTTCAAATTGGTTTTTGAATTCCAGTGCTGTTTACTTTCTTGCCTATAACACTTGATAGGAACTCCAGTACAATATTTCAATAAATCAGAAACTCTCTTGTTATATTCCCAAGCTCAGAGGAAAAGCTTTCTGCATTTTATCAATAAGCGTGAGGATTTCTGATGGTCTTTTTGTTGTTATTCTTGATGTTGACACCCGTGGTACACAGCCTCTGAGATGGGTTCCAGTGATTCCTGCTTCCTGGACACCCTTGTGTAGTCTTTAGTGCTGTCTACCATTCATTTCTAAAAAACAGAATTCACGGAGGTGATGGGATATTGCTTCCAACATGAGGGACATGAAGTCATCTGTTCTTGCTCTCTACTTTTAGAGCCCCTGCTCTGTAAGAAGCAAACTACCATATTTTGAGTAGTCCTGTGGAAATTCCCATGTAGTGAGGAACTGATGTGAATAGCTAGTAGCCAATTAGTATCTGAGGTGTTCCTACAACCATGTCAGTCAATTTTAAGTGGATCCCCTACCCCTAGTAAAACGAGCAGGCACAGATCCAGCACATACCTTGGCTGCAGCCTTGTTAGGGACACAGTCAAAGCACTCAGCTAAGTCACAGCAAATTATTGAATCAAAGAAACTAATAGATAATAAATGTTCGCTTTTGTTTTAATAACACCAAGTTTTGGAACAATTTGTTAAGCATCAATAGATAACTAATACATACAGTGCATCATCACGATAAAATTACTATGATAAATTTAGTATATAGTATTAGCAAACCTAATGAAGTTTGCCTTCTTTTCTAATTTACTAAATATTTGAAAGTTAAAACGAGTCTTGAAATTTATTGACATATATTATCTCTGAATCAATATATTCATGTGTTTTTTTCTTTTATAGGCTGTTAATACGTTGTAATGTTTAACTGTAAATGTTCAACTAAATTTGGATTTCTTAAACACAAATTAATTACAATGTATTATACTTTTATACATTGTTAGAGTCTGTTTGGTAATAGTTTGTTTAGGTTTTCGCATCTATGTTTCTTGGCCCTAAATTTTCCCTTTGTACTATGGCATTATGCTGGTGTCATAAAACCAACTAGGAGTTTTATCTTTATATTGTCTTAGAAAAGTTCACTTACATTTGGCATTGTTTCCTCTTTAAGTATCTGGATTCCTTGATGAAACCATCTGGGACTGTAGATTTCTCTGTAGTTATGTTTTTAATTATGGAGGAATTTTTTGCTCTTTCTCTTTTACTTAAAAATGTTTTTAGTTAGTTAGGATAGGTTACATTTTTCTATGAATTTGTATATTTCTCCTAAGCTTTACATATTTTGGCAAAGAGGTGATAGGAGCCTTTTATTGTCTCTTGTAGTCTTTGTGGTAATGAATCCTTTTTTATAACTGACATTTTCTGTGAGAATTTTTTCTTCATCAGTCCTGACAGTCTGTTATCAACTACTTTTTTTTTTGGCATTTGTTGATTCTATTTTATGTTTTTATTCTGATTCACTCTTTTTATTTTATTCTTTATTTTTTCATTCCTTCTACTTTCTTAGGATTATGTACATAGTTTTTCTCTTTTTACCAGACCAAAAAAATGCTTAGCTTATCGATTTTCCATTTTTCTTCTTTTCTTTCTATGAATTTCTCTCCAGGTATACATTCAATAGCACTCCACACATTTAATTTTTTCACAATTTATTACACCTTTTAATTTCCTTAATGAGTTAATCTTGCATTTTTGTTATTATTTTATTGATTTCCTGGCTCAACGGCATTTATGTTATCTCTGCCCTTTAAAAATGTTCATACTTGTTGTGTGTCTCAGCATATTAAAGTAAATTTTTAAATGTTTGTTGTGGAAATGAAAAGAATATAGTTGTTAGGGTACGGTTGTTTAGAGCATGGTTCCTCCAAGACAGCTAAGTTATGTTTGTCAGTTTTATTCCAATTTTTCATAGCTTTATGAATTCATTTTTTCCTATCAGTTATTGAAATAGCTATAAATTTGCCACTATTAGGCAATTTATTATTTTAATTCTGTCATATATATTTACATATACACACAAACATATATATTGACTTATATATCTGGAGGCATTATTATCAGGTGCATTCTTCTTTAAAATTATAATATCTCACTTGTATATTGAGGTCTTTATCACCACAAAGTGACTTTATTTACCATCAGTATTATTATTTAGTCTTGAAGATAACTCTATTTATATTAATGTATACATATTGTTTTAATTTTGATAAGTATTTGAGTGGAGTACCTTTTTCATTCTTTCATTTTTCAGTACTCCAGTATTCCATTATTGTATGCATTGCTTATAAAAGAATATGTCAGCAGCCCATATTCAGCTCACAATAAGCTTCTAATTGAAATTATACACATTTTATATAAGCAGCCACTCAATCAAGCTTCAAGCAGTGAGATAATTTGAGATAAAGTAGCAATCTATGTGAGATATCCATGTCAGGTTCTTTCTATCTTTCACAGATATTCTTGATATATCAAGAGTCCCAGTCTTTGTCTCTCTAGCCTTAAAATGCTGTTGAATGTCCTCTTCAGGCTTATGGACTCTCACACACCTTCCAAAACCATTCAGTAACTTCAGGAGGTAAAGCAACACCAATGCTTCACTCCAAAGTTATCAAATTCAACATCCAGCTTCATTCTTAACTATCCTATTCAATTTCCAGTGCCTTTAGGTAAGTGGCTCCCAATCATCTAATATAAAATTCTCACAAATCCCCTTATTTTTAAGGGAAAGTAAGGTGACAAGGAGGAATAAGGTATATTAATTCCACTTATTATTAAGACCTACTGTTAAATGCTGTTTTCATATTACTGATAAAATTAAATTATCTTCTGATAAAATTTTTACTTATGATGCTCTTTTATTTAGGTGTTTTGGAAAAAAATTGTTTTAAGTGTAATATTTTATTTAAGTGAAGTGGAAGGCTTTTATGAAACCCAGCACAGGTATCACTAGCAAGACAACAATATCGTTTTCTTTGTCTAGTGTAGCTACTTCTAGTTTATTTATTTATTTATTTATCTAATTTTTTAAAGATAGGGTTGTCTCTGTTGCCCAGGCTGGAGTACAGTAACTTAAGCATAGCTCAGTGTAACTTAAAACTCCTGGGCTCTAATTAGCCTTCTGCCTCAACCTTCTAAGTATCTGGGATTATAGGTGTGTACCACCACATTTGGCTAATTTATCAAACTTTTTTTTAGAGACAGGACCTCCCTATGTTGCCTACACTGGTCTCAAACTCTTGGCCTCAAGCCAATGTAGCTAGTTACAAATGAACAAAACTTCATAATGTTTGTCAGTGTCAAAGTGAAACTGACACATCGATACATACGTTGGTCTATCTATTTAGAAAATCAATTGGATGATAATATAAAGAATGTAAAACAATATTTCTTTCATTGGAAATATATTCTAGAATTGAGGGAAAACTATCATATATATTAATTCCACCTGCAAAAATAAAAAAGAGCAAAGAGGAAAGGGGAGAATTTGTTTATTTATAGAATTTGTGAAGGCATTTTATGTGCTTTTAAAAAACGTGAAGCAACAAAATATTTAAAAATTGTGATAGAAGCAACTACAATTTTGGCTTTGTGCAACAAGGAATGTAACTAATAATTAAAAGAGGCCCATCTGTTTCTGTAAGCATTCTTGCACTATCATTGCTGGATGTGTTTGCATATCTGCCTTCCCTGTTAGATAATGAGTGTTAAGGACAATAATCTGATTCTATTCAGCTTCTTTTCTGTCGTTGATATGCCTATCAATATACAATTTTCATCTGTTTTTCCTTATTTTTCATTCTCTTCTATAACCTGAGATTTGATTTCCAATGTTCCTATCCTCGTTAACAGCCTTTATCAAGGTCACTGATGACATGATGATGCTGAATTTGCTGAACATTTTGCTGTCCTTACCCCAGCTAGTTACTCAATAGCATTAGCTAAGTTATCACCAATTCGAGTTTGAGTCTCTGCATTTACTCTTTTTACCTGCTGCCCTGAATTTCCAGCGCATGATGTACTAACATCAGCACAATGCCAGTATAGTTCAGGAATAATCCTACTCAATAGCACATTCAATAAAAATAAAGCTTTTATTAATAGGCCAATATCATAAACTATGGTTCATATTCCAAAGTATGCACTACCTTAGTTTAGTTACTTCTATGGTTGCATGTTTTTATACCCACCTATTCAGGCAAACCTTGCCTCAAGTCCCCTAAACACTCTGTCACCTTATATGTTTAATTTTGGCTGGAAACTAATTGTCTCCCGATGTTTGTTCATTTGATTGGTTTTGTTAGTGTCAGTATTCGGATAAATAAGAAGTATATTTGTAAATGGCTATTTTTCAAACTAAACACACAAAGACTAACTTCATAACAAAGTTTTTGTTACTGAATGGAAGCCACACTTTTAATTTGGGTTGCAACATAGATTTGCTTTCTGAGTGCATTTTTTATACTTCTATAATTATGTCACTGGCATTCAGCATATCTTTTTAAATTACTTCAGGTTCTGCATGTGTGGTTTGATCTTCCAGCCAGGCAGATAATGGAGTCTTGAGGCATTTCACAGTAGGTTGTGGAGGCCACTTCAATACAATATGTCCGTGTTTGTCTCCCCTCTGATTTAGAATATAAAATAAGATTATATTAATGTTATACAAGTAGTCATACCATATTAGAAGAAGCATTTATAGCAAAAAGATGGTAGTTAAAGGGGTTATTTGCCTGCTATTTTGAAATAATACTTCATTATGTTTATTTTTTATTTATGCTCAAGATGGTAGAGAAATGGGAGGGAAACATAAGTGATATTGTGCTTCAGGCGAAAATCCAAAATGTTTAAGTTTGTGGATTGGACCAGCTGTCCAGTGCAATCTGAGGGCTCTGAAAGAGAAATAAAAAAGAAAAAAAAGTCCTAAAATTAAGTAGAGCCTCTCTTAGTCACCAAGAGAAGTTTCTCCCAAGTGAATATATTCTCTCTTGCATCTATTGATTTGTTTGAATATTAGGCATTCCTTATTCAGCTTGACTGTTAAAATAATACACATTATCTTCCCTTCTGGTAGTAGTAAAGATAGCAGATCAGTTTATTAACTACATGCCAACTGTTCTGTTGCATTTCTTAAAATATGCAAAAGTCTAGAAAGCTAAAAATATTACCTTTGTCCAATAATCATGTAGCCCAGAATTTGCACATACCTGAATTCTGCCAAGTAGATACACTCAGGAGATACTAAAAAGGTAGTTGGTGTTTCTGCTATTTCTGCCACTTCTATTCTAGTGTATGGGCTTTGCGTGTGTACGTGTGTGTGTGTGTGTTTGTGTGTGGTAGTAGCAGCAAATATTATTTGGATTTACAAATGTCTAAAAGCAGGCCACAGTGCATCTGTTTGTGTTGTCATGGGATCACAGCTGAAATAGTGTGCTCCTGAAGCAAACAGCTTCCATGTGACCCAGCTTGCCGCCCATTGCCCTCCTTCCTGACAGTGGCAGATACTGCTACACTCTTGCAAAAAGAGTTTTAAATGTCATAGGAGTATTTCTGAAAGTTTGGCCTACAGCTATCTCCCCTAGCACTTCCAATAATTTTTAAACATCTACTTCCTTGAATTACATCTTTTTCTGCATAAGCTAGCTAGAGTGGCTTTGGTGAGCTGCAATGGAACCCTAACCAGCACTCCTTTTTACCCTTTCTTCAATAGTTTTTCTTCCAAAGAATTACTGCATTCTTAAATATTACTTTAATATTTTCATGAAGGACGGTGTTCATAATGTTAGATGTCTCCAACGGTTCCTTCCTAACTGCAGTGAAAATTCTCGCTTCCCTCCCAATAGCTATAAAAGCCTTTGATAATCTGGCTCATTGAATGTGTTCTCTCCTCTTTTCTTTCACATAACTAACAATAATGAATGTTGTCAATCATTAGGGAGAAATGCTTAATGATAAAGTATTTATAAACAATACAACTACGTTTTTACACTATGGTTTTGTGGATCAATCAAAGAAATAACTTTAACTCTAAGAAACTTAGTTTCCATGTGTAAGAAACTTCCTTATTAAAAGAGGCAAGAAATTGGAAATGTTTTGAAGAAACTGAGGCTGTATTAAGAATTATGAAATGAGATAGACTGTAATCCTGAATATTTTCCGTATCATGTTTTTATTAAAAGCAGTTTATATATTATAGTGTCTAACCACCATTTTTTCTAGCAAAAAAAATACTTTTATTTCATTTGATAAAGGTGGCATTTATGACATCTTAAAGGCTCTGTATCTTTCCATGAGGATTCAAAGTATGTTATATACAATTCTTAACAAAATGTTGTTTCCTACTCACATTTTTAATACAATTTTTTCTTCGTAAATGAAATATTATTTATAATAATAGCTACAATGTGATAAAATATGATGCAGTGTAACCATGTGTCTCTAATTTTTCATTTTCTTTAGGTTGATAGGTTTTTTAATGTCTGCACATAACATAACACAGAAGAATTTGTTTGTAATATTACAAATATATTTTATTTAACTTTCTCACTCCTCTTCCAATCTTAACAAACCAAGATGAGTTTAAGAGGGGAGTCCTTCTGATTTCCATTTAGTTAATTTAGTTCAGCAGTATCACACTCTTTTACGCTCCCTCAGCTTGTTTCCCTCAACTGGTGGGACCTGTGAAAGAAAACACTACCTCATCTAGCTGATGAGAAAAGTCCATGAGTTGGGCAAGAATCAAGCTATGTCTACCTGGAGTTTAAGCCAACACATGTGCTGGAAATTGACATAAAGTTCTGGTACAGATTTTTTTGGTTCATCTGGGAAAGGTGGCTGTTCTTTTGAATAAAACTATTAAAGAAGAACATTTGTGATATTAAGGCATTTGCCTTCAACAATGGCTATATTATTCCTTTTTTTGCATCCAATGATATTATTATAAAGCTTATTAACTAGTTTTTGTCCTTTGGCTGTTACCTAATTTTCATTTACATAAGCTTTTAAAATTTTCTCTTGGTCTTCAGTATTCTTAAAGGTCAACCCAATATATACTTTTCATCTCTCAATAATATTATTTGATATTTTATGAGCCATTTTCATGTGAGGTCTTGGAATAATTTAACTTTTTCCTCTCTATTTTCTGTTTTTAATTTTTTTATGTGTGGAAACATTGCTATGTTGACCCATTTACTTCCCCATTTGAAAGTAGGTTAACCTATCTATATACATTAATCTCTTGCCTTTCTATTTCCCCTCAGTTTCAGTCTTTTAATAATTTTCTTTTTGCTACTTTACTTTAGTTGTTTTATATTTTATTCATATATCTTCAGCTGTTTCCTCTTTAATTTTTTTTGTTTCTGCTTCATGTCTTTTTTATTTTTTTGAGATCATTATTTTATTTATGCGTATGCTGTTTATTTTACTGTCTTTAATTCTCATACTGTTTTTTCTAATTACAATTCCTTTGAGATGATAAATTGTATGTCCTTAGGTTGAAAGACTAAATTGTGGCACCCCTGGGATGTTTGGGTTATGTACACAAGCTCCCCAAGGCAGAGATCCTCTAGCATTTAAACTACCTTCTTAATTACTAGGTTCAAGCATCTCCCTACTTTTTTTTCTAATAGGTAGCTTTGTCTCCCAGATAATGCATCTGAATTTCCACCACAGACACTGCTCTTTTCTGAAAACTGCCCTCATTGACCTTGTACATCTCACCCCAGGATATGGAAGGATGGGCAAGAGGGAATACCCAGAGCCCAGGCTAACTGTTGCAAGCATTGTTGTTGACTATCCTTTCCAGCCAGGTCCAAGTGTTGCACCCTCCTAGTTTGCTCCCACCATTTTTAGCTGATATTGGTCTAGAAATACACAATTTACATCCCGCAACATTGAAAGGATAAACTGATCTGCAATGCGTGATATGAGTAAGAAACAGAAGGGACAGAGGCAGAAGCTGTTAAGTCTGTTAAGCTTTTTGCCTACCATGGATACCATTTTCCCCATAGTGGGGCCTAATTAATTTATTTTTCTCAAAGTTCCTATTAGAAATTTCTCAGGGTTTTCTTAGGTTTTTGTTCTCTCTAACTCCTTCTCATTTGAGGGGAAACTCCAGATTTTTTTTTTCAGTGTCCCATCTTAGAAGAAGAGCTTAGAATGTCATCAGGTTAATTTTCATTTATCCTTTATTTCAGGAGAGGTGAAACTTCCTGTGGAAAGCCCTCCCTCAGCTCCCCAAAACCTGATGTAAATTATGTGATCCACCATTTTCTTTCTTAGCTCCTATAGAAATAATTTTCATAGATGTGACTTGTAGAATTGAATATCTTTTGATTTACTCTTTCATATCAATTAGTTTTTTAAACATTTCCCTAAACATTTTAACTTTTAGACTCCAGGAAAACTATGATGGATGTAATATTTATAAAAAGCTAAATTAGGACCCAAGAAGATGTTCTATACAAACAGGATAGGTAAAGGAAAAACTCAAGCTTCTACCAAGTTACACTGTAAATAAAATTCAGGGGAAGAAATAGCAAGAAAGTTAGACACCAATGTTCTTGATTAGCCTTGTTTCATGGTGAAAACTAGAATTGAGGAGCTAGGCAAATATGAGAGATACTGAAAATTACTAAAAACTTATTTTCTTATAACTGTGGGTTTGATCCCACAAGATGACAAAAGGCAGGCATGTAAATTCCCATCTTGATACTCCAACTAACATTTGAATGAGAAATGGCATGAAAATTCTGATGGGAGGAAACTAGAAAGATAATTGTGTAGAAGAATCCAGAAATTCTTGCATATCCTGGATAAAGGTTGCAGAGTTCAGTAACAAAACTCATTTTGAAGGAGGGGATAAATTATGTAGTCACTATGTATCTGAGAAAAAAAGTCCTGCAAACACAAACTCTTGTCTATACTCTCTAAATCATTGATGGACCTTTATGACTGCCTGTCTAAAGAACAGATAAGATGAGCAACTTTATAGAATATAGCAGCTAGGATGCACAGGACATCAGGTAGACATGAACAATCCCATTTCTGAGTTTGCCCCCAAAATTCTCTTTCTGCGTATCAGGGCAATATTTTGAAAAAGAGGAGAAGGAAGATGGAAAAGCATAAAAGCTTCCAATCCACTAAAAAGAGCACCTAAGAGTAATCAACAACACACTAGTCCCATACTGTTTAGTAGGCTTGTGAACATGAATATAAAAAAGTAAATTGGGTACAATGAAGTAAAATCTGCACATCTGTGTAGTGTGAATAGATTATC
The DNA here is from genome assembly GCF_029289425.2 of Pan paniscus. NCBI lineage: Eukaryota > Metazoa > Chordata > Mammalia > Primates > Hominidae > Pan > Pan paniscus. The sequence continues at coordinate 43,773,063 of NC_073261.2, read as the reverse complement.
ATATTACAGTAGTATTTATCACACTTTTACTATCGCAATATTAAAATTGCCTACTTAATTTTGTTATTCAATGTGATTTTGAACTTACTGAAATAACAATATTTTTCTCTTCAGCATTTGTATTCCCCTAAACAAATACTGTTATTATGATGTAGGAGTCACTTAATAATTACCTACTGAGTATATTTAATAAATGGTACATAAAAATGAAATAATCTCAGTAAAGTTTCCAGGTGTTTTCTTTGATTTTCCATACATCACCAGTATGGACTATTATATTTCAATTAGCCTAAGTGTCTTAATATTCTTGCTAGAAAAATAGTGATATAAAAGGTAATGATGATTCTATGAAGATAACTCTTGTTCCAGAAGAATATAATAGAAATAAAAGTAAGAATAACACCACACACACACACACACACACACACACACACACAGAGGAGTTAATTTGGGTGGCCTATGTGTTGGCATATAAACTTCTTGATCTTGTCAAAAACAGTTTCGTATAGAAACACTGTTGTATTTGAACTTGAACATTCATCTCACAAAGAGGCAAAAAACCCTGCTGGCAAGTACCATAATACCCTTAAAATATATGGATTAAAGTAAATGTGATGAACTGATACTTATTATGGTTTGGCGAGTTTGAAAATTTGTTTTTCAAATGAAAGTTTCTTAACTGTATTCATCTATGGCTGGAATACCAATATGAAAGCCAATGATATGATACTATTCATTCCACATTAGTCTATTAACATCATTGTTTAGTTCATACTTTAAAAATAAATTCATCAAATAAGGCCATTGATGTGTCAGAGCATATATCAGTTATAGCTCAGTATAAGTACTACTTGACTAACAAAATATATAGAAACATAAATAATATAGTTTAAATACATCAAAAAGGGTGAATGCACTAAATTAAAAATTAATTATATTTCAAATTAATCTTCCACTTTGCCTTTGAGATAAAGTGACACATTCTTATTTAAATCTAAAGTTGCATAAATTTTAAGAGCAACTCCAGTGTAAAGACCAGATTTTTGCAGAAGTTGATGTCTTGTTATAACTGACCTTTAGGGCAAATACATTAGTTATATTTTTATCTGTGCATCTAAGTTATAAAACTAGTTTTGCCGTGAAACCAAATGAATTTATTAAATTCACTAAAAACTTCCTATGGGAATGCTGCATGACATTCTGGTTTAAAACTTATCCAGAAAAAAACACAACTATTTATGCAGATTTAAATCCAAAGAGATTATTTTGATAGATACTATTACCATTGAATTTTAGATTATCTTAATGGATATATATATGTGTGTGTATATATATGTATATACATATATATATACTTTCATTTCTTTTTATTTGTAAAATTGAACTTGGCAAATTCTGCACGCTTTCTTAGTATACATGTTCTGAAGTGAATTTTAATAATAAAAGAAAGTAATATTTGGGTCATGCACATACACATTGATTAATCCAAGCTTGTCAGCTTTCATTCCTCTCATAAAACTAAAGCAGGCCTCAACATGCTTATTGTGTTTTAAATATAACAAACTAGAATAGCTTTGGGTCAATAACTTTTAGATAATTTGCAATGTGGAATGTTTAAGGAAAACTCTTACCAAAGTATCACACTTAACACAATGTAATTACTATCAGGAATTCTCATTTCCTTTATAACATAATACAATTTATGACAGTCCCCAATTTATGATGATTTGACTTATGATTTTTTAACTTTACTATGTGTGAAAGCAATACACTTTTAGTAGAAGACATACTTCGGTACAGGATTGAATACATTACATGAGGCATTTGACACTTTATTATAAAATAGGCTTTGTGTTAGATTATTTTGCCCAGCTGTAGACTAATGTAAATGTTCTGAACAAATTTAAGGTAGTCTAGGCTAAGCTATGCTGTTCAGTAGGTGAAATGTATAAAATGCACTTTCTACTTGTGATGGGTTTATCATAACCCCCACTTAAGTCAAGAAGCATCTGTGCTAAGACACATACATATCCTAGAGATAAGGTTATTCTTTCTATATATCTATTTTTAAACAATTGAATTGCAAAATGAGATATTAGATCATTTCCCAGTAATCGAATTGTTTTTTGAGAAAAGATATACTTCAGGGAGAAAGAAGAATAAATATATTACAAAGAGTTGTTTCCTAGAAGATAAAAAAATATGATTATGAGATAAATTATGTAAAATAATATCAAAGTATTTCTAAAGAGAATGTATCCTAGAACTTAGTCTTAAAATGCAGACTTATTTTTAAACATTTATTTAATTTTTAAAGACTTTCATATAAATATATAGTCATCAATTACTGAACACCTATTGTGTGACAGCCAACTGCTAGCTATGTGTTATAAGATTAAATCCTTCAATATTAAAAGGAAGATGTAATGCCATGATAAAGATACAGAAGTTAAAGTTGATTACATCTGAATACTCAGTAATCAATGGAGTGAGTTTTAACGCCAGTTAATCTCACTCCTAGGCTTATGCTTCTAACCACTCTATTAACCTGTATCACTTTGCTTCTGTGAACTCTCATAATTACCCTATAAAATGAGTATTACCATCTGCTCTTGACAGGCAGAATAATTGACACTTAGGAATTAAAAGTAACTACCAAAGCTCACATGGATAATTATTATTAACTAAACTGTGTTTTTTTGTACATTTTATATCATGGTCAGTTAAGTGAGGCCATAAAAGGAAACACAGGAGAGGTCAGGAAGACAAAGTTTATTATACTCAGGGGTCCTAGGGACAGGAAGCATGGCACGCCACACAGGGCCACGTGAGACAGACACCAGGGTAGTCAGGTAGCAGAAGACAAGAGCAAGGAGAAAGCATTAGGGGTTTTAGGTAGGGCAGGGTGAACAGTTTAGGATTGGCTGGTTTGAATAATTTCAGGGAGCTCTAAACTATAGGGATAGTCCCTATTTGCCTCGTACCTGGCCCTGGGATGATTAAGACAGAGGAATATTTTCTCCTGGAGTGTAAGAGCTACTTAGAGGAGGTGTGGCTTTCGACTGGCTTGTTTGCATATCAAAGTCATACTCCTGGTGGTTCTTTGCTTTCTGTGAGCGCTGACTATCCCTAAGAAGAGCAGTTCTTCTTCTGCTAAAAAGATTTTTTAAGACACCAAAATATCATGTTATATACAAAATTTACAAAATATATACCATACACTGGGGTTCCAATTTTGTTTGTTAAACCTAGCAAATTCCCATTGCCTCTCTACTCACATAAGACCTGTCTTATGTGGGGGTGGGAGAATGTCTCTAAAGTGATGTAACATCGTTTCAGGATACATTCCTTTGCTGAAAGATGCACGGGGCATACCAGAATTGTCCATGCCCTTGCACCGCACCAGTAATATTTGGTATCAAAGGAAAACACATGCATGTAGAAAGAATATCATTCTATTTTGTCACAGGGTTCTGCTCAATTTTTTTCTTTCATCCTAAAAGGAGGACTAGACACACTTGATTTGAGTTGCCAACTCCTGAGCTGTGAGAACATAATACCTAATTCCCAGGGAGCAATGCCAAGGATGTTATGTGAGTCAAATGCCTGATTGCAGTAATATCAGCAGCCCCTATGACCGAGTTAGATCTGGAGGGATGGGAAGGTCAACTACATCTTACCAAATACCATGCACTGTGGGCAGAGGGAAATGTGAGGACTTGAAATAATTTGGCTACGGCATTAAATCTCTCAAGTTAAAAGGTGACAATCAATCCCACATGAAGGCTAAATAATGAGAAAAACCATACACCCTGACTTGCAGGCAGGGCACAGGAGTTTTTTATATGTTGGGGACAGCAAGGACATTCTGAAGAATAGTGGCTCCACTGCACATGTCAAATGCTCGCAAGTCTAAAGCAGTTAGTGTAGAAAAGTAAATGCATGAACAAATTTATTCTTTAGGAACAAATATGTTCCCAATATTTCACTTTAACAATAATTATACTATACCCTAATTTACAAAAAATGCATCCTTCTTTGCCTATACTTCATTATTTGGAGTATAATATTTCAGTGTTCCTTAATGTTACTAAATGAAAACCAACAGTGCAAGGGCAAGAATCAATGCAAACTGAGAGTAGATTTCTATGATTGAAAAAAGAGAAGGTTATGAAGATTTTAGCAATTCTGAATGTCCATGCTTTTTCAAAGCACTAATTCTGAGATATAGCCATTTTTATTACCATACAGGAATGGTGACTCTGGTAGCAAGATTGGATTTTTCAAAAGAAACAGGTGATCTTGATGTTTTAAAATCAGTTCCCTTTTATTCAGAAAGAAATAATATTAAATAAATTCTGTGTGGATGAACATTATATAAAATACCACAAGCGCTTTCATCTAAATCTAATCCAAATGTTCCCATTTTCAACTTCTGCTGGAGTGTGCAACATCATTGGGATTTCAGGGTATTCAAGGATTTTAGAGAAATGCTGGAAGAAATCATGTGGCTCAGATTAGCATCAATGTCCAGGAAACATATAATGACCTATTCCAAATCCCTGCTGTTATTGTTACTTCATTTTATCGGCTGCCATACTTGGGCAAGTTCACCACTCCTTTGGATATGTTTAACTCCTCTGTCAAAGGGACTGTAATCCAAATATTGACATGAAAAAGGTTTGTTTTAAAGGTCAAGCATTAATAAGGGTATATTAAATTAGTATGCCTAATAAAGTATTCAGTCTGTTCATTAACAAGTGATCCACAATTGTCTCCATGCATCCAAGCACACTCATATCTACATTTATTATTTTCACTGCTTTAATCTGCATATATTTGCAAATGACAGAAAAGAGGAAGATTAAATGGGATTGCAGGGAATAGGCATTCTCAGAATTATTCCTATGTCAGTAACCAAGATTCACCTATAAATCTGCATTTTCTGCACTGCTTCCCTAAGACTATTTGCAGTATAATCACCAGTAGGACCAGTTGCCCCAAACATTCAATTTAGTTAAGCCCAAAGCTATATCAAATTTTAAGCATGAAAATTGTTGTGTTCTTTCTGATTTAGATTAGTTCTTATTAAAAAAACAAGGAAATATTCAGGGAGAAAAATTTCTTTTCTTAAATACAAAATAATTTTCACATAAACAAAAAAAACAGTGCTATGTCAGGTCTCTTTTTCTAAATCACGAAAACAAAGGAAGAAGGTTATCTCAAATTAGACAATAATAAAATTATACACAATAATATTATTTAAAATTATTTATTTAGATTTCATGGTGAATTTTCCTAGGCAGGCTATGTTAATCCTTCACAGTTCAATAATTTTATATGATATGTCTGCCATTTATATTTATATCATAACAGTCTTAATTGGTTACAGTTATCTGAGAGTGGCTTTCAATTAATTATATGACTAAGATGAAGGAAACATTAGTATCCAGGAATTCTGTCCTGTTACCATGAGGATATGCCTCTCACTGTCATCTGATGAGGAAGTGGGTACTAATTTCTAAATGATTCCACAAAATTTCCTTTTCAAGGACAGTTTTATAGAATAATCCTATTCCATTCTGATTATTTGCTATAATTGACAGTGCTACAATACTTAAGTATTGACTTTTGACTTGCCTAGTTACTATGACATTGCCAACATCATTTCTTTTATTTTTACTTTTTTCCCACAATTTTTTCATTGTGGTAAAATGTATGAAACATAAAAGTTACCACATTAACCATTTTTACATGTACAGAACATTGGCATTAAGTACATTCCTATTTTTTGCATATTTTTGTACAATTATCACTATCCATCCACCTCTAGAACTCTTTCCATCTTGTAATACTGAAACTCTGTATCTATTAAACAATGACTCTCCATTTTCCCCACCATAGCCCCTGTTAACCACCATTCCACTTTGCGTCTCTATGATTATGGCTACTCTAAATATGCCATATAAATGGAATCACACAATATTTATGTTTGTGTGACTGGCTTATTTCATTTACCACAATGTTCTTAAAGGTCTTATATGTCATTATGCCTCTGTTAGAATTTCCTTCCTTTTTGAGACTGATTGATAAGAAGATGTATACTTCTCTTATATTGCTATTTGTTTTCCATACACCCTATAGGTTTTTGACCCTTATATATTGCATTACTGTTTTCTTTTATACTTAGTTAATTTTTATAGTGAAATGTTTACATTTATTTCAAAATTTTCTTTTGCATATATTCTATGTCTGTTTTCTTTGTACTTACCATAAGACTTGCATTTAACATCCTAAAGTTAGGTAGAAAGTACTTATGAATTAAAAGTAACTTTAATTTGAATTTATACCAGCTTAACTTCACAACCATGCTACTCATTTACATATCTGACTGCATTCCTTTCTGTTGTTGATGTTAAAAATTACATTTTTATAAATCATATGGCTAAAAACATAAACTAATAAGTTTTAAAATATACATTAGCCTCTTACATGGAAAACAAAATGTGGAGTTATAAACCAAAGTTACAATAACACTAGCATTATTAGACTAAATCTTGTGTTTTAAAAAATGTATTACTCTCTTACATTGTGTAGAAATCAAAAAATGGAGTTACAAACCATTTTCACAATAACTCTAGCTTTTAAAATTACCTATGTATTTACTTTACTGAGATTTTTATTTCTTTATACAGCTTTAAGTTACTGTCTATTCTCCTTTCTTTTCAACCTTAGGTACTCCTGTTAGTATTTCTTGCAGGGCAGGTATGATGGCAACAAATTCCATAAGCTATTGTTTATCTGAGAATGTCTTAATTATTTTTCCCTTTGAAGGACAGTTTTGCTGGAAATGGAATTCTTGTTGCAGACTTTTTATTTTAGCAGTTTGAATATATCAGCACACTGCCTTCTGGCCTCCCAGGTTTCTGATAAGAAATCTGCTCATAATCTTACTGATGATCCCTTGATGTGATGACTCACTTCTCTCTAGCTGCTTTCAAGATTCTGTTTTTGGCTTTGGCTTTTTACCATTTGATTATAATGTGTCTTGGTGTGAGACTCTTCAAATTCATCTTTGTTGGAGTTTGTTGAGGTTCTTTGATGTTCATGTTCATGTCTTTAATCAAATTTGAGAAATGTTTGGCTACTGTTTTGTCAAATATTTTCTCTGTCCTTTTTTCTCTATATTCCTCTTCTGGAACTCCCACATTGTGTATGTTAGTCAGCTTGATGGTGTCCCACAGGTCTTTTACTTTCTATTCAATTTTCTTAAATATTTTTTCCCTTTCTTCCTGAGATTCCAGAGATCTCAATGTCCATTGTTCTATCTTCAAGTTTAATGATTCCTCTGCCTCCTCAACCTACTTCATTCAACTTTTGAATGTTTCAATCTACTTTTTAATCCCTCTAGTCAATTTTTAATTTCAGGTAATGTACTTTTTAGGTCAAGATTTTTTTGGTGTTTTTTTTAAATCTCTATTGATATTTTCATTTTTATTTATACATTATTTTATTGACTTTATCCATTTTTCCTTTAGTTCTTTGAGCATCTTTAAGATAGATCTTTTAAAGTTCTTGTCTAGTAGATGTGCTATTAGGTCTTTTTCAGGGACATTTTCTCTTGGCTTATTTTTTCCCTTTGAATGGGTCATATTTCCTATTTCTTCATATGCTTTGTGATTCTTTGTTGAAAACTGGACGTTTGAATCTAATTATATGGTAAGTAAGGCAATAAGATTCTTCCCTTTCTCAAAGTTGCTGCATTTTATTGCTTTTTTCTTTCTTTCTCTCTCTGTTTTTTTTTTTCCATTGTTGTAGCCTGTCACTGTGCTGAGAATCAGCATAATGTGTAAACAATGGTCTCCTCAGCTATTCTGAGCCTGAACTTTCCCCTGGGCATGGATGACCATGTTTCTATTTCTCCATATTAGTAGTTCCTTTTGAATTCCCTAGCCTTTTATGTCTGGTACCCAACAGAAGAAAAAATAAATAAAGAGGGGAAAGAGTGTTAGCCCTTTAAATCTCCTGGAAGTAACTTTAGCAGGATGGAGAGAGGCAGCTTGCAACAATGCTGGAGGCTGAACAATAATGACTGCCCAATTGTTTGTCTACTGTTGTTATCAGAAGCAGTAATTGATCAGAACACAGATCTCTGAATTTGGGAAAACAAATCCTTTTTGCCCAACTTGGCTCCCACAAGCTGTGATCATGTTCTCCGTCAATGTGTGCACAGCTGCATGCCATAGGGCTGATGGTGGGGATGGTAACTGCTATTGTGTTAAGAGATGTTTCCTGGATAAATCTTTCTATATTTGGTTCATTTGTCTTAATTGACAGTACGGCAATACTCAAATATTTACTTATAAACTGCTTGCTACCTACTGTTCTATTAACATAGTTTCTTTAAAAAATGAAAAAAAATTAAATACACATAACACATATTTCAGTATAATACATAATAAAGATCTATATAGGAATACATAAAGGTAGGTTGCTTCAGGTTTTATGTCCCAGTATGGGTTCTTCTTGGCCTAGAGTACACCGTATCAAAGCATCTTTTGGAATTGAAGAGGCATTTAGCAATGTACAGAAAATTAAAGAAGGGCTTCAATTGTTTTTTAAAAAACTGGATGATTTTTCAAGATGTATCTCTCAAACCACATTCTCATTTTTTAAGTGAGCACCTAGACCCAAGTTTTAGAACAATAATCTGAACTAACCCCTGACTCTCTAGATCTTCTCATCTTAGTCTTATATATATCCTTATCACAAGCAGAAACTATTTTATTTGCTCATATACCTGCTTATTTCTTTTGTTAAAATGTAATAACCAGAAATGCAGAGACTATATTTGTGTTTTAATCCCATTGGTCAACTCACTGCTTAACACTTTAGGCACTAAATTAGTATATATGCCATATAGCCATCTCTGCTGGGTTTCTGTATCTCTTAATGGGAAAGCTATATATATATATATATATATATATATATATATATATATATAGATAGATAGAGAGAGAGAGAGAGAGTATTTAATCACCGTTTGTGTTGAAAGATTCAACTATCCAGTCCAATCCTTGTTATCCGGCCCCTCGCAGTGAAGTTTTCTCTTCGACATGGTCAGTGCTGTATTCTCACTGTAGGTAACTTGCCAATCAATGTTCTTCCTCTCTGTTACCATAGCAAAAGGGTAGACATTTCCATTTTGCCAAGCTCTAAAATCCTGTAAAAGCCCTCAGAAGAACTTGTTTTATAAACTTGAATATTCCTTACCAATTCTAAGAAAATGCTTCAAGTTATTGGCAGACTGACAGTCTACAGTCTGGTATTTTTGTTTTTGCTTTTGATTCCCCTGAAATTTTAGCAAAGACTAGCTTTCTATCTTCCGGGCATTCAAAATCTGCTACAGAACTCCTTCTTGCCAAAGCGGGGGCAGCAGCTGATACCTATATCTACTGGGTTGCAAGCAGTTCATCTGGGATATAAGAATTTCAGTTTTGAAAGAAATAAAAGGAAAAGTGTTTTTGCTTGTCGATTATAGCAAAAGTTTTTTTGTTTGTTTGTTTCTGGGATGAAGGATAAATCATCCAACTGTGTATGCATGCTAACTATATCAAAATACTTCATCCAAAGACTGTATTTTGTCCATTCTTCATTCATCCCTCAGGGAGAAAATGTGTGAGAATCATGGCAAAGAAAGAAGATTCATGATATTACTTGGACAGTCCACTGTTATAGTGGCTTAGGAGACCATTGGAGTTGAGGCTTGGGTGCCTGGGTGTGCTTCTACCATAATTTGCACCATTTAGGCAAGCCATGCCATTCACAAGAGCCTTGTTTCTGAAACTATAAAATGAGAAGTTTGCATTGGAGATCCTTCAGTCATAACCACAAAAATAGTTGACTATTTCAGTCATAAATGTTATTTAACCAAGTTCTAGTTCTTTACCTCAGGTCCTGTGGGCCTATGCTTTAAAAAAAATCACTAAATGATATTTTTTAGATGCTAAATTTGGAGGGTTACTGATATAGTTATTATTTTGGCTACCCATTTTGGAAGGGATATGATGAACAAATTCCACATTCGAAGAACTAACCTTGCTGGAGTGGCTTGGGCAGCACTGCCCTGTGCCACAGAAGATCCCCAGATGTTGTTGAACTGGGAACCAAGGGTGACTGGGTGATTAATTTACTAAAAATGTGAATGCTGGTCTCTTGGGTTGGGAGGTGCTGTGCTTGGGAACAATCTGTTAAAATACAAACATGTTAAGAAAAGCTTCAACAGCTGAGGGAGGAATATGAATCTGTTGTTCCATTAGAGAAAAGATGAAGTAAGACTCTAGTCCCAGATTAGTGGATCTAATAAACTGTAAAACACAGGCTTAAGCAAGGCCACATACAGAGAATAAACAAAAATTGTCATGGGTTACGACATAAAAAATCAGATCACATTTTATCAGATAAGGTAGCAGGATACCTTATCTATTTTTAAATGGCAGTTCTGTGTCATAAGTTATATGCTTCCAGGGCAAAAAGCTTCTTATCCAAGGGATCAGCATCAATTCTAACAGCTTTATCATTATTCAGACTAAAATCCCTTTAGCATTGACAGATGGAAGGTTATCCCATTTCATCCTATGTTTATAGAATATTCAATAATATAGCTCCAAATACAAAATCATGAGCACAAATTTTTTGTATTAATTCTTCACCCCAAATCTTTATATTATTGTTTTAAATGTCTTCGGTCTACTGCATCCTTAGTACAAATGCAGAAGAACTTAGCACAGTTCTGCCTGTGAACTTTCCCCTTTTACTCGGCTTTTCTTCCCCAAATTAAATGATGATAGCTCATTTTATTTTTAATTAAATTAATTTCTTGTGCCTACTTAATTAATATTATAGGCCTCCCACTAATGGTTTCGTGCATCCATATTAGTTACAGGAAACATGTAATAGCACCAGAGCAGATATACCAACATTTTAAGACTTTCTGTCAAAAACCAAACATATGAAAACAAAAAATCAAAACAAAACCCTTTGAATCTGCCTAGTGAGGGATTTTGAAAAATTTTAAACATAATTCTCAAGAGAAAACACCTTCTCATGTTTGATATATAAAAATTAAATTCAGTGTTAAATGTCCTTCATCTTAAAGGAAACACTGTGAAAGAACATTATGATGTAATATGCCAATAAAACAAACGTTTTGTTTGCATTTTAACAACGATGATTTTTCAAAAATAGCAAATGGTCAGGGTATGATGAATGAAATATCTAAATAATTTTTGTCTGTTGGGGTTGTACACTTCTAGGGAGTACATAGTATTTACTGTAAATTATCTGAAAGATTACATAAGTAAATAAATAAATAAATACATTCCATGTATCTTTTTAGAATTAGAACACAATAATTAACTTTAATACAATTTAAGGTTAAATGGAAGGGTTTTTAAACAGTCAATCAGAGGCTAAGGCCGATGTTGGAAGAACAAAGGGAGTAGAACTCAGGGGAGGGCCCCTAAGGACCTCAGCCTGCAGTACAGAAACAGATGATTTTTAAGAGCTTTTCTGGAAGCTGCTGAGATTCTCCAGAACTTCTGGGAAGATTAAAAACAACTATCTTTTCATACTGTAGCTTTACCAGTGCTTGACCTTGAGGCCATTTTGAGTCCCAAGAAGCTGGGAAACTTCATCAACTCTCTGAGGCACCTCTATGCCTGGAAACGGCTTTGAACTTCACATTTTGCCCTTGGCCCAGAGATGCCTTTAAGGAACTGTGCCCTCTCCTCCATTTCTGCTCTCAAGTCTCACCAAATACCTCTCACTGACAGATTTTAATCTGAATAGGGCCACACAGAAATACTGAATCTGAACCTACATTTCTGAATCTCCTCTTCTTCCAGTCTTTCTCCAGTACAACGATGGGGGCAGATTTTCAGGGCGCTCCTGCACACAACATTGAGAAAGAACGGACAATTCTGCCTTTTTGTTTTCACTGCTCATCACACAAATACAATACTAAACTTATGCAAATGCAATTGAGGCCAACTTCCAATACTTAGCATTTTCTCACTATTGATTCTTCTTCATTGCTTTTTATTTTCAAGAGTTTGGAATTTTGAAAAGCAAAATTACTTTTAAAACAATATGTATACTATTATTTGTATTGTTACTTTCTATTTCATTTCCCCCCCTTCTCAATTTAGAATGTGTAAGGCTTAAGTGCGTTTAATGGGGAGATCTCCAGAGACCAATATCCGAGATCACATGCCTCTTCCATAGGAAGTTGCAATGTCCAGGGGATGGGGTGAGCAGACTCAATTAGATTAAAATATAATGGGCCTAGTTTATTTTATATAGAAATGAGTTTAGAAAACAAGAAAAAGGAGCCAGAGACCATGAGTATTATTCTGCTGTGTGTCCATAGACTATCTGAAACTACTTCAAAAAGCTATGAAAAGTTTAGTTGAAATAGAAATACAAGCAACCCATGTGAGAAACTGTAGAGCTCCTAAATATTTTAGAGATGTTCTCTCAAATAAAAGTCACATAAAGTGTTCACAGCCAGATATTACTTTTGGTTTGAATTCTTTTGAGATGGATAAAAAATGCCCACCTCTTCACAAAATTATAACTGCCAAGCCAGTGCATCACTTAACTGGTGGAGAATGCAATAAATGGGTGACAGAAACACACAGGGGGTTTGCTAATGACTGGGATACTAAGCTTCCTGGCAGAATTCCATCCAGGTTTGTAGTGACTAAATATTATTAACAGCAAAATTCCTATGTGAGGGTTCTATGCTTTATGAGTTATTGGTTTCTCAGTCTTCCCTGAGGGAGACATGATAAAGGCGTTACAGAGCTGATGACCTCTGTGGTCTTCCTAAGGGAAAGCTTAAACATTCAAGAATAATGTTCTTTCCTCCCTGGGTTGCATTGACGTGGTACAGTTTTCAATAATTGCCACTTGACTAAAATAAGGACAAAATACCAGTAACCCAGGCACAGAAACAACTGCTTTCAACACAGCACTTTCATGAGAAGAGTAAGTGCGGGAGCAGGGACACCACTGTGCTGCGGTGGCGGAAATTTATCTTAGTGTCAGCACTGCTATGTTAAGAAACTGAGGCCTAAAATTCTTCCACTGAAGGATGTTTGCCCAGATTAAAGTGTTGCACGCTTCACTAGCCTTTAGGAAAAGTCCAATTAAATCAAAATAAATAGTAAAAGAAGGAAAGAAAAAGAAGAATAATTCTATTTTTAGTAGAATATTATCCCTAAATGTTAGATTAAAGGATTAGTGGCATGAAGCTTTCTTACCATTAGTAACCTGTAACTTAAGTAAGTTTTTAAACTTTCTGCAAGGATAAAATTCATATGAATAATATTAAAATGGAGGCAATATAGAAAAATATTAATGAGAAGATTATTTTACAAAATTTAAAGGCATTAAACAAGACTTATATATGCACTTAAATTTTTGGATGGTGAAACTCTCTGTGTCTTGGAACTGACTTTTTTTCTAGACATTTCCTATGAAAGATGGAATGAAGGGTTAAGAATTTGCCATCAACATGCCAAGGAAGGGCCAGATAGAAAAATATAAGCCATTCATATTTTGGACTCTACTTAGAGTATTTCATTAGAACAGAGAAACACTATGATTAACTTCCTGAAATTTAGCAAAAATCCAAAATACATCTGGTAAACTCTTTATGTTTTTTCTATGAGAGAGTGGCACTAACATTTGAGACAGACTCTATAGAAGGATCCTTGAGATTTGGAAAAATACAGGTAAAATAAATTGCAAAGCTCTATATATCCTAGTGTATTGCTATAGAAATGGAAATTTTCGCTTTTGTTGCAATTATGATGAGAATATTCTGCCCTATTAAATCAAAACACTGACCTTTACATGTTAGTGTAAAATAAATGATAGAAAATAAAAATAGGAATCTGACTCCAGTTTTGGATATCTGACTGCCAACAGCTTTTAAAACTCACTCTTCCTTCTTTCCCTTGTGCCCTACATCTGAGGAAGGTATATAAACCCCTTATGTTCCTTCCTTTGGCACCACTATGAGATTTATACCATGCCAGCCCCCACTTGTATGTGGGAATTCTCACGGGGTCCAACCGCCAGTCACAATTAAACCCAGGCCAGTCTTCTCTCTTTGCTCTCTGAAGCCATATTGGAGCTGTTGAGATGCCCGTCTTATTCTCCCAGAGACCTCAATTGTGTCAGTAATAAAACTTTTCATACTCTTTGGGTGTATGTGGCATCATCAGTCTTGATATCTAAACCAAATTTGGGGTAGAAATCAATCTGCTTCTGCGGGTAACAATAACAATAAAATTATCGGCTCTAACTTGACTTTGGTAGATTTTTCTTCACATAAAATTTGAGGGTCCTTAATAAGAGGGGTTATGAAATAACAAGGCATAGCAGTGATGAGAGAAACCTAAAAATGGATGAAAATTCAGGAATTTATTATGTTGCATTGAATCCAAGATACAACTTTTGTCCACGATTATCTTAAATCTGTCCTATAATCAATTATAACAAACAATTATAATAGCATATTTTTCCCTAGTGGTACATATATGTATGGTACATTAAAAAAATTAGTAACACGTTAGTTTTCATGATGTTTGAAGAAGACCTGCCCTTTCAGCAGAGAGAGTCTATGTGGAGTCAGGGTTTAGCTAATAGTTTGGAGTTATATGAACTCTGTACATATTTCTGAATTGGTTCAGAACTCAGAGAGAGAAGGAATAAATTTGACCCACAGAAACTCAAAGGCATGAATTTTCTACTGTGGCTAAATAGCTCTACATTGATACATTAGCATTCCTCTAATTCAACATGTGTGAAAACAGACTCCTCTACTTGAAATTGCTTCTCCCTTTTGGGCACATGTGATCTTCTACTGTAGTAATATAAAAATCTCTGTTTATTACCATCACTCAGAACAAAGCAAGCATTAAGTTTATGGTCCTAATGGTAAGAATTACTAAAATGTATTCCTTTTTTCCCCATAAAACCTTGTTGAGGTCCTAATTATTGTATACTTAAGACAGCATTTTCATTCTAGCTGGTCTGTGTGCCCTTTTAACTTAACTTCAATTCCACCCTCCACCACCAGTTAGTTTTCTCAAACAAAGCTTTGATTGTTCCCCTTTCTCACCAATGAGTGCATGTCAAGATGCAAGCTCAGCACCAGTTTTAAAAGTCTCTCAAAATCTGATCCTGTGTGTTCCCAGGTTTATTTCCGTGAACACTCCCTCTTGACTTTTTTTTGCGACTATTAAGTTCATTATTTAAATACAATGTTATTCAATTTTTCACACCTTGATCCTGTCACTCTCTCTTCTGTAATTTCCTTCATTGACTTGGATTATTTATATATATTTCCTATTACATGATGAGCCTTCAGAAATGAAGACCAAGATTTCAACAACAGAGGATTTGCTAATAAATGTCAATTGAATTGAGCTAAGTATCAGGCATTTATGTACTGACGTTGACAGGTTTGTCTAAAACCATATACAGACTAG